>NC_089221.1:52414769-53623611 GCF_963924675.1 Phocoena phocoena
ACGTGGAGGGGGGAGGGGGTCGAGGTAGAGGTACAATCGGGTAACCAGACTAGCCAGGCCATTCAGAAGGGTGTTAGGACAAGTGTCAAACTTTTTCCACCCTGTGAATGAGAGAAATTCTGGCTGCCTGTCGTAGACCTGCGAGATCGGGCCCTTCCCCACTTTGCTCGCCTCTTTTCCTCCTGCCTCCTCTAACCTCTTTTAGAAATTCTAGCCTGGTTTGTGATTAGTTGTTTCTTGGAAGAGGGAAGGGGGGAGGGAGGATGAATGGCTTTAGATGAACTAATGTCACTGTTAAGATCTGTAGTGCCCTTCTCCGTGTATTTTTTTTTAAGTCCACGCAACAATAATGTTAAAAGTTGCACATAAACAGTGTCTTTGAGGAAACTATAGTAAACTTCAATCAGTGGCAGATTTCAAGACTCGGTAGCTACATGTGCACAAAATGCCTGTTTTTGTTTGTTTGTTTTCTAATATACCTCAACAAGTAAAATTACCACCAAAAGGGAAAGTAGACTAAAATAAACTAAGACCAGCACACTTTCCATCTGATTACTGACTTCAGGTTATGCGGGGCTTTAGAAGAAAAAAAAAAAAAAAAAAGTAGAAGTGGGGGAGGAGGGGGGGGACGGGGGAAGAGAGAGAAGCTTGCATTATTTCCAGATGAGGGTGAGACTGGATGGTGTTTTAAAGTGCAACCGGGGAAAGCTACAAGTGGAGCGCATTTTTTTTAATACAGTATATTGAATGAAACTTCAATGACTGCCCAAATGAAAATAAATCCTAAATCAGACCCCAAGGGGGGGGGGGGCAGGAACCCTGCTACTATCTCAAGATAAACAAACAAAACCTCAAAACCGGTTTTTCAAGCTTCCCAATCCCACCCCTCCCCCCCCAACTCCATACACACCAGCTGCCAGTCCATACTTTAAGGATAAAACACGGCTACTACGTAGCACTTTCACTTTCATTTGCTGGGAGAAAGCTACTAGCATTAAACTGTGGGGAAATGCCCAAATATGTTTTCCATGTCCTAAGCAAGCAAACAAAGTCTGGCACACAAATCGGAAACAGGAAAAAATGTGAAAATAGCTCAGGACAAATGTTGCCTTTCAGCGGTGTAATCTGCTGCATCATTTATCTGCCTCTACGGTTGAGAGTAGGGTAGGGAGAGGTTTAAGAGTTTCCGAGGGGGGGGGCGGGGGGGGAGGGGCTCGGAATCGACGCCTTGAAATTCCAGCAGTTAACGCCAAGTCAATTTCCGATGGCCAGAACCAGAAAGGGGAATTGGACCGGAGGGAAGGGAGACAGGGAGGAGGACCTTTCTGAATACCAGCTCTTAAGTTTCAAGCTTCTGTTAACATTATTGCTTATTTGATTTTTTTTTTCTTCCTACACCGGAGGTAGTAGGTGTAATTCTTCTGGTGAATACATGAATAGTTGGCTAAAAGAAGCATGAAATCAGACTGAGAACATCCAAGAATACAGTTATTTCCATTCTTTTTTGAGGACTGAAAGGGGGAAAGCATCTGTCCACAGTCAATAGTCCTCACCTTGACCTTAATCTGTAGTATCTAGCTCAATTCTATTTAAAATGTAGAAATATGACCTGTGGTTGGAATTGACAGTTTTAAATAAAGGTGATTCACATGGAGAGATATGGATATAGATATATAGATATAGATATTTGCATTAAAATACACAAGATGGCTAATCTCATAGCAATAGTTGTAAATACTAAAAATAAGTGTGGGCACAGAGCTGGTTAGCATCAAACCACCCTTTAAATAGTTGCTGAAACTTATCCTTAATTTTTAAAAACTGGTAGTAGATAGACATAGCCAGCAGAGAAAACTAAAATTAAAGTGTGAGTAGTAATCATCTGTATAAGCGGACTGAAAAGTTTTTACTCTCAACTAAGACAAACTACCTTAGGAAGTAGCAGCATTGTAAAGGAAAGGAGCTTATTCAATGAGAAGTGGACTTTGGCTAATTACTTATTCAAAGAGTGCCATCCTGCGTCTAAACAGAGTAATGAAAAATTTCCCAGAGATTCCTTTTCTCCAAATGACTAAATCAAGAAAAACTATGAGTAAGGGTGAAAAATTATCAGCATGAGAAATGATGAATTCTCAATTTAACTTTGTATGTGTGTATACGTGTGTGTGTAAGTGTACATTTTCACTACATTACAGAAAATTCAAACACATTCAAAAGAAGAAAAATAGTACACTGAATCCCAATGTATCCATTATCCAGTTTCAATAAGTGTCAAACCAGACCAGTTTTTCCCCATTACTTGTTCCACCCCACTGGATTACCTTAAAGCCAATGTCAGATAACATTTTGTTGCATCCATTAAATATTTACCTGTATTTCTAAAATATAAGGACTAAAAAAATAACCACTACTATACCACTATGACTCTTAAAACAATAATAATTCCTTAATTTTGTCAAATATTAGATTTCCTCAGTTGCAAATAAAGGCTTAAAAAACCATTTTTATTGGAATCAGGATCTATACATTGCATTAGGTTGATCTCTTATGTCTTTAAAAACTTCTTATTGAAGTAGAATATTCATAAAGTACATAAATATATAATTTGATGAAAAGTTTTGTGTAACGAATTTTCACAAACAGAACCTGCCCATGTATCCGTCTAACTCAATCTATTGGCTCCTCCTCATTTCTTATCTTGCAGTACAAATGCTATATTAATATCTTGCCATCCTAATATTATATACAGCACCTCCGTTAGCATGGAAGTGTTTTAGTGCACTACACAGGCATTATTTCTTAACTGAATTATATGAAACAAATTTAAATCAAACCCTGAATGAATTTAAGTTGCAATAGAAATTGTTTGAAAAAATTTTCCTCCAGCTTTCCTTCTCATTCTCTGTTTAATTAAGAAATGAAGGGGGTGTGGGGGTGGGGGAGGAATGGACTGGGAGTTTGGGGTTTGGTAGATGCAAACTATTACATATAGAATGGATAAACAGCCCGGTCCTACTGTATAGCACAGGGAACTACATTCAACATCCTGTGATAAACTGTAATGGAAAAGAATAGAAAAAGAGTGTATACAATTAAAGCACTCACCTCTCAGTGGGAGACACCTTGGCTTTAAAAAAAATAATAAAAATAAATTTAAAAAAGAAATGAAGATTATGGGCAAAGTGGAGGTGACAGGAAACCCCCTACCTAAAAAAAGCTTTGCTATCAGTCTTTAGAAATCAAATTAAGTATAAATGAATGGGCCCTTTCAGGAAATCAAAGATGGAATAAGTGGAAATATGGGAGAGGAAGGAACTTGTATATATGTATGCCTGAATGCATGTGTGTATTTATTTCAGAGACTGAAAAACAGAAAGGCAGAAGAGACTGAGAGTCAAAGAATAGGGACTGAGAACATTTTACAGGTAAGAATAAACTTCTACCTTACAATTTTTAATATATTAGCATGCACTTTAATTTTTTTTTAGTTAAAAACCAAGGCATGTCTTAAAATTAGACTGTTCTCTTATATTTTCAGAAAAAAATGAGATGAAGAATTCTGAGTTTATGCTTGTTTGAAATTATTAAATTGGAGCAGGTGACTATCTCTAAAGATGATGAGTTTTGAATTTACCTCCCAGACATTAAAACCAGATTCAATACACAAAATATTTTATTCTTTCAATGAGACTGGATTTGAATTTGACATAGTTAAAATAAACATTTTCTAATCTTTTGAAAGACTATTATAGGGTTTCTTAAGTAATGTGCAAAGGCTCAAAGCATAAAGGAAAAGATTGATAAGTTTAAATTTATTAAATGAAAATTTTAAAAACATTAAAAAGTGAAAATATAAGCCAGAAAGTGGGGGAAAAATTTGTAACACATATAAATGAATCATAATAAATATCGAGAATATTGAAGGAACTCTCACAAATCTATAAGGGACAGCCCCAAAAAAATAAAAAATAAGAAAATGGCATAAACAGGAGAGTTGCAGGAGAAAAAACCTAATGACGAATAAATGAGAATGAAATGTTCAATTTTGCTAGCAATCATGGAAATGGAAATGTTTCTCTTTCATCAGAGTGGCAAAAATGTTAAAATTTGATAATAGCAACTGTTTGGGAGGATTGGGCAAATGGAATATCTAGTATATTGTTTTTTGGTTTTTTTCCTTTCTTTTTTTCTTATTTATTTATTTATTTATTTTAATTTTTATTTTATACTGGAGTATAGTTGATTAACAATGTTGTGTTAGTTTCAGGTATACAGCAAAGTGATTCAGTTATACATATACATGTATCTATTCTTTTTCCAAGTTCTTTTCCCATTTAGGTTATTACAGAATATTGAGCAGAGTGCCCTATGCTATACAGTAGGTCCTTGTTGGTTATCTATTTTAAATATAGCAGTGTGTATATGTCAATCCCAAAATCCCAATCTATCCCACCTACCCACCCTCCCTCCCTGGTAACTGTAAGTTCATCCTCTAAGTCTGTGAGTCCGTTTCTGTTTTGTAAATAAGTTCATTTGTATCATTTTTTTTAGATTCTGCATATAAGTGATATATGATATTTGTCTTTCTCTGTCTGACTTAACTTCACTTAGTATGATTATCTCCACGTCCATCCATGTTGCTGCAAATAGCATCATTTCATTCTTTTTAATGGTTGAGTAATATTCCATTGTATATATACCACATCTTCTTTATCCATTCATCTGTCGATAGACATTTAGGTTGCTTCCATGTCTTGGCTATTGAAAACAGTGCTGCAACGAACATTGTGGGTGCATGTATCCTTCTGAATTATAGTTTTCTTCATATATATGCCCAGGAGTGGGATTGCAGGATCATATGGTAGGTCTGTTTTTAGTTTTTTAAGGAACCTCCATACTGTTCTCCATAGTGGCTGCACCAATTTACATTCCCACCAACACTGTAGGAGGGTTCCCTTTTCTTGACACTCTCTCCAGCATTTATTGTTTGTAGACTTTTTGATGATGGCCATTCTGACTGGTGTGAGGTGATATCTAACATAGCATTGATGGAGTGTAAATTAAGTGCAAACACCACAAAGAACAAATTTGGCAATATCTAATACAGAGGAAGATGTGCATCTTTGACCCAGCTATTTCATTTTTAAATATATAACCTTACAAGATTCTTGCACATGAGAATCCCCATTAATAATTAAGGCAACACTATGTGTAGCAGTGAATAAATGGAAACAACCTAAATGATTATCAATAGGGGACAAAAAACAGCTGTGATCCATTTCTACAATGGATCTACAATGGCAGTTAAATGATGAACAAAATCCACACATGTCAACATGGGTAAATTATATAACATTAATTTGAAATGCTGCAATAGGATACATTATGATTCAAACTGGGATAGGCTGTATATATATGATAATTTATATAAAGTTTTAATTATAAATATTTTTAACACCAAATATATATTTCAAACTTACCAAAGCATGCAGAGGAAGAACATATGGTATCTTGATCATAGTTACCTGGCAGAGAAAGAGAAGAGGATGCAATTAAGGAGGAGCACAAAGTGAGAATCAACTAAATCTATAAAATTTTGTTTGAGAAACAAAATAACCTGAATTATTATCATAAAATGTTAACACCTGCTAGTACTTCCCTGGTGGCTCAGTGGTTGGGAATCCGCCTGCCAATGCAGGAGACACGGGTTTGAGCCCTCGTCTGGGGGGATCCTGCATGCCACAGAGCAACTAAGCCCATGTTCCACAACTGCTGAGCCTGTGCTCCAGAGCCTGCAAGCCACAACTACTGAGCCTGCGTGCCACAACTACTGAAGACCACACTCCTAAATCCCGTGCTCCACAACAGGAGAAGCCACTCAATGAGAAGCCTGCGCACCACAACGAAGAGTAGTCCCTGCTTGCCACAAGTAGAGAAAGCACACGAGCAGCAATGAAGACCCAATGCAGCCAAAAATGAATGAAGAAAGAAAGGAAGGAAGGGAGGGAGGGAGGGAGGGAGAGAGAGAGAGAGAGTGTGAGAGAGATAGGGAGAGAGAGGGAGGGAGGGAGGGAGGGAGAGAGAGAGAGTGTGAGAGAGATAGGGAGAGAGAGGGAGGGAGAGAGAGGGAGAGAGGGGGGGAGAGAGAGAGAGAGAAAGAAAGAAAGAAAGAAAGAAAGAAAGAAAGAAAGAAAGAAAGAAAGAAAGAAAGAAAGAAAGAAAGAAAGAAGGAAAGAAAGAAAAGAAAGAAAAGAAAGAAAGATATCACTGAGCTAACAGCAAAGACCTTGATATGCCAATAGCCATTGCCTACTCTTTAGCATTGTGTGAAGGGCAAAGAAGTATAAAGATAAAAGGCAAGGTTCCTTCCCCCAATAAAGTTACAGACAAACTGCAATAAGTTACATAATTTAGTGACATATATTGTAAGTACTATGGGCTCCAAATAATAGAGAACTCAGTGAAATCTAAATAATGATTTTTCGGACATCCATGTTGAGAAATCTCGTGGTCAATTTTATAGTGCTTTCTTGATCTCCCAACAACATTCAATTCAGTTGATCACTCCCAACCTCTGGAAATCCTAATGCCCAATGTGATGGTATTAGGAGCTAGGGCTTTTGGGAGGTGCTTAGGTCATGAGGGTAAAACCCTCATAAAAGGGATGAGTGTTCTTATAAAACAGACCATACAGAGATCCCTCAGCCCTTCCACCATATGAGGAGATAGCAAGAAGTCACTGGCTGTGATCCAGGAAGAAGGCCCTCACCTGACCATGTTGGTACCTTGATCTCAGACTTCCACCCTCCAGAACGGTGAGAAATAAATGTCTTGTTTATAAGTTACCCAATTTGTGGTGTTTTCTTAAGGCAGCCAGAATGAACTAAGAAGCTCTTTCTCCTTGCTTTTAAAAACAGATACTTATTCTAAAAAAAAAAAGATATTTATTCTCTACTATGAAGCGTCTCTTAAGTCTTTTTACCAATGTAATTTTTAATTGGGATGAATGTCTTCTATTTGTTGATTTTGGGGCACTCTTTATATATCTCAGATTAGAGTTCTTTGTTGTAAATAATTTCTCCCATTTTATGGGTTGCCTTCCAACTCTCTCTCAAGGTGTTTTCCTTTTTTATAGACAGAAATTCTGAATTTTAATATAATCTATTTCAATTCTTGTTCTTTTATGTTTAGAGCTCTTTATATTCTCCTAAAGAAATTTCTTGCCTACTTGCTATACATTTTTTTCTTACAAAAAAGCAAAAGTCATTGGTTTCTTTATAGTATGCAATGGTCCTGAAGCAGAAACAACCCTTTGCTCTGCTGCCATTAACAGTAAGAACGCATATCATGCTCCAGTCAAAACAAACACTTTATACCGTAAGATAAGCCAAAATTAAGAGGGAAATCCTATCTCATCTTCAAAAAACCTTGAATATTTCCCCCAAATTAACTTCCTACCAAATTTTTATTCCTTACTTCTGCAACACTGATGCCTAAAGATACATGCATATGATGATGTAAAAAAAATTGCTATTTTTCCCCCCTATGAATAGGCTAATACAAACTTGGTAACCCTGTAGGGATTTTTCCTTTAAACATAGGTTGTATTTTTTAATTTGAATAGCCAGATATTCTGAAGTATGATATCTTCGCAACATCTTTTCCAGAAACACTTTTTCTTTCTAAATGTCTTCCTTTCATAACTGACATTAAATAAATTGACATGTTCATGACTGTTTACGCCCCATCCTCCTCCTAGATTAACTTTTCTTCTTATAGAAGTATGTCTGCTAACAGTTCTTTCAGGGAGAGTATGTTGTGGGAAAGGTTTTTAGTTTTTATTTGTCAGAAAATTTGTCTTCATTCTTGAATAGTAGTTTAGCTGGTTATGGAATTTTAGGCTGATGGTCTTTCTTTTCCCTCAGCACCAACATTTATTTTTGCAGGTGAACAATATAATTGCTATTTCCATCTTGGTAAACTATCTTTTCTCTTTAGTATCTTTGAAAATTCTTTCTTCTTGATATTCTACAGCTTCACTAAACCGTTTGATGGTGTGGTTTATCCTACACAGTATTCAGTATGCATGTTTTTCTGAGGTGTTTGGCAGCTCTGCAGAAAAATTTTCAGCTATTATCTATTCAAATATTGCTTATCTATCATTCCTGCTATTCTTTTCATCAGGAACTTCTATGTTGGTGAAGTACCTCAATTTGTTCTCTATCCCTTTTGTCTGCGCTTCATAATTTTTTTCTCTTTATTTTTCTGGATGAATTCTTCAAATTATGTTTCATTAATTCAGGCTTTATCCAGTCAAGAGTTTATCCTACTTGTAGAATTTGTATTTAAATTATTATATTTAATCAGATATGGGATTTATAGTTAATTCCTTTTCATAACCAACTGTTGTTTCATTTGTTCCTATTTTTGTGTTACAATGACTACCCCTTTTTAAATGGAAGAAATTTATTTCTTCCAGCAACCTCAAAATACACATTTTAAAGTCTTTGTCAGACTGTTCCATAAAATTAATTTCAGTGAGAGTGAAAGTTCCATTTAATGGTTTGGTGGAATGTTGCTACCAGATAGAATGTCTTCAGTTTCAAGAAACATGAAAAACCTGTCTCAATTGATTAAACCAGAAGGAAATTTTATTATCTTATAAATCATGCTCCCCAGTATGGCAGCTCTAGGGTCAATTAATTCCCCAGTTCAATAACATTACGATTTGCTCTTCTTTGAGACTCTGCCATACTAAATATGCCAGATTTGTCCATGGCAGCTCTCCTAATGATTACAGAATGGCTAAAGAGTTCCAGATGTTTCATGCAGACCAAATAACATTCACCAGAACAAGAGAAGCCATCTCTTCCTGAGAATTTTTTTAATCAGTAAGAAAATTCTTTCCCCAAATTCCTTAGTTCCCATATACCCCCTTTCCCCTTGCCTATAGTTTCCACTATCATTAACATCTTGTATTTGTGTTACACTTGTTACAACCGATGACCTAATACCAATACATTATTATTAACTAAAGTCCATAGTTTACATTAAGATTCATTCTTTGTATTGTAGTTCTATGGATTTTGACAAATGCATAATGTTATGTATCCACCATTACAGTATCATAAAGAATAGTTTCACTGTCCTAAAAATCCCCTGTACTCCACCTATTCATCCCACCCTTCCCTGCCCTCCTTCCTACAAATCCTCCAAAACCACAACCTCTGGCAACCACTGATTTTTTAACTGTCTCCATACTTTTGTCTTTTCAAGAATATCATACAGCTGGAATCATATAGTATGTAGCCTTTTCAGATTGGCTTCTTTCACTTAGGAATATGTATTAATGTTTCCTCTGTTTTTTCGTGGCTTGATAGCTCATTTCTTTTCATGTCTGAGTAAACCATTATATGGATGTCCTATGATTTGTCCATTCACTTATTGAAGAACATCTGGATTGCTTCCAATTTTTGGCAATTATGAAAAAGGCTGCTATACACTTTGGTGTGCAGGATTTTGTGTGAACATAAGTTTTCAACTCATTTGGGTAAATACCAAGAAGCACAATTTGTGGGTTGTAGAGTAACAGTATGCTTAGAATATACTTTTTTTTCCAAAGTGACTGTATCATTTTGCATTCCCACCAGCCATCAATGAGAGTTCCTGTTGCTCCACATTCTTCTCAGCATTTGATGTTGTTAATGTTCTGAGTTTTGGTCATTTTGATAGGTGTGTAGTGGCATCTCACTTTTGTTTAATTTGCATTTCCCTGATGACACACAATGTGGAGATCTTTTCACCTGCTTATTTGCCATCTGTTTATCTTGTTTGGTGAGGTGTCAATTTAGTCATTTTCCCCTCTTTTTATTTGGGATGTTTGTTGTCTCATTGTTGAGTTTTAAGAGTTCTTTGTATATTTTGGTGAGTTCTGTGTTATCTTTTTAGATATGTGTTTTGCACATTTTCTCCCAATCTGTGGCTTATTTTTTTCATTCTACCAGTGTCTTTAACAGAGCATAATGTTTTAATTTTAATAAAATCCAACTTACCAATTTTTTTCTTTCATGGATTGTCCTTTGGTATTTTATCTAAAAAGTCTTCACCAAACTCAAGGTCAGACTAGATTTTCTCTTATGTTATTTTCTAGAAGTTTTATAGTTGTGCATTTTACATTTAGGTCTATGATCCATTTTTAGTTAATTTTTGTTAAAGGTATAATGTCAGTATTATCAGTGACCAGTTTTTCTTTCTTTTTTTGCAAGTGCATGTACAGTTGTTCTACCACCATTTGTTGAAAAAGACTAAGCTTTCTCCATTGGGTTGCTTGCCTTTCCTCTTTGTCAAAGATCAGCTGACCATATTTGTATGGGTCTACTTCTGAGCTCTCTATTCTGTTCCAGTGATCTATTGTCTGATTTTTCAGCAATTTCACAGTATCGGTTACTATAGCTTTATAGTGAGTCTTAAGGTTGCTGTCAGTCCTTCCACTTTGTTCTTCTTCAATATTACGGCAGCTATTCTGGGTCTTTTGTCCTTCCATATAAATTTAGAATCAATTTGTTGATTTCCACAAAGTAACTTGCTGGCATTTTGATTGGGATTACATTAGAACTATAAATCAATTTGGAAAAGAATTGAGACTTTTAACAATATGGAGTTTCACTACCCATAAACATGGAATATGTTTCCATTTATTTAGATCTTCTTTGATTTCTTTTATAACTTCGGTAGGTTTCCTCATATAAGTCTCGTACATATTTTTGATGTTAATGTAATAATGTTTCAAATTTCAGGTATATAGGTAACAAATGACTTTACTATGCTAACTTTGTATCCTGCAACCTTGCTGTAATTGGTCTTTATTTAGTTCCAAGAGATTTTTTATTGGTTCTTGGGATGTTTTTTTGTCTTGCTGCATTAGGTGGAACTTCCAGTACAATGCTGACTAGCACTGGTGAGAGGAGACATTCTTGCCTTCTTCCTGATCTTAGAGGGAAAGCATCTAGTTTCCCACAATTAAGTATGTTAGCTGTAAGTTCTCTGAATTTTTTTTTTAAAGAATAAGTAATAATGCATCAGATTGTAGATGTTCTTTATCAAGCTAAGGAAGTTCCTTTCTATTCCTAGCTTGCTGAGAGTTTTCATCATGAATGTGTTATCTGATTTTGTCATATAGCTTTTTTGTAATCTATTGGTATGGTCATATGATTTTTCTATTTTAGTCTGATGATATGTTGGATTTCATTAATTGATCTTTGAATGCTGAACCAGTTTTGGCTATTTGGAATAAATACCACTTGGCTGTTATGCATAATTTTTTGTACTACATTGTTGAATTTGATTATTTTGTTGAGGATGTTTGTACCTATGTTCATGAAAGGTATCTGTTTGTAGTTTTCCTTTCTTGCAATGCCTTTGTCTGGTTTTGGTATTAGGGTAATGTAATGTTTTTGTCTGGTTTTGGTATTAGGGTAATGTAATGTTTTTGTCTGGTTTTGGTATTAGGATAATGCTGGCCTCATAGAATGAATTAGTTTCTATTTTTTGGAACACAGAATTGTCATCACTTTCTTCTTGAATGCACCAGTGAAACCATTGGGCCTGATGTCTTCTGTTTTGAAAGCTTATTAATTATTGATTCAATTTCTTTAATATATAGGCTATGCAAAGTGGCTATTTTTCCTTGTGTGAGTTTTAGTAGATTGTGTCTTTAACAGAATTGGTCCATTTCATCTAAGTTATAACATCTGTGGGCACAGAGTTATTCAAAATATTCTTTTATTACCCTCAATGTTCCTGGGATCTGTAGTGATGGCCCCCACATATAGGTTCTCAGAACTTGAAACATTTTCTCCAGCATACTCAAAGCCACAAAAAAAAAACCTTCAAGGGTTATAAGCTTAGATGGAGTACAAATCAAGACTAATTCTGCTATAATTTACATTGTTTATGATTGAGATGAAAAGTGGGCAAATAATCATGCTATGTTAAAAGGCTGGGTTAACAAAAAGTAGGATGCAATCATCACAGTTTTCTTTAAAACTTTACACAAGATGCTACAGTAAAGAGATTCAAACCAATAGATGTATGTGAAATCAAGACTTGCCAAATAAATCATCAAGTTGTTTATTGCCTTTATCTATTTCTTACTGTAATTTGCAACACAGAGAAGTTCACAGACAACAGTATTATCTGCTCTTGTCAGACAGAATTATTGTCAGACTTATACTGCTAGCACCATTTTTCCTTTCTCCAGTAACTCAGGAATAATAAGTTGCTCAATCCTTTGACTCCCAACTAGAGTATTCTAGGAAGGTACTTTTGTATGTCATCTTCCCATAAAAGAACTTACACATTTTCTAAAATATAACAGTATTTGTATTTTCTATAAATGGAACATGGTATACTTGGAATAGTTTTTGCCTACTTTAAAAAAGATGAAGTATTTAAGGTAAACAAGAAACTTGGATACTATAATACAGTAGAAAGCATTTTCAAAAATAAAAGTATATACTAAGTCATCTTAGAAAACTAATGATACAAAAAGTATTTGGAATTCTCTAGTTTAGCTTATATGTAGTTCTATAATATCATCATTTATCTACCTATGAAAAAGTCTATTTAGTTTATTAAAATATCATGCCACATCCCCAAAAAAGCTAGTTTTTAAATGAGAATTTTATTTACAGGAAAGTCACAGAGGATTAACAAAATTTTATGAACACAGTATTGTTAGTAATAATTAACAGAATCAAGAATGATTTAATATATATCATCACTTGTAATATAATACACATTAAAATATAGTTTTCATGCTACCTTTATCCGTTAGTTTAACATTCCAATTTTTAACAAATCTAGAAATATGGCATTATACATGGAACAGATTTACTAAATGCTTTTAAATTATGCTTCCTTCTACATTAAGATACTAAGTCAATTTTTAAACCTCCTGCAAATTAAATGGCCTTTCCATTACAATTTGTAAATTTAAAGGATGTAAGCACCAAATGGAAATCAAATGCATAAAAGAAACTGTCATAAATTTTAAAAGAAAAATATTACATTATCAATATCATAAATTAACAACGAATTTTCCAAAGAATATTGCAGAAGTAAGGTATATTTAAAGTTTTGTAATAATTAAGTCTAGAATATTTTTCACTTGCATTCTTGTCCACCCAGTTGAAAATACCAAAGCAATGACTGACTGCGAAAGGACCATTTTTAAATGAATAGTGGATGGCAGCATGAGTCATTTTAAGCACAAAAGGAAGATGGACTATGTGCTTTGATTTGCAAATAATGTTCCTTATCCAAGTAATTCTCAGTGTTTCCATTATCCTTGAATGACAAGATGCTTTAAGTACGTGTGAAAAAAAGACCATCTTTTTACTGATGGAAGGCTTCTAATCTTATTCGGGTTGGATCTTCTGGATGTCTCAAGGCAATTCCATTACGCAGGAGCAGCTCAATATAAGGTGGCCAAAAAGAATCACTAATTTTGACATATGGGTCATGTGGAACATCAAATAATCTATTTAAAAGAATCTAGAAAAAAAAATCATTCAAAATATACCTTACTTGGAAAAAAATTGATACAGCTATAATAAAACATTAATGAAGTTTCTTACCAAAGAATGTTAATGTCTTTTCTCTTTGAGTAATTGTTTATATCATAATTTCTATGTATTAACTTAAATAGTTGATTGTCTTTTTTTAAAAAACAAATATTAGTGAATGGAAATAGCTTTAAAATGAATCTTTGCACCTTAACTTTTAAAATTCCTAAATACTAGTTAAAAGGCACTTACAATTCTCTCACTTCTCTTAGGATTAATAATTTGCTTATGTTACAAGATTGGTTATAACCATTTCTTAAAAGTAAAAAACTTAAATACTCAAAAAGTTCAAAAACAGCATACATATCTTAATATTTGGGGGAAAGAGAAATCACCAATGCTACTCTTCCCCCAAAAAACACCTATTCATCTGATAAATCTTTGAAACAACAATTCTATCATCATCATTTCCTTCAAATTATCTTAAATATCTTTGATTTCTTCACTAAGGATATTGAGGGGTTACAACCACAAATTGGGACGTTTTGAGTATCTGCAGTAAATTATATAAGACTAACATTTCCCAAACTACATTCCATGGAATTGGTCTCCCTAAGGATGCTCTTAGTGTGGAGAAACAGGGTTCTATGGTTATATAAGCTGGAGAAAGACTGTCAATGTGCACTCAGAATCACCTGTATATCCCAGATCCACTGGCATTAAAAAAGTTTTTTTAAGAAACACACATTTAAAATTCTTCAAACACTAATGTTTTATGAAACATACTGAAAAATGCTAAATATGTATCAATTATTACTCTACCTCCTTAGCTCCCACACAGTGCCTTCACAAATTACAAAACCAGAATCGAGAAGGGTTAAAAGATTCCTCAAGGGGCACATAATTAGTAATAGATCATGGATTAGACTCCATATCTCTGAATTGCCAAGCCAAAGCTTTAAATATATTATATTAAGAAACACAGAAAAGGAAAAATACAATTTATACAAATAGAAATAAAATTAAAACTGTAAAGCTCTCATCTCAATCACATTTCATAATAATATCAACATTTTAATTCTTTTTTTTTTTTTAACATCTCAATTCTTGAAATAATTTCATCTGCCATTAACTTTAGCTATTTCTTTTTTTTTTTTTAGCTGCAACATGTGGCTTGTGGGATCTCAGTTCCTCAACCAGGGATTGAATGTGGGCCGTGGCAGTGAAAGCTCAGAATCATAACCACCAGGCCACCAGGGAACTCCCTAACTTTAGCTACTTCAGAACCACATCCTGGAGAAAAAAGCTCTTGGTCTCATTTCTTTTAGGTATGATAATAAAATAATTAAATATTATTCCCATTTTAGAGCAACTGCTTATTTTAGTATAATTTAAAAATTTTATTTTCATTTCTAACTTCAGTTATATTAATCAAACTTCTAATAGATGCCAGAAATAATTAAATGCTAAAAATTCTACTTTAACATGAACATGTATATTGGTTTATTCTTCACTGAACTGCAGTTTAAATTCTGTTTATATTTATTATTGATAATACAAGCCTTGGAGACAAAAATAGTTTCTAAATCTAAGTTTTACATGGTATCTCATAGTGCACTATTCAAAAATTACACATGTATTTCCCAGTTAATAACTGTCAATATTTGCCACATATATAACAACTTTTATTAAAAAAAAGTCAAGTCATCCATGAGAAACAGTAGTTTCAGTATAAACTGGACTAAATAGGAATATGTTAAAAGATTCAAATCATAATCTAAAAAATAATTGTATTTTGCTTTCCAAAGTAATAATATTCTATATTAAGATATCCTGAGGCACCAAAACCATTTAGCTAGATACACAGAGACTTTAGCATCCAATGCAGAAAATTACTATGTGAAACAAGTTTTCTGAAATCACTTTATTCTAAACTTACCAATGACTTTAAAAAGTCACATTAATTGTTAAATAGCTCTTCATAGACTACCTTCCTCTCCACCCAATCTGCAATAGGTCATCATATAAAGATTTAAGTATTTAATATAGTCGGTAATTTGGCTGAAGTTCAAAAACTTCTTTTTTTTAAAGGTCAGAGATATTTGTAAATAAAATAAAAAGCAAATGTCAGGCAGAAAAAGGTGTAATGAGTCCTTACATTATGAAAAAAGAAGCTGATGTTATTTAAGGAAAATCTGTGAATGAAGTTCTGCAACTTTGTGGAAAGAATCCTTAAACTCAATTGTGTATTTTAGATAGAATACAGACTGGCCAACTAAAGATTACATCAATGTAACAGCATAGGCTTTTACTGTGTAGATACTAAAAAACATCATAAAATTTTTCTTAAAGTAATAATCGGGAACACAATTAAGAGTAAGACTTCAGTTTCATCTTCTTCTAAAAAATAATATTTTCTTACTACATAGAAACTAATTTTATACTAAGATAAATTAATATATATAATAAAGTTTGGTGTATACCTTAAGAACTAAAGCAGCATTTTTTTCTTTTTCAAGCCTATGTATAATTGTTCACAAATCACTAGTGAAGAGATATCTTCAAGACAAAACAACTACACAAAACACTTACCTCTAACATTTCATGCAGTGTTATCAGCTGTGCAGTTGATTCTTGAATGTTTTTCTTTGAGAGAAGTGTGAATAACAAAGAATTAACATTTCAATTCTAATGGCAGAATATTACACTGTATTTATTACAAAATTTCAAAAATTAATATTCCTCAATTGCAGTGGTACAAGATATACTAAAACCAAACATTTATAATGAGATGATTTAAAAAGCATTCTGAAAGAAAACAACCTGCTGTACTAAACAGTAAGGTTCATAAAAATAGTTGAAACAACCTCTTAGACAGGGAAATCTTTTGCAATTACTAGAAGATACAATTCAGAGTATCCACCTATCTATCTACCTATCTCTAAATATGGAGATAAATTATAAATTTATATAAATGGATAAATTATATTACATATATTCATATAAATGAAAATCTAATGTCTGAACCTTCCCAATCAAAATATCCCAAACAAATGACATTCCAGACTGTATTGATACAGCTTTGGGACAGGAAACTTGCTTCCCAGGGAGGTTTGTTCATCTTTCTATAGTTCTTGACAGTTCCTAATATTAACTCAACTCACTAGTTCTTTTTTTCTTGGAATGACAGAGAATAAATCTCATTCCAATTCCACCCTAGAGTTCTCAAATATCTGAAGACAGCTATTATGAGCTCCCTGCCTTCTCCATATTAATCATCATGAGTTTCTTCAATTATTTCTCATAGACTTGCAGCCTCTCAATAGCATGGTTGTTCTCTAAATGTGTTCTAATTTACCTTTTTAAAAAAATCCAGTCTCCACAATGATATAGCTGTGATTAGAAAACCGAAGATGAAATGGAAGACTCACTTCCATACGTGTAGAAGCTGGAATTCTATTCAATAAGTTTAAGATTGCATTAGCTTTTGGACATCTATTCTTCCCTGCTGACCTCTATCTGAGAACACTATCATCTAAAGTGCCAAAAGTTTCCTTCATTGTACATAGCTAAGATATGTCTCCTTCGTTCTTCAATGTTTTAAACTCAAGAAAGATATTCTATGTACCTCCACTAAATATCATCCTATTTTATTTGGACCGTCCTATTTTATCTTGGCCAGTTAAAAAATACAGTTCTAATTCTGTCATCCAATAAGTTTACTATCTAGTCCTCTCTCAATTTCATATCATTTGTAAACTTTGATGACTATGTCCTCTACCTCTTTATCCAAATTACTGTTAAAAATGTTCCATAGGATAAGGTTCTAAGGGAAATCTTCTAGGATAATACTAAAGCTAATCAGCAGCTTTTGAGTTCAGACATTCAATTAACTACAAGGTCTCCTACTATTGTGACATCTAGTACCTTCCTGACAATAATCAAAGATTAGCATGGAGTCCTCCTAAGGTTTTATAGAAATACAAATATATTAAAGAAACAAGCAGCAAGGCACAGATTAAAATATAAAGGTTTGAGATAATCAAAGAAAATGCAGAAGAAAAATATAATGAAAGAAAACAAAAAAAAAAGTTTCAACATAAGGATATGATAAACAATGTAAAATATAATAAAATAAAATTGCCATGAAATGCAATGTGACCTAAATCTGCCCCTGGAAACAATGCATCATCTTCAAAGCAAAACTGATATTGAATGATCAACATTGTGACATATCCCTGTTAAGTTACTGAAGTTCAGAGATAAAGAATCCTTCAGTCAAAGAGTCAGAAGCAGCAAGACATCTACAGGCTGGCCTCAGACCTCTCCACAGCACATTCAATCTGAGAAGAATGGAGAAACCCCTTACCAAGTCTTGTGACTTCTAAAATCTCTGCCTAAGATAAGCGTTTAAGTATACAGCAAAATATGTTCAGCATTTAAGAATTTAAAAAATAAAACACCCAGAAATTCTTCTTGAACAAATTACTTGTCAAACAAACCCATCATACCAAACAATGGATTAAACTTAAAAACTCAAAAATGAATGGTAAAAGATGATAAGGATTGAATCCAACATAATGTACAATAAAGACTAAATGTATACATGAATGATGGTATCAGAACAGAATATAAATGCAATGAAACTACCAAAGTTAAAATAAATAACACAATTCATTTATTTTAAATAAAACTGATGGCACCTTGATCTTGGAATTTGGCCTCCAAAACTATGACAAAATAAATTTATTTTGTTTAAGCCACCTATTCTTTGGTATTTTGCTATGGCAGCTTGAGCCCACTGATACATCCATTATTATTGCTTGACAGAGAGAGAGAGAGAGAGAGAGGGAGAGAGAGTAACCTATCAGTTTGTAATATGTATCAACAGTTCATATACTTCATTTAAAAAAGTGAGCTTATCCAATATGACTGAATAAACTCATGGTGGCTTCTGGTAATCAATGCTTTCCTTTAGGAGTGTCTCAAACCTCTGGTTCTAATAGTGGAGAACCTTAATAGGTTAAAAAAAAAAGTTGAAAAAAAGAGAGACTGGAATCAGAAAATAAATCATTAAGTTATTTTAAGATTATGATCATTAAGAGGTAAGGGATCATGAATTTACTGAAATCATTAACAGAAGGCCGTTAACAATTTCACAAATGACTAAGGGGCATAAATAACAATGGATAGAATGGGAGAAATTGTCCATAACAAATGAAAGCCTACTGATAATTACAAAGAAGACAGGGAAGAATAAATAAACACAGATTATAAGAAAACAAACTTTTTTCTCCTTTTCCTAGTATGCTCACAGTCATTCAAGAAATATGAACTCAGAAGGTACTACAATAGGTATGCAAGACAGTACAGACACAAAGATGAATTAAACAAACCAAGGAGCTCACAGAGCGTGGTGGGTCAACAGAGAAAGAGAAATAAATGATTACTACAAAATCATGTAATAAATGCTAATAAAATGACACCAAAACTTCATTCAATGCATCACACAAAAGATGATGTTTGAGTTGCTTTAAGAAAGAATTTATTATTTTCACCAGATAGGAATTGTTTTGTAACCAGAGGGAATAGAATGTATAAGGCACAAAAAAGTGACAGGTCATTGCATATCTGCTGGAACTTTAGTACTATGGTTGAATGGACTCATGCAAGAGATGAATAAAGAATGGCTGAAAAGGAGGCTAAAGAGATAGACAAAGTCCAGAATATAAATTCATTCCTCTAAGGAGTTTATAGACTTCATCCCAGAGGGAGGCATCAAAAGTTTTATGTTGAAAAATGATTTAAATATGTATATTTTAAAATACATGATTAAATAAATTGTTAAATATGTATATTTTTGGAAAGATTGTTCTGGTCCCAGTTTCAATGCCTATTCCACTTCCACAAGTTCTATTTATTTATACCTATACTATTTTTAAAAAAGGAATTAAAGTGCTTGTTCCCAACCTTCTGTCACTCAATGAAATATTTGCTTTTGTGAAAAAGGTTTATTCCATCATAACTGTTATTAAAATAGTCAATAACTTACCTTAACTACAGGTACCTTCTGATTTTAAAAGTTACATGTGTTTATCATAGAAAATTTGAAAAACAATAACAAATCTTACCTACAATCTTAGCCCCAGGCATAAGCACTATTACGTTCTTTGGTACAAATTAGACTCACACAATTTAATCATCTGTGTTTTATCTTCTAACAATCAATAATTTGTGAGATTTCATAAACTCTTTTGATAGTGTTCAATACACTTTTAAAAGCTGCATTTTTCCATCAATATGAATACAATGTAAAAAAATGTATTTAATCTTATTTTATTACATAACTAGGTTGCTTCTAATTTTTCATTATTATAATGTGATGATGGAATATTTCTGTGCATGTACCTATTTGTGTATGTCTTTGAAGTGTATATTTAACATAAAAATTTATCAGAAAATTTACCTGTGAACCTATCTAAAACAATTTCATATGTGAATATCTACATGAATGTCTTCTCTAAAACTTACCTTTTTCTTTTTAACATTTCTATCAGGCAGAGGAAAATGGTCTTCTAGAAATTCACCCAAGGTAACCAAGAGTTTCTCCTTATATTCTTTTATATCACGCATTTTCGTTGTCAGCTCATTAAAGATTCTAAAAGATTTATTTAAATTTAAGAGAATTAATTTGCTGATAAAATACTTAAATATATATAACTGGTTACTCATAAAATTAATCAAAAACTTTGTTCAAACTTCATTGCTCAAAATAACTAGCTTTATGAGATAAACAGTCTCTATTTAACATGTAGGAAAACTAAAAGTCAAATTATTCATAAAAGATTAGGTAACTTAACAATTGGCAAAAGTCAGGGTAAGACTCACAATTTCTGGTGAAATTTACCTTCTTTTCATCTATGTATTTCATATAACATAAAAAAGGAAATAATTTTTCCTATTATGAAAACCTAGAACACAAAATCAATACCTTGATTCAGAAAATGTCACAACCTGCTGTTTCAAATCATTGTGTAGTACATTAAGAGATTCTAATATCTGTTGCTGTTCATCCAACCATTTTTGCTCCCTTTAAACATGGAAAAACAAAACAGTATTCAAATAAAACATTAATGCTAATTCAATATATATCAATGATGAGTAGTAATTATAATACAAATATACCTTTCTAAGTCTTCCTTTAACTTTTCATTCTTTGACTGAATAGTAGATAGTACCAATTCAAGATCATGCCTCAATTTTTGGAACTAGAACAAAATAATTAAAATTAATTGCTTAGTCTTTACTCCTGTAAATAATGATATTTCTGAATGAGAGTGAAATTTACGTACTAGGATATATATTCAGAAATCAACAGCAAAAAAAAGCCTAGTAAAAAATCTTTGAAAGGGAAATTATACAGCAGGTACTAAGTTCTTTGTAATATTTCATTGTTAAATTAAAAAATATAAGGGGTTTTGAGCAATAATTTCTAATTTCATATTGAAAGGCAATTTAATGGTGAATTTTCAGTAACCAGGCAGATTAGGTCTCTTTTCTAAGGAGACTATACAAAACAGACACAAATGAATATCACTCATTCAACAAATATTTATTGATCAGTTGTTGACCACCAGGCATTGATGAAGGAGTCAGGGATGCAAAGATGAACAGAACAAAGAGGCGAATCCAAACAAAGAAACAAACTTGTAACTCCAGAGAGGGATAAATACCATAAAGTAAAAGTAGGTCAAAACGAGAGTATAGAAATGAGGAGCAGGGATGGCTCTTTTAGGTAGGTAGTATGATATGGAAAGACCTTTCTGATCAGGTTAACTAACAGTTTAGCAACAGAGAAAGACAGCAAAAGATAAGTCATGTCACCATCTAGCAAAAGAATGTTCTAGGCAAAGGGAATTTTAAGTACAAAGGCCCTGAGGCAGAAGTATGAGGTATCTGAGGAACATATAAGAAGACTGTGTGGCTATAGGGGATTACAATAAGCTAAACTTTTTCTAGTATCCTTTTGTTTCTAGAACACATTAGCTAGCGTTCCATTCTCCTGATATTAAGCGTTTCCATTAGCTTCTTATAATTCTAAATCTGTAATAATATAAAATTGTATATTATAAACCCTAGAGCAACCATGAAAAAAAATGAAGAGATATACCTAATAAGCTAATAATGTAAATAAAATGCATTTATTTTGAAAAATACACAATAAATCCAAGAAAGTGGGAAGGGAGGAGAATAGGAACAGAGAAAATGTAGGACAAATACGAAAGAAAAATCAAATATGTACATTTTAATGCAACCATAATGATATTACATTAAATATGATCCAATAATGGAATTAAGTTAAATTAATAATCAAGTTATTTGTAGTGAGGTGGATGCACCTAGAGTCTGTCACACAGAGTGAAGTAAGTCAGAAAGAGAAAAACTAATACCGTATGCTAACGCATATATATAGAATCTAGAAAAATGATGAACCTAGTGGTAGGGCAGGAATAAAGATGCAGACATTGAGAATGGACTTGAGGACACAGAGGGAAAGGGGAGGCTGGGATGTAGTCAGAGAGTTGCATTGACACACATACACTCCAAATGTAAAATGGATGGCTGGTGGGAAGCTGCTGCATAGCACAGGGAGATCAGCTTGGTGCTCTTTGACCACCTAGAGGGGTGGGATAGAGAGGGTGGAAGGGAGGCTCAAGAGGGAGGGAATATGGGGATATGTGTGTGCATACAACTGATTCACTTTGTTGTAAGGCAGAAACTAACAAATACAACATTGTGAAGCAATTATACTCCAATAAAGATGTATGAAAAACAAAAAGAGCTAGGTAACTTGCCTGAGGTTTCACAAATAAAAAGTGTCAGAGCCCATACTTAAAAAAAAAGAAAAGAAAAAGAAATAGTTCAGTATATAAATTGCAATTCACTATAATAACTGTACCAATAAAACTTTTAAAAAGTTCAAAAAAAAGAATCAATCATAGAAAGGTACCTGGAAAAATGTGCAAATATTTGGATACTAAAAACACACTTCTAAATAATCCATGGGTCAAAGATGCAATCAGCAGGAAAATAAGAAATTACTATGAACTGTCTGAAAATGAAAAGGTTAAATTTTCTGGAATAAAGCAAAAGAAGTACTGAGATAAAAATTTACACCACTAAAAGCCTGTATTAGAAAAAAGAAAGCTCTCAAATTAATGACCTCAGCTTCCACCACAAGAAACTAGAAAAAGAGCAAATAAAACCAAAGGTAAGCTGAAGAAAATATAATGGTAAAAGTTTTAAATCAATGAAATAGAAAAACAAAAAGAAAAATAGGGAAAAATCAAAGAAACCCAAAGCTAATTATTTGAGAAGATCAATAAAATTACCCAGACTAATTAAAGGAGAAAAAAAGAACACAAATTACCAACATCAGGAATAAGAGAGGGGGCGCTGCTACAAACATTAAAATAGTAATGGGGGAATACTATGAACAATTTTCTGTCAATAAATTTGACAAACTAGATGAGACAAACTCTTTCAAAGTCACAAACTACCAAGGTTCATTCAGAGAAAGATAACCTGACTAGCCATAAGGAAACTGAATATATAGTTTAACATTTTCCCACCAAAAAATTTCTAACCTCAGACAACTTCACCTATAAATTATAAGAAACATTTAAGGAATAAATAATACTGATTCCATACAAGCTCTTTTGAAGAGAGAATACTTCTGAAATCATTCTATGAGCTTAGTATTACCCTGATACCAAAGCCTGAAAAAGATGTCACCAAAAAAGAAAACCACAGACCAATATCTCTCAAAAACATAGACACAAAACTCTTAATAAAATTTTAGCAAATTAAATCAATAAATAAAAAAGATTAGTACATTATAGCAATGTGGGATTTATCTTAGGAATCAAGTTAATAGTTGAAATCAGTGAATTTAGAAATAAGTGACAAGGAATAAAGACACAGACCTACTAGAGAACGGACTTGAGGATATGGGGAGGGGGAAGGGTGAGCTGTGACAAAGCGAGAGAGAGGCATGGGCATATAAACACTACCAAACGTAAGGGAGATAGCTAGTGGGGAGCAGCCGCATAGCACAGGGAGATCAGCTCGGTGCTTTGTGAGCACCTAGAGGGGTGGGATAGGGACGGTGGGAGGGAGGGAAACGCAAGAGGCAAGAGATATGGGAATATATGTATATGTACAACTGATTCACTTTGTTATAAAGCAGAAACACACCATTGTAAAGCAATTATACCCCAATAAAGATGTCAAAAAAAAAAAAAAAAAGAATGACATAGCCCGAGGACACGACATAAACTGATTACAGTAGTCCCCTACGTATGAACCTTCAAGCTGCAAACTTTCAAAGATGAGAACATGCGTTCCATCAATGTCAGGCATGAGTGAAATTGCAGCTTGCCCTGTCTCCTATTGCTAATGATCCTTCAGCTCTACCATCTCCTGCCTCCTCTCCCTCCTCCAGTCAGTAACTCTTCTTGCCTGTTCACTCGATGTCAGCCCCTGTATGCCAGATGTTGTACTGTACTACTGTACTTTTCAAGGTACTGTACTGTAAGATTAAAAATGTTTTCTTTAAAAAAAAAAAGAAAGAAGTGACAAAATTCAATATTAATTCATGATTTGAGAAATTCTTCATAAATTCTAATAAAAGGTAATTTTCTCAACTTTATTAATGGCATCTATGAAAAACCTACTGCTAACATCACACTTAATGGTCAAAGAGTGAGTGCTATCCACTAAGATCAGGAACAAGGCAAAAATGTTCATTTTCCCCACTTTTATTCAATACATTACTAAATATTCTAGGACAGTACAATAAGCCAAGAAAAAGAGATAAAAAGCATCCAGATGGAAAGAAATAAGTAAAACTGCCTTTGTTCTCAGATGACATGACTAGCTATGTAGAAAATCTTACAGAGGACTTCCCTGGTGTTCCAGTGGTGAAGACTCTGTGCTCCCAACACAGGGGTCCCGGGTTCGATCCCTGGTCTAGATCCCACATGTATGCCGCAACTAAGAGTTTGCCTGCCACAACTAAAGACCCCATGCAGCCAAATAAATTTAAAAATTAATAAATACATTAATTAATTAAATATAAAAGAAAATTCTACAAAAAAGCTACTAGAATAAAGGAGTTTATCATGCTCACTAGATACAAGATTGACATATAAATATTAATTGTATTTGAATGTACCAGCAATAAATAATTGGAAATTGAAATTTTAAAAAAGAATACCATTTTAATAGCACCAAAAATATGAAATGCTAAAGGGATGAATCTGACAAACATATACAAGACCTGCACACATCTTTTTTCTTTTTTTTTTGCGCGCACCTTGCGGCACGCAGAATCTTAGCTCCCCGACCAGGGATCGAACCTGTGCCCCCTGCAGTGGAAGTGCAGAGTCTTAACCACTGGAATGACAGGGAAGTCCCTCATGACCTGCACACTTCTATCACAATTTATAAAGTCTTTTTTTGAATTATGAATTAATATGGAATTTTGTCACTTAATTCTTTCTGAATTTACTGAAATGATAAAATGCTTTTTTCTTTTTTAGTCTGTTGATATAGTGAATTACAAAACATTGGTGAGATAAATTTTGTAAATAACAAATAAACGGAGGCCTAAATAAATGCAGAGACCATATAGTGCTCATGGATCTGGACTGAGACTCGATATGTCTCTTCTCCTCAATTTGAACTATAGATTCAGGGCAATCTCAGTCAAAATTCCAGTAAGCTTCTTTATGGGATACAATGACAAGCCAACTCTAATTTATATGAAAATATGAAACAATTTTGGTAAAAAACGAAGTTAGAGAACTCATACTACTTAATTTCAAGACATTACAAAGCTTCAGTAAACAAACCAACACAGTATTGGCCTAAAGACAGAAATACAGAACAAAGGAAAAGATATATCCACCACATAGGATGGAGAACAAATGGAGAGTCTAGAAATAGATCCACACATATATGATCAATTAATTTTCAACACATATGCAAAGGAAATTCAAAAGAAAAAGATAGTTTATTCAACAATTTGTGCTAGAATAATTAGTATCCACGTGAAAGAAAAAACAACCTTTATCAATAACTCATTCCACATGCAAACGTTATTCTAAAATGGATCATAGATCTAAATGTGAAACCTAAAATATTAAAATTTCTAAAAAAAAAAATGAAAGAAACTCTTTGTGACCTTAAGTTTGGCAAGTATTTCTTATATTTGAGTACAAACCTTAAAACAGGGGTCCCCAATCCCTGGGCTGCGGAGAGGAACTGCACAGCAGGAGGTGAGCGGTGGGTGAGCAAGTGAAGCTTCCTTCCCTGCCACTCTCCATTGTTCCCCAATGCTCACATTACCATCCCACCCCCAACCCCGGTCTGTGGAAAAACTGTCTTCCACGAAACTGGTCCCTGGTGCCAAAAAGGTTGCGGACTGCTGCCTTAAAATAAAACTTGATAAAGTAGAGTTAATCAAATTAGGAAGATATTATTTTATTAAATTCTCTTTGTTCCCTGAATTGCCTCTATTTTCTTAAGATTCATCTTTGTAAATTGTTTTGGGTTTCCGCCTTTCCATTTGGAGGCATTTCACAAATGTCAATGATCATAGGCTGGCCATTCAACATTTTCTTTTCTTTTTTTTTTTGTAAGTCCAAAACCATTTATTTTGATTTTTTTAAAGTTCATTTCTTTTTTTACATCTTTATTGGAGTATAATTGCTTTACAATGGTGTGTTAGTTTCTGCTTTATAACAAAGTGAATCAGTTATACATATGTTCCCATATCTCTTCCCTCTTGCGTCTCCCTCCCTCCCACTGTCCCTATCCCACCCCTCCAGGTGGTCACAAAGCACCGAGCTGATCTCCCTGTGCTATGCGGCTGCTTCCCACTAGCTATCTATTTTACGTTTGGTAGTGTATATACGTCCATGCCACTCTCTCGCTTTGTCACAGCTTACCCTTCCCCCTCCCCATATCCTCAAGTCCATTCTCTAGTAGGTCTGTGTCTTTATTCTTGTCTTACCCCTAGGTTCTTCATGACATTTTTTTTTTCTTCTTAAATTCCATATATATGTGTTAGCATACAGTTTTTGTCTTTCTCTTTCTGACTTAGTTCAGAAAGGACAGCCTCTTCATTAAGTGGTGCTGGGAAAACTGGACAGGTACATGTAAAAGTATGAGATTAGATCACTCCCTAACACCATACACAAAAATAAGCTCAAAATGGATTAAAGACCTAAATGTAAGGCCAGAAACTATCAAACTCTTAGAGGAAACCATAGGCAGAACACTCTATGACATAAATCACAGCAAGGTCCTTTTTGACCCACCTCCTAGAGAAGTGGAAATAAAAATAAACAAATAGGACCTAATGAAACTTCAAAGCTTTTGCACAGCAAAGAAACTATAAACAAGACCAAAAGACAACCCTCAGAATGGGAGAAAATATTTGCAAATGAAGCAACTGACAAAGGATTAATCTCCAAAATTTATAAGCAGCTCATGCAGCTCAATAACAAACAAACAACCCAATCCAAAAATGGGCAGAAGACCTAAATAGACATTTCTCCAAAGAAGATATACAGACTGCCAACAAACACATGAAAGAATGCTCAACATCATTAATCATTAGAGAAATGCATATCAAAACTACAATGAGATATCATCTCACACCAGTCAGAACGGCCATCATCAAAAAATCTAGAAACAATAAATGCTGGAGAGGGTGTGGAGAAAAGGGAACACTCTTGCACTGCTGGTGGGAATGTGAATTGGTACAGCCACTGTGGAGAACAGTATGGAGGTTCCTTAAAAAACTACAAATAGAACTAACCATATGACCCAGCAATCCCACTACTTGGCATATACCCTGAGAAAAACCATAATTCAAAAAGAGTCATGTACCAAAATGTTCATTGCAGGTCTATTTACAATAGCCCGGAGATGGAAACAACCTAAGTGTCCATCATCGGATGAATGGATAAGGAAGATGTAGCACATATATACAATGGAATATTACTCAGCCATAAAAAGATTTGTAATGAGGTGGATGGACCTAGAGTCTGTCAACATTTTCTTTTAATTGAAGTATAGATGACATACAATACCGTATGTTACAGGTATAAAATACAGTGATTCACAATTTTTAAAGATTATATTCTATTTATAATTATTATAAAATATCAGCTACATTCCCTATGTTGTACAATATATCGTTATAGCTTCCCCCCCACTGCCCCCCACCACATCGCACTGCATGCAGGATCCTAGTTCCCCAATCAGGGATCGAACCTACGTCCCTCTGCAGTGGAAGTGCAGAGTCTTAACCACAGGACTGCCAGGGAAGTCCCCTTATAGCTTATTTTATACATAACAGTTTGTACCTCATAATCCCCTACCCCTATATTGCCCTTCCCCTTTCCCTCTCCCCACTGATAACTGCTAGTTTGTTGACTATATCTCTGAGTCTGTTTCTTTTTTGTTATATTCACTAGTTTTTTGTATTTTTTATTTAGTTTTATTTTTTAAAGGTTATACTTCATTTATAGTTATTATAAAATATTGACTATATTCCCTCTGTTGTATAATATAACATTGTAGATTATTTTATACCTAATAGTTTGTATCTCTTAATTCCCTACCCCTATATTGCCCCTCTCCGCTGCCCTCTCCCCACTGGTAACCACTAGTTTGTTCTCTTTATCTGTGAGTCTGCTTTGTTGTGATATTCGCTAGTTTGCTGTACTTTTTTAGATTCCACATATAAGTGATATCATACAGTATTTGTCTTTCTCGGCCTGACTTCTTTCACTTAGCATAATGCTCTTCAAGTCCATCCATGAGGCTGTAAACAGCAAAACTGCATTTTTTTATGCTTCAGTAGTATTCCATTACATATATACACCACATCTTCTTTATCCATTCATCTGTTGACGGACACTTAGGTTGCTTCCATATCTTGGCAACTGTAAATAATGCCGCTATGAACAATGAGGTGCATGTATCTTTTTGAATTAGTGTGGTTTTTTTTTTTTTTTTTGGATATATACCCAGCAGAGGGACTGATGGGTAATATGGCAGTTCTATTTTTAGTTTTTGGAGAAAACTCCATACTGTTTTCCACAGAGGCTGCACCAATTTACATTCTCAACAGTGTATGAGGGTTCCCTTTTCTCCGCATCCTCACCAACACTTGTTATTTGTGTTCTTTTTGACAACAGTCATTCTGACAGGTGTGAGGTGTTACCTCACTGTGGTTTTGACTTGGATTTCCCTGATGATTAGCGATACTGAGAATCTTTTCATGTACCTATTGGTCATCTGAATGTCCCCTTTGGAAAAATGTCTATTCAGGACTACTGCCCAGTTTTTAACTGGATTGTTTTTTTGTCTTGTTTTGTTTTGTGGGGGCCACACCACATGGCATGCAGGATCTTAGTTGCTTAACCAGAGATTGAACGCATGCCCCCTGCAGTGGAAGCATGGAGTCTTAACCACTGGACTGCCAGGGAAGTCCCAGCTTGTTTGTTTTTTTGATGTTGAGCTGCAAGTCATTTATATATGTTGGACATTAACCCCTTATCAGTCATAGCATTTGCAAATGTTTTCTCCCATTCAGTATGTTGTCTTTTCATTTTGTTGATGGTTCCTTCGCTGTGCAGAAGATTTTAAGTTTAATAAGGTCCCATTTGTATATTTTTGTTTTACTTCCTTTGTTTGAGGAGACAAATCTAAAAACATATTGCTATGATTTATGTCAAAGAGTGCTCTGCCTAAGTTTTCTCCTAGGGAATTTATGGTTTCTGGTCTTACACTTATGTCTTTAATCCGTCTTTAGTTTTTGCATATGGTGTTAGCGAATGTTCTAATTTCCTTCTTTTACATGTAGCTGTCCAGTTTTCCCAGCATCACTTATTGAAGAGACTGTCTTTTCTCCATTGTAAATTCTTGCCTCCTTTGTTGTAGATTAATTGACCATAAGTGTATGGGTTTATTTCTGGGCTCTCTATTCTGTTCTATTGAGCTATGTGCCTGTTTTTGTGCCAGGACCAAACTGTTTTGATTACTGTAGCTTTGCTGCATAGTCTGAAGTCAGGGAGCATGATTCCTCCAGCTCCATTCTTTTTCAAGATTGTTTTGGCTATTGGAGATCTTTTGTGTTTCCATACAAATTTTAAGATTTTTTTGTTCTAGTTCTGTGAAAAATGCCATTGGTATTTTGATAGGGATTGCACTGAATCTGTAGATTGCCTTGGGAAATTATGGTCATTTTAACAATATTAATTCTTCCAATCTAAGAACATGGTACATCTTTTAATCTGTTTGTGTCACCTTCAATTACTTTCATCAGTGTCTTACAGTTTTCTGATTACAGGTCTTTTACCTCCTTAGGTGGCTTTATTCCTAGGTTACCTTATTCTTTTTGATGCAATGGTAAATGGAACTGTTTCCTTAATTTCTCTTTCTGATAGTTCATTGTTATTGTATAGAAATGCAACATATTTCTGTATATTAATTTTGTATCCTAAAACTTAACCAAATTCATTGATGAGTGCTAGTAGTTTTCTGGTAGTATCTTTAGGATTTTCTATGTATAGGATCATGTCATCTGCAAACAGTGACAGTTTTAGCTCTTCCTTTCTAATTTGGATTCCTTCTATTTCTTTTTCTTGTCTGATGGCTGTGGCTAGGACCTCCAACACTATGTTGAATAAAAGTTGGTATTCTCATTTAAAGCTCAAAAACAAACTTTGTTTATAAATGGCTTTTTGATGGATGGCCATCCTGCTTTTCACTGGGATCCCCCATATATTAATACTTACAGACCTTTTTTCTCAGGCCATTTAGATTTTCCGGAGATTATTTTAGCTCCAGTCTGAAGCTACTTTTATACCATACTGTAGGACCCCTGGAGATAGATCAAGGGAAGAAGCTGGTACTTCACCACACAGTATAAAAATGTTAACTTGAACTTTGACTTTTGACCTCACACCACCCCTACTAAAGACCCAACTTGGTGTTCTGAGTCCAAAGCCTCAATAGTTTAATGTCTCCACTCCATATACCTCCAGTTTTTCGGTGTGTGGGTAAAAGTTAGTCTCTTGATTGCAAAAGAGAGAGGGAGAAGGTCTAGTAGTCTGTTCTTATTTTAAAAAAATCTCCTTGTTTTTAGCTCCACACTTGAACCCTGAATTTTGAAGTACAAGGTTCCTTCAAATTCAAAGCCTTTCTCTTCAGTTCTGTAAGGCAGATAATCTCTCTTGTTATCACTACTTCTGTCTCTTCGAATACAGATACTTATCTATTTCCATGCTCTACAACCTTGTTTAAAATTCTTCTTTGCCTCTATCTTCTCTCCTATACTTTGATCTAATAAACTGACACTTTAAAAAAATCTTTACTGACATTTATGTTAACTTTTGGGGACAGATATACATGTATGATCATTTAGCTAAGTTTAACCTTTTCACTTTGATTATGAAGAGTTTGATCAACTAAAAATTAAGTACAAGAGTAAGGTTTACATATTTAATTCAAAATTCAAATCATCTAAAATATCCTGTTCAATAAAACATAATTAATACAATTTTAAAGTGGTTTCATCTTACTCGTTATGGCATGAGCTTATCCAAAACACTTCTAGTTACAAGTTATTTTGGATTACTATAAATTCAGTAACTTACCTCTTCTTTTCCTAATGTTACCAGAACTTCTTCATTCAGTGGAATCACTACAGGAACAAAACAAACCAACATTATACATATGCTTAGTTAAGTCTCAAAAATCAAGAATTTGATTTTGTGGTTTCTGAGATACCCCTTTCCCTTTCCATTTATATATTACAGAACTTTTTATGAGATGTGTACAGTTTTTATGATATTTTTTAATTTAACATCTTATATAGCCAACTTATATATCATTTTAGACAAATGTGATATTTATGCCTTTTGTTTTCAGTGCCTTTTTCTCTTCTCATTTTATTTTCCTAATCCATCAAAAACAAAATTAATAATCTACAGTGTGTTCCTTAAATATTTCTGTGGTTACATGATTCTATGCATACATATATACATATTCGTACATATTTGTACATATACATGCAAGTGCTATTAATTTTCTTATTGCTGGTTTTACAAGAATGAGATAATATCATACATATTTTTCTTATTTTCACACAAAAAATCCCCCATGGAAATCCTGTATATTCATCAGGTGTAAGTCTAATTTATAATTTTAAATCATTGTATAATATTCTGCAGGGTAAATACACCAAATGTGTTCAGGGATTTCACTACTGATTGAGCATTGACTTTGTGTCTAGTTTTTAGCCTCAAAAAACAATGACACAGGAAACATTCTTTTATTTATGTCTTTATATATTGCTGCTCTCATTCCTGTGGGATAGATTCTCAGAAAGTGAATTTCATAGAAGGAAATGTGTATTTTGAATTTTAAAACAGGATGCTAGATTCTTTTAATTTTTCTAGAAGCAATGAACAAGAAACAGCAAAAGATACTATAAACTCTTCTAAAATTTTTGCCAGTCTAAAGAGTATAAACTAATATTCCTTAATTAATTTACATAGCAAAATCAAATCCCTTATACTTAGAAAAGTTCAACTCATACTAAGAAAAGTTTATCTTTCCTAATGAAGTGCTATTTAAATTTCTCAAATGATATGCTACTGAAACTTTCTAAGCTATTTGCCATTCTAGAGGGTTTTCTAATAGAAAAGAGCTATGTACTTCATAGGCCCTGTATTAGAACTAATTATAGGTAGCCCTAGGATGGCTATACAATGAAAAGGATTCTAAAAACATAAAGTTCAAAAATCTCCCTCTTGGAGAGTGTGGCCAAAAGTAGCACTTCAATGCTAAAACAATCATTTCAACAGATACAATATGACAGGCTCTAAGAATATAAAGATTTTAATAATCTTTCCAGTGTGGCAGTGTACAGGATTCACAACCTTAAGCAAGGTGGGTATTTGACCAACAGGTCAGTGTGTTCAGTGCTGGCAGTACAAGGTTTGTACGTAAAAGATTATGAAAATAAGAAAAATAAAAATTTTAAATTCCCTGACATATAGCATCAAAAAGAATAAAATACTCAAGAACAAATTTAAGAAGCAAAGAACTTATATGCTGAAAACTACAAAATGTTGCTGAAAGAAATTAAAGACACACCAATGAAAAGAAAAAAACATCCTGTGTTCAAGGACTGTTAAAACTTAATGTTATTAAGATGTCAATAACACCCAAAGCAATCTACAGATTCAATGTAATCTCTATCAAAATCCCAATGATGTTTTTGTAGAAATATAAAAATCCATCCTAAAATTCACATGGAATCTCAAGGGACTCCAAACAGCCAAAACAATCTTGAAAAAGAACAAATTTGGAGGTCTCACACTTCCTCATTTCAAAACTTACTACAAAGCTACAATAATCAAAACAGTGTGCTACTGGCATAGAGACAGAGATATAGACCAATAGAATAGAGAGCCCAGAAATAAAAATCCTCACTGTGGGGACTTCCCTGGTGGTCCAGTAGTAAAGAATCTACCTTACAGTGCAGGGGATGCAGGTTCGAGCCCTGGTCCAGGAAGATCCCACATGTCGCGGGGCAACTAAGCCAGCACGCCACAACTACTGAACTAGAGCGCCCCAACGAGAGGGCCCACGTGCCTCAAACTACAGAGCCCACATGCTCTGGAGCCCATGCGCCACAACTACAGAGCCCATGTGCCCTGGAGCCCGCACACCACAACTAGAGAGAGAAAACCCATAGGCCACAACTAGAGAGAAGCCCGTGCACCACAACAAAGACCCGACACAGACAAAAAAATAAATAAATATTTTTTAAAATCCTCACTGTATGATCAATTGATTTTTTTTGAATTTTTGAATTTATTTTTTTATACAGCAGGTTCTTATTAGTTATCCATTTTATACATATTAGTGTATATATGTCAATCCCAATCTCCCAACTCATCACACTCCCACCCCGCCTCCCCCCCACACCATCAATTGATTTTTGACAATGGTGTCAGGACAGTTCAATGGGGGAGAGAACAGTTTTCTCAACAAATGGTGCTGGGAAAACTAGATAATACACATGCAAAAGAATGAAGCTGGACTTTCAACTTTTCATTAAGTTTGAAAATTTCTAAAATTAATTAAAAAAATTCTTGATCAAGAGGTAAAAAGTCTATTTTAATAAAACTAGTGGATTGATGATAAAGGCCTAAAGTAAATCTGTGGCAGTAGAGTTCAATATTTAAAGACCAGCTATATGTGAAATGGGAAAATCTAGAAGAATCTAAAAGGACTCTTAAATTTGTAGCTGATCAAATAGATTCCATTCATTGTGTCAGGGAATGGCAATCAGTTCATGAATCTGAGGCATCTGTAGAATAATTTGGAAAAGAAGTCTAGAAGGTAGAAAGATATATAAGTGTGATATTACAGAGAAGTCTGGTTTGGATATACAGACTTGAAAGTTGTTGTGGAAATTGTGTGTCCTCTCCCTATCCCCCCACCCTCTCCTACCCCACCCAAAATCAGATTTTGATGCCCTAATCTCCAGTACCTCAAAATGTGACTATATTGGGGCTGGATCTTTAAAGAGGTAATTAAGTTAAAACAAGGTCATCGGGATGGGCCTTACTCCATTATGAATGGCATTCTTATACAAAGAGATTAGAACACAGACAGGTAACCGTGTGAAGACCCAGAAAGATGATAATCTATTAGGCAAGGAGAGAGGCCTCAGAAGAAACCAACCCTGCCAACACCTTGATCTTGGACTTCTAGCCTCCAGAATTGTGAAGGAAAAAAAAATCTTCTGTTGTTTAAGCAACTCAGTCATGCTACTTTGTTATGGCAGCACTAGCAAACTAATATAGAAGTCATTAATACAGATATAATCCATAAAAACAGGAGCAGAAAATATAATGTTGAAATAGCATATAGAGTAAGAAGCAAAAATCGCTGAACACAGTCAACTGGAGAACACCAACATTTTAATAGCAGAGTATGAGCAGTCTCTGAGATGCCCAATATAATGCTAGAGGAGGCAATAAGATAAACAGTTGAATGCAAATTAAAATAAAAATTGTATACACATACCTATCTGATGTGCTGAAATTAAAAAAACTATAAGGTGAGGACTTCGCTGGTGGTGCAGTGGTTAAGAATCCGCCTGCCAATGCAGGGGACACGGGTTCGAGCTCTGGTCCAGGAAGATCCCACATGCCGCAGAGCAACTAAGCCCGTGCACCACAACTACTGAGCCTGCATGCTGCAACTACTGAAGCCTGTGCACCTAGAGCCTGAGCTCGGCAAAAAGAGAAGCCACCGCAATGAAAAGCCAGCACACTGCAACGAAGAGTAGCCCCCGCTCACTGCAACTAGCGAAAGCCCACACGTAGCAACAAAGACCCAATGCAGCAAAAAAAAAAAAAGAAGACTACTAGGTGGTAGTGAAGACACAATACAGTGGTGGACATTGGCATGAATATAGCAGTTTAAAACAAGAATGCAGATAAAATTGGGAAGAGAATGAGGAGAAAAGAATCCCAATAACTGGGATAGAGAATGGAGAGTAAACTAAGAAGGGATGGGGGGGACCTAAAAGAAACAGGACAGAGGGGCAGGAGAAAGCAGAAGGGAGACGTAAATGAAAAAAGAGGGTACAATCCATATATAAGACCAAATACAGACATATATACCACATATAGGAATGTAGGCTTTAATAATAGAAAAATATCTCCTAGTTGGGTATTATAACTACAGATTTTTAAGGCTTTTTTTTTTTTTTTAATTTATTTGGCTGCACCGGGTATTAGTTGTGGCACGCAGGATCTTCATAGCAGGATGCAGGATCTTTAGATGAGGCATTCAGGATCTTTAGTTGCAGCATGTGGGATCTAGTTCCCTGACTAGAGATTGAACCTGGGACCCCTGCACTGGGAGTGTGGCGTCTTAACTACTGGACCAGCAGGGAAGTCCCTTTTAAGCCATTTTCTATTGCTCAACCAAAGGCAAAAATATAGTTGGCCTCAGTTGGACAAGTCAAAAGGCAACATAAAATCTATGTGGCCCTTATGTAAGTAAGTATCTACAATAATTTCTCTCTTCCACTAAGTAAGTTTCATTCATTAAGAAACAATTTACAGTTTCTACTGAGCATATAAAACAGTGTCTCCGCCTGCTGATGCAGGGGACACGGGTTCATGCCCCAGTCTGGGAAGATCTCACATGCTGCGGAGCGGCTGGGCCCGTGAGCCATGGCCACTGAGCCTGCACGTCCGGAGCCTGTGCTCCGCAACGGGAGAGGCCACAGCAGTGAGGGGCCCGCATACCACAAAAAAAAAAAAAAAAAAAAAAAAAAAAGTGTCTATGAGGATACAATGATGGCTGTAATAAAATCTCCATAATCAAGATTACTATATTCTAATGTCGGCAGATATGTTCATCTATAATAATAATGAAGTATGAAATAATGTGTATAAAAAAAGAAAAATAACGTGACTTCCTAATAGCAATGGAAATTATTAGGTAATTTCAAGAGGGTAAATGGACGTTGAATTCTTCTTGTGAACATTAAATTATTTCACCATTAATTTGTTTACAAAAATATAAGCCTAAAAATAAGAATCTTACTTTCAGGAGTTTCTTTCTGCCATTGACTGAGTTCAGCAGTCAAACATTTCACTTGAATAATTAATAATGACAGCTATTTAAAAAAAAAGAACAAGAGAATAAAACAAAGTCATTTCTTGTGGAATATTCATATTTATTCATAGATGAAAGTGTAGACAGTCTTAATACTTTAACACAAGTTCCTAACATAAATGGTTAACACAATAGCAATCAAAACTATAAAAAATTATCACTCCTAACAGAATTTTCCTTTAAATGGCTTATAAGTTGCCATTACACCAGCAATACAGTATTAAAAATGATCAATTCTAACGTCACCATTCAACCTAAAAAAACCTAAGTACATTAAGTTTATTCCCTAAATTAATATTCTTTTAAAAAAAGAATGTTATTTCTTACCAACATTTTTTAAACAAATTTGCTTTAAATATGCTTTTTTTTTCCTTTCTATGCACTTTCAGAAAAATTGCAAGTATGTTTAGCTGAGCAGTTAAAAATAAGTTTAAATATCAATACATATATAAAGACAATTATAAAATGAGACTGGTTCCACAAATCACATATAAAAACCAGTTTTACTACACAATAGTTTGTAAACTGTGTACCCCTTTAGCCAAAAATAAATTAGGATAAATGTTTCTAATATTAGGTGATTCCAATCATTGTAAATTTGATAATTATAAATCTGTGTGATAAATCTGTTGCCTGATTAGACCATAAAATTAAAACTTATGCATGCTTAAATTTCAGAACATTTTTTATCTCCTCTATATAATTTTTATACATAGACAAACAGATCAAAAATTCACATTTCAAAAATGCAATAGGTATTCCTGTAATATTTATACTAAAAGGACACCAAGTACTCTTTTTTAACAAATTTTTATGATGCAGAGTGGGGAGCTCAAAGACCCTGCTCTGGATCATAACACTGGCTGTTGAACAGTCAGAGAAAAAAACCCTAGTCTCTTTGAAAGATTTATATAATTATATAAAAATGCATTTACAGGTATTAAAATTTTTACCAAAAAAGAGTTTAACATTATTTTCTTAGAGATAATTAAATAAGAATGTAAAAAAGTTTTTTGTGAACTATACAGTGATTTATAAATGTTAATTATTATTATTACTAGAAAAGGATAACAAATACTTAAAAAGTACTATTTAAACCAGGCAAAACTATCATAATGATAAGGTATCTATATCACTTTTCCTGAACATATTAGATTGAAATATATAAAATTACTGATACTTATTTTTGAACCTATTAAAAAACTGTAATTTAACCTCATACTATACTGATGAAACTCAGCTCTTACCTTCTAAAGCCCAGCTAAAGCAAACACCCAAATTATTTCTGATACTGATATAAAATTAAACCCTTTCTGAAAAAAAAATAACAGTAGTATTTCTAAAGTGATTTAAACACACATATTTGAGAAATCCTGCCATTTTCTCATTTAAATATCTAACTTCTTGCTTTGGAAAATGGATTGAGTTTTAATATTGAAGTTTTGAAGTTAACAGATATGTCAAAAAGAGTTAACAAAGCAAGCCTGAAATTATGCTTAAAGGCCTGCTTGGAAGGTTGGCCCTTGGCTGGCATCTGGCTTCAGAAGGTTCCCACCAACCTAACTCACAAGAGTGGCTCTCTGTGCCTAAAGTGTGAGAAAATACAATTTATGCTAAACACCTGCTTTCCTCCTCAGAGTCTGGTATTTTGATAACTGCTAGGCAAGGGGTGCCTATGGGACTATCCCCCACAAAAAACTCTGGGCTCTGAGTCTCTAATGAGGTTCCCTGGTAGACAACATTTCACACTCATTGTCACAACTCATTGGGGTAATTAAGCACATCTTGTGTGACTCCACTGGGAAAGGCTCCTGAAAGCTTGTGCCTGGTTTCCTCTGAACTTCAACCCATGCTTCTTTTCCCTTTCCTGATTTTACTCTGTATCATTTCAGTGCAATAAATCCCAGCCATGAGTATGACTATGAGTACTGTGAGTGTTCCTACAGAATCATCAAACCTGGGAGGAATATTAGGGATCTCTAACAAAATTGGAAAAGACATTTTGTGGATTCTTTAGATAATGCTATTATTGACTATCTCAGGATACTGATTATTTACAACTACATAAGCACTTCCCTCAAAACCAAGTGTTTGGCTTACTACCTGAAAATCATTCAGGAAACTTACAGACTTCATCCCTAGTGACTCTGATTCAGTAGGTCTCAATTTCTACAACATAAGAACCACATTTCCCAAGGAAACCAGATAATTATTTATTTATTGTACAATATTTTTCCAAATAAAATATTCAGTTTTACCCTGTATAAAATAACACTATTTATTTATTGATGGATAAAAAGCTTTTTACAAAAGATGGCTTAATTTTTTTATCACCAATTTTTAAAGATCTGGTGTAATAGGCACTTCCAAAAGTGACAAATTAGTTTTTTCCTCTTTCTCTCTCATTCTCATTTATTACTGAGTATTATTATGCTCACAGGTTTTTATGTTTTCACATCATTATAATCAATTGAAGCCATTATTTCTTTTAATGCTCACATGATACTAAATTTGGACAGCCAAGTGCCTTCAATTGGTTCCAATGTCTTTTGACATGCTCCCACTAGTTTTGGAGAACTTTCATTGGAATTATTTGTATATTTAAATCTGTTCTTAGAATTTTTATCACTAAAACATTTTTAACTTTTTATATGGTCAAATGCATCTAAGTTTTCTTTTACCATGTCTAAATTTCTATTATCAGCTGAGACATTTTCCCCTGGTCTCTAACTAGATTGCACAAATAGTCTCCAGCTTTTCTTGTAAGATTTTCATAGCAATTCATCCAGAATTTATGTTTATATAATGAAAGATAGAAGTCCAATTTTATTTTCTCCCAGATGGATATACAGTTGTATCACTATCATTTATTAACTAATTCATCCCTTTCCCAAAGATTGGAACTATCATCTTTGTCATATTTTAAATTCTTAAACTGTTGCACTGAACCACTGGTTTATCTCTAAACCAATTCCATAGGTCTTTGCATTTTGAAATGAATATTTTAATCCTTTTATTAAGCTTAGGGTAAAATCAGTTAAGATTCCACACAGACAGTAAAATAACTGTGGCTACTGCACCTAACACAAAGTACGACAGTCTTTGTTCTAATTTTTAACACGGTATCATAATAGCAGCCAATGAGTAATTCACTCGAAGTTGAATGTATGTGTAGTTGTTAAAAGATAAATGATAAAGAATTTATTTATAACAGATTATTCAAAAAGTTTTTAAAATACTCCTCTTAAATCAGAAAGAGTAGAAAATTTTCCAAATCATTAAGCATAAAGGTATTAACAAAGCTATTAAACTTGGCATAAATATAGATGACACACTTCTTATATAAAACAATAAATTCCACTTACCTACTTTTCGGAAGAACAAAAAGAATCATACCTGAGCATTTGAATCAGTGAGTGTCTCAGTTCCAACAAGCGATAATTTGTTCTGACACTTGATTTAAAAAGTAAAGAAAAACAAGTCACACACTATACACCACAAACAATTTATTTTCCTTGTCCTTTTATACCAATGTAATATTCCTCTAAAACAATATACAAATATCTGATACATGAGAAGAGTTTGTTTAAATTCTTTACTTCCTAAGCAAGAGGATCAGGAAGGCAGCCAAATAGGACCCAAAGTGAACAGATCAAAAGTAAAAGTGGGGCTTCCCTGGTGGCGCAGTGGTTGGGAGTCCGCCTGCTGATGCAGGGGACACGGGTTCATGCCCCGTTCCGGGAGGATCCCACATGCCGCGGAGCAGCTGGGCCCGTGAGCCATGGCCGCTGAGCCTGCGCGTCCGGAGCCTGTTCTCCACAACGGGAGAGGCCACAACAGTGAGAGGCCCGCGTACCGCAAAAAAAAGAAAAAAAAGTAAAAGTGGATGCTTAACTCAACACAGAATGAAAAGATGAGCATAAGAAAAACAAAAACAAAAATTAATAGCTAGGGTGAATTAGAAACGAGATAACGGAAAAATGGGAAATAAAAGAACAAGGGGGAAAACATTACAGAAAGATAACAAAAGAGGTAAGAAGATAGTTAAGATCATAAGAAAATAAAGCCATCAGGAGACATTGTTACTATGCCATTAAAAAAAAATCCATAATTGTTAATAGTGATTATATCTGAGTAAAAATATGGGCAATTAAAATTTTATTTGTGCTTATTTCTAGGTGCAGTATTTTTCCATCAAAAAAAATTTCAGTTTTTTTAATTCAAATTTCTATATTGAAAAAATTTCCAAAGCAATACAAATTATCTTGAAAATACAGTAATGACACAGAGTACCAAGGATATATGTTTAAAAAAAAATTTTTTTTAAAAGAAAAAAACCCCACTAACCTGCCTTGATCTGAAACCTTACTGGGAAGAATAGGATGTAAAAAAATGTCTGTGGCCTATATTATACATTACACTATTTTAAGTAAAACAAATTTTTACCAACATATTATAGTGCACCAGAAGTGATTCTACCCCAGTAACTCAGAAAATGTACATACACTTCAAACACAACGTTTTCTAAATTAATTCATATTTTCACTCAAACTCCATAAGTATGTGTTCTCCCCCTTTATATTCTCTATCTTGGGAAATAACCTCACCAACCACTCAATAGCCCAAACCAGGAACCTGAAACTATCTGTAATTCCCCCTCCCCATTTCACAACAATTAACCTCCAGGTCCTTTTGGTCCAAACTTCTTAGCATCTCTTGAATCCATTTTTCTATTTGCAATGACAAGACTTAGGCTTCAGTACTTCTTACAGGACTACTACTAGAGACTCCTAAATATTCTTTCTTTGTATAGTCTCACTCTTCTGCATTCCATCTTCTTCAAAACCACCAGTTATTTTCTCAATCAAGATATCTCATCAGGTCACTTCATGTCTATAATCCTTTAATCATTCCCCATAATATACATTCAACAAAATCCTTCATGTGTTGCCCCTAATTACCTCTCCAGTCTCACTCTACATATCCTTCTTCTCCTAATTTACATGTCATACTATTCTACTTAGAGTTCTCTAAACTCTCCCAACATTTATATATTTTGTTCTTTCTGCTTTATATACCTCTTCCACTTTCACAGGCTAACGCCTATTTATTCTTTAGAAATGAACTCAGTTATTTCCTCTTTTAGAAAGCTATCTTTGGCCCCTTCAGTCTAGGCTTAGTACTCCTCCTAAGTATAGTCTTTGAACTTTACCACCACACTTCTAATATAATTTGTTATTGCCTCCATTAGATGATAATCTTCTTCAGGGTAGGGACTGCCATAATTTTTTCTCTTTCTACAGCTCACCTAGTATAAAGTTTCTTAAATGAATGCTTATAGGTCTAAAAAATATATAAGTATTTATCATATAATGGCTTTCAGAATCCAGCATAATTATTTCTTTCCTAAGTCTATTATTGAAATGGAATTCAATCTTATAGTAAGTAATTGGGATATCACTTTCATGTCTTGATACTTACTTCTTCCATATCTTTCCACATTTCTTCACATTTTTTAATAAGCTCTTCTTCAGCATCTGTAACATCTTCCACATCTGTAGTACTATCTGGATCTAGATGTTGCTGATTCGCTGACATGTGCCTTGTGATTTTTCTTAGCCTTGTAAGAAAAACTAAAGTATAAAAAATAGTCATTTAATAGTATTTGTTGAATACCCATTACCTGTCAGATACTCACCTAGGCGCTAATGATGTAACAGTGAAGAAAATAGGCAAAAATTCCTCCAACCATGGAGCTTACATTCTAGGTGAGGAAAACAGAATAAACTAAAAAGATTAAAATAAATATAAAGAAGCTATAATAAAAAGATTTAAAAAATATAGTGTTGCATATCAAATAATTTGTAAGTACAATGAAGAAAAGCAAGACAAGGAAGAAACACAGGGAGTGCTGAGACAGGGGCAATGTAATTTTACGTAAGGTGGCCATATAAGGTCAATGAGAGGTTGACAACTTAGCCAAAACATGAAGGAAACAAGGAAGTAAGACCTGTGGATATTTAGGGAAAGAGGCTCCAGGCAGAGGGAAATGTAAGTACAAAAGCCTTGGGGAAGGAACATGACTGCTGTGTCCTAAAGCAGTAAAGTAGCCACGGTGATTAGAGCAGAGTAAGGCAGAGAATACAAGATGAAGTCAGAGAGATAATAAGGATGAGATCATGTGGGCTTTGCAAGTCATTTTAACGATATAGGCTGGGATGTTAAGTGATTAGAGGGTTTTGAACAGAGGGATGACATGATTTGAATTGTATTTTAACATTATAACTCTGGATAACTACAGCCAGTAAGGAGAGAAGTAGGAAAACCAGTTAGAAATTTACTGCAATGATCCAAGTAAGATGGGGACCAGCATAATATTGAGAGAGTACAAAATGTCCAATTCTAAATATATTTCCAAGATAGAGCCAAAAGGATTTCCTAGCAGTCTGTTTATAGAGTGTCAAAGAAAGAGATGAATCAATTATTATTTTAAAATTTTGGGCCTAAGCAATTGGAAAGATGGAGTTTCCAGTTACTGAGATGGGGAAGATGATAGAAGAAACAGATTCAGCAAGGCATGAGGTGATGCTGATTAAGAATCCAGTTCAGGACGTGCTAAATTTAAGGTATCTATTAGTGGAGCTGCTATTTAGGCAACTGGATATACATGTTTGCAGTTCATGGGAAAGTTTCGAGCTAGAATTTGAGAGTCACCCCCATACAGATATTTAAAGCCATGAGGCTAGGTGAGATCAGAAAAGGAAGAGTGTACAGATAGAAATGAGAAGAGTTCCAGACCTGGAGAGACTGAAGAGATGAGGAAATAGTCTGAGAAGGAGTGACCTAAATAGTCTGAGAAGGAGTGACGCATAAGGTAAAAGGAAAAAAAGAGTATGATATCCTGAACTCCAAGGTCAGTGTTCAAGGAAGGAGTGATGAACTATCAACTACTAGTGATAGGTCAAGTAAGATAAAAACAGAGAATTGACAATTTACTTGGCAATATGGTTAAGGGACTGTATTTTCCAAAAATAGTCAGCAATATTTCAGGTTGTCACTCCCCAACAAGAGGCAGAGCCTCTTTACCCTCCCCCTTGAACCTGAGTACGCCTTTCTGACTACTTATATGAATAGAATACAATGAAAGTGATGTCACATGACTTCCCAGACTAAGTCATAAAAGGCTTACATCTGTCTCTCTCTCTCTCTGAATACTCACACTTGCAACCCAGCCATGCTATAAGGAAGCCCAAACTAGCACAAATAAAGGGACCACTTGGAGAAGCCCACACTGAAACACTGTGGTTCCCAGCCAAAAGCTAGCATCAACCATCAGACACGCATGTGAACAAATTTTCTGATGATTCAGCCCCCAGGCTTTGAGTCTTCTAGATAAGAACCCAGACATTGTGGAGCAGAGACAAGCTGTCCCTGCTATGTCCTGTCTGAACTCCTGATGCAAGAATCACTGAGCACAATAAATAGTTGTTTTACATCTCTGTTAATGAATGCAAGTCTGTGTGCCAGACACACAGTGAGGCCAAACAATACCCAAACGTCAGAGTTCGGAGCAGAGAAAGGTTTATTACGGGGCCATGCAAGGAGACTGGTGGCTCATGCTTAAAAACCCGGAACTCCCTGAAAAGTTTCAGCAAAGCCCTTTTATAGGAAAGATGAGGGATGGGCGTGGTTAGTTGTTGCAAACTTTTTCAAGTCAGGTCCTTTGTTCTTGAGGTCAGGTCATGGTCAGGTCACGATGTTCCCATAAACCTCCAACAAAACAAACGTTATTCTCTGTCCTGACAAGAGAGGGCAAGGTCCCAAGGCTCAACTTTCACCCTCCAAGGTCCAGGCCCTGGCTAAGAGAAGGGGGTTATCCTGCCCCCCTGTGTGGGGGCGTGTATCCTGCCCAGGAGCAGGCCAGTTATCCTGCCCAGGAGCGTCCATCCTGTACCCAGTCTGGGCCCTCCCGCCAGTGCCCAGGCCTGGCTGAAAAGACAGATCTCAGCTGGCGGCGCCCTCAGGGCCAGGTCCCCAGACCCTGCCCAGCCATCGTCAACGAGGGAGCAAGGCGCCCAGGACCCAACCTGCCCTCAGACTCCTCAGGCCATCCAAACCAAGTTCCTCGGACCGTGACCCATGGAGACTGCCACCACCATTAGGTCAAGGAGGTAGGGATAGAGCAGAGGTTCACTGCTGCTTCAAGGCCTGGGCCTGGCCAGTGGGTGGCCAGGGCGAGGGCTCTGGAGCTCAATGGGACACAGCCCTTAGCCTGTCCCTGGGCCCCCCAGCTCACCCACCAGCCTGAGGCCCGAGGGTCTGGGGAGAAGCCCACAGTCCGCCTGATACTGCACTCTCTGCCGTGAGGACCACTGCAAGACTGACCATTGCTGGAGCAGGACCTCTAACCGCCATGCTAATAGTCGTGCCCCAATGGCTGCACACCTGCCCTACTCCTATTACATAAGTTTTGGAGTAACTTGTCACACAATTTCATTAAAGTAAATAACAAAATGGAGGTCATTGTTAACCTTCATAAAAGTAGTTTCAGGAGAATGGTGGAAGTGAAAGCCTGACTGAAGTAGACTCAAGAGAGAATAGAAGGCAAAGAATTGGACATATCCAGTATATAAAACATTTTCAAGAATTTTTTTCTCTAAAGGGAAGAAGTGAGGTACCAGCTTTAGTGAGATATGGCTTGGAGTTTTTTGCTTTCTTTTTTAAGTTAGGAGGAAATACAGCATCTTTATATGATACAGTAAGAGAAGCAAACATTGCTGATGCTGAAGAGAAAGGAGAGGAAAGAGAAGAATTATATCTAATACACGAGTAGAGGAGTTGGCTTAAGATAGATATACATACAGTTCATCTATTTTAATGGGAAGGTAGGCAGAATATTAGGGGCACAGATACAGACAGGTAGGTGAATAAATGTGTTGGTAGGAGTTTGTGCAAGTTCTACTTGGATTGCTTCTCTTTTTATTAATGAAATGGTAACTAAAGTCATCAGCTATAAATGAAGATGGGGAAAAAGCATTGGAGATTTAAGAACAAAAAAAATGTATAAAATAGATATATAAAAGAGTGGAAGAGGGTAAAACAGTAGGATTACTAGATAACATTAAACGCCCACTTGAGATTAGTAGTCATGAATTTAAAGTGAAAGTAGAACATAGGTGTGTGTTTTCCTCTATAGTGTAACAGCATAGGTGAAGACAGAGACAAAGTGTAAGAATGACAAAGTCTCTCAGGTATGACCAGAGGAGTGAGTAGCTAAGATAAGATGGAGAATATAACCACTGGAGAAAAGGAGGTCAAGAAAAAGAGGCCAGGTTATTTGAAAGATCATCTATATAGATATTAAAATCACCAAGAATTATGACAGTATTGCAGGAGAGGGACAGTATTACGACAGTATTGCAGGAGAGGAGCTAAAAATCAAGGAATGAAGGAGCCTGACATAATCCTGCTAGATAACTGCTGCAAGGAGAAATGATTGGTGGTACAGTCTGATGGCATAAGATTCAATGTTGGGTAACTTTAAGGAGGTGGACAGAGCAATAAAAAACAATGAGGATGTCTATCCCACAACACCAAATGCAAACCAGAATAACCCACCCCCCAGAGACAACAGAGAGCTTTTAAAAACGTAAATAGATATGTCATAGATTGGAGGACTCCATTTTGTAAAGATGTAAATTCCTCCCAAGTTGATCTATTCAATCTTATTTCAAAATTCTAAGAGTTTTTGTTTGTTTCTGTGGCACTTGACAAACTAATTCTAATTCATATGGACGTACAAATGACCAAAAACAGCCAAGACACTCATGAAGATTAAGATGGGAAGACTTGCCTTACCACGTGTTAAACTTATTTAAAAACTATACTAATTATGATAGTGTTCAATCAGCATATAGACAGGCAATTGAACAATGGAACACAATACAAAGCCTTTCTAGAGTCACACATTTACAAACCTATGATATACACTGCTTTTTTTTTTTCAGGTATATTTTGGCCCAAACACACCTCCCTCATTCTTTTTAACAAATGCATAGTATTTGTGGGGAAAAATAAGCCTAGATATATGTCTCAATCTTTATACTACTCCTCCATCCCTCAAAAAATCCAAACCATAAAAAAGAACAGGGAGAAAACATTTTTTAGATCTTGGATTAGGAAAGGCCTTTCTAGACAAAACTAAGTAAAATCACTGTATAAAATTTTTTAAATTCCAAATGGACAAAAATATCATTAAAAAGTTAAAATTTAAAACCCCAAAACTTAAGAAATTTGTAATATACTTGGCACCCAAGACCTAATTTCCTTAATGAATAATGAATGCCCACAAATTAATAAGAAAAAACCAACAACCAATCATAAAAGGAAAAAAAAAAAACTAAAAAAGTGATCACTATAAAAGTCAGGCTATTAATTATTGGGTTGGCCAAAAAGTTCCTTTGGTTTTTAAGTAAAAAAAAAGACACATTTTTCACTTTTACCAAGAACTTTATTGAACAACATAGTCACCCTTTTGTTCCACTACCTTCTGCCATTTTTCAGGCAACTTCATAATTCCATCTTCCCAAAACTTTTTACCTTTTTGAGCAAAGAACTGTTCCAGGTGCCTTTACAGTCTTCCAGGGAATTGAAATTTTCTCCATTAAGAGAATTTTGTAAAGACCGAAATAAATGGAAATCTGAAGGTGCAGTGTCTGGTGAATATGGCAGATGAATCTGAACTTCCCAGCCAAGCTGTAACAGTTTTTGCCTGGTCATCAAAGAAACATACAGTCTTGTGTTATCCTGATGGAAGGTTATGCATTTTCTGTTGACTAATTCCGGACACTTTTTGTTGAGTGCTGCTTTCAGTTGGGAAATTGGGAGCAGTACTTGCTGGAATTAATTGTTTGGTTTTCCAGAAGGAGCTCATCATAGAGGACTCCCTTCCAATCCCACCAAATACACAACATCAGCTTCTCTGGATGAAGACCAGCCTTTGGTGTGGTTGGTGGTGGTTCATTTAGCTTGCCCCACCATCTCTTCCATTCCACATTTTGTACAGTATCCGCTTTTCATCACCTGTCACAATTTGTTTTAAAAACAGAACGTTTTCATTATGTGTAAGTAGGGAATCACATGAGGAAATACCGTCAAGAAGGTTTTTTTCGTTTAACTTATGTGGAACCCAAACATTAAAGCAATTAACATAACCAAGCTGGTGCAAATTATTTTCAACGCTTGATTTGGATATTTTGAGTATGTCATCTATCTCCTGCGTGGTATGACGTTGATTGTTCTCAATGTCTCAATTTGATTGCTATCAACTTCAACTGGTCTACCTGACTGTGAAACATTGTCCAGCGAGAAATCTCCAGCATGAAACTTTACAAACCACTTTTGACATGTTCAATCAGTCACAGCACCTTCTCCATAAACTGCACAAATCTTTTTCTGTGTTTCAGTTGCGTTTTTACCTTTCTTGAAATAATAAAGCATGATATGCAAAAATGTTGCTTTTTTTCTTCCATCTTCAATATTAAAATGGCTACACAAAAATTCACCAATTTTGTTAAGCTTTTTTTTAAATGCACGAAGATATGACAGCTGTCACAATACAATCTAACAAAATTGTTTCAAAAGACAACTAAGCGCTATAGGGCCATCGTAGGGAAAAAAACCGAACAAATCTTTTGGCCAACCCAATACTTTTGGAGGGAGGGAGAGAGGAGGTAAAAGGAGATGGGGAGCTCTGATTCGGATGGGTCAAGTGGAGAGACTTCCGAAGTGATTATCAAAATTTTATTTCTTAATCTGCATGGTGATAAAGGTATTCGCCTTATAACAATTTATAAACTTTATATTTATTTTGTGTGGGGCTTTTCACATCTGTATGGTATTTGCAATAAAAAGGCAAACAATAAAAACAATCTAACAGAAATGAGTAAAGAACACAAATGTGGAATTAAAAAAAATTCTTTTGAATATAGAAAAATGCACTTATCCTTACTCATAAGTCATAAAAATGCAAATTAAACAAAAGTTATTTTTCATTCAGATTAGCAATAATGAAAAAATTAATAAAAAACAATATTGGCAAGAGTGTAGAACAAAAGGCATGCACTGTTTGTAGACCAATCCCTTTGTAGGATAATTAGCAATATCCATCAAAATTTTAAATGCATTTATCTTTTGACCCAGAAATTCTACTCCTAGGAATAATCCTACAGATAGATACATTTGCATAAGTCTACACAGGTATGCTTACTGCAACATTATCTATAAAAAAACTTTATGGGAGTGAACTCTTCAATCAGACTGTCTTGGATTAAATTCTGGCTTCAATACTTACAAGCTGTATGACCTTGGACAAGTCACTTAAACTATCTGTGCCTTGGTTTCCTTATCTGTAAAATGAAGATAATATTACTCTCTAGGATTGTTATGACAATTAAATGAGTTAATATACGTAAAGCTGTTAGAACTGTGCCTAGCATATAAAGAACTATATCGGTATTGGCTATTAACATTAATATTAATGTTAATAGTCAATACTGAATGTCAACTAGTAGAAAGCTGGTTAAATAACTTACGCCATATCCAAAAATGTTTACACTAAACATCTTCCTTGCTACACACAAAAGATATAGTTAAGTTCACAAAGCCATAAACAGTCATTAACAATTTTTGACTTTTTTGCTTAAAAATATTCTAACATTATATAAATATTTGTTTTAAATATACCTTAATTTAGAAATTAAGTGCAAATTGAACTTTCCCTGCTTTGTAGAATACTAACCAATAAAATACATTATCAGCATGCAAAATGTGAAAGTCTGTGTGTGTGTGTGTGTGTGTGTGTGTGTGTACAGATATTCAACAAGTTAGCTGAATCTGCAGCTCAATGTAGCATTAGAATACAAATAAATAAAATCGCTTAAGGGTTTAAATTTATCCTTTCCCCACAATTTGTATCCTTAAATCTACCTTTCTGTAAAGACAACAAGTCAATCTTTTGAGATCCTCAGTTGGTACTACAATTTTGAATCATTTACTAAAGAACAATAGTGCTATATTTAGGGATACTATGGCATACAAACTTAAAAGATCTAATGCCAAGACCTAATACTAATTAAAGAACCTCATACTATCATTGGAAAAAGAGTAATACACATGAAATCAAGTAACAGAAAGTACCCATGTAATTCTAAGCTGTATTCATTTATCCAGCACATCATCTTAATGTGTGCTGTTTGTCAGACACTATGGCTCTAGCTGTGTAGGTGAAAAAGTCTCTGTCCTCATGGAGCATACATTTTCACTGAAAAGAGACAATATAAACAAATGGACAACTAAATACCTGATACGATTTCAGGTAGTTAGAAGTGCTATGATGTGGTAAATTATACAACAAAGACTGCAAGTGCTTTCAGAATTCACAATAGAGGAGATCAAAGAAATCTACCTGTAAGAACGAATGGCTTAGTACAGTGCTCAGTACACAGTACTAACTCCCTAGAATGATAATGATTAAGGCTAGATTTGCTGTGGAGATGCTCTCAAGGCATTAGAAACAAGATTGGAGGCAAGTATGAGCATGTAAAATTTGTGAGACACAAAAGAAACTGGTCTGATTAGAGCAGAAGACAAAGAAGAAACAAGACTTGCAAGGTAGGACGTGTCAAATAATGGGAACCTTTAAAATTTAGGGAAAAAAACTTTAAGAAGTATTTCCTATGGGCAGTTACTTCCCTGTATCTGGGATCCACCTCAAAGCAAAAGTAAAGAAGAGACTTATCTGGTTTGAAATAGGCAACCAGAAGGCTTTCAGTAGGCTTTTGGAAGCAGTGTTTTATGGAGGGTATTTGACAAGTTATATTTATTGGATAAAAAAGAAGAGATTAAGGTTGTAAATTTTACACATAGATCAACGAAACAGAATAAAGAGCCTTGAAATAAGCCCACACATATATGGTCAAATAATTTATGACAAATGAGCCAAGAATATATGATGGGAAAAAGACAGTCTCCTCAATAAATGGTGTTGGGAAAACTGGACAGAATGAAACTGGATCACTATCTTACACCGTACACAAAAATTAACTCCATATGGTTAAAAGACTTCAACGTAAGACTTAAAACCGCAAGACTTCTAGAAGAAAACATAAGTAGTAAGCTCCTTGACATCGGTCTTGGTAATGATTTGGGGGGTATGGCAAGAAAAGCAAAAATAAACAAGTAGGACTATATCAAACTATAAAGCCTCTGCACAGCAAAGGAAACTATTAAGAAAATGAAAAGGCAACCTATGAATGTGAGAAAATATTTGCAAATCATATATCTGATAGGAGGTTACTACCCAAAATGCATAAAGAACTCATACAACTCAATACCAAAAAGCAATCTTATTTAAAACTGAAAAGATCTAAACAGACATTGTTGCAAAGAAGACATACAGATGGCCAACAGTTATGTGAAAAGGTACTCAACACCATCAAGTAAATGCAAATCAGAACCACAATGAGATATCACCTCACACCTGTTAGAACGGCAATTATCAAAAAGATAAGAAAAAACAACTGTTGGCCAGGATGTGGGGTGGGGGAAGGATCCCCTGTTCACTGCTGGTGAAAATGTAAATTGGTGTGGCCACTATGCGAAATTAATGAAGGTTCTTCAAAAAGGTAAAAATAGAACTACCATATGATCCAGCAATTCCATTTCTGGGTGTTTATCCAAAGAAAACAAAAACACTAATTCAAAAAGAAACATGCAGTCCCATGTTCATTGCAGCATTATTTACAATAGCCAAGATATGGAAACAACCTAAGCGTCCATCAACTGATGAATAAAGAAAGTGTAATACAGACAGGTAACAAATGGATAGGTAAATTTTATCCAGCCATAAAAAGGAATGAAATCTTGTCACTTGCAACAATATGGATGGACCTTGGGGGTGTTATGCTAGGTGAAATAAGTCAGACAGAGAAAGACGTACCACATGATCTCACTTATTGGGGGACCTAAAAAAAAAAAAGCCAAGCTCAGAGATACAGAGAACAGACTGGTGGTTGCCAAAGATGGCAGGGGTGGGAGCGAATGGGTGAAGAGGGTTGAAAGGTACAAACGTAAAATAAGTAAGTCATGGGAATATAATGTACAGCATGGTGACTACAGTTAATCATACTGTATTGCATATTTACAAGTTGCTAAGAGAGGAGACATAAAAATTTCTCACCACAGGGGGAAAAAAACAATTCTGTAACTATGTATAGTAATGGATGTTAACCAGACTAACTGTGGTGATCGTTTCGCAATATATACAAATATTGAATCATTATGCTGTACACCTAAAACTAATATAACATATGCCAATTATACCTCAATTTTTTTTTTTTTTTTTTTTTTTTGCGGTACGCAGGCCTCTCACTGTTGTGGCCTCTCCCGTTGCGGAGCACAGGCTCCGGACGCGCAGGCTCAGCGGCCATGGCTCACGGGCCCAGCCGCTCCGCGGCATGTGGGATCTTCCCGGACCGGGGCACGAACCCGCGTCCCCTGCATCGGCAGGCGGACTCTCAACCACTGTGCCACCAGGGAAGCCCCTCAATTTTTTTTAATGGTAAATTTTGTGTTTTTACCACAATAAAAAATTTTTTTTGTTTTTTTTAAAGAAGAGAGTTTAAGTCCAGAAGGCCATTAAGAGATGGAAACCTAGACCAGAATGAAGGCAGAAGGGTGAATGGTCCTGCCTGGGCCACTTAGGTTACCAGCCATGACTGGTTTTCTGCCCCACCCCTCCCCACCCACTACGCCCCACGCCCCACAGTAACAAGCGCTCACTACCTTTTTCAGAGACTGCGTGAAAGAAACAAGAAGCTCAGGAAAAAAGACATGTTTGGAGCACCTGAAGGGAAGCCCGCAAGTTAACCAATTCTTTCAATTCCCCACCCCTGTGTCTTTCTGTCCTAACAGGTGGGATTCTAGAGCCGGAAAAGAACGGGACTCAAGGCCTGGCTAGACGTTAGGTATTCAGTTCCTCGGAGGTAAGGGTCCCACCACTGGGGCTGCAGCTCCATATCCTGAGAGTTGCCAACCCCGGAGCAAGTTTCAACTGTTAATGGCGCTCTCCCCGGCGCATCGCTTACCACCACGCAGAGCCCCGGACTTCAGGTCGTCTCAGCCTACCGGAGACGCAGCTCTGCGGCCGAGGACTCGCGCGCGCTGATTTCTGATTGGTTCTGCTCCCAGCCAATCCCGGAACTTGCTCTGCCGCTGACAAACAGGCCGCGCCGCTGCTTCGGGATTGGTAGCAGAGCTTGTGGGTGTCGCGCCTTTTCTGACGATTCGGGCAACATGGCGGCCGAAGGTGGTAGCGAGTCACAGTTGAGAAGGAGAAGGCGCCGGGACACGGAGGAACCTGAAAAAAGGAAACTCGGCGAGGGAGAGCTGGTAGTGGCTGTGGCCCAAGAGAACGAAGAAGAAAATGAAGAGCGCTGGGTTGGGCCCTTACCTGTAGAGGCAACGCTGGTCAAGAAGCGGAAAGGTAGCTACAGAGATAGGCACAGGGCAGGTTGGAATGCTGTGTCCCCCGAGTAGGAGAGTTCAAGCCAGACCCCAAAACGGAGGATTTGTGCCCTCGGAACAGAGGGTCGTCTTCACTTCTGGCCGTTCTTTACACCCGAAATAGTTATTTGGTTTGAGTAAACCGTCTTTTTGATAATATCTAACACAATTAATCTCTGATTTGTTACAATGGATGATAAAGCTAATTTATGCCGGTACTTACGTGTTTGGCGCCTCTCATTTAATCCGTACAGCAGCCGTATGAGGTTGGAATTTTTAACCCCGTTTAGCAGATGTGGATAAGAATACTGGTTCTATTTAAGGTTTTCGGTTCAAGAGTGGTGTAGTGTGTTGGGCCGCCGGGGCAGGCGGTGCCTATTTAGAGTGGTAAAGAATAGGTAAAGATAATTTCAATGCTGACTCTTCCACTAATGAGTTTTCTGATATAGTTACATAAATTTCCTGGATCACAAATCTTTCATCTAAAAACCAAGGTCTGTGGTTTTCAAACCATACTCGTGAGATACCATGGCCTGAAGCATTTTTCCACTAACGTGGATTAGTGACAAAATTTTATCAACTAAAAAGGGTGGTCCAGAAAAGGGCGGGGGGGGGGGCAGTGGTGAAAGGGACAGATTAAATTTACTTATTTTTCAAGTTCTTTGAAATTTTTTCCTTAAACGTATAAGACCATTAAAATGTTATCTTTCTGAAAGTTGAAATCTTTATTACTCTCCCTACTTAAAAATTTTAAGTGATTTCTCATTATTTTCAAAACAAAGGCCAAACTCCCTAACATAGCATACAAGGTCCTTCTTGATATGATTTCTCCTTCCCTCCCTCAGCGCATTTCCATTACTTCCCTCTACCAAACCCTTGTAGTTCCTTCTTACTCTGTGATCCAGCCATACTAAAACACTTGAGAATTGGGCATGCCCTTTTTCTCCTGTGAATGCCTGCGTCGCTGTCATGGTGTCTCTACCTGGAATAATTTCCCTCACCCGTTTCACTTAACCTACTATTGTTCAACCTTTAACACTCAGCTCAGCTATCACCTCCTCTGGGAAACCTGTGACTTCTTCCAGTCTGGGCTAGGTTTCTAAAGCACATTGATCATAAATCTGAGGTGTGTTTATCACACTGAATTTATAGGTAGCCTTCAAATTTTATGTATCCGAATTTTGAAGAAGGTATTTTTTTGAACATTGTACATTAACACCCTTAAAGTGCATTACCTTTTTTTTACTACTAAGTCTTTCTGTTAAATGTTTCCGTAGCAATTGTTTCCTCATTACACTTGCTACATTTTTAATTGTATATTTATTCATGTGATTGTCTGATTAATGTTTCTCTTCACTGTTAAGACTGTAAACATATAAGAGCAAAGAACATGCCTGTTTTGCTCCAGTGCTTGGTACAGTGCTTTGCATATAGCAGATGCTCAATAAGTATTGAATGATTGAATATTATAATGTTTATGCTCGTAATTATTTTCTTGCACTAGATTTCATGTCCTTTTTTTTGTGGAAATGAGTGGAGGGAATGGAAAAATCCAAAAATATCAAAGTGCTGATATTAGCATTAGGAGACAAAAAGCTTATAAACTCGATACAATTGAGACAATTAGATGTTCATTCTATTTAAGCCAGTCAGTAGTGTGTGCAGTTTGAAGAAAAAGTTGAAATTTAAAAACACGTATGAAATGTTAGAAAAATATCATTGAAGATTTTATCTAAAAGGACAGGGGTTTAAAACTTTCTAGAAATGGAACCATCCCCTTTAACATGTTCTTTGGACATGGGACTTTTGTACACATTTTCAGAAAGACACTATAAATGATATGGCATTACCTTTAATTAAACTGATGGTTTCTCAAGGACAGGAACTGTGTTAATTCTGCTTTATGTCCGTGTCTCTTGGAACCTAGTTTGTTTTCAATAAATATCTGTTCAACAAGTGAACTAACAAACAGCAAAAGGAATATGCATCAGATGGGATTAAATTTAGCTGCATATTACAGAAAACTTCAATATGACAGTAACATTAAAAAGATAAAAGTCCTAAAGTAGACAATCTAGGATTGGTATGGAGGCTCCAAGGGGACCTAGGTTCTTTCCAACTTCATGCCCAAACATCACTAGGGTATGGACCTCATCTTTGTCCTTAGTGTTTGTTAGAATTAACAGTGCTTATCTCCCAGTTCCCAGCTGTAGGACTGAATAAGGGAAGAAGGGCACAACTCTTCAAGGAGACTTCTTGACTGTTGCACAACGCTTTCACTTTTATCTCATTGGCATTTGGTCACACCTAATTGCAGAGATGGTGAGAAAGATCTTGTGGCTGGATGTCAATACTCCCATATAAAAACAGGGGTTCTGTTACTAAAAATGAAGGGAAAAGTAATTTGTTGGACAAAAATTTGAGTCTGCTATATAGTAGTTACGAAAAACCATGCCTAATTTAGGAACAGTCATGCTTAATTTAGGAACTTTTTATAGGCATGTTTGGCCATCATTGATTGTTTTGTTGGTTACAAGTATAATGGCATTTTTTACTAGTAAAATTTTTCATAGCTCCTATAATGAAATATTTCCTCAGATTACCACTCTTAAAAATGTTTCGCCCTTGGGAAAGGTTTGAGAAGCACTCAACTGGATATTCTCTAGGATTTTCTCAGCTCCAAAAATCTAAGCATTTATCGTGTTTACCTGTTTCAAACCTAGTATCAGTGACTTCAAAGAGGATCATTGCCTTCAAGATAAACTGAGACATTCTAGATTGTCACTGGCCTCTTATTACTTATTTAAATGAGCACTAATAATTGGATCTACATGGTTAGAAATATGGTTGTGATATTTTCATGAAACTTTAAGATTTTTGGTTTTTAATGGAACCTTTATATTAAGCCAGAACCACTCAATTCTTAAGTTCTGGGAACAGTTAAGTGTCTATATAGTACTTGAAAACCTGTTATGACCGACTAAATAATGGTGCTATTCAGTACTGTGAAATAAGTTACAACTGACATAACTGACACTGGATTTTTCTTTCATTATACGCGAATTGAGAGAAATTAAAATCTAGAAGAAAATACAAAATAGCATTCCAGTTGTTAAAAAATATTTTTCTTTCCTTTTTTTTCCTTAGTTCTAGAGTTTGAAAGAGTCTATCTTGATAATCTCCCCAGTGCATCCATGTATGAGCGCAGTTACATGCATAGAGATGTTATCACCCATGTGGTGTGCACCAAGTAAGTCTATCACATCTTAATATTTTTCTAAGAACTTTATCCTTTTTTAGAATGCTTCAGTTTTGAGATGGATTTGTAGAAGTAGCTTTAGGATATTAAGGATTTCTATTTCATTCCATAGGTTTTGTAATAGTTTATGTTAAATAAAGACCTACATGGTCTTTCCTATATCATACAAGGAATGCATTCTCTAAGACAAAATTCCCTAGTTTGTGTACGTCTTTTGGAGATAAATGCCAAAAGGGGATGATCCAGGTAGTATCTGAGCTTCCATGAAGAAGAGTCTATTAGTTAAGATGGGAGTAATTGGTAGCTGGCCTCTTCAGTACTAATGGGGAAAATGATGAGATCTAAGACATTCTGGAACTGTCACAGGACCTTCAAAATAGCTGAATAGGGATTTGTAGAAGGATAATAATAATAATAGTAATAGTCTGCTCTTTGTTGAGTGCATATTATGTCCAGGTACAGTGCCAAGGCTTTTTCATAAATTGTTTCATTTATCTTAACAATCTTGTAAGGTAGTATCATCTACATTTTACAGAAAAGGAAGCAGGTTTAGAGGGGTTAAATGGCAGATGAGGCTGGAGGAAAAAGGCAAGGACTAAACCCCAGAGGTTTTCTATTTCTTATATGGAATTTGAACCTGATTGGGAGAGTAACACCATATATATATGTGTGTGTGTGTATATATATATATATATATATATATATATATTTTTAAAGATCACTCTGGCTGTGGTGAGATAAATGGATTCAAATAGAGCAAGAATGGATACAGAGAAAGCAGTTAGGAAACTAATACAGAAACCTAGATGAGATATGATGGGGTGGCTGGGATGATATTGGCAGTGAGCATGGAAAGAAGAAGATGAGTTGTTGCTCTTTGGATCAGTCTATTCTTGATCTCTTGGAGACAGTTAAAGATTTAAATTAAATATCTTTATATTTCATTTATGGGATAATTTTAACCAAATATTAACTCTTTTTTCCTAGTCCAAAGTTGTCAGTGTATAAAGCTGCATATAGGACTAGCATTCTATCACTCCAAGTTTCTTTGTTTAACCTAAGTAGCAGGGTGTAATAGAAAGATTTTTGAAGATTTTATAGAAACCTAGATTTTGAAGTTAGGCAGACCCAATATTGAATGCTGCTCTCCAGCTATGGACCTGTGACAAATACATTTAACATTGTAAAACTATTTCCTAATTTTTAAAAAGGTGGTAAAAAATATTCACCCTAACAGAGTTGCTGTAAAGGTAGTTGTAACTAAGATAATGTATGTAGAGTACTTGACATACACTAGGTTTCAACAAATGGTTTCTATTTTTATATACCTGACAGAGGAGGCTATACTGTACAAGATTTTGATACTTAAACAACCAAAATACCTTGGATAGTATCTGAAACAAACTTACATTGAATTTTGCTGTATATGTAAGTAGTATGTTGGAATTTAATTATTTATCAACTTCTGAAAGATAGTACATTTTCCCTGTGAAAAGACTGCCTATAGGGTAATTTTAGCATTAAAGGACCCTAAGATCTAGTGATTCCTGGTGAGATTTTTCTTTTTCTTTTTCTTTTTTTTTTTTAATGTCAAGTTCTAGCTCAATTCCTATCCTAGTTCTTGGATTTAAAATTAGTGCAGCAGAAGCTGTTATGATATCCAAAAAAGAGCATCAAATTTTGCAATGTTCTGTCTACCCTAGTATAGTGATATAGTGGTCTGCATAAAGGAAGGTTTTTTTCTTTTAACCTGTTATTTAAGAGTCCAAGATTCTCAGTGAATGATTGCTTTGGGAGTACTAAGTGATTCATAGATCTGTTTTAGAAATTAACTTCTACAATTTTATATATGCAGAACAGACTTTATTATTACTGCCAGTCATGATGGACATGTTAAATTCTGGAAAAAAGTAGAAGAGGGGATTGAATTTGTTAAACATTTTCGCAGTCACCTAGGTAAGAATTTCACTTTTTTTTTTTTTTTGGCTCTCTTTTAAACTGTACTGATTAAAGTTCCTTTTAAAATATTTTTTTCTTTCAATTATGTCCATTTCATTGGTGTTTACTAGAATGTTTTAATTTGATTTATTTAAATAGGAGTTATTGAGAGTATTGCAATTAGCTCTGAGGGAGCATTGTTCTGTTCCGTGGGTGATGATAAAGCAATGAAGGTGTTTGATGTAGTGAACTTTGACATGATCAATATGCTGAAGCTTGGGTGAGTCTGTTTTAAAGTATATATTTCTTTAACTTAGTGGAAGAATTCTTGAACTAAACTTCCCTGTTCCATAGGTATTTCTAAACAGAATATATTATCTTTCCATTAAAAAATGTGACTTTTGATTTTACTTGGGAAAATTAAATATTATGAATCCTTGTTATGATGCTGTTTGGGGGCTCCTGCTGTGGTTTTTGTCATTAATTACAGCAGAAATGTCGCAACAGTGCCACAACAAGGATTCATTATATCCATTTGACACTACTTAATAAATTAATGAGTATCCATCGTGTCTAATTTACTGGTACGTAGAATTAACTTCCTTGTTATGCTTATTTCAGTAATATGGCACTGTGTTTCTATAAGGTTTATGCACAATTTTGGAGTTGTTGGTTATTTTAACTTTGAAGTATATTGACATCCAAACTATGTGTTTAGACTGTACAGTAATGAGATTAAACAAAAGACCATACCCTCGGTAGCTTAAGCAACAGAAGTTTATTTTCTCACAGTTTCGGAGCCTGGAAAGTCCAAAATCAAGATTCCAGCAGGATGTGGTTTTGATGAGGACTCTCTTCCAGGTTTCATACTTTGTCCTCATTAGGGACAGGGGAAAGAGTGGGGAATATTTTACTCTTCCACTTCTTAGAAGGCCACAGGCCTGTGGGATTAGGGCCCCACCTTTATGACCTCATTTAACCTTAATTACCTCTTTAAAACCCTTTCTCCAGATACAGTCACTTTGGAGATATGGGCTTCACCATATGAATTGGAGGAGTAGGGGATTGGAATTACACAATTCAGTATGTAGCAGGAATTCTTTGGAATTTCCTTCAAAATCAGTTTATGAGACACTGAAGGAAATCAGTCTAATTATTTGTGGTCAGAACTTATTTTTTGACTACAAATAGAAATACCTATTGATCATGTGTCTTATTCCCCAGCATTGTTTCCCTCAGACTTTAGCTATTTTTAAAAATCAAATCTGGGGCTTCCCTGGTGGCGCAGTGGTGGAGAGTCCGCCTGCCAATGCAGGGGAAACGGGTTCGTGCCCCGGTCCGGGAAGATCTCACATGCTGCAGGGTGGCTGGGCCCGTGAGCCATGGCCACTGAGCCTGTGCGTCTGGAGCCTGTGCTCCGCAACGGGAGAGGCCACAACAGTGAGAGGCCCGCGTACCGCAAAAAAAAAACAAAAAAAAAATCAAATCTATTCATAAATGTTGAACATTTGCCCCCTTTGAGGATATTGAAAGAGAACCAGGCATATCTTGTTTTATTGTGCTTCACAGGTACTGTGGGATTTTGGGCAAATAGAAGTTTGTGGCAACCCTGCATGAACAAGTCTATACTCACCATTTTCCCAAAAGCATTTGCTCAGTTTGTGTCATTATTTCACATTTTGGAAATTCTCATATAATATTTCAACTTTTTCATTATTTTTGTATTTGTTACGGTGATCAGTGATCTCTGATGTTACTATTACAAAAAGATTATGACTTGCTGAAGGCTCAGATGACAATTAGCATTATTTTTAGCAATAAAATATTTTATTTTGAATTTTTGAATTTTTATTTTTTTATACAGCAGGTTCTTACTAGTTATCCATTTTATACATATTAGTGTAGATATGTCAATCCCAATCTCCCAATTCATCACACCACCACCCTCTCCCCTCCCCCCCATCACTTTCCCCCCTTGGTGTCTATACGTTTGTTCTCTACATATGTGTCTCAATTTCTGCCCTGCAAACTGGTTCATCTGTACCATTTTTCTAGGTTCCACATATAGTGTTAATATACGATATTTGTTTTTCTCTTTCTGCCTTACTTGACTCTGTATGACAGTCTCTAGATCCATCCACATCTCTGCAAATGACCCAATTTTGTTCCTTTTTATGGCTGAATAATATTCCATTGTATATATATACGACATCTTCTTTATCCATTCATCTGTTCATGGACACTTAGGTTGCTTCCATGACCTAGCTATTATAAATAGCACTGCAGTGAACATTGGGGTGCATGTGTCTTTTTGAATTATGGTTTTCTCTGGGTATATGCCCAGTACTGGGATTGCTGGGTAATATGGTAATTCTATTTTTAGTTTTTTAAGGAAACTCCATACTGTTCTCCATAGTGGCTGTATCAATTTACATTCCCACCAACAGTGCAAGAGGGTTCCCTTTTCTCCACACCCTCTGCAGCATTTGTTGTTTGTAGATTTTCTGATGATGCCCATTCTAACTGGTGTGAGGTGATACCTCATTGTAGTTTTGATTTGCATTTCTCTAATAATTAGTGATGTTGAGCAGCTTTTCATGTGCTTCTTGGCCATCTGTATGTCTTCTTTGGATTTTTGGATTGGGTTGTTTGCTTTTTTAATATTGAGCTGCATGAACTGTTTATATATTTGGGGGATTAATCCTTTGTCCGTTGATTCATTTGCAAATATTTTATCCCATTCTTAGGGTTGCCTTTTCGTCTTGTTTGTAGTTTCCTTTGCTGTGCAAAAGCTTTTAAATTTCATTAGGTCCCATTTGTTTATTTTTGTTTTTATTTCCATTTCTCTAGGAGGTGGGTCAAAAAAGGTCTTGCTGTGATTTATGTCAAAGAGTGTTCTTCCTGTGTTTTCCTCTAAGAGTTTTATAATGTCCAGTCTTACATTTAGGTCTCTAATCCATTTTGAGTTTATTTTTGTGTATGGTGCTAGGGAGTGTTCTAATTTCATTCCTTTAGATGTAGCTGTCCAGTTTTCCCAGCACCACTTATTGAAGACACTGTCTTTTCTCCATTGTATATCCTTGCCTACTTTGTCGTAGATTAGCTGACCATAGGTGCGTGGGTTTATCTCTGGGCTTTCTATCCTGTTCCATTGATCTATATTTCTGTTTTTGTGCCAGTACGATACTATCTTGATAACTGTAGCTTTGTAGTATAGTCTGAAGTCCGGGAGTCTGATTCCTCCAGCTCAGTTTTGTTCCCTCAAGACTGCTCTGGCTATTTGGGGTCTTCTGTGTCTCCATACACATTTTAAGATTTTTTTGTTCTAGCTCTGTAAAAAATGCCATTGATAATTTGATAGGGATTGCATTGAATCTGTAGATTGCTTTGGGTAGTATAGTAATTTTCACAATATTGATTCTTGCAATCCAAGGACATGGTATATCTCTGCATCTGTTTGTATCATCTTTAATTTCTTTCATCAGTGTCTTATAGTTTTCTGCATACAGGTCTTTTGTCTCCCTAGCTAGGTTTATTCCTAGGTATTTATTGTTTTTTTCTGCACTGGTAAACGGGAGTGTTTCCTTAACGTCTCCTTCAGATTTTTCATCATTGGTGTATAGGAATGCAAGAGATTTCTGTGCATTAATTTTGTATCCTGCAATTTTACCAAATTCATTGATTAGCTCTAGTAGTTTTCTGGTGGCATCTTTAGGATTCTCTATGTATAGTATGTCATCTGCAAACAGTGACAGTTTTACTTCTTTTTTCCAATTTGTATTCCTTTTATTTCTTTTTCTTCTCTGATTGCCATGGCTAGGACTTCCAAAACTCTGTTGAATAATAGTGGCGAGAGTGGACATCCTTGTCTTGTTCCTGATCTTAGAGGAAATGCTTTCAGTTTTTCACCATTGACAATGATGTTTGCTGTAGGTTTGTCATATATGGGCTTTATTATGCTGAGGTAGGTTCCCTCTGTGCCCACTTTCTGGAGAGTTTTTGTCATAAATGGGTGTTGAATTTTGTCCAAAGCTTTTTCTGCATCTATTGAGATGATCATATGGTTTTTATTCTTCAGTTTGTTAATGTGGTGTATCACATGGATTGATTTGTGTATATTAAAGAATCCTTGCATCCCTGGGATAAATCCCACTTGATCATGGTGTATCATCCTTTTAATGTGTTGTTGGATTGTGTTTGCTAGTATTTTGTTGAGGATTTTTGCATCTGTATTCATCAGTGATATTGGTCTGTAATTTTCTTTTTTTGTAGTATCTTTGTCTGGTTTTGGTATCAGGGTGATGGTGGCCTCATAGAGTGAGTTTGGGAGCGTTTCTTCCTCAGCAATTTTTTGGAACAGTTTGAGAAGGATGGGTGTTAGCTCTTCTCTCTATGTTTGATAGAATTCACCTGTGAATCCATCTGGTCCTGGACTTTTATTTGTTGGAAGATTTTTAATCACAGTTTCAATTTCATTATTGTGATTGGTCTGTTGATATTTTCTATTTCTTCTTGTTTCAGTCTTGAAAGGTTATAGCTTTCTAAGAATTTGTCCATTCCTTCCAGGTTGTCCATTTTATTGGCATAGTGTTGCTTGTAGTAGTCTCTTATGATGCTTTGTATTTCTGCAGTGTCTGTTGTAACTTCTCCTTTTTGTTTTCTAATTTTATTGATTTGAGTCCTCTCCCTCTTGATGAGTCTGGCTAATGGTTTATCAATTTTGTTTATCTTCTCAAAGAACCAAATTTTAGTTTTGTTGATCTTTGCTATTGTTTTGTTTCTATTTCATTTATTTCTGCTCTGATCTTCTGCTAACTTTGGGTTTTGTTTGTTCTTCTTTCTATAGTTCCCTTAGGTGAAAGGTTAGATTGTTTATTTGAGATTTTTCTTGTTCCTTGAGGTAGGCTTGTATTGCTATAAACTTCCCTCTTAGAACTGCTTTTGCTGCATCCCATAGGCTTTGGATTGTCATGTTTTTGTTGTCATTTGTCTCTAGGTACTTTTTTGATTTCCTCTTTGACTTCTTCAGTGATCTCCTGGATGTTTCATAGCATATTGTTTACCCTCCACATGTTTGTGTTTTTTATGTTTTTTCCCTGTAATTGATTTCTAATCTCATAGTGTTGTGGTCAGAAAAGATGCTTGATATGATTTCAGTTTTCTTAAATTTACTGAGGCTTGATTTGTGACCCAAGATGTGATCTATCCTGGAGAATGTTCCATGCGCGATTGAGAAGAAAGTGTAATCTGCTGTTTTTGGATGGAATGTCCTATAAATTAAATCTGTCTGCTCTTTTGTGTCATTTAAAGCTTGTGTCTCCTTATTAATTTTCTGTTTGGATGATCTGTCCACTGGTGTAAGTGAGGTGTTAAAGTCCCCCACTATTATTGTGTTACTGTCAATTTCCTCTTTTATAGCTGTTAGCAGTTTTGCCTTATGTATTAAGGTGCTCCTATGTTGGGTGCATATATATTTATAATTGTGATATCTTCTTCTTGGATTGATCCCTTGATCATTATGTAGTGTCCTTCATTGTCTCTTGTAACATTCATTACTTTTAAACTCTGTTTTATCTGATATGAGTATTGCTACTCCAGCTTTCTTTTGATTTACATTTGCATGGAATATCTTTTTCCATCTCCTCACTTGCAGTCTGTATGTGTCCCTAGGTCTGAAGTGGGTCTCTTGTAGACAGCATATATATGGGTCTTGTTTTTGTATCCATTCAGCGAGCCTGTGTCTTTTGGTTGGAGTATTTAATCCATTCATGTTTAAGGTAATTATCAATATGTATGTTCCTATTCCCGTTTTCTTAATTGTTATGGGTTTGTTTTTGTAGGTCCTTTTCTCCTCTTGTGTTTCCCACTTAGAGAAGTTCCTTGAGCATTTGTTGCAGAGCTGGTTTGGTGGTGCTGAATTCTCTTAGCTTTTGATTTCTCCATCGAATCTGAATGAGATCCTTGCAGGGTAGAGTAATCTTGGTTGTAGGTTCTTCCCTTTCATCACTTTAAAATGTCATGCCACTCCCTTCTGGCTTGTAGAGTTTCTGCTGGGAAATCAGCTGTTAACATTATGGGAACTCACTTGTATGTTATTTGTCATTTTTCCCTTGTTGCATTCAATAATTTTTCTTTGTCTTTAATTTTTGCCAATTTGATTACTGTGTGTCTCGGCATGTTTCTCCTTGGGTTTATCCTGTCTGGCACTCCCTGTGCTTCCTGGACTTAGGTGGCTATTTCATTTCCCATGTTAGGGAAGTTTTCAACTATAATCTCTTCAAATATTTTCTCAGGTCCTTTCTCTCTCACTTCTCCTTCTGGGACCCCTATAATATAAATGTTACATTTAATGTTGTCCCAGAGGTTTCTCAGGCTGTCTTCATTTCTTTGCATTCTTTTTTCTTTATTCTGTTGCAGCAGTGAATTCCACCACTCTGTTCCAGGTCACTTATCTGTTCTTCTGCCTCAGTTATTCTGCTATTGATTCCTTCTAGTGTATTTTTCATTTCAGTTATTGTATTGTTCATCTCTGTTTGTTTGTTCTTTAATTCTTCTAGGTGTTTGTTCTTTAATTCTTCTAGGTCTTTGTTAAACATTTCTTGCACCTTCTTGATCTTTGCTTCCATTCTTTTTCCGAGGTCCTGGATCATCTTCACTATCATTATTCTGAATTCTTCTGGAAGGTTGCCTATCTCCACTTCCTTTAGTTGTTTTTCTGCGATTTTATCTTGTTCCTTCATCTGGTACATAGCCCTCTGCCTTTTCATCTTGTCTATCTTTCTGTGAATGTGGTGTTTGTTTCACAGGCTGCAGGATTGTAGTTCTTCTTGCTTCTGCTGTCTGCCCTCTGGTGGATGAGGCTATCTAAGCGGCTTGTACAAGTTTCCTGATGGGAGGGACTGTGGTGGTGGGTAGAGCTGGCTGTTGCTGTGGTGGGCAGAGCTCAGCAAAACTTTAATCTGTTTTTTCTGCTGCTGGGTGGGGCTGGGTTCCCTCCCTGTTGGTTGTTTGGCCTGAGGAGACCCAACACTGGAGCCTACCAGGGCTCTTTGGTGAGGCCAGTGGCAGACTCTGGGAGGGCTTGTGCCAATGAGTACTTCCCAGAACTTCTGCGGCCTGTGTCCTTGTCCTCATGGTGAGACACAGCCATCTTCCGCCTCTGCAGGACACCCTCCAACACTAGTAGGTAGGTCTGGTTCAGTCTCCTATGGGGTCACTGCTCCTTCCCCTGGGTCCCCATGCACACACTGCTTTGTGTGTGTCCTCCAAGAGTGCAGTCTGTTTACCCCAGTCCTGTCGAAGTCCTGCAATCAAATCCCACTAGCCTTCAAAGTCTGATTCTCCAGGAATTCCTCCTCCTGTTGCCAGATCCCCAGGTTGGGAAGCCTGACGTGGGGCTCAGAACCTCCACTCCATTGGGTGGACTTCTGTGGTATAAGTGTACTCCAGTTTGTGAGTCACCCATCCAGCAGTTATGGGATTTGATTTTACTGTGATTGTGCCCCTCTTACCATCTCATTGTGGCTTCTCCTTTGTCTTTGGATGTGGGGTATCTTTTTTGGTGAGTTCCAGTGTCTTCCTGTCATTGATTTCTCAGCAGGTAGTTGTGAATCTGGTGCTCTCGCAAGAGGGAGTCAATAAAATATTTTTTAATTAAGGTACGTATATCCATGTATATATATATTTATATTTTTAGACCTAGTGCGATTGCACACTTAATAGACTACAGGTAGTGTAAACATAAACTTTTATATGCCCTGGGAAACCAAAATATCCATGTGACTTGCTTTATTGCAGTTTTCACTTTATTGCAGTGGTCTGGAACCAAACCTGCAATATCTCCAAGGTATGCCTATATTTTTTAAGCTTTGATAGAAATTCTAAGAGTCCTTAAAAGGTTTTGAGCACTATCTCAATCATTGGAATAACTGTGTAACTTCTCAGACTGACTATTTTGAAGGAGACAACACACAATTGAATATATAAGTTTTGTATGTTGATGAAATTGTCCAGTTGTTTTACACTTTATCAGGTAGCATGTTCAAAGCTCATAGTTGTAAGATCAAGCTACTGATCACGAGAGTGTGATATCAGAATGTTTTTCTGTTGAGCATAGTCATAACTAAAATTTTTTATCTTAAATATTTGAAGATATATTTTGAAGGTATACTGTTTTATGAAGATAAAAGATATACTGTTTTTGAAGATATATTTGAAGGTATACTGTTACATGCCAACCTTTAAAAGTAAGTTATACATAGATGGAGAGGAGACATAGACAAAGATCCAAAAAACAATGCTCTGGAGTATTTTAAGGCCCACGTCTGTTCAGGTTTCCTTGTAAATAATCTGCTGTATGCAGTTCTCTTCTTGTGGTTTGATAAATCCTCAGAAGTTATTATCATTGCATTGATGAAGTCAGAAAGAGAAAAATCAGTAGCTATTCTTATTCTTCCCCATTCTGTGTCTCTATCTGCTACTTCTGAGCAAAGAATCCAAAACAAGTAAATCACTGGCCAGGACATTTTTTGGTGATGAGAATGAGGAAGGATGCTTACTTCTTGTATTGACCTCTTTTCTTCCCCCTCAATTCTTTACTATTTTAGCTATTTTCCTGGACAGTGTGAGTGGATCTATTGCCCAGGGGATGCCATATCTTCAGTTGCTGCTTCTGAGAAGAGTACAGGAAAAATTTTCATTTATGACGGTCGAGGAGATAACCAGCCACTACATATTTTTGACAAACTCCATACATCACCTCTTACTCAGATACGGCTAAACCCAGTTTACAAAGCAATAGTGTCTTCTGACAAATCTGGAATGATTGAATACTGGACCGGTCCTCTTCATGAATATAAATTCCCCAAAAATGTGAACTGGGAATATAAAACTGACACAGATTTATATGAATTTGCCAAGTGCAAGGCTTATCCAACCAGCATATGTTTTTCACCTGATGGGAAGAAAATAGCTACTATTGGTTCTGATAGAAAGGTTAGAATTTTCAGATTTTTAACTGGAAAACTTATGAGAGTCTTCGATGAATCACTAAGTGTAAGTGCCATATAAAATTAATCAGATTTTACTTTTGTGAAAACGTCTTTATTTTGTGCTATTTCTTAAAAGATTTTTTTTCTGGATATGGACATTTAGATTGATGATCATTTTCTCTTAGCACATTAAAGATATTATTCAACTGTCTGCTGTCTTGCATTGTTGCTCTTCAAAACTCCTTTCCCTAGGTTTATGATATGATAAATTCTGAGCCAGTTTTTCTTATACTTACGTGTCTTTTCAGTTTTGTCTTGTTTGCAAGTTCCTGCTTTTGAGATCCTCAAAACCCATGCTAGGCCCCCTTCTCTTCTCACTCTACACTCCTGTCTGTCTGTATGACTACTTCCAAATTTATTTTTCCAGCTTTCTATTATAAACAGACCTGGTCCTATCCTTTTATTTCATTTATTTATTTTTGCTGTCTTCATGAATGGCGCAAATATCCATCTGCTTGCACAAGCCAGAATCTGAGTCATCTTTACCTGTTTTTCCTTACCGCTCTATTTAATTCATCATGAGTCCTGTTAATTTTACTTTCTGCATATACTTTACATACACTTCTTTTAGCACAGCTGTCACTACCCTAGCTCATGATCTTTTGCCTGGCCTATTGCCTAGACTACTCCCTGCATCTATTCTGGCTTCCTTCTAATCTGTTATCCATGCTACACCCAAAGGAATGTTTTCAAAGCACATATCTGATCTTGTCATACTTTGAATCTCTTAGTGACTACCTGTTGTTCTTAGGATCAAGACCAAATCGCGGCCTGCCATATTGTGCCTTTAACCTACCTCTACTACCTCTTACTCTAGCCAGTCAGGCCTTCTTTCAGTTCTTGACTATGTCTTCCACCACAGGGCCTTTGCATATGCTGTCCCTCATGTATGGAGTGACCCCTCTCCCCATTCCTCCTATTACCTATTGAACTCATCCTTCAAATCTTGAAGAGTCATTTTCCCTGGTAATCTTCCACTGTGCTTAGAGTCTCAGACTTTTTTTTTTTTATGTGGTTCTTGTATCACTGTTTATTTTCTTTTAGAATATTTGGTCTTATTATATGATTAATTTGTATCAGCCCCCAGTAAACTAAACTGTGTGTGATTTATGGTCCTGTATCTGTTTTGCTTATGATTGCATTTCCAGCATTAAGAACAATACTTGACACATAATTACTGCTAACAAGAATTTATTGGGACTTCCCTGGCGGTCCAGTGGTTAAGACACCGCACTTCCACTGCAGGCGGCGTGGGTTCGATCCCTGGTTGGGGAACTAAGATCCTGCATGCTGCGCAGTGTGGCCAATAAAACAGAAAAAAAAAAAAAAGAATTTATTAGAGCATGTAGTTGTAGAATAAGAGTTTTTATCCATGCTAAGGTAATTGCTTTTTGTGGATATTTGAGTCTCATCACGTGTTTCTATCGTGTGGTTCTCTAACTGCTAATGGTATGTTGAATCCTCTTGAAAGGCTGTGGGTTGAACCTTTGTAGTGATAATGTTTACTGTATGACAGTGTCAATTCTACAATCTTGGTAGTCACCAGTTTACATTAGATTCCCTGAATTAAGTGCTTCAAAAATGTTATGACCCTTATTAGTGATACTCTTGTTTGGTGGCAAGTAGTAATAAGTTGGGTTGATCATCTGCCTGAAGGAATATGAGTCCAGACAAAAGGGAAGATTTGTTTGCTAATCAAATCATCCTCATAACTCATTTTCTTATTGGAAGAATATAGCTTTCCATTATGCTTTTAGGAGAAGGAGAAACCTTTCCTTGTGATATTTTCTTCTTTGATGGTGGCTGGTGACTACATATTGGTTTCAACTTACATATAATTTTAAAACTCTTTACAACTTACGGCTCTTCCCAGATTCCTTAAGAAAAGAAATACTTAAAATCTATTCTCTGGATATAAATCTCTTAACACATATACTCTGAGATGTTCAATCCACTATTTCTTCACTGTTGTCTTTAACATTTGTTGAAATTATAGGACTGAGGTAATACGAGAAGGTCAGTAGCAAAGTGTATGATAGAAGTTGAAATTCAGAATGAGAGAGTTTGGGAAAAAAAAAAAGGCAAATGCCAATTAAATTATGTACAATGTTAATGACTGGTTAATGACTAGAATCTCATAGTCCCATGTTAAGGGAGGGAGCTTCTAACTAGTTAGAGCCCTGGTTTAATAGACAAATTTAATTAGATGGTATGAAGTTGTATCTTCTGGTATTTTATTAATCAGGAGCACTACATATGGCCATGCAGTTGTGTATTACAGAGGTCCAATTATTAAAGCTAGAATATTATAAAAAAAAGATACTGATGTGCTTAAAAGGTTGGATTAAATTTATTAAATACATATATATGGGCAGATGGCCATGTACAGACTTTAAGTCTTGAAAATGAATCTTCTCTCTAGCAAAAATAATCAAGGGTCCCACACTACAAAAATGTAGTCTGGCATCTAGGCTATTTCTGGCAAATGAGTAAAGCAATATATCAGTCTCAGAGACTGGAGACAAGAAACCCTAATGACCAAGCTTTTTAGCTATTCTTTAAGAACTTGGCCTCATCTTGTTCCCTAACACATACCTCCTTTACATTTTTGGAGTTATGTATGTTGTTCTTTCCATATCTAGAAAAACTGGGTATTTCGTTAATGCAAGCATGAAAAAAAGAAGTAGATGGGACATAAGCCTGACTTCTTTTCATCTGCAATAGAGAGCTACTTTTGATTTCTGCAGTTTGATGCCCTATATATCTAGAAAACTGTAAAGATCACATCTTTGGGGAGGCTGGTAGTGTGATAGTACATAGTAATTGAGATGTGACCTCCATCTTGAAAGCTGTGTATTAAATATCTAAAGAAAAGTAAACCAAATGTCCAAAATAAAGGGCACTCATAAAAATATTCGTCTATCCTAAACCACATATTCCTAATGATAATTAACTGTAATGGTGCTCCAAAATAACTTGAAACATTTTCTGAACTATGAAATTGTTATAAATTAGTGAAATAATAAAAGAGTTCATTCATTCAACAAAAATGGAGTGCTTGTTATATGGCAGGCCCATGATCCTTGTACAAGGACCTCACGGTCCATAGCTGCACTGTCCAGTTTCATAGCCACTAACCACATATGGCTGTTGAACACTTGGTATGTGACTGGTCCAAATTGAGCTGGACTGAGTATAAAATACACACTGGACTTCAAAGACAATATAAGAAAAAAAGAATATATCTCAATTTTTAAATACTGCTTAATGTTTTAATACCTTTATTTTGCTTTTTTATACTTTTTATTACTTAAATTTAAATCATCTGATAATATTTTAGATATATTGGGTTGAATAAAAAGTAAGATTAATTTTATGTTTATTTTTACTTTGTTTAATGTAGCTACTAAAAAATTTTAAATTATATATGTGGTTTGCATTATATTTCTATTGGAAAGTGTTAGTCTGTGGCTTATAAAATGCAGCAGATATATTGTTTCTGCAGAGAAAGCAGTAGTTATGTTTACTCTTTTATTTTTTTCATTAGAAGAACCAGTTAGTATAAATACTATTTTTTATGATTGAACTTACTAACATCTTTTGATTTCCTGCTTCAAGTGTTTAGAATACTCCTTAAGAAGATATGTAAGTACATAAACTGTTAGTGGCTCTTAATGTATACTCTGCTTTTATTTAAATTCTCTTTCCCTTTATCATGTAACATTTTTTGTTAATAAATGGTTTGTTTCCTAGATGTTTACTGAACTGCAGCAGATGAGGCAACAGCTACCAGACATGGAATTTGGCCGACGCATGGCTGTAGAACGTGAATTGGAGAAGGTGGATGCAGTAAGATTAATTAATATAGTTTTTGATGAAACCGGACACTTTGTACTCTATGGAACAATGCTGGGCATTAAAGTTATAAATGTAGAAACAAACCGGTAAGCTTTAATATAATTTATGCTTTTTAAAAATGTACTTTTAAGGGACCACTTCCTCCTTTTGGGAAACAATGGGAGTTTTGTTTGTTCTAAGACAAGTGGAATGGTCCCAAATGTCTAAGCTTAACCAAATGTTTTGACTGGATTTTTCTGTGGTCTTTTGGTTGTTTATAATCTTATGTAAAAAGTTTCCACTCATGTTTGTAAAAGAAATGGAAGGAAGATATGCATAGTTTCAATTTTTTTTTTTTTAACAAGTTTCAGTCTGTCTTTTGCTTATTGATTTAAATTAGCCTGGTTCATGTTAAATGTTGCCAAATATTTTAACCACAGAATTCAGCATTACATCCTGCTAGACATAAAATCAGAAGTTAAAATGTATGAAACCACAAAAAGCCTTTTGTGCAAACAGCCCATTTGGTCTTAGAACAAAATTGCTATAATCAGATACTATCACAGAATGTAAATGAAAAGAACTTAAAGTATATATAAAGGAAAAAAATCTTGTGCTATACATTCTCACATATAAACAAATTTATATTGTAGTTCTTGGCAATACAAAATCTTTGAAGACTTGCAGAAAGATTAAAATGATAGGGATAGGTTAAAACTGTATGACTGAATGATTGTTATTGTTTTAATCTGAAAATTATAGATAGCTACCAATTTAAAATAACTTTTGGGGGAGAAGGAGAGGTAGAAAAACACTTTAAAAACCTTTCACTAGTTATTTTGTCCAAAGATAAAGGATATAGTTGATTCCTAGCTTTTATCTGTAAAGTTGTTATAACTGGAGTTAATCCTGATAATTTTGTTGAATAAAATATTGTTGTGTTTTCCAGGTGTGTGCGGATCTTAGGCAAGCAAGAAAATATTAGAGTGATGCAATTGGCGTTATTCCAGGGAATAGCCAAAAAACATCGTGCTGCAACTACTATAGAAATGAAAGCTTCTGAAAACCCTGTTCTTCAGAATATTCAAGCTGACCCAACAATAGTCTGTACATCTTTCAAAAAGAATAGATTTTATATGGTATGTGGAAGTACTAGGAGATAGACTTTAATGTTTCTTCCAGTTTAGTTGGAGTTTTATTTTTTTAGCTTGTGCTTTCAACTGAAGAAAATGTTGGCAATAATAGCAGACTTTCTAAACAGCCAGAATACCATCTTATAACATTAATATTGTAGAATTTTTAACTAGGGTTTGATTTTAAGTATTTCTGTACTGTTTTACATCCTGTTTTGAACATTTTTCAACCTGGCTTCTACAACGACTTGTGCTAAGATGATAGTAAGTGGCTATGATAGTTTTTGCTGTGGAGTTTTTTTTTTTTTTTTTTGCTGTGGAGTTTTAAAAATTCTTGTTTTAGTATTTTTCACCTTTTACTCTTGAACATAACTTGCACACCTCCTTCTCTACGTACATATTTTTACCTTTTGATTCCATTGTAATGATGCTACCTTGGAATTGTACATTCCTGAGGGATTTTTTTTTTTCTGGAGAACTGAAAGTACTTTGCAGTGTTAACTAAGATTGGGCTCAAAATCAAACTACTAAGCTATCTAGGAGTAGCACTATTCTGATTGTTCAAACAGAAAAATCTGAAGTGTAGACACTTCTGTGCTTGCATTCTATCCTTCACAATCAGTCAGAGACTTTCTAAGACCCAAATGTGATTATTTCTTTGCCTAAAATCCTTTAATAACTCCCCAGCTATCTATATCAGCTGCCCTCCTAGTTTATCTTTCTTCATTTTTAGTTCATTTGCTATACTGACCATACTGAACTTGATCCCATTTACAAGATTTGAGTGTTCTTTTTACTGGTAGGTGTTTGCACAGGTTATTTCTTCTACCAGCCACACACCTCTCCCCAGTTCCTACTCATACTTCAGGTCTCAGCTTGGAAGCCTTCTCTTGACATTAAGTCTGGATTAGGTGTGCCTGCTTGTGTAATGTGTCACACTTTTTGGAATAATTTGCTGATTTTTGGTGGTGGGGGGGGGTGTCTCTGACAGTATCCTCTCTTCCTCAAGATAATATAAAATCCATAATTACAGGGCACTATGTTTTCTTCACATATCAAACTCCACAGAGTTTGGTAAAGTATCTGGCCCATTATAGTATACTCATTTGTTCATCTGACACATTAGAAGCAGCTGTGATGCTATGAAGGCTACCAGCATTTGGTAAATGTAGGAATAGTAGTTTATCTCCTCCAACCAAGCTTTTAGCCTAAAATGGGTATATTCTTTTAAGATGAGAATTTTGCTTATAACTTTCAAAGTCATTGTTAAAGATTTCTTAATATATGTTAAAGGAAAATAATTTTTCTTGTTTTTACCTGTAATTTAACTGTTTTGAAGGTAAAAATAAATCATAAAAGATAATTCTTGATATACACTAAAAACACATATACTAATTTTCCATCCACTTTATTTAAAAACTTCAACAAATTTTCTTTCTTAATCTTTCCTCAGAGTTCATGCTTATGTTGATTAAACCACACATGTTCCTTGGAAACTTTGAAGAAATAGAAAAACAAAATGTTAAGTCACTCACTGTGTATTTATACTGCTAACATTTTCATGAATTTTTTTATTAGATGTACATATTCTTAAGCAAACCTAAAATGGTAAACATATACACAAATTTCATATCCCTTTTTTCAAATCCACTATCATGAAATAAAAGTAAAATTTTATAGAATTTGAACTTTAATAGTTCCACATGTGAACTAAATCAAGATAACTTTAAATTCACATAATTAAATAGTACAACAGACATGCCATTCCTTTGATAACTGGAGAATAATATGTTAAGGCAGTAACATCCTAGCTTAGTTGTTCCTTTATTTGGAATTGATCCAAGTAGATCAAGGAATGACATTAGGCAAGACAGGGCCTGGACACTAGCTTTACCTTCCTGGAACTTAGTTGACATCCAATAGAACTTTCTTGGGGAAAAAATTTCTGCTTATTGAGAGTCAAATAAAAGAAACAGGCCTTGAGAAGTCCAGAATTTCAACAACTGAAAGATTTTTCTCAATTCTCCGTAGACCCTGAGGATCCTGAGATTTCTACAACTTCACTCAAAATGTAATGCTTTCTTCCAAGCTTCAGAGTTTAGATAGATCAGATGGGCTCTGACCAAAAAAAAAAAAAAAAAAAAGATCACGATCCATTACTGATTCATCTTTGAATCCTCATCCTACCAGCACAAGGTCCTACTCATAGAAATAACAATTATTAATATGTATATAGTGCCTTCTATATGTTAGGCACTGTTTTCTAAGCACCTTACATCCCTTCACTTAATCTTCATATCAGGTGTCATTTTGAGGTAGTTTTTATTATTATCCCCATTTATGAATGAGGAAATGAAAGTAATCAATTTACTTCCCCAAAGTCACATAACTAGTTAAGTGGCAGAGCTGGAATTCAAACTCAGGCAATCTAAATAGAGAAAAGTAAGCAATAAGTTGCAGGTTAGGTAGGACATACTAGAAGGCAGAAGCAGAGAGCTACCTCAAATAAAACTGCATCTTGTTAAATGGGTACCCATAAAAATTTCCACCAAAAAAATTAAATTCCATTTGAAATCATACATCTTTGTCATATTAATTTTCATATTAGGCAAGTGTAGAAATAATTTAGCTGCCTTACACATCCTGTGATAGGAAGTGATTCCTGAAATAAGCATTTATTCTGATGTGAATTCTTAGTTTCCTCAAATACTTCATTAGAAATGAAATTTTCTTGTTCGTAAATTTTAACCAGATGAAAAATTTATTCATTTACTCACTTTTTATTTTCCTCCTTGAGTTTACTAAACGAGAACCAGAAGATACAAAAAGTGCAGATTCTGACCGAGATGTTTTTAATGAGAAACCTTCTAAAGAAGAAGTCATGGCAGCTACTCAAGCTGAGGGACCTAAACGAGTGTCAGATAGTGCCATTATCCACACGAGCATGGGAGACATTCACATCAAACTTTTTCCTGTTGAGTATGTACTGTTTTTGTTGTCGTAAATAAACACCAGTGTAAATGTGTATATTTGAAGAAACTATGCAACTTAAAATTCTTGCTATTTTGACTTAAGGAATTTAGAAGAATTGAAATGTTAGAGCATCTTTCCTGAGCTTTCTGATAACTGTTAAGCTAGGAAATGGGAAAATTTTATAAATATATACACATACTTCAGTATACATACTTCACGGGTTTATTATTATAAGGACAGAATATCGTAGCTATGAATGTAACTGTAAAGTGATAAATATATATTACCACCATCAACTACACATTCCAACTATAGGTTTTGTGGGTCACTTGTTATAACTGGCTTTCCTCTCAAAGCACATCTTTAAGGGGAGGATAATTATTTTTCCTTCCTGATGTTTGAAAATTTTGCAGAATGAACATAACAATACTAAATACGATACAGTATGGCTGGCTATCCTTGATCCAAAAGATGACATCTTTTACAATGCCTTGACTTAAAAGTACTTAGTTATTTTGGATATGAATGTTTTATGTCCAGTGTTTTACCATATCATGGCATTGAACAAAAAACTAGGCAGTTCTAGACTCCTGGACCATCTCATTTTAAGCATTCAGAACCCATGCATCCATTAAGCCTATTCCCTGATGTGCTTGGTACAGATTCTCCTGATTCCCTCTGCCATTCCCAGCTTTAGGAGCTATTACATGATAAAGTACTGTATTAAATCATCTCATGAGATTAGTGAATATTATTTAGAAAGTGTATCTGAATGTGTGATTGTCATTTAAAGTTTATTAAATTTAGTAGCTGTCATATCAGTGAATTAGTCATTGGTCAGGAAATATCACCATACTATATCATTTTTTTAATAAGAAAATTACCTTTTCCAGGAACTTAACCCACTATGTGCAGTGGGTTAAGGTGTTATGGTTGTTTTTTTTTTAAAACTCCTCAATGACTTTGGTATCTAAATACTGTCAAACTCAAATATAATAAGCAGTCATGATCTAAAGATAGTATATTAAACTGTAAGAATAGGCTACTGCTTATATGCCCTGTCAACTCTTGCTTGTCCTGAGATCAGAAGAAATTATGAAAAAAAGACTGTCCTTCTGAAACAGTCAGAAGATTCTGAAAACACCATTAGGAAGCTGAACTACAAAGACAACTGTCATAAGGTGCTCCAATTAATTTTCATGTTTTTAATATATGTCTTACTAGGTGCCCTAAGACAGTGGAAAACTTCTGTGTTCACAGCAGAAATGGTTATTATAATGGACATACATTTCATCGCATAATTAAGGTCAGTTATGCAAATTTTATGTGATTTAAGGAATAGTATGTTATTGCATAACAAGAGGTTTAAAACCTAAGGAATCTTGTTCTCTCACACTTAGCAGTTTATTAGGAATAGGAAAAATGGACTATGGAAGTCAAAAGAAGAATGGATGGTCATGAATCAGATCTAGAATCAAGGATAAGAATAATAGCATGGTTACCGTTTTAGAAACACTGCAGCAATTAAAGCAGTTAAAGCAAAGGGTCAGATAATGAATAAAGGATGTTGCTGAGATAAGACCAACAGCCAAGGTAACCAGTTTCTAGTGGCTAGATAAGGTCTGGATCTAGAAGATAAGATTAAATAATAGAAGAGCCATGTTGCCACTTTATCTGTGAAAACTACCATTAATTAATACCTGACGAGCAGAATGAACTCAGCCCAGGATTTTGTTGAGCAGCATTCCATAAAATGGATGGAGCAGTGATGTAGTTCTTGATTACTGGCAGGTCAGAAATGTCAGGAGAGGTCTTCCCTGGTGGCGCAGTGGTTAAGAATCTGCCTGCCAATGCAGGGGACACGGGTTCAAGCCCTGCTCTGGGAAGATCTCACATGCCGCGAAGCAACTAAGCCTGTGCACCACAACTACTGAGCCTGCGCTCTAGAGCCCACAAGCCACAGTTACTGAGCCCAAGTGCCACAACTACTGAAGCCCGCGTGCCTAGAGCCTGTGCTCCACAACAAGAGAAGCCACCCAGTGAGAAGCTCGCAAACCGCAACAAAGAGTAGCCCCTGCTCGCCGCAACTAGAGAAAAAGCCCAGGTGCAGCAACAATGACCCAAGGCAGCCAAAAATAAAAATAAATAAATAAATTTAAAGAAAAAATTTAAAAAGAAAGAAATGGCAGGAGAAACGCCAGAAGGAAAAATCAGATTTCAGGGTTCTGAAGGAATTAGTGAAGTGACTCACCAGAAAATCCAGTGTTTAGGGAAAGGGAAGAGAGAAGAACGGGGCAATTATGTTAAGACCTAACACATTATGTAAGATCCTAAAACTTATCTAAATTACTAATTGGCTTTAGATTACTGAACAAGATAGTACCTATCTATTAATGGAAAGACCTTTACATTTTTGTTTCCATCATTGAAATAAGGTAGCAGTTAAGCAATGGAAATATATCATCCAAATTAAAGTATAAGAGTTTAATAAAATCACTTTATAGAATGACTGTTAATAAAGTTAAGATTTGATTGACTACAAAGCACTCTTGACAAACATAAGACTCCAAAGCATACATATATGTAACATGTGTAATGTGATTTTATCTACTTTCTGTTAAGGGCTTCATGATTCAGACAGGAGATCCAACAGGTACTGGTATGGGAGGAGAAAGCATATGGGGAGGAGAATTTGAAGATGAATTTCATTCAACATTACGACATGACAGACCATATACACTCAGCATGGCCAACGCTGGCTCGAATACTAATGGATCCCAGTTTTTCATAACAGTAGTACCAACGGTAAGTAGAACAGCATTGTCTGTAAGCCAAAGATTCATAGGTTTTGATCTAAGAGAGTGAATTTAGTAGAAAAGAGAGCTTTATTATTCTCTACATTATTTATATATGCCAGGATATAAAAATGAAAACAATTTAGAGAAGAAAATGTAAAATTACCTAACAAATCAGATTTTACTTTGTAAAACAGTACTTTTGTAATTCAGGACACTGCAGTTTAAGTCAACTCTGCCACTCTTAATTGGACAATCCAAAACAAATTATTTTACCTCTGGACTTATTTCCTCACCTTTAGAATGAGAGGATTAGAGTGTAAGAATTCCCAATTTTAAGATATTTTTTCCACATTTTTATGTCTCTGAAATCAGAATGCAGCCCTTAATCAATGACATTGTAGATTTAATGAAATACAGTGTAAGAATATCTAGCTCTATTGCTATGCAGTTCCACAAAATTATAAAAATTACACATTTTATTTTTTAGAAGTAGGCACCGAGCAGTAAAGGAAAAATACTTATAACTGTTGTCTGCCAGGCACATGATCTCATGTAATATTCACAATACTTCTACCATCACTATACCCAGTTTTAAAAAACGGATGAGGAAACAGTGAGACCTGATTAACTTGACAAACGTCAAGTTAAGTAGCAGAGCCAGAGTTTGAGCTCCTATCTCTCTGATGCCAAAGCACATGCTGCCTAAACTATTCCAAACTGCCTCTTGTGCAGGGTAAGATTCGTGCAGAAAACTTTTAAAGCCTTAGCCATAATTCTTTAAGCCATGCAAAGAACTTAGCTTCAGCAAACATCTTCAAGTGCTGTTTGGTTTGAAAGATGCAGATATTTAATTAAACATTAGATTATGCTTTTATATTTTTTAATATAACATGGAAATTACTCTTAAAAGCTGCCAAGTGAAAGTATTTTTTAATTATATTTTTAAATGAAGCTGAAGTTTAAATTCTCTTTAATTTGCTCACCCAGAGGGTGTGATTTAAGAATTTGGAGTTCACCAGGATTTTCTATTTGTCCTCCAACATAGCCTTGGCTTGATAATAAACACACAGTGTTTGGACGAGTGACTAAAGGAATGGAAGTTGTACAGAGGATCTCCAACGTCAAAGTCAATCCCAAAACAGATAAGCCCTATGAGGATGTCAGCATCATAAATATTACTGTCAAGTAAAATAAGATTTGTCTCATTGTCTTTGTAAATAAAAATACACATATTAAACACAGGATTATTTTACATAAGGAAGCTCTTAAGATTTATTTTTATATTTTTCATTAAAGTCCATTTTTTAAAAACTCTGCCTTTGAGTTTTCTTGCAGCATTTCTCATCCTGAGGTGATAAACTGAAATGGACCAAAATTCAGGCAAATAGCACTCCTTATAAATAATTTCTCATGAGACTTAAAACCATATTAAACAATGAGAATGGTGTGCATATGCTCCTTAGTTTTTTAAAAATATGCCAGATAGTCTGCCCTCAAATGATTCTTTAGATCCAATAAGAAAGGGTCAGGATGTGACAGTGATATACCATTTCCTTTTACAAAAGGTTTGTGTTACATGCCAAATAGTTTTGTCCTTTGATCACTGTTAAGTAGTAAGTAGTGGTAAGTAAAACTTCAATAAATAAATAGGAAGTGCCTTTGGTCAGAAGTGTTTTAATTCCTTCATAATTAGGAAATATTCTTCAAATATAAAAATCAGAATAAATGAACACCTGAGTCCTTGGTTTTATATACTGATTCATTTACTATTTTCACATCGTTTTTCTAATGTAGCTGAACAGTTTTTGTCTTCAGTTTATGTAGTATATCTTTTCTTACCTTACTAAATATACCATCAAGAAAGTATATATTGAGTAAAAATGTTAATATCTAACAATGAAGAGATTAGTAGAAATTGGAGCAATAAAACAATATGAGTCCAAGTCTTATGAGTCCAATTCATTTATTCTTCATTTACCCTCATAAATTACTTCAGAATCACTGCTTCTACTTTCCAGACAGACTCTTAAGAACTTATAAGAGGAACAGATTCAACAGACGTGTTTAGGGAATTCACATTCTTATGCTTTATATCTAAGCTTACATTTTTCCTTCTACTGATCAGCAGGATTATTTCCTTTACCTATTTTTGTACCATAAACTGTGATGGAAGAACATGCCAAACTGTGCTAACTTTAAATTAATATTGTGTCCTCCTTTTAAAAAGAACTAAATTATGGACAGAAAATGACTCTTCACTATGACATTTACCTTTTCTCCCTAATTTTAGGTGTTCAGACTTACCTACCTATCAATTCATTCCTAAAAGCTTAATCCTAATTTTTGGTAATACTGCCACCAAGTGGTGGTAGTGATGCCTCATTCTTCCCAAAATAAAATTATTTTGCTTTGAGTGAAAATCATATTTGATTAATGAATTTTTCCATTCCATGTCACAAATTTAACATAATCAGTAGACCTAAAAACCTACACTGCCAGATGTCTTTTTTTAAAGCATGTTTTAAATTATTAGCAAGATACCATCTGATACTTATTAGTCCTTTTCATTCATTATTCTTTTAGGGAAAAGTACAGATATCTTCTTCCTTATTACCACTTTGCAAATTGAGAAGTATCTCAGTGTCACATAAGTGTTTTAGGGGCTTCCCTGGTGACGCAGTGGTTGAGAGTCCGCCTGTCCATGCAGGGGACATGGGTTCATGCCCCGGCGGTCCGGGAAGATCCCACATGCTGCGGAGCGGCTGGGCCCGTGAACCATGGCCACTGAGCCTGCGCTCCGCAACGGGAGAAGCCACAACAGTGAGAGGCCCGCGTACCGCAAAAAAAAAAAAAAAAAAAAAAAAAAAGTGTTTTAGCAACATTAGCTCATCGGATATAGCTAAGTTTTCCAAGCCCTCTTCTAAAAACAGTTATTTAAAATGCTATGTTCTTGTGTGAAACAAGGTTAAATTTAAAAAGCAATAATGTCACTTTGTTCAATGCAAAATTTTAGCTCTCTAAAAACACTACAGTTATAATACTTAAATTTGACAAATTGCAAATATGGAATGACAGAATGGTATTTCTAAATTTTTAATAAAGTATATCTCAAATTTGTCATACAAGTCAATCCCTATCCCATTTTGTTTTCTCTTAACCACAGCACAAATACAACTTTAGTTGGTTACTAGCAATACTACTATATAGATGGTTCAAGAAACAGAATTTTTAGAATAATAATAGGACTTCTTTAAAATGATTTTAACATTTTATTGCTGTCTATACTGATCATATGTGTAATGCAAATAACGGCTTCTAGTAATTATAAAGCATTCCAGAATTACAGACCAAGACTACACACTTGAAAAACCTGCTTTACATAAACCATACAATAATATTTAGGCTTGATACAGAAATTCAGTGCCAGGAGGCAAATCCAAATAGACTGCATTTAAAACCTCTCTGAAGTTTGACATTTCCCAGAGGGAACTAGCAAGCACAATCTTAACTAATAATTAGTGAAAGAATACAACCACAAATAGTAATAAGAGCCTGAGAAAAGTATTTCTTAAAAAAATACTAACAAACAGTACTATCATGTATGTTATAATCAAGTCTAAACACAATTTTTAAATTGTGTTTTAGAAATATGCTAGGAATGTGGATTTTAAAGTTAAGCAAAATTGGTAAAACAAACTTAATTTACAAGGAAAATGCAAGTTTACATGTTAGTGTTAGACTTCTTTTTTCCAATTACCTAGTAGAGAAAACAGTTCAAGGGCTCACAGGCAAATGTAACACCTTTTTTATTTTTCACAGTTATTGCAATCAGTCAAATGTTAATTTAATTCAGAAGTATTAACTTACATGCACAAACTACACTTGTAACAGCATGACCTTTTACTTGAAAAACAAAGGATGTAATATTACTTATTTACACACTGCCCATAATACTGACAGACTTTTTTTTTGATGCTTTGTTTTCTAAAAGTTTTGTTGTTTTTAAACAAAAGTACATTTGAAGAGACTGAACCAAAACAGTGCCACCCAGGAGTCACATCTTACCGTCAGACATCAATGTCCTCATAGCGTTTCAAATAATAAGGTTTAGGATTTAACCTCATCCTAAAGTATAAAGAGCATTTAAAAAGAAAAACAAAAACCATAAAATTCAACCTAGGTATGTTTAAATATAAATCGTACTGCCATAATAAGGGAGTTTCCTTAAAAAATGAAAAACAGTAAAGAGCACAAACTTTTTAAACTTCTACTCAACACTGCATAATAAATGTGATGTAAACTTTTTGAACATTTCTTTTCCTTAGACATGTTGTTTCTCAAACAACTTTTCAAGGCCTTGTCATGAAAAGCCTTGATCACATTTATTGTTAACATAAATACACTTATTTTGGGAAAACATTTTAAAGTAATTGTAATAAGCATTTTCCACTGCATAAATAACTTCTCTGTGGTAGAGGTAGTTTTCTACTTATATCTCTACCTTTTATGTAAAACCAACCCTCGTTTCTGTGTGTAACTTACTACATTTTACCTATAGTCATTCTCACTGAAGATGCAATATTATTTTTAAAAGACATAATGCTAAGTACTTTAAATATACTGAAAAACAGAAGGACGAATTTAGAGCTCTGACCTGGGAAATAATACATTCAGGTTCAGCCCTGCAAATGGGTCTTTCATAAGTGAAGATCAACTAGAATATAACTGACTTTCACAATTTTATTATTAATTGTTCTTCAGTGTAGCACTAATCGAACATCAGGCCTAGTTAGATTACATTTCATTCTGACTCACTGGGTTTTATACAAAAGGCTTTAGGAGAGCTTTAATAAAACACTATAAAATATTAATTTTCTATAGCTTATAGTTCTTAGCATTAAACGTGTTCTGTTATACTGAACGTTAAAGTAATCCTATTACTCAAAGATGCAGTTTGAATTGTATTTCATTAAGTCACTGCCAGTTTTGCTACTAAATACTGCCAAAATCCAGTGAAAAGCCAAGTTGAAGAAGCCATGCTTCACTTGCTTCATACAGAGGTTCCATTAGGCATTCAGTTGGCTATCCTTTTTCCTTGGAAAGAATAAACTTTCACCTACTCTTTGTGACTACTTCTTTCCCAATATATGGGTCACATATAATCTGAAAAACTATTGTACGTTGAAAAAAAATGTATACCCAGTAAGTCCCTATTTAATCCAATTTAATCTGCTCTATCAGATATTTAAATTTTACTACAGTTTTTTAAAAGTGATATTGTACTGAATTCCCAAACTAAAATTCCTTTTATATATACATCGTAAATTAACTACCTTTGAGATGTATAATTTCTTACATCATATTACGTGCAAAATAACTCATAACCACAAAACTTTAAACAACTGCTGCATTTAAAATCAGGCAACATCCAATACTCCAGCAGCCACAAGTTGCCGTGAGAGCCAGTCCAACCCTTCATACAGTCCCATACCACTTCGAGCATCACAGCCCTGAATATACCAGCTTCGGCCACAGCACAATTTATGGAGACTAAGAAGTTCAGTGATTTCTTCTACTGACAGAGCTCCAGCAACGTCCTGAAAGATATATACACATCAGAATTTTAATCAGTCCATCAAAATTATCATATTTGTAATTATTGTTATTTATTTACAGTTCTGTTGGTACCATTCCAACAGAAGCCTATACTAAAGTTAAAACCTAAATTCAACTTTCAGTAATTATTTTGAGATTAATGAGAAAAAATTTGAGTTTTGGTTATAATATAGATAGTCTGTAAGAAGTCTTGCAATGAAATCAATAAAGGCTGTGCCCCCTGAGCGAAAAAACTGCCGAGGTCATTATAAGGCATCAATTAAAAAAAAATTAATACATGTACATTGTAAGAAATGGCTTTTACATAGGGTTTATATAGTAAAGAGTTTATTAAACTCTCCACGGAATTCCCTGGTGGTCCAGTGGTTAGGACTCAGCACTCTTGCTCCCAGGGGCCCGGGTTCAATCCCTTAGGACACTACGATGTGGCACAGCCAAAAAATAAAAATAAAAACCTCTCCAAATACCTCTGAATACCCCTTCTTCCCAGAAGCAACGATCAGCAAAAAAAAAAAAAGCTCTCCAAATACCCCCTTCTTCTCAGAAGCAATCATCAGTAACAACTTCTTTCATATTTTTCAGAAAACTGCCATGCACACTCACGCAAATAAACAGGAACATACTCTCTTTTTTTGTTTTTTACTTAACACATATCTTGAAAATAAAGATATCTTTCCATTATCAGGACAAGCAGATTTTCCATATTATTTTTAACATCTGTATTGCATTCCACTGTAGGTGCAACATAATTTTCTTAACCAGTCCTATACCGAATATTTAGATTGAAGATGTGTGCTTATGTGCTATTACATATGCATACACATTCATATAAACATGTATTTTTACATACATACATTTACAAAATTATCTCTAAGATAACCTTAGGATATCTCTTTGCAGAATACATTACTAGAGATAGAATTACAGGGTAAAAGGGTATATGCACCTAAAACTTTGACAAAGTACTGCCATATTGCCCTCCAAGAAAATGTCTCCTTTTAATAACCACACCAGCAGTGTATGCAGGTCTGAGGATTATCAAACATTTTCATCTTTAACAATATGATAAGTGGAAAATGGTATTTCACTCTGTCTTATTTGCATATCTTTAATCATAAATAAAGTGAAGTATATCAGCTCTTAATGGTTTGCTTTTTTTTTTTTATTAAGGGGAAATTCCCTGTCCATCCTACTCTTCCTTCTTATGACATCTAAGCCCCCCTATTGCACTAAAGAAAAGCATTCTCATCCTCCCAGAAGCTTAGTCCCAAAATCTAAGAATCTTCAGCTACTCCCCGTCCTTCATCCTCTCCATTTGGTCACCAAATTCTAACTATTCTATGTCCATAAAGTTTCTTCAGTCTGCTTCTACCCTTCCATTCCTTTAATTCAGGATCTTGTTAACTGTCACTTGAATTACTGCAGCAATTTACTGCATCTGCCTGTCTCTATTCCCTTGCCCCTGATTAATTCTACATCCTACCCCCAAAATTACAATCCTAAAACACTAATATGATCTTACGACCAACTTTTAATGGTTCTCCTTTACTCATAGAATATAACCTAAATTTCTCAGCCTGGCCCTGTCAGGCCTTTATCACACAACCTCCTCTGTTACTCTAGAATGTCTTCATCCTCTACCTACCCCTCACATACAGATCTCCTTCGTGCTCCCTAAATATACTTTTTCCTGCCTGCAGTGTTCTTTCCTTCACAAATTAACTCAAAGTCTTATCCATAATTTCAACTCTTATAGTTTCAATTCAAATCCTACTTTTTACAAATCTTACAAAATACCACCTCTAGAACTACTCTCCAATTTTCCTTAACACTGTTAATATTACTGAAGTCACTTAGCAATTTTCTTTGTATTAAAAATATACACAACATGCTTACCTAAATACATAGGAGTTTCTAGTGAGCATCAACTACTTTATTTCCTTCTGTATATTCCAAGGTACCAAGTACAGCACCTTCCATATAGATTGTACTCAAAATACAGAGCAGAAATTTTATATCTACTGAATTATTTCCCTTGAAATCTTAACAGCTACTTACAATGTGGAATGCTAAAATAAATATTCTGAAATAAAAATGTGTTACCTGTTTGTTAGCAAAAATCAGTAGCAAAGCATCTCGGAGTTCTTTTTCTGTTAACAACTTTGCAAGTTCACTGTGTGCTTCACTAACTCTGTCTCTATGACTGCTATCAACAACAAATACAACAGCTACCAAAAAAAGAGAAAAATATTCATTTAGTCACTTGTTAAATTTCAGTAAATGGACTAAATATTTTAATGTTCTCATTAATATATTATGGTTAGTCTACCATCATTATTTTCACAGAAAGGCTGCTTATTACAGGAACACCTAGCAATAATTAATGATATAATCTCAAACAGTTCGCCTAACTTTTCAGCTGTTGTTTCCCCCTCTGTAACAGGATTTACAATGCTTGCCTACCAAACACAGATTGTTGTGCATATGATTTAATATATTTCTCTTAATGAATGAAAATGTAGCTCTTATGATCTACCTACTGATGTTATTTCTTCGATTACTACTTGCTTTACCAAAAGATAGTGTTTTAAAAATAAATAAATCACCATCTTTATCTCTCCCAAGTATTCTCTCTAGGTGCCCGGCACAGCACTTTCCACAGATTGTGCTCAAAATACACAGCAGAAACTTCATAAATATCTACTGAATTAATTCTCTTTTGAAATCTTTCCAGCTACCTTATGGTAGCTAAACATCCCAGACTTTCAACCATTCCTCATGTTCAAAATTCCATTTTGTCCCCTAAATCACTGTCTCATACTAAACTTAATATCAAGAATCCCAAAGTAAAAATTATCTAGTCTTTCTTCTAGGTGGAAAATAGGATGACATATGCAACAGGTAGCATGAACATAATAAGCTTTATGTTGGGGTATAAGAGGCAAAGTGTAGAATGGGGCCCAAGTGTGAATAAATGCTAAGTGGAATATATGTGATATAACACAGTTTGGTCAAAAGCAAACCACTGTAGTTTCTTCTGCAGATAATAACTAATTGTGAATAGAAATGAAGGAGTGGAGCTATTGAGAGATTATAATGGGATAACTGTTGAGTTGAATTTAATTGAATAGAGCAAGAGAACTATATACCACAAATTCAACCCTATAACACAATATTGCCAGTGATCATGCTCTCATGAACACTAATAATATACTTTAACTGTTAAGAGCAGCAAGGGGAAAGTACCCTTAATTACCTACATATATAAGATAAATTTGGTCTTTATGCTAAATTATGGTTTTTCATGAAATAAACCAGAGTACATAACCCAGTCTATCCACCTTAATTTTCTTAATAATGTGGAGCTTGCTACCAATATTTAAAGGTATAGTCACGTTTTTAATCAATGCTAAAATATCAGTTTTATTAGCTAAATCAATGAATTGAAAACTGAACTGGCATCCTAAAAATCTGAAAAATTAAGATGTAATTTTTACACTCTTACCTTGGGTATTGAGGTAATAATGTTTCCACAATGGTCTTAATTTATGTTTTCCACCTACATCCCAAATGGTGAACTTTAGATTTTTATATTCTACAGTTTCCACATTAAAACCTGTTTTTAAAAAAACTTACTTTAATACTGAACTTACATTTACACACCAAACACAGGCAACCCTGTTTATAACTGTGACTTACAAATTATCTGCATACAGCACTATCTACTGCTCTGCAACCAACTCCACTCGTGACAAACATGCGTGGGGAAATGTATACCTTTAACCAGGGTTAGCCCTCTAATCCACCAGAGTCCTTAAGACCTTGACACCCAAGTACCAGATCTGCATCACTACCCTAATCCTCAGCAGGGTTATCAATCCTTTATTCCTTCCAACTGTCCCACCAATATTCTGTTCCTTCTTGCTATCCTCCCCATCCACATTTCAATCCCACAGCCACTGAATCTTGCATTTTTTCTCTGAAATGCTGGTGTCTTAGAGCCAATCTCCAAACCAGACTGACATAAAATAAGTCCCAAAGAACTCAGCTGAAAGCTAGGGTTTGTCTGTAAAATGTCCATTAAGGTAAAAGCAATACTTATACTTACCAATTGTTGGAATAGGCTGCATGAACTCATCCTGTTTTAATTTAAACAAAATAGTAGTTTTTCCAGCACCATCTAATCCTAACGTAACAACTCGAATTTCCATTTTGGGTCCAATGTGAACTCTATTGTCCTATAATTTTTTAAAAAATTAATCTTTTTATTTTGATATGGAGTTAAAAGTATTAGTACTTACACTTTTATTTATAAAATACCTTTGTTAATTATTGTGTCTCCTACTCATTCCTTAATCCATTAAAATCAAAGTTATAGTCCCCTATTAAAATACCCTTATTCTGATCTTTAGAAAGAGGAAATCAATCCTCATTGCTTTGCTAAATCTTAGCTTAGTAAAACTTACTACTTACTTTGTTTTTATATAAGTTAAAAAAAATACACATACCCACTTATTTTTCCCAGATTTTCTAACTCAACTGAATCTTCTTTAAATAAGATTTTTCATTCTGTGTTAAATGTATTAATTAAAAATGAAAAGTGATACTCACTTCCCATAAATATCCACTGTTAACAATTTCACATATATCCCTCAAGATATCTTCCTGTGCAGACATTGGTTGACATACACAAATCAGATATACTTAAAAAAAAAAAAAATACACACTGCAACTACTTTTTGCACTCAATAGTACATTATGGAATCCTTTCATTTCAAAACATATAGACCTACCTTTTTCTTTTAATTGCTTTATTATATTCCATGTACCACTATTTAACCAATCACCAACTGAGAGATATTAGGTCATCTCTGATTTTTTGATATTACAAATAATGCTGCAATGAACATACTTGTATATATTGCTAGCTGCATGACCTCTCTGCCTGACTTCTCCCATCTGTAAAATGGGGATTAAAAATTGTACCAAACTTACATAGGATTTTTGCAAGGATTAGTTTTTTAAAAGACATGTAATCTGAACTAATGGAGTTAGAGGAGGAAAAAGAAAAAAGAATGAAGAAAAGTGAAAAGACCCTAAGAGACATATGGGAATGGGAATCCCAGAAGGGGGATACAGAAATAAAGGGGCAAAGAGATCTTACTTGAAGATACAATGGCTGAAAACTTCCCAATCTGAGGAAAGAAATGGACATAAAAATTCTAGAAGCTCAGTTCCAACTCAGATAAGTCCAAAGAGACCCACACTGAGACACATTATAATCCAACTGTCAAAAGTCAAAAACAGGATAATCTTGAAAGCAGCAAGAGAAAAGTGACTCATCACATAAATTTGATGATTAACAAATTTCTCAGCAGAAACACTGCAGGCCAGAAAGAGTGGGATGATACATTCAAAGTGCTGAAAGAAAAAAACTGTCAACCAAGAATGCTATATATGGCAAAACTGTCCTTCGAAATGAAGGAAAAATCAAGACTTTCCCAGAAAAACAAAATCTGAGGGAGTCATTACCACTAGACCTGCTCTATAAGAAATGCTAAAGGAGTCCTTCAAGTTGAAATGAAAGGACGCTAGACAGCAACATGAAGCCATATGAAAATCTAAAATGATAACAATAACTACATGGAAAAATAGTAACCTGTATTATAATTTGGGTGCATAAATTTAATTCTTCACAGAATTGAAATAACAAACACATGAAAAAAAACTATAAGCCTGTGCTAATAGGTGTACAATAAAGATGTAATTTGTGACATCAATAACATAAAGTACAGGGGGATGGAGCTGTGAAAGAATAGGGTTTTCGTATGCAACTGAAGTTAAACTGCTATCAGTTTAAAATAGAATGTTATAACTAAGATGTTTTATGTAATTGCAATGGTAACCACACACACAAAAAATCCACAGAATATACACCAAAGGAAAAGAGAAGGGAATCAAATATGACACTATAAAAAAATCAATAAAACACAAAAGAAGGCAATGAAAGAGGAAAGGTGAAACAAAAAAAACTATCAAGTTATGCAGAAAACAATGAACAAAATGACAACAGTATTTACCTATCAATAATTACTTTAAACAGACTTAACTCTCCACTCAAAAGACACAGCTTGACTAAATGCGTGAAAAACCAAGATCCAAAAATATGCTATCTACAAGAGACTCACTTTATAGCTAAGAAAATACATAGTCTGAAAGTGAAAGGATGGAAAGAGATGCAAATCTTTGAGATGCAAATCATACCCAGAAGAGAGCAGGGGTGGCTATCCTAATATCAGACAAAATAGATTTTAAGTCAGAAACTGTTATAAGAGACAAAGAAGTTCATTATATAATGATAAAAGGGCAAATATAGAAAGAATATATAACAACTATAAATACTTGGATTATAAATAAATGAATTAAAGCCCTAAACATAAGAACCAAAGCTACAAAACTCCTAGAAGAAAACACAGAAGAAAGGCTCCATAACGTTGGATTTGGCAATGATTTCCTGGATATGACATCAAAAGCACAATCAACAAGAGCAAAAATAAACAAATGGGACTAGATCAACCTTAAAAATTTTGTGAATAAAAGGACACAATCAGTAGAGTGAAGAAACAAACTACAGAATGGGAGAAGATACTTGCAAATCATGTATCTGATAATAGATTCACATCCAGAATATAAAAAGAACTCCTACAACTCAACAACAAAAAAATCAAATAACTCAATAGAAAAACAGGCAAAGGACTTGTACAAAATTCTCCAAAGAACTGGCCAAGAGGCATATGAAAATGATACTCAACATCACTATCATCAGAGAAATGCAAATCAAAACCACAATGAGATATCACCTTACACCAATTAGAATGGCTACTAGTGTAAGCCATCCTGTTTTACTATCAAAAAACCCCCCCAGAACAAACAGAAAATAACAAGTGTTGGTGAAAATGTAGAGAAATTGGACCATATTATGTTGGTGGGATTTACATAATATGATGCAACCACTATGGAAAACAGTATAGCATTTCCTCAGAAAATTAACAATAGAACTACCATATGATCCAGTAGTCCCACTTCTGGGAATTTATCCAAAAGAATTGAAGGCAAAGCCTCAAAGAGATATCTGTACACCCATGTTCATAGCAGCACTATTCACAATAGCCAAGAGGTGAAGTAACCCAAATATCCATCGATAGATGAATGGATACAAAATGTGGTATATACAAACAATGAAATATTATTTAGACAAAATAGAAGGAAATTGTGTCACATGCTACAACATGGGTGCACTTTAAGGACATAATGCTAAGTGAAATAAGCCAGTCACAAAAAGACAAATACTATATGATCCCACTTGCATGATAAATTTAGAGCAGTCAAATACAAAGAAATAGAAAGTAGAGTGGTGGTTACCAGGAGCTAGTGAGAAGCGGGTAACAGGGGAGTCATTGTTTAGAAGGTATAGTTTCAGTTTTTTAAGATGAAAAATTTCTGGAAATGTTTCACACAATGTGAACACACTTAACAATACTGAACTAAACACTTAAAAAGTGGTTAAGATGGTAAATTTTATATTATGTGTTTTTCACCATAATAAAAAAATGTACATCCTCACAATAAAGTACCTTGCAGCTGTAAAAGGGAACAGAAAATGTCACTATATACTGCTATGGACTGACCTCCAGGATGTACACTTCAGTGAAAAGTACAAGCTGGAGAAGTAGGTACAGTATTCTACCTTTAAATATGGGGAGTGTGGGGCTTCCCTCGTGGCGCAGTGGTTGAGAGTCCGCCTGCCGATGCAGGGGACACGGGTTCGTGCCCCGGTCCGGGAAGATCCCACATGCCGCGGAGCGGCTGGGCCCATGAGCCAAGGCTGCTGAGCCTGCGCGTCTGGAGCCTGTGCTCCGTAATGGGATAGGCCACAACAGTGAGAGGCCTGCGTACCGCAAAAAAAAATAAAAAACTAAAAAAAAATGGGGAGTGTGCATGCAAATATATTTCTCTACTTTTTTAAAATGACGAATAAAACTAACAAAAATTCTTAATGGTTTTCTATGGAGAAGGGAAGAAAAGGGTGGCAGGGTCAGGAATATAAGTTAGACTTCTCTGAATGAACCTTGCTTTGTAGATTTGATTCTGGACCATGTGAATGTTTCACATAATTATAAAACGAGATTTAAAAAGTTTTAAAAGCCACTCCCTAGGACTTCCCAGGTGGGGCAGTGGTTAGGAATCCTCCTGCCAATGCAGGGGACATGGGTTACAGCCCTGGTCCGGGAAGATCCCACATGCCGTGGAGCAACTAAGCCTGGGCGCCACAACTACTGAACCTGCGCTCTAGAGCCCGCGAGCCACAACTACTGAAGCCCACGCGCCTAGAGCCCGTGCTCCGAAACAAGAAAAGACACTGCAGTGAAAAGTCCACGCACCACAACAAAGAGTAGCCCCCGCTCGCTGCAAGTAGAAAAAGCCTGCGCACAGTAACCAAGACCCAACGCAACCAAAAATAAATAAATTAAAAAAAAAAAAGCCACTCTCTAAAACTAGAGAGCAAAATGGAATACATGTACCTTTTTAAATTAGGGGGAATCTACTTGAAAAGAGACCAAAACATATGAACCAAATGCCAAATACGCACCTTGCTGGATTTTGTCTCAAACCTAAAAAAATTTTTTTTAACAATCTGGGAAATCTAATAGATATTATTAGAGAGTATTATTTAGGACATGATCCATTTCTAATTTTGTTGTGTTTTGAAAAAGAGAACAGAATCCGTGTTTTAGAAACGTGAAAATATTACATAGATGAAATGATATATTAGGATGAAATATGCTGGGGTTTGTTTCAAAATAACCTGGGAGACTGTAGGTAGAAAGAGACTAGGGGAAAGGGTAGATGAAATTAAAAGTTTTTAATTGTTCAAGTAGGTGATAATACAGGGAGACTCATTATACCACCTTCTATTTTCCACTGATACAGTAATTTTTTTTCCCTAATTCTGTGGTTCATTTCTTAGTTGTCTCTTAGTTGATTATCATGGAATGTAAAACAATTATGATTTATTCAAAAACACACCTAAAAACAAAGTATAGAATATATTACCTTTGTAAAAGTGACAGGGATGCTGGCATCTAACTGAATGTGATCTGCAACCTCTGTAAACTGCTGCTGCTGCTTTTGCAACGTTTCCAGTAACCTTGTAATTTCTTGTTTTGCTAAGACAACTCTACAATCATCCTAGAAAAGAGAAGATGATATTTCTTATAAACTTTTTAAAGAAACAACGAAAACAGAGATATCACTAAAACTCAAGAAAAGCTCATTTAACATTACAGTATTGAAAGTTAACTTATGTATAAATTTGACTAAGTTAACAATAATCAGGCATTAATAAATAATTTAAGAGCCCATCAATAGAAGAATAGATAAATAAAGTATGGTATATTCACAAATGCAACACAACCAAAATGCATGGTTGAATGAACTACAGGTTCATTCAGGTAAGAATGAACTACAATTACATGTGATGATATGAATTTCACAAACATACGGTAAGGGAAGAAATGACATGAAGAGCTTGCACTGCATGATTCCCACTTTCATTAATTACCAAAACAGGCCAAAACAAGGTATATATTAGAAATCAGGATAGCGGTTTATCCTTAGGAGGAAAGGTGCGTAGTTACTAGAAGAGAGTCTGAGGGGCTTCTGGGGTTGGTAATGTTCTGTTACTTGATCTGGATGCTCGTTACACAGTAATGTCCAGTCTGAAAATTCAGCAAGCTGAACACTTATGCACATACTTCTGTATATATATATATATATATTGTACTCCTATAAAAAGTTTTTTAAATAATTTAAGATATACATGTATCGGTTTAAAAAAAAAAGACTAAAGGTCAAACTGTGATGTCTCCCTCTCACTTTAGATTCCCAGGCCCTCTCCTCAAAGCTAAGCACTTTTCAGTTTCTCAAATATTATTCCAGAGATATTCTATACATATACCAATGTATTCTTCATAAGACAGAAATCTCCCAACAATATTTAAGCTCCATGAGAGAAGCGGTGTTGTCAGTTTTTGCTCACAGTTGCATATTCAAATTAGGTGATAGCAATTTGGTTGTTCCAATTGCCAGAACAAAAACTTTGAGTCTTCTCAAAGACTCTTGCCTTCTCCTCCCTTATTCCCACGTACAATTTGTCAACAAATCCTACTGGATATCCAAAATGTGGGTACTTCTAGCCCTCACGATCCAAGCTACTATCCTCTCTCACTTGGAATTCTACAACAGTCTTCTAACCATTGAGCTCCTTCCTTCCATCTTTGCCCTCCTTCAATCTATTTTTTACACATCAGCCAGATCCTTTTAAGTAAGATCAAATCATTCTTGCGCTCAAAACCCCACAATGGTTTCCCCAATTCAATCAGTAAAAACTGAAGTCCTTCCAATGGCCCACAAGGCCCTCCTTACATATAATTCCCTATTATCTCTAATTTCAGCTCCTATTACTCTCTCCATCGCTTACTCTATTCCAGCAACAGTACCCTCTTTTGCTGTTCCTCAAATACACCAGGCATGTCACCCTAGGGTTTTTGCTCTAACCAGTTCCTCAGCTGAAATCTTCTTCATTAAGGTGTGAGCTAGTTCCCTTCACCTTCTTCCCCTTTGAGTCTCTGTTCAAATCTCACCTTCTCTCAGTGATGCTTACCCTATTTAAAAATACAGTCTGCTGTACCCTCATACTTTTTCTTTTTCCCTTAGCTCTTATCACTTTTTAACATACTATATAATTTACTTATTAGATATGGTTATGGCTTATTGTCTGCCTTCTCCTTGTTAGGATGCTAATTCCACAAGATTATGGCTTTTTGCTTGCTTTGTTTACTGACATATTCCATGTACCTAGAATATACATGGCACATAGTAGGCACACAACAAATATTTGCCTAATAAACAAATCCTAACCATTCAGTATTATGCCTTGAACTTAGATGATGCATCAATTTTTTCTGGAGGAGAGGGATGATTTTGTTCTCAAAATTGGTAATATATATGTGATGTTCCATCCATTCCTCTGTTCAGTTATCTCTGTGGCAGGAACTTTTAAGAATATTGATTGAGATTAGGGTTCTCTGTCTATAAATCAGAACAAAACTAATAGGTCCATATGAAGAATGAATCTAAGACCCCAATTTCATCTGCGTTAACACAGTGAGATAATACCATGTCATTAACAATTATCAGTCACTTTGACAAAATGCTTCAGAAACTCTAAAATACTTCTAAATACTTCAGTTAACTATGAGCTTTCTTTTTAATAAAATAAATATAAAAATACTTTGAAGTATTCACGTAAGTATGATTTAGGACATGATCCATTTCTAATTTTGCTGTGTAGCTTGAGCTGAACAAGTATTTATTAGGCTCTTTGTATCTCTAAATTCTTTGTATCTGGATAGATACATCCAGAATGTGCATATTGTATCATTAGGTTCGAATCAGGAGATAAAAACCACAATAGTCATATGAATAGAAAATATTAATATGAAGAACTGTTAACTAGGTGTAGTTATTAAGTAGGCAACTGAAAGGGTAAAAAGAACTCTGAGGTATCATGGAGCAAACAACTGTAGGAAACAGCTACCACCCTCAGGGCTGGGAGAATAAAGGAGAGATGCTAGAATTATTAAAACTTAAAAACTTATAGGAGGGATCTCATGGAGCTGAAATTCGGATCTCTAAGGAAAGTGGTCTCGTAGTATGAGCAGTGTCATTCACAGGAACCCCAAGCAAATGGGAACGCACAGGAAACCACCTCCACCTTTCAGCTTCCTTCTACTGTCCACTATTGGCAGAGCCTAAAATCGCATGGAGGCAGCTGGCAGAGCTGGTATGTGGTTTGCAGAGTTCCAGTATCAGCATCACAAAGCAGAGGACAGAACAGGACTGGAGCTCAAAGACAGCTTAATAAATGGCATAAACATCAATTATTACAATTCGATGTGATAAGGACTAAAGGACTCAAGACTGATGTGGTTACAGCCTGGCCACATTCATTTAAGTCTAATCAGATATTTAAGAGAAAAAGCTCTACAACAGTAAAAAGTTTAGCTCTATGATGATTTGATATCAACACAATCATTAGCAATATAGCAAAAGATGAGTGACTGAAGCTTACCAGGAATTCCTAGGGCAATAATTAGCCTTAAATTGTACATCATGAAGGCAGATCCAAAACAGTAATGAGTAAGACTGGCATTTTTGTTAGAATAACCTTAAATCTATTTTAAAAGCACATTATCTGCAAACTGGGTAACAAATTGCTTATGATACGTCAACCATGAAAAAACACGGGTTTTCTGTGACATCAAAGTTGAGAACCAATAAATTAGAGCAGAGATAGGGAGTACATGCTAGCAAGGCACCCCACCTCCACCACCAAAAACAAAAACAAAAGGAGCAAGGAAGAGTAAGTAGCTTCAAAGAACAGCAAACATTTGAAGAAGGATTTCCAATATCAGAAAAGGGAGACATAAGCCCATCAAGCAGAAAGAATAGTATATGCTTGGCAAAGAAGGGTTAAAGGGCTTGGGATGACTGAAGAATGACAGGAAGTTAGAGAGGTTCTAGAACCTATGGTTTTATGGTGGGGAAGACACATGAAAGAGAGGACATTGATGTGGTTGAGTGGAGCAATTTGAGGTTAGAGACCATGTCCTAAGCACAATGTTAATGCCCACAGTAACACAGAGTAATAATATAAAAATATTTATTAAATTAATAAAATAGACTAGTGTGTACCTCTGGTAATGATATACTTAAGCTTACAAATCCTCCTTCTTAAACTATGTCCTAATCATGTTTAAACCACACACCTGTTGCAAAGTCTTTTCACAATGGAGACAGGCTGTTGAAACCTGGGATAACAAAATAGTCATATCTTCTTGCTGCTGTCTGAGCCAAATCAGTTTTTCTCGAACATGAGCATCAACAACACTTAGAGCCATTTCTTCTTGACGACACAGAGTTTCATGTAGATCAGAAAAATAAGCTCGGACACATGACCGGGCATTCTCCGCAGTACCTGGTACCTAAGGCAATAAAAGTAAGTTTTAAACAACTGTAACCTTAACGAAGATTTTATATGTGAAATAATGAAAATTTAAATACAATCTATATCCTTAAGATCCCAAAATGTTTATCTCCACACTAAATTTTTCCCCTTAAGCACAGCCTTTGGATATCCAACTGTTTAAATGACATTTCAAGCAACAAGGAATACCTAATCTCCAGTCTCTCCCAACCCTGAACCTAGTTTCCTTCATCTCAATAAATGGCAACTCCATCTTCCAGGTTATTCAAGTTAAAAAAATTGGAGTCACCCTTAACACTTCTCTTTCGTATCTCACAACTAGTTTCTCAACAAATTCTCCTGACTTCAAAATATATCTAGAATCTGATCATGCCTCACCACCTTCACCTCTGCCAACCTGATTGAAACCATTATCATCTCTCACCTGATTATTATAATAGCCTCCTAATTGGGCTCACTAGATTTACCTCTGCTGCCTATAATGTATTCTCCACCCAGAAGCCAGACTGATCCTTTTTAAATGTTAAGTCAGAATGATAATTATTCTTTTGCTCAAAACTCTCCAGTGGCTTCCCACTCAGAGTAAATGCCAAAGTCCTTTATAGGGGATGTTCAACGACAGACTCCCTGGGAAAGAGACATCTGAGCTAAGACCTGAAAGAGGTAAGAGAGGGAACCATGTGAATATCTTCAAGGGCATTCCTGGAAGAAAGTAAAGCAAGTGCCTTTAAGGACCTTTCTGACCTCAACTCCTGCTATGCTCCCCATCAATCATTCTAATTTATCTAACTCAACCTCCTAAAAGGTTCTTAAGCACACGAGGCACACTCCAACTTCAGGGCCTCTGTACTTGCTCTTCTCTCTGCCTAGAATGCTCTTCCCCCAAATATTAGCATGGTTCCCTTTCTCATCTCCTTTAGGTCTCTGCTTAATGCCCCTTCTCAGGGAGCCTGTCCTCAAACACCCCATATAAAAGTGCATTCCCCCTTTCCCTTATTTTTCTCCAAAGTATCTAATAACATACTTCTGTATTTTACTTATGTACTGTCTCTCTCCCCACATTAGAATGTAAACTTTGCAAAAGCAGGTATTTTTGACTTCAACAGTGTCTATCACTTTGGATGTGTTCAATAAATATTTGCTGAGGGAATAAATAAAATATTTCCACTGTAGCACAAAAATGTCCAACAGAATTTTATGTGATGATAGACATATTCTATATCTGTGCTGACTAATATGGTAGCCACCAGCTACATGCACGTAAAATGTACTTGAAATGTAGCTAGTGAGACTGAGGAAGTAAATTCTGTATTTTCTTGAACTGTTAAATAATTTAAACTTAAATAGCCACAGGAGGCTAATGGCTACTATATTTGACAGAGAGCAGTTCTAGCATTATTCCCCAATGACTTAGCTTAACTTTGTTTCTTTACAAAAGAAAAACACTACATTGTGTCTGTCCCTGTACTTTATATTCCCATCTGAAAATATCCCTTTCTCCTCTATAATTCAATTTTAAAATGCAATTACCACTACCACCTAAGTTCCTTCCTTCTCTCCACAGCCAAACTTCTTAACAGTTAGACACACTTCCTAACACCCACTGACTCTTCATTTTACCAAAGGGTATCTCCTTTCATCTCACAGAAATAACAAATTCAACATCCAAATTAAACTTATCACCCTGGTCCCATTATCCCCTCCCAAATTCTTCTTCCTTCCCCACTAGAGCACAATATCACCATCCACCAGGTTGGGCAAGGTAGAAATCTAAGCATTATGCCTGACCCTGCAAAGTGCCTATCCAATCAATATTATCAATGAATCACTAATATTATCAGTAAATCACTATTCTACTTCTTTAAAATCTCAAATCCATGTACTCCTCTCCATTCTCACTACTCTAGTATTATGGGCCATAAACATTTCTCAAGTAGATAATTTCAGCAACCTCACAATAGGTCTCCTTGCTTCCAATCTTGTTGCTCCTCCATTTTTTATATTAAAGAGCAACCTTTCTTAATGCAAACCTGATTATGTTATTCCTATGCCAATTCTTCAACAGCTCATCACTGCCTGTAAGATAAAGTCCAAACTCTTTAACATGTCTAACAAGATGCTGCAGGATTTGGCCCTTAACTCTCCAACATCTTTTCTTGCCACGCCCCACCCCAATACTCAAAGCTTCAACCATAGTGAACTTAGTTAAGTTTCTACAATATGTCCAATTCTCACTTCCATGTATTTTAATATATACTCCCTCTCTGGAACAACTCACTCCCCACCCTACTCTTCTCCCTGACTAAATTCCTTCAAATCTCAGTTTAGACATCACATCTTCTAGAAAGCCTTCTACGACTTACCCAAGTTATTGCTGTTTTTATGCACACTGCCAGGGCATCCTGTACTTCCCCCACAAAGTAACAGTTACCACACTTGAAACTGGCTCTCTTCCATGATGGATTATAAATTTCCATAAAGACAAAGACTTTTTAAAAAACTTATTTCCAGTGACCAGTGCAGTACTGGCACAATATAATTGCTCAATAAATCCTACAAGGTGAAAAAGTGACAAGGAAAAGGGTGAGGAAGAAAAAAACCCATACATGTTCTGTGTGGGCCATTCCAATTCCATCTTCCACTATTTGTTCTCCTCCTTCAATGTGCTGAACAATTCCAACTAATTTTCTGGAATAATCTGAGATTTCCTCAGTGAAGGTCCGTATGCAATGAGCCATATCTAAAATTGATGCTCGGATCTGGTTAGCTTCTGGTTCCAATACTGAATGCTATAAGATGCAACATAATTATAGAAAAGAACTCACAGTATTGACTAATGATATAAAATGCTACTTAAATGGCTCCTATTAATAAAAAACCATCAGCCGCAAGAGGCTTTTATAACACATTTACAAAAAACACAGCATAAGAAATACTAATTTGCCTTTGCCCCGAAACTATTTACCTTTCAAAGAAATAATTTAAAATTAGGAAGTCAATTTATTGCTAAACAAGAATCCAAGAAACCCTCTCTAAAATTTTACCACAAGCATTAGTTCATCAACAGACATAATTATTATCAAAGTAATCCAGTGCATTACAAAAACAGGCACACAAAGAAAAGAACTTTTGTTTCATGCTGGAAAGCCATTTTTCAATGAAGAAAGAATCATGAGGACTCTGAAATTTTTGTTATAATATTCAGAAAATAAATCTCTCATTTCTTTGCATGCTACCAAGCTCAACTCATTCACCATTTACCTCTTCTTTGATCTCTACTCTTAGCATAAAAAACCAAGTCAGTGAAAATAAATGGTGGGCTGGTAAACTAGGTAAGAGTCATCCAGTTTAACTATATTCATACCTTGTGACCTTGGTGTTTTCCATATTCTTTGCAGACACAGCACATGAGTGGGCTAGTTTGACAGCCATCTTCCAAGCAAACAAACTCAATGGCATGCACCTGATGCTGAGAGCACATGGTTTTCTCATGAGGTTTATCAGCTAGAGGCACTCTCCTGTGCTTTGCTAATGTCTTTGTTGAATGGGTAACTTGGGAACACTCTGAGCACAAGTGGGTTGCACATACAGTGCAATATACAGATGCAACGTGAGCTTCATCTTCATCACAACGAATGATGCTCTGATGAACAAAAAAGTAACGTATTAAAACTGAACCCCTTTAACAAACAGAAAATGACTCACAGACGTGGAAAACAAACTTATGGTTACCAAAGGGGATAGATAGCAAGGGAGGGGTAGGAGAAATAAATTAGGAGTTTGGGATTAACAAATACACACTACTATATATAAAACAAGTAAACAACAAGGACCTACTGTACAGCACAGGGAACTATACTCAATATCTTGTAATACCTATAAAGGAAAAGAATCTGAAAAAGAATATACGTATCATGTATATGAATATATGTATCATGGTTCAGGTGTACAGCAACTGAATCATGTTGCTGTACACTTGAAACTAACATAGCACTGTAAATTAACTATACTTCAATTAAAAAAATTTTTAAAAACTGAACCCCAATCATCATAACATGCCAAATTTTGAGAGATTGGTTCAAGATGGCGGAGTAGGACATGCGCTCACTCCCTCCTGTGAGAGCACCGGAATCACAACTAACTGCTGAACAATCATCGACAGGAAGACACTGGAACTCACCAGAGAACATACCCCACATCCAAAGACAAAGGAGAAACTGCAATGAGACGGTAGGAGGGGCGCAATCACAATAAAATCAAATCCCATAACCGCTGGGTGAGCAAATCACAAACTGGAGAACACTTATACCACAGAAGTCCACCCACTGGAGTGAAGGTTCTCAGCCCCATGTCTGGCTTCCCAACCTGGGGGGCTGGAAATAGGAAAAGTAATCCCCAGAGAACTGGACTTGGAAGGACAGCAGGATTTGACTGCAAGACTTAGACAGGACTGGGGGAAACAGAGGCTCTACTCTTGGAGGGCACACACAAAGTAGTCTGTGCACCAGGACCCAGGGGGAAGGAGCAGTGACCCCACAGGAGACTGAACCAGACCTACCTGCTAGTGTTGGAGGGTCTCCTGCAGAGGCAGGGGGCAGCTAAGGCTCACCTTCAGGACACTGGCAGCAGAAGTTCTGGGAAGTACTCATTGGCACAAGCCCTCCCAGAATCCGCCATTAGCCCCACCAAAGAGCCTGCAGGCTTCAGTGCTGGGTGGCCTCAGGCCAAACAACCAACAGGGAGGGAACACAGCCCCACCCAGCAGCAGACAAGCAGATTAAAGTTTTACTGAGCTCTGCCCACCAGAGCAACACCCGAGCTCTACCCACCACCAGTCCCTCCCATCAGGAAGCTTGCACAAGCCTCTTAGATAGCCTCATCCACCAGAGGGAAGACAGTAGAAGCAAGAACTACAATCCTGCAGGCTGTGGAACAAAAACCACATTCACAGAAAGATAAGACAAGATGAAAAGGCAGAGGGTTATGTACCAGATGAAGGAACAAGATAAAACCCCAGAAAAAGAACTAAATGAAGGGGAGATAGGCAACCTTCCAGAAAAAGAATTCAGAATAGTGATAGTGAAGAAGATCCAGGACCTCAGAAAAAAAAAATGGAGGCAGAGATCGAGAAGATGCAAGAAATGTTTAACAAAGACCTAGAAGAATTAAAGAACAAACAAACAGAGATGAACAATACAATAACTGAAATGAAAAATACACTAGAAGGAATCAACAGCAGAATAACTGAGGCAGAAGAACAGTTAAGTGACCTGGAAGAGAAAATGGTGGAAACCACTGCTGCAGAACAGAATAAAGAAAAAGGAATGAAAAGAAATGAAGACAGCCTAAGAGACTGCTGGGACAACATTAAATGCACCAACATTCACATTATAGGGGTTCCAGAAGGAGAACAGAGAGAGAAAGGACCTGAGAAAATATATGAAGAGATTATAGTTGAAAACTTCCCTAACATGGGAAAGGAAATAGCCACCCAAGTCCAGGAAGCGCAAGGAGTCCCAGGCAGGATAAACCGAAGGAAAAACACACCCAGACACATAGTAATCAAATTGACAAAAATTAAAGACAAAGAGAAATTATTAAAAGCAACAAGGGAAAAACAAAAAATAACATATAAGGGAACTCCCCATAAGGTTAACCACTGATTTATCAGCAGAAACGCAGCAAACCAGAAGGGAGTGGTACAATATATTTAAAGTGATGAAAGGAAGGAAGCTGCAACCAAGAATACTCTACCCAGTAAGGATCTTATTCAGATTTGATGGAGAAATCAAAAGCTTTACAGACAAGCAAAAGCTAAGAGAATTCAGCACCACCAAACCAGCTCTACAACAAATGCCAAAGGAGTTTCTCTAAGCGGGAAACACAAGAGAAGAAAAGGACCTAAAAAAACAAACCCAAAACAATTAAGAAAATGGTCATAGGAACATACATATCGATAATTACCTTAAATGTGAATGGATTAAATGCTCTAACCAAAAGACACAGGCTTGCTGAATGGATACAAAAACAAGACCCATATAGATGCTGTCTACAAGAGACCTACTTCAGACCTAGGGACACATACAGACAGAAAGTGAGGGGATGGAAAAAATAGTCCATGCAAATGGAAATAAAAAGAAAGCTGGAGTAGCAATACTCATATCAGATAAAATAGACTTTAAAATAAAGGATGTTACAAGAGACAAGGAAGGACACTACATAATGATCAAGGGATCAATCTAAAAGGAAGATATAACAATTATAAACATACATGCACCCAACATAGGAGCACCTCAATACATAAGGCAAATGCTAACAGCTATAAAAGGGGAAATCAACAGTAACACAATAATAGTGGGGGACTTTAACACCTCACTGACACCAATGGACAAACATTCCAGACAGAAAATTAATAAGGAAACACACGCTTTAAATGACACAATAAACCAGACAGATTTAATTGATATTTATAGGACATTCCATCTGAAAGCAGCAGATTACACTTTCCTCTCAAGTGCACATGGAACATTCTCCAGGATAGATCACATCTTGGGTCACAAATCAAGCCCTGGTAAATATAAGAAACTTGAAATCATATCAAGCATCTTTTCCGACCACAATGCTATGAGATTAGAAATCAATTACAGGAGAAAAAATGTGAAAAACACAAACACGTGGAGGGTAAACAATACGCTACAAAATAACCAAGAGATCACTGAAGAAATCAAAGAGGAAATGAAAAAATACCTAGAGACACCACTGTAAAGCAATTATACTCCAATAAAGATGTTAAAAAATAAATACCTAGAAACAAATGACAAAGAAAACATGATGACCCAAAACCTATGGAATGCAGCAAAAGAGTTCTAAGAGGGAAGTTTATCGCAATACAATCCTACCTCAAGAAACAAGGAACATTTCAAATAAACAACCTAAACTTACACCTAAAGCAATTACATAAAGAAGAACAAAAAAAACCCAAAGTCAGCAGAAGGAAAGAATCATAAACATCTGAGCAGAAATAAATGAAATAGAAACAAAGAAAACAATAGCAAAGATCAATAAAACTAAAAACTGGTTCTTTGAGAAATAAACATAATTGATAAAGCTTTACCTGGACTCATCAAGAAAAAGAGGGAGAGGACTCAAATCAATAAAATTAGAAATGAAAAAGGAGAAGTTACAACGGACACCGTAGAAACACAAAGCATCATAACAGACTACTACAAGCAACTCTATGCCAATAAAATGGACAACCTGGAAGAAATGGACAAATTCTTAGAAAGGTATAACCTTACAAGACTGAACCAGGAAGAGATAGAAAATATGAACAGACCAATCACAAGTAATGAAATTGAAACTGTGATTAAAAATCTTCCAACAAACAAAAGTCCAGGACCAGATGGATTCACAGGTGAATTCTATCAAACATTTAGAGAAGAGCTAACACCCATCCTTCTCAAACTCTCCCCAAAAAATTGCTGAGGAAGGAACACTCCCAAACTCACTCTATGAGGCCACCACCACCCAGATACCAAAACCAGACAAAGATACTACAAAAAAAGAAAATTACAGACCAATATCACTGATGAATACAGATGCAAAAATCCTCAACAAAATACTAGCAAACTGAATCCAACAATACATTAAAATGATCATACACCATGACCAAGTTAGATTTATCCCAGGGATGCAAGGATTCTTCAATATTCACAAAGCAATCATGTGATACACCACGCTTATTTTTGGTTTTATTTCCATTACTCTAGGAGGTGGGTCAATAAAGATCAGCAGACTTAAAAGCTTTTGCACAGCAAAAGAAACTATAAACAAGACAAAAGGACAACCCTCAGAATGGGAGGAAATATTTGCAAACAAATCAATGGACAAAGGATCAATTTCCAAAATATATAAACAGCTCATGCAGCTCAATATCAAAAAAACAAACAACCCAATCAAAAAATGAGCAGAAGACCTACACAGTCATTTCTCCAAAGAAGACATACAGATGGCCAAGAGGCACATGAAAAGCTGCTCAACATCACTAATCATTAGAGAAATGCAAATCAAAACTACAGTGAGGTATCACCTCACACTGGTTAGAATGGGCATCATCAGAAAATCTAGAAACAACAAATGCTGCAGAGGGTGTGGAGAAAAGGGAACCCTCTTGCACTGCTGGTGGGAATGTAAATCGATACAGCCACTATGGAGTACAGTATGGAGTTTCCTTAAAAACACTAAAAATAGAATTACCATATGACCCAGCAATCCCAAGCCTGGGCATATACCCAGAGAAAACCATAATTCAAAAACACACACGTGGGCTTCCCTGGTGGCATGGTGGTTGAGAATCTGCCTGCCGGAGCAGCGGACACAGGTTCAAGCCCTGGATGGGAGGATCCCACATGCCGTGGAACAACTAAGCCCATGCGCTACAGCTGCTGAGCCTGTGCTCTAAAGCCTGCGAACCACAAGTACTGAAGCCCACGTGCCTAGAGCCCATGCTCCACAACGAGAGGCCACCGCAATGAAAAGCCCACTCGCCGCAACTAGAGAAGGCCTGCTCTCAGCAGCGAAGACCCGACACAGCCAAATAAATAAATAAATAAAATAATAAATTTTTTAAAAATAGCAATTCCTATTTAATAATAATTTTAAAAACACACATGCACCCCAATGTTCATTGCAACACTATTTACAATAGCCAGGTCATGGAAGCAACCTAAATGCCCATTGACACAAGAATGGTTAAAGAAGACGTGGTACATATATACAATGCAAGATTATTCAGCCATAAAAAGGAACAAAATTGGGTCATTTGTAGAGACATGGATGGACCTAGAGACTGTCATACAGAGTGAAATAAGTTCAGAAAGAGAAAAACAAATATTGTATACTAACGCATATATGTACAGAAAAATGGTACAGATGAATGGGTTTGCAGGGCAGAAATTGAGATAAAGATGTACAGAACAAACGTACAGACACCAAGGGGGGAAAGCAGGGGGTGGGGGGTGTGATGAACTGGGAGATTGGGATTGACATATATACACTAATATGTATAAAGTAGTTAACTAATAAGAACCTGCTGTATAGCACAAGGAACTCCACTTCACTGTACAGTAGAAACACAACATTGTAAAACAATTATACCCCAATTAAAAGAAAAAATAGAAAATACAAGGAAAGACAAAAAAAATTATTTAGAGAGGTAACTGAGACCTAGGATGAAAGTAGTTTACTCTAGAAAGGGATTCATATTTATTTTTTCATGATTTTATGGTATTATCAATAGTGGACCACCTTAATATGAGTGCAAAAATGGGTATTACTTGCACAATCCAAAGATTCAAACTCTGAATCTAATTCTATGCAATAGCATGTCTGTTTCAACTGGTGTCCTGGCTTATTGTGAATGTCTTCTGCTGGATGTCTCATCTAGGTGTGGGTTTGGTATTTGACTTATGCCTCCTCACCACTGAAAGCCATTAAAAAACCCAGACATTTTCCTGAATAAGCTAATGCCCTCAGGGCAAAAGCACATTCTTTGCTCCTGTATCTCAGTGAATTTCCATTTTCCCTTCAGATTTGGCCTGATTTTTTGTTCCTAACTTATCAAGTCTTTAATGCTTTTAAAATAATTTTTAGTGAATTCATTCCACTTTATTTATTTTCAGCAGACGAGATAGTGTCTATAACCAAGCCTACCATTACTGAGATAATCTCTTGGAACTTTTCACGATAATGAAATCATCTACTTGTTTGTGTCATCAACTAGGTATAAGCTGCATGAAGGCAAGAACATTGTCTTAGTGTTTTCTGCATTTACAGCACTGAGCACAGGACCTGCCTCCCAATAGGTAATTTTAGTATTAATAAAAGTAGCTCCTGTGTACTTTTAGGATCCTATTTCAATCCTTTACCCTCACCTCAGTGTCAGACTTCTAAAACATCTGAGTAAGCATCACAGGATGTCTCTCTTCTACTGTCTCCTTTACCTCCTTCCCATTCATCTTTATTTCCTTCCTAGAATAGACTTTCCCAGGTCTACGGACTGAACTGTGTTCTTCCAAAATTCATATATTGAAGCCCCAGCCCCCAGTGTTACTGCATTTGGAGATAGGGTCTTTAGGAGGTAATTAGGGTTAAATAAGGTCATAAGGATGTGGTCCTAATCTAGTAGGTGGCATCATAAGAAGAGGAAGAGACAGATCTTCCTCCCTCTCTCCCTGTGCACATGTCCTAAGGAAAGGCCAGGTGAGCACAGGGTGAGGTAGCCGTGGCCTACAAGCCAAAAGAAGAGGTCTCAGAATGCCAACACCTTGATCTTGGACTTACCAGCCTCCAGAACTGTGACAAGATAAATAAATTTCTGTTGTTCAACCAAAAAAAATAAATAAATAACATGCCAAATTTTGAAATATAAAAGCCCATAATCTTTTTTTAACTGACCAGACTTTATACATAAAAATATACTGGTAATTAAGTACAAAGGTCATTTGCTACTCATTTCTATAGGTAAGTGAGAAGGTATTTCCAAAATTGATTATCAATACATGCTATGAATTTGAGGTCAAAAATAAAACCATTGTTATAGATTCACAGTCAGTGCAAAGATATCTTCTGCACAATCCCCTCACTTTACATGCAAGAAACTGACAATAGAGGATAGAAGTCTTTTTTTTTTAAGACTGAAAAAACTGATAGTAAATACATCCTCACTGCTTTAAATATTACTTGTCAGCATGATGTATAGAAGAAGAGAAGCACAAATGTTATTTAGATAACCAAGTGAAGCTTTTAAAAACACAGATGCCTAGACCCCAACCTGAGAAACACTTATTTCTCAATAGGTAGAGATGAAGTGGAAGCTGTGTATTTTTTCTAAAGCTCCACAGGTGAGTCCACTGCACTATCCTGGTTGAAAATCACTGATTTAAGAAACAACAACAACAAAAACCCTATGTTATATGTAAACTTTTAAATATTTATAATTTTTATGAATTAGTAAAAAGCATTATGAGTTATAAATTTTACATGTCAGATATTCAAGAATCTTTGAAAACTTTTCTGCATATAAAAGGCCATAATTAGAAAGGGAAAGATTTGGTATAAATTTTTGCAGAAATAAAAATTAGAAAATATATCAATGATGTCATTCAATATCACACTAAATAAAAAAGTGAACCCAAAGTTAAACAGTTTTGTTTGCAATTATGAGAAATATATACGTGTAAAATTAAAAGTCGTGTCTTCTGTTTTCCAGACCTGATAAATAATTTATAAGACCAACATCAGATAATACTCAATGGCTTTCAAAATAAAGATAAAAGATAAATCATGGGAAAAAACTGCAAATTTTAGAAAACAGTGCTTCAGTTTGAAATCCATTTCACTGATTCGCTTTATATAAGGAAATCATAATCTAATAAAAGAGAAGTAAAAAGCAATCTGACATGTTTGCCTTCATACTAAACATGTGGTTTTAAAGTTGATCATCAAAACTATTAACTGCTATTTACTACAACTATTCCTATAATCAGAACAGTCTATGAGCTATGCAGACAATTTTATGTGTTAAAAATGTATTTTAGGGGCTTTCCCTGGTGGCACAGTGGTTGAGAGTCCGCCTGCCGATGCAGGGGACACGGGTTCGTGCCCCAGTCCGGGAAGATCCCACATGCCGCAGAGCGGCTGGGCCCGTGAGCCATGGCCGCTGAGCCTGCGCATCCTGAGCCTGTGCTCCGCAGCGGGAGAGGCTACAACAGTGAGAGGCCCACGAACAGAAAAAAAAAAAAAAAATGTACTTAATTTGTGTTAATGGTCTTCTAATATTTACTGGATACTTACCTGTCTGGATAAAGAGAGTACATCTACGCACAATTTAACTTTTCATGAAGATATTTAATAGTAATTCCCTCAGGAGCTACTGCTGTCTTTAAGGCATTCTGCCTCTACACTAAAAGGCACCTTTCATGGAGTTCCTCTTTCTCTCTCTGTGCTTTACTGTTGAATGATTCACTTTTGCATCCTCTGCTTTAATGTAGCTTACACATCCTTCTTATTCATCCATAATCTTCTTACTTTTTCACTTTACCCTTAGATAGAATTAATGATGATAAGGAAACAAGTTTATACACTAAACATACTTTGGGTACAGCATTTCCAGAGAATTCAAATTTCAGTTTTACTTTTGTTTGGTTGGGGATTTTGTTGCCTTCAGAACTATAATGTAATGAAAAGTTGTGTTTCTGGAATCCTACCTGCTGGGGTAAGTAAGGTAATATTGTGCATCTAATAGCAAATATTTTAAACTAAAAGAAAAAATTCATGCTCATAACAAAAATTTCAACAAGTTCAATCACTACCTCTCCAGATATCCCAATGGATTCTTCTGCAGCTCCATACTGACCAATATGTCCATTCTGTAGTCGTTCCAAAAGCTCCAATAAAGCAAAATTTTTTTTCAATCCCCAGACACCTGAATCTCCTAGAATATAAAAATAAAAACTAAATCTAACAAAAGGGAATATTATTTATTTTACCTCAAATCTCAATAGTAATTTCTGTCTCATAGTTCAATCATTAATAATGTCTAAATTTTAAAAATTCAAAATTTCTCCATTTTCTGTTAATGCTATAACAGTTGTCTTAATATTCTCTTTAAAATACAGAACTCCTTAGCATTCTAAGTAGAAACATATTTTAAAGTTCTATTATTTTTCTATAATTTAACTTTATAAATCCTATTTTGTCACCAACTTTTACTACATATACTAAAACAAGTGCTTTAAATATTTTTAACAGCAACCTACAGTAAGAAATACATTTCACATTACAACCCAGGATAACACACACACACACACACACACACACACACACACACCTGAAACAAAAGATTAACACACCAACATTCACCCTCACAGTTTGCGACACACTCTGATGGTTTTTGTTCTATTTCTTTTTTAAAAATCCTATTCACAACCAATTAAATTGATTTTATGACCACAAATAAGCTATGACTCATGTTTGAAAACCACTGTATGAAAGATACACTTAACCAAAAATAAGTCCATCTCTAAGTAAACTGAAACTAGAACAGCTAAAGATAATATTTTCCCCACCCCTCATCTAACCTAGAACCTAATAGCAGTCAGTGAACATATAAACTCTTTCTCACACAAACACACAGAGCTTCACACTAAGGCATGACAATAGTCCCTTTTAGGTAGATAAGAATCTAGGCACATCTGAATAAGGACCAATGCTTCTTTTCCCCAGAATTGACCATAAAAGGCCAGGTGAGCATTCATATGTGCACGCATGTGTGCCTACACAATATGGGCATGTGCATACACACATGCACATGTGCAAACACACACACAAACTCTTCCTAAGCCTATAAATAAGAGCCAGATCCTTCAGCAATTAGAAGGAGTATCTGTCTGTTATCATGAGCTTCTATACAACAAATACCATCTGACACAAAGCTGCCACCTAATACATATTCACTGAAAAAGCAAATAAATAAAAGGATGATGGGGTCATTGGCTACATGGCTCCCCTTCCTCTTGGTCCCCCTTTTCTAAGGGAGGAAGGGAGGGAAGAAAAAAAGGAAGATGAAGGGAAGGGAAGAGAAGGGAAGGGCCTCAGCCTTGCCACCCCACAGGAACCCACAGGGCTTCCTCAACTGTTTTAATTTTTCACACATATTCTACCTCAAGCTGAGTTCTATCCACTTTATTTATAAAAGATTAAGAAGTATACTGAGTCCTTTATTTAAAAGTATTACCTTGACGATATCCAAATACTGTCATTATATAGTAAACACATACACGTAAACTCCTAGCAGTATCTAGGCAGTATCTATCTACTGCCTAGTATATCACTAAATACTCCTGTAACTGTCAAAATAACTCTAAAATCTCAATGGCTTAAAGCAACAAAGATTCGCTTTTTGCTCACGCAGGATCTCAAGGGTTGGTGAAGACCAGAGAGGCTCTGTTCCCTACTGTCCACGATCAGGGGGCACAGGCCACCGAGGTTCCAACCCCCTGGACCACCTCACTACAGCAGGGAGAGGGATTTACTGCAAACCATCATAAATCCATTCTTAACAGCTTCTACCTGGAAGTTAACACCTCACTTCTACTATAATTTCACTGGTTAAAGGGAAATCACACAGCTCTTCCTACCTAATCACAAGAGGGCAGGGAAGTGTAATTTTACCATGAGAACAGAAGAGAAGAACCATAAGTAATGCTGACCAGTATTAATAACCATGACAAACAACTACTGATACTATTCTTTTTTTTTGGCAAAATAATACCTTTATTACCTATGATTGGCAGGTATTTTATAAATAAAATATATTTATTCTCTCCATGTTCGAAAAGAATTTCAAAACAACAAAATGATTTTATACACCATACAATTCAGGGTAGGTTTGGGCTCAGGGGACTACTTCATTGTTCACAGGGTGAGCAATGAGCTCTGAGTCCTGGTCCCAGTCTTGAAACCACAAAGGTGGTTTCGAGGGCTTGGTGTGAGGGGAGGGTGAGGGCCTCTCCCAATCCAGCATTTCCCTGTGCTCACTGTGGATTTCCACTCAATGGACCAGGGGTTGTCTTACAGCAGCGGCAGCTGTAAATCTGACGGGAGAACATTCTTCTAGTAGCTTCCAGATTCTAAAGACAGGGCCCAGTAGGACCTTCGATGGGCCCCAGCAGATCCAAGGATGCCAGGAGCTATAAGCGCCTGATTAATGAGATGGCCCAGCTAATGGTCCCAGCTCCTGGAAAGTACGGTCAGGTTGTTTTACAAGGACAGTCCTTCACTTGAACAGCCGTACCCGTGGAATCACACTGGCATTGGGCAGATAGATTCCATTTTGTTCAGGCCAAAATTCCAAGTCCCAAACCCAGTGTTCAACAGACACAAAGCGGACACCAATCTTGAAGCTGAAGAACACATGGCTGACCTCAAAGCGGACACTGTTTCTACCCTGCCGGATGGAAACAGGCATAGGAGAGAAATTATGCAGCATGGTCTGGTTGGCATCTAGAAGTTGGACAGTTAGCTCATATACACAGGCCGTGCCTTGTTGGTCTGTCCACCCGGCAGAGACACAAATCTCAATCTTTCCACTATACAGGAGCTCTGGCCACAGACCCTCCTCCTCCAGGTCCAACATTTCCTTCTTGTGACACCACCTTGTAGGCAGACAGGAAGGAGTCCTGGGAAGTGGCCCGAGGCCTGACCTCCAAGTTTTCCTCCTCTCCCCAGCCGTCTCCACTGCTCTGCATCATCCAGTCCCGGAGGCCTTCTAGGCCCTTGGGGTTCCGGAGGAGGTTGCGTCCTATCGGTCTTCGCTCACAGAAGCAGCCCAGGATGCAGGGCCTGAGGTCGCCGGCGGAGGGCAGGTAGGTGTGGAGGACAGGTGACAGGGCGGCACGGTCTTGGGCCAGGATGCTCAGCCTCAGGTCCTGGCAGTCCACCAGGTCACACCAGCAACTGGCACACCTGGCGGCAGTGCCCGAGCAGCACGTGTGGAGGCACGTGGCTCAGCACCATCTAGAGCAGCTCCATGGGCAGTTGGCCCAGACCCGGCACCTCCTCGGGTTCAGGGTCCGGAGCGGGGACACTGGCGGGCAGGCCCCTGGAGGCTGAGGTGCACGTGCGTGGTCTCCTCGCCAGGCCCGGCTGCCACTCTGGGCATCTCAGCCATTGCTCCTCCCTGGTGGGCCATCACCTTGCCTCACATGCTCCCTTCTCCACCTCCGCCCTTTTTATTCCCCCGCCCCTCCCTTCCTAATACCCAGCCCCAGACCCCTGCCTGCACCCACCCCGGCCCCAGCCCCATCCTCCCTCTGACTCTGATACTATTCTTGAACTAGAGAAGAATTCTAATTCTGATTCTCTCATATTAACAGTAGTTTGGGGGATTAGGGTGTGGGGGGCGGGAGACTGGGAGTTTGGCATTAGCAGATGCAAACTATTATATATAGAATGGATAAACAAGGTGCTACTATACAGCACAGGGAACTATATTCAATATCCTGTAATAAACCATAATGGAAAAAAAAACCCAGTAATTTGCTTCTTTAGAAGCAAAACATGATTTTTTTTCTTCTTTATACTTTTTAATAGATTTTTCAAATTTTCTGCTATGTATACGTACATTATTTCTATAATACATTTAAAAATAGATTAAAAAACAATGACAGCAAACTATATCAAGGGTCATTAACACATATTCCATAGGCTGGAATCACGGCAAAAATCTAACCTACAAGCTATAGTAAATACCTATAATAATTACAACCTATATCCGAGGCAGAGTTGTTGGTTTGCTTGCTTTTTCTAATGTTGATATGATAGCAATCATGTTTGATTTCAACCTAGGATATGACTAACCATTACCTGTCATAAATTCCTAGTTTATCACAGTGAGGATGATAACACAGTGAGGATGATGTGGTATTTACGCAGAGAAGATAGTACCCTTCAAAATGGTGGAAGGGTCCGTCCTCTGTTTGCAAAATATTACTACTTCTATATAGTTTTATATAAAGAAGATGGTATGATATATATAAATTACAGAATAAAAGGCCAAATAAAAGAATGTCAAAATAGACATCTCCCCCCTCCACTTTATTATTTCTTGGCTAACAGTAAGTTAATGCTAACACTTTCCTATATTAGTTTTCTGGCAAATGGGCATACTAATTACTTAAATCAAGGACTACCAAAACCTTAAGAAACCATTCTTTCCTTACAAGAAAATATTTTACAACCATGCTTCTTAGCATTTTAAAGCTTTTCAGTCTAAAAATCTGGGTACTCTTGCTTCCTTTTTTTGGTGGTTACATTATTTTAAATGTGTTCCACTTGACATATAGTATGAATACATTAAAACAGTCTTAAAACAATTAGTGCTACTGACCTGAAAAAAATGGACAACGTTAAACTATCACTTTTGGAGAAATTCGATCATTAAAAAGAATAAACATAGAATTCATCGTTGTAAAATAACTGTTCAAATGTTAATAAATGTTATTTCCAAATCTGGTATCCCACAGTAATTAATTCATTTTGAAAAATATAAAGTGAAGTTTTAAAAGTATGTAGGGGGACTTCCCTGGTGGTGCAGTGGTTAAGAATCCGCCCGCCAATGCAGGGAACATGGGTTTGTTCCCTGGTCCAGGAAGATCCCACATGCCATGGAGCAACTAAGCCCATGCGCTACAACTACTGAGCCTGTGCTTCACAGCCCACGAGACAGAACTACCGAGCCCGCGTGCCCCAACTGCTGAAGCCCACGTGCTTAGAACCTGTGCTCCACAACGAGAAGCCCATGCACAAGGAAGAGTAGCCCCCTGCTCACCTCAACTAGAGAAAGTCCACGCACAGCAACGAAGACCCAACGTAGCCAAAAATAAATAAATAAATTTATTAAAGAAAGAAATAAATAAAATAAATAAAAGTACGCAGGAAACTGAAAAAAATCCACCAGACCTTTAAATTCATTTTAACAGAAAACAAGGAGTAGTTAGTAGTTATCACTAGCTGCAAACACTTCTGCCTCAGATATCAGTAAATAACAACATGCTGAAACTCAGATTACTTACCTGTATTTTCATTATTGGCCTAGTCATGTCTAAGATAAACGCTGTTTTGCAGGCAAATGAAAAAGGTTAGTATGTTTTTCTCAGGTGTCTTAAAACTACTGATCTATAAGTACTGAATTTAAAAATTTCAGAAGATGAAATAAAATTAGTACCTAAGAGTGGGCTAGTTTATAGCTTCAAGACTACTGGCTTTAATAGAAACTGAAACCTCCTTGGAATTTTATAATTTTTCTTTTTTTTGGCTGCACCACATCATGTTCCCCAACTAGGGATCAAACCCGTGGCCCCTGCAGTAGAAGCCCAGAGTCCTAACCACTGGACCGCCAGGGAATTCCCAGAATTTTATGATTTTTAAAACCAAGGAGAAAAAAATTGTTTTCTATGATATTTGTATTATGTAAACAATTTTACATATATATATTTTCCTACCTAGGTCTGTTACTTGTCGATCAAAAGGGCAACGGATTGCTCTTCCGTGAAGAGGCAGCCGAGTGAGACAGTCATGACAGACTGTGTGGCCACAAAGCAGAAGGCGAGGAACTTTGTCTCCTTGCAAAGAAAAGACATCTTCACAAACTCCACACTCCAGCACCTAATATTTGGAAAGGACACATGTGCTCTTTAAATGACTTTAAAAGCATAAATATTTTAGGCTAAAAAGAAAAACCTGATCTAATTTAATGAATCAATCTTGTTAAATTACTTTATTCCTCCATGAAAAAAACTGTCTAGGTATAAAATCTTAAATCACCTTTTATTCTTTCATCTGACAGATCTTACCACAATTATATCATAGTGAAATCTCCTTGAAAGGGTAAGTGTTAGGGATCAAGATAACGTTGTAAACTAACATCTTTAGCTTTTGAAAATTATGACATGATTTATTACATCAGAATCCGTAACCATATATAACTCTACCAAAGTTGGGTTCTTAAACAATTTCTCTGCAATTACCTAACCCTCAAAAAACCATCATTAATTTGGACAAAAATAATCTGAAATATGTGCTAGGATGACAACTTACCTTGTAAATGATAAAGAACTTGTTAAGAAAAGACTATAAGTAATTTTCAAGTGTCTTATACTATTCATTTACATCATACAATGTAAAGAATGCAATTAGACTTAAATTTCAATTCCTTGTTCTCGAGTAATAAATATGCCCCTGGGTTAGAAAACAGAAAATATTTTGTTTATCTAGTTCCAATTACAAGTACATGACTTGCTCAAGGCCACGTAGTCAGTCAAAAGAAAGGCGACAAATCAACTATACTTCAATTTAAAAAAAAAATCAACTATACTTCAACTAAAAAGAAAGAAAGGTGACAAGAATCGGCATATTCTGATTTCCCCGGCCCATCAGTTTGTTTTATAATTAGTCAACAAACTATATTTATATCAATGAAGGTACTTTTATTTCTTAATATACCTGAAGTGTTTCACAATTTAATTAATTTTTAAAAAATACCCACACTGGGGCTTCCCTGGTGGCACAGTGGTTGAGAGTCCGCCTGCCAATATAGGGGACACAGTTCGTGCCCCGGTCCGGGAAGATCCCACATGCCATGGAGCGGCTAGGCCTGTGAGCCATGGCCGCTGAGCCTGCACATCCGGAGCCTGTGCTCCGCAACAGGAGAGGCCACAACAATGAGAGGCCCACGTACTGCAAAATAAATAAATAAATAGATAGATAAATAAATAAATAATTAAAAATAAAAATACCCACACTGAACTGTTTGATTGTACCCCAAACTCGGTGCCCACCATCCACGACCTACTACAATCTGGCCCCTGTCCTATTGCTTCTCCTCCCTTCCAAACTCTGTTCTCAAACTATATTGAACAATTTGTAGTTCACAGCACATAACAACTGCTTTTGCCTCTTTCTTTATGCTAATGCTAAAGAAACAGCTAAATAGACATTTTCCTAGTGGATTCTTTTTTTACATTAATAAACCAACAAATTCGTAAATGAACACACTATCCTTTGGGCCCCCATGTACCATGGATAAGTGTCAATCTCAACACCCAAAACACTTTAATACTTTTATTGGCATTCCAGCCTGTCTTTCCCTGTTAGACGAAAAAGCCCTCAGGAACAGGGTATTCCAAATATCAAGCTCCTATGTGCTTATATTAATAAAGTCCAACAAAATAAAAATTTTAAAACAGCCAACCACCATCCCCCAACAAATACATAATACAAGGTAAAAAAACAGAAAACCCAGAGTGGAAGTCAGACTTAATCCATTAAAATTTTAATCTTAACTCCGCAATTAAACTGGAGTCAGTGCTTGAAATGTAAACACCTTTCACTGTAAATAAACTGATAATTCATAACTGGCTCACATCTCAGTACGGTTCAAAAGAAGCTGAAGTGTAACACATAGTTCACAGAACAGGAAAAGAAAACAGCTTGTTAATTATATGAAAAGGTGTCCAATCTCACCCAAAACATTTTGAAGTCAGTTGAAGCTATCCCAATATACTTTTTTTCAGATTAGATTTTTAAAAGTTGATAACACTCTGTGCTAGTGGAAGTGTGGGAGAATAAATTGCTGGTTGCTGTGAAACGTTTATTGACTGATATAGCCTCTATGGAAGGCAATTTGGCAATACCTATCAAAAGTTTGAATAGCTTAGTAATTCTACCTCCAGGAGTTTATCCTACAAATATCACATGTGTGAAAAGATCTATATGCTATTCCTTAGAGCACCTTTTGCATTAGCAAAAGATTAGAAACAAAGTAAATATATATGGAAAATAAATTATAGCATATTCATATACTGCAAAACTGTGCAATCTGATGAGGAAAAGTTAGGAAATTTTTTATGTACAAACACAGAATGATTTCATACCAGCAAAACAAAGTGAAAAATGACATAGAATATTTAACTTTTGCATACAGGAGAGGAAATAAAGAGAGCATATATTTTCATATATATTGTTTTACAAGCATACTATCTTTCTGGCAAGATACACAGGAAACATTACATTGGAATTGTAGTTCTCTTTGAGGAAGGGAAACAGCTGGGGAACAGCTACACATAAATCATATATATATATATATATATATACACACACACACACACACACACACAATACACACACTTCAAATTATCCTGTATTTTTTAAAAAGGCAGGAAAAAAGTTTCACTTAAATATCCTCACTTTTAAAAAAAAGAAAAGAAAAAAATCCTCACTTAAATAACAAATTCAACTAAATACAGAAAAGATATTCACAACAGAATTAGATATTATAAATGCAACATTTTAAATAAATGTCCTCACTATAGTGACAACGTATTAAACTTATATGACAATAAACTCCAAAGAACCAAATTAAAATTTTACTATTTTCATTCATCTCTAACCCCATCATTACACAAGATAAGAGAACTTACTCATGTTGAGACCATAGGTGTTTTCCAAAGAGCACTAGTAAAATCCCACTGATTAGTAAACCAAACATAATTCCAAAAACAGTTATTGGACTATTTTGCATCAACTCAGCAAATAAGAGTAAGAAAATTTTTCTTCAGTATTTATGAATAGGAATTGTGGCTAACAGCATAAGAAATTAAGTCCTAGATAGGAAAAAAGCTCTTTATTTTACAAACTTCACAATATGCCAAAGAGGGCTTCAAACTTATTACGTGTAAATCAAATTTTAATACACCAGGCCATATTTTCAAAGGACTAAGAAAGCTCACTAGTCTTCTGTGAATGTATAGACCAATTTTGGTCTTTTTTTCCTAACGATAAAAACCCTGTCATCATCTACTTGTTCATTAAGCAAGAAGCCATTTTACATATATATATATATATACATATATTACCATTATATACTTCAACTTTTACCTTCCAACGAACACGTCTTGCTTTCATCTGTGAGATTTTTTAAATTTATGCCACTGTATTTCTTACAAATGACAGCATGAGGATCTTGCCAAAAAGGACTATCCTACTGCACGTCTCAGTCACAATTTACACATAAAAATGAAGATTAATAAAATGAGCCTCTAATTTATCAAACTCTGTGCTATAATAAGCTGGAGTTACATCAGGCTTTGGTATATTTTTCAGATTTTAAGGCAAACAGGGTAACAAAAGTAGATACAGCAATAATATCCATTCCAATTACTTCTTAATTGAAGTTAATTCACAAAATAACCTTCAGGTATTCTCTACATAGAAAAAGCACAATTCAATAAATAAAATCTCAACCATACAACAAGCTGAAAAATAAGAGGGCTCCTCTGCATCTCAGATATGCTATGTACCTTCAGAATAACTTCATTAATATATAAAGGTCAGATAAATCAACCACCACCAATACTAATTGATAATATACTTGTAAGCAGAAATGTACCATTTGTTGTCACATAAAACCAACATTAGGTGAAAAACCATAGGTGTCTATTACTCAAGATCTTAAAAGAACTTAAGATATTTGGTCCAGTGGTTCTGAATCCTAGATGCACATTAAAATCACTCTGGGACTGCAAAAAAATACTGATGTCAACTCACTCAGAAATGTGGGATTAAGTAGTTTCTTTTTCTTTTTTAAGTCCTCAGTGATTCTAGTATGTAGCCAGGAATAAGAATTGCCAATATCTCAGATTACAGATGATGCTGAAGGTTATTCTACAAACCTTTAAGATCAGTTCTCCCTTTCAGATCTATCTACCTATGGAAAAGTGAATTCTACATACTTCATCTGAATTTTTAGTAAACCCACTTTACAGCATTTACACATGTTAGAATTTCAAACTTCAAGCACAGGGTAATTCATATCCCCCAGCGTTAATGGGGCTGTTGGAGACTTCTCAAAAGTGTTGACAGACCGTACTCCCAAAAGAGGAGGCGGGTCAACTAATAATAGAGGTCTGATTACAGAAGTAGTGCGATAGTGAAAAGCATACTTTACGGCCAGTCAACTCTGGTTCTGCTACACAGTGTTAACTGAAACCTGAGTCTCCTCACCTGTAAAACTGTAATCAACACTTACCTCCTCAACAGATATTAACGAGCTAAAAAATACCTAACTTTGTACCTGGCGATAATAACGGCTCAATTTCCTAAAAATAAGCTAATTAATGCCTGTTGGGCTTAACTAAAAACAGAGGGCCTGGGGAAAGACCAGCCCAGGTCACTCTCCGAGGCCCATTAGCTCCTTTTCACAAACGTCCCCGTTGGCGAGTCCAAGCAGAGGACTAGCGTGACCCGAAGACCAGGTAACCTCAGGCCTGCTGGGATAAAGGTCCGGAGGTGAGGGATAGGTTTGTAAAGCCGAGATGGGCCAGAGGCCGCGCATCCCGCCCAAAAAATGCCAGGGCCGCGGTGCTGCCGCCAGATCTCCGGGTTAAACAGAGGGAGGCCGATGGTGGACAACAGAGCACGCAAGGTCCCTCACCTTCACCACGGCCGTCCCCCGGCTGCCCTGACGACCACTGTCTAGTCCCGCTCCAGGCTTGTTTACAACCAGGGCAGCCATCCTAGAAGGAGCAGCGCCGCAGAAGCAGCCCTCAAGGCCTTCACTTGATGGGCGGGGTAGAGCCACCTACCCAGAAGCCTCGGCGCTCGACGCTGGGGCACAGGCGCAGTACCACGCGGGGAGCTGCTGGGACGGTCTCTTCGAGCATCCTCCCGCCAGCCGCTAGGTGTTTGGGTTCGCAGGCCTGTGCGTGGGCACTTTGTTATTTTTTTAATTGTTACTATTGAGGAGTCTGAAATAGATTGGAGGAGTAAAATTAAAAGAAAAGAGAAGGTATAAAACAAAAGTGAAGTTTTCGGGTGAAATTCCCGCTCCAGGAACGACCTCTTCTCCCCAACCGCAAAACGGACGGGGCGAGAGGGGACTACATGTCCCTGCATGCCCTGCGGCTTTTGAACTACAAGTCCCAGCATGCCACATCTCTATCGTTTACTGCAATGTAGGTATTTGGGAGGCCGTGAATTGTCACCGAGGAGTGGTTTCTTGAAGTCGCGGTGTGTGATTGTGACTGGAAAATAGAGGAGTATTTTATGTATAGGTCTCTAAGAGGCAAGAGATGGCTTTGGTAAAAAAGCCGTTGGGTTCCTAAAGGACTTGGTAAGAAGAGAATTTAAGGCACCACCGGCAGAGAGAAACTTGGGAGTGTGTTTGACGCCCTGTCTTCCCGAACGTGCGCTTTTCTGTCTTCTTCCGAGCTGATTGATCCTTTTCAGCCCCCGTAGGCAGTGGGTCCAAAGTACCGGTCAAAATGGAAGTGAATCCCCCCAAACAGGAGCACCTGCTGGCCCTGAAAGGTAAACTTTTGCGAACCCGACTCCCTTTCATCTGTTTTCTCCCTTTCTCTCACTAGTTCTCGAAGCCTTTGACACATAGACCTGGCCTCTGGGATATAGGCCTCGTCCTTCTTAAACACTGTCAATGCTCACCCTCCTGCTTGGTTCCTTGGCGCCGAGCGAAAGGAAACTATTTCTCCTCTTTGCTTTTCAGGTTTGAGAGCCCCCGTTAGAATGGAATAGATACCTGGTAAATTACTTACTCTGTTACATGCTGCTCAGATTTTAGCCGCAGATGCTGATGTCCCCACCCTACCCGGGGAGAGCCTTGTGAACCGAGATGATTAACAGCGGGTATATAAAGTGGTTTTTCCTTCTGTCTCTTGTCTCTTCATGTGGCAATGACAAAGTTACCAGGCTTCAGCTTCATCTGTGAAATTAGTCTAGTATTGTGCCAAGGTTTTAGAAGTACATAATACTACAACATATAATTTAGGTATGTTAAAACTCACTGTTTACGTCAAAGTATTGTGTATAGGGGGAAATTCATGTCGGTTTGCATACACAGCAAACAGTTTTGAGTAAGTTTGATGATTTAATTGGATCATTATTTAGGGGAAATGAGCAGGGCATTCTTTTTCTGGAATTCCTGTTGTTTTGTGAAACCTTTTATTTGAAACGCTTTCAGCTTTATTTCATCGGTTTTCTGCTACCACAAATGCACTTATTTCTTGGATGCCCTACTCAGTGGTTACCAATATCTTCTTGGACTGAGCTGAAAAGATGCTCGATAGACATGTGAACTCAAGTGAATAGCACTTAACCTTCCTTGTGGGATCCATTTTGAGGGACCCTTATCCCCTTAGTTATGTTGTAAGCATCAAACCTTCCAGAAGCTCACCAGTTTCATTTGAAGCATAAAATCATATACTGATAGTTGGGCTTATCAGAACTGTCTCTGACTGTAGAACTAAGAAACTAAAATATTAACTAATGTAATAGCAATAGGACCTGTGAGCTTAGCCTGGACTGAAATGGCTTATTCTTGAAGAAAGAAGAGAAATTGTCATGTTCTTTATCTCAGACTCATATGTAGTATGTGAAATATATATTACTTAACTCTCAGAAGTTAAACTTTTTCAAGATCGCACAGCTAGTGAGTGATTGAGGTAATATTTCAACACAAGGCCTTCATCTTTCCAAGACTCCATGTTGCCTCCTAATGAAGGAAAGAGCATTTTCAGATATCATTCCATTAGTAGTTTGATGGAAATTTAGAGCAGCTCTGTTAGCTGCTAGGTATCATTTTATACAAATTGGAAGCTATTAAATACAGTTAAATTCCAGTGATGTGCAGGCTAACTGCCGTAGTCCTTTTAGGCTGCTACAGTAGTCTTTCCCAGGTATCTTCTATTTTCCAAAACAGAAGGTTCCTGGAGAAGAGTATTTTAGCAACCTAAAAGGACAAGTGCTTTGAAATTCAGTGTTAGTTTCAGCTTTCTTAAAGCTCTTTGGCCCCATTCTTCCCCACTGTTCTAGTTATCCAAGAGTTTTCACAAGTTTTAATTTTACCTATGTTGGATGCCAAATATATCAATTTGTCTTGTCATATAAGTTTACTTTCATATGTATGTAAAGTATTAAGGAGCTCTCCCAACATCAGTGTCCCTGGAATACAACACTGAGTGAATTCAGACAACAATGAAAGAATTCTCAGTGGCATGTCTTAAAATGTGAAAATGTAAGGAAAAGGGAAGAAAAAATAAAAACATTATTAATTCTTGAAAGAATATGCTATCTATATTTAGATACATATTAAAATTATGGATGTTAAGGATCACAGTCATTTATGAATTTGAGTTGCCAAATCTGTCAGTCAGTGGACATTAACAGTAAGGAAAAGAATTATTATGAGATTGGTTACTTCTTTTGACTTTCAGAGTCAGTGGTTAAATGAGTATTGTGACATCATGCCAAGGAGACCCCACTCACAGTCATCCTGGCAATGGGAGAACCCCCGTCAAGTAGTTCTCTAATGATTTTTGGAAGAAGGGATTTGACCTCTTGTTTTTTTCTCTGGTAGCCAGGATTTGAAAGAACCTGCATTATGGCTCAGGCAACTTTGGGCCCGATTAGGAAACCTAACTTGCAGATCCTGGTAGGCTCCATTCTTGAGCCTGTGTACTGTATGCTGGAACTTATTATTGATGACTTAATTTGGGGCAACTTGAAGACGTCTGTGTTCTAAAAGGAAAAAAAGTAAGGCTCTAGTCTTCTTGTTGATCCTTCAAATTGGAATTCAGAAGCCATGCTACTAAGGTTTTGACACTGCTTAAGTGCCTCATTTATACAAATGAGACTTTGTCAGGAAACCAGTTTCTAGCATGGTTAAAATGCAAAGTTAAACCATTTTCATGTTTTCAGTATTTACTACTGAGAATGAAATAAAATCATTATTCTGTCTATATATTTGTTTGGTAGAATTCATGTAATTTTAAAGTATAAAATGATCCATTTTCTTCAGAAAGATTAAAAATTAAAATGATTTTCATTGTCCTCAATTCACATCTCAAATTTTTTAGTATTATTACATTTTTGTTCATTATTTTCATATGAATCAAGTATTTTAAAAATCACTAATTTACTTTTTGTTTCTGCTATAGTGTTAAGATTATTATTACCTAACATATTAATATCAATACTTCCAAATCCATTATATCTCTTCAGTTAAACATGTTGACTACTAGCAGTTTTAGGCTGAAAGGATATGATAGGGCATCTAATCCAGATCCCTTATTTTGGTAAGAGAAAGGATTTCCAGTTTTGTGGATTACATTCACATTTACCAATAGCACTTTGGTAAAATATCATATTGGAATTGGTTTGTTTTTTTCTTTTTTCCCTGCCCATCTGTATATAGGCTATCCCTACCATATCTTATTCTTTGCAATACTTCCACTTTAGGTCCTGTTTCCCTCTGATTTGGAAAGAGAGAGAGTCTTGTAATTATAAATTGCATTCTAGCTCTGAGGAGCTCAGCTAAGAAATATTCCTTCTTTAAGAGTAACTGGATTACTGCAGAATGACTACAGAAGTAATATTACATTATCGACCATATGAGAGTGAAACCACACAACTGCCAAAAATTGCAGAGAAAGCAATTCAAGACTTTCCTACACGTCCAGTATCAAGATTTATTCCTTGGTTTCCTCATGATGGGTCCAGACTTCCACTCAAACCTAAAAGATTACCACCTGTGATTTCTGAAGAGGCAACTGAAGATGTAAGACAGTACTTAACCATTTCAGAACATGATATTAAGTTGCAGAGTTATGATTGCACAGTAGATCTACTGGAGTTTCAACCGAATTTGAAAAAAAAGCAGCACTTAATCCGATCACACACACTGAATGAACAGACTAATTCTGGAAGTCTGGATAAACAATCAGAAAAAGGAAAACGGCACAAGAAGAGGTCTTGGAGTGTTTCACTTCCCAGCAGTAATTGTACTGAAAATATTTTTCCTTTGTCTGAAAAATTGCAAGATAGTTTAAAGGCACTAAATTTGCACTCATTTTATAGAGCAAGATGGACAATAGAGCACACTATTTGTAACAACCAAACTCTGGAAGACATTTGGGAAAAACTCAATCGAATTATCAGGTGCAATGAACTTCCATCTTGTAATGCTACAATCCAGAGACATTTAGGCCAGATATGGGTGTTCTGTGATGTTATGTACTGTGAATATGTGGGAAGTCTTCTTAAAGGAAGATTAGCTCTTACTGGGAAGATTAACTTATTTGTGCATAAATATGGTCTTATTTTTAGTATGTAATGAATTCCACTAATTGTCAAAAAGAAAAATATTCTGAATGAACTGAGTAGGAACTGAAACAGATGAATAAATTTTTAATTGTGTGGTAATATATGTACAGTTTGTATCCCAGAAATAAATATCAGGTGAATTCCTAGGCTTGTCACTTAAGTCAGGAACTTTCTGCGTTCTACTTTGAGCAGCCTTCTTTTAAATGAATTGTGATAAATTATTCTTTTTACTGAATTTAAAGGTAAAATGTTCTATTCCTTTTGTTCTGTTACTTTTCCAATGGTTGAATTAGATATTCCTATGAATTACAGTGACTAGTTTGGATTTTGGTAAATCCCCAAAATCTAATTTTACAGTATTTTTTCTTTACTCACCTAAAGTGTAATGATTTTTTTAAAAATAAAACTAAAACCAGTTCTGTTGGGAATGGTATTCAAGTACCATGAATGTGGTATTCAAGTTGAGAGACCAGCCCAGATTCTGCTGATATTTCCAAAGATATGTAATAGACAATAGTTTGTGTGTTGTTCTGAAACAAAAGTATAAAATGTATAATTTGTCTAAGACCATAATATATCTTTAAGGCAATAAGCTCTTTTGAAGTGAAGTATCAAATATGGGTAAGAGATCAAGTTATTCTTTATTTAATACAGATAATTCAATCTTAATGACTGTTATTGCTGATTACTAATGCTCTGGTTCTTGGAGTCATGGGTTTCCCATAGCAAAATGTTGTGAATTAGGTTTACACATCATTTTATAAAAATATTCAAAGTGATTATATAATAAAAGTTTTATTAAAAAGTATATTTATTTAACAAATTTGAATGCATACCATGAGCTAGGTACTAGAGTAAAGTAGGGAAGGAGACAAACATGGATCCTGCCCTCACAGAGCTAACATAGAGTCACTATTCTTAAGTAGTTAAACTACATCCCTGAAAAAAAACCTGTAAGACTGTACTCATTAGGAAGGCAGAAACACATTTGCCTTGTGGCACAGTGCCTGGCGTGGTAGGGGCTCAATACTACATGGTAAATGTGCCCTTTGGGGGGTTTCTCATAGCCTGAGCTGGCTGAGGTTCCTTAAAACATAAGGAGTCTACCAATTTTTTTTTTTTTTTTTTTTTTGCCGTACGCAGGCCTCTCACTGTTGTGGCCTCTCCTGTTGCGGAGCACAGGCTCTGGACGTGCAGGCTCAGTGGCCATGGCTCACGGGCCCAGCCGCTCCGCGGCATGTGGGATCTTCCCAGACCAGGGCACGAACCCATGTCCCTGCATCGGCAGGCGGACTCTCAACCACTGCACAACCAGGGAAGCCCGAGTCTACCAATTTTTAACTAAAGAGGTTATCTTTTCTAATTAGGTTTCACACTATCCAAACACTGTTTTGTTTTTAACTTTTAATACCTTTCTTATTGTCTCAAATGAGACTGCTCTGTAGAAAATAATCATCATGTGCATGAATGCTTCCAAAAGTCTTTAAATGAAAAATCACCAGGTGTAGAGGGAGTTTCCAAGGTAACTTCATCAGTAATTACTTCTTCTTTCATTCATTAGTCATCTTACTTTTAAATCAAGAATGCTGGAGAAAAGTCAACAAGTTATTCATTATTACCAGCGAGCTTTGCAAATAAGAGTTGGCTAATGTTATTAGGCAATCATAAATGGTGGATTTGGTTTTTTTTTTGTTCAGGTCTTATTTAGCATTAGGTTGCTAATCAAGGGTTAAAAGTTAGGTAATCATAAGACAGCGTCACTTACATAGACCACAGCATTTCTTTTATGATACATTTTTATTATTTTGAAATGATTATACACAGAACTGAAAATATTCTTATGAATATTTTCTTATGGGCTTCTTATGAGCAGTTTTTTAATTCAAGAATCACACATTAAAAAGAGCTTCTTTGTCTTCATATGTGGCAGATTTAAATTTCTCTAATTTACTCTGTATAAATTGCTTTCTACCCCTCTGAGAAACAATGAAAAGGTGAATCAGAACAGGGAAAATGAAGATTGAGTTTTACTGCAACTAGTGCCGTGATCTTAAAGGAAGAAGCAATTCATTTCTCATCTACCTAGACAATGCTTAGGCAGTAATTACTGAGAACCTTAGGACTGATGATTCTAGCATTAGCTAATAGTAGAGCTCACCAGTATTTCTGGGTTCCACTGTTAAGTCACAGACATGAATAAATTGGGGAAACAAAGACATATGCAGGAAGGTGAATCTGAGGGCATTTGGTAAAATGCCGAAGCATTTACTCTAGGAAAGTAGCAACAGTGCCATAATTTTATTTTTCCCTGACGAGCTATCCACTTTCAAATAAATGTTAACTCAAATTCTAAGAAAAAAGATGTGAAGGGCATCACATGAATTTAACTAAATTATTTGCCAACTTAGCAAATAATTTAAAGACCATTTTTTGAAAATTTCTAAGATGAGCTCCTGCATAATGGTTCCCTTTGATTTAATCTGCTCAAAATGCCCCAGATTATTCCAAGGTTCACAAACTTGAATGCCTTCAGGAACTAGAAAAGTAAGACTATAGAATGTGGTGAGGACTCTGAGAGTGAAGAAGATTTGACATATTTTTTTTAATGTTGTGACCAAGCAAAATGTATATGTAAGTTGAACTGGCCTAATTCGTTAGTTTATAACCTCAAGCCTATCTTTTTTTTAATTTACTGAAGACTTTCAAAAGTTTTTTTTATAAGATTTTAGATGAAACCTGAATTTTATAAGTAAATCAAATGTCTGTATTTTGTGAGTTCCACTGAGAGTGTTTCTACACATGGCACTAACTGCATTGTGTGTAGTGAATATTTGTCACTCGACTAAAAATCACATATTCTTTTTTGCCTCCTTAATTTTTGACCAAGAACCTGCTTTAACTTCAAGACTGGATACATAATTACCATTTAATAACCAGTGCTTTATTGTAGTTTCTCTGCCAGTTTTTTTTAAAACGCTGTTTTTTGTTGATATTTGCTCTTTTCTAACATTGTGTTTAATTTTTGAGTTTCATTAATTCATTATAAGACAGGAAATACTAAGGTTTAAATCTATACTTGTTATGGACATACTTTGGATCATCCTTCAAGGAAAGAGATAGTTTTTTGTTTGTTTTTAACATCTTTATTGGAGTATAATTGCTTTACAATGGTGTGTTAGTTTCTGCTTTATAACAAAATGAATCAGCTATACATATACATATATCCCCGTATCTCCTCCCTCTTGCGTCTCCATATTTTTTTTTTAGATTCCCTGTATATGTGTTAGCATACGGTATTTGTCTTTCTCTTTCTGACTTACTTCACTCTGTATGACAGACTCTAGGTCCATCCACCTCACTGCAAATAACTCAATTTCGTTTCTTTTTATGGCTGAATACTATTCCATTATATATATGTGCCACATCTTCTTTTTTTTTTTTTTGCGGTACGCGGGCCTCTCACTGCTGTGGCTTCTCCCGTTGCGGAGCAACAGGCTCCAGACGCGCAGGCTCAGCGGCCATGGCTCACGGGCGCAGCCACTCCGCGGCATGTGGGATCTTCGCGTACCGAAGCATGAACCCGTGTCCCCTGCATCAGCAGGCGGACTCCCAACCACTGCGCCACCAGGGAAGCCCCACATCTTCTTTAAAGGAATGAGATAGTTTTATGTTACAAATTTGGCTTTCTCAGTTTGTGTTTAAAAATCTGCAGTATGACAAATTGTGCTTTATAGTAATTTTCTTTGCCTCCACAGGATGATAGTATTTCTTAACCAACTGCTGATTTTTACCCTCTTTTGAAAATAGGAAGAAAACTGGTACTTTAAATACCAGCTTGGGATGTTTTTATTTTTAATGGAGGGTTGTTCTTTACCCACTCTCTACTGTCTCATCCCCTAGAAAACCATAGCATCAGTAAAAGCTAAGCTTTAAAGGGCCTTTGTACATAATGGAAGTTTGAGCATATAATAAGCAAATAAGCTGGCTACACATCTAGGTGAATTAAGAACACTTTTTGTTTTGATCACTCCAAATTTATGTTTATTTTAACTTGTTTGCTTTTTACTATTAACTGAGTATAACCTTTTAAAAAAATTTTATTAGGGTATAAAATTTTTATTGGGGTATATAGTTGATTTACAGTGTTGTGAAGAACACTTTTTAAAAAGTGTTTCAGGGGCTTCCCTGGTGGCGCCGTGGTTGAGAGTCCGCCTGCCGATGCGGGGGACTGTGCCCCAGTCCGGGAAGATCACACATGCTGCGGAGCGGGCTGGGCCCGTGAGCCATGACTGCTGAGCCTGCGCATCCGGAGCTCTGTGCTCCGCACCGGTAGAGGCCACAGCAGTGAGAGGCCCGCGTACCACAAAAAAAAAAAAAAGTGTTTCAGGATTCCTTTGAGAGTGTATTTCCTCTTTATTAAGATTTGGTCTCACTTGAAATGAAAAAAAAAAATAAGAAAGCACCAATTGGTGTTAAAATTGAGCTTAGAGTCTTGAAAGATTGTGAAAAAAAACTGTTTCCTGTGTGTCATTTTCAGAACACCTTTTTATCCCCTGCAGATTGTACTTAATTTTAATGTTTTCCTGGTTAAAAGTAAGAGTGAAAGAGGTTTGAAACACTTCCCCATTCACTCCCCCACCCACATGATTGATGTGTAGCTGGTTAATGTTCTGTTTGAAATAGTCGGACTTGGAATACCTGTGGGATGTTTCTAATAAAGCATGACATTCCAGGTTTATGACCCTGGGCTTATAATTAAGAATAGGGAAAATTATTTTTGAGCAAAGTGAAGTCTGCGGCCATCTATTTAATATAACATTGTTTAATGGCCTCAGTTCTTGAAACTTTACATCTTCAAAAACACCACTTACTTGAAGAGTTTGGTGAGACGTTAATACTATGTGCCAGAACCTGTGGCAAGCACCGAGCCCACAAAACTTAACATGATATATAAGAGCCTAAACTTCAAGGAGTTTGGATAGGAGTGCTATAAACTTATAAGTGAATAAACATAATTCATGATAAATACAAGGTGCTATGAAAAAAACAAGGTGAACTGTACTTCTTTTCTGAGAAAGATGACATTTAAACTAAGACCAAAATGAGGAGTTTGGATAGGAGTGCTATAAACTTATAAGTGAATAAACATAATTCATGATAAATACAAGGTGCTATGAAAAAAACAAGGTGAACTGTACTTCTTTTCTGAGAAAGATGACATTTAAACTAAGACCAAAATGAGGAGTTTGGATAGGAGTGCTATAAACTTATAAGTGAATAAACATAATTCATGATAAATACAAGGTGCTATGAAAAAAACAAGGTGAACTGTACTTCTTTTCTGAGAAAGATGACATTTAAACTAAGACCAAAATGAGAAAGGCACTAAATTTTTTTTTTTTTTTTTTTTTTTGCGGTACGCGGGCCTCTCACTGTTGTGGCCTCTCCTGTTGCGGAGCACAGGCTCCGGACGTGCAGGCTCAGCAGCCATGGCTCACGGGCCCAGCCGCTGCGCAGCATGTGGGATCTTCCCAGACAGGGGCACAAACCGTGTCCCCTGCATCAGCAGGCAGACTCTCAACCACTGCGCCACCAGGGAAACCCAGGCACTAAATTTGATATGACTGATATAGCTAGTTAATTAGTAGTTAGGTGGTACATTTTTACATACATTAACGAATACCACATATTGTGCACTGACCATTTAAATCGATAGTCTTTAAAGATTTGAGTTTTGAGTTGAATGAACATCTTAATAGACTATAAAGAAACAGTCTTCTGGGATTCATTTTCTGAAATGTTTTATGAGTTTGTATGATTTTTACTTCTATATTTTTGTCTTTATTTTGATGTGGTCAAATGTCAATCTTATTTTTTTAACATCTTTATTGGAGTATAATTGCTTTAATATGGTGTGTTAGTTTCTGCTTTATAACAAAGTGAATCAGTTATACATATACATATGTTCCCATATCTCTCCCCTCTTGCGTCTCCCTCCCTCCCACCCTCCCTATCACACCCCTCTAGGTGGTCACAAAGCACCGAGCTGATTTGTCTTTATTTTGATGTAGTCAAATGTCAATCTTAACAAAAAGTTGAAAAAGATTTTTAAATTAGAATGTCCTATCCCCGCTAGACTAGGTTTAATTTTCACTTTTTCTAGTTTTCTCTTGCTTAATTTTTGTCCATCTATTTGATACATATGCAGCTTGATATTTGAGGATTTTTTTTTTTTTTTTTTGCGGTACGCGGGCCTCTCACTGCTGTGGCCTCTCCCGTTGCAGAGCACAGGCTCCGGACGCGCAGGCTCAGCGGCCACAGCTCACGGGCCCAGCCGCTCCGCGGCATGTGGGATCCTCCCGGACCGGGGCACGAACCCGCGTCCCCTGCATCGGGAGGCAGACTCCCAACCACTGCGCCACAAGGGAAGCCCGCAGCTTGATATTTGAAATGAATTTGTAAACTAAATTTCATTTTTCCCAGATAGTGAACCAGTTGTCCTAGCACCTTATAATGTTTGTTTTTGCTGCATCCTAATAACTTTTTAAAATTATCTAACATGTCAGTATGGTCTTGTATTAATAAGCCAATTAGTTGATTATGGACTTAAATGTTTTACTACATGTTATGTCCAGTTTTTTATCATTGTTTCCTATTAATTTCTATAGCATATTTTTATTTATTTGTTTTTCTAGATAAACTTTAGATACATTCTGTCATGTTCCGAGAACAAATGCTAGTTTTGGTTGGAATTCTATAAACCTACACATTAACTGACACTTTCATAATTTTTACAAAGAATTAATATTACTTAAAGGGCTACTTACTGAACTTCAGTGGCCTGTGATTATAACCAAGGAATAAAGTTAACAAAAATCCTTTTGGCATAAAATTATTGTTTCATATTCAGAATGGTGCATCTAAATTCTTGTCCCTATCAGACTAACATTGGTTAATATTTTGTTGATATTGTTTACAGTGAAGTCATTCAAGATTTTTTTAAAGCCTTATTCTTGTAATATACCGTAAGCTTTGAAATTATTTTATTTTCTATTTTTTGTATAATGAGCCATATTTCATTTGCATTTAATTTTTATAATTCATTAGGTTGTAAATAAAAGCAAAATTGTTCTTTCTTTCTGTCATATATAAAATTCTTTTTGTTATTTCCTAACATTTTTATTAGTAAATCATTGCTGTGTAATAATCTTAGGAAATATTTAATATTATATTGTTTAGGAAGTATTTAGATTATATTTTATACTAGTATAAAATTGATGAATACCATACATTCAGCTTGCGAATACTGGCATAAAATTATATTAATATTTTCTTTCTTTCTTTCTTTCTTTTTTTTTCTACTTTCCCAATTCACAGTGATGCGGTTGACTAAGCCTACTTTATTCACCAATATTCCAGTAACATGTGAAGAGAAAGACTTGCCTGGTATGACACATGCTTTATCCTACTTGCATCTAGGGAAAAGTTGAAACCTGGATTACCTTACCTTGGAATAAGCCTAACCTTGCCAATCTTATGCTAACTCTTCGCTGCATTATTTGTTGCCTGTTTTTGTACGTGTGAATGGTGGCCATCTGAGTAATAGGTCTCAGTCATAATCTATACATCAAAATACTATTGATATCCTGTGGCAACTAGAGACTTCTAGTTTTAGTAAAAATGCATTGCTTGTAATGACACTATTAAAATTTCATTTATCCTCAGATGTTCCATCAATGTATGTTAGCATTCTCTTTATTTAAAAATCATTGGAGCTTTCTATATATCTCATGACCTACGTTTTCCTTTGTTCCTGAAGTGTTCATTTTCTGTAGAAACAGAATTTTTTTGGCATGCATTTGTTGTAGTGAAGATTAGAAATCAGATTTTTTTAATATAATTTTTGTTATGAGATTATTTTTTTAAATATCTCTCCCAGCTGTTTCTTCACATAAATAAAAGTTACTTACAAGGTAGGTGTTAGAATTTGATGTTTTTCTCTTTCTACAGGAGACCTCTTTAACCAGCTCATGAGAGATGATCCTTCAACTGTAAATGGTGCAGAGATTTTAATGTTGGGAGAAATGTTGACTTTACCACAGAATTTTGGGTAAGAATGATATGTTCACATTAGAAACACAACAACACTCTGAAGCCATTACAAATCATGTTTTCAAAAAGTAACTATGGGATGGGAAAATGCTCATGATACATGTATGTGGCTGAAAACAAAAAAAGTTTTACCAAAATTATACTATGTGATTCTGGGTTTTTTTTTTTAATTAAAAAAATAAGATGCATACCAAAATATTAATTCCTAGGGTGGTAGAATTTTAACTTTCTTCTTTAGATCTTATTATATTTTTAAATGCCTACATATTCCTTTTATTTTAACTGACTTAATCTCAGTGTCTTTCAGAAGCAGCTCTTTTATTCACCATCACAGCCCTTTACCAACTTAAGTCATTGGACTTGTCAGCTCATTAGGAGTTCTAAATATTTTATTCCTTCTCTTGCTCTTAGCTATTCTCTTACTCTAGATTATTACTGAGGTAGAAGTCCCTGGTTCCATTCTGTTTGCAACTGAGACAATTTGAGACCAAAAGGAATTTTTCGGGTTTTTTCAAAAGGTTTACAGAATGTGGTCATTGACTAGTGTCTTGAAAGCTTAGAAATATATTCATGTAAAAAACGTATTCATATTAAAATATTTTTATAAATATATCTACATATACTTATATGTTTATATGCATTATATATATAACATATACTTATAAAGTAATGCCACTAGTCATTATTTTTATTAGGATGACTTAGAAAAAGAAAAAGAAAATAAATTGGTAAAAAATACTCTGAGATCAATAACTTGGTCTCTTCTAGGTTCGGGGCATAAGTTATTTCAAAAACTGCCTTTCTCTAGCCTCCTCAGTATCAAATCTTCAGACTCTTAACATGGATCTGATTTCAATGACATTTTTAGGAGGGCTGGCAGTTTTGGCAGTAGTTGAGGGTCAAGATATATAGCATGTTTTATAGATTAAATCTGTATTTTTAATTGCACTAGGTAATGAGTGAGCAGCCTAGTGTAAACAAAGAAATATTGAAATAGTATTTCACCTGATCGCTATCCTTTAGTAATTTCTCCATTTGACATTCTCAGTGGTGCACAAATAGAAGATTTATGATAAAAGTTGAATGGATTTCTGCCTAAAAATTTATTTTATTTCACAGGAATATATTTTTGGGAGAGACCTTTTCCAGTTATATCAGCGTTCATAATGATAGCAATCAAGTTGTAAAAGATATATTGGTTAAAGTAAGTGGCATTCTTATTTGGGAGAATTTTTTTTAACTTTTTAATTTCTCTTCTTATGTTTTGAAACTTCATTAAAATACCTGCTTGATACTGGACTTTTTACTTGTCATTAATAACAAGTATTAATTGAACACCTAAGTTCTAAGATATGCTGTGCACAGAATCATTTTTCCTTATCCTCAAAATTTGTGATAGCTTGGATGAGAAAATGTACCAAAGGTAAATAACACTTTAAATTTTTGTTAATAATTTGTGATTAACATAATAAAATTTGAAAGAGGAGGAAAGATCACTGGGGATTGCATCATTCAGGAAGGCTTATTGAAGGAGAGGGAGCACAAGAGGATCTCGAAAGAATGGCAGGATTTAGGAGAAAAGACAAAGAGGGACATGGTAATCGGAAGCAGAGACATAGGAATATGTAATGTGTTCTTGTAGCAGTGAACAGAATTCACTTAGTAAGAGTAGGCAAGGTTGTAGAGATATGTAGTAGCCATACAGTGGAGCATCTTAAAAGCAAGACTAAGGCTAAGGTTATTTTAAGACAGTGTGCAGTCAGTGGAGACTTTTGAGCAGAGGTATTCAGGCTATGTTGGAAGACTATCATGAAAGCATTGTATGGGATGGTTTGTAGGAAATAGGCCAATTAGAATATTCTTGCAGTTTTGAGAAATCAAGAGAGAGAATATGCTAGCTCAGTTAAACAACTGGAAATTTATTCCCGAAAAGAAAGGGCATTAAAAAAGGAAAAATTCATCGTATGTTGTTGAGAAGTGGTCAAAGCTGTCTTCCAGTGGTGAGTTTAGGTCACTACAGCATCGCCTATGGAAGGGAAAGGGAAGCCCAGTTAGAATGAGATTGAAAAATAATCAAAAAAAAAAAAAAAAAGAAAAATAATCAGCAAGTACGAGAACTGAAAAGGATCTCAGAGAGAAAATATTCCAAGTTCCGTATATGACCCAACTTCCAGAAACTGGACGCAAATTTTTGCATACATGTACATATGTTTGTCACTCTATGGTTAGGGTTTCTGCCTTTCATTAGATCAGGAGTCAGCAAACTATAGCGTGCAGGCCAAATTTGATCCATTGCCTGTTTTTGCAAGACAGTATGAAGCTATGCTAAGAATGAGCTAAGAAAGGTTTTACATTTTTAAATGATTAAAAAGAAACAAAAGCTTATTTTGTGATGTGAAAATTATATAAAATTCAAATTTCAGTCCGTAAGTAAAATTTTATTGACACATAGCCACACTCGTCCGTTTATGTATTATCTGTGGCAGATTTCAAGCTACAGCATCAGAATTGTGTAGTTGCAACAAACTGTATGACCTGCAAAGTCTAAAATATTTGCTATCTGACCTTTTAAGGAAAAAGTCTGCTGACCTCTGCATTTGATTATGAAAAGGACTGACTTTCAGAACTTCGAGAATGTATACTTTTTTCCTGTCATACAGTTTGCATTCAGTAAATGTTGAATTTATTTTTGTAAGATGAATAAATCAGCAAATGTGTGTAATTTAAGTCAATGTTAAAAAGAACAAATATTACCATAGTGTATTTCTTATAAAATATGTGATTATATTTCTGTGGGCTCTGCTCAGTTTTAATTTCTATAAAGGCAGTGGTGTTTGGCATAATAACAGAGATAGCTAATGTTTATTGAGCAGTACAGTGCCCACCAAGAGTCTTCCTACTCTTAACTAAGAACTAGCATTTTGTTTATCATTTTACAAACTCCAATTACATACAAATTGGCTCTTCTTTGCCTGCTTTTCTTTAGTTTTCCTTAGTAAATTTTCATTCAAATCTATATTTCCTTGGGTGCTTTATAATTATCTCCAAATGTTTTTTTGAGGGTATTAAGTTCACTTTGAATATTGTGTTGCAATTTTCTTCTGTTTCACTATTGGTTTTGGTGGCAGTTTGGATCAGTGAATTGTTTAAATTATCATTGTGTGGTCTTTTTTAATAGTATTTTTGTATGGATTAAGACTCTTGCTAGCTTTGCATTCTGTGAAATGCAGTTTGGGGTGCTTTGATATTCTTAGTTCAAGAATACTCTCTTAGAGCCTTGCAAGCAAAGTGTCGTTTCTTTATCAGGTGGCTTTTGGGAGGGTGGTGGAAGAATAAAGGGTTGAGTGTTCCTCAGTTTTTCTCTTTCTTTTAAGTGACAGCATCCTCAATTTTCTCCTCCTGCTTCATTTTCTCTTCACTGACAGTGTCCAAAAGGTTCTTCTCCTTTTTAACTCTCTTCTTCCCCTGAATTGTTATCTTGCCAGAACTGCCTCTTCACCATTAAACATACTGTTATATCTCCTGTAGGCTGTGCTGTCATCTTCCAGTAATGCACTTTCTCAGTATTTTGACACTTAGGATAGACTTTGTCTTTCTGGCAGTACTTTTCATCATTCTTAGGCCTGTCTCTACCTTTTCTCTCTTAAGCTCAATTTTTCATGAACTTCTCTTGTTCTTTGCAAAGGCTTATGATGAAAGCATGAGAAATAGCTTGCAGAAATTTGAAGTTTAGACATTTGCTGCTCTCTAGCTATACTAACACTGAGTTTATATAGTTTTTAAATTTTATTTATTTATTTGAGGATGACTCAGGAGATTCAGTTACTCTACTGCCAGTACTTCAGCTACTCAGAATTCTGCTCTCAAAAGTTTAATTTTTTATAGCTCTTGGAATTTTGGAATGTGGAAAAGAGATTATGAATCTGTGCTCTTTTAATTCCTTTACTGACATCTTAGTGTTGTTTTTTTGTTTGTTTGTTTGTTTTTTGCGGTATGCGGGCCTCTCACTGTTTGTGGCCTCTCCCATTGCGGAGCACAGGCTCCGGACGCGCAGGCTCAGCGGCCATGGCTCATGGGCCCAGCCGCTCCGCGGCATGTGGGATCCTCCGGGACTGGGGCATGAACCCGTGTCCCCTGCATCAGCAGGCGGACTCTCAACCACTGCGCCACCAGGGAAGCCCTTAGTGTTGTTTTTGAGAATAAAAATGCTATATAATCTGTCATGTCTAACTGGAAACCACTAGGGGGTTTTTTGTTTGTTTTTTAATTGAAAAATAATTTTCAGCAGTAAGTCTGAAAACCTTAGCATGCTACCAAAAAATGAAGTGTTCTATAAACAAAAGACAGCATAGTGTACTATAAATAAAAAAAATAGTAGGGACTTCCCTGGTTGTGCAGTGGTTGGGAGTCCACCTGCCAATTCAGGGGACACAGGTTCGAGCTCTGGTCCAGGAAGATCCCACATGCTGGGGAGCGGCTAGGCCCGTGAGCCATGGCCGCTGAGCCTGCGCATCCAGAGCCTGTGCTCCGCAACGGGAGAGGCCACAACAGTGAGAGGCCCGCGTACCGCAAAAAAAATAAATAAATAACTTTAATGATCTGTACCATTGGTGGTTTATTTTTATTTTATTTATTTATTTTTGGCTGCATCAGGTCTTAGTTGCAGCTTGCAGCCTTCTCTCTAGTTACGTTGCATGGGCTCCAGAGTGCACAGGCTCTGTAGTTGTGGCACGCAGGCTCAGTAACCCCGCAGCATGTGGGATCTTACTTCCCCGACCAGGGATCAAACTGGCATCCCCTGCACTACAAGATGGATTCTTAACCATGATACCACCAGGGAAGTCCCTGTACTATTGGTTCTTAAACTTTAGAAGGTATTAAAATCATCTGGAGGACTTTTTAAAACACTGATTGCTGAGCCTCACCTCCAGTGTTTCTGATTTAAGCAATCTGAAATGGTGCCCAAGAATTTACCTTTTTTTTTGGCCACAGCACGGGGCTTGTGGGAGCTTAGTTCCCCAACCAGGGATCAAACCCAGGCCCCTGATAGTGGAAGCGCAAAGTCCTAACCACTGGACCACCAGGGAATTCCCAGAATTTACATTTCTAACATGTTCTCAGGTGATGCTGATTCTGTTAGTCTGGGAACCATACTTTGAGAACCAATGGTGAGTAATAGGCATTTGCTCATTCATTCAACAAGTATATATTCCAGGCACAATTCTAGATACTGGGGTTATAGCAGGAAACAAAAGAGACAAGGCCTCTGTTCGCTTGAAGTTTAGTCTAGATGTTTTTAAATGCTTTTTTCTTATTTTTTAACATGAATTCCTTAATTATACCGAACTCTTTCTTGATCTTGAGCTTTTACACTTAAGGTGTTTTGCTTTTTTTAACTTACTTGAAATGATTCTCCATTTCCCCTTTCCTCTCTCCCTTTTTAAATCCTGCTCATCCAAAAACCAATTTGCAGTATGAAGCCGACCCTGTAATTTAAATTGTATTCCCCTACCTCAAGCCAGCCCTCCATTCCTCCTTTACTCTATATTATTTTCCCCAAACATTTAAATTCCCTAGGGGCAGGGATTTTGGTCTATTGTTCACTGGTGTATCTCCAGCTCCTGGGAAAGCCCTCATAGGTAATTAGGAAATAAATGTTAAGTGCAGCAGTGTTTATAAGATGAAAAAGGAGAAAAGTAAAAGTGTTCAGCCATATATAATACATGCTGTAGTTATGATTAATGTTTAGAAAATGATACATAGGAAAACACATTGGACAGAAAGCCCATGGATTTGACTGTTTCTTTTCCCCCTCTTCTCTAATTTCTAAAATGTTTGTTAAAGAATTTTGAATTTCAGCTTCATTACTTATTAGTTGTATAACCTAAGGGGAGTTGTTCCTTCTATGTGCCTTGGTTTGTCTGTAAATTAGGGATAGTATAATGACCTACTTCAGGGTTGTGGGCATTAAATGAGTAATGTGCTTAGAACAGGGCCTTGCACATAGTAGGTGCCCAATAAATGTGAGCTACTACTGTTTAATAACTGAATATAATAAAAAAAGACAGCACTAATAAATATTCCACTTGGAAGTGCTGCATTAAGAATGTTAGGTTAGAATTAACTGCAGAAAACCTGTTAACTGATTTAAAAAAAAATAAAAAGCTTTTAAAAAATCTGCACTCTTATGGACAAAACCTCCCCTAATCCCCATGACTTAATGTGATCTTTGCTTTCTCTGAATTTGTCTTGACATTTGCCTTGAAGTTTTATCATAACTTCATTCAGTATGCAACAAACATTTATTAATTGCCTACTGTGTGCCAGGCACCATGTTATAGTGGTGAGCAAGAGAAGGCAAGAGGTTCCTGCCTCAACAGACATTGCATCTTTGGTAGGGGAGACAGAAGGAAACAGGTAAACAAAATCATAAATAAGGTAATTATAGATCATAATAAATGTTACAAAGAAAGTTAAAATTGAATGTGATAGAAAGTAGCTGAGCTTAAAGGAGGATGCCATTTAAGAGAATTAGAGAAAATGATCAATGTTCAAAAGGAATAAGGGAGGGAATATGATAGAAAGTAACTTGGTAGGGGCAAGAGAGAAAATGGTCCTTTCTTAGTTGATGACTTTAATGCTGATCTCTAGTTCTACAAATCAGCTGGTCTCTGACATCTAATACTGTTTTGAATGATTATTTACCTGTTACCTTTTAGTGTTATATACTAACACATGTGTACACATCTATATATGTTTCTGTAATATCCATCTGTATATGTATAAATTTCAAAACCATATGTTCATACTGATGCCCCAAATTCCAGTCCAGCACCAAAGGTTTCATTGCAGGCTTCTCTCTTTCCTTATCTGTACCTTTTTTCCTCCAAAAGTAAGAAACTTGTCTCTTGTTATCCATAATATATATATTTTTTGTTTTGTCCTAGTATACATGTAGAAGTTTCAGAACCGCTAATCCATACCCCTGCAAAACAGCAAATGGGCTAGCTAGAGTAAAATATTTGTGTGCCGCTCTTTTCATTTTTAGCTTTTGTTTGCCAAACTTTAGTTCCTTTTTTTCTGTCTCCTCCTCCCAGTATGGTTGTGTTCATTTGTAATACAGTTAGGTTCATGTGGTACTGTTTGTATTACATTTTGGATTCCCCCTACTTTATAGCTGATTTTATCAGTGTTTATTTTTAGGTGTGAGTGTGTGTGTGTGTGTGTGTGTGTGTGTGTGTGTGTGTGTGAACCATTACCCTGTTCCTAAGCATCAGAGCTATACAAAAAGATGTACACAGAGACGTGTTGCTCCCTCTTCATCCCTACTTTCTTGTTCTTGTTCCCCTATTCTTTCCACCCATACTTATCCACACCCTGTAGGTAACCAGTCTCATTTGGATTTTATTCTCTCTTTCAAGGCTGATCTTCAGACAAGTTCTCAGCGTTTAAATCTTTCAGCCTCCAATGCTGCAGTGGCTGAACTTAAACCCGATTGTTGTATAGATGATGTCATACACCATGAAGTAAAGGAGATTGGAACACACATGTAAGAATTAATTTTACTAGATCTCAGAGGCTTTTACTTATATATGCCTTTATTTGAAATTTTTGCTTTATTTCCACTTATTCCACTTGTTATTAAGCCTAAGAACCTACTTCAGAAGGAATTTTGTGTACCGTGTTTACATGCTTGCCAGAAACAAACTTTAAACAAAATGTTTATTTTTGAAAGGAAAAAATATCTTAATTTATCTTCACTTATCTCTAGTTTCATTTTTGCATCTACAATCTTATTTAAAAATAAAAATCCATGCAAACCTTTAAAACTCAGGTAGCACTCTAAAAGTACATTTATTCTTTTGAAATGCTAACTGATGTTAATAACATTTATTTTTAAATTCACAACTTTTCAGTTCTGTATTTAACTGTATAAATATACTCTACCCTGAGAGTTCAAAAATAGAGAACCAAAGTGGAGGTATGAGGGGAAAAAATCTCAAATTCTGTATTCCTGGCCTGTGTATGTATTTGAATGTGAATGCTGTATTTTTCTTCGTCTGAGAGGCAAATATGAAAATTTCAGCCATCTAAAGTAATTTTAGACTTCTCTATCTGCCTTACCACCCCCATATCCAGTTGATTCACAAAGTCCTGTTAGTTCTTGTTAACTATCTCTCAGTAGCCTCTCTTCATCTCCACTTAACGTCACCGTTTTTGCTTCTCTTCTTTGTCTTAAAGAAATATGTAATATTATCTATTATTTAATTCATTTTGGTGACAAGCTCTGTTGTAGGCACTTTTTAATATATATTCTGTGGTTGGTATGAGCTTTGAGTCAGATTTTCTGGAGTTCAAATTTTACCTTGATTATTTATTTAATTATGTGATCTTGGATAAGTCACTTAACACTTCAGTGATCTCCTACTACCCTTAGGAAATTCTAACTGTATAGGTTTTGCAGAGCTCTCCACAACTAATCCTTACCAACTACGTACTCTAGTTCTCACCTTTCATCATGCTTCCCTCCCTCTCTACTCTGCAGTTCTTTTACCTCTGAACTGCTCTGTGACTTGAAATGTATCCTTCCCTTACAAAGGAATGCCTGTGTCATTTTGTTTAGTTTTCTTCCACTTTGTCATATCTCAGATTCATCATGACTTTCTCAAAGAGACTTTTTGACCTCCTAGACTAGATAAAATCCCCCTTCTTGTCTATTTTATAGCATCCACAACTTGTCATATTTTTCTATGTCTTTTATGCTTGACATTACTTACTGAGTGCCTGCCGTTCCCATTAAAGTATGAGTTCCACAAAGTCACCTGCATCACTGGGATTTAGCGAGAACAGTGGTCAATATTTGTTGAAATTGTTTTTATTGAAATGATATTAAATGTGTAAAATCCCCATTTTACAGAAAATGAGACTCTTAGAGAATTTAATAGCTAGCACATAATGACATAGAACTCAAATCTAAATCTAACTTCATAACCTGTACCTTGCTACACTGCTTCCAACTGTGAGCACTTGGAGAGCAGGTATTGAGTTTTGATGAACTCTAAATACCTAGCACCTAGTTTACTACTAGGTACAAGTATAAAGTAGAAATTAAATTACCTGTAATGTCACCACCTAGTATAGCCACTATTATAATATTGGTATATTTCAATCCTTTATGTGCATATATATATAAAACAGATGTGTATAAGTAACTTATATAATATTTTATAGAATTTTGATCATATTACGCATGGTTTTATCTTTGTTAATACACCAGGAACCCAGTTTAGTCAGTATTCTTTGAAAATTCTTTTTTTTTTTTTTTTTTTTTTTTTTGTGGTACGCGGGCCTCTCACTGTTGTGGCCTCTCCCGTTGCGGAGCAACAGGCTCCAGACGCGCAGGCTCAGCGACCATGGCTCGCTGGCCCAGCCGCTCCGCGGCACGTGGGATCCTCCCGGACCGGGGCGCGAACCCGCGTCCCCTGCATCGGCAGGCGGACTCTCAACCACTGCGCCACCAGGGAAGCCCCTGAAGGATTCTTTTCTAAATTTCTCATAACCACCAACAGTATAAAGAGAGTCAGTTTCTCTAAACTCTCACCAACCCTGATATTTCTTGGAAAGAATTTTTGCCAAATCCTAAGATAAGGAAAAATCTTATTTCATTATTTTAATTTGTTTCTTTGACTACTTGTGAGGCTGAACATTTCCACATTTTTGTTAGTCGATTATGGTACTACAATTTATGTGTATATCCTTTTCTTCTATTTTGAATGAGATATTGTTTTGCTTATAAAAATTTCTCTTCATATTGTTAGAAGCATTTTTTCCCAGTTTGTTGTCCTTCTTAAAATTTTGTTTTAGTGTTTTTGATTTATCCAATTTCTAAATTTGTGGAAGTCTTTTCCTTTCCATTGCATTTATATTAAAAAGTCTTTCTTCATCCTGGAATTTTTAAAAAATTTGTATTTTCTTCTAGTTTATATGAACTTAACTTTTTACATTCAACTATTTAGTTATCCTGTGATTTATTTTGGCTTATGCTTTACTTTCTGAAGAAAAAAGTTTCTGACTTCCTGCTTTAAAAATGGTATATCTTATTTTACTATTCAGCTTTCTTGTTCATGGAATTATATCCATATCTACTGGAACTCTTTTTTTCCTGCTCTAGGCTCATTTGGCTGCACTGTCGTGTCATAGTATAAATATTTTCCAAATTTGTCAGTAGAATTGAAGGTTAGTAGATTAACTATTAAAAAACAAAATTGATAGTGATTCAAAATCATTAAAACATCTTTCTGTTTCAGCTTGGTGTGTGCAGTGAGTTATACAACTCAGGGTGGAGAAAAAATGTATTTTAGAAAATTCTTCAAATTTCAGGTATTGAATATGACAGTGGTAAATAGTGTTTAGATGCCCTTTTTTCCCCTAGGAGATTACTACTATTTATATGCAGTAAAAACAAACTCCAAATAAAGCAAATAGCTTAATATTTTTTGATTTGTCTTATTACTAGCAATCTAAAGTTGGACTAAAGTAAGTTAAATAAAAGCAGAGAAATTATCATTGTGGTTACTAGCAATCTAAAGTTGGACTAAAGTAATTTAAATAAAAGAGAAATTATCATTGGAAATGTAATGTTTTATCCAGAAAACAATTTGTTGTGTTTTCATGCCTTGACAAAACACAAAAGAATCTAGAAGATGGATAAAATAAGTGTAAAGTCCAGACAAAATAAGTGTAAATAATATCAGATTTCTAAGGAAATATTTAAATGAGAGATTATTGCCTTGGGCTAAGTGGACCAAGCTTCCTTCAGAGACTTCATGAGTCACTGAAATTGTAGTTAGAATTTTTTATTTATACACAATTTTCGAAGTCCATAATCAAAAATAGTTAAAAACCACTGTTTTAACACATGTATGTGTGTGGATAGGGAAATGAGATGACCATATACAGTTATGTAGATCTAGATATGATACTATATATATTTTTCATTCCTCTGTTTGTAAGTGGAAGAAAAAGTACCAGCAATAGGAAGAAAAATTTTGCTTTATTCTATTGCTTTTGTTATCACTCATCTGTTTAAGATTTTGCATGTCTTTTAAAAGAAAATAAAAGGTTTGATTGCTTATTTTGATAAACATGCTTTGTGAAATATATAGAGAGAAATACACAAAAATATATGTGTTCAGTTTAACAAACTATTATGAAGTACAGATCCATATAACTCATGTAACTATTACCCAGTCAAGAAATTACAGTGGCTTTTTTAAAAATGCATTTGGGATTGTTTTTGTTTTTACAAGAGTACTGCATACCCATTAGAAAAGTCTATTACAATTAAAATTGGAAAATGCCTTTGACAAATTTAAGCTCTATGGTTTAAAGCAGATAAACAAAATAAATGGTCAAATGATAATAATCTCCTTTGATTGATATGCTTTATTCAACTAGGTTCTCAAACCATTGGATGTGAAAACCAAATTTTACAATGCAGAGGTAAGTGTTGAGCACTTAATGGGATTTCAGTTTCAACATTAAGATCTTATTTGACTAAAATTCTCATGTATTACATTTCTTTTCATATCAGAGTAAATTGCTGATATGACTGTGAATTACTTGTGAAAAATGAGCATAAAGTTCAATTGAAAGTGAATAATTTCACTGCAGATCTCTTTTAGTCTGCTGTTTTCAACTGACATGAAATAAATATGCCTTGATTTTTATTCTCGTTAATTTTGTGAGGCTTTCACCCTCTTTCATTAAATGATTGCCCTGTTCTTCCATTTAATAGTTGTTGTTACCATCTAAAAACATTAGCAATCTGTTAAATATTTTATAAATGTGGTTGTGATATTACAAAAATTGAAGTGGTAGATCCAACCCTGCAAAGAAGATTTAATATTCACCTAGAAAAATATTAAGTAGAGCTCAGTACATTAAATTCTTTGTCCTGGGAAGTCAGTGTGCCAGCCAGAGTTAGGTTGCTAAGTTTAGTGAATGGTTTGAAATGCTCCTTGGGAGAAACAAATTTGGCAAAAATATAGAAAGAAGTAACTTTTAGAATAGAAGATTATCTTCTTTCCTAACAAAAGAGATAAAATAGAATTTTCCATAAGGAAAAGGTTTTATGGCTTGGATTTCTTTTACAGTTCTATTTTATCCTGGTATCTAGAGGTCCAGAAAAAGCAGATTTCCTAATGGGCCTTTTACTCCCCCAAAGTCATGTGTTTCATATCACAGTGATAAACTCAAAGGTATTCAAATGCAGTATTTTGAAATGAAAATTTTGTCTATTACTCCAAAACCAGGTGATCAGAAATTTGTGGTCACATGTCAAATTTGATATCTATTTTTACCATCAGCATCTGAATTTTTATTCACTATAAAGTTTGTACTACAGCTGGGCATACTAAGACATCTAAGATAAGGAACCTAACCTTAAAGTAAAAACCTATTAGGAGAAACAAAAAAAGTGCATAAAATAACAAAAGTAACTAGTATAGTATATAGTGAGACTAAAGAGCATGACGCAAAAAGATGTGCTACAGGAACTCAGGGGATGAGATTTTGGAGTAGTCTAAAGAAGCTTCATGGAAAAGGAAGAGAACTGCATCAGTGTCTAGAAGGAATAGGTGTTAGAAACGTCTAAGTGTCAGAGCAGTGAAGGCATTCCAAGCCGAGTTGGAAATACAAGTGGAACGTACAGTATGTAGTGAAGAGTATACATATTTGATGCAAGGATACAGTCTTATCAAGGAGATAACTAGATGTTTAAAGGCACATATAGGAAGGCACATATTAAACTATTTCAGGTTTTCTTTGTTGAAGTATGGTGGTACATTAAGATACTTGTCAAGTAGTTTTATCACACCAATATTCAGAGTGAGTTGCAAATTGTTTTTTAAATTGCTAGTTATTCCATAAATAACATAAAAGTAATATACTCCCCAAAAAGAAAGGAAAAAACCCACAAGTCCACCACACTAAAAAGTAATTGGTTCTTCATTAACCCATATTTTCTTTCAGTCTTTACTCATTTATATATAATATTCTGTTTTTATAATCATAGTAACAATTGTGTTTGCTTTTTCAGTTAACATTAAGTATAGACATAACTTTTAGTCTAAACTTAGCCAACAAACTTCAGCTAAAAAATTTTAGTAAAATTCTGAACTTTTGAAAATAGACATTTTTTTAAAAATGAGGAGTGAACAAATAGCATTTAGGATCTCTCTAAGATATTTGGTATTACCTATTAGGCAAACAAATACTGTTCTGCCCGTAACATGAAGCAGATTCTATGGACTCCATCTAGGAAATTCAGGTAAATTGTAGGAGTTAGTTAACCACACTGATATCAGTAGTTTATTTTTATTACACTATGCCATAGTCCTTACATGACAACTGTTATTAGCCCCACATTTGTCTCAAACATGTTTTTTATGCTGCTTCTAAAAATTCTAATACTGTGTGAATCACCTAAAGGAAAACAAGTTTTGTGAGAAACTTTGTTGTAGTCTTCTAATATAAGAAAGCCTTGTAAAAAAAAAAAAAATTGGTGACATTAGAAGCTAGGTGTCAAACCTTTGATCACAGCTCCATGCCAGGTACTGAAGAGAAATAAATATAAACTGAACATCTTCCCAGTCCTCACGGTACTTAGATCTAGTGAAGGAGACTGACATGACATAAATACAGTGTAAGCATCCCCGCCCACCCCAATCATAAGTGTACTTATTCTCTGGGAACATAGGTGAAAAAGATTTCCAGCTATGTGTTTGATGAAAGAGCTGACATTTGAGATGGCCCTTGGTAAATAAGTAGCTTTAGCAATATATATGTGAAAAAAAGACAAACTGTGAAATCTGTTAACTCTCAGTTGTCTGAAGTGGTCTAGCCCAGCATTCCCTGAAGTGTGATCAGTGGAACTGTAATCACTCAAGATCCTCCTTGAAAAAATGATTCCATTATTAGATAAATTTAAGAGAACCTATACAGTGTACATCTATTCTGAATGTGGCAGATAGTATATACCCAACCTAAGTAATCTATGAAGAAGTTACAAAGTGAGTAAAGAATTTATAGAACTAGAAACGCATGGAATATACCTCTCTCCCCCAAGATATGCCCTTGAATATTTGCTCCTGTTTAAGTATTCACCTATAGTGTTCTTCTCTATTCATTTAACCTTAGCAGTTTCACCTTTTTAGAAGAATGATTTGTCATATTTCTTTGTATTACTTTCTGTTTACTTCCTTGTTTTACTAATGCTGTCTTGTTTAGTAAATTAAAAAAAATGCAGAAATGCATTTTATTTTAAAGTTAGTTATTCTTTTTCTTTAACATTTAATCTGATTTTTCTAATTTTTCTTTTTTATTTTTCCATTAGAGTGACCTCAGTTCTGTGGTAATTTGATTTTTTATTATAAATTTATATGCTTTTCTTACTTACCACTTTTTGACTCTGCCTAATTAATCTCTCTTTATAAAACATAGTGGAAAAACAAAGTTAGTTGTGAATATACTTACGTGACTTCAAAAATATGTATATAATTTGTACTTTTTATATTGATCATCTTATTCTATGGGAAAAAATACATCAAAGATTAAATTGGCATATTGAAACAATTATATTCTTATTTTTAGTGTGTTTCCTGTAGCTGTTTTTAAAAAGAGGCATGTTAACCTTGTTTAAAATAGCCTCAGGATTTTCAACCTCTTAATATAAAATATCCTACTATACTTCAATTCTTTGAGTAAACTGTGTAGTTGAAATTCATCTTCAAGTGAGCAGTGGTTTTAGTTTTAAGTCTGGGTCAGGTAAAGGTGGCCCTTTGACAACAGTAAACAGAAGAAAATTAAATTTTCCCACGTTGACTAAAACCATATTTTCAAATTTCTATTTAATATAAGCAGCATTTGCTTATAACACAATATATACATGATAAAAACATCAACTGCCTTAGCACTGAATTCTTATCTTAATTTTTTAAATGTCAAGTTATTTCATGCTAACTGTTCAAACTAGCTTAATTTTCCATTATGCAGCTTGTTTTTCTTTCATTTTATCTAAGCTCTTCTAAACTTATGCAGAAATTGCATTTTTAAATTTGAAATGTGGGTCTATGGTTATTTTTTTTAAAGCAATGGATCGATGGGATATTTTTTTTTGAGAAAAAGTAACAGAATAATGCCTTTGAATGGGTACTTCTTTTAAACTGATAAATCGTATTTCTATTTTCATTAGAGCACATGTGCCAAGGACTAAAGAATCTGTTTTGTTTTAGATAATAATACATTAAATTATAACTTCATCACTATATTTTTGCAAATGATTTCTACTTTCCTGGATTTAGTGTTAAAAAAACTCATAAGTGCCAAAAATTTTTGGTCATAGTTTATTTTATTTCTGTATATATATTACTATGAAACTTCTGAATAAAATAATTCTAGAATATCCTTAGTATACCATTTTATGTATAGGTTTTTATCAAAAATGAGCCAAGTTTTCTGTTATCCTCCAATATATACCCCCCAAAATAACCAAATAGCATAAAAAGAAGAATGTTTAACATAAATAATTAGGGAATTTAAAATATTATGTAAAAGTACATATGTAAGTTACCCATTGACTGAAATACTGCTGTATAGCACCAGTTTTCACTAAGACCACAAAATACCTTTTGTTTGATTTAAAAACTTAAAGATTTCAAGTACAATTCACATATATTTTTGCTCTAAATATACATTTTCAATGAACCAAGAAATCACTAATGACTACTTTTAAAAAAGCTTTAATTAAAAAGTTAAATTCTTATAAGATTATAAAATAGATTATTTGCTATACTATCTAAATTGAAGTAACATGAAAAATTGAAATTAATAAATTATGCTGGAATATTATAACAAAGACCTAATTATCTAAACACATCTCTGAAATGATAGGTGCACAGGTAAATTCATTATACTAAATTGCATTTTCACATTTTAATGACTTACCAGAAAATTTAAAATATATGTAAATGAAATTTCAGTTAAGCGTTTTTGGATATCAATACAAAAAATATTATAGTTATCCCCCATCCATTGTTTGACAACTTACCAGTTGACTAACACTTGACTTTGCCCCTGTGAATTATGTTAGGAGGACAGTTTCTTTTCTTGCATTAATTATGATAACTTTGATTTGCAGGCATGAACTAATCACATTTGTGGTTAATGTTTTTTCTTCATATAAATCAGATATTGTTGTGGTGGTAAAGTACTTTAAACACCAGCATACTTTGGTGGATTTTTCTTTCATATTTTCAGACTGATGAAGTATTTCTTGAAGCCCAGATTCAGAACATTACAACCTCACCCATGTTTATGGAGAAAGTTTCACTGGAGCCATCTATAATGTACAATGTAGCAGAATTAAATTCAGTCAACCAAGCTGGAGAATGGTAAATATGGATTATGAAGTGTTTGCTTTTATTTTGAAAGATATGAACTTTTCTAACACTGTTACTCTCGGGTGGTTTAAAATTTTTTTTAAGGGATAGACATTATTTTATTAGAGAAGTTTTAAATTCACAGAAAAATTGACCAGAAAGCACAGCATTCCCACATGCCCTCCTCCCCACTTACAGGATCCCCTGTTATTTACATCTTGTTTAATGTGGCACTTTTTTTTTTTTTTTTTCCTTTTTTTGCGGTACGCGGGCCTCTCACTGTTGTGGCCTCTCCCGTTGCGGAGCACAGGCTCCGGACTCGCAGGCTCAGCAGCCATGGCTCACGGGCCCAGACGCTCCGCGGCATGTGGGATCTTCCCGAACCAGGGCACGAACCCACGTCCCCTGCATCGGCAGGTGGACTCTCAACCACTGCGCAACCAGGGAAGCCCCCCAGTGTGGCACATTTTTTACAGTCGATGAACTAATACTGATACTTATTATTAACTGAAGTCCATGGTTTACATTAGGGTTCACTTTTTGTGTTGTGCATTCTGTGGGTTTTGACAAATGTGGTGACACGTAGCCATCCTGACTGTAGGATATAAAAGTTTCACTGCCCTAAAAATCGATGGTCCACCTGTTCAGCCCTCCCTTCACATGAAAATAAGATCCTAACCATTTGTACTTGAAGCACTTATTCTTTAAAATTTTTATAACAATTCAGTGAGATAAATATGGAACATTTCATCCTTATCCTGCAAATGATAAAACTGAGGCATTGTAAGAAATGATGGAGAAGTTAGAAGGGGTAAGAGTAAGCAGTGAGTTTTAAGGAGTATTCTCTTAACATCAAAAGGAGTGAGGATAGGAATAGATGATTTAATTTTTCATGAAAATGAAATACACATCTTTATAGGTAATATAGAAAAAGAAGAATAAATAAATGTAGGGTTGATATTAATATGGATAAGAAGGTAATAGCTGGAGAAAGTACCTGATTTTAATAATCAAGAATGAAAAAGTTACTTTTACTTATTATGGGGCTTACAGTAAAGTTCATAGCCTCTCATACCCCCACAGAGGAAAACAATAATTTTCCACTATTTTCCTGATCTTTTAATTAATTTTGAAAAATCATTAGTTTAGAATGGTATGTTTCTTTTTATTCTAAACTATTTGCTTTCATAATTTTAGAGAAGAGACAGGATACTTAAGGTCCTGATTTCTATTGCTATTTTTCAGTTAATCAGTGTATATCCAATGCTTCGGGTAATATATTGCATTATATTATAAAGAATCTCAAGATTTTCCATATCAACTGAAAAAAAATAAAGAAAAATAAGTCCTCTCAGTACAAGTCCTTTTCATTGTGTTGCAACCACCGACCTGTTGTATTCTGGATCTTTGGGTGGTAAATCATTCAGTTTCTGTCCAAAGGAACAATCACAGCTATGGTTTTTCTTCTAAAAGGTTCTAGAGAATTTTTTCCATCTCTGTCTCCACCCCACAGCGTAACTACATTTGGGTCAAGAGCATATCTGCAGCCAATGGATACACGCCAGTACTTGTACTGCCTAAAACCCAAGAAGGAGTTTGCAGAAAAAGCAGGCATCATTAAGGGAGTAACGGTAATTGGAAAATTGGATATAGTATGGAAAACAAATCTAGGTGAAAGGGGAAGATTACAGACCAGCCAACTTCAAAGAATGGTGAGTCTAGAAAAAACACTGATGGGGGTTTTGGTGTGTGGTGCGCAGATAGTTAGAACAACTTAAATTTTCCTAGGTTTGTCACTAAAAATCAGAGCACTATAAAAGACATTGATATTACTGGAGAATAAAAGACTAATAATTTCACTGATATCTAGGTAGAAAATTGGTATTGATATGAATGGGAAATTTTCAAATGTTAATTTATGCATTATACATGGTTTTTTACTTTACCAAATTAAAATAACTGCGTATCAGTTGTTTCCTCCTGTGGTAATTTGTCCTCACCGTTAACTGACTTCCACTATATTAAAGTTTTCTTTTCTTGCAATGTCTTGGAACTCTTGGACTTATACTACATTTATCTACTCAGTTCATACCTTTTTTAAAGATATTTAAAATGTGGGTCATCTGAAACTCAGGTGAGTCCCACTCAAATTATCTTGTAAACATAGGTTGGATATTTTACCTAATTTCTACTCCGAGAGTATGGATAAGCTACCAGCCTTCTTTTTCTTGTGCTAGTGAGAATATACTACAGAATCATCTGTTTATACTGAATATCACCTACTGTGATATATTCTAAAATTTACTTTTCTTTTACTGTTTGAGGTAAAAATTGAAAAAAAAGAGATTATCACTGGGCCTATTTTTAAATATAGCCATTAGCTATCATCCTGCCATGGCATGTTGATTCTGTTGTCTGTCCCTGCCAGTGTGTCTTGTGAACAGACATGATTTTCTTCTTGGATCATTTCAGTGACCTTCCTTTTCCTGTTTTACCTATGAAGAGTTACGTATGTATAAGCTACAGTATCTTTGGAAAGTATCCCTTTAAGATCAGACCCCCTGAAATTCCTTTACTATTTACCTGTGAGATTCATTTTAACTCTACTAAACATGGAGTAATTATAACAAAAACAGTCGAGGTCTGTAGTGCTATGCTGTAGGCAGTAGCAGCAAAAGAAGTTAGAATGACTGTGGTACCCTCACTAAAATGGAAAGGTTTTGTAATAGATGTATGTTAACTGTATTGCTTTTTCTCCTAGGCTCCAGGTTATGGAGATGTTAGGTTGTCTTTGGAGGCAATCCCAGATACTGTAAACCTAGAAGAACCTTTTCATATTACTTGTAAAATAACAAACTGCAGGTAATGCCAGTATTTGTGGATGGATGCTTTCTTCCTTACCTACTTGAGAGAATTTTTAAATCTTTTAAATATGCTACCTCCTTGTAAGTTTCCTCTTGCCATATAGTCTTCTCTGACGTTGACATTGAATACTGTAAAGTTCTTCATCTGGTAGCTGTATATTACATATTTTAGAGGTCCTACTGTATTAGGCATTTTTTGTATTTTGTTTCCGTACCTATGAGGTAGGTATTAATTATTCACATTCTTTGCAAGAGAAAGCCAATTCAGAGGATGTGGCTTATTCACCCTCAGAGAGCTAGAAAAGATGGGATCAGAATCTGAAAGCGGGTGTATTTGACTTCAAAGTCCATGTTCTTATCCTCATTTACACACTTCAGATTACTAAAACATGAACTAGCAGTTTCTTATGGAATAATACATTATAGATTTACTGTAATAAGATAAATTTTTCTGAGCCATACTTATACCTGACCTGTATCTTAAGTATTAAGAAAGTTAGAAGTGGTTATGAATTTAATATAGGGGATAACCATAGATTGGAAAACAGGGCTTTGATAATAGAGTATAATCTAGCTATTGTGAAGCAAAGAGCACAGGGCTTTGAAGCCAGAAAAACCTAGGATTAAATCCCAGTCCTATCACTTTTCTACTACTTGTATTACTACTTGGTATGTATTATTAATTGGGGCATTTTGATAATATTGCAATGATGAATCCCTATCCTTAGTCCAAATGTATAATCCTTTTTAATTCTATATCCCTTACAACTTTATATTAGGGAGATAAGAAGTATTCATCCTTCAGAATTACAAAAATACCTACTTCCCCTGTGAAGCTTCCTAGACCCTCCCGTGCACAATCATCCTTTTCTCTGTCATAGCAAATTGTAATATAGTTTTTTAGTGGTATTAATATATTGCTATAATCATTAGTCTCTTCCTTACTGAATTGTGAGTAATTCAAGAAAAGGGATCATGTCCTACCCAGCATTATAAATGCAGTGCCTGCCACATCATAGGAGCTCAGTAGACAACACACACAGGATAAAGACCCTGTGCATATAGGGTGTGCTTTTGGATTTTTGGTTTGTTTTGCATTTTTGAGTTATAACAAATCAGTTATTGACCAAATGACAAAGTGCTGTAATAAAGAAGTTTATTTGGGTATTCACTTTACCTTTTGGCGATTCAAGTAAGTTTTCTAAAAAGCACTTGTTTCTTATTCAGTTTCCTCATCTATAAAAATGGAAGTTCGACTTCCCCAACACACAAAGACACATACACACAACATACACTTACCGGAGTTTTGTGAAACGTAACGAGAAAATTCATGCATTGCACCTAAACTGGTCTGTGGCACACAGTGAACATTTCAAATTTGGCGGGGGCGGGAGATGGAGACATATAAAAGCTAAATATCATTAAATCAACATGTCTAAAAATCAAGTTTGAGTTTAAAATTAAATAAGTATTTAAAATGTGGAGCCAACTCCAAGGAGAAAAACTTAGCTTTAAAGAGTTGAAAGCAAGTCATGAATGGTGGTAGAGTAGCAGACCGTTTTCATTATGAGCCTTTTGGTTTGGGTTTTGATTTTAAAAACAATGTGCATACTTTCATTAAAAGTTTTTTTTTTAGCTTAAGTTTAAGTTGAAATGGTGGTATCGATTATAAGCAGAGGTAGTCTTTTCGTGTTAATTGAACATCTGAATAGTTTTACTTACAAATCTTGCCATTTTCTATGTTATCTGCATGGTAAAGGAACATAGATTAAATAGAAAAAGCACTGGACCAGACTCAGTTTATCTTTTTCTTTCCTGTAGAGTGCCCTACAGAAATAGGAAGGATGCATAGCAACAAGATTAGACACAGATGTCTGGAAGTCTTCCAGAGAAATGGCCAAACTGTTAACAGATCAGCACCAGGGAGCCAGTGTTCAATAACAGAACCAGAAAGCCTACATCCAGACAGGCAGATTAGTCTCAGTGTCACTGTAAATCCCAGAAGACACCATCTCCTTTCATTTTCCTGATTCTACCTTAAGTGACATAAAAATATGATAGCTTTTCATTTGTTCCTGGTTTCCTGTTGGACACTCAGAAAAGAAATTCACCCACAATAGTGGATGAAATATTGCAGTACCTCTTTGTGAAAGGAACAAGATTTATTCCTGTTTTTCCGATTCCTCCAGCAGTGAAAGGACGATGGATCTCGTTTTGGAAATGTGCAATACCAGCTCTATCCACTGGTGTGGCATTTCAGGAAGACAGCTTGGAAAGCTCCATCCAAGTTCCTCTCTCTGCCTTGCCCTCACTCTACTGTCTTCAGTACAGGGACTGCAAGTATGCTCTCTTTTCAATAATTTCGGTATTTGGGGGCTATTAATCCATAGTCATTTATTATATCCATTCTTTCTCTGGTCATTACCAATGAATGAAAACTTAGGTCTATATGTTTCTCTCAATAGAGTGTCTCCGGCTTAAGACTAACAGACACGTTCTTAAAGAGAACATATGAATATGATGACATTGCACAAGTCTGCGTGGTATCTTCGGCCATTAAAGTGGAAAGCTGAAGAAAATTTCCAGTGTTATGCTTGTCATTGAGTTTCCCAGAACCTTCTGTATTTTTGTCACTTTTGTAAAATGATCAAGTCAACAGTAAAAATAAGTATATATTATTTAAATTTCTTTCCTGTAAAACAGTTAAAATATTTGTTTTGAAAAGAACCATCTACTGATTTTATCTTGTGAGTTACAGTCTAGATGAACATTTGTATACTTTCCACACATATGCTATTTTGTTTCATTTTAAATGACCATTGGACTTTGTTCTCCAAAAGCTCTATATTTGAGGCCATTTGTCCCTAGCAGGTATCTTGAATAATGGTCAGCACACTTTTCATGTAAAGGGCCAGATACTACATATTTTAGATCTTGCAGTCCATGTGGTTTGTATTGAAAATGCTCAACTCTGCTGTTGTAGTGCAAAAGCAGCCAGTAGGCAAACGTTGCACAGCAGCGTTTACAAAAACAGACAGCTGGCCGGATTTGGTCTGCGGGCCGTAGTTTGCTGATCTCAATCTAGAAGATACAGTTGTTTCTTAAAATTTTAGAATTCTTATCATACTTAACTTAGAAGTATTTCCGTTAACCCCCGTTTTTTCCCTCAGTCAATAAAAAAAGTTTAAAATAACCGGGGTGGTCCTCATGTAATCTTGTATTTGCTAACACAATATGAGTTTTTCTAGTTGTTTTCAAAATTATCGTATTGGTATCTGTGATTGTGTGTACATACAAACACACACGTCTAAGTTTCAGTTACTAACAGCAGATCAGAATTGGTTTTATTTCTTAAATTGTTGATTGTTAACTAAGAAGTCTGATAATTTTCTAATTCTAAGCCAAAAAAGTCCTGTTTTTTCTTCCCCATTGAAAAATAAGCCACTTATTTTCATAAGGATTAAAGGATTTCCAGCTTCTGATATTTGCTTTTGAACTCTACATCATGTATTAATATTACAAAACTTTCTATCTCTGCATGTAATCACACAAATTTACTTATGCCATATACAAAACAATGAGAAAGTTAAGACTATAAACAACTTTACAACATGAATGTAATAAAAGTTTCAATATTTTGAAAACAAAAGCTAATACTGTTAAATAAAACTTATTTTGCTAAGTTGAAATTCAAGGATGTATATATAATTGCTTACATGTAAAGAGTGCATAAAGTCAAATACAAAAGTTGTTTTTTCTTAAATGCATAATTATTTATTGCCATGACAAACTGTTTGGTCCAAAATGAAAGCTATATTCAGAATGAGATTTGCCCTTAAATTGGAGAGGTAATCAATGAAATGTCTGTGCAAAATAAAGTGCAAGCAGTATAAAATTGAAGTTTGTGTTTCCTCCAAAATGAGTACAATTGATTAAATGATGAAATAAGACTTTATAGCCACTGCACTGGGTACTGCGATAACTTTTCAAGCATCTTCTCATGACTGAACCTTCTGTTTCAAATTTTAAAAGTAACATACAATGGTCACTTGGAATATGCTATATAATTTGACTTATAATTACAAAGACTCCTTTTATAAGCAATACCTAGACACATAATGTTCCTCCTTTAAGTAAAGGTTAGAAAATGTCATCTTAGAAAGGATCTGTTTAAACCATGTTATAAAAATTAGCTAAACAATTTGGTACATTAAGTGGAAATGTCATTTGCGTAAAAAGGACATTGTAAATTTTACATAGCATAACAGCTACAGCTACTATAATGAAAAGTGGTTAATGGAAGTCAGTTATTCCTAAGTAGAATGTATATAAAGATTTACTTTAATGCTCTCTTGTTTCAGACAAGCAAAATAACTTTTGGAGCACTGTTTATCATTTTAAGAGTAGCTAATATGATACAGCTACACAAAACCTTCTTGCAATAGCATGCAATGCAGCAATTCCAAAGTGATGAAAGTACTTAAAAAGCAAAAATGGCTTGAATAGAATGGAAATCCAGGTAAGTGGACAGATTATCTAGGTTTAATTTGTTATGGATGGTATATTAGAAGAGAAACAAACTAGAAGGATGAAATGGAATACACCAATTCGCATTACTTCATGTAAAAAGAATGGCTACCTTAACTACAGATATTAGTAAATCAAAACATTTGTTTTAAACTGTTTTTTCTTATAATGTCTTCAATTTTGGTATCAAAGTAATGGTGAAATAAAATGAGTTGGGAAGTGTCTCCTCTTCTGTTTTCTGGAAGAGATTGTGTAGAATTGGTATTAAGTGTTTGGTAGAATTCACCATTGAAACTGGGCCTGTATCTTTCTTTTCTGGAGGATATCTTTATTTCTTCAGTGAGCTTTGGTAGTTTGCATCTTACAAGGAATTTGTCTGTTTCATCTAAGTTGTTAAATACATGGATGTAAAGTTGGTCATAGTATTTTCTAATAATCTTTTTAATGTCTACAGGGTCAGCAGTGATATCCCCTCTTTCACTTCTGATACTGTTGATTCATATTTTCTCTATTTTCCTAGTCAGTTAGAGGCTTACCAATTTTACTTATTTGAAAGCATTTTTAATATGCTCAAGATAGTTATGCTAGGAACCTTTTCTTACTCAACACTGGATAAGAGTGTTTTTGGGGGTTTTTTTGGCCATGCTGCACAGCTTGTGGGATCTTAATACCCTGACCAGGGATTTGAACCTGGGCCCTCAGCAGTGAAAGCACCGAGCCTTAACCACTGGACCGCCAGGGAATTCCCAAGAGTGACTGATTTTTAATTAAGGATCAACTTTGCTTTTTTTTTCACAGTCATCACTTTCCTATGATTAGTTAGTACTTCATTCTGTGTAACGTTTGAACACCAGGATCTGAATTTAACTTCATGAAAAATTAAGTTGATTTAGATGCAATATAGGAGAGTTAATTCAGAAGGCTTAGCTTAGATTTAAGTCCCACTCTGCTCTGACCAGAACCGTAGGTTCATGTAGCTCTTCCTTGTAGCCTGAACCCAGGCAGTTAGGTGTCTGCTGGCCTAAAAGAGAGAAATCTCTAATCTAGTGTTGCATTAAATTAAGAGTCCTTTGGACCTACATCAGAACCACTTGGTGTGCTATTTGAAATGTTGATTCCCAGACCTCATTACAGGACCTACTAAATAAAAATTGAAAAGTGTGCCCCTGAATCTGCATTTTTAACAAATCCCCAGGTGACTCTTACAGTGAAATTATAGAACCACTGTTCTAATCTCACAAAGGAAAAAAAGGGAAAGTTGGCTTTTAAACTTCAAAATACCAAGTAATTAGCCTTTTGAGGAGAACAGTTATTAGTAAAGCCCTGATCATCATCGGTATTACTGATTTAATTTTATATTACTTTCTATTTCAGTTTTCTCTCACAACACTTGTGAAATTTATGTGTCCGCCAACCTTACCAATTTCATAATAACAAACCAAAGAAATTCCAGTTGGAATTAGAACAGTCTCATCCATCACTATAGTTAAAGCCATTCCACTAATACTTAGTGCCACGTCTCTCCACTAATATGTATTCTAATTTCAATAAAATATTTCAAGTCCCCTGTTACGTTTAAGCTACATCAAATTAAGGTTAAGCATAAAAGCGACATGCCAAGCCAAATTATAGCAGAGGATTAACATGAACAAGCAGTGATAGTGATAGATGCTTTTTATAACCCATCAAATAATTACTGAGTTTAAAAAAATCAGTGTTTACAGGCACATAATTAAATGCCACCTAGAAAATCCTTAAGGGCCAAGCCATTGGTTTATTTAAATGTAGATATATTTGAGAGTTTCCATGGTAAGGTCACCACTGGGGAAATTGTGCTAATTAAACTGAACAGTTACACAACTGACCTAACCAGTATCATTAAGGGTTTCTAAATGTATTTTATTATGTACTTAGCATAAGTGGCCATGCTAATGTTATCAATACCAAACTGTAGGCAAGATTAGTTAAGAGCTACGCAAAAAACCTGAGCACCCTACATTCACTTTCTATACATTCACAGCATCTATTTTTTGCTTTTCTAAACAACACTGAATACTGCTTTCCACCAACTCTTAAGATTTCATCACCCAACAGAACAAGCAGTATTAAAGATAGTACTGGTCCATATCATATCATCTATTCATTACTGATTGCACTATCAAAGCTAAACCCAGTAACGAATTTCTTCTCTCTAGAGATGTTGCTCAGTGGCAAGTATATTTCCCCTAAATCAGCATGAGAAACCTTTCCTCTTAGTCATCTCCCCTTTCAAAAAGTTTGCCTACAGGAATTTGGTGCTAGAGAATTCACCAGTAAACAGCCTTACTGTTCAATAAATATACTCTGCTATTAAATCTAGTATACAAATATGATGAAGATTTGAAAATGGAACCCTGTCCAGTTAAGTGCTATACTGGCACTTAACAAGGTTACTGATGATCACTCGTTTACAAAGGAATCATGTTATGTTCAAGTCTGTTTGTGATAAACCTATTGTCTAGACAGATTTATTTTTTAGGTTTGTTTTTGTTTTGGCCACTATCTACAGCAAACATTTCAGAGCCATCGCCATTTGCATTCTGGGCTAGGGCCCCTGGTCAAGTCAGGAATGTTCTTCAGTACTGCTGCTGAATGACCTGCTCCGGATGTGATTTCTAAGTTGCTCTATAAGTTCAGGATTCTGCTGCTGTATCTGCTGAGCAAACTGTTGTCCCCTGTAGTAAAGAGGCAAAGTTATATGAATTAGGGAATTTCCAATCACACAATACCAATGCAAAAAGAACTGCAGAAGATGTGGGTACTACCCAAAGGGAACTTTTTCTATTAAAGCAAGTTTTAGATTCATGACTTTAGTATCTGCAAGTTTCCTAGTGCCTCCATATCGTATTACTACAGTGCAGTGTTCTTCATGAGAAATGAAACACCCAAGCTAAAAAGTGAGTTCTTAGGGCTTCCCTGGTGGTGCAGTGGTTGAGAGCGGGTTCGTGCCCCGGTCCGGGAAGATCCCACATGCCGCGGAGCGGCTGGGCCCATGAGCCATGGCCGCTGAGCCTGTGCGTCCAGAGCCTGTGCTCCGCAACGGGAGCGGCCACGACAGTGAGAGGCCCACGTACCGCAAAAAAAAAAAAGTGAGTTCCTGAATTGAGTGAAATCCACCCCCCACCCAGTGCTTAACTACAGATAAATAAAGGGCTAAAAAGTGTATGCTTTTATTGTATGTGCACAAATATAATGCAGGGTATTTGTTCTTATAGTCAAGTCTTAGTCTCTCATACAACAGGTGTCACACCCATTTGGGGATGCTTATGAAGTCACCCAACAGAACTGATTTTTGGAAAGGCAAAGAAATTTAATCCAAATTCCTGAGTGTGTGCCTCCCAACTGCAAGTGTTAGGTATCACTATAATCATGCCACTTAAAGATCACTCTAAAAATGCCATATTTCGAGTGAGTTTACACAGCTGTGATCACAAACAGAAAATGATACTTGTTGCTTCATATAATATTTCCAGTGACAGCATCACACAGACTCAAAAAGCACAGAATTTACGCAACTTGGATGGAGGTGGAGGTAATGTGTTCAAGTAATGAGAAGATGAAATGAGTTCCCTTAGCAATGAAGTGCACTGCAGAGTTTGAATAAAACAGCTGCCTAAGTTGTCTGAACACTAATATATGCAATATATGATTTTTAAATATATACGTGTACCTAAATTCATACCTACTTTAAGTTAATATTTGACATTCATATATATTCTTGAGTAGCAATTCAAGTCTGCTGAAAAAGTTTTTCTTGGATCCAGATCTTCTGGATTCCTACCCTTCAGTCTGAAAATTTCAATTTATGAACCACTTTCAAATTTAATAACTAATGAGGTAACTGATACTAACAGTAAAAGATAAAAACTTAAAAAGAAAGCCTTTGTCCCCTTACCTTAGAGACAAACTGTAAAATATAAAATACTTTTTTACTATTTCTATTTTAAATAATACTTACGCTTGGATGAGGCTAGACAGGTCAGTTAGGCCCCCAACTCCAGCAGCAGGTCCCCCAATAGCATTTGTCATCATTCCTGACATTCTAGAGTAGGCAAGAGATATATCACTCAAATTGGCATATATATATATATATTTTTTTTTTTTTTTTGCTGGAATAAATTAGTGTATTTTTAAAAATTGGTTCACTGATTGATATTTTTAGAATGTTAATTTTTTTTAAAAAGGCAGGACTTCCCTGGTGGCACAGTGGTTAAGAATCTGCCTGCCAATGCAGGACACATTGGTTTGAGCCCTGGTCTGGGAAGATCTCACATGCCAGGGAGGATCTAAACCCATGTACCACAACTACTGAGCCTGTGCTCTAGAGCCCACAAGCCACAACTACTGAAGCCTGCACACCCTAGAGCCCACGCACTGCAACTACTGAGCCCACATGCCACAACTACTGAAGCCCGTGCACTCTAAGGCCCGCAGGCTGCAACTACTGAGCCCGTGTGCTGCAACTACTGAGCCCGCGTGCTGCAACTACTGAAGCCCGTGTGCCTAGAACCCGTGCTCCGCGACAAGAGAAGCCACCACAATGAGAAGCCTGTGCACCAGAAAGAAGAGTAGCCCCTGCTCACCACTAGAGAAAGCCCGCACGCAGCAACGAAGACCCAACGCAGCCAAAACTAAATTTTAAAAAAAAAAAAGGCAACTCTGTGTGGAGTCAGTCAGTTTTTGGCATCTTTGCCTACCCTTCACAATAAGAACCCAAAAATCATTATGCATATCAAGTGGAAACCCAATCTCATAAACCTAAATAACCCCTAGTACTGATGGTCTATTATTCTTTTCTGAGTCAAAGCACTTAAAAAGAATTGGCATATATTCTTAACAAGTAGGATACTGGCCAAGGAAAAGCAGGTAGATATACCTACATTGTGTAGGTTAGGCCAATTGGATGTGGCTTTAAGTTCCAACTAACTGGCATTTGGGCCACTTTTATCATTTTGGAGCTACTGTGCTCAAATTAGGAGGCTGGCAAGTGGAAGGGAGAAACGTAATATGCTCTTTCTATATACTTACAGCTGTTGAACTTGAGGATTCTGCATTAAACTTGCTGCCTAGAATTGAAAAATGGCATCTCCCGTTAAAGGCAGTTAATATTTAGGGATCTTTAACAAGGATTTCTTTTTTTTTTTAAGCAGAGGAGTGAAAGCTTAACCATGTATATACTAACATTTTTTAGAGTTTTAGTGTGCTATACAAAGTGAGTGGGAATGTAAAAAAGAGGAGGTACTAGGAGAAATTGGTATTAAAAATACATCGCAAGGATAAAGAGATTACAAACACTATAAACTAAGGATATTGACAGAAGTTTACTTCCTACTATCAGATCAATAAAGCCAAAAGAGCTTAGGAAACCACAATAGCCAAAATCCTATGAGAAGTCTGATTACTAGACCTTTCTAGGGTCACTTTCATGTAAGAGGGTGGTTTTTAACCTTTTGTAGATTTGCAGACCCCTTTGCCAATCTGATGAAAAATATGGTTCTCTCCCTAGAAAAATGCACATATCCACATGTACACAAATTTTCATCTACAATTCCAGGGAATCCATGGGCTTCCTGAAGTCCACCCATGGCTTTTTCACGAAGCAGTACAGGGGCAGGTTAAAACCTCAGCCATAGCTTTATATCACCACTCTCCTACCACCGCCATCACAAAAGCTCTCTTACTTGTTTCTAAAAAGTTTGGAACTATATAGTTCTAATGGAAAATAGAGCCAGCAAAGCTGAAAAGGAAATATACTCACCATACTAATGAAGGCTGGATTATTTATTAAGCTGGCCATGTCAAAACTCAATCCAGTTCCTGTCTGTAAAACAATTATATATGAAAATTAAACACTACAATTTGATTACAATAAATTGTGAATGACAAAATATTTCACTCATTTGGCGTTAGTAACTTACAGGACTAGATACCTCTCTTAACTTCTGTTCTGCTATTTTCAGATTTGACTTATAGGAATCATTTTCAGGATCAAGATCTAATGCCTTCTGATAACTTGTAACTGCTTCTTCAAATTTATTCATGGCAGTGAGGGCCAGCCTGAAAAGAATACAGTGTAAGATATATGATTAAAGAACATCAAGACACCATGAATGTAGTCAAATATCTATCTTGTATTCAATTTGAATCCAGATTACACTAAATTTATTCGTTGTACAGTTGCCCCCTGAACAACAAGGGCTTGAACAGCATGGGTCCACTTATACATGGAGTTTTTTCAATAGTAAATATAGAAGTACTACACGATCTGAGATTGGTTAAATCTGCAGATACAGAGGAACCACAGACGTGGAGGAATTGCGGGTACAAAGGGTTGCCTATAAGTTATACACAGATTTTTGAGAGCAGAGGGTCGGCACCCCTAACACCCACATTGTTCAAGGGCCAACCGTACTATGGCTCACAGGAGTATCACTTCCTTCTAATTCCAAGATTCTGTAAGTCTGGACTCTCTCCATTCTCCTTGGTGACAACCTCGGCTGTCCTACATGAATCAAGAACTTAATGATTAGAAAGGGAAAAGAATCTGAAAAAAAAAAGATATGTATGTATGTATAACTGAATCACTTTGTTGTACACCTGAAACTAACATAACACTGTAAATCAACTATACTTTAATAAAAATAATTTTTTAAAAGAACTTAATGATTAGAAATGAACCTTACATACCCTTCCATTTTTAAGCCTAATATGTAAAGTAATTTGCTTTATGAATGATTAAGCTCCATAAAGATGTGAGCTGACTAACAATTCTGTGGTCATATAACTCCATGATGCTAAAACCATTTAAACTCTGAACTAGATTTGCCCTTCACTATGTCCCACTTTCTTTCTTCCTTCTTAGCAGAGACATTGAGCCACAATAAATATCAATTTACCATGAAAAATAAAAAATAAAAGTAGGCTGTGGGGTATCAGCTAACTACTCCTGAATAAGACAAGTTAGTTGTTAAACAACTAACTAAACTGTTAAACAACTAACTAAATTGGCGACCTTTACACTTCAATAACACATTATCCCAAGCACAGGTCAAAGAGTTAGTTACTAAATTTAATGTTTTCCTCCACCTAGTTAGAATTTATTTATTGGAATATTACTTCAGAACTAAACAATAATGATATATATGGAGAGACAGTATAGAGTGTTTTTTTTCCTAAGTTTATTTTTAACAAATTACTCCAATTCTTTCTTGGCCAACTTATCTCACAGACTTCTGATCTAAATAAAATATAATGCCTAATCATAGAAAAAAATCTCAGAACCTAATTAGTTTTCTACCAGTCAACCATGAAAGATACTTCATCAGAGTCCTCACTTAATTAAGTCAATACATATTTACTGGAATCCTACTAGGTACCAGGCACTATTTTAGATTCCTCAGTGAAAAAGGAAAAGTCCTTGAGTTTAAGAAAGTTTCATTCTACAGGGGAGGATAAGCAATAAACATGCAAATAAAAAAACAGTAATCTTAAAGAGAATGAATAGGGGAGCTGCTCAAAGGCAGCCATATTGAAAGGACCTGAACAATGAGAAGAAAGCAGTCATATGAAAATTAGAGGAGAGACATTCTAAATAGAAGCAACAATAAGCACCAAGGCCCTGAGAACGTTGCAAACTTGGTATGCTTCAGGAACAGGACAAAGGTTGAGGAGGGAGCACAGAAAACAAAGTGTAGGAAGAGATGACGTCAGGGAATATTATAGGACCGTGGTTTGGAGTCTGGATTTTACTCTGGTTGTAACAGAATGACATGATGTGATTTATGCTTTAGAAAGCTCACTCTGGCTTCTCTGGGGAGAGTGAAGTGAAGGCAGGGAGACCAGTTAAGAAGCTATTGCAGCAGCCTAGGTACAAGATGGTAATTTGGACTACAGTTGTAAGCAAGAGAGCAATCAATACTTGAATTCAAGGAATATGTAGAAACTAGAATTCGTAGGACTTGCTGATAGATTAGATGTGTCAGGTGTAATAAGAATGAAGGATGATTCCTAGACTGGAGCACTGGGTAGGTAGAATGACAGTATATTTACTGAGGAGAGAAAGATTTAAGAAGAGAACAAGGGTTCTGTTTGGGACATGTTAAGTTTAAAATGCCTATTAAACATCTAGGTAGAGATGAAAAATAGCTGAATATATGAGTATGGAGTTCAGACATATAACTTAAGAGATCCATCAACATATACAGTTGATTCTCTTTATCCATAGTAATTATGCTCTAAAAGGTCACTGCAAATACTAAATTAGCAAATATGGAACAATTGGTTCTAGGGCAAATAAAAGTTGTGTTCCTGTGAGCTTCTGGTCAACAACATTTTCATCAACCAATCCATACATAACCTTGATTTATGTATGTTTCTGCTTAAAGAAACCTTATGTAACACACATCACTGATTCACAGCCAAGTGCACTAACTCATGCCTGAACAAAACTTATCTAACACGTGTATTTTCTTGGTGAGGCACATGGCAGCCTTCTTGCATGCGAAAACAATAGACAACACTTCAGCCTATGTTTGCAGGCCACTGTAAACAGAAACCAAAAACAAAAAGCACATACATGCAAAAAATAGAGCACTAAATAGACTGTGAAAAGGACACTCATTTTACAGCATGAGAGCTGAAACAAAAAGGTAGAGCATTGCCTTATCTGACCTCAGCTGAGATCTTGCACATCAGATGACCCAAGTTTTCCACCACTCTGTAGATGACCACAAAGCATACTGAGTACAGATTTGGAGTTACAAAAAAAATTTTAGCAAGTAGGTGAATCTTAAATACAGTATTCATTAATACAGAGTACTGACTGTAGATGTAATTTAAAAGCATGGGACAGTTTGAAATCAAAGAGAGAAGAGAAACAGCAGCAGCAGAGGAAAGAGCCCTGAAGCACACCATTATTTACACGTGGCAGAGGAGGAAGAACTAGTAAGAGAGACTGGAAAAGAGCGTCCGGTGAAATAGAAGGAAAACCACAAAGTGTGGTGTCACAGAAGCCTAGAGAATGAAGTATTTCAAAAAGAGGTTAATCATGGGAATTCCCTGGCAGTCCAGTGATTAGGACTTGGCGCTTTCATTGCCATGGCCCAGGTTCAATCCCTGGTTGGGGAACTAAGATCCCTCAAGCCTTGCTGCCAAAAAAAAAAAAAAAAAAAAAGGTTAATCATGCCAAATACTAAAAGATGGGGAAGGGTGAGGATACAGAACTGAATACTAACCTTGGAAAAATATAGACAACTGGTGACTTTGAATAGAGTTCTCAACAGAGTGATACAGACAAATGTCCTACTGGAGTGAGCTGAAGAGAGAATAAGAGATGGTGAAGACGAGACGGCAAGTACAGACAATTATTAGGGTCTTTGCAGAGAAAGCGGAACTAAGGAATGATGTAGCTGTGTGAAAGATGGTTCTAACAGATGATTTTTTATGATCTTTTCACATGCAGTCATTAGCACTGTTAGAGATAGGAAAGCTGGTGGTGTCGAAGATAAAGGAGATGATTACAAGTGTAAAGTCCTGGAGAAGGTACAAAGGAATGAGATCTCAAGCATGAATGAATGCAGTAGTCTTAGATAAGAACCCTTCCATTTTAACAGAAAAAAGATAATCTGTGTAGATACAAGTGCAAGTAGACTGGTAGATTTGCAAGTAAGAAGATGAATCACTTTTCTTCTAAATACATTATATTTTTCAATTGAGTAAAAAGTTGAGAGTCACCGTGGAATGTGCAGTGGAAATTTGAAAAGAGTAGGTGTGAAACAGTCAACTCAAGAGAGTAGTAAGGTGAATCTAGAAGGAAGTGTAGTAGCATTATGTGCCAAAATACTGAGTGCTTACTTGAGATTTGTAGCCTTGAATATGAAGTAGGTCTATTCAGTATGGTTGTTATGATTTTCTCCAAAACCAACCACTCATCATACACTAATCATCTCTCTCCCAAGTCAGAAACTGCAGTCATTTCCTACCTAAATGTTATATTTATCTTATTAGTTCAGAGGGTACAATATGAAGCTGGAAATTCAAAACCAAGCCATGAAGAACAGCATATCTGTTCTGTTCTGTACTTTGAACGTTCTCCCAAAACTTACCCCATTCTCCCATAGGCCTTGCTGTACTTTGAATCAATCGCTATTGCTTTTTCACAATCCTTTACTGCATCTGTGTAGTGACCTAATTTACTCTGAGCAGCAGCCCTAAGAGAAAGAGAAGAGATTTTTATTATAAGGAACATTCAAGGCACTAATTTAGATTTCCAGGTGCTAATAAAACTACATTTAACTTGTCCCAATTTGTGTATCATTCCCAGTAAATATCTAAATCAAACTAAGATAATTCTGTAATCAAATGAAAACTCAGAAACAAAATTCAGAGAAAATATGCAGTCTGCTTTTCCCAGTTTGCTTTGCTATAGAAAAGATAAATATGAGAACCCTACAACCGATCAACTGATCTACCTGCTTATTGCCTTTCTAATCTGCCCAAACAGAAAACTGAAAACACCAGGACATTTGGGATTACTGGGGAGGCACACAGAGTGACTGATTGCTGTGAATGGCCACTCAGAGTGTTGTGCTGTTAAATGATCACTTTATTAGTAAAGTTAAGATCATCTACAAGTCTAAGATGAAAAATGAAACTTAACCTGTGTGCCTAAATCTGACTGAAAATTAAGTATGGCAATGTATTCCATCTACTTAGCATAGAATCTCAGAGCAATTAAGGACTATTTAAACCCGTCCAAGTTACCTCTAACAAAACTCTCCTGAAATAACTGGGACTTGACAATGAAGCTACTTACCCCGCTCCACACAATCCTGATAGTATACAGCTCTCTGTTTCCCTGTAGTACTGTTCACCTCAACCCTCAGGGCCATACTAAACAAGTAGAATTACTGTTCAACATGCAAGTCCTTCAAACTAAAAGGTTCCGTAATGTCTCCTACCCTCCATCCCACCATTACCCCATTCCTTCTTCTCCAGAATAAGTATTTCTACCTTACACATTCAACTAATATATCTATTAAGGGTGAGCTAATGCATAGATACTTTTCTAGACATAATGGACAGAACAGTAATCAAAATAATATTCCTGGCCTTAATAGTGCTTAGATTCTGGGGCAGGGGCAAGGGTGATGGCTGAGGGCTGGCAGACTGTAAAGAAGAGGTTGTGGTGAGTCCAGTTTTCTGTCAACCTTTGTTTATACCGAACGACCGAGACTACTTCTCAAACTAAGATTATAAAATTTGAAAAAAATAAACACATAGTCTTCTTTGCTTGAGTTAAAAAATATAAAGATGAAAGTAGATGATTCAATAAATCCATTTTGGTAGTTCATGTGGAAAAGTGCTATGGGTTTATTTGATTGAATACTCAACACAAAACTAACAGGATGGGGCTTCCCTGGTGGTATAGTGGTTAAGAATCTGCCTGCCAATGCAGGGGACACGGGTTCGAGCCCTGGTCCGGGGAGATCCCACATGCTGCGGAACATCTAAGCCCGTGCGCCACAACTACTGAGCCTGCACTCTAGAGCCCGTGACCACAACTACTGAGCCCCCGTGCCACAACTACTGAAGCACATGCATCTAGAGGCTGTACTCTGCAACAGGAGAAGCCACCACAATGAGAAGCCCGCACACTGCAAGGAAGGGTAGCCCCCACTCGCCGCAACTAGAGAAAGCCTGTGTGCAGCAACAAAGACACAACACAGCCAAAAACAGAAATAAATAAATTTATAAAAAAGAAAAAACAAAAAACTAACAGGATGACAAGAATGTCCATTAAAAATGACCATTAAAAGAAGAGATACAGAATGTATCACTTCCAAATAATTAGAAAGAAAAAATGAAGTAAAAATAACAATCACTAAAAATAGAAGGCAAAAGAAAAAAAAAGAGAGGAGAGGGAGAAGAAGACAAAATATAAGATAGCAGAAAATAATTCAAATATGTAAGTAATCACAAAGTTGCCTAGATAAACATCAGATTCTAAAACTGTATACATAAGATATCACCTACAACATAAGCACACAAAGGCTGAAGTTAAAGGGGTAGAAAAAGACAATGAGACAAACTGAAAACCAAGCAAAACAAAGCAAGTGTAGGAACATTAATATCAGACATAAGGCAAAGAACATTATTAAGGATACAAAGTCATCATATATTAACATTCTTTTTAGTTTAATTTTATGAAAAACATTTCCATGACTCAGAAGTCAAACCTATATTAAAAGCCTCACTCTCATCCTCTAGAGGATGGGTGGGAATGGGGTAAATGGGATAGAAACAAGAATGACACTTCAAAAAGGATGAAAAAGAAAACCTTCAAACGGAATAAAACAGAAACAAGTGATCCTAACTGTATGTCAAAAAGAAAGAATTCAAGTATTGGGTTGGCCAAAAAGTTCGTTTGGGTTTTTCCATAAGATGTTAATGGAAAAACCCGAATGAACTTTTTGGACAACCCAGTAACTTTCAAACACAGAATTCTGAGTATATATCCTTAGTGAGATGCATTCTAAGAATAAAAAATAAATTGCAAAGAAATCCTTAAGTTTCCTTAGTAGGCTTGCTTGTGGTGTAACACTGGTGTTGTAATATCAGCTGAAGGATAGAGCTAATGAGTAAGTACTCTGGTGCTGTTGGAAAGCAGGGCTCTCTTGTGAGAGAGAGATACAAATATAAAATGGGGGAAAGTAAGGATAACCTCTGTGACACTGGATATGAATTGAGGGTATCTGGATAAAGTGATGACTTTTCCAAAAATATATTTCCTAGCTCTGTCCTTTAAAAGGACCTAGAAGAAGTAACACTTCAGTAGCAATGATCAGGTCTTGCAATCAGATCTTGGTTTCTGCACTAAAAGGAACAGGAGCTCCTTGCAGAAACAGCTGAGCCCAGGTCTAGGGGCAGAGAAAGTACAAGGCAAATCTGGAATACCCTGTTCTCCCAGAAAGCAAGAAAGTGTTCAAAAAACAAATGAAGGGGGCTTCCCTAGTGGCGCAGTGGTTGAGAGTCCGCCTGCCGATGCAGGGGTCACGGGTTCGTGCCCCGGTCCGGGAAGATCCCACATGCCGCGGAGCGGCTGGGCCTGTGAGCCATGGCCGCTGAGCCTGCGCATCCGGAGCTTGTGCTCCACAATGGGAGAGGCCACAGCAGTGAGAGGCCCGCGTACCACAAAAAAAAAAAACAAAAACAAAAAAACAAACAAAAAAAAAAAACAAATGAAGGTATGTAAGAGGACACACAGCCAGTTTAAAGGGACTCCCACTAGACAAATACAGTAAGTTCCCTACATATGAACCTTCAAGTTGAGAACTTTCAAAGATGTGAACATGCGTCTGCATGTCCAATCCCATAAATTAGTTCATGTGTCTGGCTTACACTGTCACGTGCGTGCATCCTCTACAAGTGATTTTGCTTTTGTGTATTTTACTGTACAGTACTGTATACAGTACAGTAGTACGGTATCTTTATTTCAAGCCCAGGATGCCAGGAGGCAAGTGTAAAAGCAGCGGTGATGTAGCTGGTACTGCTAAGAAGCTCTAGGATTGGAGGCCCAGAGAAAGGATGAAGAGAGACAAGAGGAAGAAGTAACTGAAGAACCAAAGAGATTAATGATGCAGGAAATTTCAAGGGGATTTTCTTTATTTGAGGAGGCACTGTTAGTTTTTGAGGCACAAGACCCAAATGTAGAACAGTACACGTATACGAAGGTGGCAGCAGCTGTTCAAAATGCAATCCAGTGCTACTGTGTTATCTATGATGAGAAAAAAAAAAGCTACTACCCAGACATCACTGGATAATTTTTTCAAGGTAAATAGAATTGATTCCAGCAAAGAACCAGAACCTGTGCCATCAACACCAGGCATGAGTGAAATTGCAGCTCACCCTCTGTCTCCTATTGCTGACGACCCTTCAGCTCTACCATCTCCCGCCTCCTGTCCCTCCTCCAGTCAGTAACTCTTCTTGCCTGTTCACTCGGTGCCAGCCCCTGGATGCCAGCTGTTGTACTGTACTACTGTACTTTACAAGGTACTGGACTGTAAGATTAAAAATGTTTTCTGTGTGTTTTCTTTTTTTTTTTTTTTTTTTTTTTGCGGTACGCGGACCTCTCACTGCTGTGGCCTCTCCCGTTGCGGAGCACAGGCTCCGGACGCGCAGGCCCAGCGGCCATGGCTCACGGGCCCAGCCACTCCGCGGCATGTGGGATCCTCCCGGGCCGGGGCGCGAACCCGTGTCCCCTACATCGGCAGGTGGACTCTCAACCACTGCGCCACCAGGGAAGCCCTGTTTCTTATGTATTATTTGTGTGAAAAGTATTATAAACCTCTTATAGTACAGTACTATATAGCTGATTGTGTTAGTCAGTACCTAGGCTAACTCTGCTGGACTTATGAACAAATTGGACTTAAGAATGCGCTCTTGGAATGGAACCCGTTCGTATGTAGAGGACTTACTGTATAGGATAATTTAAGGGTCAAAATAATAATTATGGTAATTTATTATAATACACTGAATAGTAAATTTTTAAAAATTCATGAGTCCATACAATACTTTCAGAGGACAAAGGAGAAGGAAAGCCAAAAAGAGTGAAAAGGAAAGAAAACTCTTCATTTCAGAAATATGTGAGAAAATATTATGTAAAGGAAATGATAAAATTAGAAAAATCACCATTTTGTAACCATCAATGTATTAATGATTCAGGGACAGATCATCAGTGGATGATAAAACACTGAGTAAAAGATTGTTGTGGAGAATTCTCTGGCAGTCCAGTGGTTAAGACTCGGCACTTTCACTGCCAGGGCCCAGGTTCAATCTCTGGTCGGGGAGCTAAGACCTTGCATGCCGCACAGTGCAGCCGAAAAAACATTAAAAGATTGCTGGGGAACAGGATATTTACATGATCTGACCATATAGATAATTTTTTTCCTTTTTTAAAATTGAAATACAGTTGATGTACAATTTTATGTTAGTTTCAGGTGAACTACATAGTGATTGAACATTTACATCCATTACGGAATGATCACAATAATTATAGTATCCAACTTTCCCCAAAGTTATTACAATATTGTATACCATATTCCTTATGCTGTATATTACATCCTCTGGCTTATTTATTTTATAATTGGAAGCTTGCATCTCTTAATTCCCTTCATCTATTTCACCCAACCGACCACTCCACTCTCCTCTGGCAAACACCCGTTTGTTCTCTGTATCAATGAATCTGTTCTCATTTTGTTTGTTTTGTTTTTTAGATTCCACATATACGTGAGATACAATATTTGTCTTTCTATATCTGACTTATTCCACTTAGCATGATACCCTCTAGATCCATCCACACTGTCACAAATGGCAAGATTTGGGGTTTTATATGGCTGAGTAATATTCCATTGTGTGTGTGTGTGTGTGTGTGTGTGTATATATGTATATATAAAACATCTTCTTGATCCATTCATCTATCGATGAACACTTAGGTTGCTCCCATATCTTGACTATTGTATATAATGCTACACTGAATACTGGGTTACATATATCTCTTCAAATGACTGTTTTTGTTTTCTTTGGGTAAATACCCAGAACTGAAACTGGTGGACTGTACAGTAGTTCTAGTTTTAATTTTTTGAGGAACTTCCATACTGTTCTCCATAGTGGCTGTACCAAATTACACTCCCAGTAACAGTGCATGAGGATTCCCTTTTGTACACATACTCACCAACACTTTTTATATGCTGTCTTTTTGATGATAGCCATTCTGACAGGTGTGAGGTGGTACCTCATTGTAGTTTTGATTTGCAATTACCTGACGATTAGTGATGTTGAGCATCTTTTCATGTGTCTGTTGGCCAACTGTATATCTTCTTCAGAAAAATGTTTATTCAGGTCCTCTGCCCATTTGTTAATTGGTTTGTTTTTATGATGCTGAATTGTATGAGTTTTTTTGTATGTTTAGAATAGTAACCCATTATCTGATATATCATTTGCAAATTATCTTCACCCATTCAGTAGGCTGCTTTTTCATTTTGTTGATGGTATCCTTTGCTCTGCAATGGATTTTTAGTTTGATATAGTCCCATTTGCTTACTTTTGCTTTTGTTTCCCTAGCTCAGAGACAGATCCAAAAAAATATTGCTAAGATCAATATCAAAGAGTGTACTGCCTATGTTTTCTTCCAGGAGTTTCATGATTTCAGGTCTTATGTTTAATTCTTTGATTCATTTTGAGTTTATTTTTGTATTGATATACAGTGTGAGAAACTGGTCCAGTTTTCCCAATACAATTTATTAAAGAGGCTGCCTCTTCCCCATTGTATATTCTTACCTTCTTTGATGTAGATTAATTGACCATGTAAGTGTGGGTTTATTTCTGGGCTCTCTATACTGTTCCATTGATCTGTGTCTGGTTTTGTTTCAGTACCATACTGTTTTGATTACTTTAGCTTTGTGGTTTAGTTTGAAAACAGGAAGCATGATACCTCTAGATTTGTTCTTTTTTCTCAAGATTGCTTTGGCTATCCAGGGTCTTTTGCATACAAATTTTAAAATTATTTGTTCTAGTCCTGTAGAAAATGCCATTGGCATTTTGATAGGGATTGCACTCAACCTGTAGATCGCTTTGGGTAGTATGGTCATTTTAACAATACTAATTCTTCCAATCCATGAGCACAGTATATCCTTCAATCTGTTAGTGTCATCTTCAATTTCTTTCATCAATGTCTTATAGTTTCCCGAGTGCAGGTCTTTTACACCGCCTTAGTTAGAATTATTCCTATGTATTTTATTCTTTTTTATGCAATTATACATTGGATTGTTTTCTTAATCTCTCTGTTAGTCCATCTTTAGCGTATGGAAATGCAACAGACTTCCATATATTAATTTTGGATCTTGCAACTTTAATAAATTCATTTATTAGTTCTAATAGTTTTTGGTGGTGTCTTGAGGGCTTTCTATATATAGTATCATGTCATCTGTAAACAGTGACAGTTTTACCTGTTCCTTTCCAATTTGGATTCCTATTATTTCTTTTTCTTGTTTGACTGACCTGGCTAGGACTTCCAAAACTATGTTGAATAAAAGTGGTGAGAGTGGGTATCCTTGTCTTGTTCCTGACTGTAGAAGAAATGACTTCAGCTTTTCACCATTGAGGATGATGCTGGCTGTGGGTTTGCTACAGATGGGCTTAATTGTGTTGAGGTATGTTCCCTCTATAGCCACTTTGTAGAAACTTTTTATCATAAGTGGATGTTGAATTTTGTCAAAAGCTTTTTCTGCATCTATTGAGATGATCATATGACTTTTATTCTTCAATCTTTTTATGTAGTATATCATATTGATTGATTTCCAGACATTGAACCATCCTTGCATCACTGGGATAAATTCCACTTGATCATGGTGTATAATCCTTTTAATGTCTTGTTGAAGTCAAATTGCTAATATCTTGTTGAGAATTTTTACATCTATGTTCATCAGTGATATTGGCAGGTAGTTTTCTTTTTCTGTGGTGTCTTTGTTTGGTTTTGGTATCAGGTTTTGGTGATGCTGGCCTCACAAGTTCAGAAGCATTCCTTTCTCTTCAAATTTTTGAGAAGGACAGCTGTTAACTCTTCTTTAAATGTTTGGTAGAATTTACCTGAAAATCTCCTGGTCCTAGACTTTTGTTTGTTGGGAGTTTTTGTTTTTGTTTTGTTTTTTAATTACTGATGCAATTCCATTACTGGTAATTGGCCTGTTGATATTTTTTATTTCTTCCTAGTTCAGTCTTGGAAGATTGTACATTTCTAGGAATTTATCCATTTTTTCTAGGTTGTCCAATTCATTGGTGTATATTTGTTCATAATAATATAATTCTTTGTATTTCTGTGGTGTCTGTTGTAACTTCTCTTTCATTTCTGATTTTATTTCTTTGGGCCATCTCTCTTTTTTTTCTTGGTAAGTCTGGATAAAGGTTTATTAATTTTATCTTTTCAAAGAACCAGCTCTTAGTTTCATTGATTTTTTTCTTTTTTTAAAGTCTCTACTTCATTAATTTCTGCTCATATCTTTATTACTTCTTTCCTTCTACTAACTTTGGGTTTTGTTTGTTCTTCTTTATTATTTCCATTAAGTGTAAGGTTAGATTGTTTGAGAGTTTTTTAATTTCCTGAGATAGGTGTGTATCACTACAGACTTCCCTCTTAGAACTGCTTTTGCTGAGTCCCATAGTTTTTAGATCACTGTGTTTCAATTTTCATTTGTCAGGTATTTTTTATTTCCTCTTCTATTTCTTCAGTGACCCACTGGTTGCTTAGTAGCAAATTATTTGGCCTCCACAAGCTTGTGTTTTTTGCAGCTTTTTCCTGGCAGTTGATTTCTCATCTCATAGCATTGTGATCAGCAAAGATGCTTGATATGATTTCAAGTTTGTTAAATTTACTGAGACTTGTTTTGTGGCCTAGCCTGGAGAATGTTCCATGTGCACTTGAAAAGAATGTGTATTCTGCTGCTTTTGGATGGAGTGTTCTATATATATCATTTAAGTTTATCTGGTCTAATATGTCACTTAAGGCCAGTGTTTCCTTATTTTCTGTCTGGATGATCTGTCCATTGATGTAAGTGGGGTGTTAAAGTCCTCTACTATTATTGTATTACTAACAATTTCTCCCTTTATGTTAATATTTACATTATGAATTTAGGTGCTCCTATGTTGGGTGCATATATATTCACAATTATATCTTCTTGGTGGGTTGATTTCTTTATCATTATGTAATGTCCTTTCCTGTCTCTAGTTACAGCCTTTGTATTAAAGTCTATTTTGTCTTGCATTTGTATTACTACCCCAACTTTCTTTTCATTTCCATTTTCATTGACTACCTTTTGCCATCCCTTCACTTTCAGTCTGTGTGTGTTTTTATATGTGAATTGAGTCTCTTGTAGGCAGCATGTATATGGGTCTTGTTCTTTTCTCTATTTAGCCACCCTAAGTCTTCTGACTGGAGCATAGAGTCCACTTACATTTAAAGTAATTATTGATAGGTACGTACTTACTGCCATTTTGTTAATTGTTTTCTAGTTGTATTTGTAGTTCCTGTTTCTTTTTTCTTCTCTTATTCTCTTTCCTTGTGATATGATTGCTTTCTTTAGTGTTGTGTCTTTATTCCTTTTAATTTTTTTGTATCTGTATAGGTTTTTTGTTTGTGTTTACCACGAGGTTCATATACAACAACCTTTGTACACTGTAGTCTATTTTAAGTTGATGGTTGCTTAAGTTCAAGTGCGTTCTAAAAGCACTACATTTTTAATCCTCTCCACCAACATTTGATGTTTTGGATGTCATATTTTACATCTTTTTGTGATTCACTTAAGTAATTTAGATATAGATAATTTTACTACTTTTGTCTTTTAAGCTTCCTAGTAGCTTTATAGACTGCTGATCCACTACCTTTAGTATGCGTTTGCCTATACCAATGAGATTTTTCCTTTCATAATTTTCATATTTCTAGTTGTGGCCTTTTCTTTTCCACTTAGAGCAGTCCCTTTAACATTTCTTGTAAAGCCAGTTTAGTAGTGCTGAACTCTTTTATCTTTGCTTGTCTGTAAAACTCTTTTTATCTCTCCTTCAATTCTGAATGATAATCTTGCCAAGTATTCTTGGTTGTAGGTTTTTTCCTTTCAGCACTTTGAATATATCATGCCACTCCCTTCTGGCCTGCAAAGTTTGTGCTGAAAAGGCAGCTCATAACATTATGGGAGTTCCATTGTATGTAACTAGTAGCTTCTCTTGTTGCTTTTAAGATTCTCCCTCTACCTTTATTTTCTGCCATTTTATTTATAATGTGTCTTGCTGTGAATTTCTTTGGGTTCATGTTGTTTGGGACTCTGTGCTTCCTGGACCTGTTTCTTTCCTGTTTCCTTCCCCAGGTTAGGGAAATTTTCAACTAACTTATTTCTTCAAATAAGTTACCTGCCCCCTTCCCTCTCTCTTTTCCTTCTTGTACCCCTTTAATGCAAATGTTAGTACACTTCATTGTACCTTAAACTATCCTCATTTTTTAAAATTATTTTTTTCTCTTTTCCTGTTCAGCTTGGGTGATTTGCACTACTCTTTCAGATTGCTGATCCATTTTTATCATCTAATTTATTGTTGATTCTTTCTAATGTATTTTTCATTCTAGTTATTGTATTTTATTATTCAACTGTTTCATTCTTTTATATTTTCTAAGTCTTTGTTGAAATTCTCATTGTGTTCATCCATTCTTCTCCCAAGTGCAGTAAGCATCTTTATGATAATTACCTTGAATTCTTTATCATGTAGATTGCTTATCTCCACTTCGTTTAGTTCTTTTTTTTTTTTTTTTTTTAATGCGTTACGCGGGCCTCTCACTGTTGTGTGGCCTCTCCCGTTGCGGAGGACAGGCTCCGGACGCGCAGGCTCAGCGGCCATGGCTCACGGGCCCAGCCGCTCCGCGGCATGTGGGATCTTCCCAGACCGGGGCACGAACCCGTGTCCCCTGCATCGGCAGGCGGACTCTCAACCACTGCGCCACCAGGGAAGCCCCTAGTTCTTTTTTTTGAGGTTTTGTCTTGTTCCTTTGTTTGGAACATATTCTTCTCCTCATTTTGCCTAATTCTCTCTGCTTATTTCTATGTATTAGGTAGGTTACTTATGTCTCCCAATCTTGGAGAAGTAGCTTTATGTAGGAGATGTGCTATGGGGCCCAACATCATGCTCCCTTCTGATCACCAGGCTATATGAGCTAAGAGTGCCCTCTATGTGGGCCGTGGGCACTCTTCTATTGTGGTGGGCTGACTACTGTGGGCACGCTGGTAGGCAGTGCTAGCCTCCAGGGTTAACAGGCTGGAGGGAGGATTCCAAAATGGCACTTCCCAGTGCCAGTCTCATCACAGTATAACGAGCTCCCCAAAATGGCTGCTGCCAGTGTCTCTGTCCCCAGACAGACAGTTGCCTCCTGTCTCTCTGGGAGGCTCTCTAAGATCATCAGGTGGGTCTAACCCAGGCTCCTTTCAAACTACTGCCTCTGCACTGGGACCCTGAGGGTGTTAGATTTTGCATGTGCCCAGTAAGAGTGGAGTCCCTCTTTCCTACAGCCCTCCAGCTCTCCCAAATATAAGCCCTGGTAGTTTTCAAAGCCAGACTTTCTGGGGACTCGCCTTCCTGGTTCAGAACCTCTAGGCTGAGGAACACAAGGTGGAGCTTGGACTCCTCACTCCTTGAGGAGGACATCTGCAGTTGAAGTATCTTTCTTGTCTGTGGGTCATCAACCTGAGGTTGTGTATCCTGCCTATACCACATCTCTGCCCCTCCTCAATGTGGCTCCTTCTTTGTATCTTCAGTTGTAGAAAATCTTTTCTGCTAGTCTTCAGGTCATCCTCCTAGATATTTGCTCTGTAAGCAGTTCTAATTTGGGTGTGCCTATGGGAGGAGGCGAGTTCAGGGTCTTCCTACTCAGCCATCTTAGGGAAGCTCCTCACTCTTTTTTTTTTTTTTTTTTTTTTTGCGGTACACGGGCCTCTCACTGTTGTGGCCTCTCCCGTTGTGGAGCACAGGCTCCGGACGCACAGGCTCAGTGGCCATGGCTCACAGGCCCAACCGCTCCACGGCATGTGGGATCTTCCCAGACCAGGGCACGAACCCGTGTCCCCTGCATCGGCAGGCGGACCCTCAACCACTGCGCCACCAGGGAAGCCCTCATACATTATTTTTAATTATAAAAGGAGTAATAGAAAGATATGGTAATCACCACCTTAATATATAAATTTCAGAATCACCATCAGTGGGACAGTTTGAAATTATGGGCCTCCTAATATAATGCAATAAATGGTATACAAATTATTTATGTAGGCTTCATGCCAAAATGTAACTTAAATTTAATCATGAGGAAACCATCACACATATCCAGAATATGACACATTCTATAAAATCACTGGCCTTAACTCTTTGGAAAAGTCTATGTCATGAAAAATAAACAACCAAAAAAGACAGGAATATTTTCTAGATTAAAAGAGACTAAAGTGATATATCAAAATGCAACGTGTGGTCCTTGATTGGATTCTGGATCAAAAAACATAGCTATAGATGGTATTTGGGGGACAAGTGGAGAAATTTCAATACTAATGAAATTAATTAGAAAATTAATGCTAATTTTCTTACATGTGAATGGTAGGGTAGTTATGCAGGGTATGTCTTAGGAGATATAACTAAAGTATTTGGGATCAGCAAGAAAATTTTATATGTGTGTAGACACATACACACACACACACACACACACACACACAAACACACCCTTGTAGAGAGACAGAGAGCAAGAAAGAGAGAGGAAGTAAACACGGCAAAGTATTAGCTACTATTGACTCTAGGGTAAACATATATGGATGTTCATTGTATTTCTCTTCCTGTAAGTTTAAATAGGTTTAAAATATGTTGAAATTTGTTTCCCTAAATAAATATATATCATATAAAATTATTATATATAATAAATATGTATTATTTGTGAATATATATATGCAACATGCTGCCATGTGACTGTTTCACCATTAGAAGTCTTCAAGTAGAGGCAATTCTCCCTTCTAAAATTCACTGAATCAATTCAACTCCAAATTTTGTTGAACACCTGCAATATGCTAAATCCAGCTCAAAATCAAGTATACAGGGAAACAGACATGTAAATAAATAAATAGTATGATAAGTGCCACAGTGGAGACATCAAAGAAAGAGGCAACACAGAGAAAGATATGGTTAACTGTATGCAGAGCTGTCTAATAGAACTTTCTGTGATAGACAAGTTCTTTACCTGTGCTATCCAATACAGCAGTCCCTAGCCACATGTGACTAAAGAGCACTGGAAATATGCTACTGCAGTTGAGGAACTGAATTTTTTATTTTATTTATTGTAATTAATTTACATTTGAACAGCCAAATGTGGATAGAAGCTACCATATTGAACAGCACCACTCCACAGGGCATGGCAGGGAAGGGGAGGTTGAAGAGAGAAGAAATTAAGAAAGTCTTCCCGGGCTTCCCTGGTGGCGCAGTGGTTGAGAGTCCGCCTGCCGATGCAGGGGACGCGGGTTCGTGCCCCGGTCTGGGAGGATCCCACATGCCGCGGAGTGGCTGGCCCGTGACCCATGGCTGCTGAGCCTGCGCGTCCGGACCCTGTGCTCCGCAACGGGAGAGGCCACAGCAGTGAGAGGCCCGCATAGCGCAAAAAAAAAAAAAGAAAGTCTTCCCAAAAGATGCAACATCTAACAGGGTCTTGAAGGATGACAGGAATCTGCCCAATTAGATAAGGTAGGAAATATTCTATGCAGATAAAGAAGCACATAAAAGTATGAAGAGATGTCCCAACATGGCATTTTTAGGAAATCAGTAAATTTCACGTTACATGGGCATAGAGAGCAGAGGAGAGGAATGGGGTAAGAAGAAGAGTGAGGATAATAAAGTTAAAAGAAAAGAGAGAGCTTATATTATAAAAGATCTGATATATCATCCAGAGGAGCTTAAATCTGATCACGGTATTTGGAACTAGCAAACAGAAAGCAAGAGTTAGACAATTAATTTCATATTTTAGAACAATCATTTTGACAGAAGACTGGAGTGGAGCCTGCAAGTAGAAACGGGAAGCCAACTGAAGTTACTATTGCACTAGTTTAGCAAAAGTTAAGAATCTGGACGGAAATGAAAGAGGGAACAAATGGAAAAGGGAAACAAAGAGGAAGACTCCCTGATATTTAACTTCTGATACTGATAATAAAACAGGAATAAAGCAGGGAGAATCAGACCCAGAAAGACGAGTGGGCAGAAGGAAAGAGTATGACTATGTTTCAACACTGATAGCTTTAGCTTTAGATCACAAACTGCAAGCTGGGATGAAAGCAGAATGTGCAGCTCACAAAAGAGGAGAGGCGTCTGAATCTGCATCCAGGAAAGGGAAGAGAAATCAGGCCATATTTGAAGCTTCTGTGAGATGCAGCCAAACACGCCAGTGTCTGAACTGAATAACAATGTGGTCTGCTCTCTCTGACCCTGCTGTCTAGTTATCAGGGCATAACTAATGAAACTCCAGCAGAACAAAACAGTCAGAGTCATCATGTTTTCAGACACCCTCGCTTTCTTTACCTTGTTAGAGCGAGAGCATGAATATAACGTGCTCTGTTTTTATAGGAAATAAGGCAAAAAAAATTTACAGGTACCTGACATTTCCCATACTGTATATCACATATAAATAAATTATAGCGAAAGCCTACTCCTACAACTAGGAATTACATTGTTTTTGAAAGAAACAAATATTGAAAGCCTAGAACTATGACATATATATATATACATATATATACATATACATATATACATATACATATATACATATATATATATATTTATATATATATATATACACACACACACATATCTTTACTCTTCACAACTACCCTGTGAAAGTGGTTAGTATTATCTCTATTTTACAAGTGAGGAAATTGAGGCTCAGAAAGGTTTAGTGGCTACCCAAGGTCACAGAGCTAGTTAGTGGCTGAACTGAGATTCAACTCTAAGTTCAACAAACCAAAGTCAAGTCCCACTGAACCCAATGACTATATGCTGCTTATGGAGGTGGAAGAAAACAAAATGCAAAACAATGAGGTCTCTGTTCCCATCTTTCTGAGAGCTCACGCTGTCACCAGCATTCCTTGGTACAATGCCCTGATGCTTCCTAATTTTGCCTTTTAAACTACGCTCTACAACCTAAAATGCCTTCCCCTCCCCTCTGCTTATCCCAGTTCTACCTGTCCACCAAATCCACCTTCAATTCAAATTCCCCATCACGTGAGAGGCCTTCCAGACAAATTCTTTCCATCATGAACTCTCTTTCCCAATATCTTTAATTCCATTTATGGACTCAGTCATTGAACCACCTATCCATCCCAGAAACAGGAGATGATTCTGTGTAAGGTAATGTATTCAGCAATGAGGCTGTACAAAAGAAATACCTATAAGAATACAGATGGGTCCTGACTTACAATGGCTTAACTTACAATTTTTTGACTTTACGATGGTGCAAAAGCAATACTCATACAGTAGAAACCATACTCCAAATTTTGAAGGTTGATCTTTTCCAGGGCTAGTGATAAGTGGCATGATACTCCTTCGTGATGCTGGGCAGTGGCAGCGAGCTGCATTTCCCAGTCAACCATGCAATCACGAGGGTAAACAATGACACACTTACAATCATTCTGTACCCATGCAACCATTCTGCTTTTCACTTTCAGTACAGTATTCAATAAATTACACAAGACATTCAACACTTTATTATAAAATAGGCTTTGTGTTAGATGATTCTGCCCAACTGTGAGGCTAATGTAAGTGTTCTGAGCATATTTAAGATAGGCTAGGCTAAGCTGTGTCAGTAGGTTAGGTGTATTAAATGCATTTTCGACTTATGACATTTTCAAGTTTATCGGGATATAACATCGTAAGTCGAGGAAGATCTGTACTGTTTAGGGACGGAAGACATGGAAAACTAGCGAGTTTAATATGAAATATCACTTCATATTATAAAATATTTGGAAATATTTTAGACCTATAAATCATTTGTTGTTTTTTTGTATACAAGTGTTAATTTGAGTGTCTGGTCACTTCAACATCACTGGAAATTTCTTATATTTCTTCTATAGCCTTCCATGCATCCAAAAAAATTGGCTGAACTCCTGTGAGGCACAGTGCTAGGTATTACAGGGAATACGAATAGATACAAGATGCAATCTCTGCCCTTCAGCTGAAGAAATAAAACAAGTATGCATATAATTATAAGGCAGAACATATATGATAAACTTATATAAGTGTTATATATATCATAGTAAGTGCTGAGAACACAGAATAAAAGCAAAACTAAATAATAGTTTTTCAAGGAAGGACTCATGTTGTCCTGGTATCTGAGATGAGCCTAAAGCATCATTAGGATCCTAAAAGCCCAAAATAGAAGATTAAGTCTAGAAAAGAAAGATTCATGCTTAAGAAATATACCAATTTATTGTTCTCTAATCAAATAAAAAAGTCACTTCTATAAAAAGTAAACTTTGGTTCATCCTAGCAAGTTTAATATGCAAACAATATTTTGATTAGTAATAAACTGTGAAAATGAATACCAAAAGAAAGATTTAGATCTGCTATTCTGAGCTTCCAACTCATGGCAGTCAGCTGGCTAAGAAAAATGGCAAGGGGTAGCTGGCAAACTACAGGCTATTGAGATATTTATAACCACTTGAGTCTAAAAAAATTCCTAAAGCTTTATTTAATATTTGCAAATAAAGTTTTCTAATTATTTAATATTAAATCGCATACTCTATTACTGAACTCCTCAGGGAAGAAGATACTATTTAAATGCAAAACAGAAGCATAATTATTCATTTCAATTTAACAATAATTAAATGAAAAGCAAGTACAGGTACTGCCAAGAATCTCTTCTAATACTGTACTAATGGACATGCGACTATTAACAAACACTAATCTCATTAAAAATAAATGATTTATCTAGGCTCAGATTCATCATATTCATAGTTAAAAGTATATGGCTTATACTTTTTAAATAATCAATTTTCTGATAACATTTATACCTGGTCATAACATTCTGTGCAGTATTAAATGTATTTATTTCAAGATTTCATACACTAAATGAAAACATGTCTAGTCATCTTATTACAGAGAATAAAATCCAAACATAAAAGCAGAGCTTGGGAAATTAATTCTCCACAAATTATTTGGATTTTCTATTTTTCTGAGCTGGATTATTAGAACAGATTAACAAAGTGATTTGCGTGTGTGTGTGTGTGTGTGTGTGTGTGTGTGTGTGTGTGTGTGTGTATGTATGTATGTGAAGAGAGAAAATGTAGGTTTTCAGTATGGCCAACTAAATTCCTTATGGATCCAATGCTTCCAAAAATAACAACTCTAAATTCTGGACAAAATACAAACAACAAAAACAACAACAACTAAAGGCAGCCTGGGTGCCTATGAATAGGAAAATGCCTAAACAAACGGTGATGCATTCAAACAACCAATACTGAGCAGTTTAAAAAAAAGAACCATGCAACAACAGGACTGAATGTCAAAACCATTATGTCAAGTAAAAAAGGTCTCACACACAAGGGTATACATAGTATGATTCCTTTTATGTGAAATTCTAACAGAGACAAATCTAATCTATGGTGGAAAAACAAAACAAAACAAAACAGTGGTTTTCTCTGGCGAGTGTTTTAGGCAACTGACTCTGAAGGGGCAGGGAAAACTTCCCGGGTGGTAATCTTCACTATCTTGATAGGGGTGGTAAGTTATATAGGTGTATGCATTTGTCAAAATTTAGTGAACATACAGTTGAGATCTGTGCTTTTCATTGCATGTAAATTTTACCTCAAAAGAAAAGAATGTAAAATATTGAACTGTAGTCAATGACATGCATACTAAAATATTTAGGGGGAAAGTGTACTGATGGCTGCAATTTACCCTGAAATGCATCAAAAATAAGATAGGCACAGATAGATGAATAAATATTGATATAGCAAATATACTAAAATATTAATGGCAAAATCTTGGTGTGGATATATGCATATTCACTGTAAACCTCTTTGATTTTTCTAAATCTTCACTAAAAAAATGTTAGAGATCAAAAAAAAAAAAAGAAGAAGGAAAATAACATTAGATTAATTCAGAACAAGTCCTATGATGCTAACATCATTTCCTTTCTATTTTATCGGGATTACCACCAGACTGGTAACTCAGAGAAAGACAACTGACAATGTATTTGGACCCCGATAAATGTGGATCTCTCTTCATAATCTGATTAAGGCAAAAACCCCAGATTGCATTAATAATAATGATAATAGCTACTGCTGTGTACAATACTCTTTACTAGACACTTTCCTAGCACTTTATGTATATTAACTATTTGATCTCGACAACAATGCGATGAGATAAATACTATTATCCACATTATACCAATGGGGAAACTAAGATGTTAGGATAATTTGCTCAAGGTCACATACATGTAAGTGGAAGAGCCAGAAATTAGAATCCAAAGAGTGTGGGTCAGAACCCCTGCTCTTAACCACTTCCCCATGACTGTTCCCCTAGTTGACTCTGTAACTGATACAATGTCATATAGGGTGCTCTTGTCAAGTTTGTGGTTGACATGAAGCTAGGAGCAAAAGCAAATATAGTACTTTACAATTTATCCCAAACGATTAGGGACATATAAATAAAAGACTAACAAGATAAAATCCCATACGGATAAAATGTAAGATCCTGCATTTGAGTCCAAACAACCAACTTTACCTCCTGTGACAACACTGGTGCACAGCAGGTGTTGGGCAAGAACCTGTCAAATGAATGTACGACTGAGTGGCAGGGGAGAGAGTGTGTGAAAAAGGACAGGCTTTAATAAAACCAAAGCAAAATATAAATTTAATAGATAATGCTACAAAACACTAATATATAACTATGTTATCTAGAAGTAGGTTAAATGAGCACTCTACAAGTCTGTTCTAGTCAGACCAATGCCAGATATGCTGTGCTAACTTCTGGGAACTACAGAGTAAAGACATAGGTAACCTGGAACAAGTTTAGAACAAAAGTGTAAGACTTAAAACTGACCTATGTGAGATACAGTGGAAAAAGCTGTGAACATTTAATGTGGAGAAAAGAATTAAATGAACACTGTAGCAAACTTCAAAATGTAAGGTACTGTCATGAAAAAGAAGAATCACACTTATTCTATAATTGTCCATAAGAATAAAAATAAAGTCAATTGAGAGAAGCTACAGGAGCTTCAGGGAAACAAAATCAGTGTCAAGGAAGACTTTTCTAACAGATATAACCACAAAAGAAAAGGTGGGAGAGAAGGGACTATCTCATAAGGGTATGAATACCCTAAATATGATAAAAATAACTCAATGAAAGATTGGACCAAATTAACCTGAAGATCTCTTTCAAATCTAAGAACTTACTATATAATAAAAGGTAATTTTTATAAATCTGTCATAAAAAGCGTCAGATTGATTAAAATAGACTTGGCATGACAAAATTTAAACGTAAAGGAAAAAATAAGTTATTTGCCAAGTCTGTAAATGCAGAGAGCTTTCAGCCTAAAAACACCGTAATAAAATGCAAAAGAAAAGATAAACAAATTTGTCTACATAAATATTTAAAACTTTTACATATGAAAAACATTAAAGGGCAAACAATAAGCTATGCAATTAGGACAAAGGGATTTTATCTTTAATATAGAGCTATGGTGTCCAGTACAGCAGCCACAAGCCACATATGGCTATTTAAATTTAATTAATTTAAATTGACCTTAAATTAATTAACCATTAAAATTTTAGTTTCTCCATTGCACTAGCCACATTTCAAGTTCTTAACAGCCACTGTGGTTAGTGGCTACTGTACTGGACAATGCAGATACAGAACATTTCCATCACTGCAGAAAGTTCTATTGGAATTTTAATATTTAAAAAATTTAGTGCAGGGAATTCATTACATAGCTGATGGAAGAGCTGAGATGCCAAACAGGGGGTTGTGCATCAATGCAGAGATTAGCAACAGCAGGAAGCCGTTACCGTCCCTAAGACAGAACAGAGTGCAGAGCCCAAAACCCAATGTCACCTGGAAAAAGCTGGGACCATAGCGGGTGTCTTGGGTGGGAGCTGGAGACAAGGAGGAGAAGCAGCCCCTGCTGGATAAACACCCTGATGTAAAAAGAGGGGAAGAAATACCCAACTTCTGCCTTCCTTCTGCCCTCCAATCTCCTGCCACTACCTCCCACGGCTGAACACAGACAAAACCCAGGTGTCAAAGGAGCCTGGGAAACATAGCCTGCAGGGGTCAGACCCTCTGTTAAAAAGGGCAGAAAAGGGAAGGGAAGAAATGTCTGAGGTCAAACAGGATGAGGCCTGGCACAGGTACAAATAATTTAGAGAGAAAAAAAAAACACAAATGGCCAACATTTGAAAAATGCCCAACCTCACCAGTAATTAAATGTAAATTACAAATCACTATTAAAATAAGAATAATATTAAATTAACAATAATAATTCAAGTACTTAGTACTGATAAGGGTGTGGTAAAAACAGATACACTCACATATCCTAGGGGAAGAAAAGAATTTTCAAAATATTTTCAAAGAAGCCGGAACAATTTTGAAATTAGCATCAATAAATTTTTAAATGTTTATACTGTTAGACCAACTGAGTGCATTTCCAAGGATAGATACAAAGTCTAGAAAATCTTAAGTCCAGAAAATAATATTAGAAACAAAGATGTTCATTGCAGCTTTATAATATTGAAAAAAAAAGGGACACCCTCAATGTCCACCAGTAGGACAAAGCAAAGTAAGGCAAAGTAAGGTACATCTATCAATTTATTAAAAAATAATACTGCTTGTTTGCCAGCCACAATGAAAGGTGCTAGATATATAAAAAAGATTAAGAGGTAATGATAAACTAATTTGTATTCATTTAAATAACGTTTATGAAGGATTTAAATAAAATAAGAACGTGTTTGTGATATGCCTAGTGAATAAAGATTAATCTGAAATTGATTACTCTTACATCAAACAACATATGCCAAAAGGTTATTAGTAACAGTGGTTGCCTCTAAGTGGTAAATTTATGAGCTTATTTTTTCCTTCTTTTATATGTTTCCAAACGTTCAAAATTTTCTAAATAAAAAAACAAATTTTATGGAGCTATAAAAAACTCCTTCAGAGCTATTAATGCAAATGTTTAACAACTGTAAACCTGCCACAACAGTGCCAGTTTACCTGTTACAATAATAAACTGCATTATTTGGATCCAATTCTATCGCCTGTGTGTAACAATCCACTGCAGCAGCATAATTTTCTTCTTTCATGTGGTTATTGCCTAAAATAACCAATAGGTACAGTAAGTACAATATACAGGAAAAAAAAGTCTGGAAGATAAATTTTAATCATAGAAACTACAGTAATACGAAGGTCAGCAACATGATTTTTCATTCATACCGGAAATAAATTTTATATTGTACTATAGAGTTGATACCCCTTAGCTTTCAGTGTGTTTGAATGATTTTTAACAACGGAGAGTCTTTAAAAAATTAATCTTTGACCATGCCACTCTCAAAAATTGATTTTTTAAAGACTCTATACACTACCAAACGTAAAATAGATAGCTAGTGGGAAGCAGCCGCATAGCACAGGGAGATCAGCTTGGTGCTTTGTGACCACCTGGAGCGGTGGGATAGGGAGGGTGGGAGGGAGACGCAAGAGGGAGGAGATATGGGGATATACGTACATGTATAGCGGATTCACTTTGTTATAAAGCAGAAATTAACACACCATTGTAAAGCAACTGTACTCCAATAAAGATGAAAAACAAAATTAATCTTTTAATATATTATAAAACCAGACTTCAATAAGTGAGTAAGTGTAACAATTATGATTACCTCTTGGCAAAACCTAATCTCTTCTCACCTTCCTTATCTTTATCTCTCTCTTTCCTTTTAGAGCTGCCCCACCCCATTCCAGGTGGACCACCCTCCACAATCACTATCTCAGTCTGGACCTGGTCCTCCATTCCTTCCCTGTCAAAACATGCACCTGCTGATGAGCAAGCCCTCGGAACATGTGGTGAGGGTAAGCTAGTAAAACTACTCATGTCAATGTCATTGGCAGATATTTTTATGTGCTATCCCTTCCAGAGATAGATTCTCTCTTAAAGAAGATTATTGGAGATTAATTCCTAGAAAGACAGAATTTCAGATACCACAGCTAGCCCACAGCACACTGATCTTCAGGAAGGGCTTCTGCAGACACATATGGCAATAATTTAGCTACATTAACGACTGGTCAGCAAAATAAGGGATTTCTTGTGGCTATCTTCTGTAATCCATTAAACAGAAAAAACGTGTCATGATCACTAATAACAGCCAATGCTCAAAATTGAAATTTTTAAAACACTGGGATTACGAGGAAGTGTTTACATCTCAAAAGCCTCTATTATTCCTTCCAGCTTTCTCTGAACCAGAAGCTCTCCTATTAGCCTTGTTTTCTTAACAGATCATTAGCTACTTAATGGGAGGAGAGTGTAAATTTGCAGATAACAGTAAGATTAAAGGAAAGACACGTAGATAAGAGTACCTAAAATCATACAAAAGTTACTTCAAATTAAGAAGCAGAAATGAATATAAAGAGTGATTGCTAAATGAATATAAAAAGTGATTTCTATATAATTTCTCTTTGGGATGATAAAATGTTCTAAAATTGTGGTGATGGCTACACAACTCTGTGTACATACTAAAAACCAATGAATTCATACATGTTACAGTAAATCCCATGGTACGTCAATTATAGCTCAATAAAGCTGTATTTTTAAAGCTAAAAAAATTAATTTACATCTCCACCCCCAAAAAGAAATGAAGCTAAAAGGTTACATAGCTTTTATGATTGAGCAAGAAATTAACTACATTAGCCTCAGTACTTAAATAGATTTGCTTCTTCCATGTAAAAGATTTAAATTCTCTGGGTTACGTGGATTTTCTTGTTGCCATTGGGTCTTTTTGCCTTGGGATGGCATTTCTTGGGTAGTAGTAAAACCTAGTGTATGTCTTTTCCCGTAAACCACACTAAGTGTACAGATACTAAATATATATATATATATATATATATATATATAGCGATATTAATGATAAAAAGCTTCAAGTCAGAAAATATTCAATATATAAAAACTCAGGACACAGATATTTGTGAAGATAAATATAACTAGGCACTGCACAGCACTCTATATTTATACACAGAACTCTCCTGTCTCCTTTAATCCTCAAGACAACCCTTTGAGATATGGCTTTACTTCTGTGACATGGCAGGGAATTACAGCAATGAACCCTTCTTGGTTTTGTCTGATCTTATTGCATCTCTTCAGAAGCAAAGCACACAAAAATATTTGAAAGCAACCTTCCAGGAAGGTACTAGCTGGCCAGAAGCCCTGATTAACACAGGTAAGTATAACATGCAGCCTGTAATAACCCTATGCTTGACAGTCTACCGTGGCCATTTGTTTTCACATGAATAGCAAAATCTGTATGACAATTGCTTTAACTTTATGTGTAACATGTCTTAGTGTGACATGTCTTAGTGAAAACAAAGATTAAGAGCTTTTGGTTAAAGCCACAGCAGTAAGTAATTCAGTTTACCCCTGCTGCCAGAGTAAATGAGCCTCATTCTGCATCTCCTTCCAACCCTCAACTTACTAACATTCATTATATCAAAACAAACTCTACAGGGAATGCAGTCTCCCAATGTTCTGCCATGCAGAGGGAGTAAATATGAGGGACAAAAATAAAATTTCAATTTGCCATTTAGTACTAGAGCTAAAACAAGAGAGCTGCAAAAGCAAAATGTTAGTGGAGCATATATTACATCACTGAGGATTTCACACACTACAAAAGTCTAAGTAGAAGGAAAAAGAAACATCAGATTAAATTGTTTCAGTGAGAATAATATATGAAAAACGCATTTGTATCTGGATAGTTCAAATGCAAATTCTTTGGGGAATACTATAATTCAAATGACAATGAGGATCTGGTTACTTTATTTTACATGTAATTTACGAAAGTCCTAATTCTAAAATTTTAAGTCACTGTAGTGATAAGATTTCTTAGAGGAAATAAAAAATTGAAAACTGAAACCAGTCTATTTGTAGGAAACACAGCATTTTCTAATGTAATCCAAAGAAGATAATCACACAATAGTGAAAATAAATATAGACAAAGATATTAAGACAGCTTTACTTAGGATTACAAAATTATCTGTCTAGGTAAGTAAATCACGGTCTAACAGTACCATGGAACACTATGCAGCCATTAAAAGCAGTGATACAGTGTAATTTATAGACTTAATAGAAAGGACCATGCCGGAGGAATAGGAAAAGCATACTCTTCTGTATCTACCTTTTTACACAACAACCAATTTTTTTAAGAAAAAAACTCAACTGCCTTCTTCAGAGTATAAACTAAAGAAAAGGCCAGAAAATGGTCCTGAACCATTTGTGTACAGCTTCAGAACATTGCACATTCCCTAATAACTCTCTGCCTATAGGACAGTGTCTTTGTTGGCTCTCATTTACTGGTAAGGATCAGGACTCTGCCCTACAGCTCCTTAGTACAAATCTTGTAGGCCTGACCTGGCTTGCCTCTATAGCTTAACAAAACTGACGTGATATAAAAACTGAACACAGATCCTCAATGGTGACTTATTTATTAAAATCAAGTATGCTTCAATAGTCACTATTAGAAAATTTAATAACAGTAATCATGTGTGCTAGTTAATAAATTCTTAAATGCCATATACATATATTAAATTTCAAAGAACTCAAAAATGCTAAATATACAAAAGTTAAAAATAATACTGAAAATCATTTTCATATCTTTGATTAAGCATAAAGAATTTGGGATCCTAGAGTACACACAGCAAATACAGTTGCAAATAATCAACCCTTCAGTGACTTGTTTTGCAAGTTTTACTCACAACAGATCTGCTTCTCTTGAAGCAAGCCATACCTATATTGTTCACAAGCCATTCTCTATTTCCAGGCTCATTTCTGTTTCACAAATGCCACAAGGACTTACGACAACCCCGTCTTGGCAGTACAAACCAGAATCTTATTGGGTGACAGAGTCACTTTCCCTAGAGTTTCAGAAAGCTTTACTAAGTAATTTTTCTATGAAATATTCACCTTCATCTTTTAATTGGTCAGCTTTTCCCACATCTTCAGGCACTGAGTTTGAGAGAGGCAGAATGTCATTCTGAAATTAAATAAAATACAATGTACTTCCATTTAGCTACATAAAAAGTCATCCCAGAGAACTATAAATTAAAGTAATAATTATTTAGTACATCATCTATAAATCTATGTCATGACATCTAACATCTAAATAACACTGTCAGCAAGAAATAGGGAAAAAGTCCCACAACATACTTTTATTAGAAAAACAAATATGTGGAATTTTTTCTAGAAAAAAACGGGCAACTGTGAATCAATTTTTTTTTACTTGCTTTCGCTGTATCTAAAAATCCTACTTCATAAACAAAAACAGAATCAGTATACAAAGAGTAGTAATAGAATTATGCTCAAAGGATTGTTTAGTGAAAATTTTGAAACATAATGTTAATATCCTAAGAGAAAGTCAAATCCACAGGTACCAAAAAAAGCATTTATAATATGATCTTATTGTTTAAAATATATGCACATACATTCACATGCACACAGGCTGAAAATCAAAGACTGGAAAGGTACACACAAAAGGTTAACAGTAGGAATATTTGGAAGTAGGATTTTCAGTCTCTGCTTTATATCCTTTCATATTGTCCAAACTTTTTAAAACAATGGTCATAGATTTATTTCCTCATTAAGATAATAAGCATGGGCTTCCCTGGTAGCGCAGTGGTTGACAGTCCGCCTGCCGATGCAGGGGACACGGGTTCATGCCCCAATCCGGGAAAATCCCACATGCCGCGGAGCAGCTGGGCCCGTGAGCCATCGCCGCTGAGCCTGCGTGTCTGGAGCCTGTGCTCCGCAACGGGAGAGGCCACAACAGTGAGAGGCCGGCGTAAAGCAAAAAAAAAAAAAAAAAAAAGATAATAAGCAGTATAAGATTCCTGTTTTTAGCACCTACTATCATCCTCAAACCTCTTTTTCAATAAGGTTCAAACCAAAGTGCTTATGAAAACTAAATGAAAATTTAGAAATGTCTTGAGTGGCACTGGAAACACAGTGTATTTTTCCATTTTTGGAAGATTCTTTTTAAATTGTGTTGTTAAACTTGACTCCGAAGTTCATAAATGTTTATAATTTTCAAAAAAGTATAATTTGTAGTCAATATACTATGTACCATATTTATTTATTTATTTTTTGCGGTACGCGGGCCTCTCACTGTTGTGGCCTCTCCTGTTGCGGAGCACAGGCTCCGGACACGCAGGCTCAGTGGCCATGGCTCACGGGCCTAGCCCCTCCACAGCATGTGGGAATCTTCCCAGACCGGGACATGAACCTGCGTCCCCTGCATCGGCAGGCGGACACTCAACCACTGCACCACCAGGGAAGCCCTGGAGCCAGTTTTAAGAAACTATATTTTTAAAATAGTAAGCAACAAATTTTTACAATTAAGTACAATCAGAGAGAAATGGAAGAAGAAGAAAAAAAAGAGCTCTATTCAATCAATCTGAGCTTCCTAGGAGGAAAAAAAAAAACTATTGATCTCTTCAGTACTAGTCAATGATAACAGGAGCTAAAGAGTGAGCAAATCCAAGTGCCGTCTCACCCACAAGCCTCTCGGGCATCTCAGAGTAAAGAAGGTCGTCTTCTGCCATAGCCATGTCCAGCCTCTGAAATAGGGCTCCCTAAGGATGCCACAAGCTCAGAAAATGAAAGAACCACAGAAACCAAAGAAAACAAAAGGACCACGGAGACATTCCACTATCTCCTTGCATCTTGTCAGATAATTAGAATTCATCTGTTTGATGAATTAATGTATAACTGTATTATCCTTTTTCCAAGCATAAAAAGAGGGAGCAGTTTACTGCCAAATTACCATTTTCATTGCAACTCTAAGAACCTCTTCCCAACAAATTCTAAAAACAGTCTGTGCAGTATTCTCAGCCATGTCCCTGCCAAGTTGAAGTATACCTTGCAAGTTTCAGCTCCTCTCCTGAGTTCCTCATTCTGTACTGAAGCTTAAATACAGAGTTAGAATAATAAAAGAGGTTCACGTGGCACCAAAATGTAATGAAAAACCACGTGGGCTGACCCCCTGTGGCCCTAAACTCACTAGCCTTTAGATTTTTCAATCTTATAGTCCATATTTCCTGAAAAGGCCAGAAACCAGAGACCATGTAAACAGTCCTAGGGAGCAGAGATCAGAACACTTGGATTTCAGTCTTGCTTTTGCACACTGACCCTGAACCTTTCCCTGTTTAAAGAGCCCCATCAATGGCCAAATTTGATAAAATCTGCTTCAAAATGATGATGCAATTCCTGATGATGCCTCTTCTATATGGTTTCTTCCTAAACATTAAGACTTTTATTTTCAACTTGTATTTCATGTTTTCAGGGAATATCAATTCAGATGTCAGAAATCTAAAAACACCCGGATACTGTAAAGGACTTAAGAAGTCAACTACGATATATCATTAAATATAAAAGAAGGTGAGAGGATGAGAAGAGTTACTAATATGAAAATCTAAAGCACATTAAAAGTTATATTTTAGGTCCCAAATCATCCATGTGGACCAACTATCTTATACCCAGGAAGAAGTTAGTTACTTAAAGCCTGGCCCCTCAAATATTAACAATCCAACATAATATTGCAGTCATACTTAGAAAATGAGATACTAATGAGAAAACAAAGACAGCTTACCTTACAGAAGGAATTTGTGAACATTTCTGTCAAAGGCTGTGAAACTGCTAGATGTGTATCTTCTGCGCTGATTTTAAAAACTGTCTCCAAGCACTGAATTGCAACTTGAAATAAATTTTAATAGTGAAAAAAAATTAGCAACCTAAAAAAAGAAACAACCTTTTTTCTGGTAGAAATCTGCACTCTGCAATCTGTGGTAATTCAGCATTTTGATCACAGAACATATGGAAAACTAAATGGTTCATCTGCATAAAGATTTCTGTTTATAGACCAGCTATTGAGGGAAGACAACTTAGTTTCTCATTCCTCATTTAAAGAAAAATGTTACCTAGAATATAACTTCTCAGTATATGTATTACATCATATTCTTTTTAAAGCAGGTCATTAACAACATATTCCCCATTACCAGTATCTTGAATAACACTTTAAAAATTATCTTTTTTAATGTGAGAAACAGAATTCTCAACCTGATTAAAAACAGTAAGAGAAACAGTCTTTGGCCCATAGGAAACACTAAATATTAATCCTGGTGTACTTACTTATGTTAAAATAGTTTGGCTTTTAAAAATTCATTCAGGCATGCAAATTTACCAAGCACCTACTATGTGAAAGGTGCTGTTATAAGGTGGTAGAGATACAACAGTTAACCTAACACAAAAATCACGATCCATGTGATGAAGCTCACCCTTAATAGAAGGAGGCAGACAAACACAGTAAGTAAAGTACATGGCATGTTAAATGTTGACAGGTGCCTCATCTACATTGATGTATGACAAGATAACCAGTATGGCTAGGGTACAGACTAGGTGGAAAGACATGGTGGGCGATTATGCTAGAACAAAGTCTGTCGCTGGATGACAAGGCACCTTAAATAATATTTTTAAAGGACATGGATTTGATGCTATGGGCAAATGGAGAGCCATTAGTGATTTTAGTGAAGGAGAGCAACATAACTGGATTTGTGTTTAGAACTAAAATACTAGTTAAGTATAGTCTAGTAAGAATGCTGAGAATGAATTAGAGAGGGAAGCTGAGGGAGAAAATGGAAGCAAAAAAGCAGGAACCCATTTATGGGTTCCTACATCAATGACCTAAACAAACAAGGAGCCTAAACTAGGGCAAAAACAGTGAAGAAAGCATATCCTGCCCTTTTTACAAGTCCTCACTGAGGGGAATGGAGGCAGATTCTTATCCCGAGAGTGCTCTCCTTTGAACAAGAATTCTCTTCTGGCTCAACAAGATGGGGATGTAGCCAAAGTGTCCAGTGTACTTCTAGACAGTGTGGAATAGATTCACTTACATTTGTGTATGACTTTTTTTTTTTTAATTCAGTTTGTTTAAACCAAAAACAAAAATTAAAAACAGGTCACACATTCTCCCATTCCCTACTCCCTGTCTCTGGCAACCACCAATCTGTTCTCTGTATCTATGAGCTTGGGTTTTTATTATTATTATTATTTATTTTTTAGATTCTACATATAAGAGAGATCATAGGCTGTCTTACTTTGACTTATTATAGATCCAATTACATTTGTGTATGACTTTTAAAAGACACATTATGGTCCTGAGAAAATTACCTCTATCATAAAAGAAACACTATTACTGTCACTATCCACAGATCAATTCTCCTTAGAAAAGGGACTGAATAACAAACTGAGTTACCAACTACCAAAAGTCAAAGTGTCTTTTAGAAAGAAAATAATGCACTGTTTACCCAACCCTCATTCTCTCCCTTTCTATCCTTGCTAAGTAGTTGTTCTTTTACTTCAGTTGTACTTGCACTAAACACACTGGGCCATAAGAAAATAGACTCTCATTGCCATGAAGACAATTAATTAAAAATCAATTATTATTAATAATAATACATGTATGTATATGTATACATTTCTTTTTGATCGGCATCTTTCTTTCCTTATCGTATTGGTCATTTACTGTGCCACGTTGCTAGCTGGTACATGTTTCTAGTATCGTACTTACCACACATACTACATTATATGCACTTAAAACATCGGTCTCCCATATTAGACTGTCTCCTTGACAATAAGGCCTACATTTTACTTATCTTTTGACTTTAACACAGCCTGGCAAATAATAGATGCTCAATAAATTTAATCTACGTCTTTGTTTACAGTGGAAGTAACAGTTTAATTTCAGAGGAAATAGAAACAATAAAATGTGCAGAAGAGAGCACTTATTCCCCCCAAAACATTAATTCACAGCCTTGTGAAAGGTGGATAGAACCCAACCGAGGCCTTAACCAGAATCAGAGTATGGAACATCACACTGACAGGGGAAAAGTCCACATAAAAATATGAGGGATTTTTACACTCTAACTTGTTGAGGCAATCCAGTCCAGCTCCTTTACCTCTGCTGCCACTAACCTTAAAACACAGATCTGGCACATTCTAGACACAATCAAGTATTACTAAAGGAGGTGGCTCTTTGGGTTTTTTTTAAACACAATTGTTCGTTTGTTTTAAAATCACTTTACTGAAGTATGATTGACATGTAAGAATATATGTCCATATTTAATGGACACAACGCAGCAAGCTTGGGGATAAGAATACACCCGTGAAACTGTCACCACTATCAAGGCCACAGACATATACATACCCATCACTTCCCAACATTTCCTCTTGTCCCCTTTATTGGGGTGTGTGTGTGTGTGTTAAGAACACTTGACGTAAGATCTACCCTCTTACTAGATTTTCAGTATACAATCCAGTTAGCTATAGGCACTGTGCTGAACAGTAGGTCTCTAGAACTTATTTATTTTGCATAACTGAAACTCTGTACCCTTTGACCATTACCTCCCCATTTCCTCTTACCCCAGCCCCGCCAACCACCATTCTGCTCTGTGCTTCTATGCGTTTGACTATTTTAGATTCCACATTAAGTAAACACAATTGTTTTGATACATAAACTTGCTGCCAAAATGTTTAGTGTTCAACACTAACACATATTTAGAGAGATAAATGGTTTAGTGAAAAAACCCACCACAGCCTTGGAACTCAGGACTCTCATTATCATTATTAATCTAGGAAAAAAATCTAATAACCTGGGTGCAATAATTTATCTTACTTTTACCTCAAGATTTTCATTTATGAAACAGGGATTATTATATGTGATCCTCCTTTCAGCAGGTTATACTCAGGAATAAATCATAAAAATCTTAAGAAATTCTATACACAATTTTGCTCTACTTTAACACCAAACAATAATAGTCTGTTTGGTACTGATAAGGAGAGGGACAAGCGAAGAATTCTCAATAATACCATATCCCATCTATATAGCACTTTATACTAAAGCTTCCATATGCTATATTACCTGCCATCACTAATTCTTGACAAATCTAATTGTCTTGACAAATCTATTAGATAGAGGGGGCAGAGATCTCCACCTAACAGACTTAGAAATTAAGATACAGACCAAATGAATGAGATACCCAGGATCACTTGATTCAATTCATCAATTCAATTGAACAAATATTTTTTGAGCACCTATCATGTGTCACGCACTTTTCTAGGAGCTTTGTATACAACAGTGAATAAAACAGGAAAGATTCCTGACTGCTTGGGGCTGCCATTGCAGTGGGGGATGGAGAGGCAGACTGTAAACAATATACTATACAAAGTAGAACAGGGTGAAGAGGATGGGAGCATGGGGAGCAGAGCAGGGATGCAGGCTGCAGATTTAATGGCATGCTCAGGGAAGGCCTCATTCAGAAAAGAGGACTTGAAGGAGATGGGGATATTACCGTTATCTGGGGGAAGAACATTCCAGGCAGAGAAAACAACTGGAGCAAAAGCCTTTAGGAAAGAGCATTTGGTGCATTTCATTTGGTGCATTCAGAGTGAGGAAGCTAATTTGACTAAAGTCAAATGAGAAAGAGGAGGAGTCTGTGAACAACACATCACAGAAGTCCAAATTATATAGATCCTTTAAACAATGACTTAGTAACATGAAGAGTCACTGCAAGATTTTGAGTGGAAAAATAATGGAATCTGACACAGTTTGTTTTAAAGGATCACTGGTTGCTGCATTTAGAAAAGTCAATGAAGCAGCAATTATAGAAGCAGAGAGACCAGTTAGAGGCCATCACAGTAAAATAAATACTTAGTTCTATCCAGGGGTAATATCAGTGGAAGTGGGAAAAAGTCAAGATATCCTTTGAAGTCACAGCCAACAAGATTTATTGAACAGTTAGATGCAGAGTCTAAGAGAAAGACAAGAGTCCAGAATGATAACAAAACTTTTGGCCAGAGCAACTGAAAAGATGGGAGTTGTCATCAACTGAGTTGGGGAAGTTGTGGAATAGAACAGATTTTGGGTGGGAGGATCAGGAGTTCAGTCTTGGAAATGTTCAACTTGAGGTGCCTGTTAGACATATAAGTGGAGATAGCTAGTAGGCAGTTAGATATAGAAGCCTGGAGTTCAGAAGAAAGGTCTGACCTGAGGGTATACATTTGAGATATCAGCATATACATTTGAGAGATATCAGCATATAAAAAAGAACATTTAAGGCCAAGAAGCTTAACTGTATCATCAAAAAAGTGAATGCAGATAATGAAGAGAAGAAGATCAAGTACTGGACCCTGGATATTCCAGGTGAGGGAAAACAAGAGGAACAAGCAAAGGAAACAGAGAAAGAGCAAACAATGAGATTAGAAGAAAACCAAGAGAGCATGAGGTATCCTGGAAGCCAAGTGAATAAATAAATAAATAAATAAATAAATAAAGTATATGGGTGGAGCTTTATCAGAGGCAGCTAATAAATCAGATGAAGACTGAAAACTGACCATTGAACTACCTAACACAGAAATTGCTGATGACCTTGATGAGAACAATATGAGTGGAGAGATGGAGGCAAAGGCCTATCTGGAGTGCTTAAGAAAGAGTAGGAGATGGGACTTCCCTTGGTGGTCCAGTGGTTAAGAATCTGCCTTCCAATGCAGGGGATGCGGGCTCGATCCCTGGTTGGGGAACTAAGATCCCACATGCCACAGGGCAACTAAGCCTACGCACCGCAACTACTGAGTCCATGCACCACGAGCTCTGGAGCCCACATGCCACAACTAGAGAAAAGCCTGCGAGCCACAACAAAGAGCCCACATGCCACAACAAAAGATCCCGCATGCTGCAACTAAGACACGACACAGCCATAAATAAATAAATAAATAAATAAAAGGAAGGAAGGAAGGACAGGAGAGGAATTGCAGAAAGCAAGTACAGACAATTCTTTCAAAGAGCTTTCCAGCAAGAGACAAAAAAATCAGGCAATATTTCAGTGGGGGGAGGGGTAGGTAGTAGTATGGCAAGAGTAATTAATTGTCGTTTTTGAATTTTTAAGAAGGGAGAAAGTTTATATTCTGATGGAAATGATCTAGAAGAGATTGAAAATTTGCTCATGTAAGACAAGGAGGGTAAAATAACTAGAGTGAGAGCCTGGAGTAGGTGAGACAGGATAGAATCCAGTCTGCGAGTAGAGGGGTTTCAGTTAGAAAGGACAATGGATAGTTCATCTATGGTATCTTAGCCTGGGCTTCTATGACAGAATACCATAGACTGGGTGGCTGATACTTCTGGAGACTGGGAAGTGCAAGATCAAGGTGCCAGCAGACTCAACATCTGGTGAGGACCTGCTTTCTGGTTCACAGACAGCACCTTCTTGTTGCGTCCTCACATGGTAGAAAGAGTGAGGGAGCTCTCTGGGGTCTCTTTACCATAAGGGCACTAATCCCAGTCATGAGGACCCCAACTCTTAATACCATCACACTGGGCATCAGGTTTCAACATACGAATTTTGGGAGGACACAAATATTTAATCCATAGTATATGGTAATAGACAGGCAGACAGGCAGAGTATGTGAGTATAGATGCTGGTAGGTGGGTAGATGGGGCAGAGAGAGTCTGTGGAAGTTGTTTTCTTATTACTTCAATTTTCTTGATGGAGTAAGAACCAAGGTCATCAACAAAAAGTGAGTACGGGGGAGGAGGTTTGGGGTTTTGAGAAGGCATGAGAAAGTGTTAAAGTGCTCATCTAGAGAGCAAAAATATGAATGAACTTGGAACAGAGGGCAGCATTAAAGGTCCACTTGAGGCTCACGATCATGAACTCAAAGTGGGACTAGTCAGTAAAGCTGGGTGTTTCATTCCATCTATACAAAGTCACATGGATATGGGCATGGAGTAGGTGGAGAGCTGGATTCAAACAAGGCTGGGTTTTACAAGAAAGGGAGCCATATACACCAGCATGATTATAATAATCAACAATGGAATTTAAGCTGGGTAAGAAGAGGGGTGTGAAAAGGTAAGGGATCAATAGCTTGGAGGTATTGGTAGGTCAAAGAATTGTTGGGGTAGGGATTCTATAGGGAGTAAGCTGGAAAGACAGGCAGCAGAAGTGAAATGTTTAAGATAGAGATTAGGGAGGATAACAATAACAAGGTCTAGGGAAGAGTTTCTCAACCTCAGCAACTACTGACATTTTGGACTAGACAATTCTTTACTGTTCAGGACTGTCCTGAGCATTTGTAGTATCTTTAGCAGCATCCACGGCCTCTACCAACTAGATGTCAATAATACCAGCCCCCCAGTCGTAACAACCAAAATACCTCCAGATAATACAAAATCGCCCCAAATTGAGAACCACTGGTCTAAGGTATGACCAAGCAAGTGAAAGTGGTTGAGATCACTGGAGTACAGAAGGTCAAGAAACCAAGTGGGAGAGAACTGGAAGAATCAGGTATGAATGTATTACAATTGCCAAGAATTAAGATAGGAGTACTGCCAGAGACAGTGCGCAGGAGCCACGAGAGTCAAAACATGAAGCAGATGTCAGCAGATGACAATAATTAGGAGTGAGTGACATAACCTGATGACAAGGCTCAAAGCTGATAATACATCAGCTTCACTGTAGTGGTAAAGCTGGTATGAGAACTTAGGCTCCTCTCCTAGGGCTTTTTTATTTTATTTATTTATTTATTATTTATTTATTTACTTTTGGCTGCGTTGGATCTTCACTGCTGCACGCAGGTTTTCTCTAGTTGCAATGAGCGGGGGCTAGTCTTCCTTGCGGTGCACAGGCTTCTCATTGCCGTAGCTTCTCTTGTTGCGGAGTACGACCACTAGGGCATGCGGGCTTCAGTAGTTGTGGCACATGGGCTCAGTAGTTGTGGCGCACAGGCTTAGCTGCTCCTTGGCATGTGGGATCTTCCTGGACCAGGGCTCGAACCTGTGTCCCCTGCACTGGCAGGCGGATTCTTAACCACTGTGCCACCAGGGAAGTCCTCCTAGGGCTTTTTTAAATGTCTAGAAGGTGGGCAGACATTTCCACATGATTTCATGTTCAATTAAATTAGACTCAGAGAGTCAGAAATAGGGATTGGTCAAAAACAATTGGCACCACTTCTGAGTGCCATATATAACACACAACTGAAGACACATAGTTTTGGCCAAATACCATCCTAAAAATAGGACACAACATCTTGGTTTTTAAAAAACTCTCAATTTTCTTTCTGGCCCTTAAAAGTATTATACTGCCTTTGATGAGAAAAAAAACATCTTTTATAAATGATTCCACTTATCTGTTTGCTACAGAGCATCATAAACAACATTTTCCTTAGATAACCAGTCGCCTTTATCTTCACATAGTCTAACCATCAAGGAGGACAAAAAGACCCTAATGGACTGATTGCAATCTCCAACTGTGTGTCACCAGCTCCTCTCACTGCCACCTGGAAAGATAATCTCACCAGATTGCAAGCAGATTTAGAGCAAATGCTCAATTTTCATCCCAACTTCCTAAAAGCATATTCACAAGGGAAGTACTTGTTGAAATTAATAGATGTGTCCCCTTTAGACAAGAAACAGCTCGAGATGGGCAATTCAAATTGTACTTTTATTAAATTCTCTCAAATGTACTGTCTCATTGCAATAATTAAATCTTTAGGCCACAAGGAAGCTGGGCTTATTGAACCTCCACAAGCCCAGCTGCAGAATTCTATCTTGTTATGGCTATACTGAATTTAAATTTTCTAATGCATAAACATGAAGCAGAAAAGATGGTGTCAAGGAAACATGTGATGCTATCATCCAAGTCCTGCTCAACTTTACAGATTACTGAATCTAATATTTAAAGCTAACATAGATAAGGGTGAAATCCTCTTATTTCAAGTCCCCCAAGAGGAAGTTATCAGAGCTTAATAGTGATATAATTATTAGACTTGCATAGTGCTTTTATGATGACTAAGGTGTTTTCATATATTGACTCTAAACTGGATGCTTTCCTATTAGGAAACGACAACAAGATCTTCAAAGTAAGAACCAGGATTTAAATCTCAGCTTTGTCACATATTAGCTGTGTTATATTACTTTATCTGCTTTCATTTACTTATCTGTTGAATGCGGATAGTAACTAACTTAACAGTTACTGTGGAGAAAAATTTCCCTACAATATGAATAGCATAGTTCTGACACATAATAGTTGTTCAATAAATAAACAATAGTTGGGCTTCCCTGGTGGCGCAGTGGTTAAGAATCCACCTGCCAATGCAGGGGAAACAGGTTCGAACCGTGGTCCGGGAAGATCCCACATGTGACGGAGCAGCTAAGCCCGTGCGCCACAACTGCTGAGCCTGTGCTCTGGAGCCCGCAAGCCACGACTACTGAGCCCACAAGCCAAAACTACTGAAGCCTGCGTGCCCTAGTGCCCGTGCTCCACAATAAGAGAAGCCACCGCAATGAGAAGCCAGTGCACTGCAACGAAGAGTAGCCCCCACTCGCCAAAAGCCCACGTGCAGCAACCAAGACCCAATGCAGCCAAAAATAAATAAAATAAAATAAAATAATTTTTAAAATAAATAAAAAACAATAGTCCTCTTGTTGTTAATTGTAAAACACAAAACAAGCCTCAGAGAATGAAAACACCATAACCTTATTGTAAGGTCTCTCTCCTTGAAAAATCTACAAAATGTTCTGATTTTGATACAACAGATCATAAAGTCACGCTTATAGCTATTTTAGTCTTTATTTATAATTATAACATAAATGAACATAGAGAACAGGTACCTACCTTCCAAACTCTCTTGCTCATCTGAAGTATAAGCATCCATCTGACTTTGTTCCCGTAAGAAACGAATAACCGCATAAACTAGGTGCTTGATGGATGACATTTTTAAAGTTTAAACACTTTTCCTTGATAAGAAAAAGGAAAACACTGAAATAAGTAATTTTAAAGAATCAGTGAAGATTATAAATCACAAGGGTCATAAATTACATTAAAAGTAAAAAGTCTGTATTATCTTCATTCCTTTCTTTTTAAAGAGTCAAGAGAGCACAAAGTATAGATATGCTAATGTATGACATTTTCATTTACACCCAGTAATATTAGGTTATGTTAAAACTTGCAAAAGTAAAATCTTTCTCAAAACATGTACAACATAGCTTAAATTCTCACTGAATAGTTCACTGTCTCTTAACAGTTTATATGGTACAGATCCAGAAAAGGACAGGGGTATAGATGCAGATATAGAAATCCCCAAAAGGCTTTAGTACTAAGTTGAGGGAGATTTCATACTGCTGACTCAGAAGCTGATCCACGCTGAGTATTTTCCTCTGTTTCATGAGATTTTTTTCAAATGTATGCACAATTTACACTCCACCTACTTTTGTAGGTGGAGACAGTTATGTGATGAGAAAATATATTAGGGAAAGGTTGTTCAGCCATTGGGTGTCATTTTTAATAAAAATGGCATTTCTATTTAATCAAGACATGTCAGAAAATCATTGCCTAAGACGATGGATACTACAAACCGACCAATGCTCTCTGCAGTGGCTGTGCTCTCGTGGACAAACTGGAAGCTCTGGGTCATGTTCATTCACATGGAATACTATCGCATCCAAACAGTGGCGCAGGGCCATCATGCATTAATGGCTTATTTCCAATAAATCGAATCATCCATCTGCTCCCCAGGTTCCCTAATTCAAAGCCAGGGTGTGGTACCCACCACTAGGACGTTTATTATTTGTGGGCTTATTTTAAAAGCGAGCCCAGCCAACAGGCCATGGGGCTGCAAGTACTAAATAAGGCCCCAGGGCAGAAGGGTGAAAAAAGAATGGGGGGGGGAGGGGAGCGGGGGTGCGAGGGGAAATGGAGAAGGGCAACCTCCTCCGGGCTTCTCCCCCTTCCTCTCCCCAGAGCACATCGACCTCCATCTCCCTCCCTTCGGTACCCAGGCCTCGCCTTGGCCCTGACGGGGTTTGCTGCGGGTGCGCGGTGCAGGCCCGGTCTGGGGCGGCGGGAGACGGACCCCTCCCATACAGAAGCCCCTTACCAGGGAAGAGGACGCGAGACAGTGGTAGCGGGCCCGAGGGCGTCGGTAAGTCGGTCCGCCGCCCCGCTGATTCTCCGGGCTTGAGCCTGGCTTCGAAGCGCAGCACTGCGAACGGTGGCCCAAACTTCCCCGGCCCCCAGACCGCCGCCGCCCCTTAGCCCACCCAGCTGTGCGCTTCAACCCAGCTGAGGAGCCTCGCCAGAACCGCCCCCGGGGCGGTGCAAGACGCACAGGGCGGGACGCGGAGCGGGCGCGGGGCGGGGCGGGGCCGGGCTCAGGCCGGGGCGGGGCCGGGGCGGGGCTGAAATGGGCGCCGGCTTGGGGCTGACGCACGTGGGAGGGTTCAGGCGGAGCTTGCCGCCGTCGCCGGTCTTGTCTGTCCTGCTAGGCCGCTGCGCGGCTTCCCGGCGTCCCGAATCCCTCACCCCCAAACCGGAGGACAGCGCGCCCTCAGCCGCCGTCGCCTTTCGGCGCTCCCATGATAGCCCAGTGCTTTTCGGCTGTGCGAAGCCTCCACAGGTACCTCCCGTGCGCGTGTTAACCTTGACCTTGGGCAGAGCGGGGTCTTCTGCCCCGTCACTGCCAGGCGCCTCCGCCCAGCCTTTCCAGACAGCACCCCTCCGACGCTCCTGGAACCCTCCCTCCCCACAGTCCGCATGGTCTACCCCGAGGGACACCTGGCGCGGGAACTTGGGGCCACCTTTTCTTCATCCACTCCCTTGAGAGGGCGTCCATTCCCCTTTGTTTGGGACTGCCTCAGCTGCAAGCAGTGAGACTGGTCCCAGGCCCAGCCCAAAACGAATGCAGAAATATGGTCGGGATAAGTAAATCATTTGACTTTCGTCCCCATCCAGAACTGCAGACCTGTCGTTAACAGTGCCAGCAGCTGTAGACTCGAATAACAATTCTCATTTACCCCTCATGCACATCGTTAGCATACACATCGTTTAACACTCGCGCAAGATGCAGCCGCTATGATTTTGCTGCTTATTTCCGTCCATGCTTTCTAATTTCCTTTTTATTTACTTCCCATAAAACATTCGGCCTCTGGCCGGGGCTAATTGACTTGGCCCCAAATGGAGGAAATGATTGCTTGGACACGGTTTGGTGCAGCCCCAGCTGCTGTTTTGGACTGCTTCCTTAGCGCCCTCGCCACACCCCTGTGCCGTAGACCAGTAGCAACATGGTGAGAGAATTAAATTCTTTGCACGGATGCGCTGGATGGAATGGTTTTCAGAAACAATGCCACTACCACCCGCATTCCCAAATCTAGCTTTGAACTGAAAATCTGAATGAAGAACCAATAGAAAAAGGGAAATATGTGTTTCTTGCTAGATCCTTATAAAACCTTTAGAACCTAGCAATCAGCCTGTAAGCTTTTTAACAGTTTTCTGTTGTACGTTGCCACTCATCTGTGTGGAGCCTTAGGCTACTCAGTCCTTATAGTTTTGGCGCATCTGGGGACAGTAGTGATTATAAAGAGTTAGTGTGATGATTTTGACCATATTTCAGGCTGTCCTTTTAGTCTGCAGGCTGCAAGTGGTATAGCTCTCAAATGAAGCTATACCAACAAATGAAGAAATATATATCTTCCTATAACGCAGGTGTGAGAAGAGAGAATAAATTTCATATTTGACAGTAGTTCTCAAACTTTTTAGTCTCAGGACCTCTTTACCACTCAAAAATTACTGAGGACCTAAGAGCTTCTGTTTATGTGGGTTATATCTTTCCTTATTTACCATATTAGAAATGAAACCAGGGAGATTTTTAAAGTATTTATTAGTTTATTTTTAAAACAGTAATAAATTCATTACATGCATAAATAACATTTTTAACAAAAAATAACTATTTTCCAAAACATCTCCAAAACAGTCAGTGAGAAGATGGTATTGTGGATTTTTTTCCTTTGGGTTTTTATTTTTAATTGTGGTAAAATATACATAAAATTTACCATTTTAATCATTTTAAGTGCACAATTCAGTGGCATTAAGTACATTCACATTGTTATGTAATCATTACCACTATCCATCTCCAGAACTTTTTCATCATCCCAAACTGAAACTCCTCATCATCCCCTCTTCCAGTACCTGGTAACCACTATTCTTTCTGTCTCTTTGAATTCGACTATTTTAGGTACTTGATACTAGGGGAATCTTACAATATCTGTTCTTCTGAGACTGGCTTATTTCACTTAGCATAATGTCTTTAAGCTTCATCCGTGTTGTAGCATGTGTCAGAATTTCCTTCTTTTTTAAGGCTGAGTAGTATTCTGTTGTATGGATATACCACATTTTATTTGTCCACTCATTCATCCATGGACTTTGGGTTGTTTTTACCTTTTGGCTACTTTGAGTAATGCTGCTATGATCATTGGCATGCACATTTCTGTTTAAGTCTCTAATTTCAATTCTCTGGGATAGGTACCTAGAAGGAGGATTACTGGATCACAGGATAATTCTTTGTTTAATTTTTGAGGAACCACCTTACTGTTTTCCACAACAACTGTACCATTTTACACTCTATTGGCAAAGAACAAGAGTTCCAGTTTTTCCACGTCTTCATCAACACTTGTTTTATTTATTTATTTATTTTAAAATAAGAACCATCCTAGGAATGGCATTGTTTTGCGTTTTTGCAAAACAAATATGTGACTTAATAGAAGGTAGCTGGATTCTTACATCTGCTAACACGTTTATTCTGTTGCACTGGTTCGTTTTGGTTTAAGAAGATGAAGAAAATCCCACCTGTCATATGTAGTTGGAAAAAGAAAAGTATTTTAATAGACGTTTTAGATAATCATGGGTGTTCTTTGATATCACATCAAAGTTTGACAAGGTGTAGTTTTTATAAGAATGGTTGCAATGTGAAATATGAAACTGTCAACGTACTTTTTCTTACTGTTACGTTAAAATCCATAGGTCTGTCTTACACTTGTAATGAGTCTCTTACCTATGCATGATTTTGTAATATCAAACACTATTCATTTGGAAAATAGTGGCTCACTGTGTTATACATAGCTTCCTAATGTTGACATATTTTACATTATCAAATAATCATATTCCTTAATATCATCATCCCATCATAAAAGTCTTCAAATACTAGAAAGCTGGCAAGCTCATGGTGGCAGATACAATTTTTCAAAATTCTAATTTTCATTTGAAAGCTGAAATTTTATCATCGGTAACAAATACCATCAGTTGTTTTCCTTGAAGTGACAGTCTTACTATGTTACATTTTTGAGAGGATTTCTGCAAAACACTTAAGTCTGAGTAACCATGGTTTGTCTGTCAGTCATTTTTTCAAGTATAAATGGTGTTCCATGAGAAAAGCAGGTATTTCAGTTCACAATTCAGTCAATTGCACAAGTGCTTTTAATTTGCACAACCAAATCCTCTGGACAACCATTGTACTCAGGTATTCAGCCGGTGCACTTTATGCCTACTTTGCCACACATATATTTAATGATTGAGATTTAATAAAATTAATAATTTTTACTATCTCATCAAGGACATTCTAAAGTGGAATTTACATTATTTTTAGCATGAGGGAGTGACAGTGAAGAATATAATGACTACTAGGACAGTTTGGTGTCATTGCCTTGATTTGTTCTAAGGTGCCAACAGTTTTATCTACCATTGCTTTTCACCATCAGTGCAGATGTCAACCAAGTGAAAAAGGTAAATAATGTCTTAGTATTTTTATGAAATACTTTCAACCTCACATACTCCTTGAAATGGTCTCAAGAACCATTCCCCATAGGATTGCAGACCACATTTTGAGAACCACTGGTATGTGTTATGCATATTCTTTGTTTATGCATGGAAGAAAATAAATGTAAAAAGCCGTACAATTATTACTTTTTTAGAAGCTAGCAATCTACCATAAATATATTAACTATTTTGTTACTTAAGGGCATATATTGCAGTTAATCAACATACTCTACAGTAGTAGTAGTCATCCACCCATGGTTCTTGTGAGTGACTTAATCACAGAATCTCTGTTTCAAAATCTGTATCTTCCTAAAGGAGTCAGTACTTGACTGACCACATGGAAGGCCCTCTATGTACTCCTGATTTCCTGTTCCCTTTGACACTTGGGAATTCATTTTAGTGTTATATGAGTAACTAGGTTTTTACTCAACTGGCTTATGATTTCTCTTGGGTTTTCCTGTTGTTATGGTTGCTATATACTCGTTTCCCAAATCCAGCTTTGCAGCCAGGATCATTGATGGGGGTATTTAGCCAATTTCTTGGGAATAAGTAGACTGGGGATCTGAAGATTGAATTGTACTTGCTGTTCAGCTAACCTCGTGACCTTAATTAAATCACCCAATTTCTCAGATTTCTCTTGAATTCCTTTTTTTTTTTTTTTTTTTTTTTGCGGTCCGCGGGCCTCTCACTGTTGTGGCCTCTCCCGTTGCGGAGCACAGGCTCCGGATGCGCAGGCTTAGCGGCCATGGCTCATGGGCTCAGCCGCTCCGCGGCATGCGGGATCTTCCCAGACTGGGGCACAAACCCGTGTCCCCTGCATCGGCAGGCAAACTCTCAACCACTGCGCCACCAGGGAAGCCCCAAGACATTTTTTTGAAAGACTTTTTCTTCTTATTAAGTGAAACAAAAAGGAAATCAACACAGAAACTGCAGTAAGTATAAGAGAAAGTCCAGCTTGCAAAATATAGATTTCTGACTTACCATAGCTTATTTTGGAAGACCCTGTTCTTTTCCACCTACTCTGAGATTATCTATACCTTCTGCTTAGCGTTCAAAAGGGCACCCTCTTTATTTCTCAGACACACTTAGCTGGTATCTTTGATACCTAATCTTACTTGCTGTCAAGACCAAGAGAAAATTCTTTTTCTGCCTCACATTGTAGACAGGGTTGTAGGGACTGAAATAGTTGACGGCTGCTTGCCACAAAGCATGACATGTATACTATAAGGCTACATTGTTAGATCTTATCATTCTAACACTGAAAATTATATATTTATACAGCTTTCACATCCTCATAGGAATTTTCTGGCAAGACACAGCAAAAAGAAACACAAATTATTTATGTAAATGAGAAGAAAATGAATGATAGTAGATTCCAACTACCAGTTGTACAGCTTTTTTGGAGGTCTCATATTCAGTCACTTTTTCATTTTACAAATATTTACTGAGCATCTGTTAAGTTATTGTTTAATCTCAGCACCACCTTATCCTAAACTATACAACATTCCCTTGTAAATCCTCTCTTTTGCCATTGTCCTCTGTCTCAGTGAATGTCACCAGTTACCCAAGTCAAAAGCCTTGGAGCTGTTCCTGGCCTTCTCTCGGTAACGTTTCCGTCAACTCCCAAGTCTTCAAATTCTTTCTCTTTTCTCTATTCGAGGTACCACCGCTATAATCCAAATCTTTATCATCAGTCTCAGCCTCAGTTTTTGCTTCCTACTAATATACTTTCCTTATGAAAAAAGAGATCTTTATGAAACGCAAATGTGATGTGTCACACTCCAGTTTAAAATTCTTCTTTTGATTGCCATGAATCTTAGGATAAAATCAAAACTCTTTCATATGGTTTATAAAGCCCTATACAGTCTGACCATGACTTAGCTCTCCCAGCTTCTCTTAACTCAATGTTTCAGCCGGAGAATTCATATCCTCATCTCCTGGCGTTAAATTAACACATGTTAATATCTTATTTGGAGTATGCGTCTCTTCCCCTACCTTTCCACAGCCTAGCTAATACTTGTCATTCAAACTAAAACTTATCATAGGGCTTCCCTGGTGGTGCAGTGGTTTAAAATCCGCCTGCCGATGCAGGGGACACGGGTTCGTGCCCCGGTCCGGGAAGATCCCACACGCCGCGGAGCGGCTGGGCCTGTGAGCCATGGCCGCTGAGCCTGCGCGTCCAGAGCCTGTGCTCCGCCAACGGGAGAGGCCCACGTACCCCCCCCCCAAAAAAAATGTGATCACAAATGCATGTTTCCCTAAGCAATATATGGTTTAGTTTCACATGATGGAACTAGTTTGACATGGCTGTGGTTCATTTTTTTGGTTGTTAGGTCTTTCCTTGTGTGACCATTCCAAAATTTATTATCCATTTTCTCGTCAGTGGGTTGTTCCCAGTTATTTGCTATTATAAGCAATACTGCTGTGAATATTCTTGTATTTTCTCCTGATACATATGTGCAAGGGGAAGACCTAAGAAAAATTGCTGGGTTTGTAGGACATATGTACATTCTCAACTTTACCAAATGATGTCCAATTCTTTTCCAAAGTGGTGATGCTAATTTACTCCCTCTCTCTGTATATCCTTCATGAGTAGCCATTGATCCTCCATCCTTAGCAATTCTTGGTGTTGTCAGACCTTTTACCAATCCAAGGTTGTAAAATGGTACCTCTTGGTTTTTTATGTATTGCTGTGTTTACTAATGCGTTTGAGCTGTTTTCATGTTTATATGCCATTTGTATTTTATGCCTGTTAGTGTCTTTTGCCCATTTTCTTATTTGCTTGTTTATTTTTTTCATATTGAATTTAAGTACTATTTATATATTCTAGATACGTTTCATTTGATTTCCATTCAAAAGTACATATTTATAGTGTATTTTACCTATGCCAGCCACTGAGCTAACTCTGAGAATGGAGCTGTGGACATGACAAATTATCCCTGTCCATGAGGGTTCATGCCCCTACTCTGTTTAAGGACTCAGAAAGTAATCAAACATATCTCTAAAACAGATTGGGATAGATGCTGTTAATATCAGCTTAGTTTGCACTTCCTCAGGGTCAACTTGCCTGACTCCTACTAAATTTGATCCCTCTGAATACTGTAAGTAATTCCGTAGCATACACGTTATTATTAATAGTGTTTGTCTTCCACAGTAGTTCACAAGTTTTCTGAGATCAGGAGCCTGATTTTTTGTTGTTGTTCATGTCTGTACCTCCAGCATTTAGCATGGTGTTGTTCCCAGAGTAGTTGCTTAACAACCATATGTAGTGACTGGATGGATGAAAAGATGTCATCAGTGGTAATAACTGAAAATTCAGCATTCATTCCTGATATCTAAGGAGTATAGGCCTAGATTTGGCATTTTTATATTGACAATGACAGTATAATTTCTAGTAGGAAGTAAATATTTCAAACCCTATAGGAAATAGCTCATTGTGAATTTCTATGCAAAAAAAAAAGTTGCAAGAGGAAATTTATATCTAAGTATTACTTTAGATCTAGTCGTGTAATAAAAAAATTACAGAGTAGAGTGCAGTAGGAAGCTAACCTAACCAACAGACTCATAGGAATTTTGAGTATATACTAGGTGATATGAGGCAGAAGAGAAGCCATATGTTAAAAGACATGATCTTTGTCATATTCCCTTGTCACCACTGAGGGCATTCAAATAGTGACTTGGTGCCTTACAGACCAGTTGGTGGATCTGTAGAGTAATAGTCTAATTAATGAATACTCTCTATATTAATATACATTAAGATATTAATAGCAAAGCTCATTCTACATTGTCAACCTGGATATGAAAGAAGTTGAAAGAGGTGCTAGTTTCTGAAGTACTGGGTCAGAAGCAACCAAGCTGAGAAGTTAACAAAGATGAACTTCTCATGAGTGGGCGTGGGGTCAGCCCAGGGCAGAGAAACCAGACTCTCTGGACTTGTATGACCTGGGAGTTACTTGGTACTGGGGAAACACATGACATTAAGCAGAGTGTAATCCTGAGAAAAGCCAAAATACTTAACTTGTTGTACAGACCAGGAAGGTAATGACATGCAGCTTGCCCTACTTGGTGGAAGAAGTACCCAGGAGAACCCAAAAAAGCCATGATGGTGGATTCATATACTGGAACACATCTCATTCCTGCTCTATTAGATCTAGACCCTGTGCTATAAGTACTATACTCCCATAACTGCACAAAAGAAACTGAAGGGAAGTAAAAACAAAAAAAACTTGCTTAGAATGGCAAAAAGGACCAAGGCTACTCAGTAAGATGTATAACAGCTCATCAAAATGTTCTTAATGACACTGAAAAATTGTAAAGTTACAGAAATGATGGATAGTAGAATGTGGTTGATTGAAACCTATACATAACTTTCAAATCTTCATTCACTCATGTCACAAATATTGGCCAGCCCAATATTTGCTTGTTGAAATTTACTTTGTACTCCCCCTCTTTACCATAATTAATTTGTGATTGCTTACCTTAAAAATACACCTTAAGATTAATAAAGGGAAAAGAATATTAGGCAAAAAAAATGTTTAAACATTAGAGTCAGTCTAATTCTTTTAACTGGGTTCAGAACTGTTAACTTTCTGGCAGTAAAGGCAAAGGGAAAACATACCGTTAAAAATTATCAGAAACAGAGTTTTTCCTGGTACTGTTCGTGAGATAAATTTATCATGTGGGTGCATTATACAGGGGAAATTGAGTGAATGCAATGAATAATAGCCTCAATAATACTTACATAGTAAACGCATAAGTAGACTTTGTATGGGCAATTTCTTATTCTGATCTTTCTTAAAAGACCAAGGCAGTACACGCTAGTAAGGGTGATAAGGCACATACATAAATAATTATAATACAAGATGGAGAGTGATAAGTACCACAGAGAGTAATAGAGAAATTGATATGGGAGTTCAGAGGAAGGAGAGATTATTTTCAGGATAAAAGGAAGTGGCAAGGTCATAATTGGTCCTGGAAGAGTGGTAGGATTTGGACATGTGGAGACCAGGGGAGGGAGTTCTCTTCCCCTCAGGCTGTTTACCTGAATTTAGAAATACGCACATTGAGTAAGTTGAGTGTCCAAGGCAAACATGCTAAAAACTAATGAAATGACTCCAAGAAAGAGAATGTACTACACCTTAAATTTATACAATGTTATATGGGAATTATAGCTCAATAAAGCTGGAAAAAGAACAAAGCTCAGTATGTAGAGATTTACACCACAAAAAAAAAAAAAAAAAAAAAGGGAAAGAGAATCTGCAGGGACTTCCCTGGCAGTCCAGTGGTTAAGATTTCACCTTCCAAAGCAGAGGGTGCAGGTTCGATCCCTGGTAGGGGAGCTAAGATCCCACATGCCTCAGGGCCAAAGAATCAAAACATAAAACAGAAACAGTATTGTAACGAATTCAATAACAACTTTAAAAATGGTCCACATCAGGGCTTCCCTGGTGGCGCAGTAGTTGAGAGTCCGCCTGCCGATGCAGGGGACACGGGTTCGTGCCCCGGTCCGGGAAGATCCCACATGCCGCGGAGCGGCTAGGCCCATGAGCCATGGCCACTGAGCCTGCACATCCGGAGCCTGTGCTCCGCAGCGGGAGAGGCCACAATAGTGAGAGGCTCGCGTACCGCAAAAAAAAAATAAAAATGGTCCACATAAAAAAAAAAATCTTTAAAAAAAATACATTTAATAAAAAACAGAGAAAATTTGCAAACCACATGGCGTTGGAGGCAGACCTGGTTTCAGATGCTTGTGTAATCTCACTAAGCTTCAGTTTCTTCAACCCTAAAATAGAGATAACATTTACTACCTCCTACAGTTTTTGTAAGGAGCGCAGGAACCATTGTATGTGAGAACATCTAGCACAGTGTTTGATACCAAGTGAGTCCATAATAACTTATAATTTGCTCCCTTCCATTCAAGGTAAAAGAAAGTAGTTCTAAGGACTTGGATTTTTTTTTTTTTTTTTTTTTTGGCTGTGTTAGGTCTTCGTTGCTGTGTGCAGGCTTTCTCTAGCTGCGGCGAGTGGAGACTACTCTTCGTTGCAGTGCGCGGGCTTCTCATTGCAGTGGCTTCTCTTGTTGCGGAGTACAGGGTCTAGGCGCGAGGGCTTCAGTAGTTGTAGCACATGGGCTCAGTAGTTGTGGCTTGCAGGTTCTAGAGCGCAGGCTTGGTACTTGTGGCGCACGGGCTTAGTTGCTCCGTGGCATGTGGGATCTTCCCGGACCAGGGCTCAAACCCGTGTCCCCTGCATTGTCAGGTGGATTCTTAACCACTGTGCCACCAGGGAAGCCCTAAGGACTTGGATAATTAAGAACTGACTAGGGATCTTCTTCAACTTATAGTGGAGTTATGTCGCCATGAACGCATCTTAAGTTGAAAAGTCAAAATACTTTTAATACACCTACCTACCAAACATCATAGCTTAGCCTAGCCTACCTTAAATGTTTTCAGAGCACTTACATTAGCAAAAGCCTATTTTATAATAATGTGTTGAATGTCCCGTGTAATTTGTTGAATACTGTACTGAAAGTAAAAAACAGAAATGTGTGGTTACAGAATAGTTGTATGTGTATTGGTGTTTACCCTCATAACTGCATGGCAGACTGGAAGCTGCGGCCCACTGCCACTGCCCAGCATCATGACAGAGTATCGTCCCATGTATCTCAAGCCTGGGAAAAGATCAAAATTCAGAGTTTGAAGTATAGTTTCTACTGAATGCGTATCGCTTTCACAGCATCACGAAGTCAAAAATCTTAAGTCTAGCCATTGTAATTCAAGGACTGTCTATACTTGTGAATATTGAAAGTCACAAATGCTTTATCAGTGACTGGGGGGAGGCTATAAATGACCTACTAATGAAATTAATAGTGAAAAATTAAAGTTCCAGAGGATCTCAACTCACTATAACACCATTCTAATCAGGAGGAGATTCTTAATAGTATCAAATATGAAGTCTTATATTTAAGCTAAACACATCACTTATCTGAGAGCAGGATGATGTAAGAGCAGCACACGGGAAAAACTTAGAACCTTGAGTTGTTTTCGGTTTCAGTATGAATTAGCAGCTTGATGTGGCTGCCAAAGAACAAGAGAGGAAAGAGCCACTAATCAGATGACACTTTAAGTCTTGGGTGTTAGTTGCCAAATGCAGTGGATACTTTTCAGTCCTGATTTTGCTTGGTCTCCACGTAACATTTACACTGTTGGCCACACATGATTTCTTGACTTCCAGAGAATCAAATTCCTAATTTTCCTTTATTACAAGGAATCCTCAAATTTCTTTCAAGCTTCCTTTTCCTGACACTTGCCTCTCAAGCCCTAGTTTTTCTCAAGTTTCTATTCTTAACTTCTACTGTAAATCCCTTTTTTTGTCTCCTTTCTTTGAGCAGACATACATGCTGGAGTCTCTCCCACACACCCTGCTGTCTGAAACCTTCCCTCAACCCACCTGGTATGCACTTTTCCTTTCCATACTTTTCTAGATTTCCCCAGTGTTCTTATCTACATGCTGTTCTTAGATGCCCCAGTCCATTCTAAGAATTGTACATCTGAATACATCTGCAGCTATGTCTCCCACCCGGAGCCCTCTCCTTGCCTTCAGGTTCATATATCCAACTGTCAGGTCACCACAGCTTCATACCCTGGCGTATGTCATAAGCACTGGAAAAAAATCAACATTTCCGAAACTTACCTAGTAGTGTTTCCCCAAACCTGACCTTGCATTTTCTATTTGCAAGAGTAAATGTGCTATGTTCATTTGCTACGGTCCCACCCACCAACCCACCCACCCAAACTGGAAACTATGACATCCTGTCTTTGCCAGTTTTACCTCTTGAATATTTCTTGAACCCATTGTTTCCTCTTCCACTCCCACTACCACTTTTTTAAAAAATATGTATTTATTTATTTGGCTGTGCCGGGTCTTAGTTGCAGCACGTGGGATCTTCGTTGCTATGTGCGGGATCTTCGGGATCTTAGTTGTGGCATGTGGACTCTTAGTTACAGCATGCAGGCTCTTAGTTGCAGCATGCAGGATCTAGTTCCCTGATCAGGGATCAAACCCGGGCCCCCTGCATTGGGAGTGCAGAGTCTTAACCACTGGACCACCAGGGAAGGCTCCCTACTACCACTTTTAATTTAGTTGTTCATCCATATTACTGAAGCCTCCTAACTGACCTCCTTTGCCTCCTAAAATGGACCCTTCATACTTCCCACAGCTGTTAGAGTACCTAGCTAAAATGCAGATCTTGTACATACACACCTGTGTTCACAGCAGCACTATTTATAATATCCAAGACATGGAAACAACCTAAATGTCCATCAACAGATGAATGGATAAAGAAGATATGGTATATATATGCAGTGGAATATTATTCAGCCATAAAAAAAGAATGAAATAATGCCATTTGCAGCTACATGGATGGACCTAGAGATTATCATACCAAGCGAAAGTCAGAAAGAGAAAGACAAATACCATATGATATCACTTATATGTGAAATCTAAAATATGACACAAATGAACTTATCTACGAAACAGAAACAGATTCACATAGAGAACAAGCTTACGGTTGCCAAGGTGGAGGGGGGTGGGGGAGGGATGGATTGGGAGTTTGGGATTAGCAGATGCAAACTCTTATATAAAGAGTGGATAAACAACAAGGTCCTGTTGTATAGCACAGGGAACTATATTCAATATCCTATAATAAACCATAATGAAAAAGAATATATATGCATAACTGAATAACTTTGCTGTATACCAGAAACTAACACAACATTGTAAATTAACTATACTTCAATACAAAAAATAAATAAAATACAGATATTACCTTCTCACTCAGGGCTTCGATACAAAGTTTAAGGTCTCCAGCATGACATAAATAAACCCATGGAATCTTGTCTATCAACCTCACCAGCCTCATCTTTCTCTGATTCCCATCTCTAACTTCCAAATTGGTTGTAATTCTTGCAATACACTCTACCAGTGATTGAAAATGGGCCTTTGCTAATCCTGTCTTCTATTCCAGGCTTGCCCTTATGCTTCTTCACATACCACACCCCATCCTTCCCTGGATAATTCCTGTTGATGCCCCCTCCCCAAGAAGATTGCTCTGATTTCCCAGTCTGAGTATTGTTTCTCTGTCCAACTGTAACATCTTGTCTATAATTCTGTAATTGCATTTACATGATATTGTTGTTATCTGTGTCTGATACACATAAGATCAATAAGTATCTGCTACATTCATTTTAGTATGTTTTTCTGCCATACTAGCCAGTAGGGTCCTTAAAGCCTTATTTATCTTTTATCTTTAGCAGCTAGCTCTGTGCTTACTTTCCCCAGAGCTCCAAATGCATGCTCCACTTCTCTACTTGGATATCTTACTGACATTATAAACTCAGCATGTCTATAATTGAATGCCTATAAAGCTCCAATTTCCCCCAGTCTTCCCACTCTCTCCCCAAAAAAGAAAAAGAAGGAAACATTCTAATCTGCTTCTCCTCCTGAACCCTCTAGCTATCACTCACATCCATGCAAAGCCAAAAGTGGTCATCTTAGACTTCCTCTCTCCTCCCACCCTCATCTCACCAAGTCTTGTGGGGCTGCTGTTGAAAGATTCAGTCTAGACCCTCCAGTTCTGAAACTCTGTTGTTCTGTTGGTAAGCAGCAGCTTGGCTTATACAAAATAATATAACTTTGGGGGGTTGAAAGAAGCAGCTTAGTAAATAGTTAAGGTTTCAGACTCTGGAATAAGATTGCCTGGTTCACATCCCAGATCTGCCACTTAGTTGTGTGACTCTGGCATGATTGTCAACTGTTCTCTGCCTCGGTTTCTTCATCTATACAATGAGGATTAAATAAGATAATGCATTAAAAAAAACAGCACAGTGCATGGACATAATTAGCGCTTCATAAGTGCGTAAATGACTTTGTATTATATTCAGGTAGGTGCTTTTCTTTGCTTTCAGTGTGACTTCCAAACCTCAAGGACCTAAGGTTGGTAGTTATTCATCCTTCATGTTTGTTAGGAAGTGTTTTTAAAACCTGCCTTTTGTCTTTTATCGGTGAGGAAACTCTCTTCTCTGCTTTAAAGGGTAGCCTTCTGATATACAGACAGTCAAAGAATTTGAAATCATTTTTACCATCTTGAAGTAAATTAAATACGTGTCATTGTTATTTTCCTTTCTCACATAGTCTGTTGATTTACTTATTTCTCACATAAGTAAATGACAGTTGGCTTCTAGGGGTTGCTGGCCAGACCAGCAGGAGAATTGGGATATGGCATGGGTCAACACAGAGCCACATGGACCATGCCCTCTTATTATGTCTCTGTCTGTCTCAACAAGGACAGGAAAGAGTAAAGAAAAGTAGCAGGCACTGACAAGGTGTTAGGCTAATAACTGTGGGCAACTTGAAGAGAATGGCAGAACTGTCAAAGTGAATGGTGTGATTGGTGATTTAGTATTTAACAACATTTGACTCCAGAGCAAGACTGCCGGAGTTACCACTTATAGCTGTGTGACCTTGGGTAAGTTATTTGACCTCTCTGTGTGTCAGTTTCATCATTTCTAGAAATGGAGATAAAATAGAGTCTCTGTCACATTGTTCAAAGGATTAAATGAGTTAGTATATGCAAAGCAGTGCCTGCTGTGTAAATGTTTGACACTGTTTGTATTGATGGTAGTGGCAGTGGCCAAACAGCAACTAGAAGCTTATTCATTAACTAGATGAAGTAGGAAGCCAGCCATCTGATAGCTATGTCCAAAGTTGTCAGCCTCAAGTTTTAGATACACTAGAAAGCAGTATCACTTTGAATCTTCTCTAATAATCCATTTATAATGTAATATTCACTGTATCTGCAGTGAAGTATAGTTAATTACTTGACTTAGCATCACTGAGCTTCATCCTAAATTAAAGGATTTGAACCAGCTGGTTTCTTAGGCCCCTTCCAGCTGTGAATTTATGAACCTTCATTTACTGGTCAAATACATTTTGTGCTGTAGTTTCTTCTAGCTTCTTCTTACATGTGCTCTAGTTTTCCCTTGGGGTTTGCTCCATTCTTATCCCTTTTAATCTGCTTGTCAGCATGACTGTTGCTTTAATGTTGAGTTATTATGTTTTTCAAACCACATGTCTGAGGTTAGAATAGCAACTAGAGCTATTTTTAATTTAAAATTTTACTTTTTATTATGTAAATTTTCAGCCACAAATAGAAGTCATGAAATTAGTATAGGTTTAAAATTACTAGCTCATGGCCAATCTCTTTTCATATGCCTCTTCATCCTCCAATTCTTTTTTTTTTTTTTTTTTGCGGTACATGGGCCTCTCACTGCTCGTGGCCTCTCCAGTTGCGGAGCACAGGCTCCGGACGTGCAGGCTCAGCGGCCATGGCTCACGGGCCCAGCCGCTACACGGCATGTGGGATCCTCCCGGACCGGGGCATGAACCCGTGTCCCCCGCACCAGCAGGCGGACTCCCAACCACTGCACTACCAGGGAAGCCCCCTCCAATTATTTTTAAACATATGCCCAACATTTTATTGATACTACTTTAATCATAAGTATTTCGGTATATAAATAGCTCTAAGAGATAAAATTTTTTTTCAAAAATAATCACAATACCATTGTCACATGTAAAAAATAAACACCCATTTGTGGTTGAACCAGTCTTTAAAAATAAAAGCAAACTAGTTATTAGCCAGGCCTAGGAAGAGGATTTGGGCATCATCATTCACTCAACAAAATACCCATGCATAGATGACCCAAAAAAAAAACCAAAAAAAGGCTAAGTATTAAATACTGTACTGAGGGGAGAAGTCTTTCTCCTGAGTAATTTACTAAGCATTTCAATTCTGAAAATTATGCCCCAAACACCAATTAAATGTGCCAGAAGCAATTTATTCATCCGCCTAGAGAAAAATAAAAGTGGAATGTCTTTTTGAGTTGTGGTTTTCCATGTATGTGGGTACACCCTTTACTAATGAATTATTGAAGAAGTCTTGATTTCATTTGTGACACAGTACTTGATTTTAGATGCTCTGTGGTCTCAGGTGGCTTTTCTTAAGCCAGTTAAAGGATTTAAGAAAAGAAGTCTGTGCATGTTCATTTATTATAACTTTATTTAAAACCTGTAATTATTAAACCACTTGTCCTATACAAGTCAGTTAGACTATTATCTTCTGTTTCTTGTTTTCAGAACCTGAGATTTTTCTACTTCATTCTTTATAACTTAGTGATATGAACCTTTTGTAAAAGTTCTATTTTTTTTTAATAAATTTATTTTTATTTATTTTTGGCTGTGTTGGGTCTTTGTTGCTGCGCACTGGCTTTCTCTAGTTGCGGTGAGCAGGGGCTACTCTTCATTGCAGTGCGCGGGCTTCTCATTGCGGTGGCTTCTCTTGTTGCGGAGCACGGGCTCTAGGCGCGCGGGCTTCAGTAGTTGTGGCTCGCGGGCTTAGTTGCTCCGCCACAGGTGAGATCTTCCCGGACCACCAGGGCTTGAATCTGTGGTCGAGCATTGGCAGGCGGATTCTTAACCACTGCGCCACCAGGGAAGCGCTAAAAGTTCTATTTATTAAGAGTAGAAATATTACAAACATTTATAGTGTCACACAGATTCACTATGTTATGAAGTAGAAACTAATACACCATTGTAAAGCAATTATACTCCAATAAAGATGTTAAAAAAAAAACCTTAAGCTGTTTCTTTCTAACATTTTTAAATTTTTATTTCTATTTCTTGGAAAAGATGACTTTGAAGAGGCCCTTTTCATTTATTTACAATGAAATTTGGAAACAACAACTTATTACTATTACATTCCAAAATCCAAAATCAAATTGCCTTTTTTCCTTTTTTTAAATGGGTCACTAACATTTTAAGAAAGAGTTGAAAGTAAATCATTCATTCCTAGGGGAGCCTTTGTATAATATAATTAATTCTACTTTTAAGCCTTGTTGATATAGGAAATTGTACACAACTGAGATTTTATGTGGTACTGTTTCCAAAATAGTATGTTTTCACTATGTAAGACCAAGATTGGACCATTATTGTTGCATTGGTCACTTTAGTCATCCAATTTAAATGCTACATTTGTGAATACCAAAATGGGATGGCCCAATAAAAGAAAATGGGTAATGCTTTTGGCTTTATCAGATGCTGGAGGCTACTCAGAATAAAGGCCACTGGAATGTCTCCATGTTTAGGATAGATCTGCTCTGTTCTCAGTATGTTTGTAGCTGAGTTCATGGTGTACATTTTTGTGAATGGCTGTTTATGGGCAGTGTACTGTGTAACTTTGGCAAGAGCACTTTGAAAGTTCAATCTTTTCATAAGGTTTCTTTCTAGAGCTGCTAAACATTTGCTGCCCAATCTAAAAATTACCTTCCTATACCAGCAGGTGGAAGCAAGAGCAGTCAGATTGTAGTACTTAGCTTTCTAAGTGTACCAGCATGTCCTGTAGATAATCTATCCGTGACTCAGAGTACCTTTGATAGATCACTTTAATTACTTTTCTTTAGCAACTTTATTGTCTTAGCACATTCTCTTGATTGCTTTATCACCTTATTAGTGTCTGGGGCCAAAACTAATAGTCATTCTAAGACAGGCTAATTTAGATTTTTCATTGCTTTCTTATACTTCATTCAAGTTACAACATATACGCTATGCGCTGATACATTCTTCCACATTTGCCAACAAGTAAAAAGATGACTAAGACACGGTCTGCATTCTCAAAGAACTTACTTTCTAGTGGAATGAGAAGGAGAATGTCTTCTTCATTCTTCCCCTGACCTGGAAGAACAGATCATTCAGCCTTCCTAGTGTACCTCCAAGTAACCTGTGGCTGGCATTCAGTATTCACAGAAATTTTAATTCGTTCAACAGATATTTACTGGGTACCAGGTACTATGTAGGGGCTTAATTAATAAACTTGGGCTTTTTTCCTAACAGAGTTTTTTTTTTTAAAAAAGACTGAAACGCTCTTCAGGAGAAGTATCATTCATTTAAAAAATTTTCAATTCAGATTATATAGATCAGGTTGACATATAGACACTAAAACATTGAACTTAAGGGTTTAGAAGTAGTTAATGTGAGTAACATTCCCTGGAATATACTTAGAAGACCTTCCACAAACGCTAGTCAAAATAAAATTAAAGTAAGCTATTCTAAGTTTTTTTTTTTTTTTTGCGGTACGCGGGCCTCTCACTGGTGAGGCCTCTCCCGTTGCGGAGCACAGGCTCCGGACGCATAGGCTCAGCGGCCATGGCTCACGGGCCCAGCCGTTCCACGGCATGTGGGATCTTCCCGGACCGGGGCACGAACCCGTGTCCCCTGCATCGGCAGGCGGACTCCCAACCACTGCACCACCAGGGAAGCCCCTAAAGTAAGCTATTCTAGATCAATTCCGTTAGCTGTTTACTGACATCTAATAATAGTAGTAGTAGTAGTAGTAGTAGTAGTAATAATAAAGTATTTTATACAAAGAATATAAAAGAGGAGAACCAAGTTTTAAGGTTGTGTGTGTGTGCAGAGTGAGAGGAATATAAGAACCTCCCCAAGGTAGATGACTAAGACATAGTCTGCATTCTCAAAGAACTTACTTTCTAGTGGAATGAGAAGGAGAATGTCTTCTTCATTCTTCCCCTGACCTGGGAGAACAGATCGTTGCTATGTCTTCTAAATTCCCCATTGCTTTATTCATATAAAATTTGCTGCCTGGGGCTTCCCTGGTGGCACAGTGTTTAAGAATCTACCTGCCAATGCAGGGGACACGGGTTTGAGCCCTGGTCGTGGAAGATCCCACATGCTGTGGAACAACTAAGCCCGTGCACCATAACTACTGAACCTGCGCTGTAGAGCCCGTGAGGCACAACTTCTGAGCCCGTGCACCACAACTGCTGAAGCCCGCACACCTAGAGCCCGTCCTTCGCAACAAGAGAAGCCACCGCAGTGAGAAGCCCCCACTCGCCACAACTAGAGAAAGCCCGCGCACAGCAACAAAGACCCAACGCAGCCAAAAATAAATAAATAAAAAATACACATACATATTTTTTTAAAAATTTGCTGCCTGATATTCTAATCCATCTCTATGTCTCTTCTTCACAAGTCTATAAGCTCCTGGAAGACAGTAACTGTGTCTTATTCATCTTTGTAACCTCATTGTTTACTGAAGGAGTGACTGAGTCAACTAATATACTTCATGAGAAAGCTCTTTGTAATGAGCCCTTTTTGGGGAGGAATATAATCTGCAATGTAGGCATAATCACAGAGGATGGTAACAAGTCAATATCTTTATCTGAGAAATCACCAGGGAATAGAGAACTAGCATTTGTTGTATAGAAAGTTTTCTTAGAATGCCTCAGCTGAACCTTATCCACAAGAAATGTAGGTTATTCGTTTGCCTGAGTACTTTAAGAAAGCATTTGCAACTTCCTAGGAATACACTTTATCAAGTGGTTTACTGCTTACCTACGAGTAGTTAATCAAAGGGCTCTGGAAAAAGTGAGACCTGGGTGCAAAGGGTCGCCATCAGGTTGTCCAATGAGTTGAGTTGTTTGAGTTGTTTTACTCTTTGGAAATGGGTGACTAAAAGGTGCCCATGGGGACTTCCCTGGTGGCACAGTGGTTGAGAATCCGCCTGCCAATGCAGGGGACACAGGTTCAAGCCCTGGTCCGGGAAGATCCCACATGCTGTGGAGCAAGTAAGCCCGTGCACCACAACTACTGAGCCTGCGCTCTAGAGCCCGTGAGCCACAACTACTGAGCCCGCGTGCCACAACTACTGAGCCCATGCACCTAGAGCCTATGCTTTGCAACAAGAGAAGCCACCGCAATGAGAAGCCCGTGCACCGCACCACAACGAAGAGTAGCCCCTGCTCACCGCAACTAGAGAAAGCCCATGCACAGCAATGAAGACCCAATGCAGCCAAAAATTAATAAATAAATTAATTTTTTAAAAAAGTTCTATAAAAAAAAAAAAGGTGCCCATGCCTAGCTGGCCTGTTTTTCAGAGCTGGATGAAAGCTGAAGTGGAGCATTTATCCACAGCCCTTGCAGCAATCCTTCACGGAGTGGTATAGACAACAGATCAGACTAGTGATGTCAGTATATATGCTTTAACTACCTACCTTATTCTCTCCCCATTACAAGCGGGGTGGAAGAGCAGGGAGGTGCAGTTGGTGACACATCTGATGTTTTCCTTTTCTAGGATTCAGGTGCAACATGAATATAGCATAGTAGTTAAGAATGTGGGCTCTGGGGCTTCCTTGGTGGCGCAGTGGTTGAGAGCCCGCCTGCCGATGCAGGGGACACGGGTTCGTGCCCCGGTCCGGGAAGATCCCACATGCCGCGGAGTGGCTGGGCCCGTGAGCCATGGCCTCTGGGCCTGCGTGTCCGGAGCCTGTGCTCCGCAACGGGAGAGGCCACAACAGTGAGAGGCCCGCGTACCGCAAAAAAAAAAAAAAAAAAAAAAGAATGTGGGCTCTGTAATCAGGCCTCGGTTTAAATCCCAGTTCCATACCTGCTGTGTGACCTTGAGCAAGCTACTTCTCTCTGCCCAGTAAAATTGTGTTAATAATGCCTACCTCTTGGCTTGTTGGGAGGATTAAATAAGAAAATGGATGTAAACTCTTGGTATAGTGCCTGGCACGTTAATTGTTAATAAATTTTAGGGGTGATGATAATACTCATCATTCATACGTGTAACAACTTTCTAGTTTAGGAGCATAGGTGAAGAGTGGTAAACTGAGATTGGGAAGTTATGAGAAAAACCATGTTTTGAACATGTTGCATTTGAGATATCTGTGGGTCTGGAGTTCCAGCTTGACATCTAGATGGACTCATGGGAAACACCCAACTTTTTTGAATGGGTACGGGAAGAGAAGCCAGCAAAGGAGACTGAGAAGAAATGGTCAGAAAAGTGGAAGAAGGACAAGGAAAATAGCAAAGTGACATTTGCCAGAGCACTTTTGGTGGAATGATGTGGAAGAATTAGTGATAGGCAAGGCAGTGTAGTCAGTACCTGAGAAAATTACAGGACTCAAAGCTGAAGACCATAGGTTAGGGAACACATCTTTCTTTACAACTGAGAGAAAGAAGATGGGAATGAGTAGAGATGTAAATATATTTTGTCATATTTTAATTACATTTTCTATAAACTTAGAAACCAAGCTGGTATGACCTTTCTTGGACATTAATTCTACTAAAGAACATTAAAAGAAACAGTCTTGGCTAAGAATGTGATTCTCTGTTTGCTGTTAAAGTTGACTTATTCTAAGGCATTTAATTCCAGAGCATTCTGTTCATAAAACAGTTTGATCCGAAGTCAGATTAAAAGGTCCGCAAATGAAAAAGCTGTTGTCTGGAACACTAGTGGCTCAAATACCAGATGCTTAGCTTTGTTAGGGGGCTATAAGTATGCAAACCGGGAGGCTCAGTAACTGGTGCGTACTACTCCTGAGTCTGATTCCCTAGTGCAGCAGTCCATTCAGAAGAAGAATTATGAGCAATATTCAGGATACTTGAGTATCCAATATATGCCATTCTGTCCAGTCCGTATTCCCTCATTGCAGATCAGGGATCTGTATAATGCTCCATGGAAGTTAAGTGTTCTCAGATGGAACCACTTGTGTATTAGACATGTAGATAATATAAGTATTAAACAAATAACTTTAAGTGGAATTTTTTGGGTAAACTTGTCACAGTTAAAATATACATGTACCACAAACTATGTTAGGTTCAGGGTCTACAAATATCACTAAAACCCAGTGCCTGCTCAGGGTATACTGGAGACACAGCTGAGTAAGTAGGTGAATACTCTTCAGTGCGATAAGTTCTTTGGTCAATGTACACGTAGGATAGTTTAGTAGCACAGAGAAAGAATTTCTGAAACAGCTGGAGGTAGTCAAAGAAGCCTTCCTGGAAAAGATGACGTCTGAACTGAGATTTGAAAGATAAGTGAGACATGAAAGAGGTGATGTTCCTCAGGTAAGGAAGAAGAAAGGTGTTTCAGGGAGAGGGAAAATGCTGCAAAGGCCTGAAGAAAGCCTAACAATTTTAGGGAGATGTGAAAGTAGTTACTGATGCCTAGAACATAGATTTGAGGGCAGAAAGGTGGCACTGAGAAAGCCAGCAAAACAGGGGCAGATCCAGAGGGCCCTGTTAAGTAGCTTGAACTTGATCCTGAAGTCAGTGAAGTCAAAACTTGATCCTGAACCACGCCACTGAAGGAGTGCCATGATCAGACTTACCCTTCAGGAAGATTACTCTGCAGGCAATCTGGAAAATCGATCAGAAGGCATCCAGAAAGGTCTCCTAGACTTGGGCAACTGAATGCACACTGGTGATCTTCACTGGGATGAGGAATACAGGAGGAAGACAGGTTTGGTTCTGGGAAATAAGGAAGATGGTCACTTTGATTTTAGACATACTGAGTTTGATGTGACCATTGACATCCAAGTGGAGCTGTCCAATAGGGTTAGCTATATGGGTCTAAAACTTAGGAGGTTTGGGCTAGAGATACAGATGTGGAAGTCTTTAGCTACAGGTGGTATATGTAGCCATGCAAGTGGACCAGAATACCCAGGAAGTGTGTACAAAATGAAAAGAGAAGAAAAGAGGACATGGAACTGAATCCTGAGGATCACTAAAGAATTGTAAGGAAGAGGATAAAAAAAGAGCAGATGATCGAGATTGTCAAGATACAGCCAGAGACATAGAATGAAAAGAGGTATCATTATCACAGATGCTAAGGGAGAAAAAAATTCCAAAACAGGGAGTAAAAAAAGAAGGAATTGCAACACTCAAATATCACAAAAAGTCAGGATAGGTAAGTACTGAAGAATGTCAGTTGGGTTTATTAGAAATCATTGGGGACCCTGCTGAGAGCAGTTTTCATCTTTTATGAGGCCAGGACCCAGACTGAAGTAGGTTGAAGAGTCAAAGAGATTTGAGGACATGAAGACAGCAAGGGCTGGCTAGACCACTCTGAAAAATCTTGGGGATGAAGGAAAGGGGAGAAATAGGGTGTTTTCTAGTGGGGCACCCAGTATCAAGGAAGATTTTGATTTATTTAGATGAAGAAACCTAAGCGCTCAAGCATGTATATGTGTATAAAGAGGCAATACAAATGAGACATTTAAGATTCTACTAAAAGAGATAATATTTCAGAGTGATGTCCTTGAGGAGATGGGATAGGACCCAAGCACAGAGTGAGAAATTGGCTTTGAACAAGGTGCCCATTATACTAGTTAGGAGTACAGAGGAGAAGATGATACAGATGTAGCTATGTTTGTAGGTGGCAAGTTGAGGGAGTTTCTGTCTGATGGCCTCAGGAATGTAGGCAGCAAGGTCAGCTAGTGACAGTGAGGAGAAATTTGGGGAGGCTGGTCATGGTTTGAAGTAACTAGTGTGGGAAATGGGAGGCAGACCTTTATGGATGGATTTCCTGAAGCCTTTAGTGTTCAGCTCAAATTAGAGACCATGATATAATATCGTCAAAATCCATAGCCCTGTTCAGAAATCTGGATGCAAGAATAGGGAAGGTGGCTGGTTAAAATGGTCCTGGGCAGAGGTGTTGAAGGTGGATATAGCAGAAGGACTAGGAGCAGGGCAGTTGGGGTTTTAGTGAAAGATGTGGGATTGATAGATGAGGCTCGCTTTGACATTTGTGCAACGTGGGAGAACAGTCCAATTGGAAGACCACCCAGGCTCCCTCCTCTACCTTGAGGGGCCTCACATGTGCATGGGTATCTCCACCTGTAAGTCCAAGCTCCAACCACACCCTCTCCTACCTATGACCACCCCTCAGTCCAAGAGATGTACACACCAATGGTACAGTTCAACTTCTGGAGGACTGATCCAGGGAAGAGACCCGCATAGGCTCTGGGAGCCATTTGAGCAAGGGATTCTGGAATCCTGGGTACTCAAAGCATGGTTGTGTGGTCAGCAGATGTGAGGCTCTGCCTGGGCACCTCCTCTCAGCTCTTTTGATCAGAGTGCAGTTGCAAGAGGGCCAAAGTGAGCCCCTCTAAAGTGCAGTCATTTCCCAGGTCTAAGGGGAGCTACAGGAGATGCCTAGTAGAGTGAGGAAAGAGAAGGATCAAAGGACCTGAGGTCTAAAGGAGATAGAAAAATAAGAATCATATGAGTAGAGAAATGGAAGCTGAAAAGATAGAAGGTTGTGATCAGAGAGTAGAATATCAGAATTTATCATCTCTTAGGAGCATCTCCAAGTGGTGGTAAGCAGAGTAAGCATGAAGGTTCTTGGAGTGAAGTAGGTCAAGGAACTGAAGTTAAGGGAGTGGTATAGCTCATCCATCTCTCCTTAGAGTCTTCCCGGGATGATTTTAGAGCTTAAGATGGAAAAGAGTGTAGAGCCAAATCTTGATAAATGTGAGCGGGTGGCAAAGAGGTTGGTTGATAATAGCAAGTAGTATTGCAGGAAGGCAGCAGCCTCAGAGGAATACGGTTGTAGCACAGTAATGATTTGGAAACTATGTTGGGAATCTAGGAGAAAGTTCACCCTGTCACAAGGCCCAGTAGCATGAGGAGCTTGAGAGAATGAGCACACGTCCTGGGGAAGGCGATGGGTTCTGCACGGATCCAGGTTTCAATTAAGACAGTGGAATAGACCGTGCTCTGAAGAGGTTGAGGATATACAGAAACTTGAGTATCAGGAGAGAGACTGGGAGTCTGGGATGGGTTCACCAGTTGGAGATGCTTTAACCTTTGGGACATTGGCAGGAATGTGAGACATAACAGGACACTTACAGCAGAGAGAAAACAGTAAGTTCACATATGTTTGATACGTTGAGGGACTAGTACCAAGAACCTTCAGGTAAAATTTTGTAACTTGAATTTTCTATCTTGGTAAGCACAGCTTATTAAGATTGATTCTCAGTTGTAAAAATAAAGGATTTGTGGAATTTAAACAATCTTGTAAAAAAGTGTTTTTTATATTTTAATGATATTGTCGATACCTTTTGGCCCTGCTTCTTGTAGAAAGAACTAAAAGTCTTTTCTTCTACATTGATGTTCTTAAAAATAGTGCTTCCTCAGACATATTTCTCAGAATGTTGTTAGGATTAAATAAGTGTTTTTAACACTGCCTGGCACATAGGAACTACTCAGTAAATGAGTTCTCCCTTCCTCACTTTCTCTGTTCTTTCTTCCCTCCAAAGAAGACACCAGGGGAACTGCTTTGCAAGTGGAAAAGAGAAAGGATACCCGTAGGAGGATACAGGCGTACATCTCATTCCTACAATGAGATCATCTAGTGCAGCACTGTTAACTAGAACTTTCTACATTGATGATAATGTTCTCTATCTGTGCTGTCCACTGTGGGAGCCACTTGCCATGGTGGCTATTGAGTATTTGAAATGTGCCTAGTGCAACTGAAGAACTGAATTTTTAATTTTATTTACTTTAAGTAACCACAGGTGGCTACTGTATTAGAAAGCATAGATGTAGTGGATAAAGTGCTGCTTGGCTGGAGGCTTCAAGGTGGAAGTAGGCTAAGTGCCTAAAAGAACAGGTGAGCCTTGGGGAGGTGCATGACTGGGCTTTGGCACTGGTGAAATCCAAAACTACGGAGCCCCGTGTGCTCTGATGAAAGGAACCTGGAGTTGAGCTGTGGCCTGTAAATTGTAAGAAGAGGGGCGATTTAGTTAAATCAATGGCTGAAAATGACAACTTTGTGATCAGTAGGGATCAAGATTAAAAAGAAATGGTTCTGACAAAATAGCCAGATGAGAAATAACTAAAAGAAACATATAGAAATTCCAGTCGAAGGGGTTGATGAAATGCAACCTTCATAGCTTGTAGAGAAACATTAGTTTCAAAGTAAATACTAGGAATATTTGCCAAATATTTTAAAGAATTGGGGCAAATTTCAGGTAATGCCATGCAAAATGTGTACTACAACACAGTAACACTATAGGGAAAGGATGGGAGCGTGGATTAAATGTAAAGTCTGGGGAAATGGAAGTTGTGACATTTTACGTAGTGGAGTTTCACTCTAGTCCTGGCTCTAATAAGACACACTTTCCTGTATGGATGTTTATTTGTGATGATGAAGGGAGATGGTGTTGCGGTAATGTTTTAGCCACGTCAGTACCATCTCATTTCAAATACATAAAGCATCTTCTGTTTGCTCAGCAATGTGCTAGGGTTGTGACACAAGGTATGTACAATGGTTATCGTGCTGGACAAGTCCTAGTCTGATTTGGCATACACAGACCAGTTGAACAGGTGGATGACAGTAATTTAAATGTCTAAAATGAATGGCACAGATAAAAGGTGATAGAAGCTCAGATCTGTATGAACTGGAATGGTCAAAGACACCTTGATGGGAGGACTTGGAGGCCTTTAAACTATACTTCAGAAGAAAATGAATCAAGCAAATCAGAACATTTCTGAAAATACATTCCATAAGATGTTTTGCTAAAGTTTTAGGACACTAATTAACTCACAGTAACTGTAGCATGCTCATTTGTCCAAACGAAATTCTTTAGCCTGGTGATCTCAGTCTCTCTACTTCTTGCTTTCTTTGCCTAAATACTTTATTTGGTTTTTGGACATAGGAGACTAGAACCCTAACAAATGCATCTTCTTGTCAATTCTAGTAGCGTATTCTGTATTATTTCTTGGTTAGAAATTCAGAGTTGTGTGTTGAAAGTGCTTTAAAGACAGGAGAAAATGAAGGTGTAGTTGGGACTGAAATAATAGAGAGCCTGGGAGTTTGTAGGGGGGGGGAAAAAGCCTAGAGTTTAATCAGACAGTTTAATCAGACAGTAGGAATCTCGGATTTAATCTAGATTTTCATGTTCACATAATTGCAGGTAATAACTCCTGTAGAGAAAGATCATGGTGTATTGCCTGCTTTCAAATTTTGTAGCTCTCAGTTGCAAAAAGTCAATAAAAAATCCTCACCAGATTCTCAAGGGTACAAGCACAGTTGCTAGAATGACTGCAAGTGCACTGGTTTTCCCACCCAAGTGCAGTTCTCCAGGGCTGCAGAGACACTGAAGGGGAGGAAGAGATCAGTGTACCAGCATCCGAAGTACTGAATGAGCTTGAAATCGTAATAAAGGAGAAAAGGAGGGATACTCAGCAAAAAAAACTGTGCAAGAGGAAAAGCGGAGACAGTGCAGGGAGAAAAATTCTCAATAGATAAAAATGTTTTAATTAGAAGTATAAGGGAATCCTTCTGTCTCCATTTCTTTTCTTTGGCAACAAGAATTATAAATCCTGAAAGGAATTAAGACAAAATCCCAGGAGGCAAGAAAAGAACATATAAGATAAAAATTTTCATGTGTTCTGTTGACCCATGAAATCATGATTTCTAACTTGTTCCTTTCTTCTTACCCCTTCTACATTTAGGGAATAATACTACTTTAAGGAAGGGGTAGCTTTATATTAGTTGCAGTAGAAACTGTACAAGGGTGATTATTGATATAGCTGTTCAGCCAAGGTAGAGCTGCTGACATCTTTTTGTTTTGTTTTGTTTTGTTTTTTGCTGCTGACATCTTTATCAGTTTAACTGAGGTGTGCCGTGGCCAAACACTCAACCTTTTGATAAATGTTCGGAAGTAAATGAAAACCAGTGGAGGTCATCTTATCAGTGAAATGTTTGACATAATTTTCTTTTAAAGCTTAACAATAATGTTTAACAATAATGAAAATTTGTTCATAGTAATTGGTTTGTACTAAGAAGAGTGGTGAAAAAAGCAGGGTATTGAGATGCAGAAGTCTTATGTTTTATTCATCAGTCTCCCTCTTGCTGTTCCCTACCTCAGTAATCCCATGGCCAGTCCCTTCACCTGTACTGCAACTTCCGTGGCTGACTCCTTGTTTAAGGCCTCAGTTCTGTGTATCCATGAGCGATTGTGGGAATGATTATTTTGGAAATTTTCAGCCAACACACTGAACTTCACATCCCTATTATTTTAGGTCACCACCAAGCCTGTGAGACCCTCCAGTCATCCATCATTTCTTATATTCTGACCTCCTTACTTGTTTTTTCTGTGCTCATTACTTTATCAGTTTTCATTCCTTTTTCCGTTAGGATCCTGTATGAGGCAAATAACATAAAAACACATTCAAACTGCCTTTAAACAATATGCTCACATAACTAGAAAGTCTAGCTCTAGGTCAGCCTTCAGAATTAGTTGATCTAAGGGATCAGTGATGTCAGTAAATATTTGGTTTCCTTTATTCTTCCAGTCACAGTGTTTATTTCATCATAAGTCAGGTTCCACTCTTTCTCGTAAGATAGATGCCAGCTACAGTCAAGGACACCAGCTTGCTCAGTTACATTCAATAGGAATGAGACCCCTTTCTCTCACAGGAGTTCTGAGGGTGGGGGCAACCACCTTCAAAGTTCATGGACTTTGCTGGGGAGGCATGGGCACTGGGAAGAAAATGTGTATGTAATCAGATGGGGAAGAGGTGAATGACTGGACAGCCAACACATATTTAGCTATTGGTTGTACTCGGACTCCTCCTTTGTTATTTCTGGAGCCCTTGTCCCATAGTAAACAGACTCCTCCATTTCTTCATATTCTCTGGATCCTCTCTTCTCCTCTTAACCTTTACTGAAATCCACTCAACTCTGAGGAAAGTTTTCCCCATCTCTGGTTCTTCTACACCCCATACCACTAAGTAAGGAGGAAAGATCCACATCTTCTTTGTTGCCCACTCCCACCATGTCTCCCGTTATACTCCCAGACCAACACTTCTTCACCATGGTATAAAAACACCTTCAAGGCTCACGGGACCCTGCTCATGATGTCCTCTCCCACCCACCTGGTTGGTCCCGTCCATTCTTTGAAGGTTTTGGTTCCTGGTTCAGTCTTCCTTTCTACTCCCAGGCCCAGCCATCAAGCTGCTGATGCCAGTGTTCACGTAGACAGTCGGTTCTTTGCAGTCTTCAACTCATTTATATCAGTCCATTTCCAAGAAAGTATCCTGGTTCCTGTCAGGCTTAATCTTTGATTTCTTAAATTCAAACATCTCTCTTTTTTTTTTTTTTTTTACTATAACCTAACTACTTCCATTTTACCTGTTTCATTGATTTTACTGAGATTGTAGTCTCTTCCTATCTAAAACAATTTGCTCTGCTCATGGTATATATGCCATTTCTTCCTACCTCCAGTAAGACCTTGCTCCATACGTGGTTTTTTTTTTTTTTGGCTACACCGTGCAGCATGCAGATGCAGGATCATAGTTCCCTGACCAGGAATCAAACCCATGCCCCCATGCATGGAAGCACAGAGTCTTAACCACTGGACCACCATGGAAGTCCCAGTGCTTATGCCATTTAATAATTAATTTTTAAAATTTGTTTCAAATAGAATCATAAAAAATGTTAAATTGCTCAAACAATGTATTCAAAGAAAACATAAATGAGTATTTATTTTCAAATATTTTGAGGTAAGACCAAGGCCTTTTGGTTAAGGATGAATCGCTGGATTGGCATTCCTCACTGTCCTTGAATAAACTCTACCAGAAATGCATTATTTTCATTTCTAGTTTCAGTTTCTTTAAAGTGAAGCAAGAACACTCCTGACACACATAAGTAATCTGAATTCAGAAGCCTTCTGAATCTTTGTAATTCTTTTCTCAATCTTCTATAACAGCAGTTTTTTGGTTGGCTTTTTAGTAACTGTCTTTTTTAAAGTATTCCCAAGATAGTTTACTGAAAAAACAGATCATTCTTTTTGCATGCATTTAATCAGTTAAATATTTAACTTACGTTAAAATGAGTATAGAGGGGTGGAGTCGAGATGGAAGACCAGGAGGATGTGGAGTTCGAGTCTCCTCACAACTAGGGCACCTACCAGGCACTGGTGGGGGACCATGGACACCTAAGGGGGTGGGAGGAACCCCCGAGCGACTGGGTAGGACGTGGGGGGGGGGCGTGGACGGGGGGAGGAGAAGTGGAAGTGGGACGGGAGGCGGGTCCCAGGCCTGATCGTCTTCCCTGTAAGGCTCCCTCTCGCCATGCTGAGCCTAAGCCCCACCCCCACATCTCCACTCAGGGCCTTACCTCCCTCCAACTGTGTGGGTCCCCAGCCTAGGCCCTGCCCCTGCCTAAGCCCTGCCCCCCTGCCTAAGCTCCACCCCCCACAGCCAAGGCCTTTTCTGGCCTTTTTTTCTTTTTTTTAATAAATTTATTTACTTATTTATTTTATTTTTGCTGTGTTGGGTCTCCACTGCTGCACGCGGGCCCTCTCCAGTTGCGGCGTGTGGGAGCCACTCCTCGCCGCGGTGCGTGGGCCTCTCATTGCGGTGGCCTCTCCCGCTGTGGAGCATGGGCTCCAGGCACGTGGGCTTCAGTAGTTGTGGCATGCAGGCTCAGGATTTGTGGCTCGCGGGCTCTAGAGCGCAGGCTCAGCCGCTGTGGCACACAGGCTCAGCTCCTCTGTGGCATGCGGGATCCTCCCGGACCACAGCTCGAACCCACATCCCCTGCATTGGCAGGTGGATTCTTAACCACTGTGCCACCAGGGAAGCCCCTGGCCTTTTTTTCTTTTCTTTTCTTTTTAGGTTGTGGTTCTGTTTTATATTTTTATTTTTTCTAATAAGTTTTTTATTTTTCTACTTTTATTTTATTCTCTATTCTTTGTTGTTGTTCTGTTCCTTTTGGCTTGCTCCCCCCACCCCTTTTTTTTCTGTTGTTCTGTTTTATCTTGTTGTTGTTACTTCACTTATATTTTTATTTTTCCTAGTATATTTTTCATTTTTCTAATTTTATTTTTTATTCTTTGTTATTTTACTGCTCCCTTTTTTTTTTTTTTTTCTTTCACTATGCCACATGGCTTGCAGGATCTTGGTTCCCAGGCTAGAGGTCATACCTGAGCTCCTATGGTGGGAGCACCAAGTCCAAACTGCTAGACTACCAGAGAACCTCAGACTCCAGGGAATATTAAGCAGAGTGAGGTCTCCTGGAGGTCCTCATCTTGGCACCAGAACCTGGCTCTACCCAACTGCCTGCAAACTCCAGTGCGGGATGTTGCAGGCCAAACAACCAGTAAGACAGGAACACAGCCCCAACACAGCCCCACCCATCAAAAAGAATGAGAAAACAAAAAAATATGTTACAGACGAAGGAGCAAGGTAAAAACCTACAAGACCAAATAAATGAAGAGGAAATAGGCAACCTACCTGAAAAAGAATTCAGAGTAATGATAGTAAAGATGAGCCAAAATCTCGGAAATGAATGGAGGCACAAATCAAGAAAATACAAGAAATGTTTCCCCTAACATGGGAGAGGAAATAGCCACCCAAGTCCAGGAAGTGCAGAAAGCCCCATACAGGATAGACCCTAAGAGAAACACATCGAGACACATATTAATCAAACTGGCAAAAATTAAATTCAAAGAAAAAAAATTAAAATCAGCAAGGGAAAAGCAACAAATAACATACAAGGGAATCCCCATAAGGTTATCAGCTGATTTTTCAGCAGAAACTGTAGGCCAGAAGGGAGTGGCAGGATATATTTAAAGTGATGAAAGGGAAAAAGTCTACACTCTACTCCACAAGGATCTCATTCAGATTCAACGGAGAAATCAAAAGCTTTACAGACAAGAAAAGCTAAGAGAGTTCAGCACCACTAAACCAGGTTTACAACAAATGCTAAAGGAACTTCTCTAGGAGGGAAACACAAGGGAAGAAAAAGACCCACAAAAACAAACCCAAAACAATTAAGAAAATGGTAATAGGAACATACATATCAGTAATCACCTTGAATGTAAATGGATTAAATTTTCCAACCAAAAGACACAAACTGGCTGAATGGCTACAAAAATAAGACCTGTATATATGCTGCCTACAAGACACCCACTTCAGACCTAGGGACACATACAGACTGAAAGTGAGAGGATGGAAAAAGATATTCCATGCAAATGGAAATCACAAGAAAGCTGGAGTAGCAATACTCATATCAGATAAAATAGACTTTAAAATAAAGACTGTTGGGCTTCCCTGGTGTCGCAGTGGTTGAGAGTCCACCTGCCGATGCAGGGGACATGGGTTGGTGCCCCGGTCCGGGAAGATCCTACATGCCGCAGAGTGGCTGGGCCCATGAGCCATGGCCGCTGAGCCTGCGTGTCTGGAGCCTGTGCTCCACAACGGGAGAGGCCACAACAGTGAGAGGCCCGCGTAGCGCAAAAAATAATAATAATAATTAAAAAAATAAGGACTGTTACAAGAGATAAGGAAGGACAATACATAGTGATCAAGGGATCAATCCAAGAAGAAGATATAACAATTATAAATATTTATGCACCCAACATAGGAGCACCTCAGTACCTAAGGCAAATGCTAACAGCCATAAAAGGGGAAATGGACAGTAACACAATAATAGTGGGGGACTTTAACACCCCACTTACACCAATGGACAGATCATTCAGACAGAAAATAAATAAGGAAACACAAGCTTTAAATGACACAATAGACCAGATAGAGTTAATTGATATTTATAAGACATTCCATCCAAATGCAGAATACACTTTCTCCTCAAGTGCACACGGAACATTCTCCAGGATATAAATCACATCTTGGGTCACAAATCAAGCCTCAGAAAATTTAAGAAAATTGAAATTGTATCAAGCATCTTTTCCGGCCACAATGCTATGAGATTAAAAATCAATTACAGGAAAAAAAACTGTAAAAAACACAGATATATGGAGGCTAAACAGTGCACTGCTAAATAACCAAGAGATCGCTGAAGAAGTCAAAGAGGAAATCAAAAAATACCTAGAGGCAAATGACAACAAAAACATGACAACCCAAAACCTATGGGATGCAGCAAAAGCAATTCTAAAGGGGAAGTTTATAGCAATTCAATCTCACCTCAAGAAACAAGAAAAATCTCAAATAAACAATCTAAACTTACACCTAAAGCAACTAGAAAAAGAAGAACAAAGCAAACCAAAAATTAATAGAAGGAAAGAAATCATAAAGATCAGAGCAGAAATAAATGAAATAGAAACAAAACAATAGCAAAGATCAGTAAAACTCAGAATTAGTTCTTTGAGAAGATAAACAAAATTGATAAACCATTAGCCAGACTCATCAAGAAAAAAAGGGAGAGGACTCAATAAACTTAGAAATGAAAAAGGAAAAATTACAACTGACACCACAGAAATACAAAGCATCATAAGAGACTACTACAAGCAACTCTATGCCAATAAAATGGACAACCTGGAAGAAATGGAAAAATCCTTAGAAAGGTATAACCTTCCAAGACTGAACCAGGAAGAAATACAAAATATGAACAGACCAATCACAAGTAATGGGATTGGAACTGTGATTTTAAATTTTCCAACAAACGAAGTCCAGGACCAGATGGATTCACAGGCGAATTCTATTAAACATTTAGAGAAGAGCTAACACCTATCTTTCTCAAACTCGTTCAAAAAATTGCAGAGGGAGGAACACTCCCAAACTCGTTCAAGGAGGCCACCATCACCCTGATACTAAAACCAGACAAAGATATCACAAAAAAGGAAAATTACAGACCAATGTCACTGATGAATTTAGACACAAAAATCCTCAACAAAATACTAGCAAACAGAATCCAACAACACGTTAAAAAGGTCATGCACCATGATCAAGTGAGATTTATCCCAGGAATGCAAGGATTCTTCAGCATACACAAATCAATGTGATACACCATATTAACAAGTTAAAGAATAAAAACCATATGATCATCTCAACAGATGCAGAAAAAGCTTTTGACAGAATTCAACACCCATTTATGATAAAAGACTCTCCAGAAAGTGGGCATAGAGGGAATATACCTCAGCATAACAAAGGCCATGTATGACAAACCCACAGCAAACATCATTCTCAATGGTGAAAAACTCAAAGCATTTCCTCTAAGATGAGGAACATCAAGACAAGGATGTCCATTCTCGCCACTGTTATTCAACATAGTTTTGGAAGTCCTATCCACGGCAATCAGAGCAGAAAAAGAAATAAAAGGAATACAAATTGGAAAAGAAGAAGTAAAACTGTCACTGTTTGCAGATGACATGATACTGTACATAGAAAATTTTAAGGAGGCCACTCAAAGCTACTAGAGCTAACCAATGAAGTTGGTAAGGTTGCAGAATACAAAATTAATGAACAGAAATCTCTTGCATTCCTATACACTAAAAACAAAAGATCAGAAAGAGAAATTAAGGAAACAATCCCATTTACCATTTCAACAAAAAGAATAAAATACCTAAGGAGGAATAAATAAAATACCTTAGGTAGGAATAATACCTAAGGAGGCAAAAGACCTGTACTCAGAAAACTATAAAACACTGAGAAAGAAATCAAAGATGACAAACAGATGGAGAGATATGCCATGTTCCTGGATGGTAGAATCAAAATTGTGAAAATGACTGTACTACCCAAAGCAATCTACAGGTTCAGTGCAATCCCTATCAAATTACCAATGGCATTTTTCACAGAATTAAAACAAAAAATTTTACAATTGTATGGAAACACAAAATACCCCTAATAGCGAAAGCAATCTTGAGAAAGAAAAATGGAGCTGGAGGAATCAGGCTCCTGGACTTCAGACTATACTACAAAGCTACAGTAATCAAGGCAGTAGGGTACTGGTACAAAAACAGAAATATAGATCCATGGTATAGGATAGAAAACCCAGAGATAAACCCATGCACCTATGGTCACCTTATCTATAACAAAGGAGGCAAGAACATACAATGGAGAAAAGAAAGCCTCTTCAATAAGTGGTGCTGGGAAAACTGGACAACTACATGTAAAAGAATGAAATTAGAGCACTCCCTAACACCATACACAAGAATAAACTCAGAATGGATTCAAGACCTAAATGTAAAACTCTTAGAGGAAAACATGGGAATAACATTCTTTGACATAAATCTCAGCAAGATCTTTTATGAACCACCTCCTAGAGTAATGAAAATAAAAACAAAAATAAGCAAATGGGACCTAATGACTTTTGCACAGCAAAGGAAACTATGAACAAGACAAAAAGAGAACCCTCAGAATGGGAGAAAATATTTGCAAACTAATCAGCGGACAAAGGATTAATCTCTGAAATATACAAACAGCTCATGCAGCTCAATACCAAAAAAACAACCCAACAAAAAATGGGCAGAAGACCTAAATAGACATTTCATGAAAGAAGACATACAGATGGCCAAGAGGCACATGAAAAGCTGCTCAACATCACTAATAATTAGAGAAATGCAGATCAAAACTACACCTCACACTGGTCAGAATGGCCTTCATCAAAAAATCTACAAAAAATAAACGCTGCAGAGGGTGTCGAGAAAAGGGAACCCTCTTGCATTGTTGGTGGGAATGTAAATTGATACAGCCACTGTGGAGAACAGTATGGAGGTTCCTTAAAAAACTAAAAATAGAACTACCATATGACTCAGCAATCCCACTACTGGTATAATTCAAAAGGACACATGTACCCAATGTTCATTGCAGCACTATTTACAATAGCCAGGACATGGAAACAACCTAAATGTCCATCAACAGATGAGTGGATAAAGAAGATGTGGTACATATATATAATGGAATATTACTTAGCCATAAAAAGGAGTGAAATTGGGTCATTCATAGAGATGTGGATGGACCTACATCCACATCTCTGCGAATGTAGGGATGAGTTTGTCTTACAGAGTGAAATGTCAGAAAAACAAATATTGTATATTAATGCATATATGTGGAATCTAGAAAAATGCTACAGATGGATGAACCTATTTTCAGGGCAGGAGTAGAAACACAGACATAGAGAACAGACATGTGGACACGGGGGGAAGAGTAGAGTGGGATGAATTGGGAGATTAGGTTTGACATAAATACACTACCATGTGTAAAATAGATAGCTAGTGGGAACATGCTGTATAGCACAGGGAGCTCAGCTCAGTGATCTGTGATGACATAGATGGGTGGGATGAGGGAGGGGAGGGAGGTTCAAGAGGGAGGGGATACAGGTATACATATAGCTGATTCATTTCATTGTACAGCAGAAACTAACACAACATTGTAAAGCAATTATACTCCAATAAAAAATTGATATAAAATAAAATAATTAAAAGGAAATGAGTATAGTAAGCATAAACAGGTTTTGGAGCAATTGAACTTGACTCTTGGTGAGTATATAACTCAACTGGTTGAAGGAGAAATGTGGAAATACATTGGAAAATAATCTGCCAGCCTTGAGTGTAACCATCAACCAGTATGTTTCACATAGACAGTATCAGTTATTGTAGAGAGACAGTTAAAGGGGGTCAGTGTTCTGGCTTCTCCTATGTTAAAAATGCACCCTTCTATATCTCAGCCCCTTATACTGCGTTAGCTCTCCTTGTTTTCACAGCCAGCTCTATGGAGAGTTGCTGAGGTGCACTCTCTCCGGTTCTTTACCATCTCCATAGCCCTCGATCATAGTAATCTGACTTGCACTTCTGCCACCCCCCTAACACTGCTCTTGCCAGTCATCAATGACGTTCCTGTTGCTGAATTCAACAGAGACTCTTGTGTCTTTCTTGAGATTTGTACAACATTTCATACTGTTATTCACTCCCTATTTCAGTGCGTGCTTTTCACAATTCCTAAAACCCAACCTACTTGGTTTTCTTTCTACCTCAATGCTTAAACTAGAGTTAGAGCTCTGTTGTTCTTCTGTTCTCACTCTGCAAATTCCCTTGGGCTAGTTCAACCACCCATGTAACTCCAATTACATTTTTTTTAATATCTATCTTTTTTTTTTTTTTTTTTTTTTTTGTCGCGTCAGGTCTTAGTTGCAGCACACGGGCTCTGTGTAGTGCCGCGCGGGCTTAGTTGCCCCCACGGCATCTGGGATCTTAGTTTCCCAACCGGGGATTGAACCGGCGTCCCCTGCATTGCAAGACCGATTCTTAACCACTGGACCATCCGGGAAGTCTCCTCCAATTACATTTACTAGTAATGAATTCCACTTATGTGTGCTACAGCCGCTTCAGACTTGGCACGTCCAAAACTGAATTCCCTTTGTCCCACCAGAGAGCCTCCTCCTTCATCTGAGTCCCCTGTTTTAGCGACAGAGCCTCTGTCCATCCCTCCAATTCCAAGACAGAAGCCTGGACGTCATCCTTGAGTATCTCACCTCCTCCCGACATCCATTCAATACCAAGTCATATTGATTCTTCTTAGTGAATATCTACTAAATCACTCCAATTCCCCCTGTTTCCTAGTTAGGTATACCATAATATTATGCCCCAGTTACCATTATAGCTTCTCTCTGGGAATGATCTCTCTTTCCTAAACATTTCAACTCACTATAATTTGAGCGATTTCTTTAAAATGCATGTCTTTTCTCATCTCTCACCTGATTAAAATCCTTCAGTGGCTCTGTCATTGCCTTCAGAGTAGGTTTGAACTCAAATGATTCCCAAGGCTCTTCATTCTCTAGTCCCTACTTAACTTTTTCAGATTTTTCTTTCCTTACAACCTTTGACCTTTGGATAATTTCTGCACATTGTTCAGATCTTGGCTTGCTCACTGTTCCTTCTAGAAAATCTTTCTGGAAAAGCTCCTTCTGTGCTCTTTCAGAGTTCTCCCTGTTGGCACTCATCTCAATGCAGTACAATTACCCATTTATCAATTAGTCTTCTCCATGATATAAATAGCAGGGTCCCAATCAATTTGCCTTTTTATCCTTCGTGCCTGTCACAATGACCAGACACAGTGCATACTCATAAATATCTGTTGAACAAATGACATTAAACAAGTCACTTAGCCTCTCTGAGTCTCAACTGCATCATCTGTTAAAAAGGAATATTGTCCTGCCTATGGTTGTTTTGGGGTCTTGTAAGATAATAGGAATTAAGTTTAGTATTGTGGTTAAGAGAGTGGGTTCTGGATCTGTAGTACCTGGTTTTTAATCCTAGTTCCCACCATGTAGCCAGCTGTGTGACCTTGGGCAAGTTACTTAACTTCTCTGTGTTTTAGTTACTTTGGTTAAATGGAAACAACCACAGTATCTGTCTCATAGTATTGTTGTAGGGACTGAGTTAATAAATGGAAAGTAATTAATACAGTGCCTAAACACAATAAATGTTAGCTATTATAATATTTTTATTTATAAGTTCTAGAATTATATATTATAAATATATATACACACATATGGCATCAGTTTTTAGTTTCAGTGTTTTAAGTGGGTAAATGGTTGGTATCATTCCTTTATCTTTTAGGATAATACCATAGCTATACCAGATTTTATTTTTTAAGTCTTAAATTCAAATTGCCATAGTTGATTTACATGAAATTTTGGTAAAACATTTTTTAAATTGTTGTTCAATATAGAAAGAATTTTGAAAATGTTTCCTTGCAGAATATCAAAATATTGATTCTACATACATAGTAGGTGGATATTAGCACAGGAAAAATGTTTAAGTAAGAAAGATTACTGGTTTAATTTATAAAGGATAATTATTATGTCTTTGACACCTAACTTTATTTCTCTATATGATTTAATTACATAAGCAATTCAGTGTTTGGAAAGTCCAAATTCCATTAACTCTGTAACTATTCAAGAAAACAAGAAAGTAAAGAGCCTTTAGTTTTGTGCATATGTATTCACCTGAAAGAAATTTGCTCAGTTTTAGTAAAAAATTCTTTTTACTTTAAAATTTAGTTAGATAATACACATTTGTGTGTTGACTTTGAACCAACAAAATGCCTAATTTTTATCTTTTTTCTGATTCTTTGTAGAATTGGTGGTTCCAGGATTTTATTCAGAATGACTTTAGGAAAAGAAGTGATGTCTCCTCTTCAGGCAATGTCTTCCTATACTGCAGCTGGCAGAAATGTTTTAAGATGGGATCTTTCACCAGAGCAAATTAAAACAAGAACTGAGGAGCTCATTGCACAGACCAAACAGGTGTACGATAATATTGCAATGCTTGACATTGAGGAAGTAACTTACGCGAACTGTTTGCAGGCACTGGCAGATGTAGAAGTGAAGTATATAGGTGGGTAGGATGCAAAAGCACATCAATATTTCATTTTGTGGGCATCATAACCCATTTTATGCTTCCTGTCTTGGCAATTCATTTTCCAATTTTACAAGACATTGATTTTTACATAATGCTTTGTAATTGCTTAAATGATTAATGATTCATAATTGCTTAGAATTATTTATATTACCTGAGTTAAAAAATTTTATTATGTGGCAGAGGTGCTGTCAAATGTACAGTCTCATTACAACTGCTTTCTGGAGAGCAATATATATCAAAACTTTTGAGAAGTTCATACCCTAGCCCCGTAATTAATTCCACATCTAGGCATAATCTAAAGAAATAATCAGATATAGGAAAAATCATGTATAAACTTATGTATAAACAGGTACTCTATCATAGCAAAAGCTTGGAAACAACCCCTAAGTGTCAACAAGTAGAATAGCTAAATAAATTATGGTACATTCACCCTCTGTAACATTATGTAGCCATTAAAATCATGTTTAGGAGACGTATTTAATAACATTAAAAGGACAGAGAAAGAAAACAAATTTTAATAATGGCCAATATTTTTGGTACTAGGTTTATAGTCTTTCTGTGATTTGTAGATCACTTTTGGTTAAACATGAATTCTTTAAAGTTATTATAAAAATGAACACATTAAATTTAGTTTCTTTATCATTAATATTTCAGTAGGGATATAATGGGTACATTTTTATACATTTGTATTTCTTTTTAAGATATTGTCCATCTGTCCCACCTGTCTAAATGCTAATATATGGATTAAAACAGTGATCACAAAGATAAATGATCCAAAGGAGACTTTCAGAACAATTGATAATGGAGCTAAGATAAATTTGATATTTTAAGTGATCTTTCTCAAAGAACAGTGTGTTATTTGGAAGCAACCATTCATTGTTTTTTCAGGTTTATAGTTGATTTTTCATTTACTCTTCATGTTTTTCTCTATTTTCCATATTTCCTACACTTAAAATATATTATTTTAATAATATAAGTATTAAACCCTTTGAGTTGTAAGGAATGAAGATTCATGCCAGTTTTCTCAAAGAATTGGATATATTTTGTAGGATAATTATGGCTAAACAACCTTGTCTGTGTAGCCAGGCATCATAAGAACATAGGCTGTCTGTAGAACTGAATTATCATAAGCATTTGTATGGATTCTGGAATTTGGAAGGTTGTCCAAAATCCTGCACAGCCCTAGTGACCTAGTCATCTCTTTTTCCCCACCAAGAGTTCCCTACCCTATGTCCCACCATAATAGGGACTTGGCTACTTTCTCTTCCCTCTGCATTTCTGTTTCAGTTTCTGCCTCTTAATACCAACTGCTTCACTCTCATTAATAGCCACTAAATCTTGCTACAAGCCTTGAGCTTAAACTCTTCAGTAAAAAAAGTCTGGTTGGTCTTGTAGTTAAAGTCAAAGGAATGGAGGCGGTCCCCATTCAGCAGAGCTTTCCCAGCAGGCAATTTCGTGTGCATCTCCCACCCTGTATGTGGTTTGTCCTTGGTTCACATACTCACTTCTTCAGTCACTTATGACTAAGACGGTGTGCCAGCCTAGTAGCTTATGCATTTAGCAAATGTAAAAATAGGTGGGGAAAAAATCTTTAAAACAGAATTATCTTAAATTCTGTTTTTTCTTCCAGCCATACATCTTTTAAATATACCTTTAGTTTTGTGATATTTTTTCTTCCTCTCCTGTAAATTTATCTTTATGGGTTAATCATAAAAATGTTTGAGTTTCGGATTAGAGTTTTAAAGACTAACTTTCTCTTATCTGTGTATGTTCTCAGCCTCCTGCAGTAGCTGTTAAAACCCCATTTGTCCAGTGTCAGGTACCGGGCATCAACATTGTTTATAGTTTGGCAGTGAGAACATAAGTCTGGTTCCAGGTCTTTGTGGCAAAGTAAGGAAGGAAATGGTTTTCAATATTATTGTTTGTTTAAGAATATGTTTCCAGTTTTAGACTCCTGCATTTTGTTCTGCTCATTTAAGTTCTTGAGCAATTTTGATTCCTTCTTAACATCTTTTTGAGCTAATTTTTAAAAGTAAACAGAAATTGTGACTATCTAGTTAACTCACTTAAACAAGTGCTGTATGTATTAAATGTTAAATCTTACATTCTTTTCTTTCTTTAATCAAGGGACAAAAATGATATATTAAATCTAAAATAATTATCTAATTTGATTTTTTTAAAACACTATGAATTTATTGATTTGTGGCAATTTTTTTACAGCTTTCTTTGTGACAATGTTTTAAGAGGACTGATATGCATAAGGTAGCTTGTTTAACTGGACAATTCCGTGGTATGTAAAGGATAGCTTTACTGTCTACCATATATCACATGTGTAAATGTTACCTATTTATAATACCTTCAAAGTGCTAAAGATAGTAAAATTAAAATGTATTCATTGTCACAGCATAACCACAACTATGGTTATAAACCATACTGATTTTTTTTTTTTGCTGTAGTATGGATTATTTCACTGACATCATATTTTTGCGTAATTAAAGTCAAAATGCAAATGTTTGAAAAACCCAACAACCAACTTTGATATGTGAAAATAAAAGCAGATGACATTACTACCATCATTTAACAAGAATAGCCCCAGTATTCAGCTGCTTACTGAATATGTCCACTGAGATTTCTGAGAATTCTGAAATTGTATGCAGCTTTTTATATTTGTATGAATGTTTGCATTTGGGGGAGGGTCCATGACTTGGATTAGATTTTCTAAGGAGTCTGTCATAAAAGTTAAGAACTTCTTTTCTAAACAAGCCCCATCCCACTAAATAGGCCTGCTTGTTTCTTAAACATCCTGTTTGTTTGCCAGTCCCCATGCTTTCAGTCTCTACTTCTCCAGTCCCCAACTGAGCTCTTCCTCTCACCCCGCCCATCCTCTAAGATCCGGCCTTCTCCACAAGGCATGGCATAATGCCCCAGCCCTCGGTATTGCAGACTTTGAATTTCTGTCCCATTCATTTGACAGCTAAGCTGCTCTGTCCTGTATCGTTATCTTTTCATGTATTGTTCCCTACCCCCGACTTCCAGACTATAAAATGCCTCACTATAAGAACTATCAATACATCTTTTCTTTTCTTTTCTTTATTTTTGGCCACACCACTCAGCATTCAGGATCTTAGTTCCCTAACCAGGGATCGAAACCGTACCCCCGGCCATAGAGGCACAGAGTCTCAACCACTGGACCGCCAGGGAAGTCCCCAAGAACTACATCTTTTAAATTGGGAGATTGGGATTTACATATACACCCTACTATATATAAAACAGATAACTAATAAGAGCCTACCGTATAGCACAGGGAACGCTACTCAATACTCTGCAATGGCCTATATGGGAAAAGAATCTAAAAAAGAGTGGATATATGTACATGTGTAACTGATTCACTTTGCTGTACACCTGAAACTAACACAACATTGTAAATCAACTATACTCCAATAAAAACTTTTTTAAAAAGGACTACATCTTTTTTCTTCTACATTCCCAGTGAATAAATTGCACGCTAAACATCCTTTGGTAAGTACTCAGTGTACACCCTTATTGTTCCTAACAATGCCCCAGGAATAGCCAAGTCCTGTGTTAGATGCTGTTTCTTGATAGCCCTAGGAGCCTTTATGGAAAGTATGTAATGAAAAACTTATATTCGGATAATCATTCATCTAGGTACAAGGTATTTTGCTTAATACTGACTTAATGAGTCCTTATGGTTTTTTCCTCTGTTAACAGTGGAACGAACCATGCTAGACTTTCCCCAGCACGTCTCCTCTGACAAAGAAGTACGAGCAGCAAGTACAGAAGCGGACAAAAGACTTTCTCATTTTGATATCGAGATGAGCATGAGAGAAGATATCTTTCTGAGAATTGTTCATTTAAAGGTAAATGATCTTATAATTCGCTTTAAAAGGAAAAAAAAAACCTGACAATAAATAAGTAAAAACCTTTGACCAATGATAAAAAGTATTTGAGTGTTCCTAGATTTTCTTTCTAATTATTATGATAGTGGGCACAAGATAGTGTTATATCACTTAGGTTTATGTTAAGTTACTAATTACATTCACTTAAAATTTTTAAGACCAAGTATTAAAAGAGTGTACATCCATAAATCTAAGGCTTTTTAGCCATCATGAACTTAATGGTTTGATGTAAAAACCTCTTTGAATTTTCAAAATTTTGCGAGGTTTATATTAGATCAGATCAACTAGAAGCAAATGGAGTTGAGTTATCTATAAATATCATGTGGTTTTGGCCATAATAATGATGACATACTGTTGATGCTGCATGCCAGAGACATTCCTATCTGTCATCCTTACATTTTTCAGGACTCACAGAAATTATGGATTAAGAAAGCTCTAAGTGGGTCTGCCTTGAGTATTTCGGGTCTTTTCATCAACGATGTTGATTTGCTTCCTAGCATTTTCATCATGTCTTTGCTTTGAATTTTTATTTTCATGGAACTCAGCAATTTGTTTGGAAAACAACCAGTGTTTTACAATCCTAGGCATTTTTGTTTAATTTTGCACGTTGTATATGCAAAATCTCAAAATTTGTGTTCTTTTTAGCAAGTTATGACAGGAATTGAAATAAAAAGCAGTTTTACTTCAAATGTTTTATTTGTAACTCACTGTAGAATACGTAATCCAGAATTTATTTAGACATGCAAGACGTACATGCTGCCTATTTTCTAATGTCAGACAAACATTTTTCACCCTTAATTTATGTTCATCTATGATGGTTCATAATTGTTCATCTTTGGCCCTGTAAAAATAACAAATTAAAATAGCTATGACTATTTTTTGCTAGTTAAATTGTTCTCTTTTCAACTTTTAGCTTCACTTGTTATTCTGTACAATTCAAATCATGGCCCTTATAGTCTCCTATTTTTATTTCATCCCAAAACAATCTAATTTCTTTTCTATCTGGATATTATATATGTACTATAGAGCTTTTCCCCCACATTTCTAATTTCCTTTGATTAATTCTTTTTTCATCCTGACTTCTAAGTTCTCATTTGGGATTTTCTAGCCTCAAAAAGGTATTGCAATCTTAATGTTATTGAGTCTAATGTTTTTGTTACGTTTCCACTGTTTCTGATTCTTACAAATGTTACCAAGATATGGGAGGTTTGTTGCTTTAGATTGCTTTGTTAAACTTTTAAATATTGTATGTATTGGCCTCTGATCCCACTAAATTTGGGAACAAATTGCTACCTGCGTAGTAGACGAGACAGCAGCCTAGTACACTGTAAGTGACCTCATAAACACCAGTGCATGTATCAGATTTGTTCATTTACTTGAGCTGGTTCACTTCAGTGTTTTATTATATTAATTTATAATAGTTTCAGATTCAGTTCCCTAATTTTTCCTCTTTCCACAGGAGTTTATTCTCATACATGTGGATTATTGTGTGAACAATTTCAGGGGCATTTAGAATGTTAAGGCTACATCAGAATAATTTTAAAAATAACTATTGTGTTTGTTTATGAATTGGAGCTTATTTGGTGAATTTAAATACCTTCCTTGACAAATAGTTACATTTTTTAGTCAGTATTTTTTAAAATCTAGAACTATCAGAATCAGTTTTCTGCTAGAGTTGGCCACTTTAATAGATGGTAAATCTCATCCCATTCATACCTAAAGGACAAAGTTAGATATATCTAAATCTTGTATTTAATTTTTCCTGTAACACTGTAAATAAAATAGGACTACCATGATATAATACATGAAGCCTTCCTTAGGCTGGGTAATAGGATTTTAAATTTATGTAAAGTCATCAATTTCAGGCATGCTCTCCTAAAATGAGAGTGCTCTGAATAATATGGAGGTCTCAAGATACCACCAATGTAGGCAATAATCAAATGTATTATCTTAATTAGGTATAAAATGTTATTTTAGCTCTTATGTTATTTTTCACTTAATATTGATGAATAGAAATGTGAAATTACTTTTGCCACAGTTCTTTATGGCAAAATCTGCTCAGTAAACATCCTATTTATCTGTTGATGTACAATATGTAACTCGAAAGCTTAGTGGCTGAACATAGCAACAATCATTTTATGTTCTCTCATAGTTTCTGTGGATCAGGAATTCAGGAAGGTATTAGTTGGGCAACTCTGGGGTCTTGCATGTGGTTTCAGGCAGTGGTGGCTGGAGCTGGAGCATGTAGAGGCTAACCAGTTATCTCTGTCTTCATGTCCCCCTAGGGCACCTCCATGTAGTGTCTTTATGTAGGCTAATTTGGGCTTCCTCACAGCATGACAGCGTCAGGGTGGTAGGACTTCTTTCATGGAGACAGAGGGCTTCAACGCGGATGTTACAATAAACTACACAGAAGCTGCATTGTATTTTATGACCTGTCTCAGAAGTCATGTAGCATCACTTCTGCAATACCATACTGATGGACTAGTCGCTACGATCTACCCGGATTCAAGGGCCACCACATCACAGTCTAGGAAGTATCATCTGATTTGCAGTCATGCTTCAAAACCTTTAAAATAAGCAATTCGTTGACTAAATGGATAGATGAAATCGTAGTAGAGCATGAGACTAACCAGTGTGCTGTAGTCTTCCTACCTCCTTCCCAAGTGTGACTAGTAATACTACTTTACATTTGTATAGCAATATAGTTATCTAAGTTAACTTTTATACCAATCTTGTGAAGTATCCCTTTTTATTAGTAGAGAAACTGAGGCTCAGAAATGGTAACTTTCCAGGAGCCATAGAAGTGGCTGGTAAATGCTTGCCAGAAATCATGTAGACTTTACACTAAAACCCTCAAGGGAGGGACGTGTCACATTTGATTCTATTTTGCATCTCTGTCAGAGTGCCTGGTACAAAGTACAGTAAACACTTAATAAATGTTCTTCAAACTAGAGGGAGAAACAGTGACAGATCCAAAAAATAGGCCTTCAGTAATTGATGCAAGGACATGGGTTATCCATGTGGGGTAAAAAATACTGGATTGCTCTTCACAACTAAATGAAAAACAATCCCTAATGGATTAAAGTCTTAAAAAGTTAAACTTTAAAGCTTCTGGAAGTTTATATAGAAATATACCTTTATGATATCTGATCAGGGAAGTATTTCTTAAGACACCAAAAGTGCTAACTATAAAATATAAGGCTGATAAACATGACTACATTAAAATAAAGAACTTTAATTAATAAAGTGAAAAGACACTAATACAAAAAAAATACTCAAATACTAAAAAAAAAAAAGAAATTTAATATGAAACTAGGGCTTCCCTGGTGGCACAGTGGTTGAGAGTCCGCCTGCCAATGCAGGGGACACGGGTTCGTGCCCCGGTCCGGGAAGATCCCACATGCCGTGGAGCAGCTGGGCCCGTGAGCCATGGCCACTGAGCCTGCGCGTCCGGAGCCTGTGCTCCACAACGGGAGAGGTCACAACAGTGAGAGGCCCGCGTACTGAAAGAAAAACAACAAAAAAAAAATGAAACTAGCAAAGCATTAGTACCTAGGATTTATAAAAAGCTACTGTAATCAGTAAAAAAGACAAACATCCCAATAGAAAAATGGGCAGATGACATGAAAGGTATTTCAGATGAAACACAAATGGCAATTAAACATATGAAAAGATGTTTAACCTCATTAAGTCAGGGAAGTTCAAATAAAGACTGCAATAAGATACCATTTTTCACTCACCAGATTGGCAAAAATGAACAAGTCTGACAATGCCAAGTATCTGTGTGGATGTGAATCAATGGGAATATTTGTGCACTGCTAGTAAAGGTGTAAAATTATTTTTAAAATAATAGTAATAACTAATTCGGAGAAAAATCTAATATTATGAAGTTGGATCTTACATTCTCCGTAACTTAGCATACCCTCCCCACCCCCACCTCAGCATTTACCTAGAAATAGGTTTGCATTTGTTCACAGGTGACATGGGACGTGTATTCGTAACAACATTATGTATAATAGCAAGACACTGAAACAACTCAGATTTCCATCAACAGGAAAATGGAGCAATAAATTGTAGTAGATTTACAATGGGATGTTTTATAGCAGTGAAGGAAATAAACTACAGCAACATACAACAGCATGGCTGAATCTTAGGAACAACGAAAGAAAAAAGAAATTGCAGAACACTGCATACAACATGATATCATTTAAAAATAAAAGGTTTGTACTAAAAAAAATAAAAATAAAAAAATAATAAAAAGGAGCAAAACTTAACAATGTATACGTAAGTGGTAATACTGGAAGAAAATGTGTAACACAAAATTCAAGAGAGTGGTTACCTGTTACATAGATAAAGGCAATAGTGTTTTAATATTGTATTTCATAAGTTTAAGCGTGGATTTAATTTGTTTTCAAAACATATATATGTAGTTATAGTCATATGTAGATTTCAAATATTACAAAAACATATAACATTTAATGTATCCTTAATTCTAAAATTAATTCTGAATTTTCTAGAAGAAAAAAAAGTGAAAAACAAGGATGTCCTCATCCCTTTAGCTAAAACATGTCCAGGTATCAAAAGCCAGCAGTATGGACTCAAGTCTTGGTGTTTCCCTGTGCTGACAAAGGCTTCTCGATCATTGGCTAAAAAGCCTGCAAAGATCAAAAAAGCCACATTGGTGAGAAAAAAATGTACAATGTCTCCATGTTGAAACAATCCAGACCTGTAATATTTTATTCCAGTGGCCTACTGAGTAGTAAGTACAGGAAAGGGATTCTTTAGTGAAATTGAGTGAATTATACAAGCTAAATTAAGAACCACAATTACCTATTGTAATATTATTTATATTTTTTTCGGAGCTGTGGAACTTGGTCTTAGCCAATTAGTAATTTAAACAGAAAAGTTTTAATGTTACAGTGTAAATAAATAGGTCACAGGATTAAGTATAGATGCTTTTAAGCATGTGATCTACCAGCTGTGGAAGAGTCAGTGCCTTAAAACCACGGTTTAAAAAAAAAAAAAAAATAGAGAAAACAAAAATTTTTTTTGAAGAGGAAAAGCTCTGTCCAAAATTCAACATAGCAGTGGTAATTCCCTCTACTTACCATGCCTTCTTGATTTTGAAATGCATTAAGTCTAGTCATTGGTCATAATACTACTGAACCTTGTACCTTTGTCAGGCTCTTAAAAGCCAAGGGATCCTATATAAAGCATCAACTACCTTGCCTTAGTTTCCCTGTTAGCCAGTTGTCCCTCTTTTGTGCTTCTCAAGTACAATACTTACTTTCTTTTCACTCACTACATGATATTAACATTATTTGCTGATATATCTTTTTTTCCCTTCATGTGACTTAAAGAGCCTCAAGGATATTCATCTTTGTTTTCCTAGTGCCTGACGTAAATTGGAGCTCAGTAAATGGTTGTTGGATGGAACAGAGCTAGTCTCAGTTAAAATGTGTCTTCATGCAGTGCGGTACCCCTCTCTGTGTCCTCACTCTGCCTGTGGCCCACTCAAAAGCAGAGACTCATGATAGGGTATTGAGTTAGGAGTCAGCAAGAGGCCTTTCTGCAGCCCTCCTGTCCGGAGTGTAGGCAGCTGCCTAAGAACATCCTCTTCACAGTAGTAGGATAGAAACCTGATAGCAAAAAAAAAAAAAAGAAAGAAAGAAACCTGACAGCAAATGTGATTGAAAAAACAAAGCAAAACGAAAAAAAGGGAAAGACACTGCAAATATAAAAGAATTTATTTCTATACCCATTTTTACCACTAAACAGCTGTGTGATATTGGAGAAATCATTTAACCTCAGTCTTCTTGTCTGTGAAATTAGTATATAAACATACATGTAAGAACGTGTGTGTGTACGCACTCACACTTTTATATAAAAGTTCTTAGTTACAGGAGGAAGAGGGGAAACTAAATCTTGTCATCACAGAGTTTAAAATAAGATCCCCTGCTGTCAGATTATATAAATTTGAAAATTACTTCAGAGAACTTTAGCTCCCTACTCCCCCAAAGAGGCATGAGACCTGGTTCAGATTCAAGGGGATTAAATTCTTTCTCAGGAAGGAAGATGCACCTGCAGCAGAGCAGTGTAGAAGTGTTGGCTGATTCCCTCTTAGAAAATCCTTGGGCAGTAATTCTGACCTTGCCTGGAGATTATAAGGGAGAATATTATTATGATCAGCTTTGGCACAGGAATGTGCTTTAGAAGCACATTTTAGACATGCTTTACTCCTGCCGGAGCCCTCCGGAGATTTCCCAAGACCTCAGAGTCTGACTGGCAAAGGGTGTCTGGATATAACTGAATCAGATTTTTGCTAAGTGTCATTTTTGTGGTAAGTCGAATATTTCAGTACAGGTAATTTGTTCATATTTAATTAGACCTAATTCAGAGCTGCGTTTTCTCAGAACATCCTTCTACCTGTTTACACTTGGATTACCTATTTGGGGAGATAGGTAGTTTTACCTAATTTAGACCAAGGGTTTTGAGTTTACTGTGCCGAGTACACTTTCAGGCTTTCTGAAGTAGCAGCCCTGCTACTCCCAGATATGGCAAGTCCAGGCCCACTGATTATGAGAGCCCATCCTGATCAAGCATTGGAGTAGAGTAAGAATTCTGCTTACCTCAGCTGGTGAGGCTTATGATGAGCCTCTGTCCTAAGCTCAGGGCCACATGTGACCAGGTGAATGCCAGGAACCCAAAAACCCATGCTGCTGTCCAGCTGTGTGCCTTGCTTCTGCCTTGGCCCACTGCCCAGGTGGGAAGGTCCCCTGCTCTGGACCTCAACCTGATCACTTGGGTCCTCACAGTGTACCCAACCCTTGCCGGGCACTGCTCACCAGTGATTTTTTTTTCCTCTCTTCCACTGCATATAGCTACTGCTTAGATTCTCCCCAATCTTACAACCTGGAGTATCATCCTGTCTAGGGACTCCTGTTGCCATGCCCCATATCTCAGAACAGACTTCCTGGTGCTGTTAAAGCCAGCCTCAGTCAACCCACGTTAATCACATCCATATGAACACGGTGATTTGAACTGCTGGCCGTCTCTGAGGGAATCAGCCCACAGCCCAGCTATCTCCCTAGCCATTCTGGGTTTCTTGCCATTGCAGGCATCTGCTGCCGGGATCCCAGTATGTGCCAATACCAGCTAGGGAGGGTTCCCACTCCACTCATGCCAGCGTGCTCAGAAATTCTCCAAGGGCACAGAAGGGGTTATTATGGAAGAAGGGGTTAGTATGGAAAAAGGGGTCTAACAGTTCTCTGCCCCCACTGAGAATAAACTCAGAGGAAACTGTGAGTAATGTATGCATAACAAGTGCTTTAGTACTATGACAAAATTATTTATTGGCAGGTAAAGTGAGATACAGATTGTTGTATTAAGTAGGACCCTCAGTTAAAATACAACTCTGTTTACCTGCTGCAACAAAATATAAAAAATGACAGACCTATTGCAGCAAGAGCCTTTTACCAGCAGTCTAAAATGCAGACTCCAAAGCTAAGCACAGTCTTTTTAAAGATCTGATTAGGTGGGAAAATATAAAGCTTGGGGTGAACAGCCCAAGTCTTTCACGGAGAAAGCGCAACCAGAGTAGGTCTCTGAGGCTGAGAGGGCTCTAAGGCTCTAGAGACAGAAGTCCCTCATTGGCGCTCAACCACACTGAATCCTTTGCACCTGTTTAATCTGTCTGGAGCCCCTTTCCTCCCAGGGACCACAAACTAACCAGCCACCCAGATGTGCCATGTATATTCTGCCATGTGTTTTGAAGATACTTGGAAAAATCTGGTATGTTTACTACCTTGCTGTGGCCGGGGGAATTTTCCACTCTCCTTTAGGGCCCTCCGTCCTTTTGAGTGAGTGTTGTTTGCGTTGCTGCATGTAGGTTCACATGTACTGTCCAGCTCTCCTCCTCTTTGTGCAGTGCTAACTCATTTTCCCCAAATACTTGTCCATATGCAGCTTGATGTGGTCCCTTGATCTCTCTTACCAAATGACAGTAAGGCATTTTTGAAGTGTTGTAAGCCTTTTGCTGGGGTTCTATCCAGCTGTCCTTGTTTAGTATGTTGGCAAAAGAGCCCTCTCCATTTTTGTAGAATTTGCCCATTATTTCTATTTTTGCCTCTCAAGTGGAACCAGGTTAGCAAACGATAGAAAATTAAATCCAGATGATTTGTGATAAGAAATGTTTTGTGAAAAGGACTACTCAGTCATAAAGAATGTCTTATGAGATTATGCAAATGTTCCCTATTATCACATTTTCAAGTGGTACAGGCACGCTTGATTCTGATGCAAGGCAAGGAAGTTCTGGTTAGCTTTTTATTTATTTAATTTTTCAGTTTTAAATAAGCAGAAGCTCACTAAAGCATAAAAGAACATAGGTTTTCAAAAACACCTGCCTCATATCCACCTATGTACTTCATAGCCCACCAGAGATGATGAATAAATTTTGCTGTGGCCTCATAGTTTATAATTACCCATGCACTGTTGTAACAGAAATCAAAGAGGTTGTCACATTCTTTAATTTCAGGAAACGTGTGATCTGGGAAAGATAAAGCCTGAAGCCAGACGATACTTGGAAAAATCAGTGAAAATGGGGAAAAGGAATGGGCTCCATCTTCCAGAACAAGTACAAAATGTGAGTTTGTTTCCTTTTCTTATTAGAAAACAAAAGAATAAATAAAACAAAATACAACAAAAAACAGGAAATAGGGAAACACGTGTTTGTAATATGGGCTATAACCCATAATACAAATCAGTTTACAATGTATTTAGTAGTCAACGATTTTAAATTCCACAACCCCTATTAACCTCATGATGACGGACAAACAACTGATAACTTAATTGTTCTTTAATCCTGTCAAGGTTTTATTTGTTTCATGTGTGCCAGGCTTATTTTCCCTGCTCTAGTGCTAGTTCAGATCTTAATAGTTGATTTGTATTCTTACCCCCTTGTTCGTAAAGAGATAGGGCACTGGTAATAAAATCCCTATGATGGAGAGTTTTCAAACCAGCATTTTGGAATGGAATACCCTGTGAGTAATATATGCTCCTTAAAGGCGGAGAGATTAGCTTTTCAGACTTTCTCCTTTGTCTAATACCATTCAGATCTTTCAGTTTCAGAAGTAAACTCAGCTGCAGAATTAACTCATTCTTCTGGACAGGATATATAACCCATGATTTATTTCCAGGTTATTCTTCTTGCCAGTAGAACTGGAAACAAGTTGGAAAGAAATTCAAACCGAGTGATGTAAGCATGGTAGATACATGTGAAAGCACCACTGAGATATGGGCACCTTTCCTCCACCAAAATGCCCTTCAGACACCTTGTATCTTCTTCATCCTAGTTACAGGAGAAGTGTGACTGATCTCGCTTTGCCTTCATGAACATTATATTAGTCAACCCTGTTGAAACAGTCCAAACAACAGAAGCATTTTATTTGCTTGTATAAGCGGAAGATCCAGAGGTAGTTGGGGTTCAGGAGTCACTTTGAGTCAGATGCTCAGTGGTGTCATTGGCCACCTGATTTTTCTATTTCTCTACTCTGTCTCCTTCAGTGTTAGTTATCCAAAGGCTGGCTTCCTTTTATTACTAAAATGGCTGCAAATATGAAAACCCCACCATCCAGAAGGACATAGAGAAGCCTCCATTAGACCTCCCCTCATATCTTAATGGCCCAGATGGGATCACATGCCTAATCCTGAATCCTTCTTTAGTCAGGGGAATGCCAGGCCTGGGTTCCCTGAACCAGTCACTGTTGCAGTGAGGATGGGATTACCTGATTGGTGTAGAGGTCACACCCTGGACTACAGATAGGATCCAGTCCCACCTAAACTGCATGGCTGCTGTAGAGTTGGGGAGAAGTGGAAGGGAGCTGGGGACACGACCAGAGTGTCCAAAAATGACACTGCACAGTATGTGTTAAGTCTCAAATTTATTGTGTATACAGATTACCTGGAGGGCTTGTTAAAGCTCTGATTATACAGGGCCCCACCTCTGAGAGTTTGTTTCAGCAGGTTTGGTATGGTTCTCAAAATTGGCATTTCTGGACTTGGGTGGTGCAGTGGTTAAGAATCAGCCTGCCAATGCAGGGGACACGGGTTCGAGCCCTGGTCCAGGAAGACCCCACATGTTGCGGAGCAACTAAGCCCGTGCGCCACAACTTCTGAGCCTGTGCTCTGGAGCCTGCGTGCCACAGCTACTGAGCCCGTGTGCCACAACTACTGAAGCCCACATGCCTAGAGCCCGTGCTTCGCAACAGAAGAAGCCACCGCAATGAGAAGCTAGCACCCTGCAATGAAGAGTAGCCTCCGCTCGCTGCAACTAGAGAAAGCCCGCACACAGCAACAAAGACCCAACGCAGCCAAAAATAAATAAATAAATTTATTATTTTTTTTAAAAAAAAAGAGGGCATTTCTAACAAGTTCCCAGGTGATGTTGATGCTTCTAGTCAGAAGCACACTTTGAGAAAGTGTGTGGTTTATGTAAGTTTTATTATCTAGCACTTTTAGAAGAGTGGGACAGGTTAATAAATTATCTCATGTGTTTTCTTGTGGTCTTTCTGTTGCTTCCTTTGATCTCCCAACTAATACTTTTTTTTTCCTACCTAGTACTTTTTATGTAAATGTTAGGGCCCATAAATTGCTTTTATTTGCAAACGCTCTATAAAACTAAGACATATCCTGTTTTCCAAAGGAACCATAGAAGTAATTACTCAGTTCTTATCTCTTGGCTTACTTCAGTACCTAATACTGATTTACTAAATTAAAATTTAGAATTTGGAAAGATTAGAAGTGTTAATTATTAACAGGCTACTAGATTCATTTATTCACTCAGCAAGCTACTTATTGTGTATGTGCCAGACTTTGCTTTGACTATACCTCCTCAATGTATTTAGTTCTTACAAATTTACGCCTAATTTCTAACACATCACCAGGATTGCTTTCTTGTACATGTTACATACAAATACTCATGGACACAATATAGAAGATTGCAGAAAACTATGGTATCAAGCACATCTCTAAGAAAGTACTTCCTGGGAGTTGGGTACAGAACCCAGTCTTCATATAAAAGTGAAACTTACTTGACTGATGGCAATAAAAATGAAAATTTCATTTTATTGTTAAGGTCCTGTATTTGTATCTTTGTTTCAGGAAATTAAAGCAATGAAGAAAAGAATGAGTGAGCTATGTATTGACTTTAACAAAAACCTCAATGAGGATGATACCTTCCTTGAACTTTCCAAGGCTGAACTTGGTAAAGTTTTGTTGTTTTTTAGATTAAATCTGTAATTTAGGCAAATAATGTCACCTCACAGTTTGCCAAATCAAAGTTAGAAGAATTCTTGTTAAAATGTACCTTCTACAGAACCCACCACCCCTTCTACAAAAAAACACAACCAAACCACATCTAGATTTTAGGCTATAAGAATGTATACTGTTTCTAGAGACAGTCCAGAAGAAATTTCATAATCTTTCTTGGTAACTCATGCTAGCGTTTAACAGCCTTCAGTGCTTTGAATTTTTTTTTGCCTCGCAACGTCCTCTACATTGTAACTTAAACTAGTCTTTCCTTATTCTGTGATGGATTTTTCTTGGCTTAATTTTGCCTGTTCTTCATCAAAATGCCATCTATACAAGTGCACTGAAGCCTGTTCATATTTTGAATTACCGTCTCCCAGGCCACCTGTCCTCTAACTGCCACCCCCATTACAATAACGTCAAAGCAATATTATAAGGATTGTCATTATTTTACTTGAATTTCAGTTACTCCACAAAATTCCTAGAGCTTCTTAAAGGCACCATGCCAATGCTAAATAAACCAATAATGAGTGGAAAAATTGAAGTATGAGAAAATGATTTTTTTGCAGGTGCTCTTCCTGATGATTTCATTGACAGTTTGGAAAAGACAGATGATGACAAGTATAAAATTACCTTAAAATATCCACACTATTTTCCTGTCATGAAGAAATGTTGTATCCCTGAAACCAGAAGGAAGATGGAAATGGCTTTTAATACAAGATGCAAAGAGGTACTATAAATGTTTGTCTTTCTTTTGTTTTTATGGAAAATTTTAAGAAAAATGTTTGCTTTGTTTACCAATGTTGAATCAGAGGTTGATTCCTCTGTGTGAATTTCTATTTGTGTGAAGGTTATGCCTCCTAAATCCTCAGACTTACAAGACACCTTTTTCCTTGTTCATTGGCAACCTGCTTGGTATGGCCATAGGCTAAGCTGTTCTAATACAAATAGAATGGATTAAAGAAACTAAAAGTTGTATTCTTCTTCCAAGTCAACAGTCCAGGGCTGGCGGGATACCTCTCTCTCCTTAACAAGTGACTTCTAAGGCAGTTGTCACCATTTTCCAGCCTGTTGGGAAGAGGGAAAATAAAACACAGAGCAAGCGTCTTTAAGAAGAAGACCGGGAAGTGACATCCATCAACTCTATTCACATCCCATTGACCCAAATTCCATCATATAACTGTATCTAGCTGCAGGGGACACTGGGAAATATAGTCTTCAGTTGATAGCCATTTGCTCAGCTGAGGGCATTCTATTACTAAAAGGAAAAAAAGGAAGAATTAGAAATGAATTTTAGAGTCAACTAGCCAACTTCACCACAGTCTGCCTCTCTGGCTATCCTAGTAATCTTGAGCACCCTTTTTTTCCCCACATAGAACCCATTCACCATATGTCAGATCCCAACCAGTTACTGCCTTTAGCTCAAAGACCAGGATCTGTGAGTGGCACACGGTCCTCCCCAGTTATACCTTCTCGTGATCTGGCCGCATGTGAAAGGTTAGAAAACTTGTCTGGCCCGCTCACCTCCAACACGTACCCAGTGGTAGAATAGGAACAGAAAACCACACTAAAGACTCCCATTTGGAAAAGGAAAGAATGGGAAACAAAGCAAGCCCATACCAATTTTCAGAAACAATTTGGCAGGAATTGTGAAGATTCCGAGCTCTGGTGAAGTTCCTGGGATAGCCCGTTGGACTTACTTGGATCTCCTTTCTAGCAGGAATTCCTTTAGCAATTGTATGCCATGGCCCCTGGTTTTGCCTGCAGGGAATTCTTTCTTGTCTGTTACCCTCCATGACCATATATCCTGGGCAGCTGCTGGTATAGATTCCTGCTGATGCCAGTTTTGAAGCCTGAGGGTTGCCTTTGTAGGCCAGGCTTAATGATATCTTTGGTAATAAAATTCCCTCAGAAACTTAATCGCCTTCTTATCTGTTTGCTTCCAATCAGATTCATGTTAAAATAACAACACCCAAATACCGCTTTCCGTCATAGTCCTCAAATCCACCATATCTTTTCTTATATACGGGCTCCTGTATGGTGTCCATCCTGCTGTTCTTCAGTTTAATGGGGTCTGCTTCAGGGCCCCCCGCAACAGTAGACTTGAGGAAGAAGGCAGCACCCTCACACTAATCTTCACAGTTCAGTAACTCTGAGTGGCAGTCTTCTCTCCTGGTCTCTGGAGAACAGAGCAATTACCTTTTCCAGTCACCTGAAGCCCCACATCAGGGGCCACAGGCAGAAGCTCTCTTAGCAGAACTCTTTTCCCTCCATCTTTGCAAACTGACAGCTCACTTGAGCTGTCTCTCATGTAATCAATCTTTCCAAAAGCAACAAATACCAACAAACAGACACCAACATTATTAGTTTTCCCAAACAATTACCCTAGAGCTAAGACTCAGTAGGTGACTGGCCTGCCTTCCAAGTTATGGCGAGCAACAATTTTAACAAATGTTATCCATGATATCATGAGGATTACCAGCTTCCCGCTTGACAGCATCTGTGTCCTCACCTTCCATTCCTGTACATTTTTCATTTTGGTTATAGCAGCACCCTATTCCTACTATTAGTCTCTGTGGGTATTAGGTTTCAGGTTAAATAAAATGTGCAAGGTCAACCAAAAGCACAGTGACTCAAATAAGCTAAAAGTTATTTTTCTTCAGAAAGGATTAGTGGATACCAGGGGCTGGGAGACTGGGGAATTATTGCTTAATGGTTACCAAGTTTCTGTTTAGGGTGTTAGAAAAGTCTTGGAAACAGTGGTAATGGTTGCACAACAGTGTAGATTATAATTGGTGCCATTGAATTGTACACTTAAAAATGGGCTAAAATGGTATATTTTGTGTTAGGTATGTTTTACTACACTTTTTTTTAAGGTTTATTTCTCTTGCAACTAACAGTACAGAGGTGAGGGGTCCAGAGCTGGAAGACAGCTCTGCTGTCCTTAGTATGTGGCTTCCAAGGTCATTGTTCTCATCTTCAGTTCACAGCTAGCAAGACAAGCATCTATAAAGAGATGACCCAGAAATTTCACTTATCACCTCATTCGTATTCTGTTGTCCCATTGTGTATCACATGGCCACAGCTAGCTTTAAGAAAGGCTAGGAAAGGTAGTCAGGAGACTGTGTGTCCAGCAAAAACTCAGAGAATTCTGTTACTGAAAGGAAGAATGGGGGAATTGATATTAGGAAAAAATTGGCAGTCTAGGGAGAAGGTCTAGGGAAACTGAAGAACGGGGCCAAGACTAGTTTGAAAGACTCAAACTACTTAACTTTAGAACTTGGAGAATTGTATTATGTGTTTCTCATATCCATGTTTCCATTCTCGTTTTAAAATAATAATAACATAATTATATGGTGTTTGCTCTTGTGCCAGGCGTTTTTCTATGCATTTTACTTATATTCTCACTTAATCTGCATGATCACCCTATGATGTAGCTACTTTTATTATCTACGTCTTGCAGATGAGAAAACTGAGGCTTAGGAAGATTAAGGGACTTGCCAATAATTAGACAACTAGTACATGGTGGAGCCAAATTTTGAACCCTGGTACTCTGACCTCAGAGTGTGATCTTCCTTAGAAGCATGTCTGTAAATAATTGGATGATTTAATCGTAGTTTTTCTTTGACCTCAATGTTTATTTACTTCCTCTAGGAGATTATTTTTTCCTTTATTGTTAAGAAAACAATCAAGCAATATCATTATTTGCATTTTAATACAAATAAAATATATAAAATGTTTGTAATAATTTGAGCAAAATCCCTAAAACATTTTTAAGCATAGAGTTCTGTGGCGTTAAGTGTATTCACATTGTTGTGCAGCCATCGCCACCATACATCTCCAGAGCTTTTTCATCTTTCCCAGCTGAAACTCTGTACCCATTAAACACTAACTCCCCATCCCCCCAGCCCCAGCCCCTGGCATACATCATTCTACTCTCTGTCTCTGTAAATTTTACTAATCTAAGAACCTCATGTAAGTAGAATCCATATAGTAGTTCTCCTTTTGTGACTGGCTTATTTCACGTAGCATAATGTCTTCTAGGTTTATCCATAATTTCGCATGTGTCAAAATTTCTTTCCCTTTTAAGGCTGGATAATATTCCATTGTATGTATATATCACATCTTCTTTATCCATTCATCCATTGATGGACATTTAGGTTGCTTCTACCATTTAGCTATTATGAATAATGCTGCAGTGAACATGGGTATGCAAATACCTGTTTGAGTCTCTGTGTCCATTTCTTTGGGATGTATACCCAGAAGTGGAATTTCTGGATCATATGGTAATTCTATGTTTAATTTTTTGAGAAATCATAATACTGTTTTCTACAGCAGCTGTACCATTTTACACTCTCATCAGATATAAACATTCCAAATTTTCCACATCCTCACTTTATTATTTCTCTTTTTTTTATTTTTTAAAAAATTTTATTTATTTATTTTTGGCTACATTGGGTCTTCATTGCTGCACATGGGCTTTTCTCTACTTGTGTCGAGCAGGAGCTACTCTTTGTTGCGGTGCGCTGGCCTCTCTTGTTGTGGAGCACAGGCTCTAAGTGTGCAGGCTTCAGTAGTTGTGGCACGCAGGCTCAGTAGTTGTGGCTCGTGGGCTCTAGAGCACAGGCTTAGTAGTTGTGGCACACGGGCTTAGTTGCTCTGCGGCACGTGGGATCTTCCCAGACTAGGGCTCGAACCCGTGTCCCCTCCATTGGCAGGCGGATTCTTATCCACTGTGCCACCAGGGAAGTCCATCCTTTTTTTTAAATAGCCATACTTATGGGTGCAAAGTTAAACTGGTAAATTTTGTATTATGTATATTTTACCACAATAAAAGAAAAATTTTAAGTACCAATATTTGGTGCAGTATTGACGAGACTAAATGTGGAATCAGTATAGTCCTTAAGAATATGTTTTTAGGGGCAGGACGAGAATAAAGATGCAGACCTACTAGAGAACGAACTTGAGGACACGGGGAGGGGGAAGGGTAAGATGGGACAAAGTGAGAGAGTGGCATGGACGTATATACACTACCAAATGCAAAACTGATAGCTAGTGGGAAGCAGCCGCATAGCACAGGGAGATCAGCTCAGTGCTTTGTGACCACCTAGAGGGGTGGGATAGGGAGGGTGGGACGGAGGGAGATGCAAGAGGGAAGAGATATGGGGATATATGTATATGTATAGCTGATTCACTTTGTTATAAACCAAAAACTAACATACCATTGTAAACCAATTATACTCCAATAACGATGTTAAAAAAAAAAAGAATATGTTTTTACTCAAATTTAACAGTACCTAAAATTTTGTTAAGACCCTCATAGCTATCTCCTGAGACTTAAAAAGTCAATTATTTCAGAAATAAAATTGGATCATGAATCCAGAAAACAGTCTGCAACACTGAAATGGAATAATTTAGTAGAAGTTGAGATGGTCTAAAAATATTTCACAGTTTTACCACCCTGAAAGTAATGTAGAAACTCTTCTTTTTAGTGCTTTGGATCCAGTTAAGTATTAACCTTTATTTTGGTTTTTTTTTTTTAATCTTTATTGGAGCATAATTCCTTTACAATGGTGTGTTAGTTTCTGCTTTATAACAAAGTGAATCAGTTATACATATACATATGTTCCCATATCTCTTCCCTCTTGCATCTCCCTCCCTCCCACCCTCCCTAACCCACTGCTCTAGATGGTCACAAAGCACCGAGCTCATCTCCCTGTGCTATGCGGCTGCTTCCCACTAGCTATCTATCTTACGTTTGGTAGTGTATATATGTCCATGCCTCTCTCTCGCTTTGTCACAGCTTACCCTTCCCCCCCCCATATCCTCAAGTTCATTCTCTAGTAGGTCTGTGTCTTTATTCCTGTCTTACCCCTAGGTTCTTCATGACATTTTTTCCCCTTAAATTCCATATATATGTGTTAGCATACGGTATTTGTCTTTCTCTTTCTGACTTACTTCACTCTGTATGACAGACTCTAGGTCCAACCACCTCATTACAAATAGCTCAATTTCGTTTCTTCTTATGGCTGAGTAATATTCCATTGTATATATGTGCCACATCTTTATCCATTCATCCCATGATGGACACTTAGATTGTTTCCATCTCTGGGCTATTGTAAATAGAGCTGCAATGAACATTTTGGTACATGACTCTTTTTGAATTATGGTTTTCTCAGGGTATATGCCCAGTAGTGGGATTCCTGGGTCATATGGTAGTCCTATTTGTAGTTTTTTAAGGAACCTCCATACTGTTCTCCATAGTGGCTGTACCAATTCACATTCCCACCAGCAGTGCAAGAGGGTTCCCTTTTCTGCACACCCTCTCCAGCATTTATTATTTCTAGATTTTTTGACGATGGCCATTTTGACTGGTGTGAGATGATTTCTCATTGTAGTTTTGATTTGCCTTTCTCAAACGATTAATGATGTTGAGCATTCTTTCATGTGTTTGTTAGCAGTCTGTATATTTTCTTTGGAGAAATGTCTATTTAGGTCTTCTGCCCATTTTTGGATTGGGTTGTTTGTTTTTTTGTTGTTGAGCTGCATGAGCTGCTTGTATATTTTGGAGATTAATCCTTTGTCAGTTCCTTCATTTGCAAATATTTTCTCCCATTCTGAGGGTTGTCTTTTAGTCTTGTTTATGGTTTCCTTTGCTGTGCAAAAGCTTTGAAGTTTCATTAGGTCCCATTTGTTTATTTCTGTTTTTATTTCCATTTCTCTAGGAGGTGGGTCAAAAAGGATCTTGCTGTGATTTATGTCATAGAGTGTTCTGCCTATGTTTTCCTCTAAGAGTTTGATAGTTTCTGGCCTTACATTTAGGTCTTTAATCCATTCTGAGCTCATTTTTGTGTCTGGTGTTAGGGAGTGATCTAATCTCATACTATTACATGTACCTGTCCAGTTTTCCCAGCACCACTTATTGAAGAGGCTGTCCTTTCTCCACTGTACATTCCTGCCTCCTTTATCAAAGATAAGGTGACCATATGTGCGTGGGTTTATCTCTGGGCTTTCTATGCTGTTCCATTGATCTATCTTTCTGTTTTTGTGCCAGTACCATACTGTCTTGATTACTGTAGCTTTGTAGTATAGTCTGAAGTCAGGGAGCCTGATTCCTCCAGCTCTGCTTTTCGTTCTCAAGATTGCTTTGGCTATTCGGGGTCTTTTGTGTTTCCATACAAATTGTGAAATTTTTTGTTCTAGTCCCGTGAAAAAGGCCAGTGGTCGTTTGATAGGGATTGCATTGAATCTGTAGATTGCTTTGAGTAGTAGAGTCATTTTCACAATGTTGATTCTTACAATCCAAGAACATGGTATATCTCTCCATCTATTTGTATCATCCTTAATTTCCTTCATCAGTGTCTTATAATTTTCTGCATACAGGTCTTTCGTCTCTTTAGGTAGGTTTATTCCTAGATATTTTATTCTTTTTGTTGCAATGGTAAATGGGAGTGTTTTCTTGATTTCACTTTCAGATTTTTCATCATTAATGTATAGGAATGCCACAGATTTCTGTGCATTAATTTTCTATCCTGCTACTTTACCAAATTCATTGATTAGCTCTAGTAGTTTTCTGGTAGCATCTTTAGGATTCTCTATGTATAGTATCATATCATCTGCAAACAGTGACAGCTTTACTTCTCCTTTTCTGATTTGTATTCCTTTTATTTCCTTTTCTTCTCTGATTGCTGTGGCTAAAACTTGCAAAACTGTGTTGAATAAGAGTGGTGAGAGTGGGGAACCTTGACTTGTTCCTGATCTTAGTGGAAATGCTTTCACTTTTTCACCATTGAGGACGATGTTGCCTGTGGGTTTGTCATATATGGCCTTTATTATGTTGAGGAAAGTTCCCTCTATGCCTACTTTCTGCAGGGTTTTTATCATAAATGGGTGTTGAATTTTGTCGAAAGCTTTCTCTGCATCTATTGAGATGACCATATGGTTTTTCTACCTCAATTTGTTAATACGGTGTATCATGTTGATTGATTTGCGTATATTGAAGAATCCTTGCATTCCTGGAATAAACCCCACTTGATCATGGTGTATGATCCTTTTAATGTGCTGTTGGATTCTGTTTGCTAGTATTTTGTTGAGGATTTTTGCATCTATGTTCATCAGTGATATCGGCCTGTACTTTTCTTTCTTTGTGACATCCTTGTCTGGTTTTGGTATCAGGGTGATAGTGGCCTCGTAGAATAAGTTTGGGAGTGTTCCTCCCTCTGCTGTATTTTGGAAGAGTTTGAGAAGGATAGTTTTTAGCTCTTCTCTAAATGTTTGATAGAATTCGCCTGTGAAGCCATCTGGTCCTGGGCTTTTGTTTGTTGGAAGATTTTTAATCACAGTTTCAATTTCAGTGCTTGTGATTGGTCTGTTCATATTTTCCATTTCTTCCTGATTCAGTCTTGGCAGGTTGTGCATTTCTAAGAATTTGTCCATTTCTGCCAGGTTGTCCATTTTATTGGCATAGAGTTGCTTGTAGTAATCTCTCATGATCTTTTGTATTTCTGCAGTGTCAGTTGTTACTTCTCCTTTTTCATTTCTAATTCTATTTATTTGAGTCTTCTCTCTTTTTTTCTTGATGAGTCTGGCTAATGGTTTATCAATTTTGTTTATCTTCTCAAAGAACCAGCTTTTAATTTTAATGATCTTTGCTATCGTTTCCTTCATTTCTTTTTCATTTATTTCTGATCTGCTCTTTATGATTTCTTTCCTGCTGCTAACTTTGGGGGCGTTTTGTTCTTCTTTCTCTAATTGTTTTAGGTGCAAGGTTAGGTTGTTGATTCGAGATGTTTCCTGTTTCTTAAGGTAGGATTGTATTGCTATAAACTTCCCTCTTAGAACTGCTTTTGCTGCATCCCATAGGTTTTGTGTTGTCGTGTCTCCACTGTCGTTTGTTTTTAGGTATTTTTTGATTTCCTCTTCGATTTCTTCAGTGATCACTTCATTATTAAGTAGTGTATTGTTTAGCCTCCATGTGTTTGTATTTTTTACAGATCTTTTCCTGTAATTGATATCTAGTCTCATAGCGTTGTGGTCGGAAAAGATACTTGATACGATTTCAATTTTCTTAAATTTACCAAGGCTTGATTTGTGACCTAAGATATAATCTATCCTGGAGAATGTTCCATGAGCACTTGAGAACAAGGTGTATTCTGTTGTTTTGGGATGGAATGTCCTATAAATATCAATTAAGTCCATCTTGTTTAATGTATCATTTAAAGCTTGTGTTTCCTTATTTATTTTCATTTTGGATGATCTGTCCATTGGTGAAAGTGGGGTGTTAAAGTCCCCTACTATGAATGTATTACTGTCGATTTCCCCTTTTCTGGCTGTTAGTATTTGCCTTATGTATTGAGGTGCTCCTATGTTGGGTGCATAAATATTTACAATTGTTATATCTTCTTCTTGGATCGATCCCTTGATCATTATGTAGTGTCCTTCTTTGTCTCTTCTAAGAGTCTTTATTTTAAAGTCTATTTTGTCTGATATGAGAATTGCTACTCCAGCTTTCTTTTGGTTTACATTTGCATGGAATATCTTTTTCCATCCCCTTACTTTCAGTGTGTAAGTGTCTCTAGGTCTGAAGTGGGTCTCTTGTAGACAGCATATATATGGGTCTTGTTTTTGTATCCATTCAGCCAATCTGTGTCTTTTGGTGGGAGCATTTAGTCCATTTACATTTAAGGTAATTATCGATATGTCTGTTCCTGTTACCATTTTCTTAACTGTTTTGGGTTTTTTATTTTAGGGCTTTTCCTTCTCTTGTGTTTCTTGCCTAGAGAAGGTTTTTTTTTTTTTTTTTTTTTGCAGTACACAGGCCTCTCACCGCTGTGGCCTCGCCCATTGCGGAGCACAGGCTCCGGACGCGCAGGCTCAGCGGCCATGGCTCACAGGCCCAGCCACTCCGCGGCACGTGGGATCTTCCCATACCGGGGCACGAACCCGTGTCCCCTGCATCGGCAGGCAGACTCTCAACCACTGCGCCACCTGGGAAGCCCTGTAAAGGTTTTAATTTCTCCATCAAATCTGAAAGAGATCCTTGCTGGGTATAGTGATCTTGGTTGTAGGTTTTTCTCCTTCATCACTTTAAATGTGTCCTGCCAGTACATTCTGTCTTGCAGAGTTTCTGCTGAAAGATCAGCTGTTAACCTTATGGGGATTCCCTTGTGTGTTATTTGTTGTTTTTCCCGTGCTACTTTTAATATGTTTTCTTTGTATTTAATTTTTGACAGTTTGATTAATATGTGTCTTGATATGTTTCTCCTTGGATTTATCCTGTATGGGACTCTTCTGTGCTTCCTGGACTTGATTAACTTTTTCCTTTCCCATATTAGGGAAGTTTTCAACTATAATCTCTTCAAATATTTTCTCAGTCTGTTTCTTTTTCTGTTCTTCTTCTGGAACCCCTATAATTTGAATGTTGGTGCATTTATTGTTGTCCCAGACGTCTCTGAGACTGTCCTCAGTTCTTTTCATTCTTTTTTCGTTATTCTGCTCTGCAGTAGTTATTTCCACTATTTTATCTTCCAAGTCACTTATCCGTTCTTCTGCCTCAGTTATTCTGCTATTGATCCCTTCTAGAGTATTTTTAATTTCATTTATTGTGTTGTCTATCATTGCTTGTTTCATCTTTAGTTCTTCTAGGTCCTTGTTAAATGTTTCTTGCATTTTGTCTATTCTATGTCCAAGATTTTGGATCATCTTTACTATCATTATTCTGAATTCTTTTTCAGGTAGACTGCTTATTTCCTCTTCATTTGTTAGGTCTGGTGGGTTTTTATCTTGCTCCTTCATCTGCTGTGTGTTTTCCTGTCTTCTCATTTTGCCTATCTTACTGCATTTGGGGTCTCCTTTTTGCAGGCTGCAGGTTCTAGTTCCCGTTTTTGTTTTTTGGTTTTTGGGGTTTTTTTGTGGTATGCGGGCCCCTCACTGCTGTGGCCTCTCCCATTGCTGAGCACAGGCTCCGGACACGCAGGCTCAGCGGCCATGGCTCCCGGGCCCAGCCACTCTGCGGCATGTGGAATCTTCCCGGACGGGGAAACAAACCCGTGTCCCCTGGATCAGCAGGTGGACTCTCAACCACTGCACCACCAGGGAAGCCCCCTGTTGTTTTTGGTGTCAGTCCCCAGTGGCGAAAGTTGGTTCAGTGGGTTGTGTCGGCTTCCTGGTGGAGCGGACTAGTGCCTGTGTTCTGGTGGATGAGGCTGGATCTTGTCTTCCTGGTGGGCAGGCCCACATCTGGTGGTGTGTTTTGGAGTGTCTATGCACTTATTATGATTTTAGGCAGCCTCTCTGCTAATGGTTGGGGTTGTGTTCCTGTCTTGCTAGTTGTTAGGCATAGGGTGTCCATCACTGTAGCTTGCTGGTCGTTGAGTGAAGCTGGGTGTTGGTGTTGAGATGGAGATCTCTGGGAGATTTTCACCATTTGATATTATGTGGAGCTGGGAGATCTCTTGTGGACCAGTGTCCTGAAGTTGGCTCTCCCACCTCAGAGGCACAGCACTGACTCCTGGCTGCAGCACCAAGAGCCTTTATCCACACGGCTTAGAATAAAAGGGAGGAAAAGTAGAAAGAAAGGAAGAGGATAAAAGAAAAGAAAATAAAGTTATTAAAATAAAAAAATAATTATTAATAAAAAAATTTTTAAGTAAAAAAACACAAAAGAAAATCGGACGGATAGAACCCTAGGACAAATGGTGAAAGCAAAGCTATACAGAGAAAATCTCACACAGAAGCATACACATACACACTCACAAAAAGAGGAAAAGGGGAAAAAATAATCTTGATTCGTTGTCTATTCAGGTATTCCACAGATGCAGGGTACCTCAAGTTGATTGTGGAGATTTAATCCGCTGCTCCTGAGGCTGCTGGGAGAGATTTCCCTTTTTCTTCTTTGTTCACACAGCTCCCGGGGTTCAGCTTTGGATTTGGCCCTGCCTCTGCGTGTAGGTCGCCGGAGTGCGTCAGTTCTTCGCTCAGACAGGACGGGGTTAAAGGAGCAATTGATTTGGGGGCTCTGGCTCACTCAGGCCGGGAGGAGGGGTGGGTACGGAGTGCGGGACGAGCCTGCGAGCCTGCGGCGGCAGAGGCCAGCGTGACGTTGTACCAGCCTGAGGCGCGCCGTGCGTTCTCCTGGGGAAATTGTCCCTGTATCCCAGGACACTGGCAGTGGCGGGCTGCACAGGCTCCCCGGACGGGAGGTGTGGAGAGTGACCTGTGCTCGCACACAGTCTTCTTGGTGGTGGCAGCAGCAGCCTTAGCTCGTCTCATGCCCGTCTCTGGGGTCCGCGCTGTTAGCTGCGGCTCTCGTCTGTCTCTGGAGCTCCTTTAAGCAGTGCTCTTAATCCCCTCTCTTCGCGCACCAGGAAACAGAGGGAAGTAAAAGTCTCTTGCCTCTTCGGCAGGTCCAGACTTTTCCCCGGACTCCCTCCCGGCTAGCCGTGGCGCACTAACCCCGTACAGGCTGTGTTGATGCCGCCAGTCCTCTCCTGCGATCCGACCGAAGCCCGAGCCTCAGCTCCCAGACGCGCCCGCCCTGGCGGGTGAGCAGACAAGCCTCTCGGGCTGGTTAGTGCTGGTCGGCACCGATCCTCTGTGCGGGAATGTCTCCGCTTTGCCCTCCGCACCCCTGTGGCTGCGCTCTCCTCCGCAGCTCCGTAGCTTCCCCTCTCCGCCACCCGCAGTCTCCACCCGCGAAGGGGCTTCTAGTGTGTGGAAACCTTTCCTCCACAGCTCCCTCCCACTGGTGCAGGTCCCGTCCCTATTCTTTTGGCTCTGTTTTTTCTTTTGTTCTTTTGCCCTACCCAGGTACGTGGGGAGTTTCTTGTCTTTTGTGAGGTCTGAGGTCTTCTGCCAGCGTTCAGTAGGTGTTCTGTAGGAGTTGTTCCACGTGTAGATGTATTTCTGATGTATCTGTGGGGAGGAAGGTGATCTCCGCGTCTTACCCTTCCGCCATCTTCCCCCTCTCTCCTCTGATTACCGTGTATTTTGGTTTTTACTATTGTTGTCTATTACCAGGAAAACACCATAATCCTGCATCAGCTACTCCCACTGCGGGCCAAAGTAGCCAAACTGCTCGGCTATAGCACACATGCTGACTTTGTCCTTGAAATGAACACTGCGAAGAGTACAGGCCACGTAACAGCCTTTCTAGGTTAGTCTTCTTTTCTTAATCCCTTGTATATTGCCATTTCTCTTTTTCTGTGACTGTTTTGCTGCATAGAACCAACTTGACAGACAGCCTCAGAACTTAATATGCCCTTGAGAACATTCTGCTTTTCATTCGTGCAAGAGAAATTTATTGGTCACCTACTATATGTTAGATACTGTGCTTGGCCCTAAGAGTTGCTCATTGCTTATATTACTATTATGGTCCTTGCTTCATTCTATTTGTATCTTGACGGGGATTTTTATATTAATTTCTAAGAAGATGTCTAGGGACCTACAGAGAGAGGATTAGTCTGTTGTATGAAATAAGCTGACAGCATATAAATGAAAATAGAGCATATAGAAGCAAAAAAATATTTTATATTCCAGAAGCCACTTGTTAATACATAAAAGAATATAAAATAATATGCATCAAAACTGTTATCTAATAACTATCTTCACGTTCATTTAAAGTCACTTTTTCATTAATCTTTTTAAAACCATAGAGCTTATGTCCATGACATTTAGTCAGTAGCACCCTATCACCCTTACCCCTCTCAATCTCAGTGTCACTATTCCAAGTCACTCTGGTTTTCTCTTTCATTTTAGTGAAAATGGTTGAATAACATAACCATTGTAAAGATACTAATTTTTGTTTTAATCTTCTCTAATCAGAGTTTACCAGAGTATGATTTATTTTTTAACTTTCTCATTGACCCCTTTCAGAGTTTATTCACCTTTAACAGTTAGTGTATAATTTTGTTAGCTTAAAGTTGGAGATGATTAATAATGTGTCAAAATCAGCATGCAGCCTGCCCTTTAGTCCTCTGTGTTCTCTATGGCCATACCTTGAATTATTAATGTATATGCTGATGTCACATATGACATGTAGCAGGTGTTGCACAAATAGTAGCTATTCATTATTATATAATTCATTTATTCATTCATGAGACATTTATGAAATAACTGCCCTGTATTAGTGTGCATGCTACACAGTTGGACTATAGAAAGGGCTAAGACAAGGTTCTTTACTCAATGAATTTTCCGCTGAGCGGAAACAACGGAGATGTGAACCAGTAATTGCCATCTGTTCTGATGTATTGTATACAAGAGATTGGCTTGGGGAGTTAATAGGTTTGGTGAGAATGTTTCCTTTAGTGGTAACTGTGTATACTGAAAATTTTCCTTAATAATACCTCATTAACTTAATTTTTTAAAAGCAGTTTTCTCTCTAATCAGAATTACATCTCTCTATATCTTCCATGATTTTCCTCTTTTTGTTTCACAGCACTCCTCAAGCTGCTGCCTTCACCTCGCACTATGGGGATGCCCCTTACAGAAGCAATGCTTTTTATCCACATATGTAGCAAATTGTGGAAAATAAATACATAATAAAAGCATACTCCTTTAGCCAAATACAGTGCAATAGTCAAAAACTGACCACAGCGTTAAATTGCAGTATCCCTCTAAAAAGTAGAATTGCCATGTCCAAATAGACCTTCTTCATAGGAATGGGGTAGTGATTAACTAAACCCATGGCTCTCAAAGGCGATGAGCAGTTTTCAGTAATTCTGACCTCAGGTCACACCTGATTTGTTTTCCCTAGGTCTCTGAGGAGCCTAACCTCATTGAAGAATAATCACGTACATGAGTTTAGTTTCACTATCGCTTCATTCCCTGAATTATAATGTTCTTAAGGCAGAGTTCTCTGAGATAAACTTCAGCTTTGTTGATGATGTAAGGAAGTTGTGGCCTGATTTGGGTGGTGCAAAAAAAAAAAAAAAGAAGAAGGGTGAGGAGCCATAAAATAAATTACCCTGAAGAGAACAACAGTGCTGTCTTAATAAAGCCTGCTTTCCTCTCTCCCTCCCTCCCTTCCTCTCCCCTTCCTTCCTTCTTTTTTCCTGACGTATCTGTATTGAGTGTGACAAAGGAGGAAGCACAATGCTGAAATACTGGTGGTATGTATGAATATGCTTGCTTCCAAGAGCAATGGATTGCCAACTTTTCCCTCTCCTCACAGATGATTTAAGCCAGAAATTAAAACCCTTGGGTGAAGCAGAACGAGAGTTTATTTTGAATTTGAAGAAAAAGGAATGTGAAGAGAGAGGTCTTGAATACGATGGGAAAATCAATGCCTGGGATCTGTATTACTACATGACTCAGACGGAAGAACTCAAGTACTCTGTAGACCAAGAGATCCTCAAGGAATACTTCCCAATTGAAGTGGTCACTGAAGGCCTACTGAACATCTACCAGGAGCTGTTGGGACTTTCATTTGAGCAAGTGACAGATGCTCATGTTTGGCACAAGAGTGTTACACTTTACACTGTGAAAGATAAAGCTACGGGAGAAGTATTAGGACAGTTCTACTTGGACCTCTATCCAAGGTACTGAGGATCACCGTGTTGGAAGGGACCTTAGGGATTCAACTCCTACCCAGATTAAAATTCTTGTCTTTCGTAATTCTCATATGTGATTCCTAGTATAGCGATTAAAAATGTGGGATCTGAAGCCAGAATGTCTGGCTCCATCACTTACTAGGCAGGTTACTTAATTTTTCTCTGCCTCAGTTTCCTTACCTATATTACAGTCCTATGAAATGGGAATACCAATCATACCTGCTTTGTAAGGTCGTTGTAAGGACCAAAATGGTTAATTACATGCAAAGCTTTTAGAAGACTACCCAGCACACAGCAAGTGCTTAGTAAATGTGAGCTGCTATTATCATCACTAATCATCATCATCATCTAGGATTGAACCTGGGCCCACGGCAGTGGAAGCACAGAGTGCAGACCACTGGACTGCCAGGGAATTCCCTGCATTTCTTAATGTAAAATGACTTCAGAATGTTTATTATTCAGGTGATCTGTCTGCCAGTACTCTTAAATCTATGTCCACTCCCTTCAGTCTGGCTGAAAGGCAGCACAGTATAAAGGAATAGCAAAATCTTGGCGGTCAGTCAAACTTGAGTTGGAATGCTTGAGTGACATAACCTTTATGAGTCTCTAGATCCATCTCTATTATATGGGTATGATGTTTGCTTTACAGGTTTGTTTTGTGCATTAGACTATACATGCTAATCACCCAGCCTGGGCATTCAATCAGTAGTAAGACTTAAAAATATTATTATTATTGTCTCTGTAGCATGTAGTAACTATGGACTCCACAGTGTTTCATCAGACATGAAAGGATTTGGATTACTTTCTCTGTAGGCTGCTTTCTAAAACAAAGCCAGCTTGTTGCAATTTTACTAACTAGGCCAGAGTAAATTATATCAATAGCATCGCTCTAGATCAGCAGCACATGCAACTTCGTAACCTACTGATTTTGCATGACTTCAGGAAGGAGGCTGGTTAACTATTGTCAACCAGACAGGAGGCAGAGTTGTCTGATCCCACTGCTTTATGGACTTACTTTCACTTCTGATATGATCTAAAAATAAACCCATGTCAAATTGGATAAGTCTATTTTTAATTGAAGAGTGTCAGGATACAGTTTTAGGCCAAGAATTCTTTCAGGGGAACTCCTTCATCATTGGAGCCTCCTATAACTGTCCCCAGATTCTCTTTCCATGGCCAAAGATAGCAAGTCTAGCTACCCCATCCTGCCGTTTCTTTGCCAAGATATAACTGGTGTCTTTCGTGCTCAGAGATCTGGCCATTGCTACCAGCACTCAGGTATGGGGACCAGAGAGTGATGTTTTGTGAGGGTAGTGACCTAGTTAATATACACTTTCTGTCACCTGACGTGCTTGCTTCTTGTTTTCTTTGTCTACTTGACTCAAAAAAAGGATATTTGTAGTAGGTTAGGAAAGACCAGTTTCTTCTTTTTTTAAATCACATATCAATTTTTATTCATCAAACACTGAGATTGTCAAACAACAGGAAAAAAACCTCTAATGGTTCCAACATAAGATTGCCAGGTAAGGGCATCTTTTAAAATCACCATCATTTTGGGCTTCCCTGGTGGCGCAGTGGTTGAGAGTCCGCCTGCCGATGCAGGGGACCCGGGTTCGTGCCCTGGTCCGGGAAGATCCCACGTGCTGTGGAGCGGCTGGGCCCATGAGCCATGGCCACTGAGCCTGCGCGTCCGGAGCCTGTGCTCCACAATGGGAGAGGCCACAACAGTGAGAGGCCTGCGTACCACAAAAAAAAAAAAAAAAAAAAAAAATCATCATTTTATAAACACAACATAAAAAAGACATACTCTCAGAGTAAGGAAACCTTTGATATTAAATAAATCAAGTTTATTTTTTAAAAAGAAAGATAAAAACCCCTCAGTGGCACTGATTTTTAAATTGGTCGAAAGTCCTTATGGTGTTTCATAATGGACCAAGATGTATAAAATATAACAGGATAAACACCTTGCAGATTAGTTTGTTTTCCCCAGTAAAATAATATTTATAGATCTGTTTACTTGTTTAAACAATTCAGTCTAACTACATGAAATCATTCCAGAAACACTGATGGGCCCATTGAACATCCAGAGGCTGGACCGGCTGAAAATGTTATCAAATTCAGTGCACGGTTTCTGGTGTACATGTCCATGGGTTCTCTTCCCTTCTCTCCCCTCTTCTGTCTGCCTTCCCTTCCCATGTCCCTGCTCACTCCTAGCTCAGCCCGACACAGTTCTTTTCTCTTGTTGTTGTTATTTATTTATTTTTACTTATTTTGTTTTCAACAGACTTTATCTTTTAGAGCAGTTTTAGATTCACAGCAAAACTGACCCTAAAGTAAAGAGATTTCCCGTATATCCCCTGCCCCACACATGCACAGTTTCCCCCATTATCAACGTCCCCCACCAGAGTGGCACATTTGTTATAACCTACGTTGACACATCATTGTCACCCAAATTATATTCGTGTTCATTGTTGATGTTATACTTTCTTGGGATTTGAAAAAACATATATAATGTGTATCTACCATTATAGTATCATACAGAGTAGTTTCACTGCCCTAAAAATCCCCTGTGCTTGGCCTCTTCATCCCTTCCCCCACCACCCCAGCCCCGGGCGACCACTGATCTTTTTACTTTCTCCACAGTTTTGCCTTATCTGAAATGTCATACAGATGGAATTATACAGTATGTAGCCTTCTCAGATTGGCTTCTTTCATTTAGCATTATGCATTTAAAGTTCCTCCATGTCTTTTCATGACTTAATAGCTCATTTCTTTTCTTTTTAGCACTGAATAATATCCCATTGTCTGGATATACCACAGTTTATTTACCCATTCATCTACTAAAGGACATTTTGGTTGCTTCCAAGTTTGGGCAATTATGAATAAAGCTGTTATAAACATGTGCAGGTTTTTGTGTGGACATAAATTTCCAGTCCCTTTGGGTAAATACCGAGGAGTGCAATTGCTAGATTGTATGGTAAGAGTATGTTTAGTTTTGTAAGAAACCACCAAACTGTCTTCCAGAGTGCATGTACCATTTTTGCATTCCCACCAGTGATGAATGAGAGTTTCTGTTGTTCTATATCCCTGTCAGCATTTGGTGTTGTCAGTATTCTGGATTTTGGTCACTCTAATAGGTGTGTAGTGGTATCTCATTGTTGTTTTAATTTGCATTTCCCTGATGACATATGATGTGGAACAACTTTTCATATACTTAACTACCATCTCTGTATCTCCTTTGAGGAGGTGTCTGTTAAGGTTTCTGGTATATTTTTTAATCAGATTGTTTTCTTATTGGTGAATTTTAAGAGTTCTTTGTGTATTTTGGATAACAGTCTTTTATCAGATGTCTCTTTTGTAAATATTGCCTCACAGTCTATGGCTTGTCTTATCAATTTCTTGACAGTGTTTAATGAAATCCAGCTTATTGATTTTTTTTCTTTCATGGATTGTGCCTTCAGTGTTTCATCTAAAAAGTCATTGCCAAACCCAGGGTCATCTAGATTTCCTCCTATATTATATTCTAGGAATTTTGTAGTTTTGCATTTTGCATTTAGGTCTGTGATCCATTTTTGAGTTATTTTTTGTGAAGGGTGTAAGGTCTGTGTCTCGACTCAGTTTTTTGCATGTGGACTCCTAGTTGTTCCAGCATCATTTGTTGAAAAAAATGTCTGTGCTCCATTGTCTTTATCTGTGCTTTTGCCCTTTAGTCAAAGAGAAGTTGACTATATTTATAGAAGTATATTTTTAATTTCCAAATATTTGGATATTTTCCAGCTAGCCTTCTGTTATTTCTAGTTTGGTTCTGTTATTATTGGAGCATGTACTTTATATCCTTTGAATTCTTTTAAATTGTTTTGATTTACAGCCAACATGTAATTAGTCTTGGTGAATGTTCCATGTGCACTTGAGTATTTGTTTTCTGTTGTTAGGTTGAGGGTTCTGTAAATGTCAGTTAGGTGAAGATGACCAATAATGTTGTTCAGGTGTTCTATATCTGAGCTGATATTCTCTCAGCCTGTTCAATTAATTACTGAGAAAGGAATGAAGTCTCTAAGTGATTTGTCTATTTCTTCTTTCAGTTCTGTCGGCTTTTGCTTCATGTATTTTTTTTAATTGTATAGTTGATTTACAATGTTGTGTTAATTTCTGCTGTACAGCAAAGTGATTCAGTTATACATATATATACACGATCTTTTTTATATTCGTTTCTATTATGATTTGTCACAGGATATTGAATTGTTTAGTATATTTTGAAGCTCTGCTTTTAGTTATACACATATTTAGAATTGTTATATCTACTTAGAGAACTGTCCCCTTTATCGTTATATAATGTTCCTTGTTATCTTTAGTAATATTCCTCGTTCTGTTTGTCTGCTATTACTATAGCCATTCAGCTTTCATCTGATTAGCATTTGCATAGTGTGTCTTTTTCCATCCTTTAACTTTTTACCTTTGCCTTTTTATTTAGAGTGGGTTTCTTATAGACACTGTACTTGGTGCTTGCTTTTTTATCCACTCTAATAATGTCTTAATTGGCATGCTTAGGAAACTTACATTTAGTATAACCATCTTACTTTTTGTCCCATCTATACTTTCCCCCCTTTTCTGACTTCTTTTGGGTTGATAGGTTTTTTTATGATTTATTTTTGTCTCTACTGTTGGCTTATTATTTACATCTCCTTTTAATATTTTTAAATTTAAAAATTGCCTAAGGGTTTAAAGTATATATCAATATCTTTAATCACGGTCTACCTTCAAGTTATATTTCTTATCATTTGTGCTATCGTTGGCCTACATATTATTTTCACATATGCTTAACACCCAGTGCATTGTTAGTATTATTGATTAGTCAACTATTATTCACAGCAATTCAAAATAGATTGTAATATATCTTCATTTATTATATTTTCAGCACTAATTGCTTTGTAATTACAAGTTTAGAGTGGTATCACATCCCTTCTGCCTGAAGAACTTCCTTTAAAATCTCTTGTAGTTCACGTCTGTTGGTAATATATACCAGTTTTTTTGAGAAAGTCTTTCCTTTACTTTCTTTCGTGAAATATATTTTTTACTATTTATAGAATTCTGGGTTCACAGGTATTTTCTATCAGTACTTTAAAGATGGCATTCCATTGTCTTCTGGCTTGCATAGTTTCTGACAAGAGATTGGCTGTAATTCTTACTGTGTTCTTTTTGTGTTCTTACTGTGTTCTGTACTGCGTTCTTTTCCTCTGACTGCCTTCAAGATTTTCTCTTTCTTCCTCTCTTTCAGCAGTTCCATACACTTAGGCATATGGGATAATTTTTTCTTTTTTTGGTTGTTTGCTTTGTATTTGTCTTCCTTGGTGTTCTTTAAACTTGTTGGATCTGTGGTTTAGTGTTGTTAATTTTGGAAAATTCTGAGCTATTCTTTTGGTTTTGGGGGGGTATTTTTGGCCCACACCACGCAGCTTGCAGGCTTTTAGTTCCCCAACCAGGGATTGAACCCAGGCCCTCGGCAGTGAAAGCGCAGAGTCCTAACCACAGGACCACCAGGGAGTTCCCTAATTTTGGAAAATTCTCAGCTATTCTTCAAATATTTCTTCTATCCTGTTCTCTATTCTCCTTCTGAAATTCCACTTATATATATAATAGATCATTTGATATTGTCCTGCAGCTCTTGAGTCTTTGTTTGTTTTGTTTTGTTTTTTTGTTTTCGGCACCCTTTTAAAAATCTTCGTGTTTTAAGGTAATTTCTATTGGCCTATCTTTTGGTTCAGTGATTCTTCCCATGGCTGTGGGAAGTCTATCAATGAGACTATCAAAGGCATTTTTCATCCCCATTACTGTGCTTTTTATTTCTAGCATTTTCATTTTATTCTCATAGTTTCTAGCTCTCTCCCAAAATTATCCATCTGACTGTGCATTTTCCTCCAGAATCTTTAACATTTAACATTTAAGTTATTGTAAATATTCTGTCTGATAGCTCCAACATCTTTGTCATATCTGAGTCTATTTTTCTTGCCCTCTTTGCCTCTTGACATTGTGTCTTTTTTCCTTGCGTCTACATGTGCCTTATAATTTTTTTTTAAGTCAGACACTTATATAAGACAGAAAAGACTAAGGTAAATAGTTTTTATACCTGGCAGTGGGCACATACGTACTTCTGCTAGGCCTTTAATGTGAGTCTTTAACTCATTCCATTTAGTAGTTGAGCTGGGTTTGGGCCTTGTTATTGCTATGGTTAACCTCAGTGAACCCAAAGCTTCAGATTCCTGTATGTGTTTAGAATGAGAGCTTATTTGCCAGAGTTTTTCTCAGTGTCTGTTCCACTTAGTTTGAGGTTGTTCATTTGTGCTGTGCCTTAGAGCAGGTCTCTTTTCATGCTCTTGTTCCTCTCCCTGCAGTAGACTGCTGTTGTTTATTACTGGATGCCTATTAGCCTGGAAAGGTGGGGTGGGGGTCTTTTCTGTTCAGCCTTACCCTGGGTCTGAGGAGTAGACCTATATACTGATACTGCCCCACCCTCAGCTGTAGGTCTGGGCCCAGGATGTTTTCCTGCCCTACCTTCAGGAGTAGAGTGTTTTTTTGTGTTACCATCCCCCCAGCGGCAGTGGGTTTTTACCAGTTCTCTTAGGGCAACAGGGTTTGTTGCCTTTCCATGAGAAGTTCAAGGCTCGTGTCCACTAGGAGAGAGGTGAAATGGATCTAGGCAATGCTCCCTTCCACCAGGCTTGCATCAGCACTGATTCTTTTCCAGAGCTCTCATCCTGCCCCTGTCTTTTTTGTGTGTACTCAGTGAGGTCTAAGGAGAAGACCCTGCAAATGGATGCAAAATTTCCCTTATCTAATAACTCCTAGTGGTTCCCTATTTTTGCTGGTTCACCATCAATCTTTATCAATTTGTTAAAAATTTTCTTACTGGTGTCTGCAGTGTCTGCCCCAGGTTAAAAACAAACAAACCAAAAACCCAAAAAGTGCTTGCTTCCTTTCTCTTTCTCCTTGGAGGCATCTATCTTAGATGGATTGTAGGTTGGTTGCCCTTCAACCTTCACTTTCTGATGGGTTCAAGAAAAGTTGTGATTTGCAAATTGTCCAGCATGTTGTTGTAAGAATAGGAGCAATGCCCTTTTCATCTTTCTACATCTTAATAGGAAGCAGTAAAAAGACTAGTTTGTTTTTGTTTTTGTTTTACCCGAATAACTTCAGCAGAAAAAAACAGTTATGAGTCACCAAGAAAAGATAATACAGAAAAAGATATACAAATCAAAACATCAAACTAAAAAATTCACACTAAACCTGAATGTACGTTCATGTTCTGAGCAAAGAAAAAAGGAGGAAACCTATCCCTGTAATAAAGTCTAATGGCCCATAGCTTTTGAGAGCTACCATCACTGGTATCACATTGTCCTAGAATAGATGACTTTATAGTATAATTTATGCTTTTTCCAAGGCTAAATAAAAGCATTCTGTTTCAAAAAAGGCCTGTCTGGCTTATAAAAGGAGCTCATTTAATTATGAGTACTGATTCTTCCCTCCTTGAATAAAAGAACAATATTACTGTCTGGATTTTAGTTTTTATCAGTTTTTTTTAATCGATTTTAACTTTAAGGAAAAACTGCCTAGTAAGTCAAACTCCATTATTTCACTTTTGCTTCAACACTATTTAGTGTTTAATGACTCTATCTTTGAAGACGAAAAGCAACAGCTTGTTACAATAAATTGGACACTCAGCTGTACCCTACTTGTGGTGTATATTCTTAATTCTTATATTAAGATTTCAACAAAAGAAACCTTGGAAATATAACTCACATCAAGTGATAGTGGGGTTTTTGTTTGTCTAGTTTTCGTTGTTTCATTTCAACAAAACATCGACCCACTTTGTAAAAGGTGAATTAAATGTTTCAAAGCATCTCCTGTTATCAAACATGGTTAAATGACCGAGAGAGGCCATGCCAATGTTGTTGCTAGAGAAGAGTGTGTGTATCTCACCAACCGTGCTTCTGGTTCCTTAGGGAAGGAAAATATAACCACGCAGCCTGCTTTGGTCTCCAGCCTGGCTGCCTCCTGCCTGATGGGAGCCGCATGATATCTGTGGCTGCCCTCGTGGTGAACTTCTCACAGCCACTAGCAGGTCGTCCCTCTCTCCTGAGACACGATGAGGTGAGGACTTACTTCCATGAATTTGGTCACGTCATGCATCAGATTTGTGCACAGGTGAGTGATTTTTTTTTTTTTATGGTAGACCTACTAATTGCTTTTCCAGACTTTTTTTCCACCGATGTCAGGTTTCTCAACATGTTTCTTAACATGTTTTCTCAGAAGCTGAACATGTTCAAAAATTTCATAGGCCTTCTGCAAAAACACAAAATTTTTCTTACTATGTTTTCACAACATACCTTTACTCAGAGATTGATCCACTAATGAAAGAGCTTCATTGAATACCACCCTATGAAAAAAAAAGAAAACTGTTGTTAAGGAAGGGTTACAAATACTGTGTTTTTTCCTTTCAAATCTTTTCCTCATAGGAATTTGGTGTAAGCTTCAGAGATAAACTGTGCTGTAATCTGTCTCTTCTGCTTATTAATGCTTTGTTTAGTTCAATGGTTTTCAATCATCCAGACTCTGTACTCCTGTTTCAATAATAAATATTTTGTAACACCTTCCTTTGCTAGCCTTCAATTAAAATCACAGATAGCACGGTATAACCATGGGGAGAATTTACTAAGAAAGCGAATGTGTGTGTGCAGCGGATTGCAACTAATTTCTCTTTATTTTTAAAAATGAAAAGTATTTATTCTAAACTTTGTAACATAGTCCAGTAAACTAGGCCCACACTACTCTAGGATGAACCATATGAACATGCCAATATTTAACCGCTGTTGACATACGAAAACATCTAGTTCAGTTGTTCAGCCTAACAGTTTAAAAACTGATATTTACAGAAGTAGAGGGACAGTTTTCCAAATTTGAAATCTCCGTGCATCTCTAAAGATGAACTTTTTAGAAATAACCTCTTTATCAGAATAGTTTTAGATTTACAGAAAAGTTGTAAAGACAGTACTCCTCACCCTGTTTCCCCTATTGTTAACATCTTATAGTACATTTGCCACAACTAAGAAGCTAACAGCATTGGTACAGTACTCCTAACTAAACTCAACACTTTATTTGGATTTAACTAGTTTTTCTCTAAAGGTCTTTTTCTATACAGATAATTTTTTTTTAATCTATGCAATATCCTCACTGCATAAAAGAAAGCATTTTGTTTATGTTTTTCAAATTGTAATGCCTGGGCATGGCTGTGTAGTAAGACATAAGGAAGTAGTCAGGTTATACGTGAATGACCCCGAATCTTGCAGCAAAAACTGCAGACTGATACTTAGGCGGTTTGTTTTGTCCATTCAAGTCCAAGAATGGTATAGCCAGTTGTCTTAGTTCAGATTGCTATAACAGAATACCATAGATTGGGTGACTTAAAAATAACAGAAATTTCTCACAGTTCTGGGAGCTGAAGTCCAAGATCAAGGTGCTGGCAGATTTGATGTCTGCTGAGGACCTGCTTTCTGGCTCAGAGATAGCACCCTCTCACTGTGTCCTCACATAGTGGAAAGGAGCTCTCTGGGATCTCTTTTATAAGGCACTAATCCCAACCATAGGACTTCACCTTCATGACTTCATCATCTCCGAAAGGCCCCACCTCCTACCGTCATATTGGGGGTTAGGTGTCAACATACGAATTTAGGGGTGGGACACAAACATTCAGGCCTCAATAGTGACATGATTTTCCAAAATGGTGACTATCTCTTGGGACACTTCCAAATAGAAAATAATCTTACTTTGATTTACACGATTGATTCTAGTAGTTAGAGTCTTGGAAACTTTAAGTGTGCAAAAAAAATTTTGTAAAAATATGTGCAATGGAGTTAGTTTCTAGGCTTACTTAATTACAGATTTTTCATTGATATGAATGTCCAGCAGGGCATATGAATGACATGCAGAATAGGGGACAATTTTTTATTGTCTTGACATGCACAGTTCAGTCCTGGACATCCAGCATCCCACCCCCAGAGCAGCCCCTAATCATTGTAATAATAACCAAAAATGTACCCACTCTTTTCCAGAATACTACTATCACTTCTGTTACAAAGAAGTATTTAGTTCTTTCAACATTTTATCTTTACATCCTGGTGTTTCCATGTTTTATTTTAAAAAACAGAGGGGACTCCGTATGAATCTATTCAGATAAATAAATCCTAATATACTGATATAGCCATTTCTACTCTCTGTTTAATCCAAGGAAAATAAAGCTTTCAGAATAACCTAAATTTTCTTTCTTAGGTAATTTTAAAGTCTGTTTTCACAGCAATAGGGTTCCTGAAATAATTATTTTCCATCAGTGTTCATTCTATGACTGACATTTCCTTTAATTAGGATAAGTCTAGGTTCCATTTTTCTCAAGTGTTTTTATGAATAATTTGGAAAAGTCAAATATTTTTCTTAATTTCAGACTTAGGTTACTTAGATTATCTAAGATCTTAGTTATGTATTTGTACACAGATAAACAATAGTCTGCTTTTAGAACAATGGATCTTAACTTCTTTGGATCTGAGAACCTATGAAAATATGATTTAAGCTATAGATACCTCTTCCAGAAAAATGCACATTCACTTATACAGTCAGATTTCTACCTGGAATTTCAAAGGGCACACCGACCCCCTGAAGCCCAGACCATACTGAATTCCAAGTTAAAAACCGGGTTAGAGGGCTTCCCTGGTGGCGCAGTGGTTGAGAGTCCGCCTGCCGATGCAGGGGACACGGGTTCGTGCCCCGGTACGGGAAGATCCCACATGCCGCTGAGTGGCTGGGCCCGTGAGCCATGGCCGCTGAGCCTGCGCGTCCGGAGCCTGTGCTCCGCAACGGGCGAAGCCACAGCGGTGAGAGGCCTGTGTACCGCAAAAAAAAAAAAAAAAAAAAAAAAAAAAAAAACCGGGTTAGAGCAGTTTCCTCCTTTATTTGGATGTTGATTATCAGCTAGTGATTTCTGAGGAAGTAATTTGGTGTCTTAATCACATTTATTAAAATAATACTGATCCTCAAATAGGGTTTTCCATGCTTTTGATGCATGTTCTTGTTTTCAAACACAGCCCTCTTATAACCTTAATATTGTATGCTTATCATGTATTCACGATACAGTTCTCTACAACTCTGTTATTCTCATTATTTCTTACATTAATTTTGATTCTTTGAAATATTCATTTTAGTACTGGAAAATAACTGTCCTGGTATTACTTCATTTTAAAGCTCTGTGACTCATGAATGAAATGTATATACATATATATATATATGAATGAACTATATATGAATATATAATTATATATATGACTGAACTACACACATGAATATCTATGAATCAATATGTATACTGATATACTGATGATAGTATATATACTGATATTCTGCTGATAGCATATTTACTGTTGATCAATATATATACTGATGAATGAAACATAATGTATGTTTCATATATACACGTATATATGAATCAGCTATATATATGAACATATAATTATATACATGACAACTATACATATGAATATATACATGAATCAGTGTATATACTGATGATGAATGATGTCTCTTTCTTGAAACAGTAGATTATATTCAATTCTTAGAATTTGCCTAACCTCCTTCTTGAACACGAAATGTGTCATACAGATGAATAGTGTATTAGTACAGTCCCTTGCCTGGTCATCACCTAATGACATTATCTTTGAAAAATCTCTTGTTTGTCTGTTAATCCTTTCAAATGTCCTGTAACGTTTTAAGATCTTCTAAAGTAATGTATTTGAAACCAGTGATCACTGCTTTTGTCTTAAAAGTAACAGATGCAGATCCATATATTTGCAGCTTTATAATGATTTCAAAACCTTTTGTACTGACCTAAAGTAGATGGCAGTGAAAAAGGAGTTTAATAGTTTCTGTGTTCAGTAATACTTCTGACTTATCTGAGAAATATATAGTGAATTTATAAGTTTGCCATACATATTCAGTAGATTGGTTTTAAGATATGGCAGCCAAGTGTTTGAGTTCTCCACTGTGGCAGTTTGCAAGTTTGATGACCAGAAGAGCTTGCTAGAGCCTGTCATAGTAATATTTAAATATGTCAGCAGGAACATCCAGTTTTCAAACATGTAGATGGACTAGTTCAAGGTGTCTACTATCTCATCATTCAAGAGAATGAGTTTCACTCATATTTTTGTGTTTACACTACAGGGTAGATAATTTTGAAGATAGCAGTCAGGAAGTGGCATCCTTAGTATCTGTTCCTGTTTCATGGCTTTATTGTGGTTTGGGCGTCAGTAATCGCTGGACTTTCGAACTTCCTGTAGAAAAGAAGAGTAATGCTTCTTAACAGCCTCCATTGTGATGTCTCTGTGTTGGTTGTGCATTAAGAGCAGTAATGAGTTTTGGACTGTTGGATATCGTTATTTTAAAGCAACACATGAGAACCACAATAAAGCCTTATTAAAGTGAAAGAAAAACTTCACATTTCAAATAATCTGTTAATTTCATCTAAAGACTAGTAGAGCATCTTGTCTGCTTTAAATATTGTGGACTAGATGCTGTTTTAAATAAATGTAGCCTATATCAGTTAGGAAGGCACCCTGGTGTTATGAAAAGAGCACTGGATTAAAAATCATCCGTGTATTTGTAGGCCTGGCTATGTGACTTTTGGCACGTTTTCTGACCTCCTTGGGCCACCTCTTTTTTCTTATTCATAAAATAAGAAACAACAACTGTTCTCATATCTGCTTCCCTGGAGTGCTGATGAGATTAAATAATGTGTGGAAAGGTACTTGGGAAAAATAAAGTGCCATACATGTTTGAAGTGTTCTTGTAACTATGCTTATATATAATTCAACTCTTTTGAAATCAATAAGTAGCATACAGGTCATAATTTGAGACGGGGGAAAAGATTGCCGTGAGGAAAAGCACTGTCACTTCAGATTTTAAAGAGTTCACAAATGCTTACCCTCCACGGGTTTTGGGTGAAGATCTGTGGAAGGTGATTGGAAAACATCACATTTGTATTTTTGTTTTGTTTTAATGATTACTGCCTACTTAGAAGTTTGATTCCTGGAGCTGGAGCAGAATGAGCACTTTATTTATGTATTTATTTATTTTTGAAAGTATCCTTTTTTTTTTCTTTTTGTCCGAGCCACACAGCTTGAGGGGTCTTAGATCCCTCACCAAGGATTGAACCCGGGCCTTCGGCAGTGAGAGCACAGAGTCTTAACCACTGGAACACCAGGGAGTTCAACAGAATGAGCAGTTTAGAGTATTGGCAAAGGTGGAAGATTAGATTAGAAAAATCTTCTGCAGATAATGTGTTGCTTCACATGTCTTAAATGATGGTGGTAATACTGACCTGTGGAACTATAGGACTGTTGTAAAAGTTAACAAAATGTTATTCAGGTTCTCTTTATTACTGTTTTCATTGCCAGTGATTGCTAGGTATATGTGAAGTTAAAAGTATGACCTTTAACCTTCTGTTTATAGCAAAGCCTAGGAGACAGTGGCACTTTTTTTCTCCAATGCCTTGTTACTTAAACTTCATCATCCCTGGATTTAGGGGTAGATCAGACAGGGGACATGGAATGACTGCTAAGAAATCAATAGGGGATCATCTCAGACAGCCGAGGTCCGCTCTCCTGAGCCCTGTTCTTATTCCTCAGCACAGTACACTTATTCACTTCAGCAACTGCCTTTTCTTTGAGCTGAGATTTGCTTTCATGAAAATAACACTTTAGTTGTAAATGCTAAAAGCAACCAGTCTCAATTAGAACAATAACCCATATAGGATTTGGTCTTTAAAGCTCGCATAAGTTTTTGAGCTTTAGTTTATATTATTTTGCTCCAGCTTTCACTGTGTTGTATCAATTGAGAAATTAATCTCTGTAGCATCAAGTCATTTGTTGTAAAAATCTATAACGGAGTATATTTTAGGCATCCGACTGTCTGTTTTAAAAGATAATATAGAAAAGTCTCATAGTTTTAGACAACTTTCTTCCTCTCGAGAACTTCTAACTAAACAGGAATCTAGTTTACCTTGTTTTCTAGGCTTTTATTGTCAAAATATTTCCTGCAGCAATAATGCTCATAAGGTACTGTATTCAACACCATTGAATTATTCATGTTGAAAACTGTATAAAGTACTTCTTGGGTTCTTTGGAACCTACAGTTGAAAACTGGGGAGTGGTATTTGCCGGCTGGTCATCAATGAGTAATGGAATTCAACAGCCAGGCTGTTTTGCACGTCAGGCCCCCATCAGGCTGCTGGATCCTAAGACTTGCCCATGGTTTCCTTGTGGACGTACACAGTGACTGACTGTGGGTTCCTTAGCATGTTCAAATTTAGTTATTTGCTGGGAATTGAGCTTTTGGATTTTGTAAGTTCTTTGTCCTCCTCATTTGAAAAATATTTAAATGGTATTGCCCAAAGGGCACACAGAGAAACAGCATGACTTTCGGGAAATTAGTAAGCAGTAGAGTTATTTTTAGCTTTTACTCCTAGCAAACATTTCCTTTTGTTCTTTAGAAGACATTGTTGATCTGTTCATTCATGTGCTGTGCTCTCTCCCCAACTACAGGGTGGCTTCAGATAGAATAAACCCTCTCTTCTCTACTCTGCGTGACAGAATTGTGTTAATTCTCATTTAATTTTAACTCATGAGTTATTCATTTGTTCATGTTTTTCTAGGTTCTGAAATACCACTGCCACCACCAAATACACACATACATTTCATTGTTATTTGGGGTTGATTTTCCCTCTCATCAGCAAATACTAACCAAAAATGTTCACACAAGCAGGATATACAAAATTTATATTTTTTTCAAAATATTGTACAGTGATAGTTGATGGTGTGATTTTGTCTTTATTTACTTATTTTACAACTATAATATTTAGAAAGTTATGCAGTTAGTATTACAGAATCCCAAATCCAGGATAGATGGTTACAGAGGCTGGCCTTTACACCTCAATCTCATGTTTGAACTTTGAAAAATCTTCCAGTATGTAGAGGAAATCAGATTTTTAAGGAAGCACACTGAAACCTCACTTTTACTATTCACATAAAGGCAAGTTTGATATAAGACTAGATCCAAGATGATTTCATCAATTTGTCACATCGTAATTTAGCCTTTTTTTCTTTGATTTTTCTCTGAGATAGAGTGGTATAATAGCATTTGTGGTTAAAATTGGGGTTCTGTAGTCCAACCACCTGGCTTAAAATCCTAGTTCTACCATTAATCTCAGTATACCTCAATTTCCTTATCTCATAAATGGAGATTACAGTGCTTTATACAATTGTTTTGGAATTTAAATCAGATAATCCATGCAAAGAGCCTAGCAAAATGCCTGACATAGTAAAGTCTCCATAGATGTTGGCTATTATAATTATTGTATAAAATTATTTTATCTATCATGTTGGATGTAGTTATTTTTAGAAGATTATATACAAGAAAGTGGCAAAATACTCAGTTTTCTGGAGCCCTTGACTCTTTACCTGTAAGAATTTTTTATGGGGATAAAAAATTATTTACCTGTCCTCAAACAGAGTTTACCTAATTCCAGTGCCTGGTGAATTTAGTTTCCCTTGGCCCTTCAGTAGTTGCAGCTCTTCATATCTAGAATCAGCACAATTATAATAGGAAGTCAAGCAAAACATTTTTTTTTTTTCATAAAGAGAGGAAGGCAGAATGTGAGGTGGCGTTGACATCTGTGCCTCTGCCCTGGGCCAAAAACAGAATGGTTATTTGCTTCTGATTTGGCAACCAGTCTGCTGCCTTCTCCAGTGGTTAAGTCGCCTTCCTTTCCCTTTCTTCCATTTAGAGCCCCAGGGATGATGAAGTCAGAGAGAGAAGACTGGGATGTGAAGCATCTAAATAGGGAAACAGGACAGAGGTTCAGGGAAAGATAACAGAATAACCCCCATTCTGCTGCTGACCCAGTTGTGTAAATGCTAAATATTCCTCTGCCAATGGCAATTTTACATGAGTTCTCTGGACGGTGTGAAGGTTGAAAAACACCAGCCTGTCTAGTGAATTCCCATCTTTTTGCTCAAGAGCTTTCTAACATCTGATTCAACAATTTACTAAACTTTCCTTTTTTAAATAAAACTTTTTTTTTTAACGCTTAGCCCACACCCTCAGAATAAGTCCTTTATTTTTACAGTGGGTACTTTAACTTCTGAGTATATCAGTTGTTTCTCTTTTCTCATAGCTGCATTTAACTCACCTCACTTGCCAACTATTATAGTGCTAAATCCCACTGAAGGGGCTTCTTGTTTTAAGGTAACATCTTCTACCCAATCTGAGAGGTACAGCTCTGGCTTTCTACAACACGGTTGTCTTAGAAACACTTATTTAAAGTTTAGAACACAAAACACCACACACATGAAAAGGGCATCTGTCTGTAATGTTGTAATTTAACTCTTTAACTGATTTAGATGGAAACTTGAGTAGTTAAATAATAGACTGATGAATGCCCCAGAAAGGCATGTATTGAGTAAACAAAGATATGCAAATAGAAAGGGGAGCTAGGGAGAGATTTGTCTTAGATCTCTTGGATCTCTTCATTTTTAATGGGAAATTCCTTTCGGTTTTTGTTTTGTTTTGTTTTGTTTTGTTTTGGCTGCCCTGAGTGGCTTTGTGGGATCTTAGTTCCCCAACCAGGGATCGAACCCGCGCCCTCAGCAGTGAAAGCGCAGAGTCTTATTAACTGGACTGCCAGGGAATTCTAATGGGAAATTCTTTTGAAATATTTTTACTTTCAAAGCTTAAGGCTTCTTTTAACTTAGACTGATTTATTTTCAGTTATGATTTCTTAATGATTGTTTCAAGTGTGTTCTGTGATTCAAAAGAATGAAATATTAATTTAATAAAGGGTCTTTGGGGGTTATTTTTCAGGCTGCTTGGCTACTGTGTTTTATTTTCAATATAAATTTGAGGTTATCCTAACCATTCAAAGAAGCAGTTGACTCTGATTCTGATTTAAGTTTTGGTGAGTCTTAATTATAATTCATCATATATGTAGTTTTCATTCAGTGCTTTTTAAAAAAGACCTTTATGTTTACTTTTTAGACCGACTTTGCACGATTTAGTGGAACAAATGTGGAAACTGACTTCGTAGAGGTGCCATCACAAATGCTTGAAAATTGGGTGTGGGACGCTGATTCCCTCCGAAGACTGTCAAAACATTATAAAGATGGAAGCCCTATTACAGATGATCTGCTTGAAAAACTTGTTGCTTCTAGACTGGTCAACACAGGTATGACTTATAATTTTAGAAAATAAACTAGAATTGCTTAATGGAGAATTGGTGGCATCTTTTTTTTTTTTTTTTTTTTTTTTTTTAGGTAAGAAGTGGATTTATTTAGAGAGATACACATTCCATAGACAGAATGTGGACCGTCTCAAAAGGCAAGAGCGGCACCAGAGCATGGGGTCGTCTCAGAAAGTGAGAGCGGCCATGAGAGAAACACACTCCACAGACTGAGTGTGGGCCATCTCAGAAGGCAAGAGGCCTGCTGCATCTTCTTCTATAGAACTTATTTCGTCTTTTGTAATGATAGTACCCCCAGAGTGTTAATATGAGAAGGGAAGACTGCTAAGTATATTGGAATACTGAACCCTGAAATTATGTCCAAGAAAAAAAAAATACATCTTTTAAATCTTAAATAGAATGAGATGTCTTGCTCCGATTTTGCAATGAGTACTACAGGAATCAGTTTTTGAAATCTGTGATGTATGATTAGAACACGTAGTTCTCTCTTCTCCAAAACATGTCCAACATTCTTATGTTATTAGGTCTCCTGACCTTACGCCAGATTGTTTTGAGCAAAGTTGATCAGTCTCTCCATACGAACACTTCGCTGGATGCTACAAGTGAATATGCCAAATACTGCACAGAAATTTTAGGTGTTGCAGCTACTCCAGGTACGTAAATACGATCACTAAAAGTTCACTCTTCCTGTGAAGCACAGAGTATACTCCTAACACTGCCAGAGAAGGTAGAGTTTGTCAGGCAGGTTGCCTAATATAATTTGCTTCTGATTTCTGAAATCAGGCCATGACTTTCAGGTCCGCATACTCTGTCCTCAGAGTTATCCTGTCCAAATGTGCTTGAAGGGGAGGCGGCGCCAGCTTTGCAGCATTTTAGTGTGATCAGGCGTGAGCAGTCGGCCTCCACCCCAGAGCACAGAAGGCCACTCCCGTTTGGCAGCACCGCCTGGCTCTGCCCTCCCTGTATGCACCGTGACTTCCCTAGGGTTTCGGTAAGATGTTGCCAGAAGGGGCAGTTTGAGAGAAAGGCGCAAGCTTCTACCTTGTGTCTGATTCTGCTTCTGAGGTCAGTTAAGGCAGTTTGACCAGCAGTTTCTAACCTGGTATTATTTATGAGATTCATGTGAGTGGGTGGGAGATGCTCAGACATATGCTATGTTACATTTATGTTTGTATATTTTAAGCAAACACGTAGCTGTACGTGTATACGTAGTTGGAAAGGTGAGTTTTTTCTATCAAAGAAATTGTTGTTTAATTGAATCAGTCACATTTATACCGATATTAAAGGTCAGAATAGTCCATTGAGTTCATCCAGGCTCCTCGCTTCCTTTTGTGATCTGTTTCTAGTAGACTGAACAGCAACTCTGTGCCTCAGGCCACTTGGACAAAATCCTTTTGTAAAGTAGCCCTAGAGGTAGATTGAAATGGTAAGACCTTTTTAGCTCTTCACGTAAAGAGTTCTTTTTCAGTAATTATGAACCTCAAATAAGTGCCATACTGATACGTTTCAGATATAAATAGGTGTGACAAAGAGTAGGCTTAATATTATTAGAGTATTTGTAAGACACATATGTGTCTAAGGGATAAGAAAGGAGCGAGTTGTCTGATAGGTGTGGACAAAGCCTCTGAAACTATTGTTAGGCATTCCAGAGCTTAGGGCCGAAACCAGCTCTGAGGCGGGGCTGTCATAGGAGAGAAGTTTGTAAACATCTTGGCCAACGGCACCCATAAACCCAGGGAGTACTAGAGGTGAGGACCTACCACTGTCTCCTCCCACAGCTAGACTCCCCATAGGGAAACCTTAGCTAGCTGAGAACCTGCTATTTAACATTTGCCATCACACTGATTGAAATGTATCTTTCTTTAAAGGCACAAATATGCCAGCAACTTTTGGACATTTGGCGGGGGGATATGATGGCCAATATTACGGATATCTTTGGAGTGAAGTATTTTCCATGGACATGTTTTACAGCTGTTTTAAAAAAGAAGGGATAATGAATCCAGAGGTATTGTATTTTTTTTCCTCCTTTTGCTACTTCTGTAGTTGCCCCCTCCCCTTTAACTCCTAGTTAAAAAAAATATTTATTACACCTAGATTTTTAGAGTAAGAGATCTGATAACAGATCTTAACTTTAAAGTCTGGCATCTTCTCACATCATCATACATCATTAAGTTGCTTTGTGTAAGTGATTAATCCTATAAGTTAAAGAAAAACCCTACTGCATTTTCTTGCTTATTAACATTCCAATATATTGCATAATTAAAATTCAAAGCTTTGTTTATGCATTTGAGCATTTATAGCTGCCAGTTTTGACATGTGCCATACAGTGTTTTAGTTTTATAGGAGGTTGGGAAAGAAGGGTAAACTCCTTCCTGATATAAATGGTCTGCCTATGTTCTGATATACTCTACACACTTCCATTATATATTTGCTGTGGAAGGCACCCTTCTTTCTGTGATTGGCATGCGCCGCCTACGACATGGTTTGTAACCTAAATGCCTTTAAGTAATTTAAGCTGCTTCATTAACCTGAGCCATTCCTTTCTGAGGACAGTGAATTGACTGCCAGGTGGCTGCCTGCCAAACCTTCCTGAGTTACAGTCCCTCACAGTCTCCACTCTTGCTGAAGACTCAGCTCTCAGATTATTTCTAGGGCTGATGGATTTTCCAGTGTGTTTTTCATTCTGTTTGATTTAGAAGTTAGAAGAACAAATTATCAAAATCAGGTTCTCTGTGCTTATTTCAACCAACTGATCTGTTCTCCAGACTTTGTTTCTAGATTGCATACTACCTTACACATATGCACTGAAAAACATTGATGTAATTTAGGCCACCGTCCCTTGCCCCAACCCTTCGCCCCCAAAACACCACCTCCAGGACACTTACATTCTATAGACTAACCTTTCCAATCCCTGCATCTTCAGTCCCACCCTACCCAGGCTGTTAGGTCCCTGTAAGTCTCCTTCCATTCCCTGGCCACCCCACTTAAAACGATCAACCACTAACTTGTTCTCATAAATACCCTGACTCCTGCATGACCTTCAGCCAGTGCCCAGCCCTGGATTCCTCTACCATCTCATTTAGAGATGGTGGCCTTGGAATTCAGTCTTCTGGGGAAGATCTTGCGACTCCACTTAATGCCCCACTGCAGTCATGCTGTCAAACCTGCACTGGACCCCCAGTGTGACTCCACAGTCCTGCTCTACTTACCTTATTGGGGTCCCCACCCTCTCTCTCTCTCTCAGCAGATGCTCTCTCCTCTCTACTAAGAACATTAAGATTATTGACAGTGAGTACCTTCATCTTTCTTTCTCTTTCTGTACTTCAATATTTATCTTCTTTCCTCCTGTCTCAGGAGACATGTCTATAATACTAAGACTTACTGGTTTGCCATCTCAGGAAAAAAACTTACCACTGACTCTGATAATTTCAGTGCTACTACTCAGTTGTTCTTCCTTTCACAGCCTACTCTCTTGGTGTAAGAAACAGTTTCTGCAAACCTCTGTTTCCCGGCTTTTGCCTCCACCCACTGAACTGGAAAGTTACCCTCCCTCCAGAGTTACCTACCACTGATGATCCAATCGCCAACTCCCAAAGGCCCTCATCTATCTTCTGTTTTACTTTCTGCTTCTTGGTATTCCTCTCTTTGTCACAGCCCTTAGCTTAGCAAACAAATCCCTCTGCACTTCCCAGAACTCCCAGTGTGTCAGCCAAATTTGTATGTTCCCTTGTGTCTTTCCTCCTTCACAAATTTATTCATTGTACTTCTTCCACCTAAAACGTATGCCTTCCTTGTCTGTGCCTCTCCAAACTCGTACCATTCATAAAGGCCCTATTCAAATGAAATCTTCCAGATCATCGAAACCAGAAGTGATCTTTCCATTCTCTGAACAGAAGAGTGAACTTGGGCATGGGGTAAGGGTTTCAATAAGCTTTTTCTTGTGTCTGGAATGTTTACTATAACTATTATACAAAATGAAAAAAATCAGGTTATAAAATATTTTACACCATAGAATGCGAATTTTGATTTTAAAATATACATTCAGGAAGAAAAAGTACATCAAAATGTTGTCAGTTGTTATCTTTGAGTGGTAAGTTTCTGAGTATTAAATATTTTTCTGTACTTTTTATGGAGCTTTTTCATATTTTTACATAGAGCATGAATTATTGTAGAAATCAGAAAACAATGTTTAGAGAGACACAAGGTCCAGATATGCAGAGGTACAATTATGACCTCCACTCACTCTTAGTAGTTGGCGAGGCTTCCTGGCGTAATTGCTACAGCACCTCTTTCACCGCCCCTGGTCCGCTCACATGACCACATCCCCAGGAGCCTCCACTGTCTCCTCTCCTCTTCCCGCTGTCAAGGTAACAGCCAAAGTACTGATCCCAGTGGATCCCAAGGAACTTGCAGGTCCAGCAGGAGCCATCCCTGCCATTATGCTTCTATGTACCTCGTTTTATCTCAGGCTTCACAGCTTGGCAGGCAGCCAGGCTACTCTTAATTCAGACAAAAGGGCTGGGTTGAATGTGGAGAAAGCAAGATTCCCTACAACTTGGAGTTGTTGCCTTGTGAGGTTAAAAACAGTTTTCAGTTTTACTAAAATTCTGAATTCAGCTATACTATGTATTATTACTCATCTTATGCCAGGAAGCTGGCTTTAATCCCTTCTTTTTTCCTTCCTATTAAATACTCTGGAATATCGTCATTTCTTGCTCCCCTGCTGTCACAGCAATAGTGAGTCTGGCTCCAGTGGCCAAGGAGAATCCCATTGCACCCATCCTCACGCTCTTCACTGCAGTGGCAGTTACGGGAATAGCTTTTTATTTTTTTATTTTTTAAATTAATTATTTATTTATTAATTTTTGGCTGCATTGAGTCTTCATTGCTGCACGCAGGCTTTCTCTAGTTGTGGCGAGCGGGGGCTGCTCTTTGCTGCCGTGCGAGGGCTTCTCATTGAGGTGGCTTCTCTTGTTGGGGAGCACAGGCTCTAGGCGCACGGGCTTCAGTAGTTGTGGCTTGCAGGCTCTAGAGCTCACGCTCAGTAGTTGTGGCGCGCAGGCTTAGTTGCTCTGCGGCATGTAGGATCTTCCCGGACCAGGGCTCGAACCCGTGTCTCCTGCATGGCAGGTGGATTCTTAACCACTGCACCACCAGGGAAGCCCAGGAACAGCTTTTTAAATAGCCATTCTATACCCTCCTACAGTGTACTGCTTGTTTGGTTTTGTTTTAATTTTTTTTTTTTATTTTTACAAATGTTTGCTCTAAAATAACACCCAATATACACAATTTAAATATCCATTTATTTAAAATTAACACTTTGGAATAACCTGTTCTACGAAACACTTCAGTCATTATTACAACTATGTTGTGATGAAGGGAAAGAATTTTTGTGGTATAAAGAAATACTGAATTTGATCTGAAGTCATGTGAATCAGATCACTCACAATATATCATGCAGACTTTGTTGTCTCAAGGTCCCTCACACTCACTAGTGTATATTTGGAGCATTTTGAGAAGATAGCAGGATGCCCCTTCAAGGAGTCAGTGCCTGCTATTCTTAGTCCCCAGCTCTAGAGAGGCTCGGGGCTGAAAGATGATGTATTGTTGACATTATTGTTCATGGTCATTAGTATCGACAAAAGAACACCTCCAGGCCCTCCCTCTGTAACCTCTTACCATCCTGCAAAGCCCAGGGTCTGGTTGAGAACCATTTCAGATCTTAACAAGCAGAACTATAGAAAGTGTGCTACTCACTGGGAAAACAGTAATGGGAAGGGTCAAATACAAACCTGCAGGCTTCTGAATATCAAATGTTAGCAATAGAATATTTTACAGTACAATTGTTTTTATTGTTTCGATGGCCTCTATCAAAGTGTTAGAACTGGCCACTTACCTGTAATAGCCTAAAAGTTTGCTACCTCTGGTTTTATCTGTAATTTTCTATGTTCTTCATAGTAAATAGGTGTAACATCTTGACTGTTTAATTAGTTTGTTAAATATTACCTAAAGCCTTCGTTTCTAGTAAACATGGAGAAGTTGTCTCAACAGACATACCTTTTACTTTTCCAGCTCATCTCTTAAATAACTATGGAAGGGAGCTGCTTGGGAGTAACACTTTTCCAGCAAACTCTAGCTCTTTCAGGAGCCCTTTAAGGTTGCCAAATGTAGTTTCAAAATCTAGCAGCTAATCATAGTGTTGCAAGAATAAGAGCATTTTAACTAGGGCCATTACTTTTTTTCTCTTTTTTTAAAATTAATTAATTAATTAATTGATTTTGGCTGGATTGGGTCTTTGTTGCTGCACGCGGGCTTTCTCTAGTTGCAGCAAGCGGGGGCTACTCTTCATTGCGGTGTGCAGGCTTCTCACTGTGGTGGCTTCTCTTGTGGAGCACGGGCTCTAGGAGCGCAGGCTTCAGGAGTTGTGGCACACGGGCTTCAGTAGTTGTGGCTGTGGGCTCTAGAGCGCAGGCTCAGTAGTTGTGGCGCACGGGCTTGGTTGCTCGGTGACATGTGGGATCTTCCCGGACCAGGGCTCGAACCCGTGTCCCCTGCACTGGCAGGCGGATTCTTAACCACTGCGCCACTAGGGAAGCCTGGGCCATTTCTTTTTATAAGGCAACTTCATTGTGGGAAAATTTCCTAAAAGGTAATAGACATTGTGAATTCAAAGGCAATTATATTGTTACGCTAGAATGATGTTCCTCCTCTTCTGCATTTAGAGTAATTGCTAAGCTTTGTTTTTTTCCATCAGTGAAGAAGACATACAAACAAGTATCACATGCAGAAAGGAATACTGAGAAAGTCAAGACAGTTAAGTGTAAATATCCACAATGCCATATGGAAGGAGCTAGATCTTACATGCAATAATAGACACAGAAACATAGGAAGAATCTTGGTTAAACAAGAAAAAGAATTACCTGACAGAAAGTGTTTTATAAAGCTAAGTATTCCAGGACTCTTCAAACAGAATCCTAGGGCCAATTCCAGCTATAATATGTTGCAAAGAGAGAATATGAAATTCCTCTCCTGACAGTCTTTACAAATGGATTAAATTCTGCTTCAGCTTCGCCGATCTACCACCCCAAAGCTGATTTTTCTTACACTTCAACCTCTTCTAACAGCATTAAATTTTGCCTGATTTAAGGGACAAAGGAAGGAAATGGGATTGATTTCCAACCTACTTCTTGAATATTTACAATGCCAGACCTTCTAAGCCTTGAATCCCAACCAGCTGGAAGCAGTTTTTCTTCCTTTTTGTGTTCCTACAGCCCTTCTTTGTGTTTCTCTTAGAGCTCTAATAATCTGCTTTGTTAATTGTCTATTTCTTTATCTCACCTCCTAGATCATAAGGCTCTTGTAATAGGAACTGTTTTGTTCATCTTGATGTTCGTCTTCTGCTTCAGAACATTTAACTATTATTGGGCCCAAGTGGTAGTTGCTCCAACTGCTTCCACTCTTCTGTCCCCCTACTACACACGACTTCCCTTCCTTTTTTGTCCAGATCTCCTCCCTCCCCATAGTTATTTATTCTTCCATCCTCACAAATTGAAACTTTGCTTAAGGTTTCCAGAAGACCTCTTTCACTCAAGGGAAGATTCCTACCACCATTCTTTGTTTCCGTCACCACCAATCTTTCACTGTCTCCCTCCTTCCTGTTTGTTGTCAAAGGTATTCTTTTTCTGCCCTCAACCTCCCCACCGTCACTCATAAAAAACAAAGTATGTGCTGTTGGAAAGTTTACAGATTAGTTGTGGAAGAAAAGGTTTCAAAGTCCACTTTAAAAGCGGGCTGGTGAGGCTGGGAGATACCTGATCGTCATCACCGGTCCTTGGGCAGATGCTTTCTGCCCTGTTGCCTGTTACTCAGTGTCGGAAGAAGATACCTGGCTCCACTCCCTAGAGTCTGTCACAAGAGGAAGGAGAAAGAAGGGAGGGTTGGAAGGCTGTGGAAGCTTGCATGTGCTCCTTCAGAGAAGCCAGAGATGGCAGGAGACCCAATCTGTTTCCCAATTTATGTGTTCTCATTGTTGGTAGATGATGGGTGTCCTTCATTCGGATAATTATGATTGCTCTTAAAATATTACCTCAAATAAAGGGCATAGATTCTTGCATAAAATGAGTGCCTTGTCTCTTCTTAGTATTCCTACTGAACTATATATTCTATTTTATACTAATAGTGGAGATGAAATCTCTTGTGCTTTTTTCTAGCTTTATTAGGAGACAGAACTAATTTTAAGGAAATGCTGAAAACAGGAATGCATTTGTTTCCCTGACTGTGTATAAGTGACTGAACTTAGGGGCGGTGTGAGGAGAAGGGAAATGAAAGGAGGGATGGATGACTACTTAGGTTTATTGAATACCAGCATATGGCAGGAATGGTTCTAGGCAGCAGGCAAGGTACTAAAATCATCTCCTCTAATTCCTCATACACTGAGGGAGGTAGGCATATTCCCACTTTACAGGTAAGGAAACAAAGGCCCAAGGCCACATAACTGAGAATGAAGCCGAGATTCAAACCTGGGCCTGACTCCAAAACTCGTGATCCTGCTTTAGAAAACATCAGTGTTGGGGAATTCCCTGGCAGTCCAGTGGTTAGGACTCCATGCTTCCACTGCAGGGGGCACAGGTTCGATCCCTGGTCAGAGAACTAAGACCCCACATTGCTGCATGGCATGGCAATCAATCAAGCTATCATCTGAACATTTTTTAAAAAAGAAAAAGAGGTACTTCCCTGGTGGTGCAGTGGTTAAGAATCCTGCCAATGCAAGAGACACAGGTTTGAGCCCTGGTCTGGGAAGATCCCACATGCCATGGAGCAGCTAAGCCCATGCGCCACAACTACTGAGCCTGCACTCTAGCGCCCGTGAGCCACAGCTACTGAGCCCACATGCCACAACTACTGAAGCCTGCACACCTTGAGCCCATGCTCCGAAACAAGAGAAGCCACCGCAAGGAGAAGCCCACACACCGCAACGAAGAGTAGCCTCCGCTCGCCGCAACTAGAGAAATCCGGCGTGCAGCAACAAAGACCCAACGCAGCCAAAAATAAATAAAGTTTTAAAAATAAATAGATAAAAATAAATAAATAGATAAAGAAAAAGAAAAGAAGGAAAGAAGACATCAGTGTTAGAGAGGACTTGCACAGTTGCAAAAAGACACATGTTAACCTTCCAGGAATAAAAACCACAGAAGTGACTGATGCTGATTTTCCTTCCCTGAACTAATAGGAGTTCCTACGCTATGCAGATCCCCCTGAACAATTTTTTTAGCATGAAAACTTTTAGTGGTTGCCTTAGAGCTTCTCTTCCTGCTTTGCTCACAGTTACAGTTCCTTAATTATATAAACACAGTAGAACAATTCACAGCAAAGACTCCTTCCACCTGTGGCATATGTCTCCCAAACAGTGTTCTCTCACCCAGAGAAACCGGTACCTTCCTAACACACAAATTTGCTTAACTTTTTTTTTTTTTTTAAAGAAAAGCAAGATCCGATTACCAAAATGACTCTTAAACTCTTCTCCAAACTTCATTGCAAAGGAAATGAAACTATTAAAAGACAATTGCTCTGTAATTCAGGAAATTGAATTAACTTGTTTGGAGCTATAAACAGGGGAGGACTTGCACTGCCCTGAGCCACATATTGTGAGACCAAACAGTGCCCTGCTCCACAGTGACTTTACGGCAGAGGAGGCATGAGCTGGCTCTTCACAGCAACGTGCAGCTCCTCTAACGCTTGCTTTTCTTTACTACCAACATTTACAGTTCTCTGTACAAAATGAGAATATTCTGGCAGATGTCCACATTTTGGTGATAATTTTTTTTACTTTATTTAAATTTTCATTACTGTTCCTATAATATTTGTGCAATGAAATATGTCTTTTTACTAAATAAAAGACTCAGATCTTGAGCATTAAGAATTTCTGCAGGTAAATATTAATAATTGAGGTTACATGATAGGTACAAGAGGGTTCACTATACTGTTCTCTCTACTATTAGTATATATTCAAAATTTTTCCATAATAAGTGGTTTAAAATATTTTTATCATTCAGATCAATTTAATTCACATTTTCTAAGTTCTTCCTATACTGCTTTGTCCAGAGATAACTGCCCTTCCTTGCCCCACCCACTAATCTAACACTGGTCAAATTTAGACACATTGGGGATTGAAAGAAAGGGAAGTGGGGTAAGCTGTGTTGGGCTCAAGAGCTCTGATCTGCTACTTCTTAGAATAATAAAGTCCATGATGAGAATAGCCATCACTCATATTTTAGGTTCTAGATCGCTACTCTAACAGTAATTAATTGATGCAGACCAAGCAAGAAATGACACATCTTTTTTTTTCTTCCTAAACAAAATTAGATCTAGCTCTAAACTGTCATTACCAGGGTTTTCAGGAAGTCCAATATCAGTGATTACAGGCCTGCACTTTTTAAGAAAATTTACTCAAAGCTTGTAAATACGGCAACAAGATTGCTACTCGCTAGGCCCCAGACCTGTATAATAGCCACATGTAGCTACTGAGCCATTGAAATGTGGCCAGTGCTACTGAAGAATTGAATTGAGATGTGCTGTAAATGTAAAAAACACACTAGAATTTGAAGACATACCGCAAAAAATAAATCTCAATAGTAGTCTATATTGATACATGTTGAAATGATAACATTATAGATATACTGGTTTAAATAAAATATTTTATTAAAATTAATTTTACCTATTTTCCTCCCTTTTTTAATGCAATTACTAGAACATTTAAAGATATATATGGACCACATTATATTTGTACTGGACGGTGCTCTCTAGAGTTTATAGGAAGTAACTTTGACTAATTGTTTACTCCTGATGAAGGCCCATCGGTGAAGTTAGCTCTTCGCCTGTAGATCATTAATAAGTTGAAGATTATTTCTGTTTATAACTGAAAGATAACCCGGAAAGTTTTGATTTCATGACCCTTGTAAAACATTAAGTAGTTTTGTATCTAACCTGGTGGATTTCATTCATCAACATTTTATTTTCTTTAACAGTTTGACCAGACTTATCTCTGATGGTTGTACCAAGCAGAATCATTGTCAAAAGTCAAAAATGAGATTACTTTTGTCTCCAGAAATTCTCAAGCTATTTATGTACTTGGAGAGACTATTAATGACTGTTCAAATGATATAATGGATATAAATTTGAGTGTTACTCTGTGAACTATTTTATGTGTAGATTTAGAATTAGGCTTCACTGCATTGTCTTGCCTTTCTTTCCTAAAAGGACGGTGAAAAGGAAGTGAAAATATTGAATAATGCTGATACTGAATTACAGTTGTTTGCTTTATCTGCTCATGTATGTGTGTAAATAAAGGCAGAGGAACTATGATGTGTTTTAAAATTCCAGACCTTGTCCCCAAAGAAAACTTTACAAAGGTCCTCCTTCCCCATGCTGGGCCCACAGAAATGTCCTACCCTATACCACAGGACATGTGCTGTTGCCTTACCCCATAAGTAAAAAGGGTTTTTTTAATGAGCCCCTCATAAAAATATAGCAGAAGCCATTTTGACAGTAGCTGGGCTACTGTTTCCAAGTATACTGAACCCCTATTTGTAGCCTAATTGAACACTTGCTTTACTAACCCTTTTGAAATCACATTTGGGATGGGATGGCAAATAGGAGCCGGTTCTATCTTCCATTTGGCTATTTTTCGTTTGTCTGTTTGCTCACATAGTCAGCATGCTGCTGAGAGTCTAAGGAGACAAGACAGCAATAAAGGGAAGTGTGGAAGACCGAGGTCTAAGCTCCAGATCTCTTAGCTACCAAAGTAAATAAATAATGCAGAGCTGCAGTCCAGGTGAGGGAGAACATCCAGACAAAGCTGAAGTCCCTTTTTCTCTTCTCTTTCCTATCTAGAGATTTGGGAAATTGCTATAACCATGAATTATTAGGCGTGTTTTATTTTATCAGGTTGGAATGAAATACAGAAACCTAATCCTGAAACCTGGGGGATCTATGGACGGCATGGACATGCTCCAGAATTTCTTGAAACGTGAGCCAAACCAAAAAGCGTTCCTAATGAGTAGAGGCCTGCATGCTCCGTAAACTGGGGATCTTTGGGAGCAGTCCATGTCTGGAGGACAAGCTGACATCATCTTGTATTACTGGCCTGGAAACTGAAGGGAGTTTTGCAAATGAAAATGTAGATTTCTATTGACTTCCTTTTGTTTTTTGATTTGAAAAATTATACAGATGTAAATGGAATTATAAATATGGTGACCTAAGAAAAGACCCATTAGAAAATAATTGTACTATAAAATTTCATAAAAATGGATTTGATTTCGTTTTATAAAAGTTTCATATGAATGTAATTTGATTTTTTTACTGTTGTAATCTAGATTACTATTATAATTAAGAATTTTTAAATTGAATCATATACATTATATACTTTGATCCTTCTTATATCTTGACGTTTTGTACTTGGGATTTCTGAACTGATAAATGAATCACCGCGTTCCTCTGTTAAATATTGCCTCAGAGCCTTGCATCCACTTTGGCTCTGTCTCCCAGTAAAGTGTGACTGACCTCTTTGCCTGCGTACCTCAGGGCCAGGGGAATATGCCTCAGTAATGCATTTATCTGTATTTCAGGCCTCATGATTTCTAACTTTCTGCCACACTTGAATAATGTTACTCCAATTGGTTTAGTCTTTTCTGTCTAACGTCCAGTCAGAGAACACCAGAAAATTATGAGTTTTAGCTGAAATTACTTAATGCATATTGCAGGTTTTAATATCTTGTATTAGAGAATTTTGGATCTTGGATTAGAGGTTCATTTCCACTTCAGCATACAAGAGTGTCAGCCTTTCTGCATATTTGCCAATTAGAACACTAAAGCAAGTCCAAGGACATCTTTCTCTTCTCATGTTTCTAATAAGTGGTAGGGACTTTGCCTCCTTTACTGTACCCCTCACCCGAAGCGGCAGGTAGACATGTCACAAGGTCTATCCCGAGTGCCACAGGAAGAGAGCTGAAGCTGATATGGAGCATAAAGGGTCCAGAAACTCCAGGAGAGGAGTGGGTTCTGCACAGAAGTGTTTGAGGACGGCTGCCCCAAGTGTTACGTCTGCTTCAGCTCAGCCATGGCAAGGAGGCTCTTCCATGGCTTATTTTGTCTGGTGATTGTAAGTGAACCTTTGGATCACTTTAATTCTCTTTAAATTCCAATTCTTCAGCAGACCAAGAAAGTCACATACTTATTTTTCCTCTAGGAGTCTACTCAATGAAGAAACCAAAACAGGATAATTTTTTTTTATTTAAAAAAAAACTAATTTTGAATGTATGCATTCTTCACAGGACTTCTAATTGTTGTCCAGTGTGTACCTGAGGTATGACTTTGCTGGCCAGGAACAAAATTAGAACCTTTCCATTCTCTAGTCCAAATGGACTTTGTGCTAAATAAAAAAAAAATATATTATGCTGCATAGTCAAACTGTAGACAGCAGGAAAAATCAAGAGCTGTAGAGACACAGAAGAAAATTCAGATTATTATTGTCAAACAAATACCCTTAACATCAAGGAAATCCCACCCTCCCTTCTGAGGCAATTGCCTGGCCCTCTCTCCCCGACATTTGTTCAGCATCACCACCTCAGGTCCGTGAAGCTGAGTTTTTTTTTTGGGGGGGGGCGGGGTTGGTCTGAGCAATGTATGATACTTTTCTCACATTTGTTTTTTTCCGGACTGTTCTGTCTTCCAGTTTCAGGCAAAAACTCTCTTCAGCTTTTTCTATCGCCCAATGTGTCTCCTTAACAATAACTTTATCATTTTAAATCTTAACTTATTTCACATGGAAAAACTAATACTTGGTGTGAAAAAGGCTGCACACAATAAAATTACATTATTATCCATGAGAATGAACTCACGTTTCTTTCATACTTTAATGTTAAAACTGAAATGCATAAGAAAACAAAAGTGCTGTGGTGTTCTTTTTATTTAGGGTTCACATCCAGTATTTAGAATCTACCGAAGAACATAATGTCCATCGACAGAGGAATGGATAAAGAAGATGTGGTACATATATACAATGGAATACTACTCAGCCATAAAAAAGAATGAAATAATGCCATTTGCAGCAACATGGATGCAACTAGAGATTATCATAGTAAGTGAAGTAAGTCAGAAAGACAAAGACAAATACCACATAATATGACTTATAGGTGGAATCTAAAATATGACATAAATGAACCTATGAAACAGAAACAGAATCACGGACATAGAGAACAGACTGGTGGTTGCCAAGGGGGAGGGGGTTAGGGGAGGGGTGGAGTGAGAAGTTGGGGTTAGCAGATGTAAGCTTTTATATATAGAATGGATAAACAACAAAGTCCTACTGTATAGCATAGAGAACTATATTCAATATCCTATGATAAACCATAATGGAAAAGAATATTAAAAAAAAGAATGTATATATATAACTGAATCACTTTGCTATACAGCAGAAATTAACACAACATTGTAAATCAACTATACTTCAATAAAAAAGTTAAAATATCTTTAAAAATAAAATCTACCAAAGAACAGCAATAAAATCAAATATTCATCAAGAAATATTCTCTAACATAGTTCAAAACTAAGGACATATTTTTTAAAGCCTTTTTGAATGTGGCCATCCATCTGCTTCTTTTTTTCCTAGATCAGAACATGCAGTGTCGGTGAGTATTCTGAATGGCGGAAAACTATAAAAATTGTAATTCACCAACATACACTTTAGATTTATGGACTGACACATAATAAAGTCTCCTTGGTTAATGATCCAGAAGATTTGGGCCTGTTTCAGGTTTTAGGACAGTTGTCATTTCACTGAGGGCAAGTTCTTAAACATCTTAGGTGTGGTAGGCTTGGTTCCTAAAGGTTTAATTTTAATTTTAAGATGCTACAGAGAAGAGAAAGAAAAGTCCTAATGTAATGCCACCTAATATAGATTTTTTTTCCTCTAGTACAGATGTTGCATGTTACCTAGATAAAGAACTAAAAATTCTCTTGAAGAGTATTTACACCAAAATCTTGCCTTTCTAAACTACTATGATGAAGGGTAGCTCTTTACACCTGACAAACAGCATTGTGTAAGAGACCAAAATAAAAAGAAATAGCAGAAAACAGCTCTTAAAAGTTTTTGATACCATGATTTTTTATTTGTGGGGAATTTACCTTAATTAGTAGGGAATGACTTAACTTTCTACTTTACCATTTTGCCTTTAGCCTTTGTGTAGGAATTAAGGTGTATAGTGATCCTGCCTCCCCAGTGAATCTGCTGGTTTGTTTATGACCATTTTTAATTTTTTCCTTTTCTGTCATTTAAAAGAAGAATTTTTCATGCTTGGAGAAAATTTAAATACTAATCCCCCAAATTGGGTTTCGGCATAGTTAGCTGATCCCCAAAGAGTGTTAAAAGAGAAACTCTGTCCCATCTGACTAGATGCAATGACCAAGGTTTCTTTCTTCCCTGAACACCACATTATTACAGTTATGTCTCTCATGTGAAACTGGATAGCCCTTCAAAATTGAATATGCCTTCTCTTATGAACACTTGATGAGAATAAAAGCAAAAAAGACATACATGCTTTCATTTTCTTTGAAAAGCAGTCAATGTCTGAAGTTTACTTTTTCAGTTTATTTTTAATGGAGAAATTTCCACTAGAAGCAAATCCACCTAAGTGATTATCTAGTACCAGCTGTATCAAGGCAAAGGGTAAAGGTTATAAAATCTAAGTACTAGGTTAAGGTAACCTTTTCCAACATACCCACAATAATGCTATATAAATGGATACTTGTTAAAATTTTTTTTGAAAAATTGGGGTAATGAACACAACAACCCTTCAAACACCCCTCTCCAGTGAATGATTCTTGAGTTTTTATTTCACTGCATTTACCTTGTAGTTCCCTTTCCTGATAAAATATAGGTCCAGTGCATCTGGTCCACTATGTATGTACAAGGGGAGAGGTAAATATGACCCAGGCTCTCTTGTTTCTGCCCATATGAGCTGAAACCCATTCTAGCTGCTTATTGCATAGAGCTTGGGGGCTCACCTGAAATTTTACTGCCATGATAAAATGTCACTAGCATTTGTTGTCAGAGACACTGTATGGCTTAGAATGGTTTAAAGGTATGGTATTCACTGAATCCAACAAGACACTTGACATCTAGATGGATGTCTTTAAGGCTAAGATGAAGGATATGACAGGATAATCTTTAACCAGCTGGATTTCCAGCTATTGAAACAACCTGAACGAGCTGAATAATGATTCACATTGCACTGAGGGAAATTTCCAGTCCTTTGTATGAAGACATAAAGCATCCTATAGAGGGTATTATCAAATTTACAGATAACAGAGCTGGAATGATTACATATGATGACATTTGAAACTATTTCAGTGCTGAGACAAATTTAAGATGAAATTGGACCCATTACATTGCCAAGGTGATAGGAGGGGAAACCTGACTTGATAGTGGTATACTCAAGAAAAAAAAAAACTGAAATTTTTATTTGACTACGTTCTAGTATAAGCTCACAATACTGCACACCTTGGGAGGGGACAGGAGGCGAGAACTAAAGCCTTGTAAAAGTGGGTTGATGGAAGAATGTGTCCAGATCAAAAGAAAAGTCCCACTGGACTCCGATGTGTTAAGATCAATCACAGCTAGAATATCGTGTTCTAATTGAGGTGTTGCATTTTAATCAGACTTTGGCCAAGTATTACCATGTTTGGAAGAGTAGGAAAAGGAGGGTGATTAGAAAACACTTCTCAAGAGCAATACATGAAAGAATTACGGAAATTCAATCTGGAGATGAATTCAGACATACAAATGATAACTGTTTTCAAATACTTGAAGAATATGGAAGAGAGAATAGAGTTATTCTTCACTGTTTCAAGCGCCTAAAGCTTTAGAGAAATGGTTGGAAAATATAAGGAGACTTTAGCTCAGTATGAGGAAGCAGTTTCTAATAATTGTTGATTACAAATACATTCCGCTGCTATTAATGAGTGTTCAAACAAAGCCTGTGGCCGCCAGGAGTGTTAAAGAGGGAATTCCTCCTTTGAGTAGATGTTCGTACCAGATCAGCTTTGAGGTCTCCTCCAAAGTTTAAGATGCAACAAATAATCATCAGAAAAACATCACTCAGGTGAAAGAAATGTTTACAATGCTGGATCTTAGAAATGGCATTTAGATGATTGCAGCTCCTTTATACTATAGGGATGTAGTTTAAGCATTGCCTTATTCCTCATGCATGATCAGCCAGTGTTTATCCAGACATTATTATCAGTTTTCTGGTGGGTAATCTGGTAACTGAGAATGGGAGGTTAAGGGCTGTATTTGACCGTAAGAAAGCCAAAAGCTCTCACAGAATGAATAAGTTTCTTTTTCTCTCTTTTAGAGAATTTACAGTTGCTCTCTGTCCTGTCCACCCACTGCTATCTTCATCACACATACACAGAGGCAAAAATCTAACTCAAATATCCAGTTTATTATGCATGCATTCCACCACATTGCCATCTCTTTGGGTCATTATTTCTATCCCCTGTCCTCCACAGTCCTTGGCTCATAGGGAATAGGCCATAAATGTTTGTTAAGTAAACATACCTTCTTTAAGATTACTTTTTGATATAAGGATACATTTTTCTACTGCAAAATACCTAATTTACAAATGAATCTAAAACTACATAGATTCTTTTTACACCTTCCACAAGAAGAGGCTCTTTTCCTTAGTATACTGAAAAAGTTTCTGTGTGAAGTAGATGGAAGAAACATGCATTTTGTAAAAGAAAAATTAAGGAGTGGAGAGTGTTTCTAAAGATTCCTCCACTTCTCTCTGTAATTATGTTCTAAACCTCGGAATTTCTTAATATAGAAGCCCTGGTTCCCTAGAAGATCTACGAAAGGAGGAAGAGAACAGATGTCCATGACTGCCCTGAAGTTATGTTGAAATTTTTGTGTACATGGATAAGTGCAACTTTTCTGGGGAAAGGATCCCTAGCATTAATCAGAAAACTTTAAGAAATACTGTCTTAATTTTTTTCAGACTTTTGTTTTTTAATTCAATTTGAAGACTAAAGTACCCATTATGTATCAGGTGCTGTGCCTGGTACTGAGGATACAAAAATGACAGACAACCTTGAACTCAAGTTGCTCACAATAATGAGGAAGGCAATTAAGTTCATAATACATCAAGAAATTATAAAAGAAAGGTATGTTTAAAAAGCTTTTCTGCTGTTTTCCCCAACACTGGTTGACTCCATTGTACAATTAGAACTTTGTGCCACAAAATTTTACAATTACCATGCCACCTGCCACTAGAGACTTATTTCTAACATAATGGTTGATTTTTCTCTTTTCAGCATGTCAACAGTGGGATTAAATGGTGTTCTTCTATCTGTTATCCAAGAGTTTTTTAGACTCTGTGGCTAAAGGACTCATAAATAAGAGACGAAAATGTTCACTTTAACCATTTTTATGTATTGTGATTAAATGGGTATAAACCTCTAGCCATTAGAGGAATGAGTGTGGGACTCTTCTTGACCTGATAGATATTGTATACCCAAGAGGCATTGGTACATCCTAGAAGACAGGCTAAGATGACCATTGAGCTGTTTAGAGAAGGTCCAGAATTAGTCAAGATTCCTTACTTCCTTCTCCCATCAGTGTTGTTAATGTTTGTTTACTACCAATAAGAGCCAAAGGAAAAGCACCCAACTCTTCAATCCCTCACTGTCTATTATTTGTAACCTCCTTATATGAGGATAGCAGCTAATTAAGCATTAGATCAATGAAAGACTGTAAAAACTTCAGAGTTCCAGGGTTCGTGACAAGGACTGGAACTAGACTTTCAACTTACACCTCATTTTCTTGTGTAAATGTACAGTAATTTATTTAATCACTTCCCTGTCAATGAACTTTTATGTCGTTTTCACTCTTTGGACACATCTGTCAATTTAGCTATTAAATTCTTAAAAGTGTAATTCCTGATTCAAAGGGTTGAGACACTTTAAATGTTGACATATATTGTCAAATTAGAGCCCTGTTTCTTAATACTGTTTACTACAATTGTTTAACGTTCAGGCAGTCACAAAAGATAAATGAGGAAAAGTGATTAGCCAGCAAAGCAAAATATCTGGCGTGACATCACTTATATTGCTTTCTTTCCCCATTGAGTGATGAGGACTAAAGGTTACTTCTTTTAGAAAATGGTAGGAGTGATTCCAGACAGGAATTTTCTTTCTCTATTAATGATTGGGTAGGTCCCAAAAGGAATGTAAGACTTTATCCCAGAACAAAGCCATCATCAGTCCTTTTGTATTCAGGGCAAAGTGGGGAAAACCAAAAGATCCATTTTGTCATCCCTGTCTCAAATCAGATGCCTTTCTGTGGTCTTAAATGTTTGTGTGACTGATAAGTGGGACCTCTGTTGTAATTCACAATGCAGTCACTGTTCTAAACATGTACATGGCCCACTCTGTCTCAGCTTCGATTATAAAATCTTCAGCCAGAGGCTATTATCCTCTGTTTTGTTCTGTCAGTGACACAGTTAGCCAGTGAATTTCCAACTGGGATCAGGTGGCAAGAGAGAAATTTCTCACACTTCATCTCTCAAGCTTTTATACACCCCAGGACATTTCCTCCTTTGGGGGGCCCCTGATTGTGGAAACTCCTTATATGTCTGTGCAGAATACATGAGAGCTCTCAAAGATTTGGCTTCTTGCATAACTCATCAACCAAACTTTAAGTAAGATTACAAACTTGTTCCAGGAAAGCCAGACTGCTACCTGGTTGACCCTTAGCCGCTGAAGTTCAGATTAAGGGGGAAAAAAGTCACTAAGCCCTGGTTAAACTTTTTAAGCCGTAGTTTAACTTTTCCCTAGTTAAAACCAACCTGTGTTATAAGGGTGCTGTGTATTTGGGTTAAAGTCTACAAAGATCTTATTAGTCGCTCTGACTACCTAATAAATATCTCAGGGCCCTATCAGAATCCAGCCAGGGTGTGTTAGTTCAAGAACATACTGTTTTCTGTGGTGCCAGTAGACAAAATGTCAATACGCCTGCTACATTCCTCTGGGATAACAGAAATGAAGTCATTACATTAGAAAATGAATCATGTGCTTAAGGTACACTTCTCACTCTGAACACACTGACTCTCCCGGGTTAAGGTCACTAATCCGTCAGCTGGAAGTAGCCAGAAGAGAGTGAGGTGGAAGTGTCACTCAAGGAGCATTGAGGTTTATGATATTTGAGATGGTAATGACAGTGGTTGGTGTGGAGGCTGAAGTTTAAATGTGTCTATCAGAGGGTAAATGCTGAGAGGCCAGGGCAATTTTAGACATCAAAGGGGGAGCACTAATATTCAAGAGAAGAAAGTATTGTGTTTCAAGGACCTGCTTGATTAACAAACTATTACTATAATTCAAGAGGAGTAGGGGAAGTTTTACTTTTCAAAAATAATATAGGAGAATATCTAAAACCAAAATTTTTTCAGGTCTTGCTAAGCTTTAATAATAAAAGGTATGAATTAGAAGGAACTCCTAAATACTACCTTATTACCTGTTATGTATTAAAAGTTTTGTAGTCATGTTTTTTTTCTCCCCAAAGGTCATGTGAAGACCCCGACTTTTTTTTCTTTTTTCTTTTTTTTTCTTTTTGGCAGCATTGGGTCTTCGTTGCTGCACGCGGGCATTCTCTAGTTGCGGTGCGCGGGCTTCTCATTGCAGTGGCTTCTCATGTTGCGGAGCATGGGCTCTAGGTGCACGGGCTCAGTAGTTGTGGCACAGAGGCTTAGTTACTCTGCCTCATGTGGGATCTTGCGGCATGTGGGATCTTCCCAGACCAGGGCTGAAACCCATGTCCCCTGAAGTGGCAGGTGGATTCTTAACCACTGCCCCACCAGGGAAGCCCTGTAGTCATGTTTTAATGGAACATTACCAAAGGTGACCTTTACTGTGTGTGCCAGAAAAATCTAGCTGTCATCTTGAGACTCTAGAGGAAGCATAAAAGGAGCTATTGGGCAAACTCGACAACAGTTTGTAACATTCCTAAACAGCCTAATCAATAAGTAAAAGGACAAAATGGTGTCGCTGAACCCTCTAGGAACCTATAATCAACATAAAAAACTCAGAAATTATCCTTTTTTTAAAAGTGAAGTATAGTTGATTTACAATGTTGTATTAATTTCTGCCGTACAGCAAAGTGACTCAGTTATATATATATATATATATATATATATATATATATATACACACACACACACACATTCTTTTTCCTGTTCTTTTCCATTATGGTTTATCTCAGGATATTGGATATAGTTCTCTGTGCTATACAGTAGGACCTTGTTTATCCATTCTATATGTAATAGTTTGCACCTACTAACCCAAAACTCCCAATCCATCCCTCCCCCACCCCCCTCCCCCTGTCAACCAGAAGTCTGTTCTCTATGTCTGTGAGTCTGTTTCTGTTTTGTAGATTGGTTCATTTGTGCCATATTTCAGATTCCACATATAAGTGATATCATATGGTATTTGTCTTTCTCTTTCTGACTTACTTCACTTAGTATGATAATCTCTAGTTGCATCCATGTTGCTGCAAATTGCATTATTTCATTCTTTTTTTTTTTTTTTTTTTTTTTTTGCGGTACGCGGGCCTCTCACTGTTGTGTCCTCTCCCATTGCGGAGCACAGGCTCCGGACACGCAGGCTCAGCGGCCATGGCTCACAGGCCTAGCCGCTCCACGGTATGTGGGATCGTCCTGGACCAGGGCACGAACCCGTGTCCCCTGCATCAGCAGGCGGACTGTCAACCACTGCACCGCCAGGGAAGCCCTATTTCATTCTTTTTATGGCTGAGTAGTATTCGGAAATTGTCATTTTTATCATGACTTTGATCTTGAATATTTCTTTTTGCCCACAAAGCTCACACTGCACCTCTACCCTCTCCTACACGTTCTCACTTACACCGCATTCTTTGAGGAAAGAAAATACAGTTTCAGGTTGGGTGTTTCTTTTGATGCTAAGATGCTTAAAAGGTAAGTGTAGAAAATGAGAGAAATAAATGTTTATTCCTTTCCCATCTGGATTTTACAAAGCAAACTACAAGAGAAAACAGTCAGTGTGCATTTGTTCCCTCCTGTCTCTCTCATTCTGCTCAGGATTAAATGTTCCCCTTGTGCTCAACCAAAATGGAAATATGATCTCATGTGTGTTTATTGTGGTGCCTTTGTATTTCCTAGGCCAATAGGCGGTAAATTTTGATTTACTGACATTACTTCGTCCCCCAAACACAGGGAGATTCTTCAGGGAGCTTGCTGTAAGCGTCTCCAAGTGCAGCTGAATCTCTTAGGTAGACACTGTATAAAACTAGAGTGATGCTTTAAGATGCTAAAGGGACACGACTCAGTAGTGTCATCGCCACACTCCAAGAGCAAGTCCAAGTATTCTACCAGACAGGGTTGCCAAATATTAATCAGACTAATTGGTTACCAAGGCTATTCTTAAATCTTCTGATCTTGGAATTTCTCCAGTGAGAAGAAAGGGAGCTATATTCCATTCCCCATATAAAATATAAAAATTTCAATCACATTATACACTTAAGTGAGCAAGAAATTATCAAGAAAAAATTACCCTATCTCAAATAACAATTTAGAGAGAAAACAAGTGTCCATATATGTGTGCTTACTTCTTTTCTCTCAGTGTCATTTCTCTATGTCCAGTAAGCAATAAAATACATTTCAAAGGACAAAACAGGCTAACTTAAGTAAGATACGTCAAAATGAAGAGATTCATAACAGCCACTGCAATTTCCCATTGTAAAGGAAAGAAAGTTTCCAATGTGGAAAATGGGATTAAATTTAAGAAACTGATGAGTTTCAAATGCATAGGAAATATCACGGAAAAAAGAAATTATTATACTTCCATTCACAGCCATCAGACTGGCAGCAACCTGACAATATCTATTAAGGTTGAAGATGTGCACATCCAGTAATTCCACTCCCACATATGTACCACGAGACAAACTCTTCAACATGTGTACCATGAGATGTCTTCTAGAGCATTCACAATATCTTTGTTTGGAATAGTAAGACAGTGAAAACCAACAAAATACCCGCCGACATAAGAGTGGATAACGCATTGTGGTGTATTCGAACGATGGGCTATACTGCAATTAGGATGAGTGAACTAAGCTACATACATCAATATAGATATAATTCAAGAACAATGTTGGGCAAAAAGTACCACTGCAGAAGAATATGTTTGGGGTAATATATATATATATATAACTTTATATACATATGCATATATGTATTCAACACAATAGATATCTTGAATCTATACATAGTAGTAAAAGTATAAAAACGTCCACATGAAAATGGACACCAAATTCAGGACTGTGGTTCCCTCTGGTGAGGGAGAAAGGAGAAGGGGATGTAGGAAAGATATTCAAGGAGCTTCAACTATAACTGCAATTTTTTTTTCTTTAAAAATCCAATGCAAATATGGTATAAGACTTTTTAAAGCTTTGTTCTTTATTGGCTTGAAATATTTTATTAAAAAAATAATACTTGGGCTTCCCTGGTGGCGCAGTGGTTGAGAGTCCGCCTGCCGATGCAGGGGACGTGGGTTCGTGCCCCGGTCCTGGAGGATCCCACATGCCATGGAGCTGCTAGGCCCGTGAGCCATGGCCACTGAGCCTGTGCATCTGGAGCCTGTGCTCCGCAACGGGAGAGGCAACAACAGTGAGAGGCCCGCGTACCGCAAAAAAAAAAAAAAAAAAAAAAAAAAACAACTTATGAAAGATTTGTCAGAATGTAGCTTTCAACGTAAATTTTTGCCAGTCAATCCAACTGCAATCTTGCAAAACTGAGGCATATGGAATTCCCACATTCAAACTTTTTGCTTAAGAATGCCCCATGGATGCCCCCATAAATGCCCAAAAGGGGCATCCTAATCTAATGTAAATCTGAAAGTTAAGGTTGTTATATGAAAAGCATGGGAGTTAAGGGGCCTGAGTCCTGCCATCTTAGCCTCAGTGATACTCTTGGCCCCAAGGCTTAATCTAAGAGTTTGGTTAGACTCCTGACTACTCATCCCAAGGTTGTGGAGCTCAACTAGTATGAATTATCATTCCCCCTATTCTTTCTTCCTAACAGAGCCCATATTTTCACCAGGTATCTTGATTCATCTAAGGGTTATGCCAAGACCCTTGCCAATAATTGATTCAGGAATGGTCATATAAATTAACCTGCGCCAATAAAAAGTGAGGAGAAGTTTGCTAAGGACATCTGAGAACACTTCCCTTGTTCTCAGGATAAAGCTACAGAAAGAAAGGGTCTTTTCCTCTGGCATTGTTGGTATAGATCTGAAACCCAGAACTGTAGCAGCCATTTAACTATCAGGCTGAAGAAAAAGCCAACACTTGGTGAAGGGCAGAACCAAAAGAGTTAAGAACATTAGAGTCAGTGCAGCTAGATTATATCAAAGACCACCTCACCTCTGGGCAAGGTGGTCTCCAAGTAAGCAAGCCAATCTAGTTCTGTATTGTTTAAATCAGTTAGAGTTGGGTTTTTCTTACTTGTGGCCAAAGACATTCTTACTGAATGAAGCACACATATATGATTCAGCTTCCTCAGCTGTAAGCAGAGATATTGTCTGCCCTGCCCTCCTAGTTCACTCAGTGGTTTTCGGAGATCATGACGAGCCAATTATGTGAATGTGCTTTGTAAACTATAAACTACTATTCAAGGGCAAACTGGTTCTATCATTAATGATTTTGCTATGAAGTTTGGTGTACAAATTTTTTTTAACATTTTTATTAGAGTATAATTGCTTTACAACGGTGTGTTAGTTTCTGCTGTATAACAAAGTGAATCAGCTATACATATCCCCATATCCCCATATCCCATCCCTCTTGCATCTCCCTCCCTCCCACCCTCCCTATCCCATCCCTCTAGGTGGTCACAAAGCACCGAGCTGATCTCCCTGTGCTATGCGGCTGCTTCCCCACTAGCTATCTATTTTACATTTGGTAGTGTATATATGTCCATGCCACTCTCTCACTTCATCCCAGTTTACCATTCCCCCTCCCCATGTCCTCAAGTCCATTCTCTACATCTGCATCTTTATTCCTGTCCTACCCCTAGGTTCTTCAGAACCATTTTATTTTATTTTTTTAGATTCCATATATTGAGGTACAAATCTTTTGTTTACTATAAGAATTATGTATGTCTTAGAATGTAGAGTTATTTAACTCATTTATTTTATTTTTAAAATTTATTTATTTTTGGCTGCGTTGGTTCTTCATTGCTGCACGCAGGCTTTCTCTAGTTGTGGCGAGCAGGGGCTACTCTTCGTTACAGTGTGCAGGCTTCTCATTGTGGTGGCTTCTCTTGTTGCAAAGCATGCACTCTAGGTGTGTGGGCTTTGGTAGTTGTGGCACACGGGCTTCAGTAGTTGTGGCTCACGGGCTTAGTTGCTCCGTGGCATGTGGGATCTTCCTGGACCAGGGCTCGAACCAGTGTCCCCTGCATAGGCAGGCAGATTCTTAACCACTGCGCCACCAGGGAAGTCCCTAGCTCATTTATTTTAAAGTTAGATACTTCCAGAAACCTTATGAAAACTTACACATCATTCTTTTGAATCATATAAAACAGTTACATATTTATAGTATCAGTCAAGAACATCTTTAGCAATGAGTTTTTACACAAGTACAGGACCAAGGGACTATAAATAGCCATTTATGTTAAAGGAATTAAAAGATATTTGTCTGTAAAATGTGATATCCTTACTTAAAGGCTATGTGATCTTTGTCATAACCTGTCTGTGTCTCAGTACGTGTGGTATCTGTAAGGGTTAAGAGAGAAAAATACCATAACATACTTAGACCAGGGCCTGCCACATGGTAACAATCAGAATGAAAACAGCCAATACTTATTTAGCATTTTGTGTATTCCAGACACGTTCCAAGCACTTCGCATTCGTCAGTTCATGCAGTAGAGCTGTATTGCTGTGTTGTTGTAGTTTTAATTTTTAAAGTAGATTTATTCTTTTCAAGAAAGTATTACATTCCTATTATTTTAAAAATTCAAACAATTCAGAAAAGTACAAAAATGAAATGAAAGTCACCCAAAATTACATCTTATTACCTGGATGCTGGATAAGTAACTAGGCACTTCTCTGTTTAACATGGCATGTACACATATGTACACGTGTGTACACATATGCACAAGCATGTGTGTGCATACATATATATGTACATATCTATTTTTAGTAAGACAAAAAGAAAAAAAAGGCATTACTTTTTAAACTATATAGTTGGTTCTACAACCTAGGGAATAAAAGAAATAAGACTTTTTCATTTTATTTGGGATATTTCTTGTAAGTGAGTAGGGTCTAGACAGGCCACAGATACCTAAATATCAATGCATCTTTATATAAACAGGGTCATACTTTCTTTTTTTTTTACTGGTCTTAATTTTTTTTTAATTTAAAGTAGCCCTTCAGTCATAGCACATCATCATTTTTTCATCATAAGTACTTATTCCTACCTAATATTTCTCATATTAATTTTTTTTTTCTGTGGTACGCGGGCCTCTCACTGTTGTGGCCTCTCCCCTTGCGGAGCACAGGCTCCGGACGTGCAGGCTCAGCGGCCATGGCTCACAGGCTCAGCCGCTCCGCAGCATGTGGGATCTTCCTGGACTGGGGCACGAACCCGTGTCCCCTGCATCGGCAGGCGGACTCTCAACCACTGCGCCACCAGGGAAGCCCCCTCTTATATTAATTTATTAGCTCCCCTAACAATGGTCTTATCTTTTTTCTGCTTTTTAAAATAAAACTTTTATTTTTTATATTCAATTTTTAAAAATTTAATAAAGGGAATTTTTTTAAACTAGCAATTTGCTTAAGGTCTCAGCATTTGCAAAGTAGTAAAGCTATTATTCAAACCCAAGTGTGTCTGATTCCAAAGTCTGTCATCTTTTTATGAAATTATGACACCTCCCCTCATCTCTGCCCTACCTAGTTTCCACAGCTGGCCCCAGTGAGTTCTTCACCAGAAGGCTCAGTCTCACTTGTTTTCAGATTTATACATCTCTGAGATACAAGACAGATCGCTGGTTCTGTCTCTCCCACACCTTTAAGATCTTAGGAACATTAATCACATAGATGATTAGAATGTATTTGTCTCCCTATGGGAGACATGGTAGAACACAAAAAAACCCACAGTCATGACCTTTCAGAGGCTCAGATTCCAAATCTAAAATCAGATACTTGACAGCTACTCGATGATATTTAACCGGTGTGATGGTCCAATTTTGTCAACTTGGCTAGGCTATACCTAGTTCTTCAATCAAATACTAATCTAGGTGTTGTTATGAAGATATTTTGCAGATGTGATAAACATCTACAATCAGTTGACTTTAAGGAAAGGAGATTATACTCCATAATCTGGGTGAACCTGATCCAATCAGTTGAAAGGCCTAAAAACAGAATTGTGGTCCCTAAACAAGAAGAAATTCTGCCAATGGACTGAAATGTCAACTCCTTCTTGAGAGTTTCCAGCCTACCCTTCCTGATGGCCTGCTCTGCGGATTCCAGACTTGCCTACATAGCCCCCACAGTTACATAAGCCAATTCCTTGCAATAAATCTCTCTCTTTCTCTTTGTGTGTGTGTGTGTGTGTGTGTGTGTGTGTGATATGAAAAGCATGCAGGAGTGCTGAAAGAATGTGAGTTCTTCCAGCTATTAGTGTTCTAATGATAATCGCTGGGACTAATTAGTCCCTAGGTATTCATGTTGTTAGCTGGACTTAAGGTATCTACATGAATGATTATGGATATGTTACTATCTCTTCCCGTTCCCTGCCTATGATGGAGTGGGCTTTGTATTGCTTTCTACACCCAAATTATCCCAGACTTAAGCCCTTCCCTATCCTTCTAACCCTTGCCACTATGTCACCCTTTAGTCTGAGTCCTGAGTAGTGAGTACCATCTGAGTTTCCTAGTACTGTACACAGCCTGCTTTATTAGGAAATCAGTGGTCACCATATCTGGAATTAACATGACTGTTTCCTTTGAACACTGAATAAGTAGCTTTGCCTGTCCCAGCTGGCTAGGCTTCTGGAGTCAACTTTTGCAGCCAGGTCCAACTTGCTGTCCAACCATGACAGGCAGATCTTAAACTTTTTCTGTCTTACCAGCTTCATGCAGCCACCAGGAAAGCATCAAGCTTCCAACTTTCATGATATACACTATAAAAGATGGTTAGAATGACCAATTCCAATTAACCATGAATGGCTTAAGCATAGAGAATAAGGCTTTTTCCAAAAGCAAGTAGGACCCAGTTTTCCAAAACTGAGACTGAAAATATTGTGTGTGTGTGTACACAACTAACTTTGTGACTTTATTTTCAGAAAGTAAATTATTTCAACTAGCTGTTTTGCTGTATTATTCATAGTGCTTAACAATTCTGTTCATGTAGCTAACTGCAAGTATATGCTAAATTCTGTAAACTTAAATATCCATGAGAATAGGAGAGTGAAACCGTGGGTAATGATTATTACATCTGCTAAGGTACTGCATACTCAGGTTAGAGGCCCCAGGCTTTGGCCCCTCTATGTCTGATTGTCTTACACAGACATAGAGAATGGTCCTGAGGACACAGGGAGGGGGAAGGGTAAGCTGGGATGAAGTGGGAGAGTGGCATAGACATATATACACTACCAAATGTAAAATAGCTAGCTAGTGGGAAGCAGCTGCATAGCACAGGGAGATCAGTTCTGTGCTTTGTGACCACCTAGAGGGGTGGGATAGGGAGGGTGGGAGGGAGACACAAGAGGGAGGAGATATGGGGATATATGTATATGTACAGCTGATCCACTTTGTTATAAAGCAGAAAGTAACACGCCATTGTAAAGCAATTATACTCCAATAAAGGTGTTAAAAAAAAAATAAGACGGCTTCCCTGGTGGCGCAGTGGTTGGGGGTTCGCCTGCCGATGCAGGGGACACGGGTTCATGCCCCAGTCCAGGAAGATCCCACATGCCGCGGAGCGGCTGAGCCCGTGAGCCATGGCCGCTGAGCCTGCGCGTCCGGAGCCTCTTGCTCCGCAACGGGAGAGGCCACAACAGTGAGAGGCCCACGTACATCTAAAAAATAATAATAATAAAAAAATAAGAATGGGCTATAGGGGATTGAGCTTCTTGGTGCCCAATAGCAAGGACCTGTAGAGAGATTTCATTGCTTCAACCACCTGGGAGCAAAGCCCCTTCAAAATGAGAAATGTTAATTCAATTCTCTCTTGCATCCCTTCTTGGCTGCGTTCTCCAAAACTGACTTTCAGTTACAAATCCATAGAAAATTAAAAGATGGTATTTTTTTTGTTGACACTGCATATCCTTTAGATTCTGGAGCAAAATGGCCTGAAAATGGATCCTTAAATTACAGTACAATTTTTGCAGCTGGATTTATTTTGTAAAGGGAAGACAAATGGGATGAAATACCTTGTGTACAGTCTTTTGTGTTATTGTATTGGAATAAATTTGGGCAGAGAAGTTGTAAGGTTAGGGTACAACAGGAGAGAAGGCAAAGAAACCTGTTTTGCTTGATTTTAATGAAAAGGAGGATGACATGCTGTTGATTCAAACAGTCCAGCTGCTTCTCCTCCACCCCCCCCATGCAATGGTGCTGCTGCTCCTTCATTGCAGCACCTAAGTAAGCCACAGCCTCAGGCTGATCCCCCTGCCACACCCACCTCAGGCTCTGAGGATCAGAAAAATAGGAATGGTCTCCTCCTCTCATACTCACCAGGGCACTCGTTATGGCCAGAGAGCTACCCAAGCTCATGGGGCAAGCCATTAAGGCAAGTCCCCAATGCGGGTGTGAGTGCTGAGACTGGGCCGCCAGTGGGATTGATCTGGGTCCCACTCCTTTTCAACTTCGGATGTATTTAATTAGCAGAACAATATGCCAGCTTTTAAAGATGACTCAAAGAGAATGAAAAATATTTTTTCATCGATATTTGCAACCCACAACTCGACCTGGGCAGATTTTAATAATTTATTAAATACTCTCCTCACTTCAGAAGAATGTAGAATGGTGCTCGATAAAGCTAGGGAAGACGCAGATCCACCTCGTACAGAAACCCCTGGCAACCCCGTAGGAGTTGCAGCAAATGTAGCTATACCAACAGCTGATCCTAATTGGGATGTGAATGCTGGGGATAGGCCAAAACTTGAACATTATCAAGATTGCATTCTTGCAGGATTGTGAAGAGGGATACCAAAACAAAGAAACCTTAATAAAGTACAGGAGGTATGACAGAAACCAAATGAGGATTCTTCAGAATTTCTAAAAAGGGTTTTTAAAGCCTATAGGCAACATACAGGGACTTCCCTGGAGGTCCAGTGGTTAAGACTCAGCGCTCCCAATGCACAGGGCACGGGTTCGATCCCTGGTCGGGGAACTAAGATCCCACATGTGACAAGGTGTGGCCAAAAAAAATTAAATTAAACCAGAAAAATATAATAATAAAACCTATAGGCATCATACAGATATAGATCCTGAGGCCCCAGAGAATTTAAGGATGGTCAATATGACTTTTATTGGTCAGAACACCCCCAATATACAAAAGAAACTGCAAAAGGTAGAAGGGCTTTAAGGATGCCTATGTTTCACCTTGACATTGCCTTCAAAGTTCTTAATGGCGGGGACCAGGTTCAGGAGAAAAGGGGACAGTGAAAAATAAACAACAGGCCACTCTGCTGGTGGCTGCCTTAACACAGGGAAGAGCTGGATCAAGGCAAAGACCGCCACAAGGGACTCAGCAAAAGGTAGGAAGCCCACATTTACTCCTGAGAACCTGAAGATCTATAATCACTTACAAGCCAGACTACTTCAGGTGGGCTGAAAGAGCTGACGTATCTCGAGTACGTATCTGCCTGTCATTACCCCACAGTCTCTCCTCGTCTTTCAGGTATCTGGTACAATCTGGAGAAATAAGGGTCACATATAAATAAACCTAATTGGATTGAGGGAAACAAAGAAGATTAACTCAATAGCTATTAATTTGGATTAATGTCACATATCTTCCAATGTAGGCCAATGTGTAAGAGAATATGAATTTTTTAAATTAATTAATTTATTTTTGGCTGTGTTGGGTCTTCATTGCTGTGCGCGGGCTTTCTCTAGTTGCGGTGAGTGGGGGCTACTCTTCGTTGTGGTGAGTGGGCTCTAGGCACACGGGCTTCAGTAGTTGTGGCACACAGACTCAGTTGTGGCACACTTGCTTAGTTGCTCCGCGGCATGTGGGATTGTCCCGGACCACGGCTCAAACCTGTGTCCCCTGCATTGGCAGGTGGATTCTTAACTGCTGCACCACCGGTGAAGTCCCAGAGAATATGAATTGAAATGAATATATGTTTTCTGTTTTTTAAAGTCTATAGATATTTCTCTGACAAGTTAGATCTTCCTTAGTCATGATAGAAATAAATACCTATATGTAGAAAACAGTTATTTTCTTTTTAATCAAAGTATGGTTGATTTACGATATTGTGTTTCAGGTGTACCACACAGTGATTCAGTTATATATATAATATCCATGTATATTTTATATATATTTTCTTTTTCAGATTCTTTTCCCTTAAAGGTTATTACAAAATATTGAGTATAGTTCCCTGTTTTTTTGTAAATTGTGGTAAAATAATATATGACATAAACTTTACCGTTGTAACCATTTTTAAGTGTATAGTTCAGTGTGTTTAGTACCTTCACATTGTTTGTTGTGAAACCATCACCACTATATGAATTAAACAACAACACCCCATTCCACCCTCCCCCACCCCCTGGCAACCACCAACCTACTTTCTGACTCTAAGAATTTAACCTCTCCATATAGCTCATATAAGTAAAATCACACAGTATTAGTTTTTTAGTGTCTGGCTTATTTTACTTAGCATAATGTCCTCATATTTCATCCATGTTGTAACATGTATCAGAATTTCCTTCCTTTTTAAGACTGAATAATATCACATTGTATATGTATACCACATTTTGTTTATCCATTCATTTTGTCAGTGGACATTTGGGTTGTTTTCACCTTTTGCCTATTATAAATAATACTGCTGTGAACATTAGTGTGCAAATATTTGCTCAAGTTCCTGCTTTCAGTTCTTTTGGGTATATATCCAGAAGTGGAATTGCTAGATCAAGTGGTATATTTTTTGGGTTTTTTTGAGAAACCGCCATATTGTTTTCCACAGCAACATTCCCACCAGTAATGCAGAAGGATTCCAATTTCTCTACATCCTCACCAACACTTGTTATTTTCTGTTTGTTTGTTTATAATTACCATCCTAATAGGTGTGAAGTGATATCTCACTGTGGGTTTGATTTGCATTTCCCTAATAATTAGTGATATTGAGCATCTTTTCATGTATCTACTGTCCATTTGTATATATCTTCTTTGAGGAAATATCTATTTAGGTCCTTAGCCCATTTTTAAATTGGGTTGTTTGGGGTTTTTGTTGCTGTTGAGCTGTAGGAGTTTTCTTATATATTCTGGATATTAATTCCTTATCAGATATATGATTTGCAAATATTTTCCCCTGAAAAACAATTGTTTAATTTGACGTTTTACATTTTTTTCAAGCCAGAACACATGTATTTTATAACCAGATAAATGACACATGCTCATGGTGTAGTTTCAAAAAACATAAAAGGAATGACAAAGTAAAAAATATTTGAAACCCCACAACTCAGAGAGAAAACCATATTTTGCTATCTACCCTTCCAGGCTTTTCCCTAAACATATAGAAAAAATTTTACAACAGAAATTATATATGCTATTTTACAACTTTTCCATAACAATAAACACAGATATTCATAATTGTTCTAATGCACTACAAAGTACTCCATTGAATAGATATATCATAATGTATTTAATCAGTCCACCAATGATAAAAGATTTAGGTGGTTCCTAACTCATCCTTGTAAACGATGCTTCATGTAAGCATGTATGTCTTACATATTTGTCCAGTTCATTCACTTGGGATAAATTCCCAGAAGTTGAGTTTCTGGGGCAAATGATATGCATATTTAAATTTTTGATAGCCTGTTTATTGCCAAATTACCTTCCAGAAAGGCTGAACCCGTTGACATTCTTAACTGTGTATGAGAATGCCCATTGTTATATACCCGTGCCAAATTGGCATGCTTTCAGGAATGGTAAAAATAGGTTCTTTCTGTTTTTCTCCTATGAATCTTGCCAACATGCATGATGTGAAACTAAATGAGAGGAATATAAAGTTGACAGATGGGAGGTATTTTGGTCACTGTACTGTTTTATCTAAAGTGCACCATTTTCCCCTCAAAGCAAATGTGATAGATAAGGCCTCTTCATTTTTTAGTACAAGTTCTAAGAAGTAATTTCCTAAATGGATTGATTCCTTAGAGAGAGAATGTCTCTAAGGATGTAGAAATTATTCAAACCAAATGTGCTTTGGGTTGATAGAGGAGATACATTTTTTTTGACATAACAGTATCCATCTTTCTTTAAAAGATGTAAAGTGTTTTTATACTATCCGAAGCGCCATACCACAGCTTATTCTGAATGTACTCATTTATTTGTCTGAAGTTCCTACAGAGGAATTTTTCCCCCAACCTTGTTTTATGATTTTTCAATTTTTAGATTGAGGCATAATTTACACTCAATGTGAATAAATTTTTCTCTTTAAAATCTGATTGCAAATAACTGCAACTTTTCAAGATAGTCCTTTCACCACAAATTAATGAGAGAGGAGTATATAGTTTTAAATTCAGCTATTTCACACCCCAAATATAAGATCCCAAGCACATAACCTAATATGCTGTTTTCTCATCTGATAACCTAGAAAAATGAAAACTGCTCAACTTCTCCAGAGAGATGCAGAAAAGAATGTCCCACTACTCTAGTGAATTGAATTACACATTAAAAAATATATGTATCCAGTCAAATATATCTAATTTACTTGTATCTGACCTTGAAGTTTCGATGCCCAAGGGAGTGTCTTTCTTTTTCAAATGAAAACATATAAGTCAGATGTATGCTTTACTATGCAAAATTATCCTCTTGTTTTGGCATTAATATCAATTTAAAGCATTTTGAAAAATCGTTCAGCTTCACTGATAGTATTAATGAAACTGACATGACAAAAAGCCAGAAAATAGTTAAGATAATTATAAAATGTGAACTGTACATTAATAATCCCTTTTATTTTTCCCTTTCAGCCATTTAATAAATTGAGTGCATCAAATTATTACAAATGTGATACTTCCAATGTTAACAAATTATATTTTTAAAAAGGCATACCAATAAAATTGTTTTGAGAAGAGAACACTCACTCCAAATTCTGTTATCCTAGCAACAAAACTACAAAAGACTTCACAGTTTTTCATATTCCCTCCCAGTCTATATTCTACTATGTTTTTCTTGTATTGGACTTGTTAGGAGTAAATGCTTATCCCCTCAGATCTGTCCACTCCCCAGGACAACCCCTCAGGCCTCTCCCCCTTTGCTCACTCGCTTCTTGGGGAAAAAACACTTTCTTTGGTAAGACTGAAGGAGGGAATTATTAATGTGTCACTCAGTCCTTCAGTTCTTTCAGGACGGCCTGTCCTTGAAGACTTTTGTGATAAGCTTACTAGAGTAAGCCCTGTCCTGAGAGAAGGCCTGAAGTTTAAGGCAATTTATTTCAATTCAGTGAAGTATTACTGAGCCGTATGACCACAGATCTATGTCACATTCTCCAACCAGCTTTATTAGTAATGAAGCTGACTTTTTTAAAAATTATTTTTTATTGTGGTAAAAAAAGCACATAACAAAATTTACCATCTTAACCATTTCTAAGTGTACAATTTAGTAGTTTTATTTATATTCACATTGCTGTGTGAACAGTCTCCAGAACTTTTTTTGTCTTTCAAAACTGAAATTCCCTACCCCTTAATCAACAACTCCCCGTTTCCCCCCTTCTCCCAGCTCTGGCAACCCACCATTATATTTTCTGTTTCTGTTAATTGGATTACTCTAGATAGCTCAGATAAGTGGAATTATACAGTATTTGTCCTTTTGTAACTGGCTCATTTCACTCAGCATAATATCCTCAAGGTTCATCCATGCCATAGCATGTGTTAACATTACCATCCTTTTTAGGGCTAAATGATATTCCAATCCATGTATATACCACATTTTATTTATCCATTCATCCCTCAATTAAGATGACATTCTGAATTCTTACCTGCCTGATTCAGGCTTCCATTTCTATCCCTCAATTGATTCAAAACTGAGAGTAGAAAGGAGGGGTATAGTTAATTTTAATCCCCTCAAGATCCATCATACTGGATAATAGAGTGTTGTGGTAGACTATTGTTTTGTCTGGCCAGTGTCAAAACACAAATACAAACTGAGGTAAGGAGAGACTTTATTCAAAAGGATTATTGCAACAAGGGGTGGAGGACTATTGTAGTGGGGAGAGTGCGTTGATCATAGGCCATGAGATCTGCAAGCGTCTCAAAGGTCACACTGATCAGTCGTTTTATAGCCAGGAGCAAACAAGGATGGAAAGAACCAGGTGTGGGGATTGGGATGGTAGGTGGAGTCATCAGGTGGTTGATCAGGGAATTTTTCCCCAAAGGTCAGCTGATTGTCAGAAGGGGCAGTTTAGGAAGGCTTATTCCTTGTTCTCATGCTCAAAGGTAGGCTGAGCTCCAGGACCAAGTTCAGGGAGAAGGAGAGAAGCCTGACTAAAGTTTATTCAAGTCGAGTTAGCCGACATTTTGTCCAGCTTGGTCAGTGGAACCAACAGTTCAGCTAATCAGTTTGAGACAAAGAATGGGAATTTAGAGGGTCTATGTCTGGCCTTGTCATAGGTAGACAAGGGGGTCGCCATGAGTCTTATCTAAGTCATGTGGGTAAGGGGTTTTGCCATAAGCCATTTCTTGGAACACAAAAGTGAATGGGTGCATGTATGAGGGGGTTGTGTTCCAGGAGCACAGGGCTCAGGTGATTTCAACATTGTCACAATATCCTTTGCCAGTCCATGTGGTGACAAAACGTCCCTTGTGGAGAATCCACTTCTTCACTTGGTTTGGTTGAGGGTGATCCCACTTTGTTCCTTATATGGAAGGGTGTGTGGCCCAGGCCTGGCCCATGCCCTGCCAATTCAAATGTCTTAATTTCTGGTTACTGTCAGTGATCCAGCATAGAGTACATGATCCAAGTAGGACCAATGGGTCTCCTAGACTTGATCACATGGATGCTGAGAGAACCCTGACATTGTGAAAGCCCCTGGACCCAGCCTGCCCAGCTTAGTTCCTCCTCCAGACTTCCCAGTTATGTGAACCAATAAAACCTCCTTTTGCTTAACTATGTGGCATGTTTTTTTTTTCCAAAATAACTGTGTTGTAGCCCCTGGAGGCCTTGGTTGCCTTGGAATGATTGAAAGGCCCTGGCTACCTCTTATTATGAAAGATTCCAAGGGTCTCGTTTTATCAATAACTCCAAGAGTGGGAATGTTGACTACAGAATTCTGGCTACATTTCAAGCTTGATTAATTCCATCTGCCCTCCCTGAAAATTTTTACTACAAGAATATTCAATATTCTTAACTTCCTTTACTTCTAACCATCATAGAATCTTCTCCATCATTTTTCACTGTTCAAAGACAAGTCCTAAATTGGGGGGAAAAAATTTAATATTCCAACTCACATTTTAAAAAGAAATCCTGGTTTTTAAGGAAAAAGGAGCTACAAAGCCCTAAATGTTAAATTTGTTTTCAGATTCTATTTAATAAGTTATGTGGACAATAGATTAACATAAGGAATGGAAGGAATTGTTTCTATGAGTATTCAGGGAGAGTGCACAGCAGGTCATCACAGAAGAAATATAGTGTGATATTAATATGAATCATGAAGCTTTTGCTTACTTTTGACATTTTCCTAAACTTCAATAAACATTTTCATTTAATAACTTGCTTGTTCTGATAAAGTCATGAAATAGAACGGGAAAAGGATTTTAACTGCTTTAATAATTAAGGGGAAAAAAAAAGTAGCTACTAATCTTCATAAGTAAGTGTGGAAAAAAAGATAGCTAATTCAGCACATATTTCTGGAGTGTCTATTATGTGCCAGACACTGGGTTACAGCCATGAGCAGCACAGACAAAAATCTCTGCCCTCACAGAGCTTCTAGTGAAAAAAATGTACAAATAAAATAAAAATGACACGTCTCCAGGAATAAGCTCATCTGGGTTCCTAAGGCAGGAGGGCCTCTGACCGGCTCCTTTTTTGGCAGCTCTCTGCCAATTAGAAATTGTCCTATGCCGAAATGCTACAGTGATCATCTCTTGAGTGATTTTTGGTCTCTCCTTAAAATTTTTTTGTATTTTCCAAATTTTCTACAATAAGACTCTTTTTAATTAAAAAGAAAAAACAACTTATTAAGAGGAAAAAGACCTGACAAATTAGATATTCAGAGTATTAAATCTTGGGAGTGGGGAGGGCTGACCTAAACACTTCCTCTTGGTACCTTACTGCCTCTCCTGAACTGAAAAGGAGTCTTTTTAAAAAGCAGCCATGTTGCTTTCACTTTGAGTGACTCTGCCCCTCCCTTTTCTTATTCTCCAGCTCATCTGATATATTCTAAACAGCTTATTTTACAGTTTCACATACCTTTTTAAATTCACTTTTGAATTTAATAAGGTATGTAAATATTTGGAATGCCTAGAGCCCTCTCTCTTCCTTGCTTCTATTCTCTTTCTCTTGACTACCTGGTTTTTCTGTCCTTTTACCTACAAAGATCACTATTGTTCTGCCTCTTTGTGGACCAGATAAACCTTATTTACTCAATATTGCACTTGTCACTTCCATTTCTAGCTTCCACTTTCCCGCAAACTGAACTCTCTCTCCAGGTTACCATGGTGTTCCCTGATAGAATGCCAGTCTAAACTGAATCTTATTCACTTACATTTCTAAAAGTTGCTTAGCAAATTTGTAAAAGAACATTTTTGCCCCTGGTGGGCTGAAACATTCCATTATAGTCTTTGAGGCAGTAAGGTCATGATGGAAAATTCTGGGGGTTCTTTGTTTGTTTTATAATTGGTTCAATCAAAATTTTATTCTTACAATCAATAGTTGCTTCGAACTTTTCTCTTTACTCTTAATATAAAGAAATTCTTACTATTTTCCCTATTCTTTTTTTTTTAATTGACCTTTAGTATGGAAATTGCACTGACTTTTATCAATGCAAAGGGAGAAATCATTTGACATTTGGGTGAGATTTTTTTTTTAAATTATTATAGCTACCTTTTTCAAATTGGTTATGTATACTTGTTATGTTTTTTAAAAACTCTGAAAATTTTTATCAATATACATAGAGTATAAAATATGCTAATCTACAGTGTAAAGCTCAATTATATTTTACAATTGTATCTATCCCATTGAATATGTATATTTTACATAGGTATACACCCATGTACCATATACCACCCAACCTGAGATACAGAACAGTCCTACAACCCCAGAATTATCCCTTCCTAGTCAATATGCTTTCACCCCACCCTCCTAGTTCCCCATGCCCCACACTTGCCTGAGGTAATCACTATTCTGGTTTCTATCACAATTGATTAGTTTTGCCTGTCTTTGAACTTGAAATAACTAGAATCATCCATTATTTACTTTTTTATGTTGGATCTTTTAGCTCAACACTACATCCCTGATGGATTATATCATAGTTTGTTCTTTTCATTGCTACATGATATTTAATTAAATAAATATACTTTAACTTATATGTCCTTTCTCCCATTGATGGACTTTTGTGCTGTTTTCAGTTTTTATCTATTATGAGAAAAGGTGCTATGAATATCCCTGTACATGTTTTTTGGTGGACATATGCATTCATTTCTCTTGGGTATATACCAAGGAGTGGAATTGCTGGGTCGCAGAGTGGACATATCTTCAGCTTTAGTCAAATTGTTGGTGTGTTTACATAGCACAAAATTGCAAAGGCACAAAAGAGCATCTAGTGAAAAGTCTTGCTCCCATTCCTACAACTCAGTTTCACAGTTCTCTTTTCCAGAGGCAACCAATATTACCAGTTTCTTGTGTATTCCTCTAGAAACACACTCTACGTGTAGAAGCATATATATAAAAATAGTCTCATGTTTACACCAAAGCCACAACACCATACAAACTCTTTTGTAGACAACTGTGAATTAATCAACCCCAGAAAAAAATGGTCAAGGTATTTCAGATAGAGGCAATAGTTTGTGCAGAGTGGAATGTAGAACTGCAGCTAAGTAATTCAGATAGCTTGGTGTGACTGAAGTGAAGTCAGTGAGTGTACAGGGGCTGGTGAGAGAGGATGCTAAAATGATAGCCAGATGCCAGATCCTGAAAGGCTTTGAATGACATTCTAAGAAGTTTGGGTCTTATCCTGAAGGAAATAAGGAACCATCGAATGATTTTTTTTAATTTATTTTTTTAATTTATTATTTTTGTGGCTGCGTTGGGTCTTTGTTGCTGCATGTGGGCTTTCTCTAGTCACAGCGAGCAGGGGCTACTCTTCATTGTGGTGCATGGGCTTCTCATTGCGGTGGCTTCTCTTGCTGTGGAGCACGGGCTCTACACGCGTGCGGGCTTCAGTACTTGTGGCACAATGGCTCTAGAGCTCAGGCTCAGTAGTTGTGGCTCATGGGCTTAATTGCTCTGCGGCAGGTGGGATCTTCCCAGACCAGGGATCGAACCTGTGTCCCCTGCATTGGCAGGCAGATTCTTAACCACTGAACCACCAGGGAAGTCCCCATTGAATGATTTTGAGTGGAGATGGAGGTGGGGCAGGGGAATGGCAGGATTAGATTTGTGATTTTAAAGATCTTTGTGGAGGATTAAAGGGAGGAAGAGGAGACCGTGACTGTGAAACGATTAGTCCAAACAGCACTTGTTGTAGCAGTATGAGAATGGTGACGAAAACACATGAGTACTTGATGACTACTAAATGTGGGCAGTGAGGAAGGGTTGACAGATATGGGTGTGTAGAGTGTATAACTGTTTTGGAAAGGGGAAGATAAGGAATTCAGCTCAGACATTTTGTGTGTGACTCCCAAATATAATTTTAAGAAATGCTGACTCTAATTTTCCTGAAGTAATGAAAAACCATATTGATAGAGTTAATTGATTTGGGTAATTCCTAAACCTGCTCTTCACTGCTCACTGATTTCCTGGGAGCCCTGATGCACCGGCCCTGATCCAGCCATCCTTTCACACCGGCACTCTTCGGAAAATTACGCCCTGGGATAGGCAGATTATTGTTTAATTTGAGTCTCATATCTTTTTCTGCCAGCAGAATTAAGGAGGAGACTAATAGCCTAAATAGAAACAGCTGTAAGAGAGTAAAACATAATTTGAAGCACAGATAATTGATCTTTGAATAATTAGATTATTAGAAAAGTATAAGTTTATTTTTTAAATATAATTTTACCCCCAAAATGGGAAAATTAAAGTATGAGGGGAATTATAACACAGTCACTACAGTGCAACCACGTAAGCATCATGGAATACTATACCCTCTCCATTTCTTTCCTAGCCCCTTTTTCACATAGCTATAAACCATACCACAATCATTAATAGAATAAAATATCCAGTGGTATCCTAGGGGCATAATATAATATTTTAATGGCCTTAGAGGAAATTGAATATAAAGTAAATTATCATTGTCCTCTCCTTACCCTGGTATAAATTATTACTCTCTTTAAGGAAATAGAAGAAAATGGGGGCATATGTTGCAGGTACTTAATATATGAACAGGAAGTAGCATAGACCCTGAGACAGTCTGGCTTATTAGCAATGAAATGGAACCCACAACTATTTTTTAAATTAGTAAGAATTTTTTAAAACTTACACGAGTTATGTGGCATCATAGTATGAAAAGAGCATTGGCCTTGGAATATAGTCCTAACTTTGGCATTAACTGTGTGATCTTGGATTTCCTTTAACCTCTGTATTAAATCAATTCAGATCCTGCCTCATGCCTGTCACTGAATGCTCTACTGTCACCCTGTTTGTCCATGCCTGCTCTGTGCCCACCCCTGGAACTGCGGGTGTGATCGGCCCTCTCCAAACCCAAAGATCATGAGTCAGGGAGGAGTACCAAAGAAAATTCCGTGGGATGGATTATTACCAAAAGGGGAAATAGATTCTGGGCAGGCAGAAACACTAGATGTCCATCATATCCGACTGTGATCTTAGTTTCTTTATCTGAAAAATGATGGGTTTGGTGTAAAAGGGTCTATTCCTTAGTCTGCCTAGATCAGTCTTCACGGGATTGAAAATACAGTATTGTCGGAGTTACAGTATGAGAAAAACGGCATTCTTCTCTTTGACTTCTAATGTGTGGTATCCCTTCCTTGTGACTTTAGGGCAGTTTCATGAGTTCAGACCAGGAGTTTTACAGCAGGTTCCTGAGTGACTTTCCTGTTTTTGTGAGCTGTCTGTGTATACTTCCTGCAGAGAGACTGTTTTATTATTAGCAACATACACCCTGAAACAACATCCTTCTTTGACCCCATCACTGTGTTTATCTTCAGAACAGCTATGATGAGTTACCAGGTGTTAAGAATAGTTTACAGGGTGCAGTTGCCAAACTGAATTTATTTCTACTGAAACTGGATAGGACCTGACTAATACAATGACTCCCCAAAATTTGTTTTCCACAGCATATCTTTTAATTTACAACTCTGGGTGGGGGGGGGAGCGTAGTATCAAAGGAATGCACAAACACGCTTTGAACATAATTTTGCCCCAACATCTGTTTTCTTTCCGATATCTACCTCAATGATTATATTTAATGGGACTGGCTCTAGCAAGGTAATTCTGGCAGGACCTTTAAACTATATAATTACACAGACATAATGTCTAATTAAAAGTTTCCTGCTCTATAATTCTATCAGCAAATTCGTCTCTATATTATCTTTATTAGCAAACTGGAATACTAATAACAATAGTGGCTCACTATCTCAGAAGTTTGTTGGGTTGAGTAAAATGAGGTTAATGCATCTAAAATACTTGGCACAATGTCTGGCACAGACCAAGTGCATAAATGTTAGCTTTTATGATTATCTGTGAAAGGGATATAATACCTACTATAGAGGGTTATTCTGAGGTTCGAAGGGGATGAAACAGAAAATGTTTAACATAGTGTTTGGCACATAGAAAACACTTAGAAAGTTTCTGCTGCTGCTGCTACCAATAGAATAAATTTGTGGCTGTTTTCAAGGTATAATAGTATTTCCCAAATCAGTAGCTAGCAATATTTACCCTATTCGTGCATGAAAAAGTCTTCTGACTAGAATATCAGTTTTACTGCTATTTTTTATACATAACACAATGAAAAGCACATGCTAGCTCTGCCATTTAGCAGCCATTCCATCTTGGGAAATTCTTAATTCAATTCCTTATCTTTAAAAGGGGCTATAATAATGCTTAACTTTCATACTTCACATGACTATAGTAAAAGATCTCATGAGATTGGGTTAATTAAAGAACTTTGCAAAAGGTCAAAAGAATAACAGCATAAAAATAATTTCTTGATTTATTGTGCATCTACTAAACATCAAGCCTCCGTTAAGTGCTTCATTTACATGATCTCATTTAATCCTCACAGTAACCCCATGAAGCAGTTACTCTTTTTATGTTTGTTTACAAATGAAGATACTAATTGACAAATTGAGGGTACAAGTGAGGATACGAGCTAACGTCTGTTCAGACTCCAGATTGCTCTTAACCTCTCTACAAATGCAAGGTGTTATTATTATTTTTGTATGTTAATAACATTAAGTGGCTTTTGTGACGTGGTGGTACAGAAAGAACATACAGGTGATTATTTCAAATAGTTATTTACTGACATGTTTTACACACGCATTTCTGATATTTTTGAAGGAACAGTGCTAAATAAAAAGAATGACTACCTCCTACATACATGTGTATAAATATGATCATTTTCTAGGAAGACGGGACTGGTCCAAATAGGAGCCAGGCCAGTCAGTGCCTCTTTCTTTTCTAGAAGCCATCCACTTGATGGACATAGGCCTTCACAAGGGAAACAGAGGAGTCCTTTCTTCCAAAGAGATTACAACTCTTATTTGGGTCAAATAAAATGGGGTCTGGAACAGCCGCTCAGTCCTAAAAGAGCATTTGAACTTCATGAGAAAAGGAGTGTGGTCAAGCATGCAACCATTACTGCTGAGAAGTTGATTTATTTATTAGAATAAATATCTTTTAATTTTCAATCCATTCCATGGTCCCAGCCCAAAATAACTATTTTGCTTTAGGCTGTAATTCTTATAAATATTTTTGTAAGTAAGCCTTTCTAAAGTGCTAACGGCTGAGCTTTCACATTGTTAGACCCTTAGAGCCTTTGAAAGTAGATACTGTGAAACTTGTGATCTAGGCCAATACTGGGCTTTACTGCTCACTTGGGCTGAATTTTGAACAACAAAAAGGCCTCAAGTCTAATAATTACACTATATTTTAGCTGTCAATCTATAATTAACCACCAGAAAACCAAGACCTGGTTTTTAGTGAGGTAGAACCAGCAGCATGCTGGAACCAGCTGAAGAGAGCCGATTGTTAAATATTCAGCAGTTTGAGCGCTGATTTTTAAAACTTGGTAGCCTGAAATCAGCCATGATCGGAGTATTTACACCACAGAAATTGGCAAGTGCTGCAAATCAACCCCCTCACACCTGGCTTCCACCCCAAAGAGCTGGTTTACCATCACACCCTGGGTTGAGCCATCCAGTATCCAGTGAGATGGCAGGAAATGAACCCAAGGTGTGACGTTCTGCTGCCATTGATCGGCACCCTGCTTCTTATCATACCTAGAAAGTTACCGACTCAGGCAAATGTGAAACTCAGAATACCAATATTTAGAGCTCAGTTTCCATCTGTGAAGGGGAGAAGTTCACTTTAAAGTGTCAGCTGCTGCTTGGCAGTGATGGGTTGACACAGAGCACCAAAATATCCTGAAGTCTGTGGGAAGTGAATGACTCATTCACCTGGCCAGCAAAGTGAGGGGACATTCATTCCTCAAAATATTATGGGATTTTCCTTCCAATATTATTAATCACAATGAATATGTTTAAAGATTATATTGTAATAAGTTGGGAGAAATTAGATCTCATACAGTTGAAATACTTGAAGAAAAATTCTCCACTGGGCTAGGTCATTCATTATTCTGCTAATACTGCCTTGTGTAAATCCTGCCTTCTCTGCATTTCAGCCAGGCCAAAGCTGTTCTAACTTGTACATTTCATCTTCCAGGGAATGTTCTAAGATGATGTTTATTTTGTTTGTTTTTTGCAGATTTACCAGGCCTCTATTTAATTCACCTGAGGCCTAACATACTGTCTGACTTAAGCCCAAGAATACTTATATATCTTAGTCTTTGTGACTTAAAGTACAGAAATGAAATTAAGCCCTGGAATACAATCCAGGGTCTTTGCCAAGAAAAGAAATAAAACTTTCTTCAGACAATTACTATAAAGTGCCTGGTTTGAATCTAGTGAGACATCCCCCAAACATAGAACCTATATCATACTTTCCAGGAGTCTCAGAAAACGGGCATCTTTCTGAGATGGGTGGGCATGGAGTTCAGAAGATTTTCAAATTAACATTTAAAGCAGGAATTCTTTTTTTTTGTTTTCCCCACAGTGACACTGGCATTCTTATTTGGGCTAAGTTTTTTGTTTGTTTGTTTTGGTTTGGTTTGGCTTTTTTGTGGTACACGGGCCTCTCACTGTTGTGGCCTCTCCCGTTGCAGAGCACAGGCTCCGGACACGCAGGCTCAGCGGCCACGGCTCACGGGCCCAGCCGCTCCACGGCATGTGGGATCTTCCCGGACCGGGGCACGAACCCGTGTCCCCTGCATCGGCAGGCGGACTCTCAACCACTGCGCCACCAGGGAAGCCCTATTTCATTCTTTTTTATGACTGAGTAGCATTCCGTTATATATATGTACCACATCTTCTTTATCCGTTCATCCGTCAATGGACATTTAGGTTGTTTACATGTCTTGGCTATTGTGAGTAGTGCTGCTCTGAACGTTGGGGGGTGCATGTATCTTTTTGGATTATAATTTTGTCCAGATATATGCCCAGGAGTGGGATTGCTGGATCATATAGTAATTGAAAGAATTAACTCTTAATTCTTTCCTTTTATTTGACAAGGAGTTGGTATCCTAGTTACATTCATTGGTGTCCAATGAAGTAGGTTTCGGTTAATTGCATTCTTGATCTTTCTCGATACTCAAATTCATGCACTGAATTTTTATTTCTAACAACAGCAAATAGTGAAAGAAAATAATACAGGTGGAGTACTTGCTATGTATAAGTTTTAGGGGAAATCAATGGAACAACACATATCAGTACAAAGTATTGATATTTCCCTATCTCAACCAAATCTTTTCCTTTGCTTCCTTCCACTCATAGGTATGAATGGGATGTAGAAACCAAAGAGGGAAAAAGTCCAGGTAGAAACAATAGGGGGAGTTTTGTTGGGATATATGCCCAGGAAAGGGATTTCTGGATCATATGGCAACTCTAATTTTAGTTTTTTGAGGAACCTTCATACTGTTTTCCATAGTGGCTGCACAAACTCACATTCCCACGAACAGTGTAGGAGGGTTCCCTTTTCTCCACACCCTCTCCAGCATTTGTTATTTGTAGAGTTTTTAATCATGGCCATTCTGACCGGTGTGAGGGGGTACCTTACTGTAGTTTTCATTTGCATTTCTCTAATAATTAGCCATGTTGAATGCCTTTTCATGTGTCTATTGGCCATTTGTATGTCTTTGGAGAAATGTCTATTAAGGTCTTCTGCCCACTTTTATTTATTTATTTATTTTTTCTGCCCACTTTTAGATTGGGTTGTTTGGTTTTTTTTGTTGTTGAGTTGTATGAGCTGTTTTTATATTTTGGAAATTAAGCCCTTGTCAGTTAAAGCAGGAATTCTTGATTGTGGTTCACATTAGAATCGCCTAAGGGGCTTTAAAAAAACCTCAGTGCTGAGGCTCAGACCAATTAAATGAGAATTTGGGGCATAGGACTCAGACACTGATAGTTTTTAAAGCTCTCCAGATGATCTATATGTGCACCAAGGTTGAGAACCACTGACTTAAAGCGATAAGATTAATTTTCTGCCAGGTGAGGTTTATTCTGTTTAGTCACCTTCCTAATACATTAGAAACCTTCATTTCCTTAGTGTCTGATTACCCAGTTGTTGGCTTTAAGACTTTAAATAGACAATGAATCATGCATTACAAACAATGATCTGGAATAGGCCAGCTACTTCACATACCACAGCTATGATCATGTCACATTCTCACTCAAAAAGCTTCTTTGTTGATAAGATCTGGTATTGGTGAAGGTACAGAGAAAAAAGCATTCAAACACCTTTTTTGAGAGCATAAACTGATATAATTGTCTCAGAGGACAAGTTGAAAATTTATATCAAGTTTTAATATGTATATCCAGCAATTCCACTTTTAGGAATTTAGCCTAAAGGAATAATTGGACAAGTGTAGGAAGATAACCAAAGATATTTATTGCAACATTGGTTATGTTAACGTATATTTTCTAGATTTATTCGTTTTAGTGCATCCAAGTTTTGAAATGCTCGAAGCAGTACAAAGGTCTTCGTAGCATGTATTAACATGCAAAGGTGTTCATGATGCGTTACTCAGTGAAAAAAAAAAAAAAACAGGTGGCCAAAAAGCATGTGTAGTATAATTCCACTTATGTTTAAAAGTAAATCTATATTTTTATTAACTGTAAAAGGTTGGAAGGTAATACCCAAACTATTAACAGTGATTATTTCTGGGGAGTAATATTATGATCTGATGGGAGGGAGGAGAACTTTTGCCTATTCTTTCTACGTTCTGTATTGTTTAGTTTTTTTTTTTTAATATTTATTTATTTATCTAGTTGCATTGTACCTTAGTTGCAACAGGCAGGCTCCTTAGTTGCAGCTCTCTGGCTCCTTAGTTGCATCACGTAGGCTTCTTAGTTGCTGCAGGCAGGCTCCTTAGTTGTGGCACATGGACTTCTTAGTTGTGGCATACAAACTCTTAGTTGCGCCAGACATGTGGGATCTAGTTCCCTGACCAAGGATCAAACTCAGGCCTCCTGCATTGTGAGCGTGGAGTCTTAACCGCTGTGCCACCAGGGAAGTCCCTGTATAGTTTTAATGTACATGTTACTATTATAATTTATGTAATTTAAACACATGTTAAATCACTTTTGACTCACCACTTTCTGTAAAACAAAATCTAAACTCCTTAGCTTTATACTTAAAGCACTCAACAATTTGTCTCCAAACCACTTTTGCCAATCTTTAAGAAATGTTTGTGGATAGAATTGAGTTTCACCTTCACTGTCCTACTTATACTCACTTGAGCCCAATATTCTCACCAAATTTGCTCTCATGTTTTCAGCCTTTGGGAGTGTCCTTTCCTTTGCCTGGAATGCTCTCTCTCTCTCTCTCTCTCTCTCTCTATTCACTAAAATCCAACCAAGCCATGAAGCTCAGATCAAGTAGCACTCACCCTCTCTTGAATTCCTGTATTATATAATATCTGATACTCAAGAAGTGATCATTATCAAATGAAGAAATGAATCTTCAAGTTTCTGTGTAGTTTTCTCATTTGTAAAATAGGGACATACTACTCATCATATTAGGTTATTGTGAGGATTATGATAATTATGAAAAGCACTTAACACAACAGCAGAACATAGTAATTCATAGTTCAAAGCAGCTGGCATTATGATTATCTTTTTTTCATCTGTTGACCTGTCCTCTCTCCATATAGATGATCAAATCCTGGATGACAGAAACTGCACACCATATATTCTAGCATTCTTCTTTAAACTCTGTGTAGTAGAGCTTTCTATGTGATACACACTTCATATTTATTGTTAATGGTGACAATGAAGATTATGAAAGAAATATACCACTAACTTTCAAATAAATAACAAATCACTTAGTTTGGAAAGTACTATGACTTCATGGTACCAAGAACAACATATTAACATGGAATTATAATAGTAAAACATCACTGAGATGAAATATACAAATAAAACAATATGTTCTTTCTTCAGTGAAATCACAGAAAATAGGATAGGTCATTCCTAGAATTCTATTTTCAAAAACGTAGTCAATACTTACTAGATGCCAGACGATAGTAGTGAATTATTTACGGAAAACACCAGACGAATTTGGTTAGTTTAGTATATTGTTGGCAGATAACCCATCATGCTTCTACAGAAGCTCCATGTGTTCTAGAATTTTGATGTAATAGGACTTTGTAAACTGTCATAGAAATAGAATGCTTTACTGCAAAGACATAGCAGGAGTGACCAAGTCTTGTTATGTTTAGTTCCTCACATTGTTCCAGTCCAAAATCACTGCTACATTACAGCCTTCAAATTTCAGTCAAGGTACTGGCAGCTTGATTGGATCAGCTTCTGTTCCCGCTTAATCCCACCGGACAGACATGATCTGGGTGGCACGGCACAGTGCCATTGAAACAACTGGAGTCACCTGATACAGTACCTTACCCTAGAACAAGAAAGTCAGATTGGAGTCTTTGGAGGCCTAAAACGTATTTTTCTGAGCATGGCTTCTTGTTTGGTCTGTGTGTCTGCTCAGTACTTTATAGTTAAACCGACTTTGTCCCTCATCAGTGTGTAACTCTAATTGTGTCCAGTAATCCAAAAAGTCAAAGTGTGAATCATTTAAATAAGATACATAGATGCCTTAAATATTTTACTTAAACTTAAAACTTGGGGGAGGGATAAATTGGGAGATTGGGATTGACATATGCACTCTACTGTATATAAAATAGATAACTAATAAGGACCTACTGTGTAACACAGGGAACTCTACTCAATACTCTGTAATGGCCTATATGGGAAAAGAATCTAAATAAGAGTGGATGTATATATATGCATAACTGATTCACTTTGCTGTACACCTGAAACTAACACAACATTGTAAATCAACTACACTCCAATAAAAATTTTTTAAAAACCTTAAAACTTATATGTGTAACTAGTTCAGCAATCTTTTGATTGAGAGTCAAATCCTTCATATTTGGTCTGCTGATTAACCACAATCCGTTTTTTGTTTCTTTAAAGAGTGAGGCACTCAAACCAACCAACCAGATAAACAAACAAACAAATAAAACCCCAGCCAGCATACACGATATGAGATCATTCATGCAAAATGTATAAAGATATTAGAATAAAAGGTGGAGGTAGGGAACCTCACGATAGATAGGTGAAAGAAACCAGGTTGCCGAATAATGTTTGTTATAGTCCTATTCCAGCAAAAGCCCACAAACCCACCTGCTTATTGATACACACAGTGAATGAACAAGGAGAAAAACACAGAAGGTTGGAAACTCAGGAGGATGAAGAATGTGGACTGTGGCAGGGGAGGAGGGGAATAATTAGCTTTGTTTTTAGACATCTTTGTATTACAATGAATTATTGTTGAAATGTATTGTTGTCAGTTCGATAATATGAAATAGATGTGATTACCAGAAAACTAAAAAGAATCTACAGAAAAATTATTAGAATTAATAAAAGAATTTAGTAAGATTGCTAGAGAAAACTCAAAATTTATTGTATCTGTAAGCACCAGCAACAAGATGTTGGAATACACCATTTACAATAGCAATAAAAATTATAAAGTGCCTATATGGAGATGATTATAAACTTACTGAATGACATTAAGGAAGACTTCAATATAAACCATCTTTTTAGATAGGAAGACTCAATATTTTAAGAATATTCTCACGAAATTGATTTATAGCTACAATGCAGGAATAGTGATTATGACAACATGGTATTGGTAGAGGAATAGACAAACAGACTGGTGAGCCCAGAAACAACATTACACATTATGGAAAACTGATTTATGACAAAGTGTCATAAAACAGCTAAAAAGAATTGTCTTGCCCTAAGTTGTGTATTCTCCCTGTTCATGTGGAATTATAAAGGTCTAGCCCTCTAGCCCAAATAGGTCAGCTCCTAAGTGTCTCAGCTTCACAGCTCCTGGTCGGGTGAGCTGAGGCTTTCCTTGAGATCGCATCACAGTCCAACTTCTCCCTCTGTCCAATCCTGCTTCATTCCCTTCCCCTCCACACATGTTGATTCTAAGAGTACTCCCTAATAACCTTTCTGCATGAAATCTCTGTCTCAAAGTCTACTTCCCTGATAGGAATGTAAATTGATATGAGTACTTTATAAAACAGTTTGAAATTACTTGGTAAAGTTGAAGTTGCATATACCTTACAACCTACAATTCCATTCCTAGTTATATACTCTAGAGAAACTCTTCCACAAAAATTTACAGTAGGGTTCTTCTTGGTGGGGAGAGGTAGGATAGGTGCCATATGGGGGCTTCTAAGGTCCTGGAAAAGACTAGCTCAAACGAGAACAAAAACCAATAGATTGTTCCTATAAAATGAAGGGTTAATTTGTCTGGGAAGGCTAAGGGCTGAGGGACTTGGTGAACTCAGTGAAGGTTGATTGAATAAAGAACAGTTCCACGTCTGTAGAAGGGGAATCTAGAAATGGGTTCTGCATCATGCTCAGGGTTTGAACAGATGAGAGGGAAGCTGAGAGGGTGGTCCAGGTAAGGAAACAGCACCAGCAAATGCTTTCTAAACTGGTCAAAGCAGAAAGAGTCACTTAAGCAGTCAGAATATTGCTACAGAGAATGAGGCCGGAAATGGAGTATCCTGAAAACCATTTAAAATGATGCATATCTGATATGTCAGAAAGAAGAGCCATGAACAATTGTGAGCAGAGGAGGAGCTTCCTGGAAATGGTATTTCAGGAAGGGAAATCCAGCAGCAGTTCCTATCCCTGGGAGTAGTATTTTCACCTTCATAAACACGTACTCTTGTCCAGGCTGAAAAATAAATGCTTCTAATAAATGGCGTTGATGAATAAGACCAGTAGCTAGCTTGGGACAATCTCTAAATTACTTACTGGACTTCTATTTGATTACCCAGTTCGGTGCTTGTCTCTGATGAGTAGTGCATTCTCTGATGCAGCTGTTGTTTCTGACGGCATTGTTGTCTCTGCATGCTAAAATGGTTAACGTTGTCCTTAAATGACTGCACGGAGAGCCACTCTGTCCTTCTGGTTACAATAGCATCTATGTCTGATCTGAGACAAGCCATGCTTCTATTCATGGATCTACTGATTGCAGTGCGAGATGCCATTCTGCCATCCCATTATGTGCACTATGCCACTGACACATTACATTTTTCTCAAATCTGAAAGCTATAAAGGTAATGCACAAGGTCTCATATCCTGAAAAGATTCAATATTGCTTTTGTTTTGAGTGCCTGTTACCTCTTCAGAAGACTCTTGATTAAAATACAATGCTAATGGGCCTAAGGTTTCAGGTTAATCCCTTGGTGAGAGTTAGTTTCCTTTGGTTTCTCTGGCTACAGATGGTATTTCTAATCACTGCTCTGGCTCCTTTCACAAAAATGGGGCCACAGAACAATTCTTACCTGTAGTTTTAATTCCACTGCAGATTCTGGGGCTAATCCTGTTCTTAGACCAGGGGAATCACTGAACCTGGCTCTTAGCTCCAGGGTGTTCTGCAAAATCACTGCTGTTTCTGATCCTCTTTTCTTCTGGCAACTTCCAGGCAGAAAAGAGCTCTGGTCTAGCTTTTTGTGGCCAAGTATCTCTCTCTCTTTACTTATTTTATTTTATATTGGAGTATAGTTGATTAACAATATTGTGTTAGTTTCAGGTGTACAGCAAAGTGACTCAGTTATACATGTACATGTATTATTCTTTTCCAAATTCTTTTCCCTTTTAGGTTATTACACTCCTGGGCATATATCCTGAGAAAAACTTGGTTTGAAAGAACATATGCACCCCAGTGTTCATTAGCAAGTCTCTTTAGTTCCTGTAAGTACCTAGTCTTGTCTCTGTAGATACCCCTTTCTTTTAGCGTTCCAGATCTGCCCCCCTCATTCCCAAGTTCCAGGAAATGAAGTTCTACCCATATTCAGCCCCCTTGTCTGGGACTGTGTTACGTGCTGCTACGTCCCTGGCACCAACCACTAGGGGAAACGCCAGGCTGTCCCTCCCTACCACACTCTGTTTCCTGAGGAAGAGAAGCTCAGATATAAACTCATGGTATTTGGCCTATATAACTTGTGTGCTGTGAGTGTGTGTGTGTGTGTGTGTGTGTGTGTGTGTAAGGAAAAAGAAATGGAGTTAAACATAAGTCGTTTTGAATCTAAAAAAAAAAAAAACAGTTATGAAGAGCCTAGGGGCAGGACAGGAATAAAGATGCAGGCATAGAGAATGGACTTGAGGACACGGGGAGGGGGAAGGGTAAGCTGGGACGAAGTGAGAGAGTGACATAGACATATATACACTACCAAATGTAAAATAGATAGCTAGTGGGAAGCAGCCGCATAGCACAGGGAGATCAGCTCGGTGCTTTGTGTCCACCTAGAGGGATGGGACAGGGAGGGTGGGAGGGAGACACAAGAGGGAGGAGATATAGGGATAGGTGTATATGTATAGCTGATTCACTTTGTTATAAAGCAGAAACTAACACACCATTGTAAAGCAATTATACTCCAATAAAGATGTTAAAAAATAAGTTTTTTCTACTTTTTGAGGTGTAGCATACATAAAGTATACAAATTTAAATGTATGGTTTAATGAATTTTTGCATATTGGATACACCCATGTAACCCCTACCCAAGTCAAGATATGGAACATTTCCCACACTCCAGAAAGATGCCCTGAGTTCCTTCCCAGGGAGTGTCTACCACCCCCACCAGCCGGGACCCAGAGATAACTACTATTCTGACTTTTATCACCATATGTTAGTTTTGCTGTTCTTGAACTTTGATACAAATGGAATCATACAGTATGCTCTGTTTATGTCTGGCTTCTTTTGCTCATTGTTATGTCTGTGAGATTCATCCATGTTGTTAGTCTATGTTCTTTCAATTGGTTAATTTTCTTGGGCTTATCTCCCCTTGGCTCATTTCGCCATTGGGGTGAGGAAACCAAGATTCAGTTCTGGGCTCAGCGGAGAGAGCATGCTTTCAGGGTAGACCTTAGGTCAGAAGAGAAGTGGTCTCCGGTTCCCCACCATTTACCCAGCTGTAAGACTTACAGTTCCAATGTAAGCTTTAGGACCAAAGCTTAATAGCAACTTCCCTGGAGCGTTGCAGTAGGCACCTGCATGGTAACCATCAGAGCTATGTTCCGTTTATCTTCTGGCATATTCCCTTGTTACATTCCTCTGAAAGTGACACTTGCCTAGACAGGGCTCTCCCATGAGCATGTGATCTTCTGTGAATATCTAACTCTAGATCCTTCTAATTCCTAACCTGCTTACTGTTCTCACTCCTGACCAAGGAGTCAAAGAGTAGAACTGGTTTAGGTCAAATGCACTGTTATTCTTCAAAGAGGAAGTCCTACTGATGTGGGTGGTAGTGCTGTAGCATCCTTATTGTGGACAAAGGGCAGCACATTAATTTAGTGTAAAATTTGTTATCTTGATGTCAGCTCTTGTTCTAGTCTTCCGGAAGATGCATTAGCTTTCTGACACTTTATTCTTTTTCCTTGTATAAGTAATTAATTGATATCCTGGTAAAAAGCTTTTTATTCCTCCTATCCTATGCATTTAAAACTGTTGGATAATACTATTTTGATAGCTTCTCATTTTATAAGAAAGAACTATGAATCCACTCTTTTCTCTGTCTATCCACTGACTCCATATCCCCCTCAAAGTGGAGAGAAGAAAGGAAGAACATGAGCCCTCTGGCATCCCCTTTTGATCTCTTAGTTCATATTTGGTACAATCTTCCCAGAGCTTCTGGTGCACAAATTCTTCATTATCACTTCATCATTAATTTATTTTCCCAGTAAGTAACCTGCCCTTGCTACAACTATCATCTGCTGGAAAGGTTTGCGATTCCTTAGCCACTTACTTATGGAGAAAATGTGTGTGTGTTGAGGAGGTAGGGAGTGGTGGTGAGTATGGGTGTGTATCTCCAGTGAAACCCTAGTTATTGTCGGCTTTTATTATTTCATTTCAAAAAATCCGGGACTTCCCTGGTGGTGCAGTGGTTAAGAATCCGCCTGCCAATGCAGGCGACGCGGGTTCGAGCCCTGGTCCAGGAAGATCCCACATGCCATGGAGCGACTAAGCCCGTGTGCCACAACTACTGAGCTTGCACTCTAGAGCCTGCGAGCCACAGCTACTGAGCCCGTGTGCCACAACTACTGAAGCCGGCATGCCTAGAGCCTGTGCTCTGCAACAAGAGAAGCCACTGCAATGAGAAGCCTGCGCACCCCAATGCAGAGTAGCCCCCTCTCGCTGCAACTAGAGAAAGCCCACACGCAGCAACGAAGACCCAACACAGCCAAAGAAAAAAAAAAAAAACTTCACATTACATTCTCATCCCGGTATTGATACTGTCTACAGGTGTTTTAGGAAGAACTTGGCTTATCTACACCCAAGCTGTATTTACCCGTCTGTCTTCCTCATTAGATTAGCCTTCCTAGGATAGGACTGTCTTTCCTGTCTGACCCCTGACCTAGCCATGTGCTTGGTGAAAATCAGCTTCTCAGTACACGACAGCTTCTTATGTCAGCAGAAAGGTAGGGACTTCAGGATGTGGACCAGAGGAGCAGACAGAGCTCATTCACCCTTTCCCCCTGCTTGGAAAATCTATGGCTGCTTTGCTGCGGGTAGCCATTAGTCACTTGATTCATACCCAACACGAAAGGAAAATAAATTCTGATGTGATCAGTATGACTTTCCTTGACATAGAGTCAAACAGAGAAGACACTCTAATGAAGATCTTTTTTTGTCATTTCATAAAGGGCTTAGGACTTCAAGAAGGAGTGAAATACCTTGTTGAAAGTTAAGGCTTCTCCCTTTATTCATTACTATTCAACCACGTTGTCTGAGCACTGATTATGCACTAGGCACTGGGAAGACAAAGGCTGGTGAGGAAAGGATCCTTGGTTTCAAGAGGGAGACTGACAGTCTGGAGAGGCAGCTGACACTCTGACATAAATGACAATTCAGCACGACATAGTGAGTGCTATAGTGAAAGGAATAAACTCAGGACTGTGGTGGCACAGAGAAGCCAGGGGCCAATTTTGCCTGCGCAATCTATAGGCCCCACGTGGACATGACTAACAAAAGAAGTTGGCAGACTGAGGAAGATTCATGAAAGCAGGATTCTCTGTAACTAGTACTCACAGTTTGGGTACTCTGAGAGGTGGACTCTGAGGCAGAGCTTAGTGTTAGGAATATTTATTAGAGAAGGAGAAAAAGAATTGGGCAGAGAGAGAAGTCAAGCTGTGATGCAAGCCTGGCAGCGTCAGCCCATTCCTTGGGGAGCGCTGGAGCTGAAATCATCTCCCCGAGTTGTCCCACACTGGGCCACATCAGCCAGGCCTTTATCTTCTCACCTCCATTAGTCATTGGATATGGGTACCCCCAGAAGGATGTGACTTTGGGTAAGGTGGATCCCTGCAGCTGAGGTGATCCATGCAAGACTATTCCTTGTGCTGCTTGGATTCACTGCTTCCTGTGCATCCAGTGGGTCTCTCCTCCTTAGAATGGCAAGGCTGGTGGAACAAACAATACCCCCTGCTGCTGAGACTGGTCTTGACCCTACAATGGATAATCTATCTCTCCTCCACTAACCATTAGAGAACCCCCTTTTTCTCAGCCAGCATCTCTGCTGGTTTTGCTGGCTTATGTGGTGGCATCATCCAGTTCTCATTCCTATGGGGAATGAGCTCCTCGTCTCTATGCCCTTCTCTGGCTAGGGATACTTCTCTCATCTATTTTCATCACACTTTGCTGAGGGTATAACGAGAGGTGTTCAAGTAGATCACCTAAGTTCCACAACATGCTCCTCCATGCCCCGGTTGTGTAATAGAGGCCCTGCCTCCTATTGACTATCAGTGTCAATTATTGCTCCCTAAATAGAGACTCCTCTACTTGCTTGCTGGTCTCTCTACACAAGGAGCTTGAAATGCGTAGGCACAGCCTGCTAATGGTTCAATGGGACTCTTATTGTGTTTCCTGGGGGAAGTATTCCCCCTTTGGGGATCAGAAGCTCTGACCCTGCAGAGCCAAATGTCATGGGGATGGACGGCATGAATTCCCCAGGTGGGTTATTGGGAGTGATGGTAACTAGGGTCATTCCTGCTTTGATTCCTTGGTTCTCAGTCTCATGAATTTTTCCTAGTGAAGGTGTTGCACCCTAGAAGGTGATGCCCCATTCTTACAAAGTATTGGCTCTGAGCTGGCTCTTAAGCATGTCTTTAGCAAGCCATTCCAATTCTCTATCTGGTCAGCACATTCTGGTTGATATGGTAAGTGATAAGTAGTCAGGAGAATTCCATGGTCATGGCCCCAACTCTCACACTTTCTTTGCTATAAAGTGGGTCCCCTGGTCTCACAGCTGTTATGAGGGATCTCATGTTGGTGGAGCAAACACTCCATAAGCTCTTGGATAGTTGCGCTGGCAGAGGCTCTGTAGGCAGGAAAAGCTAACATATAGCCAGAATATTTGCCTCTTATTATCAGGAAAATATTGAGTGGAAGGGGCCCTGTGTATTCAACTTCTTACCGAGTCGCTCTTTTGTCTCTTTGGGGATAGTGTTGCACTAGTGACTCAGCATTGGTTTCTGTTGCTGACATGTTGCCCATTTGGCAGTGACACTTAGATCAGATCTGGCAAGTGGCAGCCCATGAACTTGGGCCCATACCTAGCCTCCATCTTCCTCCATGGCTCTGTGTTCATGTGCCCGTTACACCATAGCTGGTCTGGCAGATGACGTAGGCTGACTGACATCAAACAGCCAAGTCATTCGGTTGCTTAGTACCTCTTGCATGGTGAATTATCCCTAGTGGGCATTAATGTGTGGTACAAAGATCTTTACACTTCATGTGCACTCCCATCTGTCCATCCACAAATGTATATGCTGCTGAATGAGAAATACTGTCAAGACACCCAAATCAATTATTTCTACTTTAACCTCTGGGAACTCATTATTCAAACTTTCCCAGTCTAACCTTTGGATAACTTTCCACAAAAGGGCTACCACTAACTTGATAGCAGAATTGAGTGTCAAGATTCTTTTCAACTGTTTTTAGAAAAAGACACTATTTAAGACTGTTCTCTGTAAAAGGTCAGTAATTTACTACTCCTACCTTGTCTTTAAATATTCTAAAGCCTTTGTCCCTAATGCTGTTTATCTTTGAGGAATGTCAAGCTGTATTATAAGCTTTGATTTTAGAATGTGTAACTTGGCAGGTCAGAGAAAAGTTTTACACCTTAAGGGATTAATATCCGTTAATGGAAGGTGAGCTAAAACAAAGTTTTCTTATTCTGATTAAAGATTTTCAACATGAATTTCTGGACCATTCAAAAAATATTGTGAATTAACCTTACCTTTTACATTTTTAAAAATATCTCATATTATTTAAATGTCTCTAATGTTAAAGTTTTAAAATGTTATAAATTTCATTGCTGAAAGCTAGTCTCCGACCTCATTTTGTACATGAACAAAAGATAAAATTATCTCTGACACCTACAATAAAATATATACTGTTGTAGAATAAAGCATGGTTATTAGAAAGAAGTTATCCAACCGGTTAGGCCTGTGGTGGCTGCGTAAACAGGACTATGTTCCCTTTTAATGTTAGTATTCCACAAACCCTGTGGGCTCATAGGTAAACCAAAAGTACAATCAGCCTTGGCTCATGAGTTTATAAGGATATTTCTCCCTAGTGATCTTGCTTTGATATACAATGTGAAAGATTTCGGCGTTGCAAGAAGTCCTGGTCACCAGCATCTCCCCATTTTAGCTACTTTCACCAATTAATTATACAATTATTAAAGCAAAATACTGATAAAGCTCATTACATATGCCTTGAACAGAGGTATAAAGAACTTTCTGTAGTTGTTCATTCCCTTCAAGAGATCCTGGATTGTATAGAAGTATTTTCTGAAATGCTTGTTTAATTGTATTTCTTTTTTTCCAGTATACTTGGCTTTGGACCATTAATCGCAGTTCTCCCCCTCTTGTTTCTACCTGGCTTCTTTTCTGCTTTTCCCTCCTCTTTGGTTCTATATCCCATTCATACCCATGAGTAGAAGAAAGCCCAAGAAAGCAAAAGTTCGGTTGAGATGGTGAAATACTTTGCACTAGAGACAGAGGTCTATGTGCTGTTCCATTGATTTCCCCCAAAACTTATATGTAGCAAGTACTCCACCTGTATTACTTTCTTTCACTATTTGCTGTTGTTAGAAATAAAAATTCAGTGCATGAATTTCAGTATCAAGAAAAATCATGAATGCAATTAATTGAAACCTACCTCATTGGACACCAATGAATGTAACTAGGATACCAACCCGTTGTCAAATAAAAGGAAAGAATTAAGAATTAATACTTTCTTTAACCTAACAGGCTTAGTTGATGAGGAAAGTTTCTTCTTTACAGAAGAATTTCTACTAATAAATGTGAAAGGAAAGATAGGAAATAATTATTTGAAACCCATGAATAACTGATTCAGGCAAAGATCATCTATGGTTGCTACCATTAGTTGAAAAGCTGATGGGGAACTTAACAATGGAGGAATCAGCCTGTCACCATATGAGCCCTCTAATAATCGTGGCATTACTAAGAGTGGAACAACCAGACATTGTGGGCCCCCTCATATGATATAATAGAATGCTCACAGTACCTCCATGAAGTGTTCTTGGAGCAACAATTTTTTTTAAATGAACTTGAATATTAACAAGACTCTAGAGTTAGTAAATACGGGAGATAGAGAATAAATTGAATAATACCACAAAGAAGCAAACAGGTAACTTCAGAATATGGGACATTCTTCAGGGCAACTTAACTGATTTCTGCAACTACAGTCTCTCGGTATCTGCAGGGGATTGGTTCAAGGACACCCAAGGACACCAAAATTCAAGAAAGCTCAAATCCCTTATTTAATATGGTGTAGAATTGGCATATAACCTACGCACATCCTCCTGTATACTTTAATTCATCTCTAGATTACTTATAATACCTAGTACAAGGTAAATGCTATGTAAATAGTTGTAAATGCTATGTAAATAGTTGCCAGTGCGTGCCAAATTCAAGTTTTGCTTTTTAGAACTTTCTGGAATTTTTTTCCTAAATATTCTTGATCCATGGTTAGTTGACTCCTCAGATGCAGAACCCACAGATACGGAGAGCCCACTGTAGTCAACAGCAGTGGATGAAGAAAAAGGGAGAGAGCTGGAACAACAACCAAATGCCACGTGTTTGGATCCTGATTTGAACAATCTGAGAAATTTTATTAAGGAATGGATTTTAGATAATACAAAGACACTATTTTTAAGATAATGGCATTATGACTATGATTTTAAAGTTTTATTTTTGGAGATTCATAGGTAAAGTATACAGGAGTGAGATAACGAAGTCTGAGGTTTACTTTCTGAAAGTTCAGCAGAGGCAAAAAAGGTTGCGAAGTTTTTATAATTATAATTACATATAATTGTAATCAGGGTGTAAATGGAGGTTTACTGTACTATCTTGCTATGCTTATGTGTGTTTGGAATTGTTTTACAATAAAGATTCAGACATGGAAGAGAGAGAAAGAGGCAAAGAAGTACAAATATATACTAATATGAAAGGACGTATAAACTTTAAAACCTAAAATCCAAAGCTTAGACAAAATCCTAGCTTTCTAGGAGCCCACAAGTTTCAAAGTTTCAAATATCCTATTATGGAGGAAAAACATTCCATGAGAAAATGATGCAATGAAGTGTGTGTGTGTGTGTGTGTATTTTTATATTTCTAATTCCTTAAATAGCAGGTAACAAATGTAGTCTTTAGCAAAATGATCATATAGCAGATAGGTTCCTAGCAGACAATGCACATGCAATATATGAAATAAATATTTTAATCTTACCGCATTTTTTAGACCCTTAAATGAATAAATATTCATTTAAAAATAACAGTTAAGAGTTATTGCCAGTGTAAACACCAAACAAATATAGATATGCCCTAGAACAGATGTCTTATTATTAGTTCACTGTAATTGTATACGTGGAAATGTAAATGTACCAAACCAAACAAGCACTGGTTTTGGTACCTTGCCCTACATTACAAAATGCCAGATCCCTGGGAATTAGAAGACCTGAGATTCATCCCTCCCCTGCCTCTGACGTATTCTATGACCTTGGGCATGTTCATTCATTTCTCTTGGCCTTGTTCCCCTGTCTATTGAATGTACATAACAATTTCCATCTACTTACCTTGGGGAAATGGTGAGGACTAATGAGAAAACATTGGTGAAGTGCTTTGAGCTCCTCAGGAAAAAAAATATTTTTTCAGTCCTACAGTATATTATTACATTTTTATTTTGACAGAACCACATAAAGTTTCTGATTTTTAGATAAGAATCCAAGCTTTATAATCAGCAACAAACACTATGTAGATAACATTTCCTAGCAAGGAATGCCGTCCAAACAACTTTTTAATTGCACTCAGATTCAATTCACCTTTAAACCTCATAGTTTCACTAGAAAGGCTGTGTAAATTGTAATTAAACAGAGAAGATTTCCAAGATTTCAGCTGTTCACTTAAACGTCTAGAATGAAAGGTTTTAAAACCTGAATTCTGGTTGGATGTGACTGTTATAAATTCTGATTTTAATTGTGATAACCACATGGGAGCAGAATAGGTTAAAATTAGTAATTAATTTTAGTTCTTAAACAAAATTACTTTCTAATCTCCCATTGGGTAGTAACGGTGAAAAAATAAAAGTGTGCAGGGAATATTGATTCTTTAGCTAGACTCACTAATGACAGGGATATTCTAAGTTTCCTTCAATTAAGGAAATAAAATATATAATAAATGCATTTTAATATGTCAGCAATTCATTCTGAGTATTGAAATGCTGAAAAGCACAGATGTACGGTTTTAGTTTAAATACGAGAGGTTAAAAAAATACTTTTTTTCGTTTTTCACTTTTTAACTCCTTCATCCTCAGTCTATAAATTCAAGGATATTCAGGTAAAGTCAACTACCTGAGGACCCTCCAGTGGTTTCCCGGTGTGCTGCTGATTAAACCCAAACTCCCCACCACAGGCCATAGGCCTTGCTCAGTCAGCCCCTGCCCACCTCCTCGCTCTCATCTGCACCCACGCACCCTCGTTCATATTGTTCTTACCTCTGTTCCTTGAACTTGCAGATTTAGTCTTTGCACTTGCTATTCCTTCCAGCAGGATTGTTCTTCCTTCATTTCTTTACATGCCAGCCTCCTTTTCACCATTCAGATCTCAGCTCAAATGTCACCCCTTCAAAGAGGCCTTTGCTGACCCCCTATTGTCAGCAGCCACCTCCCAACCTTACCTCCTAGCACATCACCCTGTTTTGGCATCATAGCATTGATCACTTTCTGATTTTATCTTGTTGATTTATTTGTTTGCTTGTTGTCTGACTCTTCCCTTTCATTCAGCAGGGGCATTCTCTTGTTCACCTCTGTTTCTGGTATATTCCCATAAAAATATTCCAACTATTCAATCCATGCATTCAGAAATTCAGTCACTGCATTGTTCTCTAGCAGTAATCTTCGTCTTCTCCTGCCTATCTGTTTTTCTGGAATCTAAGGTTGAAACCATCTAATCCCTAGAAGAATGCTCCAGAGAAGAGAATAGGCAACTCACTTTGCCTAGTTTATAACCCTTTTTTTTTCCTACATCTTTATTGGAGTATAATTGCTCTACAATGGTGTGTTAGCTTCCGCTCTACAACAAAGTGAATCAGTTATACATATACACATCTTCCCATATCTCTTCCCTCTTGCGTCTCCCTCCCTCCCACCCTCCCCATCCCACCCCTCCAGGAGGTCACAAAGCACCAAGCTGATCTCCCTGTGCTATGCGGCTGCTTCCCACTAGCTATCTACCTTACGTTTGGTAGTGTATATATGTCCATGCCTCTCTCTCGCTTTGTCACAGCTTACCCTTCCCCCTCCCCATATCCTCAAGTCCGTTCTCCAGTAGGTCTGTGTCTTTATTCCTGTCTTCCCCCTAGGTTCTTCATGACAATTTTTTTTTCTTACATTCCATATATATATATATGTTAGCATACGGTATTTGCCTTTCTCTTTCTGACTTACTTCACTCTGCATGACAGACTCTAGGTCTATCCACCTCTTTACAAATAGCTCAATTTCGTTTCTTTTTATGGCTGAGTAATATTCCATTGTATATATGTGCCACATCTTCTTTATCCATTCATCTGATGATGGACACTTAGGTTGTTTCCATCTCCAGGCTATTGTAAATAGAGCTTCAATGAACATTTTGGTACATGACTCTTTTTGAATTATGGTTTTCTCAGGGTATATGCCCAGTAGTGGGATTGCTGGATCATATGGTAGTTCTATTTGTAGTTTTATAAGGAACCTCCATACTGTTCTCCACAGTGGCTGTATCAATTTACATTCCCACCAACAGTGCAAGAGGGTTCCCTTTTCTCCACACCCTCTCCAGCATTTACTGTTTCTAGACTTTTTGATGATGGCCATTCTGACTGGTGTGAGATGATATCTCATTGTAGTTTTGATTTGCCTTTCTCTAATGATTAATGAAGTTGAGCATTCTTTCATGTGTTTGTTGGCAGTCTGTATATCTTCTTTGGAGAAATATCTATTTAGGTCTTCTGTCCATTTTTGGATTGGGTTGTTGGTTTTTTAGTTATTGAGCTGCATGAGCTGCTTATAAATTTTGGAGATTAATCCTTTGTCAGTTGCTTCATTTGCAAATATTTTCTCCCATTCTGAGGGTTGTCTTTTGGTCTTGTTTATGGTTTCCTTTGCTGTGCAAAAGCTTTGAAGTTTCATTAGGTCCCATTTGTTTATTTCTGTTTTTATTTCCATTTCTCTAGGAGGTGGGTCAAAAAGGATCTTGCTATGATTTATGTCATAGAGTGTTCTGCCTATGTTTTCCTCTAAGAGTTTGATAGTTTCTGGCCTTACATTTAGGTCTTTAATCCATTTTGAGCTTATTTTTGTGTATGGTGTTAGGGAGTGATCTAATCTCATATTTTTACATGTACCTGTCCAGTTTTCCCAGCACCACTTATTGAAGAGGCTGTCCTTTCTCCACTGTACATTCCTGCCTCCTTTATCAAAGATGAGGTGACCATATGTGTGTGGGTTTATCTCTGGGCTTTCTATGCTGTTCCATTGATCTATATTTCTGCTTTTGTGCCAGTACCATACCGTCTTGATTACTGTAGCTTTGTAGTATAGTCTGAAGTCAGGGAGCCTGATTCCTCCAGCTCCGTTTTTTGTTCTCAAGATTGCTTTGGCTATTCGGGGTCTTTTGTGTTTCCATACAAATTGTGAAATTTTTTGTTCTAGTTCTGTGAAAAATGCCAGTGGTAGTTTGATAGGGATTGCATTGAATCTGTAGATTGCTTTGGGTAGTAGAGTCATTTTCACAATGTTGATTCTTCCAATCCAAGAACATGGTATATCTCTCCATCTATTTGTATCATCTTTAATTTCTTTCATCAGTGTCTTATAATTTTCTGCATACAGGTCTTTTGTTGCCTTGGGTAGGTTTATTCCTAGATATTTTATTCTTTTTGTTGCAGTGGTAAATGGGAGTGTTTTCTTTATTTCACTTTCAGATTTTTCATCATTAGTGTGTAGGAATGCCAGAGATTTGTGTGCATTAATTTTCTATCCTGCTACTTTACCAAATTCATTGATTAGCTCTAGTAGTTTTCTGGTAGCATCTTTAGGATTCTCTATGTATAGTATCATGTCATCTGCAAACAGTGACAACTTTACTTCTTCTTTTCCGACCTGGATTCCTTTTATTTCCTTTTCTTCTCTGATTGCTATGGCTAAGACTTCCAAAACTATGTTGAATAAGAGTGGTGAGAGTGGGCAACCTTGTCTTATTCCTGATCTTAGTGGAAACGCTTTCAGTATTTCACCTATAACCCATTTTAAAGATGAAGTTACTTCTGTCAGAATCAGGGATTAGGAGCTTTTTAATTCACATGCTTCAAACTGATGAGGGAACTTAATCTAGACTAGGCCCTCCATCAAAAGTCAGAGTCCTGATTTTCCCCAATCTGGTCTACATCTGAAGGTTTACTTGCTAATGCAAGCAGTCAATGTAACTCAAGCTTTATTTATAAATGTTCTAGTAGCCAGGGAACCTGTTACTCCTACTTTATTCATTAGCTCAACAAATGTTAATTGAGAGCTTGCTTACTGGTTCCAGAACTTTAGTGGGTTCTTTGCAAGACAAGATCACTTTACAAGAGATATAAAAGTAAACAAGATATTGTATTTGTCTTTAGGGGGCTAACAATCTAGTAGGGGGACCTAGACAAATAAACAAAAAATTAAAATACGAGAGTAAGTGTGGGGCGTCAGGAGTAAGAAGGGGCACCTTAGTCTAGGGTGGGTGTAATGCTGAAAATGCTTCCTGGGGAACATGGCACTTACACTGAGATCCGAGACTGAGTGTAGTTGATAACCAATATCAGGTGATGCAGGGAAGCCAGAGTGTTCCAAGTGGTGAGTGTAGTATAGACAAAGACCAGGAAATAATTGAGCCCACAAAAAAGAAACTCACTGACTACAGCAAGGTTTGGGAGAAGGGGAGATTGGAGGGGATGAAGCTATAGAAATAAGTGGGGACCAGATCATGAAAATTTTATAAAACTAGGTTGAGAAATTTGGACTTAGTTCCAAGGGTAGTGGCTATCTAGTACCATCTATTTATAGCAGGAGAGAGACATGATTAGGTTTGTGTTTTAGAATGATCACTCTAGCCACAATGTGTAGATTGGATTTTCGAGGATAGAGACCAAAGGCAAGGAAGTGATTTGGAAGCTTTTCGCAGTTACTGAGGTGAGAAATGGCCTGGACTGTTAGTGGCAGTGGTGATGGAGAGAAGTGATTTGAGATATGTTAGCAAGTAAAAGCAGCAAGACTTGGCATTTGGATGCAAGAAATGATGGACAGGGATAGATCAAAGATGACAGGTGGCTGGCTTGGGAAACTAGGTCGATGGTAAGGCCATTCACCTAGGTGGGAAACTAAAGATGAGAGAAGGTATGGGAAGAAGATGATAAGTTTTGAATATACAGCACAAGGTGGTTCTGGTATATCCAAATTGATATATCTAGCTGGCAGTCGATCATCTTGGGCTCAGGAGAGGGATCTGAGCAAGAGATGTAGAACGGGGAGCCCTTGGCATAGAGATGGTGGCTGGAGCCATGGAGGTGGGTAAGAGCTACTTTATGGAGGTATGTTGGGAAAAAAAGAATCGGTTAATTTTTTAAAAAAGCAATTGACTTCTTTCTTGAAAAAGGCTAAAAATATATAAATACGCAATCAAAAAGACAACACTGAAGTAGTGTATCATTATTGCTATCAGAATTTACAGGCTTTTAAGTTCAAGGTTAAGTGCCCAAGATTAGGCAAGTATTAAAAGACCATGTGGTGAGTAGGTCAGAATATTTTCTTGCACAGACAATATAGCTAATATTTTATAATAACTGTGAATGGAGTATAAGCTTTAAAAATTGTGAATCACTCTGTTGTACACCTGAAACATATAATGTTATACATCAATTATACTTCAATAAAAGAAATCATTAAACAGGAAAAAATAGTTTCTTCTTTTTGGGGAGCTCTGTACTACTAACTGAGGGAGCCCATGCTTTTTCCCATGTTTCTTCTACCTAATGAGCTTTTTAAAAAGTGCTTTGAAATGTACAAATGTGAATTGTATGGGGTATTTCTCCTAAGGTGAAACCTCTATCCTGTCCCTTCTGGGAATTCAGTGCTCCTGTAAACCAGGGAGGCAGCACTCAGGCACACTGTCAAGAACTGAAGTTAACTTTGCTTTGTTCAAAGTGCCATTTTCCAAGATGTTTGTTTACATTTTTGTAAAGAAAAGGGATCCGTAAGATCTGGAGACTTTTGTCTGGGCAAGAAATGTTACAGGTAAAAGAAATAGAAGGAAAACACTGTTCCTGAGCTGTTTTGTTCTTTTCTTGGGCATCACTAGCTTGAGAAGGAAAGAAGAACATTTACTGAACACCCACTAAACAAGTTTTCCACCATTAACAAATTTAATCAATTAGTCACAAAATCTAGTACTATCTGTAGGCGCTCAGAAAGTAATTTCTGTAATGTCCTATTTGTATTAGAATGTGCAGTTAGGTCAGAGGCCCTAATTCATTTTCTGAGATTCATTTCATTTAGAACTCAGAGACCTCAAGCATCGGGCAGAAAACGTGTTCAAACCTATTTTTTAAAGTTTATTAATTTTTGTTGATGATGCAGAAAATGTAGCCCTCCCTCTTGTAGAAACATTGGGAAAAAGTGAAAGAAGAAAAGAAAAATTAATCATAATTCTACATCCCAGCAATGTTAATATTTTGCTGTATTTTCTTTCATTTATTTCTTCAAATGAATGTTTGTATGTGTATATGCATGTACTTAAGACAGATTATAATGTATCTGAAATTGTGATGAGTCTCAAAATTGTTGGCTACATTTTTTTTTTTTTTTTTTTTTGTGATATGCGGGCCCCTCACTGTTGCGGCCTCTCCTGGTGCGGAACACAGGCTCCAGACGCGCAGGCCCAGCAGCCATGGCTCACGGGCCCAGCCGCTCCGCAGCATGTGGGATCCTCCCAGACCAGGGCACGATCCCGTGTCCCCTGCATCGGCAGGCGGACTCCCAACCACTGCGCCACCAGGGAAGCCCGTTGGCTACATTTAATTTCATGTTTGCTTCTTCCTTGTAAAGAAAAAAAATCTTTGTCATCTTAAAATTGAGAAACTACAAGTGTATTATTTTATCAGAATTGAATTTCAGCTATTTTATTCAGAGGTAAAAGCATGTGTTCATATTAGGATAAAATACTATAAACTGGAAAGAGGTTATTTAGGAGTATTTTGTGGAGAAGTAGGAGCTATAAGAAAAAGAGTGGTGGTGGGGAGACGGAGTTTGGGATTGACATGTACACACTGCTATATTTAAAATAGATAACGGACAAGGACCCACTGTAAAAAAATTTTTAAAAAAAAGAAGAAAAAGAGCAGTGGCGAGCAAAAGGCGATTTTTAGGAAAATTTAATGAAGTTCTAATCAAATACAATTAGATATCCAGGTATTCTTAAACCATAGAATTCTCTAATAGCAGAGCCAGCCTTATTAATACATGTCCTGGACACAAATATACCCTCAACCTAGAGGAAACATTCTAATATCTTCCTTCCAGGAATTCAGTAAAGACAATATTCATGAACAAAACTATATTAACACAATAAATTAAACTGATAAGATCCCTCTTATCTGATGTTCCTGTCAGGCGAGTCTTCATTACCAAATATGATAATCTTATTTTTCAACACATAAGAAAGAATAGTTCCTCTCTCCTGAATATTCCTCTAATTGACTTAAGTGTTTATCCATTCCGAGATCTGTGCTAAAGTCTGGGGGTATACCTGTGAGCACATGCATACAGTCCCTGTCTTCTTGGAGGTGAGAGTCATGTGGGAAGCAGGGAAAGTAAAGTAAGTCCAGTGCAGTGAAATAATAGACAATGAAAGGAAGTACAGAATGCTCTGGAAGTAACTGGGAGTGTTTCTTAACCCAGAGTTGGGGGGCTGAGAGGCTTTCCAGGGGATGTGATATCTATGTGAACTCAAAAATAAGAGTTAGCCAGGTGAAGATGGTGTAGCCGACCATTCCAGAAGTAAGAGAGGGCCAAGGATGGGAAGGCTGGAGCATAGAAGTGGGGAGTGGCAAGAGATGATGATGAACAGGCAGGGACCACATCCTGAAAGGCTGAGGTCTGGACTTCTTCCTAAGAATGATGGTAACATGATTAGATCACTGGCCACAATGTGGAGAACAAATTGGAGAGAGAAAGGACTAAAGATAGAGAGGCCAGTGAGGAGACTGTAGAGGTAACCATGAGAGATTATGTGATGCGCCAGGTTAAGGTAGTTGCAGTGGGAACAGAAAAGACTGGACACATTGAAAGGTGTTCACTTACATTACTTCTAGTCACTTCTGCCTCAGGAATTTTCCTATCTAGGTGCCACAGTGACCAATAGCAAGGAAAAGAAGATAAGTCTGGTTCAAGGGCTTGCCGTCAAATAACAAGTTAGATCAAATAGCGATTTTATTTAGCCATGTTCCTTGTCAAAAGGAACATGTTAAAACAGGATCCAAATTATGTGGAAAGGGAGGGAAATTAAAACCAACAGTCAGATGGATGGGAAAATGTATATAGTCTTTCAAACTTTTGATATTGATTTAAGCAGGAATAAAAGGTTACTATTTTATTAGTAATTTCAAGTTGAGTAAGTAATATGTTACAAAATTTCAAGTAGTTTCAAAAGGTATGAAATGAAGATTCTCCTTCCCACCTCAACACCTACCTGCTCTTTAGGTCTCCCTCCTAGAGGTAATTACTACCAATTCCTTGTATCTTTTCCCAAAGATGTGCTGTACATAAAGAAACATATGTTATAGCATAGTATCTTTTTTAAAAAATATTTATTTATTTATTTTACTTTTTTGGCTGTGTGCAATATTAGTTGTGGCACGCAGGATCTTTTGTTGCGGCAGGCGGGCTCTTCGTTGTGGTGCACTGGCTTCTGTCTAGTTGTGGCACGCAGGCTCAGTAGTTGCAGCGTGAGGGCTTGATTGCTCGGTGGCATGTGGGATCTTAGTTCCCTCACCAGGGATCAAACTGGAGTCCCCTGCATTGCAAGACCGATTCTTAACCACTGGACCACCAGGGAAGTCCTTATAGCATAGTTATCTTGATATTCGATTTATTTATAAATTTATTTATTTTGGGCTTCATTGCGTTTTCGTTGCTGCATGCGGGCTTTCTCTAGTTGTGGCGAGCAGGGGCTACTCTTCATTGCGGTGCGCGGGTTTCGCATTGCCGTGGCTTCTCTTGTTGCAGAACACGGGCTCTAGGCACATGGGCTTCAGTAGTTGTGGTGCGCAGGCTTCAGTAGCTGTGGTACATGGGCTCAGTAGTTGTGGCTCGCGGGCTTAGTAGCTCCATGGCATGTGGGATCTTCCTGGACCAGGGACTGAACCCGTGCCCCCTGCATTGGGAGACGGATTCTTAACCACTGCACCACCAGGGAAGTCCTCAATATTTTCTTTAGAGAAGTCAGGTCTATAAATATTCTCATAAACTTTTTGACAAATTATTCAATGACCTGATGTTTTAATAACATATCAGTATATTTTTGTAAACAATATAATAATTCTTTTCCAGATAAGCAGATCTTATTTTACATTTAGGAAATTTTAGGATTCTGTGAACTAAAGTGTTTTTTTTTTTTTTTTTTTTTTTTTTAAATATTTATTTATTTGGTTGCCCTGGGTCTTAGTTGCGGCAGGTGGGCTCCTTAGTTGCGGCTCACAGGCTCCTTAGTTGCGGCATGCAAACTCTTAGTTGTGGCATGCATGTGGGATCTAGTTCCCTGAGCAAGCATCGAACCCAGGCCCCCTGCATTGGGAGCACAGAGTCTTAATCACTGCGCCACCAGGGAAGTCCCTAAAGTGTTTTATAAATACCTTGAGAGCTAGAATAAGACTTATCAGTTGCTCTGCCACTGTCTTGAATTTTGTATCCTTTCAACCTTTTGTACACTTCTTGTTCAATTCTAGTCAGAGAGCCCCTTACTACACCTAATATTCTCTTCTCTCAACCCCAGCTGTATTGTGTTGAACAGTCTACCACTGTTTCCCTGAAAATCATCTCCATCCTTATTTTTTTTAGAAATAATTTTTTAAAATAAATTTATTTATATTATTTATTTATTTTTGGCTGCACTGGGTCTTCGTTGCTGCGCACAGGCTTTTTCTAGTTGTGGTGACCGGGGGCTACTCTTCATTGTGGTGCACGGGCTTCTCACTGCAGTGGCTTCTCTTGTTGTGGAGCACAGACTCTAGGTGTGCGGGCTTCAGTAGTTGTGCTCGTGGGCTTAGTTGCTCGGCGGCATGTGGGATCTTCCCAGACCAGAGCTCGAACCTGTGTCCCCTGCATTGGCAGGTGGATTCTTAACCACTGAGCCACCAGGAAAGTCCCTCATCTCCATTCTATTCTTCAAAATACTTAGAAAACCAACCTCTTCCAAGAAATTGACCCTAAAACACTCCAACCTCTGGAGATTTAAAGTGACTCAAATATGTTTTGGATTCCTTACCTGTTTTATTTTTACTCCATTTTCCTCTCAAGCCTGAAGCCAACTCTCCCTCTGAATTTTTCAAAGGACAATACCTTCTCTTCAGTGGGTAAACATGACTGCAGTAGATACCTCTTAATTGTTAAGTTCTTCCTCTTATTAACCCAAAGTGCCCCCTAAAAGCTTCCACCCGTTTGCATTTCCTACTTATAGATTAAGATTAAGACTATTCCCTTTTCTGTATAACAGCTGTTCACATGCAGAGCACAATCATGCCCACCGCACATCATTGCCTTTTCTTGTCCAAGTAAAACACTTTCAGTTTCTTCAGCTTTTCCTTGGATAACACTTCCTTTTTTGTCTTTTGGCTCAGATCAGTTGTGGTATGGTGTTTCTAGATATTTCCTCATCTTGATTATCTTATATCCTTGCTTATCAATATCTGTCTTTGCAAGACTCCCGTGACTAAATACAATGTTCCATCATAGAGTAAGTCCCCTTTCCACACTAGTACAGCCCAGGGCTTGACCCAGGCCAGGATTTTTAGGTTGGCTGTGGGAGTGAACCTTGCTGGCTTGGGCCTGTGAGTTATAAACAGACATTCAATGGCCACTTCCCATGTAAGTGTGAACCAGAAGTAAGAGACAATCCAAAATGTCACGTAAGGGGAGTAGTCAGAGGGCAAGAATTGGACCTGAAATAAAAGATTAATAATCCAGAACAGTTAAATTGGAGTTTTTAAATCTGTTCTTGGTTTCTTGTCTGTATGAAGTGAAGCCTACATGTTTCCAGTGACAATAAAGCACAGAAACACAGGGACAAGGAGCTGAATCTTTTTACCACATCCTATCCAAGACTTTGGTCAGGGAGAGAAAAATGAAAGGTGCTGAGCTGGTTTGAACAGGACTTTTACTGCTTCGAATGGGATATTCTATGTTGATTAATGTAGCCTCAGACAGCAGTCACTTTCTTAGCGCATTACATTGTGGGCTCAGCTGAGACTGTGGTCAACCAAAACCATCGGGTCTCTTATATGAACTGTGGCTCTTAGCAGCACACAATTCTGCACTTGTACAAGTTATTTTTTCCTCTTAAATTTGGGAATTTATATTCATCCTTATTAGCCTTTCTTTTCTGATCATTTTACCTGGTTTAGGGGTAAAATGCTTTGAAGTTGGACAGCCTGAGCTCAGAACCCAGCTCATCCATTTTCTGTCTCTCTTTCTTGGGCAAACTACTTTACATTGTTAATATTATAATTTTCTTAAATAACATTTTTTTCTTACTAACCATGTTGACTTTTTCCCACTTTGACATCCATCCATTCATCTATTCATTCATTCAATAAATACGTGCTTTCCTTGTGCCAGGTACTGTGTTAGGTGAACAATAAATGCCTTTTTCAGAGGTCTTCATTAAATTAGCTGTTAAAATTGTTGCATACACTCAGATTCAAGGATCCACCCCTTGATATGTTAAGATATATCTCTTAACCCTAGCTTTGTCTCTAGGTGATTAAGTAGATAGAAATCTGTTTCTGAACATGCAAAGAGTATGGTTGTTGAACCTGATATAAGTACAACTGATCCACAGGCACATCTGTACAACATTTTGTTAAATGCTTCACACACAACAGAGTTCAGGACCCAGTCAGTGTGATTAATGGAAGAACAAGAAGAAATGCATTAACAGATGTAGTCTCCTTAAAGATGTACCTTTTCTAGCCTGTGTTATGTTCATAGAATCTCTATTTTTAATAATCCCAAACTGGAAACAACCAAACAGTAGAGAAATTAATTGTGGTATATTAACTTATTGACATAATACATAGCAATGAAAAGAACAGGGCTTCTCTGGCGGTGCAGTGGTTAAGATCCGCCTGTCAATGCAGGGGACGTGGTCCGAGCCCTGGTCCGGGAAGATCCCACATGCCGCGGAGCAGCGAAGCCCGTGTGCCACAACTACTGAGCCTGAGCTCTAGAGCCAGTGAGCCAGAACTACTGAGCCCAAATGCCACAACTACTGAAGCCCACACACCTAGAGCCCGTGCACCGCAACAAGAGAAGCCACCGCGATGAGAAGCCGTCACACCACGACGAAGAGTAGCCCTTGCTTGCCGCAACTAGAGAAAAGCCCGCATGCAGCAAAGAAGACCCAAATGCAGCCAATAAAACACAAAAAACAAATTACAGTTACACACAACAACCTGGATGAATTTCACAAAATAATGTCGAGTGAGAGAAGCCAGACACAAAATAACACACATTATATTATTCCACTTAAATACATCACAAAAACAGGCAAAAGTCATCTATACTGTTAAGAATCAGTCGAGCAGTATCCTTGGGGGAGAGAGTGATTAGGAAGCCTGAGGAGGTTTAGCCTGTATTTTGTAGTACTGGTCTTCAGAGTACTAACTCATATACCGTCCTGCTTAAGTCTTTCCGATAGAAATAAGATTTTTGTCCATAAAATATATACAAGGCATGTAAAAGAGACTAAACCATATTTTGCATAAATGTGTCAGCAACACCATCAAATTTATGTTTAAGTTAGAAGTGATTACTACTTCTTTCTTAAAATCCCTTCTCATCACCTCTATATCTTCTCAGGCCCAATCTGCTTTTTGAGATTTGGTTGCATGACCCAAGCATCTGGCAGCCCTTCTGCTAGACCAGCTGTCAATGAATGAAAAACAAGCAAGCTCTCATTGCACAATGTGTATCAAGTAATTCAGTTCTATAAAAGGAATACTGATTTGATCTTCAGTGGCTGGGGTCTGGCGGCCGGAAGGTGGTTATAACTAAGTCTGGTATTTATATCAACCTTAATCATTCACTGTGTACCAGTTGAGAACCTTGGTTCTAATAAGTTGGTCCCAGCCTTATATTTAATTTCCATAAATTACATGTTGATTATCTACACTGCAAATTATCTGCAATAAATTTTCTTTTTCCTGGGCCAGCTTCTTCTTGTAGTCTCTTATACCACTTTCCCTCCCATCTAGCTGGTATGTGCCAGCAGAAATAACAAACTAGTTTTTTGTTTTTTGTTTTTTTCTGTACGTGGGCCTCTCACTGTTGTGGCCTCTCCCAGGCTCCGGATGCGCAGGACCAGTGGCCATGGCTCACGGGCCCAGTTGCTCTGCAGCATGTGGGATCTTCCCGGACCGGGGCACGAACCCGTGTCCCCTGCATCGGCAGGCGGACTCTCAACCACTGCGCCACCAGGGAAGCCCACAAACTAGTTTTGATACTGGTGTAAATCAGTGCTTTTCAACTGGGATTGATTTTGCCTCCCCAGGGGACATTTTTGGTTGTCACAACTGGCATCTAGTGATAGAAGCCAGGGATGCTGGTAACATCATGTAATGCACAGGGTACCCACAGCAAAGAGTTTCAGTTCCAAAAGGTCAGTAGTCTTAAAGTTGAGAAATCCTGGTAAATAAGGATAAAATAGGGAGTGATTTACAATTAACAAGTACATTTCAAACTAACGCATGAGTTACTTGGGGGTTATCCTCTGTTTTGGATTCTCTATTCCACAGCTTTCCTCTATGAACAAGGAAAATGGTCACTGATGCGTCATTCCTCATGCATGCCCTTCAGTGGGAGACACCGCTTCTTTTCAAAGGAGAATGTCTAATGCTGGGTATCTGCACAATGGCTGAGGCATGTTTATGGGCAGTAGAAATTTGTGTGAAGAACATTCCATAGAGTCTTAACCAAGAGTGTGGAAAATATTCTCAATGTCAGATCTTTTGGACTTCAAAAAGGTCAGTTCTCTGGGTATTTTGGTTTCTGAATGTTCATCCAATTTTTATGTATTCTTTCCATACCTCAAAGGCCTGTTTCAGTCTCCGTTTTTGACCCTGATTAACTGAGTTACTTGCATGCTCAGACTTCAGTTCTGCATGACTGGACAAATTCTTGGAATGAACCTTACTTTCTCATCCTCATTCTAAAAGTTTTGTTAATATTGATAATTTTTAATTGCTTTTCACACTTCTTTCAGAAGTGAGCTTATAGTGCTCTTAAATTTACATTTGTCTCAACAGTTCTAGAAACAGCATTTCTTCTTTTAAACAAATAAATTAAATTTTATTGGGGAAAATTAAGTCAATACAATGCAAAGCTATAAGCTGGCTCTTTGTAGAGACATTTTTTCATTTTGTGGCTGTTCGTCTGCACTTCAAACCCTAGGTAGCTTACTGCATTCCGAAGTTGAGCCTTCAGTGTCTAAAGGGCCAGTTGAAAGGCCCAAAGAAATGTGCTGCTATTAACAGTCCATCCAGGACTGGTGTTCAGATTTGAAATTATAATGGCATCTAAAGGAATGGATTGGTTCCAGGATCCCTGCAGGAGCTCTAAGCCATGCCTGAAAAAAAAAAAAAAAAAAAAGGAGGGGCCCCAAATTCTACCAGCTCTTAACCAGACCTCACTTCTGATGATTTTGGAGTATGAGGAAGAAGTAGGGAGTGGGTCTTAGGACCAGTGTGCTGCCCTGGGAATATACTAACAAAATACACTTTAAGCTTCCAAGCTGGAAGGAAAATGTGTGAGCTTTCTTTCTTTCTTTTTTTTTTTTTAATTTTATTGAAGTATAGTTGAATATAGTTCCCTGTGCTATACAGTAGGACCTTGTTTTTTGTCCATCCTATATATAATAGTTTGCATCTGCTAATCCCAAACTCCTAATCCTTCTCTCCCCCATGCTCCCTCCCCCTTGGCAACCACAAGTCTGTTCTCTATATCTGTGAGTCTGTTTCTGTTTCATCGTGTCTTCATTTGTGTCTTCAGACTCTACATATAAGTGATATCATGAGGTATTTTTCTTTCTCTTTCTGACATATTTCACTTAGTATGATAATCTTTAGGTCCATCTGTGACTGTGTGTCTTAAATTCAGGCCTAACCTGAACCCTGGTCCTCTCCCCAGAGCCTGGAGACTCGGAAAGTACTGGGTGTAGAAAGATAATTATGTGATTTTTTTCTTCTGGCATTTCCAGAAAGCTGCTGACCCCACCTTGGAAAAATGTGTTCAAGATGCATCCTAAATTGTACATTCTTGTTGGCTCTCTCTTTAGCTAAAATAGAGTAAATGTACCATGATTATCATTATTTGACATGACTATAAAAATAATTATAATCACGGCAATGATTTCCATGAAAGCTCAATTAACCAATTTTAAACATAGCAGAAACACAAAATCTTAAAAGTAAATGTGGGAGACTTCTTAAGTAAACCCATAGCTGGAAAGTTTTGAAACACTTTATAATCACAAAGATGCTGTGTTGCAAGTCCCATATGGCAATATAGAGCCAGTAGAGTCAAACTGCTATAACTTGGTAGTTAAGAGCAGTGATTTGGTGTCAAACAGACCGCGAGTCAAGCCTTGATTTTGCCACTTACTATCTGAGTGGAGTTTTACAAATGACTTCAGCTTTCTGAGCCTTAACTTCACGTTCAAAATGGAGATAATAATGGTACTTATCTCATGGACTTTTGAGAATATTAAATGACATATTGTATGTAAAATCCTTATTCAGTCCCTCAATAAATACGTTTATATTTATTATTCCTAGACACCAAGCAAGTAATAATGTTTTGGATACCTGTTTACCGAACATAACTGAAGTAAGGCAAGATCATGGTATTTAGTAAGTTTAATTTAATACTAGGGATCATCTGGAGTAATTTCTTACCTGCTTTATTTTGCGGAGCACAGGCTCCGGACGCGCAGGCTCAGCAGCCATGGCTCACAGGCCCAGCCGCTCTGCGGCATGTGGGATCTTCCCAGACCAGGGCACGAACCCGTGTCCCCCGCATCGGCAGGCGGACTGTCAACCACTGCGCCACCAGGGAAGCCCCTGCTTTATTTTTTTTATTGTAGTAAAATATACATATCATAAAACTTACCATTTTAACCATTTTTTTTCAAATGCATACATAGTGAGCATCTCTGCCTGACCTGTCAACTGAATTGTTAGCTCAAATATCATCAGGGGCCCGTGAGCCATGGCCGCTGAGCCTGTGCGTCCGGAGCCTGTGCTCCGCAATGGAAGAGGCCATAACAGTGAGAGGCCCGCGTACCACAAAAAAAAAAAAAATAATAATAATTATATATATATATATCATCAGTAACTTCTTTTTAATTTATTTATTTATTGCTGCATTGGGTCTTCATTGCTGCTTGGGAGCTTTTCTCTAGTTGTGACGAGCAGGGGCTACTCTTCATTGAGGTGCACAGGCTTCTCACTGCAGTAGCTTCTCTTGTTGTGGAGCACGGGCTCTAGGCGCACCGGTTCAGTAGTTGTGGCTCGTGGGCTCTAGAGCACAGGCTCAGTAGTCGTGACACACGGGGTTAGTTGCTCCGTGGCATGTGGGACCTTCCCGGACCAGGGCTCAAACCCGTGTCCTCTGCACTGGCAGGTGGATTCTTAACCACTGCCTACCAGGGAAGCCCATTTTAACCATTTTTAAGAGTACAATTCACTGTATTAAGTACATCACAATGTTGTGCAAACATTACCACAATCCATTTCTAGAACTTTTTCATCATCCCAAACAAAAATTCTATACCTAACAATAATTTAGGTAGTCATTTTTAAGCTGTTTTTAAAATCTTTTTATATAATGGGAAGCACATGTCCCTTTAATATTATTCAAGTATGTAATCATTACTATAGAAAATTAGGAAATATAGATAAAAATGAAAATAGATCATCTGAAATGTCACTCCTCACAATTAACATTAGTATTTTGGTATATCATGTCACTAGTTTTCCTCTTGCAAACATATACATGTAAAATGGAATGCTATTATGAGTTCTATTTTCTAGCCATTAAGAAAAAGAAATCTTTTAACTTAGTAATGCACATTTCAGCAGATGTGGCAAATGACCATTAAGAAGAGAGGCAGAGAACTACTTCTCCACTTAAAAAAGGCTTTGATAGGGAAGCCGTGAGGAGAGAAAGGCAAAAATGACTTGTTTTTATGAAGACCACTTCATCTGAAGACTAATTCTTCCTCAATCTACAGCTGTCATGATCCTAAGAATTCCTATAGTAACTCAGCCTAAAGCCTAATCGCCATCCCTCATAGTCTCTCAAAATAGCATAAATAAATGAAAATCTTTTAAAAACGTAACACTCAAACCCAACCTAACAATGACTATCTCAAAAAGGAATGAACAGAGTAGTGGGAAAAGAAATGAAACGACTTCTCTGAATAAATCTTGTTATATAGTTTGATCATGTAATGTATATAAATGTTTCACATATTCTAAAATGAAAATTTTAAAAATTTAAATCAATCTATAAAAATTCAAAACAGACTGAAACAAAAAAACCTAACTTGAACCAAAGTAAATTAATGAATTGAAGCAAATGAACTCAATATCAAGTCAGTAACACAAAAAGACACAACTAAAAAGATACAAGAAAAATAATTATTTCAAGGGCACACCTTACCAGAACATATTCTAAGAACAAATAAAGGTACAAAGAAATCACAAACTGTATTCTGTATCTACTTGGTAGAGGCAATATTGCTATTATTATTTTGAAACTATTTAAAATATACTATAGATTAATGCAAATAAGTAACTATGTTGACATTAAGAACAAAGTTTTCAGTGTAAGAGAAACAAAAAGAAAGTCAAAGAACCTAAGTAAAAAAAAAAAAATCCTACAGGATTACATTGTTACAATGTCATATGTGAATTATAAATATTACTATCAGTATTTTTTCCTTTTCAAGTACAGATATTTCTTACTACTATTCTACTGAAAAGGCCTAGAAGCAGTGACACCCCAGTAGCAATGATGAAATACTTGACTCAGGCAACAATCATCACTGAATGAAACTGTTAGTTGAAAGGTGAATGAGAACTTTACCGTGAGGGATAATAAGGCCCTCTGCACATGACTGATCAATCTTAGAATCTCTAAAAGTAGAACAAGCAGATATTGCGTGCCTCCTGATGTGATGCATTGCAAAGCATAGAGCACTTATCAGGTGTCCCTGGGGGTGGGGGGAATTGACTCTGAATCTAATCAATTCTTTTGATCCAACTTTCATTTACAGGAACTGCAGGGGATAAAGGAGCAAGTTAAAGGACACCACAAAAAAACAAACATTCCTCAGACTACTTATCTGGTTTCTGCAACTAGTTAATGGCAGAAGGGAAAGGGGAGGAGAGGGAGTGACTCTTTTAGAAGAAAAGAGGCAAAGAGCCACAGCAACCAAATACTGTGTTGACATTGTTTGGATCCTTATTCTAAGAATTGTAAAAACACATTTTTGAGGCCATCAGCACATTTGATTATGGTCTGGATTTTAGATGATGCCAGAGAATTACTGTTAATTTTGTTAAGTGTGATAATGACATATTGGTTATGTAAGAAAATGTCTATTTTTTTAGATATTCATACCAAAGCATCATATGACACTTGACATGACACAGTGTCTGGGATGCAGTTTACAATATTTCAGCAAAGAAAAAAAAAGAGGGAACAGATGAAGCAAATGTGGCAAAAATTTTAATGTGTTGAATCTGGGTAATGTACATGAAAGTTTATTGTATAGTCTCTCTACTCTAGAATGTATTTGAAATTTTTCAATACAAAAATTTTTTTAAACTAAAAAAAAAATTGTATCTGTTTTGGTTACTATTGCTATGCAACGTGTCATCCCCAAATGCACACGCTTAAATGCAGTAATCGTCATATTGTATCTCATATTTTCTCTGGGTTGGAAGCTTGGGAAAGAGCTTGTCTGGGCAGTCCTGGCTCTCACAATTTCTCATGTGTTGATGGCTGGAGCTGTACCAGAATGGGGAGTGAGAGGCAGGGGCAGGGCAGGGCAGAATGGCAAGAAAGGCTGGAACAGCTTGAGACTGGCCAGGCAGCCCTCTCTTTCTCAATTCCTATATGTAGTCATAGGGCCTCTCCATGTGGGTGAATTTGATCTTTCTCACACTTAATGGTCTCAGGACAAACAGAGAATTTACTTGGTAGCTGATGTTTTCAAAAGCCAGTATTGGGCTTCCCTGGTGGTGCAGTGGTTGAGAGTCCGCCTGCCGATGCAGGGGACATGGGTTCGTGCCCTGGTCCGGTAAGATCCCACATGCCGTGGAGTGGCTGGGCCCGTGAGCCATGGCCGCTGAGCCTGCACGTCCGGAGCCTGTGCTCTGCAACGGGAGAGACCACAACAGTGAGAGGCCCACGTACCTCAAAAAAAAAAAAAAAAAAAAAGCCAGTATTCCAGTGAACAAAGTGGAAGCACATTGCCTTTTATGCCCTCACCTGGGAATTCTCATGAGTGTCATTTCCTCTGTATTCTCATGGTTGAAGCAGAAGAAAAAGCCAGCCCATTTTCAAGGAGAGAGTTCATAGATTGCATTTTTGGTTAGAGGAATGCCAAAGAATTTGCAGACATATTTAAAAACTGCCACATCATCCCACACATCTGGTGAACAGTCCTCAACTCAAAATACCACAAAAGAATTGACAGTCTATTTATCATGGTTACTCATAAGCAGGGACTTTTCTGATTCCTAAGACCATGGAACAACTGATTCCTTCTGAAATTCCCATATAGCTTATAGAATAACCTAAAACTTCATAACTTGGTATCTTTTAAATTAACTTATGAGATGTCACATGTGAAAGCCCAGCCCAGTACTGGGTCCACAAATGCTGTTGATGTCTGATACATGTTTAAATTCCTCGGAAGTTTTTACTGCATTTATTAATGGTGAGCGCACCATTAATAAGTTGGAGTAAGTTGGGATGACCTCGTGATTCTCTGAAAAGCTTGGTATAGTTACAGTTTGTAGGAGGAATGGAACCTCTGTAGAAACTAAAATTCATTCTAAAATGTTGCAATTGGGCAATAGTTAGAGATAACAGGGAGGGTGTCATTGCATAAGCCAGAGTGCCTATTTTGTTTTCCATTTTGTTTTTACTTTCTATCAGTTTTCTTCTTCCCCAGATTGCCTTTTAAAAAACTTTCCTGAGCAACAGAAAAATAGGAGCATCTCCCTTATGTGATGTATGAATGTGTCATGCCAAAGCTTTTTATAGAATACTAATGATTTTTGGAATCCAATCTGTTTTAAAATATTTCTGAAGATTTAGCAAAACACACACCAGATTTCTGTGTCTATAAGAAGCTTCAAATTTTCTTTTTAAATCTTAAAAGTCAAAGATGACCTTAAATTATGGTGAAATTCATTCCTAATGTAAATTAATGTGTAATTTCCCAAACTGATAGAAATGTTACAGATAATTCCTATAGCTATGCAAAGAAAGAAAATCTAATATTCTCTTTCCCTTAAATTTAATATTTTAATATTCTAACATTTTCTTTTCCCTTAAAGGTCCCTTAAAATTATAAGTCATGTAAGCAATGGGCTAATTATAAATTATTAATATACATTTATTAAAATACTTTATTTTCATTGATGTTACTGTTTTACTTAACAACAAAAAATTACATTGTGTGTTCAAACTCTTCACTAATATAGACTGCCTATCCTTCCAACCATTATATAAAATTCAGTGCCTTCACTTTTCCTGTTTATCAGCCTTTATTTACCTAGGAATATTTGTGGAATTGATATTTAGTTCCACATACGTTGGTCTAATAATCTTAAGAACTCCATGTTCCCAATCAGTCAGTGATATATCATAGGGCATGAAATTTCAGAGATTCAAAGCCTTCTGACTGAATTCAGTTGTGATTTTTATATTGCAGGCAAAAAAATATATATATATATATATATATAATTGCAAACAGATGAGTTTAGAATGATCTAAAAGTCTTTCCATTCTCTGCAAAATGTCTTATTTACCTTTTAAATCATGTACTATAAGAAAAATGCTTTTTTGTAGATGACATTTTATTGAAATCAAGGGTAGACCTAAAAAAAAAAAAAAAAGAGGAGTACTACATGTATTTTCTTTATTACATTCTTTGTGGAATACGTTCTGGAAAAATAGAAGGCATTACAGAGATCATCTAACTGAGGAAGAAATTCTACTCTGCACAAAACGCTCATTGATGTCAGTGGGAGTTCTGTGAATGGAACAAATGTTGAACTTGACCCTGTAATGTTTAAACTGCAATCTTCCTGCTCTTGGCAGAGCCTGACTTCCCACTGAAAGGCGTTGTAGTCTGTGCAGGGATTACACAGCGGGTTAATAGTCTAGTTTTTCACTCCTTTTGGAGCAACAGATGAAACACATAATACCTTCCTTTAGGGCTATTACATACTTTTAAACACAAAAGACTTTAAATGAGGTGGTATGAGAAAGTAAAAGGTAGAGTCTGTGGATGAAAATTTATGTTGGTAATGATTTTTAAACTACCTTCTCTACGGGTGGCTCAGAAGTATCAACGAGTAATATATACATTTAGGAAAAGAGAAGAACACCAAGGCGATAGACACCACTTAGCATATCAGTATTGAAACCATGTTTACTCTATTTTTGTTTTATTCCATTAGATATATGTAAAGAATGATTATCAGCAAGATTCCAATGCAACTGTTTTTTGGTAAAATGAGATGGGATGATTATAAATGAAGTTAAGAGAAAACACAGTATTATCACTTCAAGGTAAACTACGGCAGTACCAAATTGGAATGGCTCATTTTCAGTCCCATGAATAAAGTGTGACTCTACAGACATAGAGAACAAATGTATGGATACCAAGGGGGAAAGGGGTGGGATGGGAGGAATTGGGAGACTGGGATTGACACATACACATTATTGATACTATGTATAAAATAGACAACTGATGGGAACATACTGTGTAGCATAGGGAACTCTACCTAATGCACTGTGGTAACCTAAATGGGAGGGAAGTCCAAAAGGGAGCGGATATCTGTATGTGTATGGCTGATTCATTTTGTTGTGCAGTGGAGGCTAACACAGCATTGTAAAGCAACCATACCCCAATAAAAATTAATTAAAAAGAAAAGAATGTGTGACTCTACTTATAGATCTAGTACAATCATTTATTACTGCTTCAAAAAAATGAGCATTATGTTCTGGAGAAAAGATTTTGAAATCATCTAGTCTCTACAATTATACTCAGGCACTTGAATAACACCATTATCAGGGTCTTATTTTTAGTTGTTTGTACTTGATGGGATATTTTCCTCTTATTTTGTATGCTTTTCAACAATGCATACACATTGCCTTTATAATAGAAAGAGAGATAAAAGAGAAGAAAAGCAAGGGACCAGCTTTTGTTTCAAAGGAGCAAAGGAAGAGGAAGATGAAGAAACAGGAAGTATTTCGAGATGAAATTAAAGTTGCTTTTGATTTTATTTGACAGAACGTTGTGAATTATGAAAAAAAAATCCCCAATGACTAAAAGTGGAAATGGTGGCTTATATAAGGTGTGGAAAATGTACTGTTACAGGTATTAAACATAGTTATAGGACTGCCTAGAATTGAATAGTTGGCACTTAAGCTTTGGTCTCAGATTGCTGGGTTCGTATTCCAGCTCTACAACTTCCTACCTATGTGATCTTGTGCAGGATGTTATCTATTAACTGGATACATAATTTATTATTCTGATAAGGATGTATGGAAGAAGGGGAGGGAGGGGAGAGCTTCGGAGAAGTTTTTGGAGGCCAGGTTGTGATGCTTGGATCAGCTATAGAAGTCAGATATAGTCACCCCTTGGTATCCGCTGCGGTGGGGCGTGTGGGGGATTGGTTCCAGGATGCCTGCAGATACCTAAATCCATGGATGCTCAAGTCCCTTATATAAAATGGCATGGGATAGTCGGTCCTCCCTATCTGCAGATACGGGACCAGGGACGCTGACTGTACTTGCTTCCACAAGTAGCTAAGAAGCCATGAGAGAGCCATGAGCCTCCAGATGTCCCAAGGCAGTTTCAGAGTACCCCTTGGTTCCAGGGTGCAGTAGGACCCCGTTTCCTGGGAATATCAGACTTATTTAGAAACTGAACTGTCTCTAGCTGTTTTATTTCTTTTTAACAAATTCACAACTGTTGATGGAAGGAAGGAAGGAAGGAAGAAAGAAGAAAGAAAGAAAAAGAAAGAAAGAAAGAGAAAGAAAGAAAGGGAGAAAGAGAGAGAGAAAGAAAGACAGAAAGAACGATATAGGGATGTATTATAGATTATTTTTTATTTTTTTGGCCATGCTGGCAGATTGCTTGTGGGATCTTAGTTCCCTGACCAGGGATCAAACCTGTGCCCCCTGCAGTGGCAGCGCAGAGTCCTAACCACTGGATGGCCAGGGAATTCCCTAGATTGTTTGTTTTACTTTATCCACACTCCTCTTACTGTCGATGTGATTTTTTTTTTTTTGTACTTTTTCCCCCTTCATATATAATATACTGAAATGAATCTGATTTTAGGAGAATTTAAACAAAATTTTTTTTCTCTACTTGCTCTTTTTAGTGACTTTTAACTATCATTTTTCTTCTCCCTTAATCTGTTCTGTTTCCTACAAATTTATTTCAATCTTTTAAAAATATTTTACTTCTATTCCTAGTTTTAGGTCTGCATTAGTCTTTTTTAAGAAATTATTTTAGGGCTTCCCTGGTGGCGCAGTGGTTGAGAGTCCGCCTGCCGATGCAGGGGACACGGGTTCGTGCCCCGGTCCGGGAGGATCCCACATGCCGCGGAGCGGCTGGGCCCGTGAGCCATGGCCGCTGAGCCTGCGTGTCCGGAGCCTGTGCTCCGCAACGGGAGAGGCCACAACTGTGAGGCCCGCATACTGCAAAAAAAAAAAAGAAATTATTTAAAGCATATTTTTGTCATCTTCTCCCTACCTGATTCCATATTTACTCTCTATTATTTGCTTTTATAATAGTTGACAGGAAGCAAGTCTAAGAAGTGTGAAGGGTTGAGAGAGTTTCCCTTACAGAGCAGAAGGAGAGAGGCTTCCTTTCATTCCCTTCCTCACTCCTGGGCTATTCCTGCACTTGCCTCCTTAGATCCTTCACAAGATTCTCCAGCCCCAACAGAAACTTACTCCATGGACCTGGGGGAATTTGGGGGTTAATTCCTTTCAGAGCCTTAAACTCATTACACAAACAGCACTTAAAAATTTTTTTTATTGAAGTATCATTGATTTACAATGTTGTGTTAGTTTCAGGTGAACAGCAAAGTGATTCAGATATGGATATACATATATATATTTTTTTCATTTTTCAGATTCTTTTCCATTATACGTTATTACAAGATATTGAGTATACTTCCCTGTGCTCTTCAGTAGGTCCTTGTTGGTTATCTACTTTATATACAGTAGTGTGTATATGTTAATTCAAAGCTAATTTATCACAACCCCCCCGCCAAACAGTACTTTTGATTTGCTAGAACAATTTGCTACCATCTCACTATGCTCAGCCCTTATTTGAGGAAACTACAATCTTAAAATCCATGGTTTCCAAAGTGTATAATCTTTGGAATTTGGCAAACTGTGGCGGATACATGTCCAGAAGCCTGGTGGTCTGGCCTAGGGGAATACACCCGAAGAGGGGCTCACTAGCATATGCCCAGGTCTGACCCTTTTGGGGTGGTGCTCCTGAGCTTCCCTACACACATTCATGGACAGTGGCACCAAAAAGATTGTGTCTAGTTTCTGGGACCATGTTTCAAATGACAAGGAATTCCCATTTACTTGTCATCCGATTGGCTTACTTCCCTTTCTGTGAAGGTCATAGGAGTACCCTTTGATACACCCCACTGGAGTTCCTTTTGCTCACTGAGATTGCTGGAAAGGAACTATCACCCCAACTACAATAACAATAGCAAAACCTGGTCAGAGTTTTGGTTATGCTGGTTTTTAAGGCCCTTACATGTTTCAAATGCTTATTGGCTCTTTTTATTTTGTGTGCGGGGTTATTGCTGGTTTATATATTTTGTAAGTACTTCTATACTGGATTGTTACTTTCTTCTAGATTTATTATATAAGAGCTCTTTATATATTAGGGATATTAGCTATTGTTTCTAATATATATTTTCTCTCAAACTGTCATTTGTCTTTTAACTTTGTTTATTGTGTCTTTTATCAATAGAAGTTTTATAAATTTAAGTATTGTAGTTCTATCAACTTTTCTTTGATGGTTTCTCGTTGTCCCATATTTGGATTACTATGTGGTGGCAAAGTGTATACACTAAATACAGACTGAACTGGAAGAGAACTGGATTCTAATTATGGTTCTGCTAATAGTCTTCAAATCTAAGTTCCCTCACCTATAAAATGGAGGGGAATAGACACCAGATGACTTCTAAGGTCTACTTCCTGCATATTCAACCACTACTGAAAATTCTTAGATTCTAAAGTTTTAAAAGCTTATTTTCTTTAACTAGGCCAAACACTCTCCCTGAAACTAACACTTCTAATTTGCCTAGCAACATTTTCACAGTGTAAAATCTAGCCAGTGTCTGAATTATTAAAACTTCTGAATTTTTGGCATCTGAATTAATGTCTTGAATTTTTATATAAAATTTGATGAGTTTATACCTACCTCTTCTTATAGATATAGGCTTTTATAGAGAATAGACACCACATTTAATATGTAATCTAAAGTATACATATCATAGAGCCACTAAGTCAATGGACATTGAATATGGCTTATGATAGTTTATTGATGATAATGATGAAATGTATCACTACCGATGTAAGGGAAAAAAATAGCTTTTATTTATGTAGTATGCTTTCGTGTCCATCATCTCATTTGGTGCCCACCCACAATAACCCTATGAGGTGGATAAGACAGAGCTTTATTTTCCATCTGATAGATCATGAACTATTGCACAGAGAGATTAAATGATTTTTCCAAGGTCACCAGCTAGTAAATGCTAATGCCTCTGCCAGAACTTTTCTGAAAGATGACAATATTGTCAAGAAAGAATTTATTGGCTAGGTTTCATTATTACAGAAGACAAAATAGAAATATCAGTTATCTATGAGGAAGCGTGGCTAGAAATCAGGTAAATGAAATAAAATGTCAAGAATGAAAAAGAAAAATTACATTGAAAATTATAAAAATATTTGAAGGCTATTTCTTCTTTATGTATTTATTTCTACATAAAGAAGTATAAACCTTTTGGAAAGAAATGGCATTTCTATTAATAGTTTGGTATGCTGTATAGCAGGAAATATGAAAAATATATAAAGTTTTCTATAAGAAAGCAAAAACCCTCAGAGGGAGTTTCCTGAGGTAGAAGGAAGGGAAATTCAGCATCTGTTTTAAAGGAAAAATGGAAGAACAAAAAAATTCAAAGTAATTAAAAACTAAGAAAACTAAAATACTCTGACTAATCTGATGGTTGACATAAATTTAATGGCATAAAAACAAAGGGATTGGACAATGAAAAACGGAGAGGAAACATTTTAAAATATGTTATTATTTAGATCAGCATTTTTGAAGGATAATTGTAGTCAATTCCTAGAAAATAAATTTCTTTCCAAGGAAAGAAATTATGAGTTAAAGTATATTCAGAATTATTTTCGAAAATCCAGTTGAGATATATTATTTTCCAAATACTAATTAAACCAGATTTAGGTGAGATTTACTCAGTATTCGGATTATGATATGGCCATGATCGACAAATACAGATGATTTACTTTTACTTTGAAATAGGAATGATATGCTGCTTAACTAAAAAACAAAAAAACAAGGTTTTATGGAACATAGTTGGCATTTTAGAGCAGGGCATTTAGCCTCTTACTACAGCTCAAGTTATGCATAATACTCATGTATTGGCCATTTTTATGGCATGTTTGATGTTAAACAGTTTTTTTTTTTTTTTTTTTTTTTTTATGGTACGCGGGCCTCTCACTGTTGTGGCCTCTCCCGTTGCAGAGCACAGGCTCCGGACGTGCAGGCTCAGCGGCCATGGCTCACGGGCCCAGCCACTCCGTGGCATGTGGGATCCTCCCGGACCGGGGCACGAACCCGTGTCCCCTGCATCGGCAGGTGGACTCTCAACCACTGTGCCGCCAGGGAAGCCCTAAACAGTTTTTTTTAAAAAACAAAATACTATAGAAAAAAAATGTAAAGTTATAAGTGGGCTTAAATGAGTAGGAAAACAGCAGTTTCATTACCCAAAGAAAATATTCTTAGTTGAAGGCCTACATCAAAGGACAATAAGCAGCATTTAACCTTTTGTTGATTTAATATTGTTATGATTTAGAAAGAAGTGTGCATATTGTAATATGATTGAAACATTATTATTCATACCAAGGAAGATCTGAAGGGGAAGTGCATCAGAAGATGGTAATAAAGTTGGAAATTATTAGAGTGACTATTTGTCTCAGTTGGCTGGGACAGCCCTGGTTTTACATTTCTTGTCCCTGTGTAATTATTATTAAGGTCTGCTTTCACTCTCAGAAGTGTTCTACATTGGGTGATACACTATATGGTCACCTTAGAAATGGTGGCAGCATGGTACATATTATCAGTGCATTTTAATTGTACTACTAATAATAGCTAACACTTTTGAGTCCGCCCAGCGCTTGATGAGTATTGTCGCATGTAGTCCTCCCAATAATCTATGAGACAGTTAGTATTATAGTCCCCATTCTAGAGATGAGGAAGCTCAAGTTTATGTTTATAGCTATTCAGGAACTTGACCAAGGTTACGCAGTAGCCGTTTCTAATTCAAGCAGTCTTGTTTCAGAGGTCACAAAAATAATCACCATGCACCATTTATTTTCTCCATACTTTAAAAAAATTCATAAGACATCTGAAAATTTTAACTTTTATAGGCTACAAAATGTATAGGATACAAAAAAATTTTTCAAGCATATAGTAGGGGGCAAAACTTCAAAAATTTAAAAAAGCTTTTCATAACTCAAGGCAGACTTCCCTGTGATTCATAAAGTATTACTGAAAATATGTCTGAAAGAAATATGCTATGGCAGGGATGATTCCATTCCCAATATATTATAAAATCCTTAATTTTAGTTCCTGTATGTACTGCCTCTTTTGAGCCCAAACGTCCCTTTCCCACACACTTGCCACCCTAACCTCTTGCCCTCTCTATCTAGGGGCTAAGATGGAAGTGAAAATAGGAAAGTCAATTCCTATTAAAAACACATGTTATAATGCATTTTGATCCACTTAATCTAATGCTTCTGGACTTTTTTTTTTCAAATATAACTCTATTCTAGCCCAAATATTAAGTTTTCCCAAAGCTGCTGTGATAAAAACTTTGGTTTTAGGTAACCAATTATTTACTAGGTGTTAAGAACAAAAGAAAAGAAGAATGAGCACCCTAAACTTTTCCTTGCCCTCTGCTAACTTTGTCCGCACAATGCTTCTGCACAGCTGCTGGGCAGGCATGGGGAAATGACAGGGGAATCCTTTTTAAAACTCTGCTTTTTTCCCTGATGGCTGCTGTGTGCATTCCCTGGAATGCTTAAGGTCTTAAAGCTTTCCTTCAGGTATGTGGCTTATCTCCAGTAGCCCTTTCCAGAACCCAGCCATTGGGAAGGGGAATCCCTAAGAAGGAATTCCTACTTTCACAGAGAATTATTTACAGAATCACAATGGGGAAGATTAAGCTATATTATCAACAAATATTTATTAGTTAACTCTCTAAGGTGGTCCTGGAATTCAGTTAATTATTACAGAATCACAATTAGGCAGCCTAGTTTAAAGTGGGGTTTTAGTTCTCCTTTTAATCACAATTGAAAGAAACGTTAAGTCCATATTAGTTCAACCGTAGGAGGATTTTCAAAGGAAACTAATCTGTAAAGCACAGAACAGAAATGCCTTGTATAAAAAGAATGGAAGATTTAGCTATATCTGTATGTTCTGCTCATATGAGTTAGAACTAAGTAGTAAGTGATGAATAATTAAGATGAATCACTACTTTTGATTACTGAGTACCCTGATCATATAGCTGTCATTTCACCTTTCTGTATGAGCACGGATGTAGAATTCCTGCTGAAGATACTTTACCAAGGGGCTATTAAAGAAACATTTGTCAAAATATGTAATTTTTTTTTATTGCTTTGGCGGAGCCACACAGATTGGGGGATCTTAGCTCTCCAACCAGGGATCCAACGTGGCTCCCACAGTGAAAGTGCTGAGTCCTAACCACTGGACCGCCAGGGAACGCCCTCAAATAGATAATATTGATAAGTGTATCCTGGCTTCCATCCTCTTAAGGCCAGTGTTTCAGGGTTCATTCTTACAGTATAAGTAGGACTTATTTAACAATCAAATGAGGGGCACTTTACTGTCTATACTATACACTCTACTGTCTGCAGATGGCCCCAAAGGATGAAACCACATTCCCCTCTCCTACCTACTCAACATCAGCATATGCTATCTCTATATTCCCTCCCACCAAAAGCTGCTTTGGGGAAACAATCTGATGAAGTGGTATAAATGACTAATAAGGCTTAAAATATTACCTTTCCCAGGATTATGGCTTTGTGCTAGAGAAATAAACCACTCAAAGGGTTTATTGTGTGGTTTATTTACGGTTTGCCACTCTAGTGGCAAAATTTCAGGTGAATTGGAGGAGGGGTTTTTCGTTATAGGTACTTTTCTAGCCTAAATGGTAATCGGCCAGATAGGTCCTAGTAGGAGTCTAAGTTAAAAAAAAAAAAAAAAAGGCTGGGGGCCAGGGCAGGTTCTAGCCTAGCGACTGGTCCAGTCCTATTTATTTAGGTTTGGGAGTGGGGCGGGGAATGGGAGGTTAGGTTTACTTGAATCTATGATGCCAAATTTAAAGGGGCCTTGAATCCACCTGAGATTAAATGCAACATTGGAATTTCACCATCCATCTGGTCTCCCGCTGGTGTGGGAGACTTTGCTTTAAGAGAGAGAGATATACCACTGATTCTGGTCAAACGCAAAGCAGTTTTTGAAAGTGGGGTAGGAAATCTTTCTTGTGTCGATTAAAAATAGTTTGTATGCTTTTATACAATTGCCAAGATTCATATTCACATAAAATGGATAACTAGCTTACTAGTATACCTGGCTGCCGTTTCTTCTAACTTCCAGCTTAATGCTTTTACGTCTAGTTCAGCACTGAATAAGCCTGAACACTTTGTACTGTCTGTGAACCTTCAACTTCTGCTCTAGGCTAAGGCACTACCTGCGTTAATTCTACCAGTGCTGAAGCAGTTAAAAGCTCCCACCCCTAACAGAAAGTCTTGAATATCTTTGGAGTTATTTCAAGTGTTTATCACTAGCGTACAACTCACTTTGGTAAATAATTCTTTGATGGACTTTATCAACCCCTTCCTTTGGATGCAAGCCAAAAATCATCTGTAGGGCATACAGCTCTTTATTCAAACTTGGTAATAAATAATTATCTTTGGAACACAGACGGAAGAACTGAAGCAGTGACTTCAGGGACACAGAGACTAATTACCGTCATTGTACACGGTTAAGTACAGCAGAGACTGGGGGTGGGGAATGGTTTGTTTCGTTATCTATTGCGCTCCTTCTCGGGGTAAAACAAGGCCGTCTTGTCTGTTAACATATTTAAAGCGGTAACTGCAAAAACTGCAATGTTATGGTTGAGGCGTTTTATGCCATATGTGTTGATAGGAATGCCTAAGCAGCTCTCTCCGCAATAAACGCAAACCCTGCCAGGCTGAGTTTCACTAGGGCCAGCGTAATTCAACGACTGCATCACCGAAACCGCCGGGGTTGGAAGCCTACGTTGCGTTCGGAGTGTATACAATGTTTCCTCTAACAAAGGCACTATCTCGAGGCAATTTCGCGGGCCATTTCCCCCCTCCCAGTGCCAGCTTTGTCTCCCCGCCGGTGTGAGGTCGAGACTTGGAGGAGCCTCAGCTGCGTTGCTGTCCGAGAAAGCTCGGAGCAAGGGCTGGCGTGGGAAGCTCCACCGCGCTGCCGCTGTGGTTTCTTGCAAACTGAGCGTGCCATTAGAGGAAGTTGGAGTGCTGCAGTTGAAAGAGATACCTGCAGCCTTAAAATCGGTTTGGACATGAACCCTTCGCACCGATTACTGTCGTACAAAGAAACTCAATCGGCTGGGGTGCAGGAGGCTTGGGGACTCTCGGTCTCCCAGGCTGGGCGGGGGCAGCCGGGGTCGGCTTCATCCGAGTCCCCCACCTTGGGCAGCCGGGAAGCCGCAGGAAGGCCTCCCAGGCCTGGGTCTGAGCGGGCCTCATGCCGCGCTTCGCAAGCGAACCCCCAGCCGCCGCCGACCCCACCCCCCGGTCCCCGGCCCACGGCCCCGGGCCCGCAGCCCCCCCCCACCCCCACCCCCACCCTGCCGACGTCGGCCCGCACCGCCCCCGCGCGCGGTGACTGGCTCGCGCCGGCCTCCAGCCCGACTGTTGGCGGTTGGGGCGAAGCCCGCGGGAGGCCGCCCCGCCCCCGCCCCCGCCGCGGAGCCGCCGCCGCGCGCAGTCTTTTCCCCCCTCGCCGCCGGGGCGGTGGCGCTGTTGCCGCCGCGGCCTGTGAGGCAGTAACTCCCCTCTGCCCCAGCCCCCTTCCTCCTCCTTTCTCTCCTCTCCCTCCCTCCCCTCCCCGCCCCTCGCACTCTCTCGGTCGAGTGAATGTGGCGCGGTGGCGCGGGAGGCAGCCTCGGCCCCTGCCGCGGCCCCGCGAGCTCGTGAGGAGACGAAGCCGCCGCCTGCCCCCACCCCCTGCGCTTCCCGGGGGAGCCGCCGCCGCCGCCGCCGGGGAAGAAGAACGAGGAGGGGAGCGAGGGGACGGCGGCGGGGAAACGGGAGAGGGAGGAGAAGAGGGCTCGAGGGCGAGAAGGGAAAGCGGGGAGGGACGGACGGAAGGACGGACGGCCCGACGGACGGCCCGGGGAGGGGGCCGCCATCGAGCCTGTCCGGCCCCTCGGCTCTAGCTCGGGGCGGCCGCGGCGGCGGCGCAGGCGAAGGGCGCGGCAGGCGCTATCGAGACAATAACCCCGCCGCCCGGCTCCGGGGGCGGCGGCGAGAAGGAGGTGGCGGCCTAGCGCGGCCGAGGCTCGCCCAGCGCACCGGCGGCGTCTTCGCCCCCCGCCGGCCAGGTTCTGCCGCCGTCGGGTGTCGGGGCGCGCGGGTCGCCCGGAGTCCCAGGTTCGCAGCTGACGCCCCCTGCCCTCCCCCTCCCCGGCGCGCGTGGAGCTGGTTTTCCGGGTTCCTCTGGACCGAGTTGGATCCTGCTGCTCGCCACGGCAGGAAGTGAGTTTCGCACGGTAATTCCGGGCGGTGTCACGAGTGAAAAGTTTTTGTTTTACGGCGGAGATCCTAGTTGGGTCTGGGAAACTCCTGCAGAACTCGAGACCAGGAAACCAGTCCGCGTCCCAGCCCCCACCAAAGCCACCTACTCTTCCTACTGCGGGAGGCCACTTCACATCCGCTCTCACCAGAGAGAGAAATTCGGCTGGATCCGAAGTGACTAATGAAGGGAAGGAAATCATGTCAGGCGAAGCCTTGAAAAAGCGGCCCTGAGACACTGCCCGACCGAAAGGTAATTTTCACAAGTGTCTACGAGTCACAAAGCTCCCGGGCCAGGAAAGTGAGGGAACTTTAGCGTTTTTCACTTTTTCTGAAGTTCACCTAGATTCTCCCTTTCTGATGTCGAACTGGATAGTGTTTTGGGTGCTGAATAGTAGAACTGATTTTATTCCTTCTTCTACCATCTGGATTCTGGTTATTTTAGAAGAGGTTGTAAGAGTGCGGTGGGTCGAAAGGTTTTCAGCAATCCGAGGAAGGAGTGCCTTTGTTCGGCACAAGGTCCAGAAGTTTTAGTTTCTCGGAACATATACGATGTATATTTCTGATTTATTAAGTTGCTGAACCCGGCAACTTATTGTTTTGTAAAAAAGTTAGGTCACTGCGGGGAGGGATTTGCTGCTGCTGAGATGGCTGCCACATTTGTTTATACTGTTACCAATTACTTGGCTTTTGTGTTTAATTGTATATAGAGATTTTTTTAGTACCAACCTTTATGGGTATATTTCATTTGGATCTTATAAGCCAAAAACTTTGCCATTCTTAGTCGTTTTTCTAGGTGGGTAATACATTTCTTCAATAACTTGTTCCTTTCAGACATTTAGAACTTGATAATACTTGTTGGGTTAATTAATTGAAAGCAACTGTCGGCTAGGTTTTTCTTGTCACTGACTTAGTAGAAAGAAAAAGGAGGGAGTAAGTATTATGGACAAAGAGAGAGTTATAATTAAAAAACAAACGTGAACACCTGTAAGTGGTTTGGCTTGTTAGGACTTCTGTGCAGTTCAGAACAGAAGATACAGGAAGGGAAGTAAAACGCTTAAAACAGTTTTCATGGGCATCATCACGTTGATTGTGATAAACAGCTGTGCTTTTTGAATAGTACAGTATTTACATTTTTGTGTTGGCCCAAGTGTTTTGGCCGGTTCTGCCGCCCAGAAAGTGATGAGTATCTGCCTTGGGGGCAGGGATTAGTGAAGCAGGGGGGACATTCCACCAGTCAGTTATAGATGTAAACACTTCTGAACCAGTCCATAGTCTGTATAGATGAAACTAGTTTTGGTCGCAGCAAACACAAACGGTTTCTTCAGTGGTGTTTTAATGTGTGTCTTTTTAAGGTGGTTTTTTCCCCCAGTACTTTTGTGGTAAAGGGAGGTGAAAGATAGTACTGTGCTTTTAAATAAATATTAAATAAATATGGTATTTTGTTGGTAGGTGTATCTTAAATATAAACTGATGTTTATTTGCCCATGCTACCTCAAGGAAAAATAGGTGGCTTTCTTTAGTTCAAAGACGAGAAAAGGTAGGTCTTAAAGAACAGGATCAAATTATTTCACAAGTATATTTCAGAATGGGAATCTTTTAAGTCGTACCCTGTACTGTTTTGAATTTTTCCCTAGAGCTTAGTCTCTGGAGCTCCTTTTTAAAATTTTTTTAATTTTTTAAATTGTTGGTAAGATTTGTGACCCATCAGGTAATTCCTGTTAGGTCAAAGTGGCTTTATCCAGAAATTTAAAGCGTATAACTAATCTACTTTATGATTTTGGGACGTATCATTAGGCAACAAAAGAGGTTATTCTTGGGCATCTGAAAGAGGGGAACAAAATAAATGGCACTGAACTTCGGTTTCCTTATATGGTTTATACTTGGCTTCCGAGCAGCAAAACCTTAATAGAGCAAGTCTTTTATAGAGAATTATCACTTTGCGAAAATGTTTCTCTGCATTAGTGAATTTTACTTATAAAAAGTATTATAGCCCTCGAAAATACCTACTTAAATAAATCCCTGTTTTTAAATATAGCTCTTGATTTTTTTTTTTCCTTGAGGGAGCAATAGTATGTTTAAATGCAGACAACACATTTTTAAAAGTGAGATGTTCACCTTTGTAGTTGCCTCTGAGTCCTTTTTTTCCCCTTAACAAGGCAAAATTTACTTTTCAGTTTACTTAGAATTTTATTAGGTTAGCACTGAATTAACGTAATGAATTTTAGGTTTTATACTATTGTCAAACTATAAATATTTTTCAAAGTCTTGTTTAAAATGTGACAGTGAAAAGAGGTTTGAAAAAGATGATAATTAAAATATTTTAAAATGGCTTCAAATTTTGGATACTGTTAACATTGTGTGGGTTTTCTTAGATTAAATTGGCAAATCTAGAGTATGTCCAAGGTGTTTGCGCAAAATGCGCTCTTAATGGCACTGTTTATTGAAGGTACTTAAGAGTATTCCATAGTGATAAACTTAATCTTTCAACTAATTCAAATATTATGTTATGAAGTCTGCCTGTTTGAGAACAAACTATTACAAACTTCATGTATAAAAAGCTTACAGAGGTTCAAATATGGAAAGCAAATTTTTATTGCATTTTTTTAATTAATGAAGTGATAATTATGGTTAGAGACATTTTGCATGTATCATTGGTAAATCTCTAAAATTCAGGTATTTTAGGAATATTGGTATTGAGCTCTTGGTAGTAAATGATGCCTTTAAGAAACACATGAAAATTTTAGAAAATTAGGTGCATATTTGGGAATTTATTTTAAATAATTGCTTATAGATGACATGGTTTAGAGTGTAAGCTGTTTTTTGCTTAGAAATAGATTATGGCAGTGTTTACAAAGTATTTGGGATTATGCAGATTTTAGTTATGTTGGATAGGAAAGTAATCTTTTTTTGTAATTGCTGCTTACCTAGATTCTCTTTAAACAGACTTTGTTGCTTACGTTTTTGTCCGTTGCTCATCCATTTCTCTGTCACATGTCTTGTTTTTATTCTGGGAACACCTGTGTTATAAAGTCCTAAAGATGCCTTTCTGTTTTCCTTTTAACATATATTGTACACTTGTTTAGCTGTTAATAATAGATTATTCAGTATTTTTTTTTAATTAATTGGTTTATTTTTTGGCTGCGGTAGGTCTTCGTTGCTGCACACGCGCTTTCTCGTTGCTGTGGCTTCTCTTGTTGCGGAGCACGGGCTCTAGGCGCGTGGGCTTCAGTAGTTGTGGTGCACAGGCTCAGTAGTTGTGGCTCGCGGGCTCTAGAGCTCAGGCTTAGTTGTGGCTCGTGGGCTTAGTTGCTGCACGGCATGTGGGATCTTCCTGGACCAGGGCTCGAACCCGTGTCCCATGCGGATTCTTTTTTTTAAATTATTTTATTTAATTTTTACTGCGTTGGGTCTTTGTTCCTCTGCGCGGGCTTTCTCTGGTTGCGGCGAGCAGGAGCTACTCTTCATTGTGGTGCGCGGGCTTCTCATTGCAGTGGCTTCTCTTGTTGCGGAGCTTGGGCTCTAGGCGAACGGGCTCAGTAGTTGTGGCGCATGGGCTTGGTTGCTCTGCGGCATGTGGAATCTTCCCGGGCCAGGGCTCGAACCCGTGTCCCCTGCATTGGCAGGTGGATTCTTAACTACTGTGCCACCAGGGAAGTCCCGATTATTCAGTTTTTAAATGCACACTGTTTGCCATGAAAAATGTGTATGTGGATTATGCTCGGTAATATCTGCTTTTGAATTGTCTAAGGAAATAAGCTCAGCACTTCTGCCTTCTACTTTTCTGTGATTTACTTCCTATTATTATTATTATTATTTTTCGGCGGTACGCGGGCCTCTCACTGTTGTGGCCTCTCCTGTTGCGGAGCACAGGCTCCGGACGCGCAGGCTCAGCGGCCATGGCTCACGGGCCCAGACGCTCTGCGGCATGTGGGATCTTCCCGGACCGGGGCACGAACCCGTGTCCCCTGCATCAGCAGGCGGACTCTCAACCACTGCGCCACCACGGAAGCCCACTCCCTATTATTTTTTGTTTATTTCTTGGTGCCTATCATCACTTGAAATGTACTACATCATTTTTCATATTTAACTTTTTCTGTCTTTATAAAAAAAAATCTAGCTGTTATTCGGCTTTCTCTTCTAATTCCTTTATCTTCCTATTTTTATAGTTAGCTTCATTTACTTCCCCTATTTTCTCCATGTTCAGTTCTTGTTTTTTAATTATATTTTGCCCTTCTCCTCTTTTTGAACTTTACTAGTCTATGCTTATCACTTAAAAAGTTGTTTAAAACAGTAAAAAATATTTATTTGCTCAGCTCCATTGAACTCTGAATATCCTTTTTCATTCCAACTCAGTTTACATGTCAGTATTAACCTAATACTCATCAGTGTATTTGTTTTTATTTATGTTTTGTTTCAATTCTTTTTTTTCTCTTTAATATCACCAGATTTACCTGTTAAGATAATATCATGGTGTTATGTATTCTTATATTAACCCTCCCGCCAATACCTTCTTGCTTTATTATGCTTTCAGCCTCCTAAAACACTCAAGCTTATACCTCCATACCTCCCTTCCCTATTTGTTCCTTTCCTTCCTGTCCTACCTCTCAAATTAGGTGTCTTCTCCGTCAGTGTCCCTAAATTTTTGAAATTGCCTTCTTTTGTCTGTTTTTATGAAATAAACAGAGTGGAATTCTATCACTCACTTTATTCTTCTCACTTCAGATTTTGTTTCAGGTACCATTGGATTAAGGCCACGCCAGGCTTTATAATTGATAGTATGTGAGACAATAGGAAAGAATATCTAAAAATTAAGTTAATAAAAGAAGATTCTACTTATCTGGAAGTTATCTACCTATGACTTTAGGTATATAGAGCGTGGTAGAAGAACTAGAAAATAATAAAAGAGACATTTAAGTAATCAAAATAGATGTAATAAAATCTGGGGACTTCATTCATAGGGACATCCTTATTCAGAGCCCATTTGTTTTTTGTTTTTTTTTTTGCGGTGCGCGGGCCTCTCCCGTTGCGGAGCACAGGCTCTGGAGGCGCAGGCCCAGCGGCCATGGCTCACGGGCCCAGCTGCTCCGCAACATGTGGGATCTTACCGGACCGGGGCACGAACCCGTGTCCCCTGCATCGGCAGGCGGACTCGCAACCACTGCGCCACCAGGGAAGCCCGCCCATTTGTTTTTGATTATACTGAGCTGTTTCCTGCCTTTTTGATGTACTAGAAGAGGTGAGGAAGCACACTGACAGCATCATGAAGCTAGGGCCTATGATATTGGGTGGGCCAAAAAGTTCATTCAGGTTTTTCATAAGATGTTGCAGAAAAACCCAAACAAACTTCTTGGCCAACCCAATACAATGAGGGAATAGAAGAGTGGAAAAGAAGACTGAGTAACTTAGAAAACAGAGTAGTCTCACAACACGGGAAATATAGCCCATATTTTGTAATAAGTATAAATGGAAAGTAACCTTTAAAAATTGTATACAAATAAAAAGTTAAAAAAAAATAGAGTAGTCTCAGACAACTTGCTTTGCGGATGAGTGCCTTATACGTTTTATTTGTCTTTAGGAGGATTCACTCTATTATAGCATAGTATAATTACAAGTAATAGTAACTAGCCCTAAGGCAGCTGTTCTCAAACTTTTTGGTCTTAGGATCCCTTTACTCTCTTAAAATTTACTAAGAACCCCACAGAGCTTTAGTTTATGTGGGTTATATTTATTATATTTCCTGTATTACAAAATTTTAAAAATTAATTAAAAAATAATAAACCATTGCCTGTTAGTGTAACCCTCTTTTAATAAAAATATTTTTTAAAAATTAAATTAGGTTTTTTTAAAAAACCTGTTTTCCAAAACAAATCTTAGCAAAGAGTGGCATTGTTATATGTATTTGGAAGTCTCTTGTGTTTGGTTGAATAGAAAACAGCTTGATTCTCATATCAGCTTCTGCATTCAATCTTGCAATATATTGTGTTGGTTGAAGTATATGAAGAAATCTTGTATTATACAGACATGTGGTTGGAAAAGGAAGAGGTATTTTAGCCAACATTTGACAAGTGGTAGTTTTTTAAAGGAGAGCTGCAGTGTTGAATCTGAAACCATATCACTGAATTTTCCATTTCTTGTTATCTGAAAATCCGTGGTGTATCTTGCACTTCGAATGAATCTTTCACCTGTTTATGATTTCATAACACTGTGTATTGGTTGTTTGGGAAATACAGGTTCATTGAGTTACACATTTTTTCCCCAAAGTTGACACATTTCATTATGCAGTAACAAAACCAAAAAAGTTGTTAATGTCACCAGTAATCTCATCAGAAGTCCTTAATACGAAGCTGTAAAGCTCAGGGTGGCAGATATAAGTTTTCCACAATTCTAAATTTTCACTTGGAAGCTCGAATATTAATCATGGGTAACAAATACTGTCAGTGTTTTTCCGTTGAAGTTACAGGCTTACTCGGTTTATTTTTGAGAAAATGTCTGCCAAATTCCTAAGTCTATATGACCATAATTTCTCATTCTCTCTTTAAGGTCAAAATGTTGTTCCATTAAAAAAAGGCTAATTCAGTTCACAACTCAAAGTAATTTACACAAGTGCTCTTCCTCAAGGTTGCTATTTCTCCACATAGAATATGAAGAAGACATGTATCGAAGAGTTGAGACTTAATAAAATTATTATTTTGGGAGGGGGATTCTCTGGCGGTCCAGTGGTTAGGACTCACTGCAGAGGGCCGGGGTTCGATCCCTGGTCAGGGAACTAGGATCTCGCAAGTCACGTGGCACGGCCAAATTAAAAAAAAATTTTTTTTTTTATTGCTTCATTAAAGATATACTTGGGCTTCCCTGGTGGCACAGTGGTTGAGAGTCCACCTGCCGATGCAGGGGACATGGGTTTGTGCCCCTCTCACAACAGTGAGAGGCCCGCGTACCACGAAAAAAAAAAAAAAGATATACTTAAGTGAAAGTGGCATTTGAAAAGAAATCTGGGAATATGTAATGGTGCTAGTCGAGCTTGATGTCACTGTGTGCTAAGATGCTAGCGATTTTACCCACCATTGCTGTCAGTATAGTGGGAAAGGGCAAATGATGTTTTAATATTACGATGAAAATAGTATTGACCTTGAAAAGTCCTTGAAAGTCTCCCAGGACTTCCAGGGCCCATTGACCACACTTTGAGAACTTAGCTGGATGTTGGTATTTGTGGAGCTTTTGTTACTTGCTTTGATTTTTTTTTTTTCTTTTCATTCTGGGAGAATCCTGAGGCTTGATTGTTTAGCTCATTAATTTGGTCTTCAGTTCTTTTCAATTATTTCATTACTTTTTTGGGAAGGAAAATAGAATTTCTAAGAACTCTTGCTTTGCATTTTCATAGGAGTTGATTTTTATTTTTTGGTTGTATTTTTGGTCCACACATAAGCTCTTGAATCTCTGAGATATATATTACTTTTACATTGACTTCTGTTTGCTCTGTTAAAAATATAGGAAGTTTGTTCTTGTGCTTGGTATATCCATCATGCTTTTGGTTTTTCCTCAAATGTTAGATTTTTCATTGTAAAGTTTTATATGATGGTCCAGACTATAGTATTGGTCATTTAAATGTATTTCCCCAGCCCAAGTGAATCCCAGTTTTTCTGTCTTTGGTGTATTTAGCTAATGGGTTTCTCCTTAGGGTAGCTTGTTCTCTTACACATATTTCTTGTCCCTCAGGAGATAATATTCCCCTGTTTCACAGTTATACTGTCCAAATGTCAGATCTCCCACAGTATTGAGAGCTGTGCTGGAGGCCTTAGCCATGCAGCTGTTCTACTATGGTTTTATTACCTGGCTGACTGCCCGGGACACACACTTCTTCCAATGGTTCTTGCTAAGAAAACTTATCCTTTTTGGAGATCCCACTTTATACTTGTCTTGTGTATCTGGTTCTTCAGATGTGTTTTGTTGTCATCCGCCCTGTCCACCACCACCCCCGCCCCGCCCCAATCCACTTTTTATTCTCTATAAATTCCTTTCTGTTCTTATCTGTAGATGTACCCCTCCTAGGTTTTTTAGTGCCACTATAGTTTTTTTTTGTAATTTTTTTTTCATATTTTAAAGTTTGGAACAATGACAGATACACAGGAAAGTTAGTAGCATAGTACAAAGAATTTTTTTTGTTCCTGACCCATTTGATAGTAAGCTGTCCACCTCTGATGCCTCATCACCCCCAGATACTTTAATGTTTATTTCCTACAAACAAGGGCATTCTCCTACATAATAACATCATAACTATTAAATTAGGAAGTTAACAAGAATACATTACTAACATCTGAATCTGACAAATCATCCCAATGTCTTTTAGATTAAAAGTAGTTTAGAATCATGTATTGCATTTAGTCGTCATGTCTCTTTAGTCTTCTTTAATCTGGAACAGTTTTTATCTTTACTTTCAGGGGACTGACTTGATACTTTGAAGATTATAGCTCTAGCTATTTTGTAGGATAACCCTTAATTTGCATTTCTCTGACATTTTAATTAGATTTTCATTATTAGATCTTTGGCAGGATTATCATGGAAGTGGTGTTGCATTCTTCTCCTGTATCTTATGAGGTGCCAGGCAATTTCAGTTGTCCCATTATTGATAGGAATTGGTTATGTGATTAAGGTTGTAAGTGCCGGACATTACCTATGTCAAGGTACTCCTTTCTCATTTGTAATTAATATTTTTGGGCTAGGTGTTGAAACTATGTAAATATTTTGTTCCTCATCAGATTTTTAATGTATTCCTTTATTTACATCTCTGTCTATTCATGATTACCTATTATATTCACTGAGTTATAATCTACTATCATTTATTTTGGTACTCAAATTGTTGTTGATTAGGCTAGTGGGAACCCCTTCCATCTGGTTTATTTTCTTTTTGACATACCTCTTCCTTCTTTGAGCACTTTTTGTATCTAGCACAATATGCTGTTCCAGACTTACCTTCAAACTTGCCGCAGTTATTTTTAGTGGAAAATGGTACTTAGAAGCCAAGATTGGGGCACTTCTTGTGCTCATTGCTCTTGGAGTGTTGCTGCACCTGGCCTTCTTAGTATATAGAGGTAGGGGATATTTTTATGTGCACGCACGTACACATTCACATTTACATCTATATTTCTATAAATATTCTATTTTGATTTTGCAGTGGTACTTCTGGTTCTAATCCAGCACCACAGAGTTCATTCTAGTGTTTTCCCTTTCCATATTTGTAACTTTTTTCTGATAGTGAGAACTAGTTTTGTTTCTGTACTTTTTTTTTTTTTTGGTGAGGGAGATGAGTTAAACATTTGATGAGACATTTTCAGCCAGAAGTCCCTGTAGTCCAGTTAATTTTTGACGTATTTCTAAAGGGATAAAATTCTAAAATGTAGCACGTGGTAAAATATACTTAGGTGAAATATTTCATTCCTTAGTAATTCCAGGTTACTATATGAAAGGTGGATGGAATGAATCAGTATGTTTATGGTCTATGTTGGATAGGTTCCTTATGGAGATAATGTTGGGGCTCTATTTTAGTATGAATGCAGTGATTTTGGTGCAATTGTATTTTTCCATATGAAGGCTTTATTGTTTATATAATCCCAAAGTTTGGAGCGTGTATCTTATTTTCTTGATAATTGTGTCCTTGGAATTTCAAACCTTAGACCAATTCTAGAATGCTGTGGGCTGGGGTAGGAGAAAGTTGTGTCATTTGTATTAGGGCCGCCACAAGAAACGTGTAATCTAAAAATGAATCTCCTTGCTGAGGCTATCACCCAGTCTAGAATAAGTTGGTTTGACTTCCCCCATCCCTGGAGATTTTGGAAGTGATTTTAGAGGCATATTGGGATATCTTTTTGTGGCTAGAATAGATTTACTCTCAGTCTTAGGAAAAGATAAGGATCCTGGTGGCAACAAACGGATTCTTTGGGTGCCCTGTTAATCTCTGGGTACTTGAAAAGATTTAGTTAATTGTCCTGGGGCTAGCTGAAGAATATCAGAGACTTTGTATAGTAGATGCAGTTCGATGGGTCAGAGGTACCTGATAGCAACATAATGTCCTATATGCTCTTTCTTTTGAAAATTGTTCCCAAGCTAGAAACCCTGAGAGTCTGTCTTCTTTATCTTTTTTGAACTTGGTTATTGAAATCAGTACCATTTCTATCAATTCTGTCTTTTAGGTGTCTATAGAGTGACATACTTTAGGGTAGGCTTGGAGGGCTGGACAAGGTACAAGCACTGAGAGGCTTTTTTTAGGCAAAGGGCTAAAACAATTACCTTATTTTTTTTTTTAACTCGTTGTACAAATTCAAATACAGAAATTTATAATATAGAAGATGAAAATTCCCTATAATTCCACTTCCCAGAGATCCTCAGTGTGTTTTTTATTCTTCTGAAGACTTCTGTATGTATTCAAACATGTAAGTGTGCATGTGTGTACATGTGTAAGTATCTTTAAATAAAAATGGAAGATATATTTCATTTATATTTAAGGGGATATAGTAGGTATGTATATGTGTTAATTAGCATTAGAATTGTTTCTCGGTTGTTATACATGTTGATGGAAAATTAATCAGTCCATCTAAGAATTGGAAAATTATATTTGAGCCAAATTTGAGGATTATAACCTGGGAAGAGCATCTCAGAAAGCTCTGAGAACTATTCCACCTATTAGAAGTCAACACATAGTATATAAGTTTTTTTTGAGACAGAGGGCTGTACGATAAATTATTGACAGTTTACATAATCCAGATATAAGTGCCATTGTGGTGGGTCATGTGAGCCTTTACAGGGTCAAGAAGGAATGGTATCCTTTGAGTCGACGTGTTGATGCTGGCAGAATGTTGCTGTTTATGGTTGAGCAGGTATTCCTGCTGATGGGGGAGGTTTGGTCAATGCATAATGTGGATACACAATGTACAGTGTGAGGAGAGGGCAGAGAAAAATTTTACATTTAAATTTCTCTTGCCATAAATATGAATTTTGTTTCATATACATGACAGTGCTGTACAGAATATAGGTTTATTCTTGTATTCTTTGCATGTAAATTTTTACACTTGTATGAATTTTTTCTGGTGGATAAATACCTAAAGTGCATTTGCTATGTGTGTAGTTGAAATTGATAGAATCAGATTCCCTCTGAAGAGTTTGTATCCATTTATACTTCCACCAATTATATATGAGAGTACCTCTTTATGAGCATTCTTGAACAAATTGGATATTAGCTAAAGTACTTGTGCAAATCTGAGACAGGCAGCATAGTAGTATATATATAACATAGGCTTTGGAGTCAGATTGCAACTTACTAACTGTGATGTTGGCAAGTTAAATGTAAAAATTCTTTTAGGAATATTACATATTTGTATGCCTTTTGTGTTCTACATGGATTTAGTTGACTTGTTACTTATATGCTTTAGTTATGGTGTTTGCCATTTAGACGTTTAAATTTTAATGTAGTCATATTTGTCAGTCTGTGCATTTTTGGGCTTAAGGGTATTCTTAGAAAGGATTAATGCCAAGATTATAAAAATAATAACCTAAGTTTTCTTACTTTGACTTAAGGAGTGAAATAATTATCTAGATTGATTCTCTCCAAATTTCTAACCAGTTGTTGTAACACCATTTGTTGAATAAATCACCTTTTTTACTTCTAAAATTCTATCTTTATCAATAGAAAATTCCCAAATATACTTAATCTATATGAAAGTCTTCTTTTTTATTTATTGTGTTTTTGTTATGCTATCTTCATTTTCCCTCCTCTCCTCATTATAGTATGCTTAATATCTGGAAGTGTCACTTTATTATTCTACTTTTGAAAAAATTTTCCAGGTGAACTTGAATCATTAAGTTCTAAAAATACTACTTGTTGGTATGTTGATTGAGAGTGCTTGAATTTATAGATAGTTTAAGAAGTAATTGATACCTTTACAATAGCATATCTCTTTCTAGGAAAGTAAATTTTCCATTTATTTAATACTTTATGCCCATCAGTGGATTTTATGATTTTCTTCTTGTCATATCCATGTTTCTTATTACTATGCATATTTTTTGTTATTGTTAAGAATTAATGTATATTTTTTCATTAAGCTTATTTCCAAAAAACTTAATGGAGGGAAGGTGAGAGCTGCTGCTGTTATGAATGGGGCTATTTCTTTCATTGTATTTTTATCTGGATACTTAAATGGAGGGAGGAGATTGATTTTTCATATTTATTACCTACTGCATTCTACTGAGGACTTTTTAAAAATTGCTAATAGAGTTTTAGATGGTGTGGTATATCTTCTAGGTATATAATTATAGATGAACGAGTAACAGCACCTTTGTGAAAATTGAATTATAAATATACTAAATTGTATAGTCTCATGTATTATAATTTAATATGCATCCTGACAAGTACTTAGTAACCTATCTTTTCAACTGTAAAATTCTTCCCTCATATCCTTTTTCTTTTAATACAGCAGATTCTTATTATCTATTTTACACATATTAGTGTATATATGTCAATCCCAATCTCCCAATTCATTCCACCATCACCACCCCCTGCCCGCTTTCGCCCCTTGGTGTCCATACATTTGTTCTCTACATCTGTGTCTCTATTTCTGCCTTGCAAACCGGTTCATCTGTACCATTTTTCTAGATTGTACATATATGCGTTAATATACAATATTTGTTTTTCTCTTTCTGATTTACTTCACTCTGTATGACAGTCTCTAGGTCCATCCACGTCTCTACAAATGACCCAATTTCATTCCTTTTTATGGCTGAGTAATATTCCATTGTATGTATATGTACTGCATCCTCTTTATCCATTCATCTGTCGATGGGCATTTAGGTTGCTTCCATGACCTGCCTGTTGTAAATAGTGCTGCAGTGATCATGGGGGTTCATGTGTCTTTTTGAATTATGGTTTTCTCAGGGTATATGCCCAGTAGTGGGATTGCTGGGTCATACGGTAATTGTATTTTTAGTTTTTTAAGGAACCTCCATACTGTTCTCCATAGTGGCTGTATCAATTTACATTCCCACAAGCAGTGCAAGAGGGTTCCCTTTTCTCCACACCCTCTCCAGCATTTGTTTGTAGATTTTCTGATGATGGCCATTCTGACCGGTGTGAGGTGATACCTCATTGTCGTTTTGATTTGCATTTCTCTAATAATTAGTGATGTTGAGCAGCTTTTCATGTGCCTCTTGGTCATCTGTGTGTCTTCTTTGGGGAGATGTCTGTTTCCTCATTTCCTTTTGTTGCTTGAGATCATCCTCCAACATTAGGATAGCAGTCTGATTAATGTAGTCTTCAACGAGGGGATTTTTATTGTTGCCCAGGAGTTTTCATTTAATCATACTATCTTTCTCTAGCATTGTCTGGCTGGGGGAATTGGAAAGGGAACAAGAAAACTTGCTAAATTCTGAGCTTGATTTAAGTAGAAGTTGGTTCCTTCGATCACTATTCTGCCCCGTAACTGTCTCTCGAAGGTGACTTCAGTGGTATGAGAATGGCTTCTTGAACCTTGTTCCTTTACTGCTTTTTGATTTATTTCTGAGAAAAATGCTACTACTTACAAACATTTTCCTTCAACTCTTAGTATTTAGTGTGATGCACAGTAGTATTATGTATATCTTTTTTTTTTTTTTTTTTTTTTTGCGGTACGCGGGCCTCTCACTGTTGTGGCGTCTCCCGTTGCGGAGCACAGGCTCCGGATGCGCAGGCTCAGCGGCCATGGCTCACGGGCCCAGCCGCTTCGCGGCATGTGGGATCCTCCCGGACCGGGGCACGAACCCGTGTCCCCTGCCTCAGCAGGCGGACTCTCAACCACTGTGCCACCAGGGAAGCCCCTGTGTATCTTTTAATGATAGTTATTTTGGTCCTTTATTTGATCATAATAGTAAACTCTTTCTAGCTATGTAGTTCATACACATAGTAAATGTTTCCCAAGAGATCTTTGCCACTGCTTACACCCTAGTTTATTTTTGTCAATTTACATGTTTCACTGACCTTGATCATATCCTTCCTTTTAATATATTTAATAGATAATTTGGTATAAATGAAAGACGTTCCCCAGAATGCTGATATTTTCCTCATATTCAGTGGATTTTATCACTGAAAGCGACTTAGAAACAGTCTAGTCTAAGTAACCACTCTTTTCTTTTCAGTTAACAGAAGGGGAAACTTTTGGCCCAGAGGGAGAGGTGAAATCCTAGAGGTCATTTAGTTTATTAGTGACATAAGTGAGATTCAAAAAATTAATCCAGGGAGTTCCCTGGTGGTCCAGCGGTTAAGACTTGGCTCTTTCACTGCCATGGCCCTGGGTTTGATCCCTGGTCGAGGAACCAATATCCCACAAGCTGCGTGGCACGGCCAAAAAAAAAAAAATCTCGGTTTCCTGACTCTGGCTTTTTTTTCCCTTATACCAGAATTTTACTTGGTATGTTCTGAAGTGGATAGTTTCTGTAGAATAGCACTATTTTTTTTTAAATTTGCTAAATGTTTATTTTGTGCCTCCTTTCAATTCTCATCTTCCCTCCCCCTCCCCCAGCTTTATTGAGATACAGTTGACATGTAACATTGTGTAAGTTTAAGGTGTATAATGGGTTGATTTGATACACATGTATTGCCATATGATTACTGCCTTTGGGGTAGCTAACACTTCCATCACCTCACATACTCACCTTTTCGTTTTTGTGGTGAGAGCATTTAAGATCTACTAACTTAGCAACTTTCAAGTGTATAATACTTGTTAACTATAGTCAATCATAATGCTGTGCATTAGATCCCTAAAACTAAATCCTTCTTTCCTTTGTTTCTCGTCACCCCAGCCCCCAGAACTATACTTCTAACTGCAGCTAGAACAGCACTATTTTCCAAATATTTTTAATAGGTGTTATAGAAAAAAAGTTCTGGGTTCATGTAAGTGAGGACACCTTGAGTTAATACACCTTTTCTTTTTCCTTTGGCACATTCTAGTTTGTCATAGATGATTGTTTTTAATTTTAGAAATAACTGGAATACAGCTCAGTTTACAAAAAAAAAAAACCCATCAATATTTGAGCCAAGAAGTTTCATGGAAAGAGTTATACTAAAGCAGCATGCAATTTGTAATCTCACATTTTAAAAAATATACTTTTTATTTTTTGCCTCTTTCTACTCATCCATCCAGCCCAACCCCATTGTTTCCACTGAAGCTTCCCCAAATTTTTGAGAAGTTTTCCCTTCTTTGGATTTATAACTTAAATTTTTTTTAGATTATGATAAAAGTTCACGTAACATAAACTTTACTGTCTTAACCATTTTTAAGTGTACAGTTTAGTGGTATTAAGTACATATTGTTGTGCATCAGTCACCACCATCCATCTCCAGAACTCCTCATCTTGCAAAATTGCAATTCTGCGCATTAAACAATAACTCCCTGTTCCACTCCTCCTCCTCCCCACTGTTGGCAGCCACCATTCTACTTAATTTTCTCTATGCTTTTCACTGCTTTAAGTGCCTCATAAAAATAGAATCGTATAATATTTGTCCTTTTGCTTCCAGCATATTTCACTTAGCATAATGTCCTCAAAGTTCATTTGTGTTGTAGCATATGTCAGGATTTCCTTTTTAAGGCTGAATATTCCTTTGTATGTAACCGCATTTTGCTTCACTATTCATCTGTCATGGACACTTGGGTTGCTTCCATGTTTTAGCTATTGTGAATAATGCTGCCATAAATATGGGTGTACAGATACTACTCTTCAAGACCCTGCTTTCAGTTCTTTCGGGTATATACGCAGAAATGGAATTGCTGGAACATATGATAATTTCATTTTTAGTTTTTTGATAAACTGCCATATTGTTTTCCACAGTTACCTGTACTATTTTATTTTACATTTCCACCAACAGAGCCCAAGTGGTCTAATGAGAGGTCTAATTTCAGTATATCCTTGCCAACACTCCCTTTCTGTTTAGTTTTGTTTTTTGGATAGTAGCTATCCTGATGCCTGTGAAGGTGGTATCTCATCATTTTGATTTACATTTCTTAATGACGAGTGATTTTGAACATCTTTTTGTATGCTTGTTTATATGTTTTCTTTGGAGAGATGTCTTCGCCCATTTTTGAATCTGGTTGTTCTGTTGTTGTTGAGCTTTAGGAGTTCTCTGTATTCTGGATGTTAATCCCTTACCCAGATATATGATTTGCAAATATTTTCTTCCATTTTGTGGGTTACCTTTTTCTCTATTGATAGTGGCTTGAGGCACAAAATTTTTTTAATGTTGATGAAATCCAGTTGTCTAATTTTTCTTTTGTTGCCTCTGCTTTTTGTGTCATAGCCAGGAACTCACTGCCAAATCCAGTGTCATGAAGTTTTTCCCTATGTTTTCTTCTAAGAGTTTAGTTTGGATTGTAACTTTTAAAAAGTGCTTAGCTATTTAATTTAAAACTTAAATATATAAACTCTTCTAATTATTTTTGGATATTTTGGTTAGCTTAACTAAATTTTTTCTTTTTAAAATAAAAGTAAAAATGCTAGCATTTTTCTCTCTTCCCCTAGTTTATTAATGTTGCATTTCGGGCTTCTCTTTGGAGCTAAACCTTTTATTTTGAGATAATTGTAGATTCACATGTAGTTTTAAGAAATAATATAGTGAGATTTTTCCCCTTGAGGGAACATCTTGAAGAATTATAGTACAGTATCACAACCAGGATATTGAAATTGATAGTCAGGATACAAAATAGTTCCATCATCACAAGAATCCCTGTTGTTGCCCTTTTATTACTACAATAACATCTCCTTCCCATACTTCCCTCCCTCCCTTTTTGTCTTTTCAAAACTGTGTAAATGGAGTCATATAGTATATAACTTTTGGGATTGGCTAATTGCCTAATTCGCTGGAAATTCATCAAAGTTGTTGCTTATAGTAATAGCTCATTGACTTTTATTGCTGAGTGATATTCCACAGTATGGATGTACTACCAGTTTGTTTAACTGTTTCATGTTGAAGGACATCTAGGTTGTTTCCAGTTTTGGGCTATGAACATTCATGTACGGGTTTTTCTGTGGAGATAAGTTCTCATTTTTCTGGGATAAATGTCTGAGTGTAATGCTGTGTTGTGTAGTTTAATTTTATAAGAAGCTGTCAGAGTGCTTTCCAGAGTGGTGGTACTAGTTTGCATTATTCTCACCAGCAGTGTATGAGAGATCCAGTTTTTCCACATCCTTACCAGTATTTGATGGTGTTACTATTTCTTTCTTACTACTTTTTATTTTAGCCGTTCTTTTTGGTACATAGTGGTATCTCATCATATTTTAATTTTCATTTCCCTGATGGTTAATGATGGTGAATATCCTTTATATGATTATTCACCATCTGTATATCTCTTCACTGCAATGTCTGTTCTTGTTTTTCGTCCACTTTCTAGTTATATATATATATTTTTTACAGTTGCATTTTGAGAGTTCTTTATATATTCTAGATACTGATCCTTTCTTTTTTTTTTTTTTTTTTTTAAATTTTATTTATTTATTTATTTATTTTTGGCTGTGTTGGGTCTTCGTTGCTGCACACGGGCTTTCTCTAGTTGCAGCGAGCGGGGGCCACTCCTCGTTGCAGTGCACGGGCTTCTCACTGCAGTGGCTTCCCTCCTTGTGGAGCACAGGCTCTAGGCACATGTGCCTCAGCAGCTGCAACACGCGGGCTCAGCAGCTGTGGCTCACAGGCTCTAGAGCACAGGCTCAGTAGATGTGGCACACGAGCCCAGCTGCCCCGCGGCATGTGGGATCTTCCCGGGCCAGGGATCGAACCCGTGTCCCCTGCGTTGGCAGGCAGACTCTCAATCACTGCGCCACCAGGGAAGCCCCTGATCCTTTCTTGATACGCGATTTGCAAATATTTTTTTAACAGGGTCTTTTGCAGAGCAAAAGTTTTTAGTTTCATGAGGTCCAATTTATCACTCTTTATGGTTGGTGCTTAAGCCTATCCCTGTATTCTGAAAATTTTCTGTGTGTTCTTCTGAAAGTTCTATCATTTTACATTTAAATCTGTAATCCATTTTGAGTCAGTTCTTGTATAAGGTGTGAGATTTAGGTCAAGGATATCTTTTTGGCCTCTGGGTATCCAGCTGCTCCAGCACCATTTCTTGAAAAGGCTGTTTTCTTCCTCTATTGAATTGCTTTGCATCTTTGTTGAAAATCAGTTGGGAATATTTGTGTGTGTAGACATTTTTTTAACATAAGGAGAGGTTCAAAATAGGAAATAAAAATTACATGCAGTTCCACCTCTGAGATAATTACTATTATATTTTGTTGTGTTTCTAGTTTTTTCTTAAGCCTGTGTATATATGCATAAGATTACTTTTTGTTTAAAAAAATTGTTCTTTGTCCTCTTTTTATTATGAGCAGTTTTCCATTTCTGCATAAAAAGATAGCATTTTAATGGTTTTGTAATTTTATGTAGCTCTGCTGTAGTTTATTATTGATGGGATTTTATAGTGTTTCCATCTGTTATTTTCATAGCATAGTACTTAACACATAATGAATAGATTCTCAGCATATACTTGACAAATTAATTTAGACCTACTCATCATACCTTAAAAAGACGAAACAAAGTTCTACTTTTAATCTACTATCTTCTGCCGTGCATTGGCGTATATACTAGTATTAGGCACTTTCTTCAGAGTACAGTGTTTAGTTCTTTGAATTGTATACAAGGTGAAGAGGTTCCAGTGTATCAGTTTATGGAGTATAGTTTTTTCCTGCACTACAGTGTCTCACCTATATAGTCTGCTTACCATGTAGGAGCAAGGATTTGAGGTAGATTTTTGGAGGATAATATAGAATCTAGATTCTGTTCTCTTCTAGCTTAGAAGTTAGATATAACAACAGCATTTAAGCACCTACCTTGTGCTAAGAACTGTTCTGGGCTCAAGTGAGGGCAAAGAATAAATATTTGAGGTCCTACTTTCCTAGTCTATAAGTAGCCCTACCTTTATTCTGATAAACGAATAAGCTGAGACTCATAGGCATTCTTTTGCCAGGATCTATTGTGCCATTCAGCCTCTATACTTATGCAGTTAGCTTTCTGTGTAACTTTCTAGCACTTTGGGGGTCTATTTGGAGATATTTTCAAATGATAATTCAAGGGCAGCCTTAACAGTTTTTCTTTTATTTTTTTCACCATATGACAGAGTTATTTATTAAGATCCCTGTGTGTTCAGTTTGACTTTTTTTTTTTTTTAAACTATTTCTTCTTAAAAATAAGATTCGAGGTGACTTTTAATAGGATGTGAATACTAGTTAATAGAAATACAAAATCAGATCCAAGGAAAGGAGTGAGGAAATATATAACGTTAAAGTAATTTAGCTATGATAGAACATCAGATTTAGCTAAGCTTCCTGGGAGCCAAGGTTCTCATTACCCTGAATAAAGAAATACATATCAAGTTCTCCAAAGGATTCAAAGATTTTCCTTGCATTAATTTCTAAATGATTTCTAAAATGTAAATTCCCTTATATAAGAGCTGTTGAGTAATGAATGGACAGTATTGTTGACAATAATTTAACAACACATATTCCATGGCTCTCAGGCTCTTTTTTAATATATATGTATTTTAATAAAAATAGGATGATATAATATTCAAAAAACTCAGCAAAGATGGATCATACATGAGGGTAGGCTAATGTGTTTCAAAGTATATATATTCATATATATCACACATATATGTATACACACACACACATATATATATATATTTTGGTACTCTTACTTGATCTAAGGGTAAAATAGACGTGGATGGAGATAGTATTTTTTATACTCCTCTAACCATCACTGTTCTAATTTGGAGTTTATCTAGCCGAGTAGCAGACAGTTTCAGGATTTTGCTTTCTAATGAAAGAATGGCATATCAGAATTCTATTTTGCTTATTGATGCTCTGGAAATCAATTGAGAGAATGGTATGTTTATTGTCAAATTAAGAAAGTGATAAGTATTTATGTCTGACTAGCCAACCATTCCTTCTCTGCAGGGGTACTTGCTATTATAAAGCTTGTAGTTTCCTCAGGAGGCAGGTTTAGAGCTGTTAATAGGCACCTAATGCAAATGCTTTACTGAGACCACTAAAATACCAAAGAATATGGTACAGACGATTCTGGCTTAACAGATTTTCAGGATTTCCAAGTGTATAACCAATCACATGTCTGCTATAAAAAAAATACTCATAGTCCCAGGAAATGTCAAATTTTGGGCAGCATGGTGTCCCCAGTTTGCTTGATTGAGTTAGCTTAAAAAAAATTTTTTTTCAGATAGTTAAAAGAGGTGACTTTGAGGTATTATTTAAAACTAAGTGGTTGCATGTTGAAATATGAGTACCACTGACAGAGATTGTAAGTCTTCCAGTTCATGTGCATCCATTCTTTTTTTCATAATAAGTAAAATATCAGGACTAGTTCTTTTTTTAAAATAGACTTTTTTTTTTTTTCCCAGAGCAGTTTTAGGTTCACAGCCAAATTGAACCTAAGGTACAGAGATTTCCTATATACAACCTTGTTCCCACATATGCATAGCCTATCCTATTATTATCATCCCCCACTAGAGTGGTACGTTTGTTGCAGTTAGTGAACCTACATTGACACATAACTATCACCCACAGTCCATAGTTTACATTTAGGTTCACTCTTGGTGTTGCACATTCTATGGATTTGGACAAATGTATAATGGCATGTATTCATCATTATAGTATCTTACAGAGTAGATTCACTGCCCTAAAAATCCTCCGTGTTCTGCCTGTTCATCCTCCTTCCACGCCCAACCCCTGGAAACCTCTGATCTATTCACTGTCTCCATAGTTTTCCCTTTTCTGGAATATCATGTGGTTGGAATCACATATGTGTGTATGTTTTTTTCAGGCTTCTTCTTCCTTGCAGTATGCATCTAAGGTTCCTCCATGGCTTGATAGCACATTTCTTCTTAATCTCTGAATATGTACCACAGTTTATTTATCCATTCACCTACTGAAGGACATCTTGATTGCTTTCAAGTAGTGGCAGTTATGAATAAAGCTGCTATAAGCATACACCTGCAGGGTTTTTTTGTGGTCATAAGTTTCCAGTTCCTTTGGATAAATACCAAAGAGCATGATTGCTGGATTGTATGGTAAGAGTATGTTAAGTTTTGTAAGAAACTGCCGAGCTGTCTTCCAAAACGGCTGTACCATTTTGCATTTCCACCAGCATAGAGTGAGAGTTTCACATCCTCACCAGCCTTTGGTGTTGTCAGTGTTCCAGATTTTGGCCATTCTAATAGGTTTACAGTGATACCTTGTTGTTTTAATTTGCATTTCCCTGATGACTTACGATGTGGAGCATCTTTTCATGTGCTTATTTGCCATCTGTATATCTTCTTTGGTGATGTGAGAGTGTTAGGATCTTTGCAATTTTTTAATTGGATTGTTTGTTTTCTTGTTGGGTTTTCAGAGTTCTTTGTGTATTTTGGATAACAGTCCTTTATCAGATGTATCTTTTGCAAACACAGTGCTCCCACATATGGGGGAGGGGGCGGGATTGGTTCGAGGACCCTCCCTTGTCCCAGGATACCAAAACCTGATGATGCTCAAGTCCCTTATGTAAAATGGCATAGTATTTGCATGTAACCAAGGCATATCTTGCCTATATATTTTTTATTTTTTAAAATTTATTTATTTAAAATTTTTGGCTGCATTGGGTCTTCATTGCTGTGCGTAGGCTTCTCTCTAGTTGCAGCGAGCAGGGGCTACTCTTCGTTGCGGTGCACGGGCTTCTCACTGCGGTGACTTGTCTTGTTGCAGAGCATGGGCACTAGGCATGCGGTCTTCAGTAGTTGTGGCATGCAGGCTCTAGAGCGCAGGCCCAGTAGTTGGTGGCGCATGGGCTTAGTTGCTCCATGGCATGTAGAATCTTCCCAGACTAGGGCTCGAACCCGTGTCCCCTGCATTGGCAGGTGGATTCTCAACCACTGCACCACCAGAGAAGCCTTCCCCATGCACTTTAAATCACCTTGGGTTACTTATAATACCTAATACAATGTAAATGCTTTGTAAATAGTTGTAAGTACGATGAAAATACTATGTAAATTGTTTCCAGCTTGTGGCAAATTCAAGTTTTGCTTTTTGAAACTTTCTGGGATTTTTTTCAAATATTTTTGATCCAAGGTTGGTTGAATCTGAGGATGCAGAACCTGCAAATATGGAGGGCCGGTTATATTTTCTGCCAGTCTGTTGCCTGTCATTCTCTTTACATTGCAGAACAGGTTTATAGTTTTAACAAAGTCTAGCTTATTATCAATTATTTCTTTCATGGATTGTGCCTTGGGTGTTGTATCTAAAAAATCATCACCATACCCAAGGTCATCTAGGTTTTCTTCTCTGTTGTCTTCTAGGAGTTTTATAGTTTCATGTTTTACATTTAGGCCTGTGATCAATTTTGAGTTAATTTTTGTGACAGGTGTAAGTTCATTGTCTAGGTTCATTCCTTTGAGTGTGATTGGTTGTTCTGGCACCATCTGTTGAAAAGACTGTGTTTAGTGCCGTTGTATTGCCTTAAGGGCTATATTTTTTAAAATTGCATTGACTGTAGTATTTTTTGGATTTGCGGTCACCTTTTCTCAGAGAAAGGAAGGGTCATTGTGAACTGGGAAGTTATTCTAATGGTGTCTATGTCATTTTTCCCTGTCATCCATTTTGGGATAGATAGAATATCTCTGTTGAAATTTTAGAATTGTTTCCACCCATACGCCATGGGGTTTTATTGCGAGAGACTCCCAAACTCATACATATGCCTATAAATGTTTTCTCAACAGGAATATTGAAAGTGTAATTATTATCATGTTGGTTCTTGATGTTTTTGGACCTAAGGTGTCCTTTCATTCATTGAGAATCATTGATGATATGGAACACTATTATACTTGGAGCTTTAAGACTTGCCTCTTGTTTGTCCTGTGATCTTTGTTTATATTTAAATGTGTATATAATAGCTAATTTACAGGGATGTCAGAGTTCAGTATGTGAATGAATTTGGCACAAAGCACCTGGCAGTTCTTAGCTGTTTTCACATTTTCCCACTTCCTTTTCTACAGAGAATTTTAAAGAAATTTGTTACTTAAAAAAAGTACTTTCAAAAGTAATGTTTGACAAATTAAGGCTAATTCCATACATTGTCTATTAGATAAGCACAAGAGGATTTAGGTATAGGTGGGACATTTAGAAGTAGAAGCAGCTTAAGATTTGGGTTTGCTTCTCTTCTCTACATATATGATGCTATTTTACTTAAAAAATAAATGTCTTCAGCCCTAAGGGATTTTTAGAATGAGTTAATAAAATTATAAATATACCTAAAATATTAATCTGAATCCTACTAAAAGTGAAACTTTTTATACATAAGACTTTGATCAAGTGGTGGTAATTTTAAGCTTTTACTTATAAGTGTTAATTAAGCTCTTAAAATCCTTCTGTAACAAGGTGTTAAGATTGATCTGGTTTCCTTTGGAAGGTTTGTGGTGTTTATAATCATAATTAGGCTAAGTTAACCTCAAAACAAACACAGTAGCTGTACAGAAAAATGATTTCAAACCTGCCTCGTGTGTGTGTGTGTGTGTGTGTGTGTGTGTGTGTGTGTGTGTGTGTGCGTGCTTACATTTGCTGGTTTCTATCTTTTTCTGCTCTTTGCTCATGTTCCTTCTCTATAGCTCCTTTTCTCTTGAATTTAGGAAATACTGTAAGGAAATTTACCTTAAGAAATTAGGGCCTTATCTTCACCAGGTGGATTTGCATTTTAATAGAGGTTGTTTGGAGAGTGTCCAAAATAAATAATGGTGGAATTTCAAGCACTAGGGCCCTTGTGTCCAGGATTTGCAAATCAGGTCATGCTCTTCAACAGGTTTGGCTCAGTTTCTAGGGCACTGTACATGCTGCATAAAAACATTTTATTTATAGACAGCTTCATTTAAAATGCTACTTAAAGAACAAAGAAGTAATTAGCATATTGAAGTGTTAGGTGGAAAGGAGGAGTCTGTGGTAAGGTAAAGGGCCTCACCTGAGCAAAGGATTTGGCTCAGTAAAGTTGTAAAACTTTAGTTGGGATTAAGATTATGGGGTTGGGTATAAGTAACTTATTTTAAGGTTTTAAAGGGAGAAGGAAGGTGGTAAAATAAATTGAAATGAAAAGTCAGGTGCTAACTGAATGGGATTAGGAAATCAGTTTGGAATCTTTTGTATTAATACATCATAGTGGCATTAACCAATGTCCTGATATTTTTTCTTTTTTTTAAGCTATTTTTCCATCGAGCTCTAATTCACATACAATAAAGTTCACCTGTTTAAAGTGTACAATCCAGTAATTTTTAGTACATTTACAGGGCCCTGCAACCATCATCATCATCTGAGTCCAAAAAATCTCATCATTTCCCCAGACTCCATACCCATGAGCAGTCACTCCTATTTCCCACTGCCCCATGACCCTGAACCACTGATCTGCTTTCTGTTTCTATAAATTTGCCTGTTTGAGACATTTCATAAAAATGGAATTGTACAGTATATGGCCTTTCGTGTCTGGCTTCTTTACCATAGCATAAAGTTTCCAAGGTTCATCCATGTTGTATCCTTTATCAGTAGTTCATCTCTTTATATAGCTGAATAATATGCATTTCATTGTATGGATATAAAACATTTTGTTTCTCCATTCATTAGTTGATAGATACTAGATTGTTTCTACTTTTTGGCCACTATGGATAATGCTGCTATGAACATTAGTTACAAGTTTTTCTGAAAGCAGGTGTTTTCAGTCCTCTTGGTTTTATACCTAGGAGTGGAATTGATGGGTCATATGGTAACTATGTTTAACTTCTTGGAGGAACTGCCAAATTGTTTTTCAAAAGTGACTACAACAATTTACATTTACATCAGCAATGTATGAGGGTTTCAATTTCTCCACATCTGTCTTGACACCTACCTTTTTTATTGTAGCCATCCCTAGTTGGTGTAAAGTTTTATCTCTTTGTGGTTTTGATTTATATTTCCCTAATGACTAATGATGTTGATCATCTTTTTATGTGCTTATTGGCCATTGGTATTTCTTTGGAGAAATGCCTCTTCAAATCCTTTGCCCATTGTTAAGTTTTGTTATTTGTCTTTTTAGTGAAAGTAAGCCCCAGTGATTTCTCTGCTGTGGGAGGCCATCTATACCAGAAAGCAAGCATGGGCTGGTGGTTTGGGAAAGTTAATGTCCATAGAAGCAGTCCTTAACTAGTGGGAGACAGGAGCAGATGGATAACAGCTTGCCTCTCATCCTATAGGCAGACAGTTATGAGACCTCCTGTGCGCCTGTCTCAGGGAGTTTAAGTGGAATGAACCCCAGTTGTCTTTAGGGATGACTTTGATAATATACCATTTCTTATATTGGCTTTTCCTCCGTATCTCATTCTCTCACTGCTCCCTCAGGTCATTTCTTAGACTATCTGCATTCAAGTCTTTACCTCAGCCTTTGTTTTTGAGAGAACCCAAACTAAGACAGGTGTCGGTAGAGTACTTAGTATTGAAAGAGTTGATAATATTTCAAGATTTGAAACTGGATGATCACCAAAGGTATGAGTATAGATAGAGAAGAGGGCCAACATCTGTATTCTCAGTCACTGTAATGTGTTAAGAGGTTGACATAAAGTGGAGCAATTAGCAAAGGAGACTGAGGTCTGGCCAGTGGTGTAGGAACAAAATCAGGAGGATGTGGTGTCTTGGAAGCTAAGTGAAGAAAATGGGTAAAGTAGTGGGGAGTAATGCTACTACTAAGTCAAGTGAGAGATGAACTTAGAATTGTCTGTTGGATTGGGCAATAGGTAGGCCATTAATAATCTATGAAGAACAGTTTCCATTGAAGTGATTGGGACAAAAGTGTGATTGGAGTGGGTTTGAGAACTGTTATGAAATAATTGAAGTCAGTGCATATAGACAACTTGTTTGGAATTTTGCTGTAAAAGGGAGCAGAGAAATGGGTTAGTAACTGGAGAGATATCCTCAGGAGAGGTCCTTTTTAAGGGAGGAAAAATAACACCTACTCCGTGTCTTGTATTTCTGCATATGATCAAAATCAGTTGTTCCTTAGAATATCTTAGAGAACTAGGGCTCTACTTGGTTTATTTGAGCATCTTGTTCTGTACCCATCAAGGCTTCCCAAATCATGTGTAATGAGTTCATGGAGGAAAAGAAGTTGTTATAAGTCATTAGCAGAAACTAAGAAGATTGGGATTTACTCTGGCATAGAGATGAGTACTAGGAAGTAAAGAGAAATAAGGGAATACACACGAAGAAATTAGTCCTACTGCTGGATTGTGTTATGGGAATAGTTTAGAATCCAGGCAAGACTGTATGAGAAGGTATTTTTAAGTTTGAAATAATGCCAAGATTTAATTTCCTACCATGTTAAGCACAACATCATTGTGAATATATGTGATGCATATTGCCAACAAACGTCTCTTTGCACAGCTTTATTGACCTATTGTTGAAAATAACAGAAATAACTCTGTGTTAGAAAAAGTTGAAATTTACTCACAGACCTTCAGTATTCCTTTTTGGCACAGTTTCACCTTCTCTGAGTTTGGTTATGAGCCATACTGAGCTGCTTTCTTTCCTCATTCTCCCTCTGCTTCCTCCCTCTGATTATAGAATGATCTAATGTTAGGTTTTCAGAGTTAAATAAACCAATTCTAGCTGGGATGTTTGCATTTGTAGTCTTATTTCTAATTGTGGAATGAAAGATTTTTCTGTAAAAATAATTAGGCCCTCTTTTTGTCCCATAAATTGTCATTCCTTCTAAACTGAGATGGAGGAGAATTCTGAAGATTTGTCTTCTACCTTGACCAAGTTTGTTTCACAAAGGGGTGAGTCAGGCTGGATATCTTCCATGGGAGTATCTTTTCTATAAACAGAACTGTTTTATCTACACTGGCAATCTCCTAGTGTTTCTTTTTGTTTGTTTGTTTTTTTCCCCAGAAATTTTATTGCACTTTTTCCTAGTATTTCTGCTTCTAGTTAGCATATAGGAGGGCACAAAATTTTTTTGGTCCCCTGGTAAGAATAAGAAAAACCTGTAAAGAATAAAAATCACACTTAAAAAAAAAAATAAAGCTAGCAAAAAATCAGTGGAATCAGGGAAGCCTTAGTGAACTGACTTCCGTAGATACATGAACCTCTCATAGGTGAGTCAAGAGTGTGGCAGTTTCGCAGCCAGATTTCAGTATAGGATGAAGCAGGACTTACCATAAATGGAAAGACTGAAGGGATGAATATAAATCATCCAGTCCTCAAGTGACAGTGTGGGCTTTTGTGAAGGGATGGGAATCTGACAGAGCCCCAAAGGCAAAATTAAATCATTAAACCTGATAATTTTATCCACCTTGAATTTTGCTGTAAAGAGGAGTAGAGACTTAGTTGAAAAATACCTATAGAAATGTATAGTTCTGCAAATTCTAATGTTTCTTAAATTATGGGACACTGCTGCGGTTGAATCTAAAGGTAAACCGAACCAAAAATATCTGGAATTGCAGCCCAGATTCTTCCTATCTCAGATTTTGACAAGATCAAAAAGATATGGCTGTGGTTGAAGATGGGAAGTTGGGGGTTGAATTGATCACAGAAGAATTCACTCTAATTAAAGCTGCAGCCAGTCCCAGCTCAAATTGGTTCTAATAGGAAACTGAATTATCAGTCACTCATCCTAACTGAGAGAAGAGCATAGACTCTCTGGGTAATAAGTGAAACTTAACAATATTACATTCAATTCTCAACTGTTATTTTATAAAAAGCATCTAGAATACTGTGAAAAATTATGAAATATACAAAGAAAGAGGAAAATATGATTGTATAATTAAGAGAAAACAGTTAAGAAAACCAGACTTATTAGATGACCCAGAGTTAGGAGTCAATGAGTTAGGAGACAGTGATTTTAAAACAATTTACAGGATAACATGCAAGGGGTTGAGTATTTCAGGAGAGTATTGGGAACTTTGTACCAACACCAGATGTTTTCTAGAACTGAAAAATGCAGTATCTTTTAAAAAAACTATTCAAATGGGCTCGATAGTAGTAAGAAATAGACTAAGAAATGGTGAATGTGTGAATAAATATGAAAGTCTTTTCTGGTTTTTAAATTTATATAAATGACAGTTGAATAGTGTAAAACAAAAAGAAATTGTGGGATTTATAATATGTAGAAGTAAAATTTATGACAGTAGCATGAAATATGAGCGAGAGTAGACGTAAATAAATTATGCTCTTACATTTGTTACATCATATATAAAATTACATAGTATAATTAGAATAGTATAATATTATTTGATGGTGGACTATGATGAATTAAGAATACATACTGTACATTCCTAGAGCAACCACAAAATATGTATAGCTTAAAGTCCATAAAATGAGATAATATAGGAAAAAATAACTATATTTGAAGGCAGGAAAAAAAGGAACAAAGAACAAATAAATAAATAGTAATGTAATAAACTTAAATCACACCAGTAATTATATTAAATATAAATGGTCTACGCCTACCATCAAAACATAGAAATTGTCAGATTGGATAAAATAGTAAGACCCAACTATATGCTTCATATAAATAGGCAATTTAAAGACAAATTTGGTTAAAAGTAATAGTTGGAAAAATATACATTAACACTTACCAAAAGAAAGTTCCTATGGCTATAGTGATATCAGGCAAACTATACTTCAAGACAAGGATTATTAGCAGAGAGAAAGAACATTTTATATGATAAAAGGATCCATTCCTCAAGAAGGTACAAGAACCCCAAATGTGTATTTATTGATACTTTATAAGAGATTCAAAACACATGAAATAAAAATTGACAGAAATAAAACATATTTACACTTACGGTTAGAGATTGCAGTACTTTTCAGTAATTAGTAGAAAAAGATTGCCATAAATTAGTAAGGGTACAGAAGATTTGAACACCACTCTCAATCAGTTTAACCTGACATTTTTTGAACACTAAACCCAAGAGATGCAGAATGTGACATTTAAATATACATGAAACACTCACCTCAGTAGATCTCATGTGGGGCTGTCAAAACTTCAACATATTGTGAAGACTTGAAATCATAATATTATTTTTTCTGATTACAGTGGAATTAAATTAGAAATCAGTAACAAAATGAGGTTTAGTAGAGCCCTGAATTCTTTTTTTCGGCTGTACCACTCAGCTTGTGGGATCTTAGTTCTTCAACCAGAGATTGAACCCGGGGCCCTCGGCAGTGAGAGCTCCAAGTCCTAACAACTGGACTACCAGGGAATTCCCAGTCCCTGAATGTTTTGAAATTAAGGTGATTCTGAATAACTTGTGGGTAAAATAATAAATCAAATGGGAAATTAGCATTTTAAACAAATTCAGCAAAAAGACAACATACCAAATTTTATGAAGTGCATCTCAGAATTTATAGCTTTAAATCTTGAAGAATAAAGTATTAGAATCAATTACTTAATAAGCTTTACCTTAAGAGTCAGAAAAAGACAAATTCAAAATAAATAAAAGGCCGAAAAAGTAGAGAAAAGTGAAATCAGGGAAATGGAAAATGTCCCATAAGTAAATGAACAAATTATGAAGTTTTCTCTTTGAAAAAATCAATACAGTTGGTAAACTTAAGCTTAAAACTACAGCAATTTATGTAGCTCTTGAATTTGTGAATCAGCAAGTGGTCTTTTATCCTATAAAGAATTACAGCATCATGTCCTCAGGGCTGCATTCAAGGAAGGTAAAAGCAGAAGTTGTAAATCTTCTTGAGGCATAGGCACTGTTACTTGCCTAACTTCTGCCACATTGAGTTGGTATAAGTCACAGTTCAGCCCAAATTCAAAGAGTGGGGAAATAGACTCTGCATCTCTTGATCTCAGGTGGTATAAAACATTGTGGCCATGTTTCTTAATTTACGCTGGTTAAATCAGAAACAGTAAAGAGTCTGAGGTTTTACCCTACTTACAATCTAAAATGTTAACTTGCCAGAAAAGGGCACAAGACTTCTAGACCAGAAACAAAGGGTTTATTACTCCCTGAAAATCAGCAACCAGGGCCATATTTTGTGTCAGTTACCTGAGCCGAAATCTTCATAGGGCTTCACAGTGAGGGTCAGATGGTACCTGCACAGATAGTAGTGTGCATTACAGAAGGGGAACCCCAAATTAGAAAACTCTGATCTTTCATAGGACCACTTATGACCTGTCTATCCTCTCCTCAGGAGAGTGAAAGATAGAAACCTTATTTTTACTCTGGAATTTAAACAAATTGTCTCTGGAGAGAGGACATTGAACTGTCTGAATGTTGCTAAGTGTTATTATTTGGAATGTATCCTTGTATAAACATCTTAAATTGGCTGTAAATGACATTGCTCAGTGGACCCAGACCATGCAGAAATGTGAGATGTTCATGAAGAATTGTTTTCTAATATAGTATATCCTCTTGTACAATAATTTGCAATCCTCCCAACAAAATTTCGTCATTCTTTTCTACAAAAGTCTTTTCCCACTAGAGTGTCATGTAAGGCTTGAGTCCAGTATCTTATCATCTAACTGAGTTCCAAGTACAGATGAAGCTCTGCTATGCCATTTTGTAATTAGAGAAATGCAAAACACAAATACAGCGAGCTACTTGTCTGCACCGACTACATAGGTTAATGTTAAGAAAGACTGAGAATATCGAGTGTTGGTGAGGAATTGATTGGAACTCTGGGAGTGTTAAAACCACTTTGTAAAATGACTTGTTTGTTTATTCCTTTTTTTAAAAAAAATAAAATTAAACATGCTTATAGACTTTGATCTAGCAGTTTCACTCCCATATTTACCCACAAGAACTGAAGCCTGCATTCTCCTAATACTTGTACACAAATGTCATAGCACTCTTATTTAGGATAGGTTGCCTTGGCCAGGGTGTTGACTGGAAAGTAGCACGTGGGAACTTTCTGGGGTGATGGAAAGATTTTATATCTTGGTTGCTTTTGGTTATATGGATGTATGCATTTGCCAAACTTTACTCTAAAGGTCTTTTTTATTATGTTATTTGTAAAAATATAAAGTGGAAGTTTCTGCAAATGTGGGAACTCCGTATAACTTCAGTATGTATGTCAACTATTTTATTCCACATTAAGATTTTTTTTTTTTGGCATATTTAGGCTAACCATGGTTTGATGTGAAAGTTTGATTAACAGTGCTGACATTGAAGAAGCTCTCAGCTTTCTACTGAATTAGAATTAGGCTAGCAGGGGTCAGACAGCAACATTGACCTTGTAAGTGTGAAATTTAGCTATTTCACCAGCCTCCTTTCCTCATTTCTTGCTGTATATGTTGTAGGCATAGCACATTTTATACATTCAGTTATTTTTGTCCTTCACAATCAAATGCTCCTATACAGTATTTGTTTTTTTCATTACATAGCTTTTTTTACGTTTTTATTTTTGCTCTTTTGCATATAACTATTTTCATTGTTTATTATTCATGTACTTACCGGTAATGGGTTAATAATGTCCATAAAATGCCTTAGAATTAAGCACAGGTTGTACCAAATACAGATTAACAAATACTGTGATAGCCATGATTAAACTAAAATGATCGTACACAACCACTAAATACCATCTAATGGCTGTGGGCATGCCTGAGGAGCCTTTGTTGTGCATTTCAACTTCTGAACTCATTTAAAAAGATGGTTCCAACATAAGATTTCTCTTAAATCTAGCCAAGTATAACTTGTGATCTCTTCAGATCCATAGGGAAGTATAACATACTATATTTTAGAAAACCTTTACAGTGATTTCACTTTTCAGTTGGTACAGTAATCCCCCAAATGAGAGTTTATCAAAAAAGGATGGAAAGGGGAAAAGATGGTGGTTTGAGTATAGATGAAATAATATTGACTATGGATTGATGATTGTTGAAACTGTTAGAAAAAAGTATCACATCAGCATTTTGTGTATGATAAAGAATCTTGAGTTTTATATCTCATCTCCTAAATCAGAATCTCTAGGGAGAAGCTTCGGTAATCTAGTAGTAGTTTTAAAAATACCCTAAGTGAATTTCGTTTAGCTAGTTGTACCATGGCACCCGAGGTTTCTTTTGTTTTGTTCTCCTCCTTATGAGCAGCTTTTTTTTTTGAAACTGGTGGGAAACTTTGTTAGGATGGTCTATGAATAGTTTTCCAAATCTCTTTATAAAAATATATCTCTTTCTCTTGCTAGATTATTCGCATCTGCGTACAAATCCACTGCTGTGACTCTTGATTCACATTCTGCTCTCTCTACTGCTCTATTTTTCCAGTGTCTTTTTTAGCGAAACTACCTGAGTTGCCTGTATTTGCTATGTCAAATTATCCTCTTCCTATTTCTTGAATCCCCTCCAAACAGTGTTTTGTCTCTACCACTGCCCAGTAAGATAATCAGTGACCTTTACATTATTACACAGTGACAATTAAAGTTCTTACTAACATAGTTGATAACTTCCTCCTTGAAACATTTTTTTCCATTTAGCTTTTAGGATATCACACTTTGGGTGGGTGGTTGGGGGGTAGTTTCTCTTGTCTCACTGACTGCTTCTCTTTAGTGTTCTATTTCTGGTTCTATTTCTTCTTTATGACCTATTTTTATATCTCAGGGCCCAGTCATTGAATCTGTTTTCTTCCCTCCCTTCCTTCCTTCCCTTCTTCTTTTCTTTCTTTTTTGAACCTGTACTCTTCTGTCCACATTCATGCCCTTGATTCTTTCATCTAATTTCATTACTTTAAATATCATCTCTAAACAGATAACTTACAAATTTATATCCTCAGTTTGGATTTCTCCCCATATCTCTGAATACCCATATCTAACTGCCTATGTAGGATCGCAGTAGGAAAGCTTTCAGGTATTTCAAGCTAAAGTCTTTAAACACAAACTTCCTTCTCTCTTCTCTCTAACCTGCTCCTTCTGTAGCCTTATTCCATCTCAGTTCATTGGCAGTGCCATTTTACCAGACAACTATGTATGTGGGAGTACCTTGAGTGACAGATTAAGTGGCCATCTTTGCTTGATATATGCAAAGGTATTTTTTGTGGCATGTACTATGGGTGGAATTTGTGGAGAAGGTTAAACAACTCAGCAGTCCTAAACAATTTAACATAGAGACATATAGCCCAATATATTTAAAGTGACCCTGTAAATTCTGAAACACACTTATTAATATCTTTAAAAAAAGATTATTTATGATGTATATACATTAATGCTGTTATTTTGGGTTTTGGGCTGTCTTATTTTGGAATGTGTTGGTTACAGGTACAGAAAACATAGCAATGGTTTAAGCAAATAGGGGTTTAGTTTTCTTATAAACCAAGAAATCCAGATATTTCTGTAGTTCAGCTACTCAACTGTGCTATTAGAGACCCCCAGCTTGTTTTGTCTTTCTACTCTGTCAGCCTTTTTGGTAGGTTTTTAATCCTCATGCTTGTTGACTCATGGTCATAGGATAGAAGTAGACATGTTCACATCTGTCCCTGGATAAGGAAAGCAAATGTTTTTCCAGGGCCAACCCCCATCCCACCCCCAAAGTAGACTTCTAAGTATATGTCGTTGATCTTAACTGTGTCATCCATTACCTGTTCACCCTTCTAGGAAAGCTCAAAAGTGGGTTTTTAGCTGGGTCTATTACCACCCTGAATAAGGAAAATTCTGGAAAGGGGGAAAAGACTGATAAGCAATTAACAGTGTCTGCTGCATAGAAGCATCAAAAATTACTAAATTTAAATTGGTGATTAGAGTTTATTTGCTTGGGAAAACTTTATTATTTTTCAGTAAGGGCAAATAAATGGGGTTTTAACGGTAGATAGAGAGGTATTTATTATTTGATATAGATGAGGGCTCTCAACAGTTTACAAATGTATTATGAACAGTAAATCCAGTGACTGGTTGAGAAGGTAGCCATGTATTTAGAAGTTAGCAAATTTGTATGTGTCAGTTTATGGGGCTGAATTATTGAGAATTTTAATTTACATTTTGAGGTAAATAAGAAATTAGAAGAGATATTCCTTAAAGTCATAAAGATCTATTTTTATTGTTAATTTTGTTTCTTTTTATGGTTTCCATAGAATGTTGGCTCAATTAAGAAACATCAGGGAGATAAATTCAACCCAGTGGTAAGTAGTTTTAATTTCTTTTGTTAGAAAATGTTTGGGTTATTATGCCTTTTTTTTTGGTTGGCTTCTCTTCCTCCATTTGATTAGAATGTTTTTGTGTCTGCCGTTTTAAGTCTGATTTCTAAGTGCCTCTTATATCACAACACTAAAATTCTAATTAGCGGTCCCATGTTGATCACTTCCTGTTCCTATCAGGCCAGTCTTTCTCCCTTTGGTTTATTACTTCTTTGTAGTATTGTGTAAGGGAGGATCTCTTTGGGTCTTGTTATTCATTCCCTTTCATATGGTACTTTCCTCTTGTGACCTCAATAATTAAGGTCCCCCTCCTTTCTTATCAATCAGAAGTTTTTAGTCTAAATTGGGATCCATTTTTGTATTGGTTCAGGCCCACTGAATTTATTCTGAGGTCTAAGTTGCTCTTTCCACTGTCTCTGTCCACAGGAAGTTTTGTTTTCTTTTGTTTTTTGGGGGGGAAGTTTTCTTTTGTTTTTGTTTTTTTGAGGAAGTTTTCACTTGAGATGTAAACTCTTTGCAGTTTCCTAGAGCTGTGTGTCTAATCTTTTTCTGAATTCATGGTCTCTTCTGAGAAGTTCTGCAGTATGATTACCACTACAGAAAAGTCTTGGAAGTCTTTTTACCTTTATTAACAATTCTGCCTTGTAAATTGCCTCCTACCTCAAGTGCCCTGCACAGATGATTTAAATAAATATAGTAAAATAAATACACTTTTTTTTTTTTTTTGGCCACACTGTGCCGCATGCAAGATCTTAGTTCCCTGACCAGGGATTGAACCCGTGCCCCCTGCATTGGGAGTGCAGAGTCTTAACCACTGAACCACCAGGGAAGTCCCTACACTCTTAAACCATGTACATTTGGTAATAACATTTCGTGTCCCTTATTCTCAGCTGGGAGTTATACTTCCAAATCTATTATGATTTCTGGAAAATGGATTTTTTAGGCCATATCTTGCAAGTTATTGCATACTATCATATAAATATAAGCATACAGTAGTTATAATATGAACCAGAATAATAGTTTGAAATATTGTATTAGTGCTGCCTCCTAGAACTTTCTGCAGTGATAGAAATGTTCTGTATCTTCTGTTATTTAGTATGGTATCCATTAGCCACCTGTGGCTATTGAGCATTTAAAATATGGTCAGTGTGACTGAAACCAGATTTAAAATTTTGTCTGATTTAACTTGAATTTTCAGGTTAGTGGCTACCAGATTGGACAGAGCAGATAGAGTTTTATTCCCGTTTTTCTTAAGTGTCCCCCTAACTCATTATCAGTTGAAGTCTTAGAATCTCTTGAAAAAGAAAGTGTATATTCATTTTTAGAATATTTTTTTATTATCTCATTAAACACAAGTATAAGCTAAATTCCCCTTTAGGGATTAAATTCTTATTAGATCAATAAGACTGCTTATTCTTATCAGTAAAATACACCTTCATATAAACAGAGATTAAGCAAATTCAGTACACTTTATTGACAAAGTAATTTTTTGTTTTTCTTGAGGTAATAATTGACATATAACATTGTATTAGTTTCAAGTAATACAACGTAGCAATTCAGTATTTGTATATGTTGCAAAATGATCCTCACAATATGTCTAGTTAACATCCGTCACCATACATAGTAACAATTTTTTTTCTTGTGATGAGAGCTTTGGATCTACTGTCTTAGCAACTTTCAAATATACAGTACAATATTATTAACTATAGTCACCTTGCTGTACATTACATCCCCATGAGACAAAAATTTTAGATAGAATCATTTGATGTTTGACATCATAGTGTAAAGGAGGAAAAATTTTTCCTTCACCCTCTTAGGGTTCCTGGCTGGGTGTGAAAATTAAACTGACAAAGACAGATTAAAAGGAGAAAAATATATACATTTATTTAATGCAAGTTTTAAGTGACACAGGGAGCCTTTGTAAGGAAAGGAAGACCCAAAGAAACAGTTAAACCTGAGTATTTTTATGCCGTGTTTGATGAAGTGGACAGTTGTGTAGAAATACTTTAGATCAAAGAGTATGAAGTAAGTGTAGTAAACTGGGGGAGATTTAACAAGTCCTGTTCATTAGAATTCTTCTTCCTTTGTCTTCAGAGATACCTCCTGGTATAGGGAGGGCACCTTTCACAGGAGGATTTTATTACCTGTTTCAGGGGAGAATGGTGTGGAAGGTCAGAGTGACCTTCCTGCTTCTGCTATTTTATCAAACTCCTTTAGCTTAAAATATTCAGTATGCCATATATTGGGGTGCCATATTTTGGGGTGCCATATTTTGGGGTGGTTTGTCCTGAACCCCATCGGTAGCTTGTTTTTGTAAACCCTAAAGGAAAAGTATGTAGTAAAGACCTATTGATATTTGAATTATTTCATGAATCTGAGTTCAAGTATATCATTATATATTGAGAAGCAGTATAGTGCACTACAAGCACAGAATCAGTTTCTTTTTGGAAAAATAGGGATAATAATAATACATGCCTTAGAAAGATACACGAGGATGAAATGAGAATAAGCATATAGGGTTTTTTTTTTTTTTGTGGTACGCGGGCCTCTCACTGTTGTGGCCTCTCCTGTTGTGGAGCACAGGGTCCAGACGCGCAGGCTCAGCGGCCGTGGCTCACGGGCCCAGCCACTCCGCAGCATGTGGGATCTTCCTGGACCGGGGCACGAACCCGTGTCCCCTGCATCGGCAGGCAGACTCTCAACCACTGCACCACCAGGGAAGCCCATAGTTTTTTTTAATATTTTATTTTATTTTATGTTTTGTTGCGGCACAAGGGCTCTCTAGTTGTGGCATGTGGGTTCAGTAGTTGCAGCACGCAGGCTTATTTACCCCACGGCATGTGGGATCTTAAGTTTCCCAACCAGGGATCAATCCATGTCCCCTGCATTGGAAGGCAGATTCTTAACCACTGGACCACCAGGAAAGTCCTGAAACATACAGTTTATATAAAGAATTTAGCACAGTGCCTGGCACACATGGTAAGAATAGTCAGTTGTTTTTTTTTAATTGCAAGGGAAATACTTATCCTATTGTCAAACTCTTTAAGAATATGATATAATTAGAAGAGTTAGAAGCAGTGCCTTGCAGAGCCACATTGGAGCCTGAGGCAAAAGAAAAAAAATTGGTCATACTGATTCTGTCTTTATTTTTAAATTTACCATTTTGGTCATTAATGGATTATTTTTCAGTGATTTGGATTTTTTAAAAAGATATTGCATTAAAATATTTAATTTGATTACTGAGTTTGTGTGTGTGTGTGTGTGTGTGTGTGTGTGTGTGTGTGTGTGCCTGAGGCATTTGCTGCACTGGCTTCAACCTAGCCTTGGCTCTGGGTAGAAGTAATCTAATACTCTCATAGAGTCTTCTGCTTAGGGCAAGAATTTATTATTCTTTTACAAAGAATTGACAACATTAATTAGCAATCATTTATTGATGTAGGCTTTTCTTTGGTAGTATAATGTTAGCCTCCTAGTTGGAATTAATCTCTGTATGAACGTTGTGTTCTTAATAAAATTAGCCTTGAGAATTTTCTAATTCAGAATTGAGCCTTTCCCCCCAATTAGATCGAAATAATGAAGTCTACACTTTACTGGAGCAAATTTCTTCTCTATTGTGTAAACTTATACACATATAAGACCTATAAACTTTAGAAAAATTAAAAGAACAATATTAATTGAAACAAAATATACTTGGCTTAGATTGGAATTTTGATGTGGGAGAGTTACAGGAAAGTTAATGGCTGGTTAGAAGACCTGAAAATATCTTTGCACTCCCACTTTCTACTCAGAACTACATAGAGTCAAGTTCTTAATTGAGAAACAGCTTTTAGTCAGAAATTAAAGAAATATCTTTGTTGTATTAGGGTTTTTCTTGTTGAGGATGAGCAGACTAATAAAGCATGTTTCTTTTTAAAAAAATTGTTTTTAAATTAGCTTATAATTGCTTTACAGTGTTGTGTTATTTTCTACTGTACAACGAAGTGAATTAGCTATATGTATATGTATATCCCCTCCCTCTTGGACCTCCCTCCCACCACCCTCCCATCCCACCCATCTAAGGACATCACAGAACACTGAGCTGAGCTTCCTGTGCTTTATAGTGTGTTCCCACTAGCTGTCTGTTTTACGCATGGTAGTGTATATATGTCAATCCTAATCTCCCAATTCATCCCACCCTCCCCTTCCCACCCCCATGTCCACATGTCCATTCTCTACGTCTTTGTCTCATTCCTGCCCTGTTAATAGGTTCATCTGTACCATTTTCTAGATTCCACATATATGTGTTAATGTACGATATTTGTTTTTCTCTTTCTGGCTTACTGCACTCTGTAAGACAGAATCTAGGTCCATCCACATCTCTACAAATGACCTAATTTCATTCCTTTTTATGGCTGAGTAATATTACATTGTATACATGTACCACATCTTCTTTATCCGTTCATCTGTCATTGGACATTTAGGTTGTTTCCATGTCCTGGCTATTGTAAATAGTGCTGCAGTGAACATTGGGGTGCATGTGTCCTTTTGAATTATGGTTTTCTCAGGGTATATGCCAAGTAGTGGCATTGCTGGCTCATATGGTAGTTCTATTTTTAGTTTTTTAAGGAACCTCTATAGTGTTCTCCACAGTGGGGTTCCCTTTTCTCCACACCCTCTCCAGCATTTGTTGTTTGTAGATTTTCTGATGATGGCCATTCTGACCAGTGTGAGGTGATAACCTCATTGTAGTTTTTTTTTTTTACTTAGTTAATTAATTTTTGGCTGCATTGGGTCTTTGTTGCTGCACACAGGCTTTTTCTAGTTGTGGCAAGCGGGGGCTACTCTTCGTTGTGGTGCCCAGGCTTCTCATTGTGGTGGCTTCTCTTGTTACGGAGTACAGACTCTAGGCCCGTGGGCTTCAGTAGTTGTGGCATGCGGGCTTCAGTAGTTGTGCCTCGCAGGCTGTAGAGCGCAGGCTCAGTAGTTATGGTGCACGGGCTTAGTTGCTCCACGGCATGTGGGATCTTCCTGCACCAGGGCTCGAACCCGTGTCCCCTGCATTGGCAGGCATATTCTTAACCACTGTGCCACCAGGGAAGTCCCACCTCATTGTAGTTTTGATTTGCATTTCTCTAATAATTAGTGATGTTGAGCATCCTTCACGTGCCCCTAGGCCATCTGTATGTCCTCCTTGGAGAGATGTTTATTTAGGTCTTCTGCCCATTTTTTGATTAGTTTGTTTTTTTGATATTGAGCTCCATGAGCTGTTTTGTATATTTTGGAGATTAATCCTTTGTCTTTTGCTTCGTTTGCAAATATTTTCTCCCATTCTGAGGGTTGTCTTTTCGATATGGTTTCCTTTGTTCTGCAAAAGCTTTTAAGTTTCATTAGGTCCCATTTGTTTATTTTTGTTTTTACTTTCATTACTATGGGAGGTGGGTCTTTATGCTTATAGAAGCATATAATTGGTTACTTAATGGATCATTTTGTGAAGTACAGAAGTGCTTGAGTTTAATTTGAACTTCACTATATATAAAATTTGATAATAAAGCAATGTTAAATGCATTCTATTTAATGTGTTGGGGAGGAGATATTTATCTGTGATATGTAAACTGTGAGAATTGAATTGGAATAATTTGTTTTGAAAAATTGTTATAATACATGTTTTTGCTAAATTTAGTTTTGTTTGTATATTGCAGTGTCTAAAAATGACTACAAAACGAAGTTTGTTTGTGCGGTTGGTACCATGTCGTTGTCTACGAGGAGAAGAGGAGACCGTCACTACTCTTGATTATTCTCATTGCAGTTTGGAACAGGTTCCCAAAGAGATTTTTACTTTTGAAAAAACTCTGGAGGAGCTCTACTTAGATGCTAATCAGATTGAAGAGCTTCCAAAGGTATGTTAATCCAGTCTTTCAAGAATTGCCTTTGCTTATTTTTATGCCTAGAAATATGATATTCCCAATGTTGCCATAATGCTGCATATATATATGTATGTGTGTGTGTGTGTGTGTGTGTGTGTGTGTGTGCATTGTTTCCCCTTTTTTTGGTTTAATTTCACCTTAGGGTGTGCAACATGACTCAAATTTTTTTAGATAGAATTTTTAACCTTTGTCTCTTCAAGTTAATTGCTTAAATACTTGTGCAAATAATTTAAAATTTTGTATTTAATTCCAGTACCTTAGGCACTAAGGTGGACAATAAGACTGCACAATTTCTGCAGCCAATAGATTTAACTAGACAAAGAATTGAAATTAATGTTTTTCTAGTTTTCCTGAGACATTGATCTACATTATAGTTATTGAGGATAAATTGTCTTTTCAGTTATCACATCAGAATTTTGCTTTTTAACAGCTTTGTAGAGGTAGTATTCTGTTTTCCCCATTTCAGTTTATTTGGAAAAGTTTTGGAGGACTTAACATTTCTGAAATGTAGGAGCAGCTAGCAGGAGAAAATAGGTTTGTTGCCATGAAACATCATCTCACATTAACAACTTCTTTGCTAAAACTTTTTAGTGGCGACTACTTTTTTTTCCTTAAATTCTAACCTGTCTTCATCCTCTACTCAGTATCTTTTTTTTTTTTTTTTTGCGGTACGCGGGCCTCTCACTGTTGTGGCCTCTCCCGTTGCGGAGCGCAGGCCCAGTGGCCATGGCTCATGGGCCCAGCCGGTCCGCAGCATGTGGGATCTTCCCGGACCGGGGCATGAAACCGCGTCCCCTGCATTGGCAGGCGGACCCTCAACCACTGTGCCACCAGGGAAGCCCCTCAGTTTCTTATTGTTGTGTGGAAAGCTACCATAGTTTTGTCAGAGAGCTTTACCACCCACACAGCAGTGGTTTTCAAGCTGTGGGTGAAGACTCATTAGTGGCTCATAAAAATCAATTTAATATATGGGGCATTTCCAAATAATGAACTGTTATTTGGACTGGCAGATTTAGAAAATAAAAAATACAGGATACCCAATTAAATTACACTTTTCAGATAAACAGTGAATAATTTTTTAGTATAAGTGTATCTCATGCAGTATATAGGACATACTTTCACTAAAAAATTATTGTTTATCTGAAATCCAAGTTTAATCAGGCATCTTGTATTTTATCTGGCAACCTTAACTGTCATAGAGTAGAAAATAAAGAGGGTTGCATGTATCTATTGTAACTTAAAGTATTTGTTTTAGATTTGTGTGTGTGTATATATACATACTGGATGGCAGCAGTTTTTTTTTGTTTTTTGGGTTTTTTTTTTGCGGTATGCGGGCCTCTCACTGTTGTGGCCTCTCCCGTTGCGGAGCACAGGCCCCGGACACGCAGGCTTAGCGGCCATGGCTCACGGGCCCAGCCGCTCCGCGGCATGTGGGATCTTCCCGGACCGGGGCACGAACCCGTGTCCCCTGCATCGGCAGGCAGACTCTCAACCACTGAGTCACCAGGGAAGCCCGGCAGCAGTGTTTTGAAAAAGGTTTTCTTTGGGTGGCCAGTAGTAAAATCATTTTGAAAGTAGTGCTATCCAAGATTGTCTTATAAAGAAATCTGTGTATAGATGTGGATAAAATATTAAAGGTTGTGGGTTGCATGTTCATGAATTTCTCCCCTAAGTTGTAATAGGGTGCTTTGTAATTGACTGTTCCCTTGTATATTGTTTTTCAGCAAGTAATTTATCTTCCTTAGCTAGTTCTCCTAGAGAAAATGGAAGACTAAAATTAGTCCCTTTTTCTAATCACCACCAGCAAGGTCTCAGTCTGGGGACTGTGTTGAAAAGAGAGGCTTGCTATGATAGTGAAAATAACTGAATCACTTATCATGCCTAGCAATTTTCCATTTTTGGAAGAATGCTCTTCTTAAATAGGACTTATTCAGTGCCATCCTGTGCATAGTTTTGTTTTTTTCTAAAGACTCTTCTTTTTTGGAATAATTCTAGATTCACAGCAAAATTAAGAGGAAGGTACAGAGATTTCCCAAATACATAGCCTGTCCCCACAGATGGATGGCCTCCACCCTTATCAGCATCGCCCACCAGAGTGGTTAAACCACCAGAGTAGTTACAACAGATGAACCTATGTTGAAAAATCATAATCACCCAAAGTTCATAGTTTACATTATGATTTGCTCTTGGTGTTGTGCATTCTGTGGGTTTGGACAAATATATAACGACACGTATTCATCATTATGCTGTCAAACAGAGTATTTTCAGTGCCCTAAAAATCCTCTATGCTCTGTACAGTTTTTTGGTATGGGGCTTAGAAGTAGCCCATTTACTTACTGCTTTTGGTTAAATATATTTTGATCACATTTCATTATTGTGATTTTAGCATAACAGTATATTTGCTCCCTTATTTATTTGTGCTCCCAAATCAGAATTCTATATTTTAAGTCATTTAAAATCAGCTGTACATATTTGAATTTAATTTATATAAACTTTCATTTTGGAATAAGGATGCTTGGAATACAAGATCCAAAGTTTACCATATTTAACAGCCACTTATTTTTTATGACCTTAGCAGAAAATACACCATATACTTATTTTCACTAAGTGCATTTCACCCAGGGCAGAAGTGTGAGGATATAAATCATTCTGAGTAGTCCAATTGTGTTCAGATCCATAATAGCATAAAATAATAAGAGATCTTCCCTGGTATTTGTGTAGGTATAACTCATTCAGTTTTAATGATATTAATAATATTTGTTTGTGTAAAGGTTAATAATTGAAATATTTAAGGAAACTTAAGGAATAATCAAAATACTTCTCTACCTTGTTTCAACAGCAACTTTTTAACTGTCAGTCTCTACACAAACTGAGTTTGCCAGATAATGATTTAACAACATTACCAGCATCTATTGCAAATCTCATTAATCTCAGGGAACTGGATGTCAGCAAGAATGGTAAGATTTTTTTCCCCCTAACTTTTTGTACTTGGGAACATGTTATATTATTAAAATTTCTATTGTGTTTTAGCAAATAAAAAGAATTAAAAAGTCAGATTGTAATGTACTACCATAATTAACTTTCATATATATATAAATGATCTATGATAATTTAAAGGCAGAGAGTAAGTATAAACAATTTTAAATGACTGTTTAATTAAAATACTGTGGGTAAATGCATGTACATATTTATATACCCTTATATCTATTTTTTTATATATATTTATAGCCCTGTTTGTGATGGTGAGAAACTAGTAACAACTAACTGTAATGTCTGTTGTTGATTACATAATTTGATGCATCCATAAGAGTGGAGTGTAATGTAGCTCCATCAATACTGACATAAAATATTCACAGTGTAGTGGTAAAGGTTAAAAAAAAAAGTTGTGCAACATAAATGAATTGAACATCAACAAATATTTATTGAGAGACCACTCTGTGCCAAATACTTTATCAGGAGTTGGATTACAATTAACGATGAAAAGTAAAAGGACATGGTCACTGTTCTCCTGGGCACACAGTCTTGGTTTTGTTTGTTTAGTTTGATAAACGTTGAAGAAAGTATGGAAGATATATTCCAAAATGTTAAGTGCTTACCTTGGAGGGAGAGAGAAGTAGACACTTGAAAATTTTAGAATGAGCATATATTCCAATATATTGGAATAATATTGGAATAAGCATTTCCCAAGAGCAAGGAAATCCTTATACATAACCACAATATCATTATCACGCTCAAGAAATTTGACGTCACATTTTCCCTGTTGCCTAATAATGCCCTTTTTAGCTATTTGCTCACCCTACCCCCACCTTCAAGTTAAAGATCACATATAGCATTCAGTTGTGTCTCTTTGATCTTTCAAAACCAAGAACACTTTGCCCATGTTTTTGTGACATTGTCATTTTTGTGGAGTTCGGGTCATTTGGTTTTTAATTTGTGTGAGTTTTCTTCTCATGATTTTATTTTAGGTTAAATAAATTTCCTCAGCTTGAAACTTCTCTTTAAGGGCAGTTTGAAATTTCTTTCCATTCCTTGTGCTTAATAGATTGGCAAGTATTGCTTGATAAATTCCAAAGTAAATGAACTTGATCCATTACATTGTGCTCTGCATATGCTGACAGTTAAGTAGCGTTATAGAACTTCGGAACTGTTGTGACATTAGAAGTCATCAAGTGTAACCTTCCACTCCAAAGGGGTATCTTTTCTACTTTTTGGTCTTTTAGAATGAGAGATGTTAAGGTGTAAGGAAAGAGACCTGAAATAATCTGGGTGTTATTGATAAAACGCTATGCACCTGGGAAAGGCTAGTAACCCACGTAACTAGTCTTCATGATATGAAACTATTACTTGGCTCAATAATGAACACGCTTACATATATCCTCCTGAAAATGCACTCACTCCAGACTTATTACTCTAAATTGAGAATGGTGCAGTTATGGCCCTGCAGCATCATTAAATTAATATCTTAGACTTTCATGAAACTTCTTGAAGAATAATGTGTTTGAGTTAAGACAACCTATTGAACTGTAGTGTTTCTCTTTTTTTTCATTCTAGTTTCAGCAGTTCCTTCTTGCTTATATTGAAAACCTGCTTTGTACAACTGTGTCAGCTTGTGTTTTTGAGGAGTTGGAGATAATTTCTATGTGACCAAAAGATTTAGGATAAGCACTTAAATATTCTGCCCTGGAAGAGAATGGCTTTAATAATTGTTGCCAACAAAACCTTACAATTTATTTTCATTGAAAATTAAGTTGATTTATCTGTTCTTCTCTTTCTGTGTGATCTCATCTGTTTTTTAAACGGCAGAATCAGTCCCTTGCCTTTTACTTGTTTCCTTGTTTTTTTTTTTTTTCTCTTTTTAGTCTTAAACTGATGTCTGAATGCAACCACATTTCATTGATGGTGAAAAAAGCTAGTGAGGAGAGACAAGAAACTATGATAATGTCAGAACCATTACCTTGACTGATAAAAATTCTTGTATTCCTAATTCTTAATCTGATAGTCATCATTACAACTGATGTAATTAACCCACTTTACTTTTAGAGAGTTGAGATTATTTTAATTAACTTGTAATATGTAACCCTAAAGTGTATGTTTATACAAGTCTGTTATTTATTTATTTATTGGCTGTGCCTTGTGGCTTGTGGGGTCTCAGTTCCCTGACCAGAGATTCAACCCAGGCCACAGCAGTGAAAGCCTAGAATTCTAGCCTCTAGGCAACCAGGGAACTCCAGCTACGTTACTGAAAACAAGAAAATAGCATGCATATTATAGTTGATGTGGTTGGTTATGAGAAATTTGAGTTTTGCTAGTTGCGTATTTGATTAACAACTTGCTTAAAAGAAAGGATAGCACACTAACTGAAAGTAGTGTTTATCAGATTTTGGAAGTATTAAAATTACATTTAGTGTTAAGATGACCACTGTATTAGAGAAGGATGGGAGTTTCATCTTATATTCTGAATGAGAAAATTGAAGTGTCCCTAAATTTTTTCTCTATTACTACATCTCATCATGTTAAATCTTGCATAAGATGCTTTAATCTTGTATCCAAGCTCTACTATTTTTTCCTTTTAGGTGTTTTTATCAGTTCAATCTAATAATATTCTAGTATATCTTAATATACCAAATGCTGTTTTCATATTTATTATCTACATGCCCTGCTTGGAAGGAGGCAGGAAACATTGTGGCATACTTCATTAGTGTTTCAGCAAGCTGTATTTATTTAAAAGCACTTGTTTTAGGATTTTTACTTTCACATTTTCTTAGTTTCTGATCTTTCACATATTTCTTCCAGTGTTTTTCAACTGGCAAGTAACATGTGATTAGTGATTAAAACATTTATTTAAGAAAAAGAAGAATTGTACTCTAATCGATGCTTCTCTGTTTATTTGCCCTGTTGTTATATTGGGGAATTAATCTCATTCTCGGTTAGACTATACATAATATTATCAATATTACCACTTCCTGTCTTGCCTCGTGAGACTGGTGACCAAATTGTGGACTAGTCTATGTATAGGATGTATATAAATTTGAGGTATTAATATTTGTCTTCATTTTGTATGGAATTCTTTTTTTATCATTTATATTCTATGATAAAGCTAGAGTGTTAATTTATGAGTCTTAATTTGCTCTTTCCTTTCATGTCTAAAGTTTTGATTTGTTGTTAGCTTTTTAAAGAAATGAAAAGCTCACCAAGCTGCTATTCCAAGCCATTGCAGATAGCAACTGGTGTTAGAGAAATTATCAACTGTGGTGTTCAAACGGCCTGTCTTCTTGAGAAGACCAGTAGGGGATGATGATTAAAACAATTTGCCAAAGGGGTTGATAGAGAAAGCTGATGGAGAGGAGAGAAAAAAGAAATGAAGGCTATCTAGTTGTTAATTCTCTATATAAGCACACTGATTAAAAGCTAGGAATTGTAAGGCAAAGGAACCAGAAAGAGTAGCTCAGATCTTTCTGTCTGATATGGGAATGCTAGAGAGGTTAATTAGGCCTTTTTAAAAAATCGAGTCCAAAAGTCCAGAAAAAATGGGTTGAAAGTTTGTGGGTCAGTACAGAAAGCAGTTCCTTGAACCTGAGAAAATCTGATGATTGGGGACAAAATGTTGGAAAAGCCTCTTCACTTTAAGTTCAAAGAAGTTATATTGATTACAAGGGAAATTACAGATTGCTGGGGAAGTCACTGTTTTTCTCTGTTTTAAAATTTCTAAAATTGCTAATTTGCTTAATAGTTAATGGTTAAGTTCAGCTGTTTTAATAAATCAGCTTATTTAAGATAATGAAAGAAGAAAAACCATGTGTTAAACTGACATGGAACTTAAAAAATGTAGGCTGGTGATCACTGGTCACTGCTAAGTGTGTTGTTAATGAAGACTATAAGTGGGGTGTGCAGTCACTGTGCCTTGCCATAGGCCTTACCATTCACTGTGTTATAACTGATCCAAACCATACACCTGTTATCCCCTAGCCAATATAATCATCTCAGTTTGCAGTTCCTCCTTTAGCCTGTTTTGACTGGAACTCAGTGTTACATTCTGTACTATTTAATTACCTTAGCCTTTAAAATACATAAACCACTAAGTAAGGAGCCACTATTAACTTATATTGTACATTTAGGGCATTGGAGGAGTGTTGATGCCCTCCAAACAGAGATCACCAGGATTACACGTGATTGAGCCATGGGGGTGGAAGGGGAGTCTCAGGGGGTGCTAAAAGACTTATTATAGGATTTGGGCTTGTACTTGGTGATTGGAAGAAGGTTTAAGAATATGAGGGTTTGCTATGGATGGAATGCCATCAAGAAGTAGGAGTAATTCTGTGATTGAGAATATTAATAAATCTCATCTATAGGGAGGGCAGATTAGAGCAAGGCTAAAACTATAATCAGTAAAAAAGCAGCTGTCACTCATTAGGATAAGGGGTGGCTTGGACAAGGTTCATACTTTATCTTTGTCAAGACATGATTACAAATTTGCTTTTGTCTTGATCTGTCATGGTTAAAGAATGGCCTTGTCTAATATTGGTATTCAATGAAATTGCTTAGTTCAACAGGAAAATGCCAAGGCCTCCTTTTGAATGCAGCTTGTTCGTAGTAAGACAAGGACTAGCTGATAGTACAAGACCAGTTCCTAGATTTCAGGGGTATTTTCTCTTTCTCAGCAATATAGGGAGAATTCTTCTGTAACCAAAATAGATTAATATGAGGATAGCCATGTTTTATAGTATCTTCGTTTTACTGAGCTTTAGCAAGAGTCAAATTCTTATAAAAGAGTATATGACAAAGAAGGAACACTATTGAAGTTAAGGGGGAATGAAAAAGGAACAGGTAGCTGAAATTGTTAGAGAATTAAGAAGTAACTCATGATGAAATTCAGGTTCTGCATACTTTATGTACAAGGATAAAAAGAGTTCTCTTTGGAGACAAGCCTACAAGCATTGAGGGTAGGCCTCATTGAGAAAGTGGCTTGAGGAAGTGAGGAAGTTAGCCATGTAGATTTCTAAGGTAAGAATGTACCAGAAAGAAGAAACAGCCAGCGTAAAGTTTATAAGGTGTGAGTCTCCATAGCATGTATGAGAAACAGAAGGCTATGGTAGCTAAAATATAGTGAGCAAGATGGGAGAGTGATAGGAATAGAGGTCAGAAAGGTAGGGATATGGAGCAGCAGATAATGTAGATCCTGGTAGGCATTTGTACGTACTTTGACATATACTCTCAGTGAAATGGAATCATTTGGAAGAGTTTGAGTCAGGTCATTCAGAGCATGAAATGACTTGCATTTTAAAGGTTTACTCTGGTTATGTGTAGAAACAGTATGGTATAAGGGTGAAAAGTAACCAGTTTAGGTGCTATTTCAGTCGCCTCTAGTGATAGTGGTGGAAGTAGTGAGATGTAGACAGACTCTAGATACGTTTGAAGGTTGAGTCAACAAGATTTCATGATGGTTTGGATGTGGGATGTGAGATAAGAGTCAAGAATGATCTCAGTGGTATTGGTCTGTGCATGTGGAAGGATAGAGTGCTGCCAGCTGAGATGGGGACATCTCTGGGACTCATAATTTTTAGTGGAAAAAAATCAGGGGCTCATTTTTGGACATGTTACATTTAAAATAAGATATACAGATGTTCAGAGGGGTTTGGAGTTCAGTCGAAAGGGAAATGTGCTAGCCATACATATTTGAGAATTGCCAGCATGTAGATGGTATATAGAGCCTGAGATTAGATACAGTCAACAAGGCCATGAATCTGAAAGAGGACTAAAGAATGAGCCCTGGTGGCAACCCAACATTAAGAGATCTGGAGGAAGGAGAGAAAGGTGCAAAAGATACTGAGAAGGAACACTACTGAGGAAGGAAGGAAGCCAATAGAATGAAAATATTTGTTTTTCTTGCTACATTTTCGCTTTCAAGAAAAGGAACTATGTCTCAGTATCTACAGTCCATAGCATGGGTGCATATTTGCTGAATAATATAGAGAATAAATAATTTCAGTTCAAGACATGTTTTATTTAAGGTACCTAACAGTACCTAAAGGGCATTTGAAAATTCTTATTTGGAGTTAAGGAGAGAGGGGGGAACCGGAGATACAGATTTGGAACCTGAACATATATATGGTAAGAACTGAAATCACAGTGAATACATTGCTAGCAATTTGTAAAAGCAGGAAACCAGTGAGTACTTCAAAACTACTTGCTTAGGAAAAAATTACTACGATGTATCTGAAATTAGAGTTACTATTTCATAGATACTGATTGGTTAATTTTTATAAACCACATGCTATGAAATAAAGTACTTTAAAATTTGAAAAATATGAAGTATATGTATTTGTGGAAGATGTTATAAGCATTACTGTCCATTAAAAATTTAAATTGCAGAAGTCTAACATAGAACTTTTTTTTTTTTTAAATAAATTTATTTATTTATTTATTTATGGCTGTGTCGGGTCTTCGTTGCTGCGCGTGGGCTTTTCTCTGGTTGTGGCGAGTGGGGGCTACTCTTCGTTGCGGTGCCCAGGCTTCTCACCTGCGGTGGCTTCTCTTGTTGCAGAACACGGGCTCCAGGCGCGCAGGCTTCAGTAGTTGTGGCACATGGGCTCAGTAATTGTGGTTCTCAGGCTCTAGAGCTCAGGCTCAGTAGTTGTGGTGCACAGGCTTAGTTGCTGCACGGCATGTGGGATCTTCCCAGACCAGGGCTCGAACCCATGTCCCCTGTATTGGCAGGCAGATTCTTAACCACTGTGCCACCAGGGAAGTCCTAGAACTCTTAAAATTATCTTTCTCCATATAAAATTTTAGGTCAGTAGAACATACTGTAGTCTTTGGTCTTTTTCTCCTTAGATAGACTTTATCATGTACTAAAAATATTACAGTTCTTGGAATAATGTCATTTACGTAGACTATTTCAAGATACATTATAGACTTTAATAAAAACCAGTGAAATGATATGTAAAGCTGAGTATGAAAATGAAGTCAGGCTCTAAAGAGGACAGTGTAGAATGTCCTCCTCCCACCTTTCCTCTAGATGTGGATTTTTTTTTTTTAAGTATATGATAAGAATTATTCACCACAACCAAGTGGGACTCATTCTGGGCATTCAAGTTTGATAGTTGAAAATAAATCAGTGTTATTCAACACATCAATAGACATATAATGAACTTGGTGATTCCATTCCTTGGTGTTTACTCAAGAGAAATGAAATACATGTCATTTGAAATTAAATATAGTGATTTTTTTAAAGTTCATTACACCTTTTTCATAATTATTGAAGCCTCCTTCCTTTTTTTGCCCTATTCTTCAGTGTCTCCCACATCTACCATGGGCGCCCTGCTGCTACCAGATATTCCTTAGGGCCTGCCACCTAGGAGAGTTATTTTAATGTATCCTCAGTAGAATTATCACTTGAGGCAAATTATTTGTTAGTTGAAGAACTGATAAGAATTTAACTCCTAAATTTATAGGATTCAGTAACACTAAATATTTTGTGTGTAAATAAATGAGAGAAAAGAAAGAAGAAAAATTAGTGTAAAAAAATCAATGTTATTATTAGTGGGTAAGTCAAATTTAACGAGTTGTACAAAAGTACAGTATACTAAGTAGTTACATGTGTTTAGAATAGAGAATTGAGTCAGCCTAATAAATAAGACCTATTAGCAGTAATATAAGAAGCATACAGATACTATTAAGTAATTCATTGTATAAATGCCCTAAAATATATATTTGAAGTATTAAATGTGCAGGTAAAGGAATGCTTTGTAGATAAGTTTTTCCATTTTGGGGACTTGTAATAGGGTTGTCAAGTTTTTATTTCAGCATTAAGAAAATTCTTATCCCTCATTCCCTCCAAAAAGCAACATCTCTCACATCCCTATTACCATAATTTTATTTAAAACTGACTTTTCACTCAAAAGAAAATGAATGCTATAAAGCCACTAAAGTTTAAAACTTACATGAAATGAAAAATTTCCAAAATCAACTCAAGAAGAAATAGAAAACTGAAAATACTAAATCAAATTAGTGGTCAGAAAAACTGTTAGACCTAATTTTAGGGAAAAGTTGGACCAAACCTTCATGGAATGGGATAATCCTTAATTTATAAAATCTATTCTAGAGATTAGAAAGGGAGGAAAGTACTTGACTCAACTTATAAGGGTAATAAAACTTTAATAACAGAAATAGATAAAGACTGTCTAAATTAAAATGTTGGAAATTCTCTGCTGGGATGACAGGAGTAGCTCTGCTGTAGATCTCATCCTCTCTCAGGCTAGCCCAGGCATCCCAGGCATGTCCTCATAGGACAGTTAGGGGAACCTGAGATCTAGTGGAAATTAGGCAGGGCTTTTTTAAACCCTTGATTTCATCAATTGTGTTAACATTTTAGTGGCCAAACCAAAACAGATGGCTGAGCCCAGAATCAGGATTAGGGAAATTATACTTCGCATTTTGTTGGGAGGAGCTGGTACATCACATTCAGAGAGTGGTAATAGGGAGTAGTGAGTGGTCATTAATGTAATCCATCTATCATATATACCTAGAAATAAACTTAACAGAAAATGTGCAGTATGGGCTTCCCTGGTGGCACAGTGGTTGAGAGTCCGCCTGCTGATGCAGGGGACACGGGTTCGTGCCCCGGTCCGGGAAGATCCCACATGCCGCGGAGCGGCTGGGCCCGTGAGCCATGGCCGCTGAGCCTGTGCGTCCGGAACCTGTGCTCCGCAATGGGAGAGACCACAACAGTGAGAGGCCCGCGTACCGCAAAAAAAAAAAAAAAAAAAAAAAGAAAAGTGCAGGATGATCTAAACAGGAAGACATAAAACTATGGAACAGATCAGTAGAAGAGGGTAACAGAAAAGACTGTCCAGAAACATAACCATGGAATATGACACACAAAAATTCCTCTACAAATGGAATATGACACACAGAAATGCCTCTACAAATCAGTGGAATAAGGAAAACAAATATTTCATAAGTGTTGGCACAGTGTTTTTATATGGGAAATAGTAAAAACAAAGAGCCTTACTTCACAGTATATACTAAAATAAATTGCAGATTAAGTAATATGAAAAACAAAAATTACAATTATTAGAAAATGTAGAAAAATATTTTTACGACTTCGGAGTAGAAAAGATGTTTTATTCAAATATTAAAAGCACAGCAGTAAAGGAGTGAAATTTCTACATGACAAAATATAAAGTAAAAATTCATGACAGGCTGTGAGAAAACATTTGATATACTAGTATTTCTAAAGAATGCTTACAATCAATAATTAAAAGAATCCAATAAAAAATGTGTAGTGAACAGAGAATTCAAAGAAGAAGAAATAAAAATGATCAGTAGGAAGCAATGCGAGCGTCTATCAGCAGATGGATAGAGAAGACATGTTTTATACGTGTGTGTGTGTGTGTGTGTGTGCATGATGAAATATTAATCAGCCGTAAAAAGGAATGACATTCTGACATTTGCAGCAATGTGGATGGAGCTAGAGTTTTTTGTTTTTTGTTTTCTGTGACATGCGGCATGCAGGATCTTAGCTCAATTTTAGTTCTCTGACCAGGGATCAAACCCATGCCCCCTGCGGTGGAAGCGCAGAGTCTTAACCACTGGACCACCAGGGAAGTCCCTTTTTTAAAAGATTTTTTAAGTTCAAGTATAGTTGATTTACAGTGTTGTGTTAGTTTCAGTTGTACAGCAAAGTGATTCAGTTATGCATATACATTTGTGTATGTGTTTATGTGTAAGTGTGTGTGTGTGTGTGTGTGTGTGTGTGTGTATGTATATACATATTCTTTTTCAGATTTTTTCCCTTGTAGCTTTACAAAACTATTTCTGTTTTGTATATAAGTTCATTTTATCTTTCTTTTTCTTAAAGATTCCACATATAAGCGATATCATATGATATTTGTCTCTATCTGTCTTCATTTAGTATGATAATCTCTAGGTCCATCCATGTTGCTGCAGATGGCCTTATTTCATTCTTTTCTATGGCTGAGTAATATTCTATTGTATATATATACCGCATTGTTATCCATTCCTCTGTCAATGGACATTTAGGTTGCTTCCATGTCTTGGCTATTGCAGATAGTGCTGCAGTGAACACTGGGGTGCATGTATCCTTTTGAATTATAGTTTTCTCTGGATATATGCCCAAGAGTGGGATTGCAGGATCATATGGTAGCTCCATTTTTAGTTTTTTAAGGAACCTCTGTGCTGCTCTCCATAGTAGCTGTACCAATTTACATTCCCACCAACAGTGGAGGAGGGTTCCTTTTTCTCCACACCCTCTCCAGCATTTTTATGTAGACTTTTTCATGATGGCCATTCTGACCCATGTGAGGTGATACCTCATTGTAGTTTTGATTTGCATTTCTCTAATAATTAGCGATGTTGAGTCTTTTCATGTGCCTTTTGACCATCTGTATGTCTTCTTTGGAGAAATGTCTGTTTAGATCTTCTGCCCATTTTTTGATTGGATTGTTGGTTTTTTTTTAATATTGAGCTGTATGAGCTGTTTATATATTTTGGAGATTAATCCCATGTTGGTAGTATTGTTTGCAAATATTTTCTCCCATTCTGTGGGTTGTCTTTTTTGTTTTGTTTATGGTTTCCTTTGCTGTGCAAAAGCTTTTTAAGTTTAATTAGGTCCCATTTGTTCATTTTTGGTTTTAGTTCCATTACTCTAGGAGATGGTTTCAAAAAGATATTACTGTGATTTATGTCAAAGAGTCTTCTGCCTATGTCTTCCTCTAGGATTGTTATACCATCTGGTCTTACATTTAGGTCTTTAATTCATTTGGATTTTGTTTTTGTGTATGGTGTTAGAGAATGTTCTAATTTTATTCTTTTACATGTAGTTGTCTAGTTTTCCCAGCACCACTTATTGAAGAGACTGTCTTTTCTCCATTGTATATTCTTGCCTCTTTTGTTGTAGATTGATTGACCACAGGTGTGTGGGTTTATTTCTGGGCTTTCTCCCCTGTTCCTTTGATCTATATTTCTGTTTTTGTGCCAGTACCATGCTGTTTTGATTACTGTAGCTTTGTAGTATGGTGTGAAGTCAAGGAGCTTGATTCCTCCAGGAAGGGGAGAGGGACTAGATAGGGGCATGAAATTAGGAAATATGATCTACTATATATAAAATAGATAAACATCAAAGATATATTGTAGGGCTTCCCTGGTGGCGCAGTGGTTGAGAGTCCACCTGCCGACACGGGGGACACGGGTTCGTGCCCTGGTCCGGGAGGATCCCACATGCTGCAGAGCGGCTGGGCCCGTGAGCCATGGCCGCTGAGCCTGCGTGTTCGGAGCCTGTGCTCCACAGCAGGAGAGGCCACAGTGGTGAGAGGCCCGCATACTGCAAAAAAAAAAAGATATATTGTACAGCACAGGGAATTATAACCATTGCCTTGTAATAGCTTTTAATGGAGTATAATCTGTAAAAAAATACGGACTCACTATACCGTACACCTAAAACTTGCGTAATGTTGTGAATCAGCTGTACTTCAATTTAAATCATTAAACACGTGAAAATGTGTTCAGCATCTCTAGGAAATATCAGGAAAATATCTAGTTTTAATTAATATTTCTATTATTTCTGGTAAGGTTCAACCCCTTATACTAGCAAAAAGTAAAGACATTATCAAATGTCAACAAGAATATAAATAGGTACTGTAGTATGAAAATTGATATTACCACCCTGGAAAAGAATTTGGACGTTATCTAGTGATACTGATAACTATGTGCCATGTCCTATTCCAGTAGTGAACAAGAGAGGCAAAGATTCTCCCCTCACAGAGCATGTACTCTTAGTGGTGCCTGATAAGCAAACTTCTAAAGACAGGTAAATATATGTTAATCTGCTTTACATTGTCCCATGTATCCCTGGGTTTTCATATATTTTTTCCCCCTCTGTGTTTCAGAATGGCTGTTTTCTGTTGCCATGTCTTCCTGTCTCTCTGACATGTTCTCCTACAGTGACTAATCTTTTAATCCTGTCCTTTGGATTTTTCATTCACATATTGTATTTATCATTTGTAAAGTTTCTATTTCTTACATTTAATCTTTTCCTCTCCATTTTGTTCATTTTTTTCCTTTAAGTACAATAGCTGTTTTAAAGTCCTTTTTTTGTTAATCTTGTTATCTAAGTAGAGAGAATAATACAATAAACCTGATGTGCCTACCAACCAGCTTCAAAATTTATCAGTATGTTATAGTTTCATTTATACCTCCTGTTTTGCCACCTCTTATTGTTTTAAGGCAAATAAGACAACCTCTTTCATGTATAAATATGTTAAGATGAAACTCTCTATTATCACACTTAAAAAAAGAGAACCAGCTGACAGTAATTCCTTAATATCATTAGATATCCATCAATGTTAACATTTTCTGATTTGAAGCCTTACATGAACTCTGTAAATTCCAGCAAAAGTTCCTTAAACTAAAATTGAAAAAAAAAAAAGAATCATTTTGAAACTGTTAGGGAAATTGAATTTTAATAAAACAACAATGATAAAACCTTTCCTTAAGGATCATTAAGCCCAGATTTTTTAAATTGAAATTTTTATTGAGATAATTGTAGATTCACATGCAGTTTTAAGAAACATTACAGAGTGGTACTCTTGTATTTGTCACCTAGTTTCCCCCAATGGTAATGTTTGCAGTTATTATAGAACAGTAATAATATTGACATTAATACAGCCCCCCAGTCTTACTCAGATTTTTCCTGTGTGTGTGTGTGTGTGTGTGTGTGTGTGTGTGTGTGTGTGTGTGTGTGAAGTAGATTTGGATATTTACCACAGTCAGTTCTCTTTGATCTCCTCTTACCTGGGTAGTTGTTCAGTTTTTCTTTGTCTTTATCTTTTTAGACGCGGAGAGTTTTGAAGATTACTGGCCAGGTGTATAGGATTTCCCTTAATTTGGATTTGTTTGATGTTTGCTTATGATTCAATTCAGGTTGGGTGTTTGGGGCAGGAACACGACAGTAGATGCTGTACCCCTTGTCAGTGTGTCTTAAGATTAGTTGCCCGGTGATGATGCTGTTAACTGCTGATGCTAACTTTGAAACAGTTTAAGTGGTGCGTATGAGATTTCTTCACTTTTTCCCCCTCTTAAAATTAATAAGTATTTTGGGGAGAGAAACTTTGAGACTATATAAATGTATACTGTTTTTCTTCATTCTTTAACCCACTAATTTTAGCATCCATTGATGAGTTTTGACTGATCAGTTATTACTGTAATATTTGCCAGTTGATGATTTTGTATCATTCATTTTTCATGATCTGAAATTCTGTACTTGGGCACTGTAGTAAACTTGCTTAGACTCATACATCAATGAAGTTGAAAGAGCCTTAAATGATCCTTTAGTGTCAGCCCCTTTGATATACATGTTATGTTAGTGGAGGAATGAGTCTTATAACACAGAATTTTTTGAATATTTTTAAAAGTTATTAATTCGCACTCCTAGTCTAGATTAGAACAGTACTACTTAAAGTTTCTCTATGGATTTGTTGCTAGTTCACAAATTATTGTTGCTATATTTTTGCTAAGATAAGTTGAAGAGATAAGATTAAGTGCTAAGAAACTTCTACCATAATTTGACTTGTCACATTTGTGTTGTATTTTACAGAAGTATTGGTGTACAACTGCGTCAGGCATATCCACTGGCATATCTGATACATATTTTCTACCTCTTCTATCTTCAGCTTTGCTTTCAGCTTTGTTATCCTGTATGTATTAGGGACCAGCTCAATCTGGAGCCCAGCAATTAAGAAGTAATGCCTCTTTCATACACACTACTATATAAAAAATAGATAACCAATAAGAACCTACTGTATAGCACAGGGAACTCTTCTTAATACTCTGTAATGACCTATATGGGAAAAGAATCTAAAAAGGAGTAGATATATGTATATGTATAACTGACTTATTTTACTGTACAGCAGAAACTGACACAACATTGTAAATCAACTATACTCCAATAAAAAATTTTTTTAAATTAATGCATCTTTTTATGTGAAAAAACAAAGAATGCTTAATTGTTCTGAATTTTGTGTCCTTAATACCACATAGAGAAGGCACTGATTTTCAGAAGAGCTGGGAGAAGGAAAGGAAGGCAAAACTAAACAAGATAATTAGCAGTAGTCATAAAGAGGCAAAAGAACGAAGAGAAATTGTTGTGCAGATGGTTCTGTTCGTTTGACGTTGGTGTTGTCAATTTATCAAGAATCTGCTCAGTTGGTAAATTTTGAATCTGAAAAGTGTACATTAATTATTAATATCATTATGATTTTTTCCTTTGTAATAGATTCTTTTCACTTGATCATTGATTATTTGTTCATTTTCTAGGAATACAGGAGTTTCCAGAAAATATAAAAAATTGTAAAGTTTTGACAGTTGTGGAGGCCAGTGTAAATCCTATTTCCAAGTGAGTTCTTCTCTGTTGAATTAAAAGTTACCTTTGTGAATAAAGCAAGTATGATATAGTAGAATATTACTTTCTACATTTTAATGAACAGTTAATACCAATCTGAAATCTGCACAAAATTTTAGTTAGATTAAAAAGGAGCCTTTTAATTACTCTTTCTAACTCCATATATTACAGAGGTAAATTTGACGTCCATACAGATAAGGCACGTGCTTTTCCCCAAGTCTCACAGATAGTAAATGTCAGAAATGAGACTAGAATCCAGGTCTCCTAGCTCAATGTTACTTGAACAATATAAAAATGTCTTCACCTGCAAATCCAATGTATGTGGCACACTCAAACTTTTGAAATGAATAAAAGAAACCAAAGGGTCAAAAAGGTAAAAACAACAAAAAAAGGGAAAAGCCATGTGATTGGTTGTACTATATACCAGAGGTCACATATATTCTTTTATGATGGTAATGGCTTTAAGCAGAATGCTTTCTTAGCACCAAAGCTGTTAAATTTTGCAAAAATGGAATGATGAAGCAAAAGGTGAATAGTGTGAACCATAGCTTAGTATAGCTAAGTTGAAAGTTGAAACCAGCTTTCACATATTACAGTATTGTATTTAACGAGTTTTTCCAAACATAGGGAAACACGTAAAGGACAAACATGTAAAGATGATGTTTTACCTTCATCTGAAATTTTTGCTGTAGCATCAAGTTCTAGATTTGTAATTTCTTTTGTAAGCCAGAGGAAATAAAAGTAAAGCTACTTATAGGCTCTTATATGATCTTAAATGTCATTCAGCTTTTAATGTTATTTCTTTCCATTTGGTCATTATAAAATTATACAATCTTTATTTGATTTTTTTAGGGACCAAATATTGAAATTGAAAATAATCTAAACCAGTGTTTCTCAAATAGGGACTGTTTTGCTCTTATGGCTATTTGGTAAATTCTAGAGACATTTTTTGGTTTTCACAACTTGTGGTGGTGGAGAGTGCTGCTGGCTTCTAGTGGGTCAGAGGCTAGGGTTGCTGTTAAACATCCTACAGTGCAGAAGACAGCCTCCTGACAGCACAGAATTATCCAGCCCCAAAAGTCAATACTGTCAAATTTTAGAATTCTTTGTCTAGTCCTTTGGATTGGTGTTAGATAAGGTGAATTTCAAGAGTGTCTGCTGATATATCGTAGTCATGGCCTGAATACATTTCTGTGTGTTGTGGCTCATTCATAGTTGACTGTTAAGTGCAGATTTTATCTTATTGAGACAAATATTGCCTCACTTCCTTTTAAAAAATGATGAAGGTGTAAACATTGAAACAGGTAAGTTATTATAAAAGACAAATCTCAATTTGAGGATCACTCATAAAAGTGAAGAGGTGACTGTTATCTGTTAAGAACATGTGTTGGTTAGACAGTTTCTTAGACAGATTTTAATAAGAAACTAAAATTCTGTATATGAATTAAATTTAAATTCTGGTTTATTTTACATAGGCTTCCTGATGGATTTTCTCAGCTGTTAAACCTAACCCAGTTATATCTGAATGACGCTTTCCTTGAGTTCTTGCCAGCTAATTTTGGCAGGTAAATTACAGTTTCTTCTAAAACCTTCTCTTGTTAGCTCTTGTAAAGTTTACAAAACTACAGGTTGCTTTAGTAATACTATTAATTACAGTTTCATAGGCTCTTCTTTTGTAATTATTTCCAAGCATTGTAGTTTTTATAGTTTCTTTAGAACTTGTTATTTTGTCTTGGAATTTATTTTCCCAAGTAGAAATAAGCAGTGAAAATTTAAAAGAAAAATGTAATTTAACACTTGGTTTTAAAGTATGTAAAAATAGGGAGTTTATTTAAATCGGGATAATTTTTGCATATTTGAGATAGAATGCACTTAGCACTTACACATTTTTTAAAATGATCTAATTATTGGTTTATCTGTCTTCACTGGAATCAAAGTTCTGGAGAAAAGAAAAATGTGTTTCTGGGGTCCACCCCATTGCTCCCTGCTTGAATTTAGACCGATTCTTGTCATACTGTAGTCCCTGAGTAATTTTTCTAGTGGAAAAATGAATCAGTAAATGAACAATAGGTATCAAATTATTATTGTGTTTAGATTAATTGCTAGAGAAAATGCTATCCAAATACATGTTAATATGGTAGTCATCTTTTTGTCTTGAAGACAAATACCATATGATCTCACTTGTATGTGAAATCTTAAAAAACCCACCAAAACCCCAAGCTCATAGATAACAGAGAAAAGATTGGTGGTTGCCAGAGGTGAGGGGGCGGGGGTGGGCAAAATGGGTGAAGGTGGTCAAAAGGTACAAACTTCCAGTTATAAAATAAATAAATCATGGGGATGTAATGTACAGCATGGTGACTATAGTTAACCATATTGTATTGTGTGGTATTTGAAAGTCTCTAAGAGAATAGATCTTAAAAGTTCTCATCTCAAGAAAAAAAAATTTTTGTAACTGTGTATAGTGACAGATGTTAACTAGACTTTTTGTGGTGACCATTTCACAATACAGTTGACCCTGGAACAATGCATGGATTAGGGGTGCTGATCTTCCACACAGTCAAAAATCCACATATAACTTATAGTTGGCCCTCCATATCTGTAGTTCCTTAGTATCCAAGGTTCCAAATCCACAGATTGAACCAACCACAGATCGTGTGGTACCATAGTATTTACTGTTGAAAAAAATCTGTGTATAAGTGGATTCGCACAGTTCAAATCCATGTTGTTCAAGGGTCAGCTATGGGCTGGCTTTAGCTCAAGCGGTTACTCGGTCCCATTGGACTTTTGATGCCTATGTTGTTCAAGGGTCAACTGTACATACAAATATCGAATCATTATTTTGTACACCTGAAACTAACAATGTTGTTTGTCAATTGTATTTCAAAAAAGAAAAAAGAATTCTGTCCTATGGGAACCACATTATAGTGCTTTATATATTTACATATATACACATATGTATGTATGCACACACATATATGTATATACACAAATGTGTATGTATGTGTATACATATATGCATGTCGTGTACTTGTCAGATTTCTGTATCTGGTATTTGGATCACTTTTTAAAATTGAAATGTATTTGACATGTAACACTGTGTAAGTTTAAAGTATACAGCCTGCTGACTTCATACGTTGTATGTTGTAATATGATTGCTGTTGTAGCATTAGTGAGCACCTCTGGACCAGTTCATCTGCTCATTTATCCTCTAATTTTATTGGAATGTGCGTCACTGAAGTGCCAGAGGATTTTCTCCTTTTCCATGTCCCCTTGTGTTTCTTTGTTTTTCTCTCTCAGAGCTCAACCCTAGAGTTAAATTATTGTTCTCTAATCTACTAATGACTAATAATCTGGGGAGGTTTTTTTCAGAAAAATGCATGAAATTCGTTAGGATGGATATTGGGGCAGTTATTTTGTGCTTTGGATATGTCAAGAAGTGTTTATCCCCCCCCCCATTAATTCTGAGGAGCAAAAATAGTCTTTTCTTCCTTTATATTTCTGTGTAATTTTTAATACAATATTCTGCACGTTGTAATTACACAATAAGTATTGGTTCCTTTAAAATTTTAGAGGATTGCATTAATTTGTTAAATTCTTTATCTTTGTTATACATGCGTGATTTATTTTGTTTTGCAGATTAACTAAACTTCAGATATTAGAACTTAGAGAAAACCAGTTGAAAATGTTGCCAAAGTAAGTAAACGTGCTATCCTTTGTGAAATTTAGTTTAGAATTTTAAATTCTTAAATCCTTAGAGAAATATTAACTTTTTAATATCTAAAATGTGAGTGCAAATTATTTTAAAAGACTGACATTTGTGGTCTTTGTATATTAATTAGTGGTGTTCAATATAAAAATCTGTATATCTGTTGGTATTTAATAGTGATTTCATAGCTCTCTGGAACTCAGTCTTGTGTGACAAAAGTCAGAATAATAAGTATGTAAAGCCCACCTGAGTCCCAAATTAAGATCCCCGTTTCTATACTAGAGCTCCTACATAGTACTCATTAGAGAGACTCATAAGGTCTTCATGTAAAGTCTGGTAACTCTTTTTAAGTTTTCAGAACTTGTTTGGTTTTAGTCTGTTGTAAATTGGAAATGGGATGGAGGGCCCCCTACTGGTAAGCTAACATCAAGAGGAGATGGCAGTCCAAGAGCAAATAAGAGAAAACTAAAACATATACAAACTCAGAATGCACTGGTCTATGTCCATTTATTGAAGAAACGTCTTAAAACACCCTGATTCACTGGTCCATTTTTACAGTTTAGGTAATGGCAAACTACAGACTGGTTAAATCTGTCCCAGAGACTACTTTTTGTAAATAGTTTCACCAGAACCACATTCATTCATTTACTTATTGTCTGTGGCTGCTTTTGCTCTACAGTGGTAGAGTCAAGTAGTTGTGACAGAGACTTTATGCAAACCCTAAAATATCTGACCCTTACAGAAAACTTCTCAGACTCCTGTTGTAGTTTATTTGTCAAGAGTTGTCACTTCTTAATAGAAGCATCTTCAGTTCTCCAGGAGTTAGTTGTTCTGTTTACTCAACTTCTGTAGCATCTTACTAATATCTGTTATGACATTTACCACATTAGCCTAATTTTTAAAATACATTTTACTCTTATCTTACCTGGCCAGCATATTCCCACTGGCACATGTACTTGGTCCTTCCTCCTCCCCACCCCCACCCCCCCATGAATGTAAGGCTTTGAGGGCAAGGAGCATATCTGGTTTTGATTCCCAAAAGACTGGATTGATTAGAGTTTATGGTGATGGTTGTGAGTATAAAGTGGGAATTATCCATATTGAAATTCAAAAAGGTTTACAGATTTGGTATTGGCATTGATGACTCCTTAGCTCAGAACTTGACTGCTAAGAGATTTGAATAAACAAGGTGTAAATTGTTTACTAAAACATCTAAGCCTACAATTAATATGGTGTCTCTGATATCATAGGTAATTCACTTATTTTAACTCCTTCTATTTTAAGTCTTTATTTAACTTCAGATTGGGGTCTCAGTGTATTTGCAAATATAATTCTTTACTGCTTTCTTTTTAAGACATGATTAAAATATTTGAGGCCTCACAAACTGTAAAGAGGCCACAGTTTTACGTGTTAGGAAAGTCATGTGCATTCAGGTTATATGAGTGGACCTTTTTATGATCCAAGATTAGACAGTGGGAAAGCTGTTTTAAATACGCAGTTAAATGAAATTTAATACCGTCTTAATACTGGAGAGCACAGTACAAAGAACACAAAGAATGTATATTTTTCCTCTGAGACAGAAGAGAAGGTAAAAATGAGTTAAATACAAAGGAATTTTAGAGACAAACAGGATGAAATTTGAGGGATATTGTTTTTACTTTCTCCGTGAAGTAGGAAGCTGGATCTTAAATGAATAGACGTAAAAATGAAATGAAAAGATGAAATTTTGTGTCTTAGATTTTTCAGGTGTATGAGTAGGACCAGAGTTGCCAGTGTTATAGCTACAGCAAGTTGTGATGGAGATGCTTTTAGAATTTAACAATGTATTTCCTCTTTTTTATTACATATCTGTGTCATTCACATTTTCCTAAATCAGTTTTAAAACTTAAATTTCTAACGATATTGTTTGTAATTGAATTTTCTAGTGCACTGCTTTTCTTTTCTTTTCTTTTCTTTTTTTTTTTTGCGGTACGCGGGCCTCTCACTGTTGTGGCCTCTCCCGTTGCGGAGCACAGACTCCGGACGCGCAGGCTCAGAGGCCATGGCTCACGGGCCTAGCCGCTCCGCGGCATGTGGGATCCTCCCGGACCGGGGCACGAACCCGTGTCCCCTGCATCAGCAGGCGGACTCTCAACCACTGTGCCACCAGGGAAGCCTTGCACTGCTTTTCTTTTTGTACCCTTTTTAAAAAATAAGTTACCCTTGTTGATATAAAGTGTTTAATTGCTGCATGTGAATTTTCTGTTATCTTGTCATTATAAGAATACTGAATTAAGAAAAATAAGACCATGTTTTCTTCTTTCAATCTTACCCCCTCCTCACAGCCCTCTTTACCTTTCTCAAACGTCGACCTGGTATAGTATTATGGACATAGAAGTTAGTATCTAATCTTTCTTGAGAAAGATCCTGGAAACACCTTTTTGCTTTGTTATAAAGCAAATTGGAACTAATTTACAGGTTTTCAGGACAAAGACAGATATGAGTAAGGGAGGTAGAATTATAGTACCTCGTAGAACCTGAGAATAGGCACTCAGTAAATCAGAGTTAAATAAAACAGCTTTGAGAAAAATTGGTGTTGGGAGATGAATTAAATTAGTATTGATAGAATGGCATATTTTAAATGGAAGGGTTAGGGAAAATTAGCTTTCTCTAATGGTAGGTCAGTAACATAATTACATTACAATTATGATATGTATTCTTATTTTTTTTCACTAAAAACCCAGATAAATTTAATCAAGTTTTATTTTACTTATTATTACTAATTTGTTGAATTTCAAGAGAAGATAAAAATAATCTGTGTTCTTGTGTCATAATTTAAGGAGTCTGTTGGTGTTTAATGGTGTTAATTTCCTAATTAACATTGATATATTGATAATATGATGATTGCATTTTGCCATAATTTTGTCATATCCTAAAAAAAATTTAATGTGTTCCTATGGAGTTCCCTGGTGGTCTAGTGGTTAGGATTCAGTGCTTTCACTGCTGTGGCCCAGGTTCAATCCCTGGTTGGGGAACTCCCGCAAGCCATGCGGCACTGCCCAAAAAATTTTTTTAATTAAAAATTAGAAAAAAAAATTAATGTAGTTCCTTATCTGGGTAGCTGGTAGCACCTCAACCTATTAAATAATAGGTTTTTCTAAAAATAATATGTGTTTGAATTAATTAGAAATTAGTTTAGTTTAAAAAGTGCCTTCATTGAAGGAGCTATAAAAATACAACTTAGTTTATTTCATCATGAAATCAGTTTGTACATTCTTCAAGTTTCTGTCGTTGCAGAGATATGTTGGTATTAAGTTGGAAGTTAAAAATGGTATATTGTAGTTTAATTTAAAATAAATGCAGTCTATGAATTATATTTGTGATTCATGTAAAACTTTATTTTGATTTGTATTGAATTTAATTTGAAAATGTGGGGAACAATGTAATATTTACTGTTCTTGGAATTTTGAATGTTAATTTTCAGTTAATTATCTTAAAGTTTTACAAATATATCACCAGTCTTGAAAAATGGTAATTCATATGAAGCTGCCAAACAATCTAATCATTAGTTAATTTATACTATCTGAAAATTTATTTTGTGGAAAAAATGGAAAATCAGTTACTCGTATTCTGGACTGGGGGTTTAAATTTACTGCAATTACTTCTTAAGAATAGAAATAACCTGATGAGAAGGCAAAATTAGAGAATAATTGATAACTTATTTCATTTTATTTAGAAATTAAATATGACTTTTTTCCTTAGAAAATTATTTTTATTTTATCAACATTTGAAAGCTTGTATGTTATTAGATAATACATAAGAATATTTTACATTATAAATTTTAAAAGATTCCATGTAATTGATATTTTGTATACTTAATTCTTTATTAATCCATTGTGCATAGAACCATGAATAGACTGACCCAGCTGGAAAGACTGGATTTGGGAAGTAATGAATTCACAGAAGTGGTAAGTTCTCACCAACCTCACTATCTATAAGTCTTCATTTGATCAAGAGCAAAATGTGAAAGTTAATGTGTTTATTTCTCTGCATTTGTAAAGTATAAAATTGGGTAAAGATATTACATATATTTTAGGGAGACAAGATATGAAAATTTTTAACAGGGAAAATTAAACAGATAACATCTGAAAGGAGTGAGGGTAAAAATGTAAAATTAATGAGAAACCCATAGAAAAGGTATTTAAAAGTTTTTAGGCCCAGGAAGTAGAAACTTTGAAAGATTATAAGGGAAAAAGTTTCACCAGACTAGAATGCATCAGGAAGAGTACTTGTGAGTCAAAAATAACTCCATGGGAGTATTGCTTAGGAATTTACTCAGTGATAAAGTACTTCTCTATAATTTTACTTAATAGCTAAAAGGAAAACATTGAGTGAAACAACTATTATTTTTGAGTTGGTAATGAGACCTCAGGATCGTGTTTTTGCTTTGTATGCAAAGGAGTATGATGCTAAATCAAAAAGGAAAGAAGTATGTAAGCAGTTTTTTGTCTTCAGTCATTGCTCCAAGAGAACTCAGAAAAATAAGCTAGATATTCTTTTGAAGAGGAATTCATTAACAATATCATCATCATTAAAATGTTTACGTTATGTTTACAAGCTCGTTTTTTTAAATTGCTGTTAAGTTACAAATGATAGTCTTAAGAACAAGAATTTCTCAGCACCACCAGCTGCATGATTGCCCTTTGGATACTGTATTGTACATTTGCTCACTAAATAGACAGCTTTTCAGCTGAAGTCACTGGAGGAGCATGGTGGTTTTGGGTATCACATGTTTTTTTCTAAAATATGCTATTTTATATTCTTTATTATATTTTAATTGAAGCTGGTATATGATGACTTTTACTCTGTGTTGTAGAAGTTTTTACGCCTTGTGAAAAAATGAATATTCTTTGCTTCCTAAATTATCTAACTGTTGTACATTTTCTCAATATTTGTCTTATATGTGTTAATCTATTTCCATATTAACTATTTGAAAATTCTAAATTATTTATTTTATGAATCAGAGCATCATACAGAATCATTAATTTTTGTACCATTTCCATCTTCCAACATTACACATTTAAAAAAAAATTACTGTTAGAATTGTAACAGGTAAAGCACAGAAAGAGATTTCTTTTAATACAATTTAAACCTAGAATTCTTACCTATACTTAATGTTAACAGTAAATCTGAATGACATGCCTTTTATGTATTACTCATGTTATTATGGTGATTAGATATGATGACACTCCATGCCATCATACTGTCAATGATTGGATACAGGTTTGTGGGATGACAGAAATACCTTCAAATGATGCATTCAGAAGAGCCTCCAAGGGTGAATACCTAAGAGCAAATTTTGCCTGAATACCAGAGTCCACTACATCTTTTTAATTTTTTGGTCCTCAACGTCATGTTATGAACAGTATTCTACCATGTAATTGCAGGAAGCTGAAAATAACACAATACGCTTATCATATGATTATGCCTTGGTTTACTTACCTTTCGCTTATTATTGGACTTTTAGGATGTATATTGCCTTATTTTTTCCTCCCTCTAGGTCATCAGAGAGTATCTTTTTTTTTTTTTAAGAGTCCCTAAAAGTCTACATCTTTTTACAGATAATGATTGAGAGTATCTTTTTATTGTATTCTTGAAAGTAATGGGTCTTGTTTTATTTATTAATTGTATAAATACTTGAGCCTGTTATGTAATCAAAAGCTTAAAGGAGTTTTCTGTAATCTGTTATGGAATATCTATTGAGTAATATTTGTGTAATAGCTATAATATAGTGGAAAGGCTTGAGTCTTGGCTCTGCTTTTTTTTTCCCTCATTTTTTAAAGTGAAACTTATTAGAAATTCCCAGGGGAGCTTCTTTTGCCAAATAAATATATTCAAGTAAATTAATATATTTCCCCCTCCCCCCAACCTAAATAGCCTGAAGTACTTGAGCAGCTAAGTGGATTGAAAGAATTTTGGATGGATGGTAATAGACTGACTTTTATTCCAGGGGTACGTATATCAAATTTTAAAGACTTTCCTTATTGCTGTCTATCCTTTGCATTTTTATGAATTACACATTTTCAAATAAGTTTTTTTTTTTTTCAAATAAGTTTTAATTAGTTTAAAAATGATTCCTTAATTCTTAATACTGTTAGATAGAAACAAATTACTTTTTTTAAGTTGTCAACATGTTCCTTTTTTTTTTTTTTTTACAATGTTGTATTAGTTTCAGGTATACGGTAAAGTGAGTCAGTTATACCTATATGTATATCCACTCTTTTTTAGATTCTTTTCCCATATAGGTCATTACAGAGCATTGAATAGAGTTCCCTGTGCTAATCAGTAGGTCCTTACATGATATTCGTCTTTCTCTGTATTAGTTCACTGAATGTGACAATCTCTAGGTCCATCCATGTTGCTGCAAATGCCATTGTTTCATTCTTTTTTATGGCTGAGTAATATTCCATTGTATATATGTACCACATTTTCTTTATCCATTCCTCTGTTGATGGACATTTAGGTTGCTTCCATGTCTTGGCTATTGTAAATAGTGCTGCAGTGAACATTGGGGTGCACGTATCTTTTTTTTTATAAATTTATTTATTTGGCTGCGTTGGGTCTTTGCTGCTGCACGCGTGCTTTCTCTAGCCGTGGCAAGCGGAGGCGACTCTTTGTTGTGGTGTGTGGGCTTCTCATTGCAGTGGCTTCTCTTGTTGCAGAGCACAGGCTCTAGAGGCACGTGGGCTCCAGTACTTGTGGCACGTGGGCTCTAGAGCACAGGCTCAGTAGTTGCGGCACATAGGGCTTAGTTACTGTGCGGCACGTGGGATCTTCCCGGACCAGGGCTCGAACCCATGTCCCCTGCATTGGCAGGCGGGTTCTTAACCACTGTGCCACCAGGGAAATCCCCATGTATCTTTTTGAATTATGGTTTTCTCTGGATATATGCCCAGGAGTGGGATTGCTGGATCTATACCATAGTTATAGAGCTAAATATGGTAGTTCTATATTTAGTTTTTTAAGCAACCTCCATACTGTTCTCCATAATGGTTGTACCAATTTACATTCCCACAACAGTGTAGGAGGGTTCCCTTTTCTCCACACCCTCTCCAGCATTTATTGTTTATAGATTTTTTGATGATGGCCATTCTGACCAGTTTTGTAGAATCAAAACCGGTTTTGTAGAAATGGCTTTGCACAATCAAAATTGTAGTTTTCATTTGCATTTCTCTAATAATTAGTGATGTTGAGCATCTTTTCATGTGCTTTTTGGTCATTTGTATGTCTTCTTTGGAGAAATGTCCATTTAGATCTTCCGCCCATTTTTTGATTGGGTTTGTCAACACATTCTTGATTAAAATTTTTAAATTTCTGTAATAAATTTTTGTAAAACACAGTTGACCCATGAACAACTCAGGGGTTGGGGGCACTGACCCTCTGTGCAGTCAAAAATCTGTGTATAACTTATAGTCAGCCCTCCCTATCCAAGATTCCTTCATTGTTATGGGATTCCTCCTCTGGATCTGCGGTTCTACATCCACAGATTGAACCAACCACAAATAGTATGGTATTGTAGTATTTACTGTTGAAAAACATCCATGTGTAAATAGATTTGTGAAGTTCAAACCTGTGTTGTTGAGGGTCAACTGTCACTCTCTTTTAATGCCATGGAGTGTGTCCTTCCCAGCGGTTGCAGTTGACTTTATATCTTATTTCATTTTGCCCAGGGAATTGTTGAAGTAAGCTATTTTCCATGTAGTTTCTTAGCAGCTGACATTGTGTTCATTCTCAGAACTAAAGCCATACGAATCCCCATATTTGCTCTTCCCCTTTCAAATGATGGGCAGCTAAGTTCCCAAAGAAAAGTATATGTCTGTTGTCACTCTGCTGGGCTAACATTAGTAGGAGCTCTTAGCTTTATTACTGAATACTTTACTAATAGCATTAAAAAAATTATGAATCCTCTCATATAAATATTTAATTTTAAATTATAACTTGGCATTAGATTTATTATCTAAACTTTTCACCACTTACTGTTGATGGAGTCATTAGATTTCCTTTTTTTTTTTACTTACAGTTTATCGGTAGCTTGAAACAGCTCACATATTTAGATGTTTCTAAAAATAATATTGAAATGGTTGAAGAAGGAATTTCAGCATGTGAAAACCTTCAAGACCTCCTATTATCAAGCAATTCACTTCAACAACTGCCTGAGACTGTTGGTTTGTATTGCTCTCTAAATCATGTAATTAATGTTTGCTAATATAAAATATGAGAAACTTAATGCCGTAGTTTGATTCAGACCTTCCATATATCAAATTTTATTTGTTATGAGATAGTTTTACTGTTCTCTGAAGTCATAGATCTTATTTGAGTTTTTTTCTGATGCGATCAGTTATACAATTTACTCTTTTGTTGACATTACTGTTTTTCTTTACTTTAAGGAAATGTCATTTTTATTACTGCAATAAAGTTTAAATTCTTTAAAAGAGTTTAATTTACCCAAATTTGGTTTAACTCTTGATCGTGGCCATTATCTAGTAACTTTTTTCAATCTTAACTACATTTTAGACTCACAAGAAGACAGCCAGATAAGCAAAATCCTGCAAAAATCTATGCAGTTAACCCTTGAACAATGATGGTTAGGGGACCAACCCTCTGCACAGTGGGAAAATCTCATATAATGTATAGTTGCACCTTTGTATCTGCATTCATTTCCTCCCTGTCCATGGTTCTGCATCCATGTATTCAACCAACTGTGGGTCATGTAGTACTGTAGTATTTACTGTTGAAAAAAATCTGCATGTAAGTGGATCCGTGCACTTAAAACCTGTGTTGTTCAAGGGTCAGCTGTGTTTGTGTAATTGTGTGTCTGATGATGCATCAAGGAAATTGAATTATCTTAAAGAACCAAAAACTTAAATCTTGGCATCTTCATGTTGTTTAAATATAAAAATCAGAATTATTTTTACATATTTTTCAATTGAATTACATAACTGTTTTAGCTCAGGTTTCATTTTGCAAGCTCTACCATAATTTATTCAACACTTTTAATTTTAAATTAAACTCCATTTTTATTGTTTTAGTATTTAGTATATGTACAATATATAGAATAGTTTGTTATACACTTAAGAAAACTATGGTCATAGTACCACTTCTTTAATCCATTGATACCATAAGTTTGTATTGTGTATCTTCACTGTGCCATCATGGCATTGTTTTAAGGAGCATGGCTACCACAGTTAGCAAAGGGAGACAAAAAGTACATCTTTTATGAAGCTTACATTTTAGTGAGGGTTAAATCGATAAATATACACTACTGTTAAGAGGTAGTATGTATGTGAAAATTGTAAATACAGGGTGAGGGAATAGAGAGTTGATGGGGTTGGGATGGTATGTTTTTTAGATATGTTGGTTTTTAAAAGTTCTTTATGATTCATGTCAAATGTAATATGTGCTCACATTGACTGTTGGTTGACTTGATTCTAGTTCAAGATGGAAAATTGTATATTATTTCTTCCCTCAATAGGTTCATTGAAGAATGTAACAACTCTTAAAATAGATGAAAATCAGTTAATGTATCTGCCAGACTCTATAGGAGGGTAAGATTTTTGTGTATTAATAGAACTAGAAGATTTTTCTTTCGGTTCAGCATGCCATATATTGTTTTCAGATAATTGTTAACACCTAAAGGAGATTCCAAAAACATTTAAATAAGCAGTTGGTTGCAGGTTGGGTTTATTTATAATGAAGGCAGGCTGATTTTTTTACAGGTGAACTGTAGAAGTAGATTTTCTCTACGTTTGTTAAAGTCAAGTTCAAATAGTCATATGTTCTTAAGTTTTGAATGATATACAGGAAATCTTTTGTTAAAATATGTGCTTTCTTTTTTAATTAAAGGTTAGTGTCAATAGAAGAACTGGATTGTAGCTTCAATGAACTTGAAGCTTTGCCTTCATCTATTGGGCAGCTTACTAATATAAGAACATTTGCTGCAGATCATAATTACTTACAACAGTTACCCCCAGAGGTACTGTATTTAAAATTTATTTTGAATTTTTATATTTCTAATTATTAATTATAGCTATCCAGTGTGGTTTTCTTTATTTTCAGAAATAATTTTGTAACTAAGTTATTTATTTTCTGAATAATAATTAGCTATATTGATTTTCAAGAGATACCTAAATACTTTTCTTCATATATGGAAGTTAATAATTGAAAAGGGAAAATATAATTCCTTTTATAAATGAGAAGAGTATTTTTTATAACTTTTGAAAATGATACTTTACTTAATGTCTGTTAAGCAGTAGGCGAAGTTTTGATCCACAAGTCTGTTTCTCTTTCAGATTGGAAGCTGGAAAAATATAACTGTGCTGTTTCTCCATTCCAATAAACTTGAGACACTTCCAGAGGAAATGGGTGATATGCAAAAATTAAAAGTCATTAATTTGAGTGACAATAGGTTTGTAACAATGTAATTCATCATTTGGTTTGTAGAAGACATCTATTGGATGAAATTAAAATTTCATTATATGTGTTAGAAAATCTAATGCATGTTTTTCTTTTCATATATATTTTTGGTTTTTTGTGTAGAATTTTCATTTGAAAGAATGATTTAATTTTACCTGATGTTAATTATTGTACTGTGGTTATTTGTCACAGTTCATTTTATGTTGACTTTAGCTATATAGTCTTAATTATCTCCTTATAGTAGCCATTTTTATTTCTAAAGTCAGATCTTCACCTTAATACTGCTGTTGAACAAAGCAGCTTTTAATCTAATCTACTCCTTGTATTAATCTGGGCAAAGGTGTGATTAGACACCCACTCAAATAATTTTGGACAACACAGCCAAGGTATAGAGCAAAATAGATCACAAACTGGAACAGTGTTTAAGTTAACAGATTGTCCATAATTTTTTCTGATGTAAAGATACTAATAGTGATAAAAGAACATTGTAATGGCATTTTTACATTTTGCTTTTGTAGTATCTTACAAAGTATTCAAAACAGCCCTATAAAATAATAAATGGGTATTCCCATTTTATGGAGGAGAAAATTAAGACTCAGATTTAAGGTGATTCAGATAGCTTGTAAGATAGAGCTTTAATGTAAACTCAGTTTTCTGACTAGTTAGGGTATTTAGACTGTTCCATTTTATTTAAGAAGAACTACTGTCCCTGCCCCTCCTTTTAAATTATTAATTATAGCTATCCAGTGTGGTTGAAAATTAAATCATTAAAATTAAATCCCTTTTAAAATTAAATCCTTGTTTCAGCCCATACTTTGTCCCCTAAAACTAGATCCCTAAGTTCCAGCACCCTAGGTTTCTAGAGACCTAGATTCCCTAGGTTCCTTGAAAGTTAGGCATAGAATAGATAGACATAAGACAGAAGGTTTAAGTAGGGTGCTGTTCCAATTTAGCATTCTACTGAGTATTGCTATTACTTTGTTTTTACTCATTATAGTGTTAAAATAGTCTTCTTGAGTATGAAAGTGCTGGGTCACAATGAAATAAAAAGAGTGCAGTATTTATAACAAGCTCTTACTCAGAGTGGTTCCTATAACGGTTTGTTCTCTGTAAAGGCAAGTAAAACATCCAAAGCAATTTTATGAGATATTGTTTAATTTGTCCTTGCCTTTGCAGTAAGGTAGGGATAGTTGCTAGTTTTTCTTAGCAGATAATTTTTTTTGAGGTTATTAGATTATCCATTTTTCCCCCAGTAAAATTGATTCAATTGAAGAATTATATTTTTAAAATTAATTCTTATAAAACTGAATAGTATTTTGTCTTATATCCTGTTCAAAGACCTATACTGGGTTTTCTCCTGAATTAAATGTTTTTCTCCTATTTTCATATGCAATAATATAACATTGTTTAGAAGACCATTAGATCTAGCTCTCATTTTAACATTTCTCATTTTTAAAGTTTAATTTTTGTTTGTATTTTTTCCCACAGATTAAAAAATTTGCCCTTTAGCTTTACAAAGCTACAGCAATTGACTGCTATGTGGCTCTCAGATAATCAGGTAGACATTCTGATTTTGTAAATTGATAGAATTCCAGTTATTCTATATGATTATGCATTCTAATTTACTTAGGATTATTTAACAGCAGTTCTAATCTGGTACACATGTAAAGACACATGTATAAGGAAAATACTGGAAAATACTTAGATACAGATAATTTTTTGTGAAATATGTGTAGATTCATGAACGGTAAGTCCTTTGGGGCTTGTCTAACTTCTATATCTGTAAAAAGATAGATTAGGACAGAATTCTCCTTAACTTTTTAACATTTTTATAGAGACTCTCTGTGGCTTATATCTGTATAAATTTGATTGTTATGCTTCTAATCAAGCACTTTGACAAACCTTGAAGAAGTATTTCTAAGGAATTTAGACTTGTTCCTTGGACTTCCCTTTGACAAATTTATTGAAAGCTTACAGTAGGACATGAACTGCTCTGGGAGCTGGAGTTATACTGATGAAGCAAATAGAATCTTCTTACATTCTCATTGAGTTTACATTCTCATGGGAGACAGAGACAAATAAGTAACTACATAATAATGTTTCAGAACTACAGAGAAAAATAAAGTTTGATAGGCATTGGAACAACCCTGCTATTGGAACCCTGATAGCAGGGTTGGAGTAAACATCCTATTTTAGATAGAGTGATTTAGGAAGTATCTGTCTGAAGAAGGGAACAGTAAAGCAGATACTCAAATGAAATTGAGAGTGAGCCATGCTGGGACTTCCCTCATGGCGCTAAGGTTAAGAATCTGCCTGCCAATGCAGGGGTACACGGGTTTGAGCCCTGATCCAGGAAGATCCCATATGCTGTGGAGCGACTAAGCCCGTGCACCACAACTACTGAGCAACTAAGCCCATGCACTCTAGAGCCCGTGAGCCACAACTACTGAGCCCACACGCCTAGAGCCAGTGCTCTGCAACAAAGAGAAGCCACCGCAATGAGAAGCCTGCACACCGCGACGAAGAGTAGTCCCCACTCATCGCAGTTAGAGAAAGCCCACGTGCAGCAACGAAGACCCAACGCAGCCAAAAATAAATAAAATAAATTTATTTAAAAAATAAAATAACTTACAGCTCCTTTCAAAAAAAAAAAAGAGTAATAGGATTAAAGAAAGGGGAAGAGTGTTCTGGTTAGAAGGAATATCATGAGCCTAAGCACTTATTAGTGAAGCAGTGTAGTATATTCAGTACCTCTACAAGTGGTTTTATAACTAGAGCATAACTTGTGAGATGGAAGAGTGGGATGTGAGGCCACAGAGGTGGACACAGATCAGGTCATGGAGGATCACATATGCCATACAAAGGAACTCACATTATATTTCAAGGATGGCAAATAGATTTTTTAAATCTTGCATGTCAACTTTGATAAATTATGATTTTTTTAATGGATTCTAAGGCCATATTCAGGTTCAGTGGAAAATTGTTATGATTAGGGTGACTAATTTATTGTCTATTTTAGGACACTTGTTAGTGAAAGGGGCCTCTTTGATAAGTGTCAGAATAGCAGGTGTAAAATGGGAATGTCCCAGGCAACCTGGATGTTTGGTCATATTGTCATGGTCAATTATTCATATATGTTATCAGTTTAAGAGAAGTGGTCCTGGGATTACATGTCAACCCTACTACAGGAGATAAGAAAGCTGTGTAACATATGAGCAGGCAAGTGGCATGATCAGACTGATACATTAGAAAGGCTTTGCAGGCTGCATTATGAAAGATGGATTTAGCAGGAGGTGGTGCCAAGCGGGAAGGCCAGAGAAGACCTATTGGAGGGCATTGCCATACTCAAGGCAACAGAAAGTGTTGGCTGAAGTAGAGTAATGATAACAGGGCCCAGGAAAATACTGTCTATTTAGGGCATAACTTAAAAGGTCACATCAGTGGAACATGTGAGGAATGCATGTATGTGAGAAGAAAGTAAAAGCAAAGATGAGCCTCAGAGATGTGGCTTGAGTGACTAGGTGGATATTGTTACCATAACCAAGATAGAGAACCACAAGAGAAAGAAATCTGTTTATGGGAAGATGTGAAGTTCTGGTTAGGTTTATTGAGTTTGAAGTACCTTTGGTGTATCCAGGTAGGCACGCATAGAACAGTTCAGGTGGCCTTGGACCACCCCCATCCCCACCTGCACCCACACCCATCGCCTTGATTTAGGCTGTGGTTTCTGTGCTCTTGGTTTTTCCACTTTTTAAATTTTTAACCTCCAGGCGTTCTCAAAATTGCTCCTGAAGGCATGATTTTTCCCCAGTATTATTATAGATATATTCCTTTCATTTGTAAAATGTATTTAAAAGACTTGTAGCATGAGAGGTGTGTTCAGTCCATCATCTTAATCACTTTTTCTTGAAAGTGGTTTCATAGCTTTTTATTATTTTGTCAAAAGGGGTTATTGTCAGATTATATTTTTAAATGTTACGGATGGATTAATCCTGAGGAATACTAACATTTAAGTGGCAGGCGGGTTAATAGGCTTAGAAAGAGTGGCCATACCTCTATGGCTGCTCTTTACAAGGAAAACTATATGATGGTGTTTTTACGTTAAGGGTGAAGCAACTGGCCTAAAGGAAGGAGTTGCAACAGGATAAATGCCAATGAGAGGTTCATTCAAATGAAGTCTGAAAAATATCCATTATATTTTGGCAAGTTATACCTATCTTGCCAACTTATCTTGACTATAGCTAATGCAGTTTTAGAAGTATATGTCAAATGCCAGATTGAAGTAGTTTAAGGAATAAATAAATGAGAGAATGGAGACATATGAATGTTGATTAGTCTTTTAAGAAGATTAGATAAGAAAGAACAGGAGTGGAACATGAAATTGGTAGCTAGGCACAAGATAAGAGCATGTTTATAGGTTGTTGGAAAGAGACTCTATGGAAAATGAGATTAAGGATATTAGAGAGTGATGGATAACTGGAATGGAAGCTGATGGAATCAAAAGCTCTGGCAGGGATTCTTAACGTTCTTGGAGGGATCTTGGGTATGAAGTTTGTGAGAGGGAGGGCTAATAATCTACACGGTAAAACTCTTAGAATGTAGCAGTTTCCAAACTCTTAGCAGTTCCTTTTTTTTTTTTGCAGTACACGGGCCTCTCACTCTTGTGGCCTCTCGCGTTGCGGAGCACAGGCTCCGGACGTGCAGGCTCAGCAGCCATGGCTCACGGGCCCAGCCGCTCCGCGGCATGTGGGTTCTTCCCGGACCGGGGCACAAACCCGTGTCCCCTGCATCGGCAGGCGGACTCTCAACCACTGCGCCACCAGGGAAGCCCTTAGCAGTTCTTGAATCCTATTTTTATTTAAAAAAATTTTTTTTGACAATAATATCTTCTTCAGAATACAATTTAGGAACTTTAGAAGAATTTTCAAGCAACATTGGGAGTCCGTTGAAGTTTGTTACCATAGACTTATTGTTAGTACTAATTTGCTCAGTTGTGTGATACAGAGAAAGCACACAATTAGAATAATTATGGGTTGCAGCTTTGCCAACCCAGGTGCAAGAGAAGGACAATGCAGCAAGGTCTTGATAATTGGCAGGAAACTGGTCATAATGAGATATGGTCAGATATGAAAAGAGAAGCAAAGACAGGAAAGAATGATGGTGATAAAGTAAAAAGTTCAAGAGAGTGGCAGTCTTGGTGGGGTTGATGAGCACGTCTTTTTTTTTTTTTTTTTTGTGGTACACGGGCCTCTCACTGTTGTGGCCTCTCCCGTTGCGGAGCACAGGCTCCAGACGCGCAGGCTCAGCGGCCATGGCTCACGGGCCCATGTGGGATCTTCCCAGACCAGGGCACGAACCCGTGTCCCCTGCTTCAGCAGGCGGACTCTCAACCACTGTGCCACCAGGGAAGCCCGATGAGCAAGTCTTGTAGGAGCAATGAAGTGAGAGATCTTCATGGTGTCTGTGTTACCATGCTCTGCTGGTTGTCCTTTCAACTGACCACACCTTAGTTCCCTTTTCAGGAATTTTTTTTCTGCCAGTATCTTACATGTTGGTGCCCCTCGTGGTGCTCTAGGCTCTGCTTTAGTTACTTTCCGTATACTTTCCTCTGGGAAAGATGCAGTTACTGACTATATCATCATTATTCCTAACAACTGTCTTCGGCCCAGTTCTCTTTCCTGAACTTCACACTCACTGTCTACTTAACATTGCCCCCCTAGATGTCTCAAATTCAACCAACCTAAAACTGAACATTTCACCTTCTCCAAATCTTTTTCTTTTCCTGGGTTCCCTAGATCAATAAAAAGTACTTGCTGGAGACAGAGACCTGGGAATGTAATTCTTAACTACTGTTTCTCCCTGTACTTCAGTACAGTGAATCACCAAGCTCTGTTTAGTCTTAGCTCTTAAATATATCAGATGTTTTTGTGCTTTGCTTTATTCCTGCTTCGCCTTCCCTTAAATACAGTCCACCATCATCTTTCAGTTAGACCTGCACTGTCCAATACAGTAGACATGGTCATGTGACTAGTCCAAATTGAGATGTGCTGTAAGTGCAAAATATACACTGAATTTTCTATACTAAATATGAACAAAGAATGTAAAATCACAACAATTTTTATTATCGATTACACATTAAAATGACAATATTTTGAATATATAAGTTTAAATACATTATCAAAATTAATTTAATCTCTTTTTACCTTTTAGAAACATGTGGCTACCAGAAAATTGTAAATTATCTATGGTTCTCATTTTTGTCTCACATTATATCTCTATTGGACAGTGTTCACTTAGACTATTGAGGTAGCTTCCTGATAGGTCTCTGCCTCGGGTGTTGCCACAGCCCCATCTCTTTTTTTTTTTTTTTTTTGCGGTACGCGGGCCTCTCACTGTTGTGGCCTCTCCCGTTGCGGAGCACAGGCGCTTCGGACGCGCAGGCTCAGCGGCCATGGCTCACGGGCCCAGCCGCTCCGCGGCATGTGGGACCTTCCCGGACCGGGGCACAAACCCGCGTCCCCTGCATCGGCAGGCGGACTCCCAACCACTGCGCCACCAGGGAAGCCCCACAGCCCCTATCTCTTATCACCCTGTTTCCATTCAGAACCACACTGCAACTCAAGTGATCCTTTAATCTTGTTCTAGCATTACCTGCTTAAAATGCCTGCTCATCCTCTAGCTTCACTTCCTCCCCATACGTCTTTATTCTCATTTCCTCAAGTGAGTTCTGCTCTCTTGGAACATGCATCCTCCCCCTTCTTACCTGGTTAATGTGCTCATCCTCATCTAGGAAGGCGTTCTTTCAGGAATGCTTTCCTCATGGCTCAAGATTTTGGTAAGCAAATACCTCCTGCTTTGTGTTCTCTTAGCACCTTATACCCTCCCTATCTAGTTCTTACATTGTATTGTAATTTATTTTACTATCACTATCCCTCCTCTCATATATTGTAAGCTCTACAGAATCAGTAAAGATGGTTTGCTCGCCAGTCTATACCCAGTGCCTGTCATAGTGCTTTGCATATAGGAGGCACTTAGCAAACACTTGCTGAATGAGTGAATTTATATTTCAGAGAAATAACATTAATAGGTTATATTGTAGGAATTATGGCAAGGGAGTAGAATGAATATCTAAAATGAAATAGTAATAAAGATCGTTGGAGTTAAGTATTTAGGGAATGGAGATGCTCGGTAAATAGTTCTCAGTCTCTTTCTGCCTTTGCACTCGATAAATAACAGATGATTAGTTTTCATATAACACCTTTATTGAAATATAAATCACGTTCTCTACAATTTACCTATTTTAAAGTGCATAATTCAGTGGTTTTTAATATATTTATGAGAGTTGTGCAACCATTACCACAGTTAATTTTAGAACTTTTTCAGGGGTGTGATTAGTATTTAAAAGCTTCCCAGATCATTCTTTTTTTTTTTTTTTTTTTGCGGCACGCGGGCCTCTCACTGTTGTGGCCTCTCCCGTTGTGGAGCACAGGCTCAGCGGCCATGGCTCACGAGCCCAGCCGCTCTGCAGCATGTGGGATCTTCCCAGACCGGGGCACGAACCCGTGTCCTCTGCATCGGCAGGCGGACTCTCAACCACTGCGCCACCAGGGAAGCCCCATTCTTTTTTTTTTAAAGAAACATAGAATTTACCATTCTTTTTTTTAAAATTTATTTATTTATTAAATTAATTAATTAATTAATTAATTTTGGCCGTGCCACATGGCATGCAGGATCATAGTTCCCCAACTATCCCTGGATCCAGGTTCTAGGGATCGAACCTGGAGCCCTAACCACTGGACTGCCAGGGAATTCCCCTTCCCAGATAATTTTTGTTTTTTTTAACTTTTATATTTACCTATGTAGTTATATTTAGTGATGTTCTTTTTTTTTTTCTTTTTTTTTTTTTTTTTTTTGGCTATGCCGCCTGACTTGCAGGATCTCAGTTCCCCGACTAGAGATTGAACCCAGGCCATGGCAGTGAAAGCCCGGCATCCTAACCACTAGGCCACCAGGGAACTCCCTCCCAGATTATTGTGTCTATCTAAGTAGACTTCTTTCCTCATTCCAACCCATTCCTCATCTACTGAGAAATCACTGGGCTAAAAGTATGGTTATGTCATCTACATTTTATATCTGTGGAATTAACCCATTACTGTGGAAAGATCTGGCATAAAAGAGTCAGAAATAGTTGGATACTATCAGGAGGTCAGTGGATATTAGGAAAGGAGCTAGAATGGTTGGGGCAGGGTTTGATCTCCCTCAGAAGAAGAGGTGTTTATAATTGAGAGAGGAGTAATGATCTCATAGCATTTGTAAACACTAACTCTACCGCCTGAACTAGAGTTTAATGAGGTGTGGGAGAAGAAGCAACCTGTATCTGAGAAGGCTTCAGGGAAGTGTTGTCCTTGGGAAAGGAGTAGATCTACCATTTTCATTATCTGAGGAGGTCAAGGAAAGTTTTCAGTGAAGATGTTTGAGATGCAGGGCAGTATCTCTACTGTAGAAGAAGGATAGGGGCACAGAGAAAATGTTTGAGTGGGAGTAAGATTATAGGATGGCATTAACTAGCTGCACGGTTTTCACAAGAGTAAGTCCAAAGAATTAATTGATAGGGTGGCAGGTGAGGGGAGGATTTGGTAGTTCCTGCTTGTCTGGAGTTAGCCGAGGCTTGGATTGGTAGGATGTTAGGTCAGTAGGCTGGCAAAAAAGTATGAGTTATATTAAGAAGTAAATTGAAAACAATAACCAGTTAGGAAAAGAGTCGTAAGGAAAAATGAGGTCCAAAATGATTGGGTTTTCTAGTTCTGCCACTTAGTAACTTGTATCTTTAATGGAGAAAGGAGACACAGGGCAGAAAAGAGGTTACAACTTAGTGTTTAAGTACTCTGTTTTCAGCTAAAATAAACCTGCAGATAACTAGACTAAACCTTCTAAATCATTTCTACAAAAGCATCTTCCCAAAGGGGAATACTAGAAGGGGCAAAATAATATAAAATGGAAAGGCTTAGTTTTTGGCGTTATTAAAATCACTATGATAAGTAATTATTGGACTGTGGATGTACTTAATATATGAGAACTTTTAAAACTGTATTGGTGATCAGTGATAATTGCAATACAGTATGAGTTTGCTTTGTATTAAAAGCTAAATTTTATTTTTTAGATTTGTATATTGTTTCAAATCTTAAAGTTTTATTATGTATGTTAAAAACATTTTTGGGGGTAACCTACACATTGATACTTTATAGAAAAAATGGTGAGTACTTATTCAGAGGTATTGCTGGATATGTATTTGCTTTAGGATTATTGAAAACTAAACATTTATTTTCTTTCCCTAGTCCAAACCCCTGATACCTCTTCAAAAAGAGACTGATTCAGAGACCCAGAAAATGGTGCTTACTAACTACATGTTCCCTCAGCAACCAAGGACTGAGGATGGTAGGAATTTAAGAATCTCTTTTCTTTTAAAAAACAAATACAAATTACAGCAAAGGTGTAAAGTGAATTTTAAGTCTCAAAGACTTTTACTAATTTGAAGAAAATTTGGAGAATTGGTTAATGAAGTTCTCTGAAAATGGGAAAAAGAGGCAATATCTCAGCATTATAGATAGTTGAATTTAGAGGTATGTGTATACCATATGTTTCCTTAAATGACTCCTTTGATTTTGTTAGATGCATTTTAGTGTGGGAGAGGCTTCAACAGGAAATATAAGTTTATAATATTCTGAGTCCTTTTAGAGTTCATGTGTTTTTTAAAGTATTTCACTATGGGTATTATAAGGAGAGCACTGTAAGTAGTATACTTATAATACTGAATCAGAAACTACATTTGGTATGGTCAGGCAGGTGAATTTCCTTTCAACTGCAAGAAAAGCTTTTTCCTTTATCACAGTGTCTCTAAGAAATAGATGAGTCAAAACAATGTCCTTGAGGCGGAATTTTTTAATACTTCGAGAGATGCTTCACATTTAGTTCATTCCATTTTTATTACCACCTATGTGCCAGGCATTGTGTTAGATCTAGGTTTTTGGTCTTTGTTGTTGTTCTTGGCCATGCCACATGGCATGTGGGATCTTAGCTCCCCGACCAGGGATCACACCTGCACCCCCTGCATTGGGAGTGTGGAGTCTTAACCACTGGACTGCCAGGGAAGTCTCAGATCTGAGTATTTAAGATCTTAAATCCTTGCTTTCAAGAAGCTTATGATGTAAGAGGGGGATAATGATGAGTAAATTTGAAAGAAAGGCATGGTATCTTGAGCCTGGTTAGAAGAATCAGTCTTAAACAGGAAAAAGGCGAAGTATGGATCCACCTAACAATAAATTTATAACTGAGGGAAACAAGGTATCGGGGAGCAATATCAGTCTGATAGTTTTCATTGCATTTATTTTCTCAGTGAAGTCAAAGAGAAAATTGCCTCTAAAGACTGGGGGAAGGGCATTTGAGGGAAGTGGTAGTGATTTGGAGTGGCAGAGCAGACTGACTTAGAATAAATAGAATTCCTGAGCAGCATTGAAGATGGAGCAAGGAAGAGGGAATACCATAAATTTGCAGTGGTTCTAAGCAACAAGGTTATGTCATTTTTCTCTGGTTAAATTCCAGGGCAAAGAAGGTAGGTGATTGAAGTACCACGTTACAGACTTATTGCATAGGTATGAAAAGGGGGCAAGAAAGGTGAGAATGGTGGAAATAATATATCATGAAATCTAAGGTGAATAGAGAAGGAAATAAAACCTAGAGTGCTTTTACAGGAAGAAAAAGAAATGAGGTTAAGGAACTTGATGTTTACCAGCAATAATAAGGAAGTGAATGATTTAGAAGGACAAGTGTAGTGGTCAGGGAGGTGGAAAAGTATTACAGAAGCTAAGGTCTTGAGTATTACTGTGATTGTGAATCACATGGGTGAAATGCAGATGGACATTGGAATTGAGGGCATCGAGGAATTATGAAATTATAGGGTTGAGGTGGGTTCATCGCACATTTTCATCGTTCAGGATTTTGGCAGGTCGTAGGTAGAGAGAAACACTCTAGGCAAATACTAGAGTCCTCAATGAATATGCCAGTGTGATCAGATCTAGTGGCATCTGAAATGCAGAAAAAGTGATGTTACTACCTGATGCCCTGAATCGCAAAAGATGGGAGATTTACACTAAAGGGTAGAAAGTGTAGGTGACCAGAAGTTGACAGGAGTGAGAGGCATGGTAAAAGTTTTCTTTGGGGTTCTGAAAAAATTCTGGTGTAAAATTGCTTTGATGTAATCTAAAACTCTTAGAGATTTCTGGGCTAGGCTGGTGGAGTCTTAACCCCCATCCCCACCCCCAGTACATAATGAACAGTATTGGGATTTGGAAGATTATTTCCGAATGCCAAACCTTGAATGAAATAATTTATATATTACCATGTTACTTTTTGTAGGAAACTGAGGGAACTGCACAAAATCACATATCTATAGTGTTTTAATTGTTAGATTCTCTTCAGGAATCCTGGTAACAAAAAAGCCTGAGGCGGGAGGAGAAATCTTCTCAATCCTGGAAATAGACTTTGTTGGAAACTGTTGACTCTGCTTGCCTTTCCAAGTATACCACAAAAGTATGTCAATAGGGTTTCCCAGGAGTTTGAACCACGTTGGACAAACAAACAAGAGCAAACACTCTAATTCATTTAATATTAAGCAGCAACACAAAGCAATTAAATTTTTGAGTCAAGTAATGAAAACAAAGAAGAAGGTGCATCTCAAAGCTTTATTCCTGTTGTTAGTATTTGGTTTCATGGCATTCTTACTTTGGATATGAGATTAAAGAAGGTTAAGAAGCCCAAAATAAGGGCTAAAAATAAATGATAATTATGGCTAGTTTTGCATAAATAATCAAACTGACCATATTTGGGTAGTCCAGGAATTTCAGTTTTTATATTAACTAATTTTAGGTGCTTTTAATCCCTTTTGTTGTTTTCTTCTAATGGGCAGAAAATAAGTTGTGATTTTATTTTGTACTACACAAACTTCTATAAGGTGATATATAATAGTCAGGTGGATTAATTTTTTAAGCTTTTTTTAGTTGCCTAATAAGCAAGAAGATGTGACAGTTGTCACATCTTTAATATTAATATCAGATAGCAGGATATGTAGGTATTGAGTTTATGTTAAATTTTCAATTTTCCTTAGTTTTGATAGAGAATATCTTGTAATTACTTTATTTACGTAGTAAAGCTATATATAATGTTTCATGCAAAGATGTACTTACATGCCATCGGAGTAGTCATTTTTTACCAAAATATTTCCATCTTTCTGACTTAACACCCCTCCCCCAGTACATAATGAACAATGTTGGAATTAGGAAGGTTTCTGAATGCCAGAACCTGGATGAAATAATTTATATATTACCATGTTACTTTTTGTAGGGAACTGCACATAATCACATATCTATAGTGTCTTAATTGTTATATTCTCTTCAGGGATCCTTCTGGTAACAAAACAAGACAAATCAGCTTTAAGGAAGAAAAGATATGTCATTGATACTGTGAAGAAATGTTGGAAACACAGCCTAGTTGTTAGTGTAGCATTTATAGCTGCTGACATTGACCGGTCTTGATTTATCTTAATGAACATACCTCATAAAGAAAATTATGAGCAAGTAATAGTTTTTCATAATTATAGTAAAATACAGTGGGGTTTTGTTTGTTTTTCTCTAGTTATGTTCATATCAGATAATGAAAGTTTTAATCCTTCATTGTGGGAGGAACAGAGAAAACAGCGGGCTCAAGTGGCATTTGAATGTGATGAAGACAAAGATGAAAGGGAAGCACCTCCTAGAGTGAGTCTATTCTTTTTTCCTTCAAATTTTGAACAGGTCTGCTGATATTTATTGGGTACTATATAGCTAATCTGTGCTATTTTGCCCTCAAGGCACTTGAAATTTTATTAATCCAATACATTTATCATGTGAAAGTATTCGAGAACAATATAAAATTATGCAATTAAAAGCCAAATTTCATAGTGTGTATAAATATAAGAGAAAAACAGATTATTTCCCCCTTTCCTTTCTTTAGTGATTTATTTATATATATTATAGGGATAAAGAACTCTTTGATATGAACATTTTGTTTCTTTGTTAGACTGTGTTGCAGTGATAGAAGTAGCAAATACACATTTCCTAGTTACTTATGGATGTAATTTTTTCCCCTTATATAATAAAACTAACTGAATCCCAGAAAATGATAATTAGATTAACCTTAGAAGTGTGTGGTTCCCAGCACATAAGTCATAATAATCTAGGAATTTTATGTATGTTTGCATAAACATCTAGCTGGAAAACATATATCTGTTTCAAAGCCAAGAGGTGGTGATGTTGGCAATATCCACACCATATATCTCCAAATGGAATATATTTAAGTCTACTAAAAAAAAAGCTTTTAAAACATTGAAATCTGTAACTGTGAAGTTTTCGATTATCGATAAAACCATACTTTATTGAGTCTAAAATGCTTTCAAAGGCCTATCATCTGTCTTCACAGTTACCCCTATGAGCAATGTAATTAAGATGGATTATAGATTAAATTTTGAGATTGACATTAGAAATATTTATCTGTAGATAACTAATAAGGACCTACTGTATAACACAGGAAACTCTAGTCAGTACTCTTTAATGGCCTATATGGGAAAAGAGGAATCTAAAAAAGAGTGGGTATATGTGTATGTATAACTGATTCACTTTGCTGTACACCTGAAACTAACACAACATTGTAAATCAACTATACTCCAATAAAAATGTTTTAAAAAAGAAATATTTATCTGTATTTTAAATTGTGCTTATTTTATTTCTCTAGGAGGGAAATTTAAAGAGATATCCAACACCATACCCAGATGAGCTTAAGAATATGGTTAAAACTGTTCAAACCATTGTCCATAGATTAAAAGATGAAGAGACTAACGAAGACTCTGGCAAAGATTTGAAACCACATGAGGATCAGCAAGTTTTAAATAATGATGTGGGTGTAAAGGTTAGAAAATTCAAAAGCATTGACCAAAACCTGTTTCAGGTTCTTTAAAATTTTTAAATGATAAATGATATAATGGTCCTTTTTGTTTACAAGAAAATGTACTTCCAAACTTAGGGCAGTGTTCTCAAATATCTGAACTAAAAGCTTTAATAGTGAGCAAACTCCCTAATTGCTATTATTACCACTTCAGTGTGGTTACAGACTGTCCATATGGGCAGGGGAGTGTCAGCGTAGCCTTTGAAAAATCATTGCCTGAACAAAGAATAACATAACAAATGTCAGAAAATTCATTCTTATAGAAATACTTTTTCCCCTGGTAATATTGATTCACTCTACCCAGTTTTAATTTTAAATGTAATTGTTATGACAGACCATTGGCATTTCCTCGGGATGTTTCTGAAACCTACACTAATCCCTAAATTGTGTGTTCTTTAATTGACGCCCCCCCTCCCCCCCTGCCATTGTATCACAGAAACAGAAGTCACTAGAGTTACTATATATTCCACAATGAGCAGGAAAATATCTAGCCATCCTGATTTTGAGCGTGCTGAGCTAAGTGACTCACTCATAAATCCCAGCTTTGCAACTTCTAGGATGAAATGTAGCCTCAGCTAAATTGTAAAGTTTAATGTGGCTCGTGGACCTTTGGGACCACCTGTTCCCCAAATGAGCATTTTATCTGTGAGTCCTACAGATTTCCATGTTTAAAGTTTCTTCGGTTTATCCAGAATAGGAAGATACTAAATTACTGTTAAAATTTCATCTGAACTTTAATACAAGAATAGATATAAAGAATGTGAATTCTTTATCTTTTCTTTTACTTAGACTTCAGAAAATATTACTCCAGTAAGAAGCAAAGCTGATGAAAGAGAAAAGTATATGATAGGAAACTCTATACCGAAGACCAGTGAACCTGAAGCTGAGGTCAGTCCTGGGAATCCGCCAGTGACTGCAAATATGAAAGCCTCTGAGAACTTGAAGCATATTGTTAATCATGATGATGTTTTTGAGGTATGGCTTTATGATTATTCTGGAGTAGTGATAAATGGTAAGAATTTAATATTGTTGCTAACTAAAGATAGGAGAAACTTGATACTGATAGCAGAACATATGCTAATGCATTTGCCATTGAGAAATCTCATAATATTTTCTATACCATTAATTTATCACTTTAAAAATTGGAGTACAGTGGATATAAAATTTTTACTATGTAAATTATGTCTTTTAAAAAAATATTTATTTATTTTGGTTGCACCAGGTCTTAGTTGTGGCATGCACGATCTTTAGTTTTGGCATGCGGACTCCTTCTTAGTTGCGGCATGCAGGTGGGATCTAGTTCCCTGAGGAAGGATTGAACCTGGGCCTCCTGCATTGGGAGTGCGGAGTCTAACCCACTGGACCACCAGGGAAGTCCCTACTATGTAAATCAGATTGTGGCAGTGTTGTTCTAATTCTGTAAAATTCATAATGGCAATTGCTTTTATTTCTGTAACTTAAAAATGAAAAGGTTACATATATACAATGGAATATTACTCAGCCATAAAAAGAAACAAAATTGAGTTATTTGTAGTGAGGTGGATGGACCTAGAGTCTGTCATACAGAGTGAAGTAAGTCAGAAAGAGAAAAACAAATATCGTATGCTAACACATATATATGGAATCTTAAAAAAAAAAAATTGCTTCTGAAGAAGCTAGGGGCAGGACAGGAATAAAGACACAGACATAGAGAATGGACTTGAGGACATGGGGAGGGGGAAGGGTAAGCTGTGACAAAGTGAGAGAGTGGCATGGACATATATACACTACCAAACATAAAATAGATAGCTAGTGGGAAGTAGCCGCATAGCACGGGGAGATCAGCTCGCTGCTTTGTGACCACCTAGAGGGGTGGGATAGGGAGGGTGGGAGGAAGGGAGATGCAAGAGGGAAGAAATATGGGGACATATGTATATGTATAACTGATTCACTTTGTTATACAGCAGAAACTAACACACCATTGTTAATTATACTCCAATAAAGATGTTAAAAAAAAATGAAAAGTTGCTGTAGGTGTACTTCAATTATTTGACTTCTTTAGGCATCTATCATTGCTTATGAAGTAATTTTTTTCTTGAATATCTGAGACATTTTTTTTTTTTTTGCGGTACGCGGGCCTCTCACTGTTGTGGCCTCTCCCGTTGCGGAGCACAGGCTCCGGACGCACAGGCTCAGCGGCCATGGCTCACGGGCCCAGCCACTCCGCGGCATGTGGGATCTTCCCGGACCGGGGCACGAACCCGCGTCCCCTGCATTGGCAGGCGGACTCTCAACCACTGCGCCACCAGGGAAGCCCCTGAGACTTTTTTTAAAGAGATTCTTCCCGTGGATCAATAAAAACTGTAACTTTTTTTTAAAAAAAAGCTTTATTGAGATATGACTCATACAATTCACTCATTTAAATAAAGGGTGCAGTTCGGTGGTTTTTCAGTTTACTAAAAGTTGTGCAGTCCTCACCACGGTCACTTTTAGAACATTGTCATTACCCCAAGAGAAAGCCGGTACTTCTTAGTTGTCTCCCTATAATTTCTCCATCCCCCCAAGTTTTAGACAACTAGTAATATACTTTATCTGCATCTCTAGATTTGGCTGTCCTTGGCGTTTCATATAAATGTAATCATCTGATATGTGGTCTTTGTAACTGTTTCTTTCACTTAACATAATGTCAAGACTATTCATGTTGTAGCATGAATCAGTACTTCATGCATTTTTTAATATCTGAATAATATTTCATTGTAATCATCCATTATGGACATTTGGGTTATTTCCACATTTTGGCTATAATGAATAAGGCTTCTTTGAATCTTTGTATACAAGTTTTTGTGTGGATATATATTTTCTTTTCTCTTGGGTATATACCTCAGAGTAGAATTGCTAGACTGTATGGTAACTTTATGTTTAACTGCCAGACAGTTTTCCAAAAGTGATTACACCATTTTATATTCCCTTCATACACTGCTGGAGATATTAACTGCTACAGAAATTTAGAAAGGAGATATTTTCTGGCTACGAAGAACCGTGGATGCTTTAAGTGAAGGAAGCATTTAACCTGTATTTTGAAGTGTTTCAATTAGCAGAAATAGGAGAATTGAATGAAATGGAAGGAATAGTGAGAGCAAAAGCATGGTATTTAGAAAATGTAGAAAAGAGCATGTTCCATCCGACTGAATATGTCAGGGGTTATAGTATATGAATAAAATTAGTAAGGTAGGTTGGATCCTGATTTTGAAGCCCTTAATACCTCTGCTAAGAAGTTTGGACTTGATGTTCTACACTGTAGTCTTCAGGGAGCCACTGAAGACTTATTAGCAGAATTATCTACATTAAACATAATCATTGGAGAAAATGCAATATCCAGGGAGAAAGAGTAAGAAAGGAAAGAATATGAGCTAACTGCAGGAAGATTAATTGAGATGAGCAAAGGAAACAGAAAGGTGGGAGGAGATTTAGGAGACGACAGTTCCCAGAAGCCCAGGTATAATATAATTTCATGAAGGAGAAGGCCTGGTCAGCAGTTTAAATGCTGCAGATGTCAAAGATTGAGACAGACCTCCTTGTCCTTTTATCTCATTCTTCACATTCATTCTATCAATCAAGTCCTGTTAATTGCAAAATTTCTGTCAAATTCTTTTTTTCTTTACTATCCATCACTGCCATTGCAGGACAGATGTAGTCTTTTTTTCTTCAGGACTATCAGTATAGCTAGTTTCCTTTCTGCCAGTCTCTTTTTCTTTTCATACATCTTTAATACCAGAGTTACTATTTTAAAAGAATCTGATCTTGTGAGTTCCTGGCTTGTCAGCTTTCAGTAATGACCAATACATACTTAATTGAGTTCATACTCAGAGCATAACCTTTTACTATCCGTTCCAGTCTGCCTTTTCTGTCTCCTGCCACTTATCTTAAGTTCCAGCTGCATGGAGCTGACTTGGCATACCTTTTCTTACTTCCATGCTTTCCCCTACTCAGAATGTCGTTTCCCTCTTAACTCACCCTTCAAGACTAAATCCAATTTACATTCTCTCCCTAATCTACTTAGCAGTCTAACTCTGTTGTAGTGCAGTTTGGAACAGGGTTGGCAAACTATGGCCTATGGCCCAAATCCAGCCCACTGCCTGTTTTTGTGTGGCTTGCAAGCTAAGAACAGCTTTTACATTATTGAATGGTTGAATAAAATTCAAAAGAAAGTATTTCGTGAAATGTGAAAAATTAGATGAAATTTAGTTTTACTGGCACACAGCCATGGTAGTTTGTTTACATATTGCCTGTGACTACTCTTGTGCCACAGCAGCAGAATTGGTTGGTTGAAACAAGAGACTGTATGGCTTTCAAAGTGTAAAATATTTACTCTCTGGCCTTCTTACTGAAACAGTTTTCTGACTCCAGTCCATGTCTTATTATGGCACTCTTAAAGCACCTAGAAATCTTAGTATTTTTAATAGAACACCCTTTTAAGAGCTTTTATTTATTTTTATCATATTAACTAGGAATAATTTAACCTGTAGTAGATCTGATTTTATATACACTATATACAGTGTTTAAATTTTTCTATTAATATTTGTTGATGACAAGGTCTTTTTTGTGTGCTAACAGCACTCAATGGTAGATAGTCTGGGACAGTCTACCATTGGAACCCAGTGATACTTGAGGGAATAAATTTGAGGGTTAGGAATAGACTTTTTATTAGAGTACCTTCACTAAACTTGAGTTTTTCGATGGCAGGGATTGTGTTTTATTTACTCATTTTTGTTTCTCTGGCACTTGACATATTACCAGGTACATACCAATCATTAATACAGTTGGATTAAGGACTGCACAGAAAATTATACCTTAGGCACTTCGGTGTACTGTTAATAATTTTCATAGGTTTATAGCCATGTCTTGAAAAATTTAAGTCATATACTAGTTTTATTCACTATTACCTTAAAAAGGTTTTTTTTACCTGTTCTAAGTATTTGTTTCTCTTTGAAGTTCTTATGACTTAATATTTAAAGAAACCAAAATTTATTTTTATAAATATTTTCTCTCTTTTTTCTTTAAATTAGGAATCTGAAGAACTTTCTTCTGATGAAGAGATGAAAATGGCAGAGATGCGACCACCATTAATTGAAACCTCTATTAACCAGCCCAAAGTGGTAGCACTTAGTAATAACAAAAAAGGTTAGGTGTTAAAGGAAAGCACTAAGAATAGAAATTGGCTGAATAAGTTTATACATTTTTTCAAATAAATTTCACTAAATGTCATTATGTTATTTAAAACACTTCTTAGAAACAATTTTTAAAACATGCCTTTCTAAAAGGTCTATTCCTTACCTCTCGTTTTTAAAGAAAAATCTTGATGGATCTTTTCTCTTCCCTCATTTGTGCAAGTTTACTTACATGTCATAGATTTTATAGGCAAATAAGCCTAGATTATGATTCCATCTCTACCACTTATTTGCTGTATGATCTTTGTGCTCCTTAGTTTTGTGTGTGTGTATATTAGACATACAATAAGGCTAATGAAGGGTTTTGTGACTTTCAAATATATCGGATTTGTGCCCTCAGACCTAGCATAGTACCTGATGTATAACAGATGCTGCTTGTTACTTTATCTCTCCCAGTACTTCTTTTTAACATCCCCACCCCCACCCCCACCTGACGTGGAATCTCAGACTCTTGGAAAGGAAAGAGAACTTGAAGAGTCTCTATCCCTTCCTTTTATCCTTCCCTCACTCCTCTCCACCAAATGTCTGAACATCTCTACATTATCTACACCAGAGGTTTATCCAGCCTTTACCTTTATGGCATTAATGAAACTTACTATCAGGGTGGCCCTTTGGAGGATAGCTTGGGGTTTCATATTAATAATGGTACTGATATTTGTTACTAATTGTTAATTACTGTGCTAAATAGTATACATGTTATTATCTAACTGTCACAATTGCCCCATGATAAGGAGGTAGAAGAAGAATATGTCTAGGAGAGAACTTAAGTGCCATATAGTTTAACAGTATTTTAAAAATTCAGAATCCAAAACCCAAATACCTTAAAGTTGAAGTTACAGAGCCCCATGTGCTACTGTTTTCAACTGTAAACACAATCCAGACTACTTGAACTGAGATATTTGGAACAGCAAAAAATTCATATAATCACCTATGACTACATGTCTGTATGTACTATTTCTATGATTCGGCTAGAATTGAGTAAGTTAAAAACAGCCTTTAGGGTTGTAAAGATATTTACAACAATCTTTCTGTTTATATAGTTGTTACAAATCCATCTCACATATTGAGAGTTCACTATTCATATACAATTCTTTGAAATGATTTTAAAAAGTGGAAAACGACCTTGTGAAAATTTATGAATTTGTTTGGTGTTTGTTTTTTGGTTGATTGTGCTGCTCATTTTTATTATCAGAATAGATGAAAACAATTCCATACATGTATGAAATAATTTCTACCCCAGAAAAGTTTACCAAGGTTATGAACTGTACTATGTATTTCTTACTATTATGACTGCTTAAAACTAAAGATGTGTGGAAAAGCATATTCACTAAAACTAATTGATGGCCTTAAACATTGTGTGATATCATCTTGTCAGTAGTTTAAACTAAACCAAATTCTGGGTAACTAGCATTGGTCATATTTTTTAAAAAAACTACAGGTATCACTAAAAACAAACTAATTGAAGGTATCACTATTTCTAGATTCTTTAATCTTTTTATGTATTAGGACTGAGTTTTCAGAGGTGAGCCTCTGGTTATCTTCTTAACCATATAATTCTTTACATTATATATTGAACCAGGACAATATAAATGCCATTTGTCATCACTGGAAATTCTTCTTGGCTTTATCAATAGCTTAAGGTTTTTTTGTTTCAGATGATACAAAGGATACAGATTCTTTATCAGATGAAGTTACACACAATAGCAATCAGAATAACAGCAACTGTTCTTCTCCATCTCGGATGTCTGATTCAGTTTCTCTTAATACTGATAGTAGTCAAGATACCTCACTCTGCTCTCCAGTGAAACAAACTCATATTGGTATTAATTCCAAAATCAGGTTTGTGAACATCTTAACAAAATAATTTATTTGTACAATAAATAGACAAATAAATATATATTATTAAAACAAGAGATTTTACAAATTAATATTATAGAAATGGTTCAGGCAGTATATGGTTTCTTCCCCACTTTACTACTAATTATTTAGCTTTTATACATTTCCATTTTAAATCAGTCTTTTAAATGGGGGAGAAAAGATTTAAAATATATTCTAATTCTCCTCATTAAAAAGGTTGAACAGTTTTATAATATTTCTAGGTATTACAACATAAAGAGCCTGTTCGGAATAATTCAAATTAAAAGGGGTATTTTTAGAGTTAGAAATGCAGAGTCACTTTGGGGGTTATCATTAAAGGGTTCAATCAGATATTTCTGATTAGTGCTGTATTTTTCGTTTAGAGTTAAATTTGTAGGTCAAACTCACTGAAACAAGATTTACTTCCTACAGGCTTGAATTTGGGTGAATTTTAAAAGAAATTTATTACTAGGGTTCTCAAGAAGTGTTGTTATCAAAGTGAGACTATACCATTTTACTTTCATTTTGTTGTATCAGCTAGAGTGCTTAATAGAAAGATTTGGGTTACTACTGAATCTAAAGCTTATTGTATGGATATTGTTAACTAATTTTTAGAGTTAAATAGTTCTTAAATTCCAGGCATATTTAAGTCAAATTTTTCTATGCATTGATTTGCATTGCTTTAAAAGAAAGATGAATTTTATGTCTCAAATTGAGCTTAACTATTATGTAGTTGTAGTTATGATTAATCATTTATATCTATCTTCTGAATTTGAGGCTAAGATCAGTATGGTAAAATATTAATTTTAAAACCTCTTAGAGGTTAAGATAATGATTAATTTGTCAAATAGTAAAATTTTACTGATATTGTTGGGGAAGTAGTTTAGTCTAAGTCATGTTTTTTGTAATGAAATAAAGACTAAGAAAGGGATATAGCCACACCTTTTTTGTTGTATTTCTAGTAATATTTTTTGTTACCTAATGGGAAGATCAGTATTAAAGAATTTGTTGAAACGTAACTTGAATATTTACAAAGAGGACACAAATATGTTTTCATATCACCAAATAGAAATAAAATATCTTCTATAATTTTGGAATGGTACATTTTATAAATATTTGCCAAATACAGTGTAGTCACAGAAAAATGATTAGATTTAGTTTCTCTTTTGATCTTTCTTCATATTTTGTAGATCTTTGAGTGCTTGTTTAGTTCTTTGTATAATTTCCTTATATATATTTGAATCTAATAATACCTACTTAGTTAATATGATTAACTGATCAATAATGTGAGGTTTCAGAACTATTTGTATAAATATTCTGTGCTTTTTACTTAACTATTCAACTTACTGGCCTTTCCTCCATGTATGTGCCCATCTTTCAAGCATTTCATGTTTTAACACAGTCATGAAAAGATGCAGAAGTAGAAGAGAATTATTTCATTACATAATCACATTTTTCTTCATTGTTTAGCTCTATTAAACTATTGTGATAGATTGATGATATTGATGAAAATTAATCTTATCTATGAATTTTAATTAGTATGCTTTACCTTGTCTCCATTTAATATAAATCTATATTATTTGACTGTTAAAATAATATTTTTAAATTACATGCTTGATAATAAAGGCCTTTTATCTGTAACTCCCATCAATGCTCTTATCTTTATGTACCTACACATTAATTAATTAGTTGTTAATGTTCCCCATTACTAAGAAAACTGGGCTTTATGATGTTTGTGATAAAATTTTCTTTGTTTTAGGCAAGAAGATGAAAATTTTAACAGCCTTTTACAAAATGGAGATATTTTAAATCATTCAACAGAGGAAAAAACCGAGGTTCCTGATAAGAAAGATTTTAACTTACCTGAATATGATTTGAATATTGAAGAGCGATTAGTTCTTATTGAAAAAGGTGTTGACTCAACAGCCACATCTAATGAATCTCACAAATTAGACCATATCAATATGAATCTTAATAAACTTGTAACTAATGATACATTTCAACCAGAGATAGTGGAAAGATCAAAGACAGAGGATACAGTGCTTGAAACAGGCTTTTTAAGCAATAATGCTAAAGGAGAGGCTGAGCACTTGGATAATGGAAACAAGTATCCTACTCTTGAATGCATAAATAAGGTAAATGGACGTTCTGAGGGAACTCCACAGTCTCCTAGGAGGACTGAACCACATGACACCAGTTCTTCTGTTGATGCGGGTCTTTCCAAAAGCACTGAAGATCTCTCCCCTCAGAGAAGTGGGCCAATTGGATCTGTTGTGAAATCTCATAGCATAACTAATATGGAGACTGGCGGGCTAAAAATCTATGACATACTTAGTGATAATGGACCTCAGCAGCCAAGTGCAACAGTTAAAGTAACATCTACTATTGATGGAAAAAACATAGTCAGGAGCAAGTCAGCTACGCTTTTGTATGATCAACCATTGCAAGTATTTACTGGTTCTTCTTCATCTTCTGATTTAATAGCAGGTACAAAGGCAGTTTTCAAGTTTGATTCAAATTATAATCCTGAAGAACCAAATATAATAAGAGGCCCCACAACAAGTGGCCCACAGTCCACGCCTCAAATATATGGTCCTCCACAGTATAATATCCAGTACAGTAGCAGTGCTACAGTCAAGGACACTTTGTGGCACTCCAAACAAAATCCCCAAGTAGACCATGTCAATTTGCCTCTGCAGCGCTTTCCTAGATCAGAGAGTACAGAAAATCACAGTTATGCTAAACATTCTGCCAATATGAATTTCTCTAATCATAACAATGTTCGAGCTAATACTGGATACCATTTACATCAGAGACTTGGTCCAGGAAGACATGGGGAAATGTGGGCCATCTCACCAAATGACCGACTCATTCCTGGAGCATCGCGAACTACGATTCAGCGACAGAGTAGTGTATCCTCTACAGCCTCTGTAAATCTTGGTGAGCCAGGTCCCACGAGGCGGGCCCAAGTTCCTGAAGGAGATTATTTATCATACAGAGAGTTACATTCCGTGGGAAGAACTCCTCCAATAATGTCAGGATCACAGAGACCTCTTTCTGCACGAACATACAGCATTGATGGTCCAAATGCATCAAGGCCTCAGAGTGCTCGACCCTCTGTTAGTGAAATACCAGAGAGAACTATGTCAGTTAGTGATTTCAATTATTCACGGACTAGTCCTTCAAAAAGACCAAATGCAAGGGTTGGTTCTGAACATTCATTATTAGATCCTCCAGGAAAAAGTAAAGTTCCTCACGATTGGCGAGAACAAGTACTACGACACATTGAGGCCAAAAAGTTAGAAAAGGTAATTAAACATGAATTTTTCAATCTCCTATTTATGAATTTACTAATTTTCCTTTAAAATATTTGGCAGTCTTTGTTAATGAAACAAGATACTCTGATTTATTGAATATATACCTATATTCTAGAAGTTTTTCCTTGGTAGTGAGATTAGAGGTCCAAGTTTAGACTTAGCCAGTCTCAAAACAGTTGAGATGTCAATATAAACTTCTTTCCCTTCTCTTACTCCTTAGTGTTTTCTAATGGGCTTACCTTCATTTTATATATTTAGGTGTGTATCTTGTTTAGATTGTGTCATACTACAAATAATACACATATGTACATGTTTACCTCTTATTTTCTGGCTTCCTGCTCTATTAATAATTAATTATGTAAATATGTTTACAGAAATAGCAATTTACCATATAGTTAACAGAATAACAAGAAATGTATTGTAAATGTATATCTTTCACCTAAGATTTTTTTCCCCAGTTCATGTTGTATGACTAACACTGTCACTGACTCAGATGGCTTCTGGCATGGCATTTACTCTTGACTTTCCTGAATTGCATTTCTGACCTATTTGAACTCAGGTGTCTGTGGCTCTAGTGTAGTATAATGTAGTTTGGAAATAAGCTCATGTTCAGTTTATAACCTTATGTATAGATATTCCTTTTTTGACAGGAGATAAAATTTTTTTAAATTATGCTTAAAACTGATACTTTGGGGCAGTTCCATGGCCCAAGTATATAAGGCATATTCGTTCTTCAAGATTTAGCTTCATATCTCTCAGTGGATTTTACCCAAGGATTATTTTAACTTTGTTTATTGATATAAGATATTTTTAAAAACAGCTGAGCGTATACAACCTCAGTTAATCATTATTTTTAAAAATTCTTTAAGTTTTTCAGAAATCAGTGTCTAAAATGTGATTAATACCTTATGTCAATTCACATTGAACCTCTGTAATTGTTAGCTCTTTTTAATTCTGTTCTTAGCTTTAAATAGCTGAGCATCTATAGCATTAGGCGACTTTGTTGTCAGCTCTCCATTTTGTTTCGGCTGTAATTCTCTACATACTGTTGAGGCTCTTTAAATTTGTGTGCCTTATCTATGGAATTTGGAAAATTCTTAAGCAAACGGTAACATAACTTTTATAAACAAATTTCTGGTGATGGTGTGGAACTGGATTTGAGGAGGAAGAGGCTATAGTCAAATTGATTGAGTTATGAGGCTGTCTAATGGTCCAGAAAATAAATGGAATGAAAAATATATCAGTGGAATTGAGGCAAAGGAACAAATTCAAGAGGCAATTCTGAAATAGATTATAAGAGTTTACTTCTGATGGGAATATTCCTGTAATCATTCATTGAGGAAAAGGGATTAAGCTTGAGATTGGTACCTTGAATAACTGTTTTTTGGGACTGCTGTTAACTGGATATTGAAGAGGAATAGCAGGTTTGGAGGAAGAGATGAGTTTGGTTATCATTATATTTTTAGTTGGCATCTCAGATGGCTATTCTCCACTACCTTCCTGTCTGACACAGACACACCTGGACTTTAGTAAATAGGAAGCAAGTAGCAGCCATCTCATTGTTCACTGTATCTCTCTAAATTCTAAACCTCATGTTTAGAATTTACTGTATGATTGCTTAGAGAATGCATGACAGTAGTTTCCCTGTTGTGCTCACTGGTAATTTATAGGTGAGAATCAATTCAGTGAAATTAGGAAAAGCCGTTTGAGGACACACGGCAACAAGATTTAGACTGTGATGGAAGATCTCTATTTGATCCTCTGCATCTCCTCTTCTCTCCCTTAAACATAATTCTAATGGTGTGGTAGACATTTGAAAATTTTCCTCAGGGGATTTCACAATGCCTGCCCTACCTCTAGAGGAAAAGTTGCTACTTTGCCCAGCTGAGGAGTTTAGTAGTAACACAGAAAGAAATAAGTTATGGAAGCTTACTTGGTTTTTTTTAACCTTGTAGTAGTAACCCCTCCTTCCCAACCGCTGCAGCAAACTGTACCTGGAACACAAATGTATAAAATAAATCCCACCTCAGAAATCTCAAGACTTATTTAATTAAACTAATCAACAGAGATTGAAAAGGAATAAAAATTTATTTCAAAATTAAAATTATTTCTAATATATCAGCATTTGCCAATATTCCTTATTATATTAAAAACTGATAAGCACTCAACCAGAATATGATTAACAAAACATGATGATTTCCATGTTCACTTGCTATTATACAGCTATTAGCATGTAGTGAAAAACAGTGCCCAGGACGTTTGCCCAGCACCTAATTGAGCTTTGCACAATGTGTTGATGTGTTGTGACAGAGTGCAGTTTTATGTGGCTGTCTCTGTACAAGTCTGAATTCAAAGTCAGACCTATTCCAAACTTTAGCCTTCTTAATCAGTGAAATATTTACAAAAACCTCATGTATGTTCAAAGATGACAGCAAAGGCTTTGTTCCAAGATCAACATATTATTAAAAAGGGTCAATCAGACCACTCAAGTTGACACGTTAAAACTGTGTGTAACATGTGAGGGTGTGTTGCTGAAATGTTTCTCTGTGTGTGTGGTTATGTGTATAATTTATTTTTACATTCTAATGAGGTGTTTGGGGAACCTCTGAACTGCCTCTGCCAAATTCTTATTCTTTGTGAGATGGTTTGGGAAAGTACAGGCCTGGTCTGTTAAATTCGGCTTTTTCTTTAGTCTTTACTTCAGAATCCACAAAATAACTAAATGTGTACATTGTAATTTTACAGATTCTTTTCATTCTGGAATGTCATGTTAATGTTTCTTGGTATTAGAGATCAACTTCATAATCTGGAGAAAATCTGTATTTTCTAAGAGTAATATAGAAATGCTTATTATATATGTTATAACATATATATAAATGCTTGTAAATGTCATAACGAGTATTTGTGGATTTGTGCATTTCTTACTAGTAAGTCATGCCCAAAATATGGTTTCTCTCGGTTTGACCATCAGACCCTTAAAGTTTAGGGACATGACTAAAAGCATCCACGTGTGAAAGAACAGTAGTTAACTCTGGGAATAAGCAAGCAGGAACAGTGAGAATCAGGCAGTGCTTTTATTGAAGTACATTTCTCAGGCAGCTCTGGGATTGGCAATTAGGCATTTATAGTAAACTCAGTCGTGGAAGGATTCCATCAGTGAAACTTGAAGGGTTCTTCAAGTTTAAGCAGCAAAGCCACTACTAACTACTAAAATATAATAATCTTTAATATCTATCTATTTGAATGGGAAAAAAAGTTTTACATGTGCATTTTCTAGATTTATTGAAATTTTTTTCCTGGTAATTGTAAAGCAGTAGGAGTCTTAAATGTTATATCCTAAAATTCTGTGTGTATGTTAAACTTTTCTCTGATGTTAAGACATTTTCCTAAATGTGGAAGATAATTTTTATTAGAAATTGCAATAGCCAAGAGCCAGATATATTTTTTGCAAATATATTTTGTGCTGTATTATGTATGTCTAAACTCTCCATTTACTTAATAAGACAGAATTAATTTCTATAAAATGAAGCAGACTCTCTAGAAACCCATTTTGACCTAGAAATAACTGAATGTTGGTAAAGTTTGTCTTTATAAAGAAACGTTTGTGTTCTGTGTGTAACTATATACGTACAGGTATATCTGGGTATAACATCAATTCCTATCTTCTGACAACCTTCTAATAAAATATGTCAGGAGTAAAAGAAATAATCGCATTATAAAAGCAGCTGTATGTTTGCACTTTCTTTTTTGGTGTTTAAACATGTGAATGGTTGGGTTTATATATAATTTATGTGTGTACTTGTATGTTTTCATGTAAATATATGGTAAATAGTGCCAATTTCTTTCAGTGGCACTGAAAATTCAGTGTTGCCTGATATTTCTGCGTGGTATTGGGGTTACTTGTATATATGTCTATGTACATAACATGTCTTGTGAATTTTGCATGCTACACTAATCTCTGTTAAATCTATCCCCTCTTTATTCAGAGCATGCTGTCAAGGTCCTTTAATTCCAATTTTACTGCTGTAAGCCACTGTCACTATGGCAGCTCTAGGGATCTGCATGGCAGCCAAGGCAGTCTTGCCTTGAGTATTGCAGACGGAAGAGATTCTGGTGGGCACATTTTTCGAGTGAGTACCTGTAGTAGATCAGTACCTTTAGTACATAGAAGAGGAAGAAACCCCACATTTTGATGTTTTAACAATTCTAGAAAATAAATTTGTGCTGTGGGTTAAATATCTTGTTTACCTCCCAGTTCTTCCATGGCTTAGTTCTAAAACTCTGCAAAGCTGATTTAGTTTTTATCTCCTACGTTTCTGTGGTCATAACTAAGGATGTAGTCAGCTCTTATATAAAAAGGGGTGAGCGATAGGAATCTAAGAGGTTTTTTAAAAAATTATTTTTCTTTGCAGTGCTTTCTCTTAAAATTAGCTTCCTTTCCCTAACTCAAGGGTTTAAGGCTATGCCATGTGTAATACACAGAGGGGTTGTGGGAAAGAATAATTTTCACTTTAGTGATTGAGGGTTGGCAAATAAATACTTGGAACTAAGTTTAATCATAATTTGCAGAATATGATTAAATGTGAGCCTGGAGAAATTGCATTAAGTACCAGTGAAAAGGCAAAACCCAAATCCGTTATTACCCACATAATCGTTAGTGGGGAAGAAGAAAGGTTTATTCTTTTAATGAAAGTTAAGGGTAGGGGATAAGAATGACAGAAACGGAGAAAGAACAGAAAAACTCTGTGTGGCTGTTTTAAGATTTTTCTTTCCGTGACAACTTGAGGTGGTAGCATGGCCTCTAAGTAAATGTTTCCTCTGCCCCTCTTCCTCCATCCTGAAAAGATCTTTCTCCCGTTGTAAAGCTGCCTTCTCTCCCCCATAATTTTATTTCCATAGTGACCCTGCTTCTGGGTCCTTTGCTTTTTCCTGAGTATCTCCTTCCCCACCACCCCCAATCTCCTCCTACTTTTTAATATACTCCTGGCTTAACTCTGTTCTAGGATAGGAGCAGTATCCTCGATTCACTTTGTTCTGGCTGGGCCTCACCCATCTTGCTTTGCCTTCTGTCACCTGCCACCACCTGGTTTCTGTGTTACATAATAGTGGCAACAATCGTTTTGTAACTTAGCAGTTTGAAACAGAGAGGAGATGATGGCAAGTAAGCCCTGCATTTCTGGCACTCATTCCAGCTGAAGCCATGGGGTAAAGACCGGGGGCTTTTATTAACTCAGGGATAATCTTTATAGTCATGTGTAACAATTGTTCTTTACGAATTCTTGAACAGTAGTATCTTTTGCTTGTTTTTATTCAAGTCAGAGTCTTTGAGTCTGTTGCGTTTATTAACTTTTTCATCCATAATGCACTTGTTCATTTAAAGACATAGTCGTACATTCACGCTTGAGTTTAAACTTCAAGCTGTGAGCTGAGTTGATTATTATGCATTCTGAAAGCACATCTCAAAAATGGAAAAGGAAAATAAAGTAATATTCATTGTATAAATAAACAAAATTAGATCAAACTTCATCTAAAAATGCTAAGCCATGGTTTGAACTAGCAACAAACTGTACATGATAGCTTTGTTGCAGATATGGTTCCTAAGACTAAATTATAAACCCTTAGATTTACATGTATCCTATGGCATATCATAATGAACTGGATTTCAGATTATTTTTCAACATGATGATATAGTTTGCGTATATGTGTTGCCAGCCATACACTGTTTTGAAGGTAACAGTACTGCTATTTATCACAGTCTCTGTAGTTTTCTAAAATATAGCTAGGTGTGTTTAGAACTAAATTAAGATGAAAAATAAGCATCTTGCTTCCCAGCATATTTATAAGAAATATTCAGAGATAATGAGATTGAGTCTGTTTTTTCTCTAAAGGTATCAGTGAGATAAACTATAATGTAAGGATGTTATTTGATATATAAAAATATGAACTCTAATTAATAAAATTTAAAAGCATTTCATCAGAGCAGTGCTTTTGAAAATACTGAGCTAATATTAGTATGATACAATTAGGCTAAAGCAAGTTTTCTAAGACTGTATGTTTATTGATATTGCTCATCATTAATAAGGAAATCCTGGGTGATACTGTGCTGTTAAAAAAAACAGCAGTTAATTTTTTTACCAAAAAACTTTTTGCTGTGCTCAACAGGAGTGCATATATTTTAGTTTCTCTTAAAATTTGGGACTCTTAACTTGGATTAATAACTAAATTTATTGCTCAAAGTGTTAAAAGTTAGGTATTAGTGTAAATAAAACTAAAAGTATTATAAAGGAATATCTTAACAGTATATGTTCATATGTACTTTTCACACATAAGAACAAACATTTTGCCATGTAACTTTGAAAGACTGTTAAAGGTACTAATATTTTTTCCAGTTTTATTGTGATATAACTGATATATAACATTATATTAGTTCAAGGTATACATAATGATGGTTTGATATATGTATGTATTACAAAGTGATTACCACAATAATAAATAAATATAGTTAACACCCATTATAAAGGTGCTAATATCGATGGTAGTTATGATGGTAATGTTTGATTTGGTTCTTCATCTTTCCATTGTCTAGCAGTATCTCCTCTCAAGTGTCATCATCATTTTGGTTTCGCATCTTAAAGATCATTATTTGTTTATTTTTTATTTCCCCCTCATTTGAAGCATCCCCAGACATCCTGTGCAGGAGATCCTTGTCAAGATGATATATTCATTTCAGGACAGCAGAACTACCCGTCAGCTACACTTAGTCACAAAGATGTTCTTCCAGACAGCTTGATGAAAGTAGGTGCTCAGGGAATGAAGTAGTATCTGTGAGCTTATTGTGTTTTACAGCTTTTGAACTAAGAAATATCATATATGCTTTAACGCTGAAAATGCTTTTTAGAGGACCTTCACCTCTTGATTAGTAAGGGGTTTTTTTAAATAATTGAGAAATATGAAATAAAATTTCACTCTGCTGTTTCTTAGTTTATTCCATGATTTCTTCCACACTGAAGAATCATTTTGTTATTTTTGGATTTCTGTAGTATCTCCTACTTTTTGGCATTCCTGATAGTAAAACTGTTTGGAGAGTTAAATATGAACCTGTCTTAAATTCTTCATTGGAGGATGAAGGCATTTTAACATACTTTAAATGTAATTAGAAATCACCTTGAAAGACTTTTGTATATGGTAGAATAGATGATGGTTGTATTCTTACTACTTTTATAACTAAAGCATCACTCATTTAGAGAGTTTACTTTTTTGTCACCAATGCTGGATAGATAATTCTTTTCTTTAGTATTTTCCTCAGCTGTTCTTCATCTTAACTAAGCCCATATCCCTAGTATAACCAGTTATAATTGTGAAGCATAGTTATGTATTATATAAACTTCTACATTGTTCTTGAGAGTAGGAATCCAGCCATGTAAGTTTGTACGTATTTATTTATTTTACCCTTTTTTTGTTGTTTTTCTTTTAATTGCTGTCGAGTTTCTTTTTCTGCTATCCAATTTCTTTTTTCTTTCTAATATCCATTTTCTGGTTTGGGTTACTGAGTTTGTTTTATGTTTTTTATTCTCCTGAGTTATCTGCTAATCATAGCTTAGTATATTCCATGGCTATGTTTAACACTGATGTAGAATGTGTTCTACACATTCAGGTATGTCCAATTTCTAGGTGTCAGGGAGTCTTAAGAATGGGTCAGAAGTAGTTATTGTCTGGAGTATTCTCCCCAGGAGAAAGGTATTAAATCTGCATGTAGGAATAAATTGTGCTAACATGAAGAAAAGTAAGTGCTGTCTACAGAGTTATGCAAAAATAATAAAATAATTGCACAACTATTTAAGTACTCCTAGGAGGATTAATTGCTTCAAATCTACAGTGATCAAGTGGGAAACAACCACAATATTTTAAAAAAAGAGATAATATAGCACCTCTTCTCTCCAACCAACATAAAATTTGTGAGCGAATATCTTTGTGCCCTGTCATGAAACACTCATGTATATTCCCAGGCCTCAGAATTAACTAAGTTCTCAAGTATAATACAGTGAAAAAGAGAACTTTTTTTTAAAGTAAAAATATTATTCACCAAAACCAAACTTTGTATTCCTCAGCAAGATGAACATAAGAAGATAATACATAGTTCTGAAACTATTGCCATAATGTTTTCCCAAACTTTTCTACTTTGGATAATTTTAGGGAAATGGGACTCAAATCATCACAGTTTTCTCTAATTTCCTTGTGGGTTAATAGTTAACAATGAAGTTTTAAATGACTGAATCGCTTAAATGTACTTATTTCTTCTTCTACACAAAAATTTCTTTATATGCAAATATTTGTAATGTAAATATGACCTCTTATTTTTCAGATAGATTCCTCACATTAACAGAAGTAAACTATTATCACATTTCCATAAAGGTTATTTTTAAATCTAAAAAACAAGAGACTTTAAGACAAAGATATTTCTTTAACAGTAACAGAATAATCTGGAGTTTTTGTTTAGCTTGTGAAAAGCAAAATAAAATGTCATGGTTTAATTTTTGTGGTTAACATTCTATGGAATTAATACTTAGAGAGTTTAAAAATTCCTAACTTGATACACACACACACACACACGGAATAAATCAATTTTCTACTGCATAGCTAGATTGGCTTTTTAATTCTGGAGAGGAAGGAATAGAGGTAGAAGAATATACTCAGATTATGAAAAACTTCTACCACAAAACTACTTATACTTTCATTCTGAAGAAAAGCATCAGCAAATGCATATTTTGAGTGTATGTGAGAGATTAAGTATAGAATGGGAAGAGATGCCCTTTTAATGGGCTTACTTAAATGTTAAAATTTGACATACTGTTTACCATTTTAACATTGGGTTAAGCTTACAGGAAAGCAAATAATTTAAAATGTAGATATGATGTACTTTAATTTGAAACTTTTGAAGAGTGAATCTATCAGCGAGCACTCAGACAAGCTTAGAATTAAGACATTAAGTTTTTTTCTTTTAAAAGTGTAAAATTAGAAAAAATGGCACACGTGACGTGATACTGTGTGATTTAGAATGTTAAACTCTAGTGCTTTTGTATTGCTCCAAGAAGAACATCCAAATATTTGTAACAAGGCATTATTATTGGTCATTTTAAGAGACTTCATGTTTTTCTTAGATGCCTTTGAGTAATGGACAGATGGGTCAGCCTCTCAGGCCTCAGGCAAATTATAGTCAAATACATCACCCCCTTCCTCAGGCATCTGTGGCAAGGCATCCCTCTAGAGAACAACTAATTGATTACTTGATGCTGAAAGTGGCCCACCAGCCTCCATACACACAGCCCCATTGTTCTCCTAGACAAGGCCATGAACTGGCAAGGCAAGAGGTAAGAATGATCAAGAATATTTGGAATATGAGACTAAGCTTTTAATGTATTTTATAGGTTATTTAATTATAGCAATAAATCCATACAGAATTTTAACATAGTTTTTACTGTTTTGTTTAATGGCTTGGTTTCATGTTAAGTTTATAAGGTATTAAACTTTGTGGTTTAACTTGACAGTATGATCCCCCCTGTTCTGATAAATTGATATAGGATAGTATTGAGGGCATGATTTTTTTTTTTTTTCCTAAGGTGGTTGTATTTCCAAAACTGGTTGATGATGATACTCCAGTAATTGGACCTTCTTCAGGAATAAAAATAGTAGACCATTAAACTTGAATGGCATATTATAGTTTGCTAATTGTTATTTGATAGTTAGCTTTTGAAACTGGCCTATAGTCTCCAGACTACTTTGAGAATTAAATCTTAAAAAGTACTTAAAAAGTCAACAGTTATATATTCATGTATTTTAATAGTTTATTAATAAAATATTATTATTAGAAACTTAGAGAACAAATGCTTCATTCATTTTGTTTTGGTCTCTGGGGAAAGGGAGTGTTTTATAACAAAAGTTTAGTTCTTGCATCTTTTTCTGTAGCTTGGTTGTAAAAAATAGTATTGATTGATCATCAATCCCAACTCCTTTGAAGCATATAAACAGATTTAGGAAATGAGTTAATATCCAACAACCACCCAGGGATCTTTTAGACGTCTTATGAAACGTCCAGTAGTATTACAGAAATACTATGTAATTTAGATGTTCTACAAATGGAAACTGATAATAAAATACATGTTTTGTGTGTATGCTCTATGTCATTAAAGTCCGTGCTGTCCAAAATATATAAAGTCAACATTAATTTGTTGCATATCCTCATAAGATAGCAATAGGTTAATTTAGGAGCTATGCTTTATAATCCCAGCTGTGCCTTTAACTCACTAACTCATTAACATAATATTTCACATTGTAGTTTCATTTCATCTGCCCAAATATTTATTTTAGGTGAATTCTTACATATTTATGTTTTCTTGAACTTAATTTACCAGTGTGGTTATTATTGTATTATAGCTTTTTCTGATATTAGTAATAAGTTTATTTTCATATTAACTCAGATTCGAGTGAGAGTTGACAAGGATCCAGAACTTGGATTTAGCATATCAGGAGGGGTTGGGGGAAGAGGAAACCCATTCAGACCTGATGACGATGTGAGTTTTGTTTATATATCCTTGAAATGCTCATTAATTTTTATTCACTAAATTAGTACCTTTTATGTATAAGTAAAAATCTAACATATTTATATAGATATAGACAGACATCACCTTGTGATTTCCCTCTGTATTGTTCAGCTTTTTGTTTTGAAATGTGATCAGCTCAAATTGTTTAAGGACTACAAATTTAACCAAAAAATTTTTAATGTTCATTATATTGTGAAGTGATTTTTTAATTGTTAATACTTTTCTTCACATCTATAGAAGTAACTTTTTTTTTTATCACTTTAATAAAAATCACTAAAGTAAGAATTACCAGAAGCACAAATAACATAGCGTGGTCACAATATTATTCAGAGGAGACAGGGAGAAAACTTGCACCACAATTCAAATATTTGCATACTATTAAAAAAAAGATTGCTCCTTGGTACTGTTTTATTTATGCATACTGCTTTCCATCAAATAATTATCTTTTTTGTTGTTATTAAAGGGTATATTTGTAACAAGGGTACAGCCTGAAGGGCCAGCATCAAAATTACTGCAACCAGGTGATAAAATTATTCAGGTAACTAAGATACATTTTTTTATTACTTTTTGTTTTATAAGATCTGCCTTCCTCATCAAGGGATTATTAAATGCCAGATTTGAAAGTAAGCATTTTATGAGGATATCTTTAAATACTTGTGGATGAAAACAGTGGCATTTCTTATAGGCTACTCTCCAGTGCTTTCATAGCTTAAAATATTTCCACCTTGTACCTTGGAAGATCATACTGATATTTTTTAAATAAACCTTAGCATTTTTTGGAATATATCTTAGCCTTTTGTTTAAGTTTACGAATGTTAACTTCTTCTAAAATAAGATGATGAAAGAATCTCCTCTGTGTGTTACGAGAATTAAAGGATTTAATTCACAAGAAGCACTTAGAACTGTGTGTCTGATGTATAGTAAAACAACATTAGATGTTTAGCTTAAATTATAAGAAGTGTAGTGTCCTTGATCTGGTGGCTCCTAGGCAATGGGAAGACTAGGCCTTGACCTCTTTTACCCTTGCAGCTTGGTGACCTCAGTTGTACCTTAGCGTATACACACAACACCATGTCCGACACTGTCTTAGACAAGTGCTTCCTAATGTCAGGTTGCTATGTAAGAATCATCTGAAAATGTGGGCAAGATACAGGTCCTGGGTCCCACCTTCAGAGATTTTATTTCCATAGAGATGGGGTAGGGCCCAGGAGTCTAGATGTTGTTTTAAATTGCCAAAATGATGCTTGTTTTCTGCCAGGTTTGTGAGCTGGCAGAAATTCAAATGCACAAATGCAAATAAATGACTATGAAATTTTTTTTTAAGCTTTTTTCTTCTTTCTTCTAGGCTAATGGCTACAGTTTTATCAATATTGAACATGGACAAGCAGTGTCCTTGCTAAAAACTTTCCAGAACACAGTAGAACTCATCATTGTACGAGAGGTTTCCTCTTAAGAGCTGTGGACTAAAAAATGGAGAGACAGCAAGATTTATTGGAAGATACTTGCAGGGGAAATTAATATTTTGACTATTTTTATATATAAAGAACTCAAATATGTTCAAATTTGTACATTAATGAAATAATGGAATTTGTGGTTAGAGGGAAAGAACCACTGTACAGTATATAGGGGAGACTGTTGAATTCATACCATATAAAACTTTTAGGTTTTTAAACATAGCAGTCAAGGCTACAAAAACAAATGTATGTTGTTTTTGTATAGAGTGTAGGTTTATTTTTGGATTTCATACACATGATTGAATTCTGTGCAAGGCTCTAGTTAGCCTTGATTGTAGCCCAGAGACAGATGGCAGAGCTATCTATCTCATAGCTTTTATGCCCTTATTTTTATTCAACTGGTATTAATGTTTTTCTGCTGAAACTTTTTTTTTATGTGGGCAAGAGATTCAAAGTGTTGGCTTTTGCTATGTGCATATTGAATTGAAGAGTGAGTAGGTGAAGGTGGTGCTGGTGGGTTCACTTTCCAAGGCCAGATTAAAACAGTTATTTCCTATAAAAATCTGGAAGCAAAGAATGAAAAAAAAACAGCTGTTAATGTGTTTTTATTAATAGAATAATGCAATAAAAAATGTGATGTCTTTTTAAAGAAATAAAAAAGACAATAATTGCATTTTATGAGCTCTTCAGGATCTGTTCTTGTCATAGCCATTACTCTACACCTGCTACTAGTGAATCAAGTTTCAATTTTTTAGTCACAGGAAACTTTTAACTCTTCTGTAGATGCATGTCCATGCATTTTCTTTCCTTTTTTTTTTTTTTTTGGTCCATGCATTTTCCGTGATGCAGAAATTCCTTGATTTTTTGCAAATGGTGGTACTTGCAATTTGTTTTATAATTAGTACTCCATTTTAATCTTAATTTATAATTTTTATTTTAAGCAACAAATGAAACAAATGGCCAGTTTTAAGATTGTGTTGCTGTAACACAAAATGTAAGAAGATTTAGGAAAGCCTCTTGATTTTGTTTGGCCTCAACATTGCCTTGGTAAAGTAAAAGGAAACAGTACGCATGGAGCTAGGAAACCAAAGCAAGTTTGTGAAACTGGCACAGTGATAGAGAATTGCTGTGGAGAGTTGTAGAGCAAAGCGATGGGTCCTTGAGGCCTACCAGTGTGTAATGGTGTTCAGATAAAGGGCTGTTCCTACAGGTAACATTAAATGTGAACTCGACACTTCAGAGTCTTTAAAGGGTTTCTAAGTGTATCAGTGTAATAGTGTTTTACCACCAACTGCCTTTGTTCCTCGTTAGTGTAACAATTATTTGATAGAGGTTTATTAATTTTGTTCAAACCATTAATTTTATTTGTTTTTCTGTCTATGTAATCAAATAAAATTTGAGTGACATGCAATGGTAAGAATTAATGCATGGTTATTTGGACCAGAAAAAAGTGCCATAGAAGACCAATAACTGTTTTTAGTCGAGGCTAGTCTGAGCGTTTCATTAGAGCAATATTCAGTTATTGCAATTCATTTTTAATTACTAAGAAATATAATTTTGGAATTTTGAATCTGTTACGCTTTGTTCTTCAACCTTGTTTTAAGGTTAAGTCTTCTATAAGACTAGCGAAAACAGCAATCTGCATTATTTTTGCAAAAGTGAGTTGGACTCGTTTGTTTCTTGCTGGTCAGAGTGAATAGGCAGTACTTTTAAAAAGATGTGAACTCCAATACTGCACTTCTTTCAAGATGTTATCAATTGGTTATTGTACTGTATAGTTTTAATAATATTGATTGAAGCCCTTTAACAACTCTTTGTAAAGTTTAACTCATTTTAGTTGATTTTCAGTACTATTTACATAGGAATTGATTTTTATGGATATAGTAGACAAAATGTGCTGTATTTTGATAAAATTCATTTATTGTATGTGTGTTGTAATCTCTAAAAAAATGACAAACAGCTTCTTTAAGACAAGCCTTGGTGTTCCCTTTATTCATAGTTTATTTTAAAATATTAATTTTGGCATTCTAAAATTACTCCCATCATTTTTTATTGGTTTCAGTCAACTTCTCACAGTCACATTCTGCTTTTAATAAGGAATAAAAAAAATAGGTATAATTCTGACATTTTCAACTTCTTTACCTTGAATCAGATACACAGACTGTGATTTTGGAAAAGGAAATAAGCCACAAAGAACAATTGATTCATCAATGATCTAACCTTAAATTAGTTGTCTGCACATTATATTGAAATATTACAAGTACAACAAATGTTATATGCACTAGTATTTTCTTCTATTCTAGTTAATTTAAAAAAATTTTAATGTTCTCTTAACACATAAAGTCAAGTAAGAAAGTTTGTTACAAGATGAGTAACATGACACATAACTTAAACTAATAGCAAAATAGTTTTGCACTTAAATTAATAGCCGAAGTTTTCTTCTAAAATACTGGAAAATTAAAATTTAATAACAAGAATTCTTCATTAGAATTTTTGTTTTAGTAATGATAAAATTTCAAAATTTGAATAAAAGAGTAATAATTTAAATCTTTTGAGGAAATAGAAAAGACATTTTTAGTTTATATATTATTGAGTAATCTGTAGTTAAGGCCCATGCCCATAATTGATATACTTATTTTTAATAAGTATTATGTAGCAAACCATCAAAACCAAAACTGTCTTATTTTTAGTAACAGCATTTAAAATTGACCACCCTAAAATTTTAAACCGTGAAAAATTACATGTCCAGCACAGAATTGTTTACACAAACTAAAGTTTTATGCTGATTCATTAAGGAATCATTGGTTCCTCTGAGTCCATGAAATTCTAAAATTCCCTACACATTTATTTTGTAAATATTTTTCTGACCTCTTTGGACTTGAAGCTGTGTATATACTTGAAAAATTCTTTAAGAACATTTAATCCCTCGTATTTCTGGGTATGGAAGAAGTGTAGGTTTACCTTATTTTTTACTTCTGAAGGAAGCCTTTGGGATGGAAATGTTTTTCAGTTCAGGATTGGTGATCAGTCACATCTACTTGAAAAGGTATTTTTTTCATTCTTTGTTGAAGTTCTTATTAGCTTATCCTTTTGGTTTAATGTATAGTAAATAGATTTCTTATGAACGATATATTGAAATCAAAATTAAAATAATTTTGTTTCATTAAAAGAGTTAATGAATACACATAATTGATGATGAACAAGGGAACAAGCAGTTACTTTTAAAAGGTAGTCTAGATTATATAAGTAGCCAGCTCAGACCTTTAGGTAATCCTTTTGTTTCTAATAATAGAATTCAGAAAAGGTTGACTGTCTTATATCTAAAGCTGCTGTTTCTTTACCTCTGCAGAATTTTAAGCCCAGCGGGGTAGCAAACACAGTCATTTATAGTTTTAGAAAAATGTTAAGAGAATGCCATTTTCTTTTTAGGACTTTGCATACTCTTTGTGAAGCAATTTGCGGAATTAAAATTTATGGTCTCCAAAAATGTACAGTCCTAAAATCCAAGCAGCATTCTAAACTGAGAAGGTTTATTTGGGGAAAATACCTCAGTAGAATTTTTAAGAAAGAAACTGAAAAATGATGCTACTGTTATAATTCCCTTTTTCAAATATAACAACTAGGGACAGTTACAAACTTTCATGGGATTTCATCTGGCCAACCTAGCTTCTCAGTCAGCCCGCAGTCTGATTTCAGGATGAAATATGAAAAGCTCATGTATGCTTTCCTGCCCCCAACCCTGTGATTCAATAAAGCTATTTTTGTTTTGTATGAAGAACATTGTCGATAAATACTTTTCCTCAACTGACCTTGCTTTAATCTAATCAAACCAGTTTTGTTCCTCCAAGGCAGAGCTTTAGAAGGATCTTTTTTTTATATGTTCTTCCCAACTAATTTCCTTGTCAGGAAACTTAAAGAGAAATAAGCTAAAAATGAAGAAATAAAATTAAAATTGAAGAAAAATTAGTATGTGGAGCATGAGTTCTTAGGGTAGATGATTGTAGGACTCCCCATCTTCATGAAGGGCCAAACCTAATACTCAGAACTAATGCCATCCCAGAATGGATATTAAAACATTTCCTCCACATTTGGATCATCCTTCAAAGGAGCATTTGTTTTCCCGAGAACCATGTGCAGGCTTATCTCCCAAAGTAAATTGTTCAAGGTTGTACACTGGCTCATCCTTCATGCTCCCCTTCCCATCCATATCCCTAGAAGTGACAAAAGATGATTTAATACTATGATAGGTAAAAGTATTTAATTTCCAAAGTTTTGGAAAATAAAGGTGTACACTGGATAAACTTCAAGGAATTGTTGGAAGACCTAGGGCAGGTAGGGCCAGAAGATTCTATCACAAAAGGTGAATTTGGCTTCAGGGATACCTCAAAAGTAGAGACAGGACAGTGGTTCAAGCAGGAGTTCTAGTGATGGTTGGGTGCTGCATCATGAGAAACTGGTTAGGACAACCACCTTTTTTATGCCAAGCAATGTGCAGATGTCTGGCCCAAGGCAGGAGCAATGAGTATGGATGCTTAGATTAGAAAAAAATAAACAGTGCGGCCATTTTGAAGTGGCGTGGCCTACCCAGTGTAATATCGCCTTCAGTCACCATCAGTGCAGGTAGTTTGAGAAGGTTGTTCGCTTACTGCAGTCAAGCTCATACTACGATGATAACAAGAGTTACTGAACAATTGAAGAAAAGCAACACCATGAATGTCACCAAAGAAATCACTATTTAAAAGCAATATCTTCTGAAACTTATGAAAGTATTTAAATATCTTCATAATGTAAAGTAGAATTTGTCACAAATTCAACAACTGTGCTAAGTAGGAAGTATACACCTAAAGAGCAAATCAACTCTCTCTCTTAGATTTGGATTCCATAGAATGTAATGCAAAAGAACTAAGAAATAGTGTGAAGTGAGACAGGAATAGTCTTCATGTTCCAACTTGGATCCAATAGGAGTTCAAAGGGAGAAGGCAGGAGATAGATACAGAATGAGAAAAAATGCTCAAGAAAATGTCCTAGATCTGAAGAACAGCATAGGTTCTCAGATCAGTGGGTCCATTCATAACAAAAACTGTAACATGAACACACTTATAAATAGATCTTCATGAAATTTCAGACCAGGACACCATGCAAAGTTCCAAAATGTGAAGGAAATTACTTGCAAAGTGAACAAAATCAGATTGACTCTTAACAATTTTCATCAGCATCATTGGATGCAAGGATACAGTAAAGCAATATATCCAAAACTTTAAGGTTATTTAAGTCTGAAAGTAAAATACCAGTTTCAGGAATTCAAGGTTTCAAAATTTACCTCCCACATAACCTCTCCAGAAGAGGTACCAGGGGATATATTGCAATAAAATGAAAATTTAATCTCAAAAGTAAATTTGGGATCCAAGAAATAATGTGAGCAAAACCACTTGTAGAGCAGAAATAAATGTCCTTAGTATTGATAAATAATGTGGATGTAAAATATTAGAAAAATCTTAAGTTGGAATTCATGTGGTGAATAATGATTATACAAAGAATAGACATTCAGTATTATGTGTTTTTTATTTATACAAGTAAATGCAACAGGCTCTAGGGTTTTTTATTTTTTTTTTTGGTCACACAATGATGTGTATACATATAGTTTGACTCCACTGCATTTGACTTATCCATTTTTATAGTGATGAACAATTTTGATGCCTCCACTTCACCCCGTGTTGCCATAAACACCACAGTGGTGAGTATCCTTATTTCATTTTTTTTGAACCTGTGTGAAAATTTGTCTAGAATATGTACCTAGGAGTACAATTGCAAGGTCATAGATACTATTAATTTCACAAAATACCAGTAAAAGTACTTTCCACAGTCTGCACCAGTTTATGCTCTCACTAGCTAAACATGGATCTCATTTCTCCACATTTGCAAATAGTACTATGTGACTTTCTAACTTTTGCATGTTTGATGAATATAACATTGTATTTTGACATTGGTTTGAATTTCATTCCTTTAATTACCCGTGGTTTGACAAGTACATATACTTGTTAGCCATTAAGGTTTACCATTCTGTAATTGTCCTATTCCCTTTTCCCATTTTTCTGATGATTTTAAGCCTGATTTGTAGTAGTTCCTTGTCCATTCTTGATATTACTCTCCTTTCCTTTTGGACACTTGCAAATATGTGTTCCCAGTCCAGTCTGTTTAACTTCGTTTATGGTGTATTTTGTTTACAAAAAAGTTTAACGTAGATGAAGACAAATCTATCAACTTGTCAACAATAAAGTATATCATTATGCTTTATTGTTCTTAAGTCTTCCCCATTGCTGAGTCAAAAAGCTATTTTCTCACATTTACTTCTACTAGATATATATATTTATTATTTAGATTTTAATCCATTTAGAGTCCACCGTGGTTTATGGCCTAATGTTGGGATCAATTCCTTGTTTTCTTTACATCATTTACTAAACAGGCCTACTTCTTTCTATTGATCTGTGGTGCAGTCTTTATTGTATATCAAATACCTCTGTATACACAGACTTTCTGAGTTCTCTATAGTGTTCTTTGGTCTGTTTTTCTGTTCTTATACCTATACCTTTTTTTTTCAGCAAATTTGAAAGCTTTATAAGGAACATCTGTCATCTAGAGTCTTCCATTAACATTTTTCTATATTTGCTTTTATGTACTATGTTTCTTTTTTAACTAAAACTTCATATATATATATGTATATATCAGTGATTGTCAAGCTTTGCCACATTGGTCACCTGGAGGGCTTGTTCGGCCTCACCTAAAGGGCTTGTGATTAAGTAGGTTTGGGTTGATGCCCACGAATTTTCATTTCTAGCAAGTTCCTAGGTGATGCTGATGCTTATGGTATGGAGATAACACTCAGAGAATCATCTTCCTTTTTTGCTCCTATTTTCAAAACTGGCTCAGGTATATGTACATTTTTATTTTTCCATGTATGTTTCAGAGTAAGTTTGTTGGTACTGATTGTTCTGGCCACGATGGATTTATCCTGTCTCCTAAAAAAACCCAAAACAGATAAAATATAAGAAATCATGATCTTCAAATACTGGACATCAGGCAGTGAAGGACAGTGATCCCTGAGGGACAAGGGGGAAAAAAGAGGTGAAGTCTACAATTGTCTCTAGCTTACTACTACCTTGAGAGTATTTCCAGGCCATGGATCATGGAAGGGGAGCCCAGGCAAGCCTGGCAGACTCCCTAAATTGAGGAGGTGGAGCTCAGAGTCCAGGACAGCAAGGGAGGTGTAGTTCACAGGGCAGAATAATGAAGTGGAGAGAGCTGCACAGAAAGAACTCCAGAGATCTGTGTAGGGTCCCCGTTTTCAATTCAGCTGAGTACTGATCAGCACATGTGTGAGGAAAGTCCTCAGGGCAGGATAAAAAATTGCCTGAAAGGATTTGAGGTAACAGTGCCCTGTGCCCACAAAAAATGAATAAAAATGCCCATTTCCATCAGCAAATGTGGAAAACCTCATGAGTCACAGGCATCAGGTAGAGTACATAGGATAGTCTTGCCTCAGTAATGGGGAACAATGAGCCGTAGATTAAAGACTGCTCCAGTACCACTGGAATTCATTGTTTTTCATAGTGGTATGCTTTGATTTCCTTTATCTTTTATGAATCTACTGTATATTTTTGTTTTGTGCTTACCATGAAGCTCCCATAAAACATCTTATAGATATAAAGTCTATTTTAAGCTGATAACACCTTTACTGGAAAATTCACAAATGTGTGGACATTAAACAACATAATCTTGAACAACTAATGGGTCAGGAGGTAAATCAAAAAAACATCCTGGTGAAATTGTAGAAGCATTCCCACTAAACACAGGGAAAATGAAGATACCCATCATTACCACCACTACTCAGTACTGTAGTGGGATTGTAGCTAATCTAACATGATATAAAGTATTAGATAAATAAGCAAATAAATGTAGTATAGATATTTGAAAAATAGAGAACAAATTTATTTTTCCACACATCATAATGTAGAAAATTATTTATGTATTTAACAAAACTTTTACAGAACTAATAAGAGGCTTTAGCTGAGATCAACCTGGTGGACCATTATCTCCTTGGTCATAATTGATTGTGCCTCTTTCTCAAATTGGACTAATTAGAGTCTCTTTCTCAAGAATTTGGAATCGGGGTAGTGATTCTAGACAAGAGCAGGTACTAGAATTGTATAAACATGGTAAGTAGGTACTAAAATTTCTATTGTAACAAAGCCATTTTCTACTGTATGCTTTGAGAAGCTGAAAAAGTAGAAAGAATGAAGTAGCTCCAGAAGGTAACATTACACAGAGATTGAGAGATTTCCAGTTATTGGTTTCAGTTCCTGATAAAGCCCAATTAATATTCTTGGATTCTGGGCGATTCCTCTAGATCCACACTAAAAATCCTCTCATTTTTTTCTGAAGCTCAGTTGAGTGGGTTTCTGTTTTGTACAACTCAGTGATACCTAAGACTTCCCAAACAAAGGCTCAGAAGATGTGGAACATTCAGGGAACAATGGAGTGAAGCTCTTGGGTTGTAAAGCACCAGGAAATTTAAATGTAGTCATTTACTGGAAAATAAAATCTTTGATAAGAGCCTACCTCATGTACCTTTAGCCTTTGTCAGGTCCTTAGCTAATGAGAGAAGAGGCTGGCATCAGAACAAGAGTCCCATTTTTACCAGTAAGTGGAGTCAAAACACTTCTATGCCAAGATTTAATATAGGTCCTGGAAGCACCTGAGGTTAGGCTCTAGCCTCTCTGTAAGTACCCATACCACCAACTAAGATAGGACTAGTATGGTAGGCAGAATTCTCACATAGTCTCCATGATTCCTGACCCTTGATGTGTAATCCCTTCCTCTTGAATATGGGTAGAACCTGTGACTTGCTTCTAACCAAAAGAATATGGCAAAATTGTAAGGATTTTGTGGATGAAGTTAAGATACCTAATCAGGTGACTTTGAATGAATCAAAAGGGGGACTATCCTGTATGGACCCAATCTAATCAAATAAGACCTTTAAAAGAGGGTCAAGCACAGAATGATATCAGCAAAGTGGTGGAACAGGAAGCCCTAGACCCTCATGCCTCTGTGGAGACACAGATTTAACAACAGTTCTTGGGTCAAATACTTAATGTGAGAGAGAAAGAAACCAGTTAAAAGATTCCTGCACCTCAGGCAAGTGCAAAAGCAACCACATCAAATCCTGGTAGGAAAATTTGGGACCCTTTATTTTGCCAGAGCCCTTCATGCTGTGCAGTGTGATTGGGAGGAAACCCCCAACTCCCATCTACTCTCTGGGGAGAGAAAGGGATAGGACATACATCTAACATTCTTTTTTTTTAAACAAATTTATTTATTTATTTTTGGTTGTGTTGGGTCTTCGTTGCTGCGCGCAGGCTTTTCTCTAGTTGCGGCGAGTGGGCGCTACTCTTCATTGTAGTGCGCAGGCTTTTCATTGCCGTGGCTTCTCTTCTTGTGGAGCACAGGCTCTAGGTGCGTGGGCTTCAGTACTTGTGGTTGCAGGCTCTAGAGCACAGGCTCAGTAATTGTGGTGCATGGGCTTAGTTGCTTCGCGGGATGTGGGATCTTCCCGGACTAGAGCTCGAACCCATGTCCTCTGCATTGGCAGGTGGATTCTCAACCACTGTGTCACCAGGGAAGCCCACACATCTAAAATTCTGACTTTTAGTGGGTGCTGTATGAAGGACTGGTTTCTGTCTTGCCTGAATCCAAGCACAGGCAGGAGCAAGGTGCATACTTGCAGGTCTCTAAGAACAAAGACAATTATCATACACCAGAGTGCAGTACCACAGATAGACATGTGGATCTCCAGTAAACAGTGGTATCACTGCTTACTGTAGCACCAGAGAGTCCCAGTCGTGCAGACAGACAAGAGGAAGAACTCCTGAGTAGAAACCAGCTAAACTCTTCATTTAGGAGATTACAAACACACGCCCAGAGAGAATGCATCCACAGAGAATGCTTGAGAGGTCTCCAGAATCTCTAACCAGGTTGAATGGAGAAAGCCTTTCCTATACAGAACCAAACTGCAAGTCTGAAAGAGGTGACAGATTTGTCAAATGCCAAAATCCCAACAAGAAACATGCAGAGAAACAAGGAAACATGGCGCATTTAATGGAACAAATGAAATCTTCACAAAGTGACCCTAAAGAAATGGAGATATATGAATTACCAGACAAACAATTCAAAACTATCATTATAGGGGTGCTCAATGAATTAAAAGAGAGCACAGGTAGGCAACTAAATAAAATCAGAAAAATGATGCATGAACGAAATAAGAATATCAACAAAGAGAAACAATGAAGAAGAATCAAACAAAAATTCTGAAATGTAGCATACAATAACTGAAAGAAAATTTACTAGAGGGACTCAACAGCAGCCTTGACCAGGCAAAAGAAAGAATCAGCAAATTCATAGACAGGATTTTGAAATTACTGAGGCAGAACAGAAAAAAAGAAACAATATGAAGAAAAATGGAGAGAGCCTGAGGGACTTATGGGATACCACCAAGCAGAAAAACATATGCGTTATTGTAGTGCCAGAAGGAGAAGAAAGGGGAAGCAGCAGAGAATCTATTTTAAGAAATAATGGTCCCCAAATTCCCAAATCTGACACAGGAATGGACACACAAATTCAAGAAGCTCAAAGGACTCCAACTAGGATAAATCTAAAGACTTAACAAAACACATCAAACTGTCATAAGACACTGACAAAGAATCTTGAAAGCAGCCCAAGAATAATGATTCATCATATACAAGGGAGCTTCCTTTAGATTATAAGCAGATTTCCCAGTAGAAATCTTGCAGGCTAGAAGGGAGTGGGATAATATATTCAAAAGTACTAAAATAAAAAACCTGCCAGCCAAGTACTGTCCTTCAAAACCAAAGGAGAAATTAAGACTTTCCCAGATAAACTAAAGATTAGGGAGTTCATGACTACTAGACCTGCCATACAGAAAATGCTTAAGGGAGTCCTTGAAGTGAAAGGATGTTAAACAGCAACACAAAACCATGTGAAAGTATAAAGCTCCTGGTAAAGGAAAATATATAGACAAATATAGAATCTTATATTATTTAATGTAGGTGTGTAAATCATTTAATATCTGGTAAGTAATTTTTAAAACAAAAGCAATTATAAATCTCTGTTAATGGATACACAATATAAAAAGAGCTAATTTTTGTCATAAATAAGGGGTGGCAGAGCTATACAGGAGTAGAGTTTTTATATACAATTAAAGGTGTTATCAGTATAAAATAGATCGTTAAAACGTTTATAGTTTATTTAATTACAATGATGACCACAAAGAAAATATCTAAATAATATACATAAAGAGAAATGAGAAGGGAAGCAAAACATGTCACTATAAAAAGTTAAAATCAATGAAACACGGGGCTTCCCTCATGGCCCAGTGGTTACGAATCTCCCTGCCAGTGCGGGAGACACGGGTTCAAGCCCTGGTCTGGGAAGATCCCACATGCCACGGAGCAACTGGGCCTGTGCGCCACAACTACTGAGCCTGCACTCTAGAGCCCGTGAGCCACAACTACTGAGCCTGCATGCCACAACTACTGAAGCGCACAGGACTGGAGCCCATGCTCCTCAACAAGAGAAGCCACTGCAATGAGAAGCCCGCGCACCGCAACTAGAGAAAGCCCGCACACAGCAAAGACCCAATGCAGCCAAAATAAATAAATAAATTTACTTAAAAAATAAAATCGGGCTTCCCTGGTGGCGCAGTGGTTGAGAGTCCGCCTGCCGATGCAGGGGACACGGGTTCGTGCCCCAGTCCGGGAGGATCCCACATGCCGCGGAGCGGCTGGGCCTGTGAGTCATGGCCGCTGAGCCTGCGCGTCAGGAGCCTGTGCTCCACAGCAGGAGAGGCCACAGCAGTGAGAGGCCCGCATACGACAAAAAAAAAAAAAAAAAAAAAAAAAAAAAAAAAATCAATGAAACACAAAAGTAGGTAGCAAGGGAAGAAAGGAGGGATAAAAAAGCTATAGGATATATGGGAAGCCATTAATAAAATAGCAATAGTAAGTCCTCTACTAGTAGTCACTTTAAATGTAAATGGATTAAATGTACCAATTAGAAGATATAGACTGGCTGAATGGATAAAAAAGATCCAACTATATGCTGTTTACACTTTTATATCTAAGAGCACGCATAGGCTGGAAGTGAAAAGGTACAAAAATATATTCCATGCAAACAGGAACCTAAGGAACAGGAGTGGCTATACCTCTATCAGACAAAATAGACTTTAAGACAAAAAGAGTCATGAGAGACAACGAAGGGCTTTATATAAAGATAAAAGGGTCAATTCACTAGGAAGATATAACAATCATAAATAGATATGCCCCTATTATTCGAGCTCCCAAATATATGATGCAAACATTGCAAGAACTGAAGGGAGAAACAGCAAAACAACAATAGGAGTAGACTTCAATACCCTGCTTTCAGTCATAGATAGAACAACCAGACAGAAGATCAGTAGGGAAAGAGAGGACTTGAAAAACACTATGAAACAATCAGGCCTAATAAACATAGAACACTCCACCTAACAACAGCAAAATACACATTCTTCTCAAGTGCACATGGAACATTCTTCAAAATAGACCCACATGTTAAACAACAAAATAAATCTTAAATTTGAGAAGAAATTAAAAAAAAAAATCATATAAGTACCTTCTCTGATCACAGTGGAATCAAGCTAGAAATCAATAGCAGAAGAAAAACAGGAAAATCCACAAAAATGCGGATATTAAACAATACATCCTTAAACAACCAATGGGGTATGAAAACTTATGGATGCAGCAAAATCAGTACTAAAAGGGAAGTTTATAATGGTAAATGCTTACATTCAAAAAGATGAATGCTCTCAAATCAACAACCTCAAGGGACTAGAAAAAGAACAAACTAAACTCAAAGTTAGCAGAAGGGGGCTTCCCTGGCGGCACAGTGGTTGAGAGTCCGCCTGCCAATGCAGGGGACACGGGTTCATGCCCCAGTCCGGGAAGATCCCACATGCCGTGGAGCGGCTGGGCCCGTGAGCCATGGCCGCTGAGCCTGCACGTCTGGAGCCTATGCTCTGCAATGGGAGAGGCCACAACAGTGAGAGGCCTGGGTACCGCAAAAAAGAAAAAAAAAAAAAAAAAAGCAGAAGGAAGCAAATAGTAAAGATTAGAGCAGAGATAAATGAAATATAGAAACACAATAGGAAAGGGGACTTCCCTGGTGGTCCAGTGGTTAAGACTCCATGCTCCTAATGCAGGGGGCCCAGGTTCAATCTCTGGTCAGGGAACTAAGATCCCACACACCACAACTAAGCCCATGCACCGCAACTACTGAGCCTGTGCGCCCTAGAGCCCACACATCACAACTAGAGAAGCCCACACACCACAACTAGAGAAGCCCACGCACCACAACTAAAGAAGCCCATGTGCTGCAACTAGAGAACCTCACATGCCACAACGAAGAGCCCGTGTGCCACAACAAAGACCCAATGCAGCCAAAATAAATACATTTATATTTTAAAAAAAGAAACACAGTAGGAAAAAAGTCAATGAAACCATGAGTTGTTTTTTTTTAAAGATCAATGAAATTGACAAACCTTAGCTACACTAAGGAAAAAAAAGATCCAAGTGGCTAAAATTAGAAATGTAAGAGGAGACATTACAACTAATGCCATAGAAATAAAAAGGATCATAAGATAGCTATGAGCAAATATACACCAACAAATTCAATAACCTAGAAGAAATAGATAAATTCCTAGAAACATACAATTTACCAAGACTGAATCATGAAGAAAGAAAATCTGAACAGAACTATAACTAGTTAAGAGATTTAGATTGAATTAGTCATCAAAAACCTCCCAGTAAAGTAAAGCCCAGGACCAGATGGTTTCACTGGAGAATTCTACCAAACATTTAAAGAAAAATTAATACCAGTTCTTCTCAAATGCTCCCAAAGAACTGAAGAGGAGAGCACACACTCAAACTCATTCTATGAGGCCAGCATTATCTTTATACAAAAACCAAAGATAAGAAAAGTATGGACCAATCTCCCTGGTTAATATTGACACAAAAATCCTAAACAAAATACTAGCAAACAAAATTCAACAACATATATGAGGTTTATATACCATGACCAAGTGGGAATTATACCTAGAATGAAGGATAGTTGAACATATGAAAATAATCACTGTAATACACCACATTTAATAAAATGGACCAAAACCACATGATCATCACAATAAAAGCAGAAAAAGCATTTGACAAAATTCAACACACTTTCATGATAAAAATATTCAACAAACTAAGAATAAAGGAAACTACCTCAATATAATAAAAACCATCTATGAAGAGCCCACAGCTAACATCACACTCAATGGTGAAACTCTCAAAGCTTTTCATCTAAGATCAGGAATAAGACAAGGATGCCCATTCTCACTACTAGTAATCAACATAGTACTAGAAGTTCTAGCCAGAGCAATTAGACAAGAAAAAGCTATAAAAGTCATCCAAATTAGAAAAGAGAATTACCTCTGTTTGCAGATGACATAATCTTACATACCCAAATCTCTAAAGATTATACACATACACACACAAACTATTACAACTAACAATTTCAGTAAAGTTGCAGGATCCAAAAATCAATCACATTTACTAAAGCATCAAGAAGGATAAAATACTTAGGAATAAACTTAACTAAGGAAGTGAAAGACTTGTACACTGAAAGTGTAAAATATTGCTGAAAGTAATCAAAGAAGATAAAAATTAATGGAAAGACACCTTGTACTTGTGTCTTGGAAAATATAATATTGTTAAAATGTTCATACTACCCAAGACAATCTACAGACTCAGTGCAGTCCCTATCAAAATCCCAGTGGCATTTTTCACAGAAATAGGAAAAACCATTCTAAAATTCATATGCAATCTCAAGGGACCTGAATAGTCAAAAACTATCTTGAAAAAGGAGAACCAAAGTTGGAGGCCTCAGATGTTCTGATTTCAAAACATATTACAAAGCATCAGTAATTAAAAGACTGTGGGACTTTCCTGGTGGCACAGTGGTTGGGAATCCGCCTGCCAATTCAGGGGATACGAGTTCGAGCCCTGGTCTGGGAAGATCCCACATGCCGCGGAGCAACTAAGCCCGTGCACCACAACTACTGAGCCCGCACTCTAGAGCCCACAAGCCACAACTACTGAAGCCCGCGCACCTAGAGCCCGTGCTCCGCAACAAGAGAAGCCACCATAATGAGAAGGCCGTGCACCACAACGAAGTGTAGCCCCCGCTCACTGCAACTAGAGAAAGCTTGCGTGCAGCAACAAAGACCCAGTGCAGCCATAAATAAATAAGTAAATAAATAACTTAAAGAAAACAAAACTGTGGACTGACATAAAGATAGATGTAAAAACCAACGGAGCAGAATAGAGAGCCCAGAAATAAATTCTTGCATATATGGCTAAATAATTTTTTACAAGGATGCTACACATGGGGAAAGGACAAACAGTTAAGGAAAAACTGGATATCCACATGCAAAAGAAATAAAGTTAGGCCGTTTACCTTATACCATATAAAAATTAACTTAAAATTAAGTAAAGACCTAAATGTAAGGCCTTAAAACTATAAAACTCCTAGAAGCAAACAGGGGAAAGCTTCATAGCATTCGATTTGGCAATGATTTCTTGGATATGACAGCAAAAGTACGGGCAACAAAATAAAAAATAGATGAACAGGACTGCATCAAACATAAAAACTTCTCCACATTAGAGAAAACAATCAACAGAATGAAAAGGCATCATATTGAAGGGGAGAAAATAATTGCAAATCATGTATCTGACAAGAGGTTAATATCCAGCATATATAAGGAACTTCTACAACTCAACAACAACAAAAACAAATAACCCAATTAAAAAGTGGGCAAAGGACTTTATTTAATAGACATTTCTCCCAAGAATGACTGAGTGTTTAGCTAAGCTACTCCATGGTATTGCTGCTTCAGCATCCATTTTGTTTGGTCAAGTGGCCTGCAGGGACCATAAACTCTGCCTGCTTCCCCATGCAAGCCCATGGCCTAGATTGCAGCCACAAAGTCATAAGCAAATACAAGTCCTGATATGATTTCCCCAACAGCTTATGATCAATTCTTCCCTGCCTCCCAGTGCCTGTATGCCTTATGTGCCCTTTAGATACAACCACTCTGGGGCTTATAGAAACCCCACTCCTTTGCTCTGAATTGACTGATCCAGCCCTAGGCCAGGAAACCCAAAGCACTCCACCCACAGACCTTAATAAAGGCATGTGCCCCAAGTTCTGCCTCTCTGTTTGCACTCTGCCTTGACCTCCCTCTGTGACCCCTGGAGGCATGCAGTGTACTTCCTCCAAAACCTGTAATAAACTTTTCTATTTCAATTTCTCTTGTGATCCTTGTTGAACCTTGGCTCACCATTCTGTGATCCACTTTAAAAATGTTAATTAAACAAAGTCATAACAATGGCAAATGAGAACATGAAAAAATGCTCAACATTACTAATCGTTAGGGAAATGCAAATCAAAACCATAATGAAATGCCACCTCATGTCCACCGAGTGGCCGCTATCAAAAGAACATTAAATAATAGGTGTTGAAGAGGATGTGGAGAAGTTGGAACTCTGTTTTTCTGTTAGTGGTAATGTAAAATCGCATGGCTATTATGGAAAACAGTATGGAAGTTTCTAAAAAACTAAAAATAGAATTATCATATGATCCTGCAATCTGGGGATATGTATATATATCTGTCTATCCCTTTCTGGGTATATATCCAAAGGAATTCAAAGCAGGATTTCAAAGAGATATTTGCACACCCATGTTCATCACAGCATTATTCACAGTAGCTGTGATGGAATGGAAGCAAATGTAGAAGCAACCAAATGTTTATAGACAGATGAATGGATAAAGAAATGTGGTATATGCAAACAATGGAATACTATGGCTGCCTTTGAAAGGAAGGAAATCCTGTTATATTCAATACCATGGACGAACCTTGAGGACATAATGCTAAGAGAAATAAGCCAGTCACAAAAGGACAAATACTGTATGATTCCACTCATATGAAGGATCTAAAGTAGTCAAATCATAGAAAAAGAAAATATAGTTACCAAGGGCTAAAGAAAGGGAGGAGGGGTAATTTAGTGTTGACTGAGTATAGCGTCTCAATGTTGCAAGTCAAAAAATTCTAGAAATCAGTTGTACAACGTAAGTTTAACACTACCAAAATGTACACTTAAAAATGGTTATGTGATTTAATTTAATTTTTCCACAATTTAAAAGAAAGAGGTCAAGTCCAAAGGCAGAACCCTATGTTTATTACTATTAAATTTCTCTTTGTGAGCTGAAGTTTATCATTTGTACCTACTGAGGTCTTTCTGGATCCTTATTCTGCAAGCTAATAAGTTGCTATTGCTACCAAACCAGGTCCAGCACCTCAGTGCTAGAAAATCAATACACGAGAGAGAGAAAAATGTTAGTAGAAATGAAAGTTGATTTTAATTAGAATGCCAGCAATCTGGGGAGATGATGGACTTGGTGTCCCCCAGAAATCAACTCTGCTCGGCCATGAAAATTTTTAAAAGGAAAAAGGGAAGTAATCTCAGTTAATTATTGGGATAAGGGGGCAGAGTCGTCACCATCCCCCACTGTGGGCAGGCTTGTGGGCAGGCTTGTTGACCTCTTGTGATTTTTCTTTAGATGCTAACTTTTCACACAGTTTGCTCATGAGATTACTGAAGGGAAATCTAGGGAAGCGATCTGGTCATCTGTCAATTACTTATTCTTCATTTCTACTTCTTTGATCTACAGAAAGAACCAACAGATTGGGCAAATGTATTGTGTGATCAAAAGATTTGAAAGGTGTGCTAGGGCTGGAGATGAGTAGAGCATGGGGGTGCCAGGTTTAAGGTTAGTGACAAGACAAAAGAGTGCCTCCTGCAGGGAGCTCTTTCCTACAAAGAGCTCTTTCCTGCCAAAAGCTGCTTACACTATGCCTTCTAACAATGCACTCCACAAGTATGATATGCATGCCCCTTTTTTTTGTTTCTATCTAGATCATGTTAAAAATGCACTGTTTTGTCCTTCATAATCTCTCTTTCATTTCAAAGGCTGGCATTCATAGATCTTCCATGTAACAAGAGCCTCACACTGGATGTGATCTCAATGTCTCTGTCATGTAGATACTGTTTGAATGGCAAGCACCAGTGAGATTTAGTCACATTTCAGAGGAAACCCCAGGTTGACATCATTACTGTCAATACCCTCTCTCTTGACACCCACATGTCCACCTCTACAGAGGAAGTCAACTTCTGTCTCCAGCTGCTCCTTCCCATGCATTCTTTCAGGGTCACTGTGACTAGGACATAGGTTATCCAATTTTCTCCTCGCCAGCTGTCTTGAATTCCAGAGCTACCATTTGGCCAGCCCTGGCTGTGTGAACCTAGGGAAATTCTTTAACATTCCTGTGCATCATTTCCCAATCTGTGAAATAGGAGTAGTAATAGTTAATGGATGACATGTTATCCATTCAACATGTTATCAAGAAAGAAAGGAAAGAAAAAATATTTTTTCATAATGTATTTTTATAGCTAGTATGAGAGAGGAAGGGATAATAAAATGAAGGAGCTACAGAATTAAAGAGATACGCTAGCATCAGGAGCCAGACAGACAGGCAAGTGGACACAAGGCCTTCTCTAAAAGAAAGACTTGAAGCAAGAGAGATGCTCTCCTATTGACCCTGAAAAAGTGGCCATATTGTGAACTGCCTATGAAGAGGGGCAACCTCTAGGAGCTGATGGCCTTAGTTCTACAACTGCAAAGAACTACATTCTACTAACAACCTTAATGAGCTTGGAAGAGGACACCAAGCTCCAGATGGGAATGCAGCCCAACCGTATTGACTACAACCTGTGGGACCCTGAGCAGAAGTCCCAGCCAAGCTGTGCCTGGACTTCCGACCTACAGAAACTGTGAGATAATACGTGTGTGGTGTTTTAAATTGATGTTTGTAGTCACAGCAATAGACACCTAATACATCTGGCCATAGTTCAGTTTCTATTTCTGCTCCCATTACCCCTTTAACACTACGCAGCAGTGCTGGAGTGGAGCCTGTTTGAGAGCCTAAACCCTGGTCTTGGCTTTGTGCCTAGAACCACATTTCCAAAGTCTCTCCCCCCAACCCCACTCCACTCCGTTGGATCAGACCCACTTGATTAATAATGGCCCTAGTGGGCCTTGTTAGATTTGGTGATAGGAAGAGCACCCACTGTCTTCCATCAGACCTGAGAGCATCCAGAATATCACCTGGAAAAGATGTGTAACAAACAGGACCATTGATGCCATGCAAAGGATTTTATTCTGAGAACAATAGTGAGTGAAATAAATCATTTGATTTGAACTTTAGAAAGATCACTTTGCTGTATATAAAACGGATGAGGTAGCAGTAGCTGGGGTAAACAGCTTAGAGTTAGTGACATGGTTAGATGGTTGTTGTAAAAACCCAAAACAGAGATGACATTGACACCAGCCAAGGTACTGGAAATGGAAGTTTAGAGAAGGGGATCTATATATAGAACATACTTAGGAAGGGCCAGGTTAACAAGATGCAGACTGGGGTGAGGAGGCAGTTAAAAGGCAAAATTAAGGGTGACTTCTAAGTTCTGGCTGGGGTTGGAGAATAGGTGGAAAAGCCACTAACTGAAATCAGGAATAATAAATTGTCTTGCACTTGCTTACTTTGGAGCATTTAGAAATGCTCACCTGGTACTCAAGAAAAGTAGTGGGAGAGAGAAAGAGAGGCCTTCAGTTTGTTATTGTCATCATGGTAATTGGACACAAGGAGACGGTCCTCATCATGCCTTATCTGAACTCTGAACTTTCCTAGAATTTAGTATTTAAAATTTATACCACAAAATTTAGTAACAACTTATTTATCCACATATTGTCATGTGTATTATTTAGTCTTGTTTCCAAAACTATTGGAAATTCCTTGATGGAAGAATCTTTTATATCCACTCTGGTATACTGGTCTTGCAGTAGGTACTCAGCACAGTAGAAAGGACCGTTTGTTTCCCTACACTTCATCCACGCATGAAGGGAATCAGAGAGAGAAATAGGCCATGAGGTCAGATATATATGAGACATTTGTGTAGGGCCTATTAGGCCATTGTAAAGATGACTTTGGTTTTTACTGAGGGAGAGAGTATGAAAAGAAAGTGGTAAATGCCGTGAAGAGAGCTGCAGGAGGAATAGCTATGGACCTTCACAAGAAACCCCATGCTAACTTGCAGCATAATCAGCTTTGAAAACAAAAGATTTGTTATGTACATATTAAAGCACTCAGCATTTGAGTTCCATAAATATTTGTAGATGATGAATAAATTATGTGGGTGCTGTTCAGATGGTGACTCAGTATCATACAAATTACACCATTTCACATTAGCAACATTTCCAAGCATGAACATACATTCTTCAAAAAACTGACATCAGCCAACTGTCAAAAGTGAATCGTAAATTGGCTGCTTGGCCACATAGTGGGTTATAATGAAGCTGCTCTTGGCTTTAAGAAAAAGTAGTTAAGAAGAGATTGGTTCAAGATGGCAGAGTAGAAGGACTCACTTCCTCTTGCAAGAGCACCAGAATCACAACTAACTGCTGAATAATCATTGAGAGGAGGACACTGGAACTCACCAAAAAAGATACCCCACATCCAAAGACAAAGGAGAAGCCACAACGAGATGGTAGGAGGGGCTCAATCACAGTAAAATCAAATCCCATAACTGCTAGTTGGGTGACTCACAAACTGGAGAACACTTATACCACAAAAGTCCACCCACTGGAGTGAAAGTTCTGAGGCCCACATCAGGCTTCCAAACCTGGGGGTCTGGCAACGGGAGGAGGAATTCCTAGAGAATCAGACTTTGAAGGCTAGCAGTATTTGATTGCAGGACTTCGAAAGGACTGGGGAAAACAGAGGCTCCACTCTTGGAGGGCACACACAAAGTAGTGCGCACATCGGGACCCAGGGAAAGGAGCAGTGACCCCATAGGAGACTGAACCAGACCTACCTGCTAGTGTTGGAGGGTCTCCTGCAGAAGTGGGCGTGGCTTTGGCTCACCGTGAGGACCAGGACACAGGCAGCAGAAGTTCTGGGAAGTACTCCTTGGCGTGAGCCCTCCAAGAGTCCGCCATTAGCTCCACCAAAGAGCTGGGTAGCCTCCAGTGTTTGGTCGCCTCTGGCCAACCAACCAACATGGAAGGAACCCAGCCCCACCCATCAGCAGACAAGTGGATTAAAGTTTTACTGAGCTCTGCCAACCAGAGCAACACTCAGGTCTACCCACCCCCAGACCCTCCCATCAGGAAACTTGCACAAGCCTCTTAGATAGCCTCATCCACCAGAGGGCAGACAGCAGAAGCAAGAACTACAATCCTGCAGCGTGTGGAACAAAAACCACATTCACAGAAAGATAGACAAGATGAAAAGGCAGAGGGCTATGTACCAGATGAAGGAACAAGATAAAACCCCAGAAAAACAATGAAATGAAGTGGAGATAGGCAACCTTCCAGAAAAAGAATTCAGAATAACGATAGTGAAGATGATGCAGGACCTCAGAAAAAGAATGGAAGCAAAGATCAAGAAGATGCAAGAAATGTTTAACAAAGACCTAGAAGAATTAAAGAACAAACAAACAGAGATGAACAATACAATAGCTGAAATGAAAAATACACTAGAAAATACAGTAGAAGGAGTCAATAGCACAATAACTGAGGCAGAAGAACAGATAAGTGACCTGGAAGACAGAATAGTGGAATTCACTGCCATGGAACAGAATAAAGAAAAAAGAATGAAAAGAAATGAAGACAGCCTCAGAGACCTCTGGGACAACATTAAATGAAGCAACATTTGCATTATAGGGGTCCCAGAAGGAGAAGAGAGAGAGAAAGGACCCGAGAAAATATTTGAAGTGATTATAGTCGAAAACTTCCCTAACATGGGAAAGGAAATAGCTACCCAAGTCCAGGAAGCACAGAGAGTCCCATGGAGGATAAGCCCAAGGAGAAACAAGTCGAGACACTTAGTAATCAAATTGAAAAAAATTAAAAACAAAAATTACTGAAAGCAAGAAGGGAAAAATGACAAATAACATACAAGGGAACTCCCATGAGGTTAACAGCTCATTTCTTAGCAGAAACTCTACAAGCCAGAAGGCAGTGGCATGATATATTTAAAGTGATGAAAGGGAAGAACCTACAACCAAGATTACCTGGCAAGTATCTCATTCAGATTTGATGGAGAAATCAAAAGCTTTACAGACAAGCAAAAGCTAAGAGAATTCAGCATCACCGAACCAGCTCTACAACAAATGCTAAAGGAACTTCTCTAAGTTGGAAACGTAAGAGAAGAAAAGGACCTACAAAAACAAACCCATAGCAATTAAGAAAATGGTCATAGGAACATACATATCAATAATTACCTTAAATGTGAATGGATTAAATGCTCCAACCAAAAGACACAGGCTCACTGAATGCATACAAAAACAAGACCAATATATATGCTGCCTACAAGAGACCCATTTCAGACCTAGGGACACATACAGACTGAAAGTGAGGGGATAGAAAAAGATATTCCATGCAAATGGAAATCAAAAGAAAGCTGGAGTAGCAATACTCACATCAAATAAAATAGACTTTAAAATAAAGAACGTTACAAGAGACAAGGAAGGATACTACACAATGATCAAGGCATCAATCCAAGAAGAAGATATAACAATTATAAATATATATGCACCCAACATAGGAGCACCTCAGTACATAAGGAAACTGCTAACAGCTATAAAGGAGGAAATTGACAGTAACACAATAATAGTGGGGGACTTAAACACCTCACTTACACCAATGGACAGATCATCCAAACAGAAAATTAATAAGGAAACACAAGCTTTAAATGACACAATAGACCAGATAGATTTAATGATATTTATAGGACATTCCATCCAAAAACAGCAGATTACACTGTCTTCTCAACTGCACATGGAACATTCGCCAGGATAGATCACATCTTGGGTCACAAATAAAGCCTCAGTAAATTTAAGAAAATAGAAATCATATCAAGCATCTTTTCTGACCACAGCGCTATGAGATTAGAATCATTTACAGGGAAAAAAATATTAAAAACACAAACACCTGGAGGGTAAACAATACATTGCTAAATAACCAAGAGATCACTGAAGAAATCAAAGAGGAAATAAAAAATACATAAAGACAAATTACAACACGATGAAAACACGATGATCCAAAACCTATGGGATGCAGCAAAAGCAGTTCTAAGAGGGAAGTTTATAGCAATACAAGCCTACCTCAAGAAACAAGAAAAACCTCAAATAAACAATCTAACCTGACACCTAAAGGCACTACAGAAAGAAGAACAAACAAAACCCAAAGTTAGTAGAAGGAAAGAAATCATAAAGATCAGAGCAGAAATAAATGAAATAGAAACAAAGAAAACAATAGCAAAGATCAATAAAACTAAAAGCTGGTTTTTAAGAATATAAACAAAATTGATAAATCATTAGCAAGACTCATCAAGAAAAAAAGGGAGAAGACTCAAATCAACAGAATTAGATATGAAAAAGGAGAAATAACAACTGACACTGCAGAAATACAAAGGATCATGAGAGATTACTACAAGCAGCTATATGCCAATAAAATGGACAACTTGGAAGAAATGGACATATTTTTAGAAAAGCACAACCTTCCGAGACTGAACCAGGAAGAAATAGAAAATATAAACAGACTAATCACAAGCACTGAAATTGAAACTGTGGTTAAAATTCTTCCAACAAACAAAAGCCCAGGACCAGATGGCTTCAGAGGCGAATTCTATCAAACATTTAGAGAAGAGCTAACACCCATCCTTCTCAAACTCTTCCAAAAAATTGCAGACGAAGGAACACTCCCAAACACATTCTATGAGGCCACCATCACCCTGATACCCAAACCAGACAAAGATACTACAAAAAAAGAAAATTACAGACCAATATCACTGATGAATATAAATGCAAATATCCTCAACAAAATACTAGCAAACAGAATCCAACAGCACATTAAAAGGATCATACACCATGATCAAGTGGGATTTATCCCAGGGATGCAAGGATTCTTCAGTATATGCAAATCAATCAATGTGATACACCATATTAACAAATTGAAGAATAAAAAGCCTATGGTCATCTCAATAGATGCAGAAAAAGCTTTTGACAAAATTCAACACCCATTTATGCTAAAAACTCTCCAGAAAGTAGGCATAGAGGGAACCTACCTCAACATAATAAAGGCCATATAGGACAAACCCACAGCAAACATCATTCTCAATGGTGAAAAACTGAAAGCATTTCCTCTAAGATCAGGAACAAGACAAGGATGTCCACTCTTGCCACTATTATTCAACAGAGTTTTGGAAGTCGTAACCACGACAATCAGAGAAGAAAAAGAAATAAAAGGAATACAAATTGGAAAAAAGAAGTAAAACTGTCACTGTTTGCAGATGACAAGATACTATACATAGAAAATCCTAAAGATGCCACCAGAAAACTACTAGAGCTAATGAATGAATTTGGTAAAGTTGCAGGATACAAAATTAATGCACAGAAATCTCTTGCATTCCTTTACACTAATGATGAAAAATCTGAAAGAGTAATTAAGGAAACCCATGTACCATTGCAACAAAAAGAATAAAATACCTAGGAATAAACCTACCTAGGGAGACAAAAGAACTGTATGCAGAAAACTATAAGACACTGATGTAAGAAATTAAAGATGATACGAACAAATGGAGAGATATACCATGTTCTGGGATTGGAAGAATCAATATTGTGAAAATTACTATATTACCCAAAGCAATCTACAGATTCAATGCAATCCCTATCTAATTACCAATGGCATTTTGTACAGAACTAGAACAAAAAAAATCTTAAAATTTGTATGGAGACACAAAAGACACCAAATAGCCAAAGCAATCTTGAGGGGAATTAATTTCCAAAAGGATTTGGAAGGATTAATTTCCAAAATATATAAACAGCTCATGCAGCTCAATATTAAACAAACAACCCAAACCAAAAATGGGCAGAAGACCTAAATAGACATTTCTCCAAAGAAGACATACAGATGGCCAAGAAGCACATGAAAAGCTGCTCAACATAACTAATTATTAGAGAAATGCAAATCAAAACTACAGTGAGGTATCACCTCACACCAGTTAGAATGCACATCATCAGAAAATATATGAACAACATATGCTGGAGAGGGTGTGGAGAAAAGGGAACCCTCTTGCACTGTTGGTGGGAACGTAAATTGATAGAGCCACTATGGGGGACAGTATGGGGTTTCCTTAAAAAACTAAAAATAGAATTACCATATGACCCAGCAATCCCACTACTGGTCATATACCCAGAGAAAACCATAATTCAAAAAGACACATGCACCCCAATGTTCATTACAGCACTATTTACAATAGCTAGGTCATGGAAGCAACCTAAATGCCCATCGATAGATGAATGGATAAAGAAGAAGTGGTACATATATACAATGGAATATTACTTAGCCATAAAAAGGGATGAAATTGGGTCATTTGTAGAGACATGGATAGATCTAGAGACTGTCACACAGAGTGAAGTAAGTCAGAAAGAAAAAAGCAAATATCGTATAGCATATATGTGGAACCTAGAAAAATGGTATAGATGAACCCATTTGCAGGGCAGAAATAGAGACACAGATGTAGAGAACAAACGTATGGACACCAAGGGGGGAAAGTGGCAGGGGTTGTGGTGGTGTGATGACTTCGGAGATTGGGATTGACATGTATACACTAACATGCATAAAATGGATAACTAATAAGAACCTACTGTATAAAAAATAAATTTAATTTAATTTAACAATTTTAAAAAAAGTAGTTAAGATGTCTTCTGACTGGCAAATCCTGGATGGCACTTCTTTAATTGATTGAGGTATTATCAGCACCACATGCTAGAGCATTAGCCAGCTCCTGCTGCCGACACTCAGACTTGCCTGCCCTTTGCCAGAAATCCCATCTGTTCTCTATCCTCAGTTTCTTTACAACCCAGTAGAATGTTTCATTATCTTTAGGAACAAAGGCAAACAATCTCTACTTTAATCACTGTGTTTATGGTTTAAAAACGAATTGGATTTAACTGGTTAAGTTTTTCAAGTATTACTTAGACCACCATACAGATGTCAGGGTACAGAACATCAGCTTTTCTACCTCAATAGTTTTGAAAACTTTCTTGCTACTGTGTTAAGAAAACGCTATACAGCAGTACCTAATCTTCCGCTTTTAAATATCATTATTTGTGCTACCGTTTTGAAGAGACTAATACTAATAAGCTAAGAATTTCATTTATCAAGCATTTATTATAAGATACATTGGCAAAAGCTAATGTGTATTGAAACACTTAAAAAGAGGGAAAGATTTCACTGGATTAGTACTTACTTTAGAAGAATAAAATGTTCATTTATTTGTATTTAATATTCCCTAGGCAACTTTTATTTTTGTCAGTAACAAAAAAAAGTCTACTAAATTTTTCCATCCTTCTGAAAATCCAGAAAAAGAAGCCTTCTATAATAATAAATAATGTGGATATTATTTAATTCTAGACAATTTTGAAAAGCCTGTATTGTCTAATTTGCTTTAAACTCTGCTAAATATAAAAGAGGGTACAAATTAGAATATTGGCTTTTGAATTGGTCATTGTCAGACAAAAGTGAGGACCCTCATGTCACTGAACCTTATGAAATCCTTTTGGTGTTCATGGCAGTACTACATGTAAAGCAAAAAACTGTAGCAGCCCAAATGGGCAAATATGAGAATAATTAATTAAATAAACCAATTACTTGGTCTACCATATAAATCATTAAAATGATAATTAGGAAGATTAGAAAGCGACATAGAAAAATAGGAAGGCAACATAGATAAATATCACGTTAAGTGGAAAAGGCAATTTATAAAATTATATGTACCCCATGATTGCCACTACTGAAATGTTATATAAAGACTGGAATGTGGCTCTGTAGAAAGTCCTTGACCTATTACCAAAATTTCTGTAATTGTTATGTGGTCTTTCTAAATGTTAAAGGGGAAAGGTGATCTCGGGTCAGTCATTATCAAACATGATAGCAAATGTTGGACCAACAACAATTAGCAGAGAAGTTGAAAGCAGGAATTGTAGGCCCAAATGGTGATGTAGGAGACCCCATCCACGGGCTCACCTGACAAACCCCCACAAAGAGCTAGCTATCCATGAACAAGAAGAGCCCTGGAGTTCAGTTAAGAAATTTTAGCAACACAGTGGAATGAAAGACCTGAGAATAGCCCCATAAGGGGAGAGGAAAGACAGCTTCATTTTGCCTGCACCACCCCATTCCCCAAGCCAGCGCAGCTCAGCACCAAGAGGGAATTTGCCAGCTAGGAAGAGTTCCTCTCACCAGGCCAGGAAAAAAAGAATGGGGTGAGCCACTAGCTTCCCCAGCCTTTTCTGGGCACTGCAGTTACCTCTTTTAGATTCTATGAACTGACTTGGGAAAGAGAAGAAGAATCGTATGCCAGCAGATTGGATAATCTAAAAGAAAGTAAACTTCTAGAAAACATAGGTACTCCCATGACTGAATCATGAAGAAACAGAAAATCTGAACAGACCTATAACTAGTAAGGTGATTGACTTAGTAATCTGAAACCTCCCAATACATAAAGCCCAGACCATATGGTTTCACTGGAGAATTCTACCAAACATTTAAAGAAGAATTAACACCAATCCTTCTCAATCTCTTCCAAAAAACTGAAGTGGAGGAAACATTCCTAAATTCATTTTATGAGGCCAGCAATATGTTGATACCAGAACCAGACAAGGACACTACAAGAAAAGAAAACTATAGGCTAATATCCCTGATGAACATAGATGCAAAAATTCTCAACAAAATATCAGTAAAACAAATTCAAACCAAATGCAGCACATTAAGAGGCTCCTACACCATTATCAAGTGGGGTTATTCCTGGGGTGCAAGGATGATTCAAAATACACAAATCAAAAACACCACATTATAGAATGAAAGATAAAAATCATATGACCATCTCCATAGATGTAGAAAAAGCATATGACAAAATGCAACATCCTTTTATGATAAAAACACTCAACAAATTGGGTATAGAAGAAACATACCTTAACATAATCAAGACCGTATATGACAAACCCACAGCCAACATTATACTCAATGGTGAAAGGCTGAAAGCTTTTCCTCTAAGATTAGAAACAAGACATGGGTGCCCACTCTCACCACACCTATTAAGCATAGGACTGGAAGTCCTAGCCAGCACAATCAGGCAAGAAAAAGAAATAAAAGGTATTCACACCAGAAAGGGAGAAGTGAAATTATCTTTGTAGATAATATAATCTTAAATATGGTAAAGACTCCACCAAAAAACTGTTAGAACTACTCAGTGAACTTAGTATAGTTGCAGCATACAAAATCTACATACAGAAACTAGTTGCATTTCTATACACCAATAACAATACATCTTAAAAAGAAACAAAGAGACCAATCCCATTCACAATATCATCAAAAGCAATAAAATACTTAGGGATAATTTTAACCAGGGAGATGAAAGATCTATACACTGAAAAGTACAAGACTTTGATGAAAAAAATGGAAGACACAAAAAATGGAAAGATATGAGTGTTCATGTATTAGAAAAATTAATATTGTTAAAATGTTCATACCAGTCAGAGCCATCTATTGACTTATTGTAATCCCTATCAAATTTTTAATGAATTTTTTTTCACAGAGATAGAATAATCCTAAAACTTGTATTGAACCACAAAAGACTCCAAAAAGCCAAAGCAATCCTGAGAAAGAAGAACAAAGCTGGAGCCGTCACACTTTCTGATTTCAAACTATACTACAAAGCTATTGTAATAAAACAGTATGATATTGGTATAAAAACAGATACCTAGACCAATAGAACAGAATCAAGAGCCCAGAAACAAACCCTCACATATTCAGTCAACTAATATTTGACAAGGGAGCCAAGAATACCCAGTAGGGAAAGGAAACTCTCTTCAATAAATTGTGTTGGGAAAACCAGATAACCACATGCAGAAGAATGAAATTAGACCCTTATCTTACACCACTCACAAAAATTAATTCGAAGTAGATTAAAGACTTGAACATAAGACCTGAAACCATAAAACTGCTAGAGGAAAGCATAGTGAAAAACCTCTTTGACATGGGTCATGGCAATGATTTTTAAAATATGAAACCCAAAGCATAAGCAACGCAATAAAAAGTAAACATATGGGACTCCATCAAACTAAAAAGTTTTTGCAAGACAAAAGAAATGATCAACAAAGTGAAAAGACAACCTACAGAATGGGGGAAAATATTTTCAAATCATATATCTGATAGGGGTTAAAGTCCAAATTATATAAGGAATTCATACAACCCAATAGCAAAAGATACATAGGATTAAAAAATGGTCAGAGGAATGGAATACACATTTTTCCCAAGAAGACATACAAGTGACCAACAGGTACATAAAAAGATGCTCGACCATAGTAATCATCAGGGAAATGCAAATCAAAATCACAATAGAATATGACCTCGCACCTGTTAGAATGGCAGTCATCAAAAGGGTAAGAGATAACTAGTTTTGGTGAGGATGTGGAGAAAAGGGTATCCTTATGCACTGTTGGTGGGAATGTAAATTGGTACAGCCACTATGGGAAACAGTATGGAGGCTCCTTAAGAAATTATTGGCAATCTCTCTTCAGGGTATATACCCAAGGGAAATGAAATCAGGATCTTGAAAAATATCTGCACTCCCTCGTTCATGGCAGCTTTACTCACAATAGCCAAGATACGGAAATAACCTCAGTGTCTGTTAATGGATGAATGGATAAAGATGTGAGATACATGTTATGTGTATGTGTGTGTGGAAGAAGCCAGTAGGAAGAAGAAAATCTTGCCATTTGTGACTATGTGGATGGACCTTGAGGGCATTGTGCTAAGTGAAATAAGTCAGACAAACACAAATACTGTATGATATCACTTATACATGTAATCTAAAAAGCTGAACACATAGAAACAGAAAGCATTGATAAAATGGTGATTACCAGGGGCTGAGGAGGTGGGGAAAATGGGGAGATATTTGTGAAAGGGTACAGACTTCCAGTTATAAGACAAATAAGTTTGGGGGATCTAATGTACAGCACGGTGACTGTAATTAATAAAACTCTTTTATATACTTGAAAGTTTGCCAAGTTTTTTTTTATGCTAAATTCAAACGTGGTTTTTTTTTGTTTGTTTTTTGTTTTTGTGGTACACGGGCCTCTCACTGTTGTGGCCTCTCCCATTGCAGAGCACAGGCTCCAGACGCACAGGCTCAGCGGCCATGGCTCACGGGCCCAGCCGCTCCGCGGCATGTGGGATCTTCCCGGACCGGGGCACAAACCCGTGTCCCCTGCATTGGCAGGCAGACTCTCAACCACTGCGCCACCAGGGAGGCCCCAAACGTGTTTTTTGATAATACAAAAAGGTAATCCTTGAAAATCAGAATACTATCAAGAAAGTACACAATAACTTAAGTATTAAATATCTGTATGAAATAACTGTTGCAAAGTTTGACAAAAAATGTACACTTAGAACATGTGGTTATTTAAAAAAAAACAAAAACAGGAAAGAAGTGTAATAAAGAAAGTAGATCTTAAATGTTCTTACCACACAAAAAAAAACGGTAGTTAGGTGATGTTACGGAGGCGTTAGCTGACGCTATGGGAGATAAATCATTTCACAATATATGTGTATCAAATCAACACTTTGTACACTTTAAATGTACATGATGTTTTATGTCAATTATAACTCAATAAAGCTGGGAGAAATGAAAGCAGGCATTGTATATAATTCAAAACCAAATATGATATTTAAGGTGGGTCTTTTGAAAAGGATTGAAATATTTCTATAAGTATGGTTTCAAATTTACTATGCAAGAAACATACTTATTTTCCATACAAAATGGTTTCTCTTAATTTCCCCAATGTTTTTAACTTTATCTGTAAGTTAATAAATATATCCATTTTCGAATTCAGTGTGATCATCTTGAATGTTTGCACAGACACCCTCTGTGACACATAAAGTGACCTTCGGTTTTATTATGGTCTAATTATAAGCCTGAGGGGGCTCTGCCATATGTCATAGGAAAACTGTTTTTCCCTAGATTTTCACTAGATCCCAGCTCCCATCTAACCTGATGGTTCGTAGTAAAGGTGTTCCTGAGGTTGTTTCTAAACTAAAAAAATAAATGTAATTTAGTTTGACTTAATTGTGGTTCATAAGATTCTAGAACACAGCTAAATACTAAATGTGTGGGGGGTTTTTGTTTTTTTTTTTAGCCGCACCCCACGGCTACAGTGAAAGCACGGAGTCTTAACCTCTGGACCGCTAGGGAATTCCCTAAATGTGTATTTAAATTCTTCTTAAACACTTATTTAAGAAGTCGCAGTTTGGACACATGTATGTTAAATCAAAATGTAGCCCTATTCCACCTCTGACACAGTGATCAGCATGTGTGCATGATAGCCATGACCTTTACAGGTATCTAAGTTGTCAATTTAATAATCCAATAGTGAGTAAAAAAGCATTTCATTGTTAAAACATTTCCTGATCTTTCCTTACTTTTGTTTGCTTTGGTAGATGATTTTTCAAATGTAACAAATTTCTCCTTAGTAAAACATTTTAAACAAATTCACTGAACTAACAAATGGTGAGTCCCTTAAGATCACAGTAATCGTATTCATTTTCTGTATCTTGCTGACACCAAACATGATACTGTCTTATAGGAAAAGATGAATTAATACTGTTAAATTGAGTTGTGTCTTTGAGAAGGACTGTCTCCTTAAGAGTATTTTATTTTCTAGACCAGCACCGTCCTATAGGACTTACTGAAATTATGGACACGTTTTATATTTGTGCTGTGTAATATGATAACCGATAGCCACAAGTGGCTATTGAACGTTAAAATATGGCTAGTGTGGGGCTTCCCTGGTGGCACAGTAGTTAAGAATCCACCTGCCAATGCAGGGGACGTGGATTCGAGCCCTGGTCTGGGAAGATCCCACATGCTGCGGAGCAACTAAACCCATGCACCACAACTATTGAGCCTGTGCTCTAGAGCCCACCTGCCACAACTACTGAAGCCCACGCGCCTAGAGCCCGTACTCTGCGACAAGAGAAGCCACCTCAATGAGAAGCCCACGCACCACAGCAAAGAGTAGCTCCCGCTCGCTGCAACTAGAGAAAGCTCATGCACAGCAATGAGGACCCAACACAGCCAAAAATAAATAAAATAAATAAATTTATTTTTAAAAAATATGGCTAGTGTGACTGATGAGCTGAATTTTTTATTGTATTTAATTTTAATTTATTTAAATTTAAATGGCTAGTGGTAACTATATTGGATAGGTCTAGATCCACGAGAATTTACGTTGAGGAACAGCACAAGTTTCTCTCAAATGCAGAGCCCGGTTGGACAAGTCTTCTGTGTTCATCTCGTTTTTTGAAACAGATTCTGGGGATTTAGCTTGTTTTTATTTCCTATTTAAGTTGGCCTATACCCTATTTATCCACTCATCCATTCAATCAGCAAATATTTACTTAGCATTAATTATGTACTATGCACTCTGCTAGAAGCTAAGGAGTGAAAAATGAGCAAGACAGGTCCCTGCCCACAAGCAACTTACAGTCTAGTAGGGGAAGAAAGGTTAGAAAATAAATAAATGTGATAGAAGTAGCACAGGGCCCAGTGTGGCCACAAAGGAAGGGATTGTTGATAGTCCCCGGAGGAGATAGGAAAGGCTTCACAGAAGATGCTGTGAGCCATGAAAAATGAGCAGGCATTTCCAGGTGAACAAATGAGGGAAGGCATTTACGTATTGGACCACGTGCCCGCTAAATTAATATGTTGAAGTCCTATCCCCTAGTACCTCAAAATGTGACCTTATTTGGAAATAGGGTCACTGTCAATGTAATTAAAATGAGGTTTAATACTCGAGGATGAACCCCTAATCCAATATGACTGGTATTCTTATAAAAAGGAAAAACTTGGACACACAGACACACACAAGGAGAATACCATGTAGATAATGGAGTTAACGCTGCCAAAAGCCAAGGAACTACCAGAATCTAAAAGTGAGGCGTGGAACAGGTCCTTCCCTAGTGCCTTCAGAGGGAGCTTAGGCCTTCTGACATATTAATCTCAGACTTCTAGCTTCCAGAACTGTGAGATTATAAATTTCTATTGTTTAAGCCACTTAGTTTGTGGTATGGTAGTCCCCCCTCATCCATGGGGGATACAGTCCATCCCCAGGGGATGCCTGAAACTGAGGACAGTGCTGAACCTTACAATGTACTGTGTTTTTCCTGTACATACACACCTATTATAAAGTTTAATTTATAATTAAGCACAGTAAGAGAATATGCAAATTGCCAGCATCACTACTCTTGCACTTTGGGGCCATTATTAAATAAAATAAGTGTTACTTGCACACAGGCCCCGCAACACTGTGATTGTTGATCTGATAACCAAGATGGTTACTAAGTGACTATTTGGGTGAGATATGCTGGACAAAGGGATGATTCACATCCTGGGAGGGATGGAACAGGATGGTGTGAGACGCCGTCATGCCACTCAGAACGGCATGCAATTTAAAAATTATGAATTGTTTATTTCTGGAATTTTCCATTAAATAATTTTAGACTGCAGTGACCGTGGATAACTGAAACCACAGATAAGGGGGGAGCCACTGTACTTTGTTATAGCAGCCCATCAAACTGATGCAGCATTCCTGATCAAGGAAGCAGTATTATGAAAGCAAGGCAAATAGTCTTTGGAAGATATTTATTGAAGTTCTGTTTTGTGGTTACCTAACTCGGCATTTTAGAAGGAAAATAATAAAGCAAGCATCAGCCTGAGTATGAATATTTCTTTTATAAATGTTTTTCTACTCTCGGAAAAACAAAAGCTAAGGCTGTAGTAATGTTTGGAGCAAAACTGGGAGTGTGTTTCTGCTAAAATGTATCATGAATCAAAAAATAAATGTTTACTGGCCCTCATAAGTCAGAAGAAAGTTTTTGTTTATTGAACTTGTCTCCCTACATAAAGTAGTTATACCATTGCTAATGAGACCCCTCCCCCCCAATTTTCTGTATATATCATATGAGGAAATATATGAGAGCTATTTTTTTCTATTTCTGTTGTATCAACTTCGGGGAGAGGGTTCATAAGCAGGAGCTGGGTGGCTACAGCTAGAACAGTATTCATCCTGGTAGGATGGTGCCCTAAGGGCCAACCTCACTCCTCCAATTTTCACAGGGATGAGTGAGATTGGGATCTGAGACGGCAGAGTCCAGAGGCACAGGTAACATTTTAACTCTGGAAAGCGGCATCCCTTGCAAAGGAAGAATTGTCAGAACCCAGATAGCCTTCTAGCCAGGATTCCGGAGTGAGAGAATGGGGGATTGAGCGTTTAGGACATCAATCTTTTCCTTTGTGTCCATGCAGCAGTAAGTGCCAAGCATTAATTAACTCACAGGAATGGGTTAGGGACAATGAACTGTGAATTGCATTAAGTCACTTATGTGGTGCAAAAGTCATTCTGCAACAAATGTGAATAACAGTAGGGTACCTTGTAGGAAGTAGACGTAGCCTAACAAAGCTAAAGTATAAGGTGCGTGGCGGGTAAGGGTTGGAAGGGATATGGACAAGTTGAGAGGTTGACAAGTGCAAAAGAGCAGCAAGTTTGATATGGGCATCAGGAAATAAAAATAGATCACTTTTGGACATTTTGAGTTTGAACAGCTTTTTGGACGTTCAAGGGGAGATCACCAGGAGGCAGTTAGATATACAAATCTCTTGTTAGGGTAGGTGTGATACTGCGATTTATAATAGAAACATTTATTTGTTTTCTGGCACAGAGCTCCAAAACCATTGGAATTTCTTAAGAGAGGAGAGCTATAAAGGTATCTTTTGTTATGTTAATGAGGCGACTTTGGGGAAAACATCTAGGTAACCTAAGGATGGGGGCTGGTTGCCAGGCAACCCAGCCATGAGATTAGAGAATTGGAACTTTCAGTGCCCCGCCACCCACTCACCTGCCTCTGGGGAGGAGAGAGGGGCTGGAGGTTGAATCAATGCCAATGACCAATGATTCAATCAATCATGACTATGTAATGAAGCCTCCATAAAAACCCAAAAGGATGGGGTTCAAAGAGTTTCTGGGTTGTGAACATGTGGAGATTTGGGGAGCATGACAAGCTGTGAACACAAGTAGACCATTGCCAAAGAAGGACGTTTTGACTCTTCTGCTTATTGCACTAAAAATTTCATTGCTCAACATGTTGCATTCCTTAACATGCTGCATTCCATGTTGCATTCCATGTTGCATCTCTAGCAACACTTTCCTGACAGCAGAGTGAAGAGCTTTGAGCATTTCATAGTGGAAAATTCTGCTTCAGTTTTTATTATTCTGTTAAGTTTTCAAGGACAGCTAGGTCTAAATAGTCAACCAGGGTAAGAATATAAAATTTCTGCTCTTAAAATTTACAAATATTCCTATGAATCTCTGTGGGAGTAAATTATATAAGAATGTTTATTCCTTAGAGGTTTTAATAAATTTCTTTGATGTTTCCTCCAAAGCTTATTGAAATAGGTCAGGAAAATATTTTCCTTTAATTTGTTTCAGTTCATTAGAAGACCACATTCTATACCAAAGGCTAAGAAATCGTCCCTCTCCTATCTTGCACGTCAGATTATATTCATATACATTGGGGACTACAATGAGCAGAATTCCCTGGCACATTGGATGGATAACATGACTGAGAAATAAACATGTATTGTTTTAATTTAAAAAACCCAACTCTCTTTATATTGGTCTTAACACTGTACTATATGTATGTGGTTACTTTGAGTTACTTTTGTTAGGACCTATTAGGCACCTAGTTGAGTGTCTGGACAAGAGGGATGTTAAACAAGCAATGCAGTTTATTCTCCCACGGAAGGAAAACTAGGTGGCTGAGAAACAGGGGTTGGGAGAGACTTTTAAACTATGTCTTCCCTTTTTGAGTACCTACTTAAGTAACTGAATTATATACCCTTTTGTAGATTTTGAATTATATTCGTGTATTACCTATTCAAAAATTTTTTCATCAAATAAGGTTTTTGCTCTAAAAATTATGTTTTAATGACTAAGGGAAATAATTAGGTATTAGAAAGCCTGTGTTTTAAGTCTTGGGTATGCTTTTCTTTTTAAATACTTCTTTTATGCTTCTGTTTAACCATTAAAATTTCTACATCACAGTTTTCCCTTGACGATCTAACAAGGTAAAATTGTTGAAAGTTCACTTTATGCTGAAAAGTATTATTCACACCTAAGTTATTGCTGAGGAGTGTTAAGGACTGAATGTTTGTATCCCCCAAAATTCATACATTGAAATCCTAACTCTCAGTGTGATGGTATTAGGGGGTGGAGCATTTGGGATGTGATTAGGTCATGAAGGTGGAGCCCTCATGAATGGGATTTGTGCCCTTATAAAAGTGAACCTAGAGAGCTCCCATGTCTCTTCCACCGTGTGAGGACACAGTGAGAAGATGGTCATGTGTGAACCAGGAAGGAAGTCTTCATCATGACACTGAATCTGCTGGTACCTTGATCTTGGACTTCCCAGCCTCCAGAGCTATAAGAAATACTTTCCGTTTTTTTTTTTTTTTTTTTTTTTTTTGCGGTACGCAGGCCTCTCACTGTTGTGGCCTCTCCCGTTGCAGAGCACAGGCTTCGGACGTGCAGGCTCAGTGTCCATGGCTCAGGGGCCCAGCCGCTCCGCGGCATGTGGGATCTTCCCGGACCGGGGCACAAACCCGTGTCCCCTGCATCGGCCGGCGGACTCTCAACCACTGCGCCACCAGGGAAGCCCAATAATTTTCTTTTTTAAGCCATTCAGTCAATTGTACTTTGTTATAGCAACCCAACAGACTTAGACAAGGGACATTGTGGAGAAGTGGGAAGACCTTGGGAGTCAAACAGACTGGAATCATCACTCACTGGTTATGTGATCTTGGGCAAGTTTCTTAGTCTCCAGAATTTAATTCACTAAAATGTTACCATGAGCGTAGGGACTATTTTTTTCACTACTCTGTCCCCAGAACCTAGAATAGTGTTTGACATAAAGTCAGTGCTCAACAAATGTTTTCTGAGTGGATCTCTCTGTGCTTTAGTTTCTTCACTTGTAAATCATGGAAAATTTGGAATGTAATGAGAGAGTCGTGTTATTTAAATCTACAGTTCAGCTTTTTAGAGCTTGGTTATGTGTCTGCTGCTTCCTTAGGAGCCTCACAGTAATGACAGATATTTATCATGAAATTATTCTCAGAGGTGAATAAATCTCCATCTTAAGGTCTACCAGCAGAGGCTTCTGGCCATGGTGGAGTAAAGAGGTTGGTAAATGCTCTCCCCTGTAAACAACTAGACAAAATTGTCAGAACCAGCCATTTCAGCGTTCTGGAAAATTAAAGACGAACAAATGGAGAAGTGCTTGTTTATGAAAAACCGCTGAACCTCAGGTAGGAGCAGTATGAGTCTGTGGGGTTCTTGCCTGGGGCTGTTCCCATTCCCAGCCCCAGCCCATCTCCTGCTCCAATGGCACAGATGTTCTACCAGGGTGGAGCTGGCTGTGGAAAGTAGCAGCTTCACTGCCAGAGCTGGATGACTTGATTTGGAACAGAGGATAGAAAATACCACCCCATAGTGTGGTCAATAAAAGCAGCAAACCTGATAGAAAATGAATGGGCAGAGTCCCTGATTCTGCTAGTCTTAGGTTATGGTTCTAGTTGGGAGGAGTGGCCAGCAAGATATATAATAGGGATATATCCTGGCAATAAGAGAGCCATAGAGAGGCTTGACAAGCTCCCTACACATCTCTGGCTGATTGGTAGGCTGCAAGCATGCCCGGGGAGACCTAGAAGCCTGGTAAGAAGTAAAAGCTGGGGCAAATCTTAAAAGATTCCTGAATTTTGAATATACTCATAAATGCACATACAAATCCATTGATAAGTGTGGGGAAACTTACTGCTTTGAGGTGGTTTAGCACCGCCTTGGGCTAATCAGTGGTTGATTATCAGTCTATGCAGACAGAGGGGTAACACCTAGAAAGCAAGCTAAAACACAAAAGTAAGAATTTTTTAAAAACTGAGCAGGGACATAATGACCGCACATCACAGGACAGACATGTCTACTGTCTCTTAACTCAAAATGTACCCTTGATTGTCAACTCTGTGTAAAAGATGAGCCTTTGAAATAATTTTTATTTGCCAGATGGTACAATGTTAAAATTTTTCAATAAGGGGTGATGGAGAATCATTGCAATTGGAAAGGTTTCACCAGAGTCCAGCTCCTACAGTGTAGGTGGTTGTCCACCACCATGCTTCTGCAGCATGGGCAGCTTCTCCAGTACTAGAATCCTGTACAGCAGGGGTCCCCAATCCCTGGACCAATAGTAGGAGGTGAGTAGCGGGCGAGTGAGCGAAGTTTTGTCTGTATTTACAGCCGCTCGCCATTGCTCGCGTTACCGCCTGAGCTCCACCTCCTGTCAGATCAGAGGCGTCATTAGATTCTCATTGGAGCGCGAACCCTCTGTGAACTGCGCATGTGAGGGATCTAGGTTGCAGGCTCCTTGTGAGAATCTAACGCCTGATGATCTGAGATAGAGGTGAGGTGGTGATGCTAGCACTGGGGAGAGGCTGCAAATATAGATTATCATCAGCAGAGAGGTTTGACTGCACAGAGACCATAATAAATCGTTTGCAGACTCATATCACAACCCCATCTGTGAGCGCCAAGTGGCAAGTAACTGAATTTGGTGGCAGGCTTTACAGTGACAAGCAGGTTGATGTACTTCAGTTGTACAGCTGCATCTGGTGGCAGGCGTTAAGTCAGAATCCGACACTTATTTTAGTCCACGTGGCCCGCCCGTTATTCTATTTACCACTTCCACCCTCGCCTCTTTCCCTCACTGCACACTTGTCTCAGTCACAGTTTTGCTAAGCCCACAAGCTAACCCTCGCCAAAATGAGTAAAAAACAAACGTCACCGGAGAGCTTCTTTGAAAAGGGGGAAAGACCCAATGATGAGACAGCAGAAGACTCTAAGACTGTCAACAAAAAGAAAGCTGTATTTAAAAGAAGAGAGCAGAGTCCTACTTAAATTACAGGTTCATTGCAACAGGTGATTCACATTCTCCAAGCCTGCTTTGGATAATATGTGGCGACCGGCTATCCAACGAAGCCATAAAACCTTCAAAACTGCTTCACCACATGGAGACCAAGCATCTTGCATTAAAAGACAAGCCTTTGGAGCTTTTCAAAAGAAAAAAAACGTGAACACGAAGAACAGAAGCAATTATTGAAGGCTACCACTTCATCAAATGTGTCTGCACTGAGAGCATCATTCTTAGTGGCTAACCGCATTGCTTAAGATAAGAAGTCCTTTACTATTGGTGAAGAGTTGATCCTGCCTGCTGCTAAGGACATTTGTTGTGAACTTTTAGGAGAGGCTGAAGTTCAAAAGGTGGCACATGTTCCTCTTTCGGCTAGCACCATAACTAGAGGAATTGATGAAATAGCAGAGGATATTGAGGTACAATTGTTGGAGAGGATTAATGAGTCACCGTGGTACGCAATCCAGGTTGACAAGTCTACAGATGTTGACAACGAGGCAACAATGCTTGTTTTTGTGCGATGTATTTTTCAGGAGGATGTGCATGAGGATATGTTATGTGCACTTTTGTTGCCAACCAACATCACAGCTGCAAACTATTCAAGTCTTTGAATAATTACATATCAGAAAACTGAACTAATCATTTTGTGTCAGTATATGCACAGATGGAGTGGCTGCCACGACTGGACGGCTTTCTGGTTTCACTACTTGGGTCAAAGAGGTCGCTTCTGAATGTGAGTCTACGCACTGTGTCATCCATAGGGAAATGCTGGCTAGCCGAAAAATGTCACCTGAACTTAACAATGTTTTTCAGCATGTGATTAAAATTATCACATTAAAGTACACATTGAAGTACCACATTAAGGTACATGACCTTAACTCACGTCTGTTCGTGCAGCTCTGTGAGGAGATGGACGCAGAGCACACGTCTTCTCTTATACACAGAAGTGAGGTGGCTTTCTAAAGGTAGATCTCTGGCCAGAGTTTCTGAGTTATGAGAACCGCTCCAGGGATTTCTTTTAGAAGAACAGTCACCACTGGCAGCACATTTCAGTGACACAGAATGGGTCACAAAACTTGCTTACTTGTGTGACATAGTCAACCTGCTCAACAAACTCAATCTCTCACTTCAGGGGAGAACGACAGCTGTGTTCAAGTCGACAGATAAAGTGGCTGTGTTCAAAGCCAAACTGGACTGAAGGGGGAGATGAGTGAACATTGGGATTTTTGACATGTTTCAAACATTAGCAGAGATTTTGAAAGAGACTGAGCCAGGGCTTTCTTTCTCCCAGCTGGTGCATGACCACCTATCTCAGCTTTGAAAAGAATTTGAGCATTACTTCCCAACCACAAAAGACCCCTAAACTGGGAAGGAATAGATCCATGGCCCATTTGTGGATAAGCCAGGTGAACTGACTTTGCCCATGCTAGAAGAGGATCAACTGCTTGAGATCGCAAATGATGGTGGCCTTAAAAGTATGTTTGAGACAACTTCAGATCTCCATATGTTCTGGATTAAAGTGAAGGCAGAATATCCTGAGATTGCCACAAAAGCACTGAAAAGCCTGCTTCCATTTCCAACATCCTGTCTTTGTGAAGCAGGGTTTTCTGCAGTGACAGCAACCGAAACGAGATCACAGAGGAGACTGGACATAAGAAACACACTTTGGGTCACTGTCTCCCATCACCCCCAGGTGGGACCATCAGGTTGCAGGAAAACAAGCTCAGGGCTCCTGCTGTTTCTGCATTATGGTGAGTTGTCTAATTATTTCATTATACATTACAATGTAATAATAATAGAAATAAAGCACACAATAAATGTAACACGCTTGAATCATCCCGAAACCATCCCCGGCCCCCGGTCTGTGGAAAAATTTTCTTCCACGAAACCAGTCCCTGGTGCCGAAGATGTTGGGGACCGCTGCTGTACAGCATGCCACACAAGCATATAAAAATCTTGAACAACACTATCAACCAACTTGACTTAAGTGATATTTACAGAATGCTCCATCTAACAACAGCAGAATACACATTCTTTTCAATTGCACACAGAAAAATTTTCCAAGACAGAATATGTGCTGGGCCATAAAATATGTCTCAATAAATTTAAAAGAATTGAAATCATTCATAGTATGTTTTACAGCCACAACAATTAAATTATAGATAAGTATCAAGGGACTTCCCTGTGGTCCAGTGGGTAAGACTCTGCGCTCCCAGTGCAGGGGGCCCAGGTTCGGTCCCTGGTCGGAGAACTAGATCCCGCATGCATGCCGCAACTAAGACCTAGCTCAGCCAAAATAAATAAATATTTAAAATAAATAAATTAGTATGAAAAAGAAACTTGGATTTGTAGCATTGTGTTTCTGGTGAGACTTCTACCTCTGAATAGCTTTCCCCAACACTCTAAAGGAAGTATTCCCCACCGTGCTTAGAGAAAAATATATAACATTAAATGGTAATGTTAGAAAACAAAAAGTCTTGAATCAATAATGTAAGCTTCCACCTTAAGAAATTAGAAAAGAGCAATTTAAACCCAAACTACGCACAAGTAAGGAAATAATATCAGAGTGGATATCAATGAAATAAAAATAGTAGAGAAAAATCAATGAAACTAAAAAATGATTCTTTGAAAAGTCCAACAAAAGTGATAAATCTTTAGTTAGACCAACCAAGAAAAAAAAAGAAGGCATAAATGACCAATATCAGGATTGAAAGAGAGAATATTACTACTGACCCTACAGAAATTGAAAGGATATATTAAGGCAGGGGTCCCCAACCCCTGGGCCTCGGACTGGTACTGATCCGTGGCCTGTTAGGAACCGGGCCGCACAGCAGGAGGTGAGTGGCGGGCCAGCGAGTGAAGTTTCATCTGCCTCTCCCCATCGCTCGCATTACCATCCCCGCCCCCCGCCCCTGTCCGTGGATAAATTGTCTTCCGTGAAACCCGTCCCTGGTGCCAAAAAGTTTGGGGACTGCTGTATTAAGGTATTATTTGAACATCTTTTTTTGGTCAGCAAATTATACAACTTAGATGCAAAGGATAAATTCTCAGAAATACAAAAACTACCAAAACTAGACATATAAGAAGTAAAAATTTAGCTTAGTAATGAAAAATCTTCCCATAACGAAAATCCCAGGGCTAGATGGCTTCATAGGCAAATTCTATGAAATAATTGAAGAAGAAATAATACCAATCTGATATAACTCCTTCACAAAATAGAGGAAGAAGTTACACTTCCCAACTCATTCAATGAGGCCAGTATTATCCTGACACCAAAGCCAGATAATGTCATTGTGAAAAAAGAAAACTGTAAACCAATATCCCTCATGAAAAGAAAAAAGTTTTTTTTAAGAATAATTACCTTTTTTTAAAAGTAGTTAATTTATTTTTGACTGTGTTGGGTCTTCGTTGCTGCGTGCAGGGGCTTTCTCTAGTTGCAGCATGCAGGGGCTACTTTTCCTTGTGGTGCGCAGGCTTCTCATTTTGGTGGCTTCTCTTGTTGCGGAGCACAGGCTCTAGGCACGTAGGCTTCAGTTGTTGTGGCATGTGGGCTCAGTAGTTGTGGCACACGGGCTTAGTTGCTCTGCGGCATGTGGGATCTTCCTGGACCAGGGCTCAAAGCGTGTCCCCCGCATTGGCAGGCAGATGCTTAACTGCTGAGCCACCAGGGAAGCCTGAAAAGAAATATTAAAATTCGTTTTTATGATTTAAAATTTTTTTAAATTGGAGTATAGTTCATTTACAATGTTGTGTTCGTTTCAGGTGAACAGCAAAGTGACTCAGTTATACATATACATATATCCACTCTTTTTTAGATTATTTTCCCATATAGGCCATTACAGAGTATTGAGTAGAGTTCCCTGTGCTTTACCGTAGGTACTTATTAGTTATCTATTTTATATATAGTAGTTTGTATATGTCAGTCCCAATCTCCCCATTTATCCCTGCCCCCTTTACCCACTGGTAATCATAAGTTTGTTTTCTACATCTGTAACTCTATTTTCATTTTGAAGGTAAGTTCATTTGTACCCTTTCTCTTAGATTCCAGATATAAGCGATATCATATGATATTTGTTTTTCTTTCTGACTTACTTCACTCAGAATGAAAATCTTTAGGTCCATCCATGTTGTTGCTGCAAATGGCATTATTTTGTTCTTTTTTATGGCTGAGTAATATTCCATTGTATATATCACCACATTGTCTTTATCCATTCCTCTGTTGAGGAACATTTAAGTTGCTTCCATGTCTTCACTATTGCAAATAGTGCTGCAATGAACATTGGGGTGCACGTATCTTTTCAAATTGTGGTTTTCTCCAGATACATACCCAGGAGAGGGATTGCTGGATCATATGGTAGTTCTATATTTAGTTTTTTAAGGAACCACCATACCATTCTCTGTAATGGTTGTACCAATTTACATTCCCACCAACAGTGCAAGAGGGTTCCCTTTTCTCCACACCCTCTCCAGCATTTATTGTTTGTAGGTTTTTTGATGATGGTTATTCTGACTGGTGTGAGGTGATACCTCATTGTACTTTTGATTTGCATTTCTCTAATAATTAGTGATGTTGAGCATCTTTTCATATGTTTTTTAGCCATCTGTATGTCTTCTTTGGAGAAATGTCTATTTAGATCTTCTGCCCATTTTTAAAAAATATTTATTTATTTATTTGACTGTACTTAGTTGCAGCACATGGGATCTCCTTTGTAGCACGTGGGATTTTTAGTTCCCTGACCAGGGATCAAACCTGGGCCCCCTGCATTGGGAGCACAGAGTCTTAACCACTGGACCACGAGGGAAGTCCCTCTTCTGCCCATTTTTTGATTGGGTGGTTTGGTTTTTGGATATTGAGCTGCATGATCTTTTTTTTTTTAATTTTTGGCCACGCCACGTGGCATACAGGATCTTAGTTTCCCCAACCAGGGATCAAACCCACGCCCCCTGCAGTGGAAGTGCAGTCTTAACCACTGGACCGCCAGGGAAGTCCCACATGAGCTGTTTGTATATTTTGGAGATTAATCCCTTGCCTGGTTGCTTCATTTGCAAATATTTTCTCCCATTCTGAGGGTTGTCTTTTAATTTTGTTCATGGTTTCCTTTGCTGTGCAAAAGCTTTTAAGCTTAATTAGGTCCCATTTGTTTATTTTTGTTTGTAATTAGGTCCCAGTAACCCTCATGAAAATAAATATTAAAATTCTTTTAAAAACTTTAGCCAAATCTAACAACACACAAAAAAGATTACATATCATGACTAAGTGGAAGTTATCCTAGAAATATCACATGGTCATCTCAAAAATTATTATGAATATGCGGTAATTAAGATAGTGTGGTATTGGTGTAAGAATAGATATATAGATTAGAACAGAATTGAGAGTCCAGAAATAAAATTCTTCAACTTATGGTCAATTGAATGTTTTTTTTTTTTTAAACGGGCCTCTCACTGTTGTGGCCTCTCCCGTGGTGGAGCACAGACTCTGGACGTGCAGGCTCAGTGGCCATGGCTCACGGGCCCAGCCACTCCACGGCACATGGGATCTTCCTGGACCAGGGCATGAACCCGTGTCCCCTGCATCGGCAGGCGGACTCTCAACCACTGCGCCACCAGGGAAGCCCTGGTCAATTGAATTTTGACAAAGGTGCTCAGACAATTCAATGCAGAATGTATAGTCTTTTCAACACATGGTGGTAGAACAATTTGATATCATATGAAGAAGAAGGAGGAGGACGAAGAGGAGAGGAAGAGGAAGAAGAAGAAGAAGAAAAAGAGGAGAAAGGAGAAGGAGAAGGACGATAACAACAACAATGACCCTTACCTCACACCACACATAAAATTTAACTAAGAATGGATCAGAGACCTAAATGAAACTAAAAATGTCTAGAAAAACACAGGAGAAAAATCTTTATAGCCTTGGGTTAGGCAGAGATTTCTTGGATGTGACAATAAAAACACAGTCCTGGGAATTCCCTGGCGTGGTCCAGTGGTTAGGACTCCATGTTTCCACTGCAGGGGGCATGGGTCCCATCCCTGGTCAGAGCCAAAAAAAAAGAAAAAAACAACCCACAGTCCATAACACAAGACATTGATAATTTGGACTTCATCAAAATAAAAAACGTTTACTCTTTGAAAGACACTATTAAAAAATGAAAAGACTAAACACTGTTGCATGTCCAAAAGAAAATGAAAAGACAAGTGAGGGACTGGGAAGAAATATTTGCAAGTCATACATCTGATAACAGATTCATATCCAGAATGAAAGAACTCTTACAATTGTATGAAAAGAGAAACAGCCCAATTAAAAAATGACAAAAGATTTGAATATTTGAATAGACATATCATCAGATAATATATATGAATGGCTGATGAGCACAAGAAAAGTTGCTCAACATTATTAGCTATTAAGGAAATGGGAATTAAAACTATAATGATACATCATTACTTACATAACTCTCATCATTGCTGGTGGAAATGTAAAATGGTACAGCCTCTTTAGAAAACAGTTGGGCAATTCCTTAAGAAGTTAAACAAACTTACCACATGACCCAGCAATCCCACTCTTAGGTATCTACCAAAGAGAAATTACACTTTTACATGAATGCTCATAGTAGCATTACTCATAATAGCCCCAAACTAGAAACAATCCAAATGTCCATCAAATGTTGAACAAGTAAACACAATGTTGAACATTCATACAATGGTCTACTGTTCAGCACTAAAAAGGAATAAACTACTGAAACACTTACCAACATGAATGAACCTCAAAAACATTATGCTCAATGACAGAAGCCGGACACTAAAGACTATGTATCGTATAACTAAATTTATATATAATTTCCAAAAAAGCCAAATGTAAAGAAAGAGAAGGCAGATCAGTGGTTGCCAGGAGCTGGGAATTATTGGAGTTGATTTACCTTATTGGCAACACTCTTGAGATGGTCTATGATTATCTGCTGCCAAAGTTCTCAGAGCTGCCCTGGTCACTTCCCTTCTTAAGATTTCTTTGTTCTGTTCTTCCTGCAAGTCCATTAAATACCTTAGTCATCTTCTTACATATTTTCTACTTTATTTAGAGTAGCCAAAGCCTGTTCTAAATATGCCCTATTTACAGTCCTTCTCAAGTTTCGTTGTGCAATTATTTCTTCTACTTTATTGCTGTCTACACTTTCCTCTCTGTTGATAGCAAGAATAATTTGTTAGTAATTAAAAAAAATTATGCCAATGATAGGGTTCCAGAACTAGCCCACTAGAGACATCATGAACTAATTGAGAGTTCTGGGTATTGAAAGAAGAGGGTCATGTAGTTTAGCACAGGAAAAGACGAAAAAGACTAAGAGAGTTTCTACTATGGGGAGTTCCCTGGTGGCCTAGAGATCCCTCAAGCTGCGCAACACAGCCAAAAGAAGGGAATTACCTGGCAGTCCGGTGGTTAGGACTCTGCGCTTCCACTGCTGGGGGCCCTGGTTCTATCCCTGGTTGGGGAACTTAGATCCTGCAAGTCGAGTGGCCAAAAAAAAAAAAAGTTTTCTGCTTCATTTCTGGAAAAGTTCTATTTCAAAACACCCCACACAATACAGTAAGTCCCCTACGTACAAAACTTCAAGTTGCGAACTTTCAAAGATGCGAACATGCGTGCCAGCCCCCGTGTGCCAGCTGTTGTACAGTACTGCTGTACTTTTCAAGGTACTGTCCTGTGAGGTTAAAAATGTTCTCTTTATTTTTTGTGTTTTTTTTTTATGTATGTATTATTTGTGTGAAAAGTATTATAAACCTATTACAGTACAGTACTATATAGCCGATTGTGTTAGTTGAGTACCTAGGCTAACTTTGTTGGACTTATGGACAAATTGGACTTATGAATATGCTCTCCAAATGGAACTCGTTCACATATAGGGGACTTCCTGTACACACACAGAGGCACTCGTGCATGCACAGTTCTCACTCCTTTTCTGATTCTTTCTAGTACAACTGATTAACCTTCCTTCCAGTGTGTTCTTGCTGTCTTAGGACTACAATCTGTACTCCTCCTTCAAAGATAGGGCTACTTACAGATTCTTCCTTACCTAAAATTACTTCTAAATTATTCTCTACTGTCAAATTTCTTTTAAAATTCCATAGAGTAGGTTTGCTGCAGATCTTGCTTGTTTGAAAAGCAAAACAAGACTGAACAAAGGCACCAAGACCTATTCTTATAAGTACAGTCCACAGTGATCTGCGCCCCTTCCCAACTCGAGCATTCTCTTCCTGTCACTGTACTCTCCAAAGTCACCTCTTGGTTCTAAATCCAATACTGTACATGCATCAAATTTTAATGTATATCTTTCTCTTTTTGTTGTTAATTTACTTGCTAGAGTTTATCATTCTTATTTTTGGTTTCTGGTTTGCTCTTATGGGCCTGTTTTACTTACGAGGAGACCTTTTTTCCTGCACTGCAACTTTGTCACTGCTTGTCTTATTTAGAAGATGTTGGGTCAGTAGGTAGACAAAATCAAAGGGCCTTGTGATGAAGAAATATCTGCAGATTGGGGCCATGAAAATGATTACAGAGATTGGAGACAGAACATACTAGCATGGAGGCTGGAATTCTAAAATGAATCTCAGAGGGCCAGGGTGGAGCAGTCTGAAATTGGTCAGAGTAGCAGAGCTAGGACATGCCAAAGGGTGGGAAATTTGGCTGAGATATTCATAGAGGAATCAGTGGAAGTGACAATGACACTGTGACTTTTGCTTCTCTAAACTGGTTCATGTAGCTTTTGTCTCAGTAGTCACATTATATCTACCAATGGGTACATTTTATTCCTGATTTTGTCATCTTTGTAGACTTTGATACTTTTTATCATTCTTTCCTCCCTACTCTTCATTTTTTCCCATTAAAACTTTTCCTCCCTCAAGTTTTGTGACTATCCTCCCTCCTAATTTTCCTCCTGGCTTGGTTTTATTTATTTTTTTATTTTTGGCTGTTTGTTGTATTTGTCCCTTTAATGTTACCCAATGCATTTCTCATGCTACACATGTACCTGGCATAACTGTATCTACTTTGAAGCTTAAATCACATACTTTATCTTAGTTCTGGACATTTTCCTTAAATTTCATTTCAGGAGCTTGTCCACAATGGATTTCAATATTTTTTGCTCCTTCTTTACAAATTTGCTCTTCGTTCTTATTTTTGCTCCTAAACTATGGCACTATTACACAGTCCCTCAGGCCAGAAACAAATTTCTCCCTCTGCTTTACCATCAACAGATTACTAAATCGAATAAGTACTGCTTTACAACCTTCTTAACCAGTGGTGCTCAAATTGGGGTTCTTAGGGGCTTCCCTGGTGGCATAGCGGTTAAGAATCTGCCTGCCAATGCAGGGGACACGGGTTTGAGCCCTGGTCGGGGAAGATCCCACATGCCACGGAGCAACTAAGCCCGTAAGGCCACAACTAAAGAAAGCCCACGCGCAGCAACGAAAACCCAACGCAGCCATAAATAAATAAATTTATTTATTTTTAAAATATGGAGTTCTTGGATCACCAGCAGCACCATCACCTGGGAACTTGTTAGAAATTGAAATTTTCAGGCTCTTCCTCCAGATCTACTGAATCAGAATATCTGGGGATGGAGCCAGCAATCTGTTTTAATGTGCCCTCCAGGTGATTTTGATGCACATGAAAGTCTGAAGACCAGTGTTCTAAACAAGTGGTAGTTAATCCTGGGATCTATGGTTGGACTTGAGGAAGACCGAAAAACACTTGTAATTGTATCTAAAACCAAGTGTATGTCCATATATATTTTCCTGAATGGATAGTTTTTATTCCTTTTATTCTTTTTTTTTTTTTTTTTTAAATGCCTTTTTTTTTTTTTTTTTTTGCGGTACGTGGGCCTCTCACTGCTGTGGCCTCTCCCGTCACTCCGGATGCACAGGCCCAGCAGCCATGGCTCACGGGCCCAGCCACTCCGCGGCATGTGGGATCTTCCCGGACCGGGGCACGAACCCATGTCCCCTGCATTGGCAGGCGGACTCTCAACCACTGAGCCACCAGGGAAGCCCTATTCCTTTTATTCTTAAATGGGTTCAATGACCCTAAATTTGGGACTGTTTCTTGCTTTCCACTACTACCACCACTTACCCTTCGAACCAGTCCCTTTGCCTCTAGTTTCCACCCTTTTCAATATATCTCCATGTTGCAGTGACAACAGTCATTCTAGGAATCTTGACATAGTCACTCTCCTGCTCAAACATCTTCAACAGCTCCCAACAATTTGTCATAAAGTAACCTCTTAGCATGACAAACAGCATCTTTCATCAAGGCTTATTCTTTCGTGTGTATCTCTAGTCATTCTCAGCCTTTGGTCTAGCAATACTAAACTTTGTATATTCTGGACGTCACTTGGGCTCTCATACCTTTCTGCTTTTGTATATTCTTCAAGCTCAGTCTGGAATGCCCTTCACTACTCTTCCCTCCCTCCTTGTCTGGCTAATTCCTATTTGTTCAAGATTCAGTGCAAGCAACATCTCTCCTGGGAAGACTTCCACTGGCACTAAGTTTAAATGGCCTTCCTATATGCTCCCAATTCTCCCTGTGCTTATCCCTCTGGTAGTAGTTCTAAGCATTTTGGTCTTAGGACCCTTTTACTCTTTACTCTTAAAAATTATCAAGCCGCCTGGAGGGGTGGGATAGGGAGGGTGGGAGGGAGGGAGACGCAAGAGGGAAGAGATATGGGAACATATGTATATGTATAACTGATTCACTTTGTTATAAAGCAGAAACCAACACACCATTGTAAAGCAATTATACCCCAATAAAGATGTTAAAAAAATTATCAAGGACCCTAAGAGATTTATGGGATATCTATCTATATTTATCATATTAGAAATTAAATCTGGGACTTCCCTGGTGGTGCAGTGGTTAAGAATCCCCCTGCCGATGCAGGGGACACGGGTTTGAGCTGTGGTCCAGGAAGATCCCACATGCTGCGGAGCAGCTAAGCCTGTGTGCCACAACTACTGAAGCTCGTGCGCCTAGGGCCTGTGCTCTGCAACAAGGAAAGCCACCACAATGAGAAGCCCTTGCATCGCAAGGAAGAGCAGCCCCCGCTCGCTGCAACTAGAGAAAGCCCATGTGCAGCGACAAAGACTCAACACAATAAATAAATATATCAAAAAAGTAATTAAATCTGTGAACTTTAAGATTTAAAAAACCCATGTAAAAATAATTATAAACCTGTTATGTACTTATATAAATGATGCATTTTTTCAGCCTGCTCCCAATGGCTATGGGGGGTAAATGATGTATTTTTATGATAAAGTGATATTTCCCAAAAAAGGATCTTGAGAGGAGTGGTATTGCGTTACATTTTTCAAAGATCTTTGATGTCTGGCTTAATAGAGGACAGCTGGATTTCCCTATCTGTTTGTGCATTCAATCTGTTGTGATATGTTTTTGTTGAAACATATGAAGAAAATCTGGTCTCACATAGATAAGGAGCTGGAAAAGGGGAAACTATTTTCATAGTCTTTCTAGATAATTCTAGATATTCTTGTTTGATACTACACCAAACTGGACATGTGATAGTTTCTAAGAGTGCAATTTCAACGTGGACTGAATCTGAAACCATATCAATTAACTTTTTGTATTCTGCTAGATTAAAATCCATGATTTTAATGATGACTCTTTTTGATTCTGTAATAGCATGCATTGATTGTTTTGAAAACAGTGGTTCATTGAGTTGTAGAGATTTTCAAATGGTCACTTATTTCAATATATAATGTGAAAAAATACATTTGTTAATATCACTGGTGATTTTAGCAGAAAAGTCTAAATACTGGAAAGCTGTCAAGCTCAAGGTGGTGGATACAAACTTTAAAAATTTTGGATCTTTGTGTGAAAACTCGAACAATCACACAAGTGCTTTTTCTGGAGATGTTCCTCCTACTTGGGCATGCAGCAGAAGTACTTACCATTTCTTAACACATTAAAAAGAGGTGTATGCTAGGGTGAAGATTTAATAAAATTAATAATTTTTACTCCTTTGTCAAGGACATTCTTAAGTTAAACTAGATTATTTTAAAAATCATGAATCTTTATGCTATGAGTGCCAGGAGGTGAAGAATACAAAATACCAGTAGTGCAGTTTGACACCACTTCCTTGATTCCTGCTAAGGTGCCAGCAGTCACTCACTATTGCTTTTACACCATCAGTGCAACTATCAACAAAGTGAAAAAGATGAACAGAGTCTTAGTATTATGGAAACGGTTTTGACCTTGCATAATCACTCAAAAGGCTTCGAGGACCCTCCAGGTTCTGTGAATGGCATTTTGGGAACATCTGCCCTAGTTTCCCATAGTACTGTTACTTGTCTCTCATTAGGTTGCAAGGTCTATGTGGACCTTCTGTAACTGTCTTTTATGTGCTCTTGTCTAACAGTGTCTGGTACATAACACTCAAATATTAATACCTGCGTAGTGAGCGATAAAATGTTATAAACGACAACCGCATAGCCTTCATCTTAACTGCTTCCTTCCTTAATTCCTTCAAAATTTACAGGTTTTGTAAAATTTCCCAAGTTTTTTCACAATTAGGACGCCGGCCAATTTTTTAAAATAGTCGGGGCGAGGGAGCTGCCTGTATATTATAATGACACGTTATAGTTCGGTCAAGTATTGATTTGCGATGCTCGAGTCATTCCTTCTTCACAGCTCCACACCAGCAGGCCAGGCCTCTTGGTTCCCCAGTCCTATCTAGTATAAAGACTGGAAAGAGGTGGGTCTCCCACGTTTACAGGAGCACAAGAAACTGATCGAGTGGAGGCCGGGAAAAAACTCGATCAAAACCTTGCCAGGGAGAAGTGCAGCAGGAGAAACAGCCTAGGTACCCGGGAGCCCCAGGCCGAAGCCCCGCGAGATCCGCCGGGTTGCCGGGGAGACGCTTCCGGCTGGCGCGCGCAGCCCTGGGAGCAGGGGAGTTGTGAAATGGACGGCTAGACCTGCCCGCTGCCGTGAATTCGCTAGCGGGGGCGCGCTCGCGGCCGCGCGTTCTCCGCTTTCCCGGCTTCGTCGCTGACGCGTCGTAGACGTTGGGGAGGCAGGCAGCTGCAGCGGGGTCGGGATGAACAGCGCCGGCTTCGGGTTGGGCTTAGGCTTCGGCCTCACCCCTACGGCGGTGATTCAGGTGACGAATCTGTCGTCGGCGGTGACCAGCGAGCAGATGCGGACGCTTTTTTCCTTCCTAGGAGAAATTGAGGAGCTGCGGCTCTACCCCCCGGAGTAAGTGCTCAAGCTCGGCTGGGGGAGGGGCGCGGGCGCTAGAGAGACCTCGGGAACCAAGGCATAGGGGAGAGCGCTGACGGGGGCGCGCGGTGTCAGTCACGTGACCGCCGGGTTTACCTTGGTGCCCATGTTTGATTAGGGCACCGCGGCCCGGGCCCCACGCTCCTGCTTTCCTTGTTAGTCGTATTTGGTGGGTTAACCTCTGCACAGAACCCTTACAGAGGAGTTAGAGAGGTTGCCTTTTTCGTGCTTTCCGAGCTCTGGTCGCCGCCGGGTCCTCGAATTCAGTGCCCTTCCTCCCCTTCTTTTTTTTCCCGAACTTAAGATGGCCGCAGGTGGGCCCGCGGTAGTCCTCATGGCAAGCTCCTGATAGCGTTTTTGCAATGGCAAATCGCGGAGACTGCGCCTGATAAACTGTCCAGTTCTTAGTGCCTCAGTGTCGGACCGTTGTTGCTGACGGGGAAGTGTGCAGGTGATGACAGATGGAATTAGGCCTAAATTTGTCCCTAGGCCTGTGTTCACAAATTTAGCATCTTCTTGGTTCATTTAACCGAGCCCATCCATGTTGTTAAAGATCAGTCTGTTCACCCTTTTGGCAACGGATTAAAATTTCCTCCTAGAAGGTCACACCGTCCTAAACCTTTCAGAAAAAGTAATAGTCCGTACAGGATTACTCCTGCTGTATACTTTTAAAAGTCCAGATCTGGACTGGCATTCACAGTTCTCAGACACTTCCCAAGTAGTGTATTTTGAAGTAACGTTTCCCTTGTACAGTACTATCTACTCACAGAATTTGTAAGGGGTTTGAAGGTTGTTTACTTTCTTACAGGCATAAACTTTTTAAAGCTAGAGCTTAGAATATGAAAATTCTCAGTATTTTGTTCATTTTGTCAAAATCCTTTGAAGGAAGGGATAGTAGTTCCCCAGGATTTTTCTCCTTTTTAAAAAAATTTGTATTTGACTTTTTGGTTTGTTTCATAGTGATGCATGTAGACCTACTTTTTTCGGTTTTCTCTCTGTAAGTATATTGCATTGTTACTGTATAGATGTTGATAAAAGTTGGTGTTTGGATTTTTAAATTTTACTTAAGTTTTTCTTCTCATTTTTGTTTTGAAATATTTCATGTATACAGAAAAGCTAAAGAATAACTCCCATGTTCCCTCCATCTGCATTTATAGTTTGCCACAGTTGATTTCTGTCTTTGTGTCTCCCCCTCCCACTCCCCACCTACACACACAGACACCCCTACAACCCTCCCCTCTCCCATGCTTTTAAAAGTAGTTGCAGACACCATGACTATTCATTCCTCAACACTTAAATGTGAATCTCTTAAGAAGTACATTCTCCTGCATTACCACAATGCTATTAACACATCCAAGAAGTTTAACATTGATTAAAATATAACATCTGAATTTCTTCAGTTATACTGATAATGCCTTTATTCCATTTTCTTTTTCTGATCTAGAATATAATCAGATCACTCAATGCATTTGGTTATCTCTAATCTAGGACAGCCACCCCTCCACCCTCCCAGTCGCCTTTTATTTTTTTCCAAGTCACCTTTTTAAAAGTTTTTCATGACATTAATATTTTGTCTTGTAGTTTGTGTTGTAGAATGACTTATCTGGGTTTATATAAGTTGGTTCTACATGAATAGATTTGGTAATACAGTTTTGTCAAAGATGCTTCATAAGGGCATGCACATGTATCTTTATTGACTAGCCATCTCATGTATAGCTTTGAATATCTTATAACTTTGAAAGTGCTTTCAGCTATCTCTTCATTTAAGCGCTCAGAACATTTCTTAATAATTGAGAACTGTTTGGAGGAGTGCTGTATTCTGAAAGAATTGGAATCAAATAGTAAAATATTTTGTACATGATTGTAAACTAACCTTGCTTTCAAGGTTGTGATAATAAGTGTCTCATGGGCAGAAGAAATATATCACAGAATATTCTTCATTGCCAACATAACACCACTTACATAGTTGAAAAGTGCACTTGGGTGGCAATATGCTGCCAGTTATCATCTGACATTTAGTAATGGGCTGTTTTTTGAAATCAAGTATTAGTTGCTTGGAGTTTAGGAGTCAGAGAATAAAAAAGCTCGTCACTTAAACAGTGCATTAATATAGAATTATTGTGTCACAAACTGTAATACATTTTGCAAAATTGTAACATAAATATAACACATATAGGCCAGGCAAAATCCTTGACCAGTTTTTCTTAAAGGCAGTCAGTCCCTATTCCTGTTTTTCACAAGTATTTACATGCTTTTCTAATGGCATGTTTTCTGCTTGCTCTGTAATGAAGTTGTCATAACCTGGTCCTTACATTAAAGATGTGTTTGCAGATTTGGGCAGAAATGCATAAAAATGCAATAGTAGTAGTTGTATTGAAGACAGATGATTCTATTTTGCAGTGTTGTGGAAACAGTATTTTATGATTAATCTTTGGAAGCTGAGTAGAAATTCATTTGTTTTAAATTTGGAATGATATTTCTTTAATAGAATGTGAGAATAGTTTCTCATTAACATTTTAAGGATTTGGTTGCTAATATGAAAATTCAGATTTTTAAATTTAATTTTTTTTGGCGTGAGGCCATGATTCAGTTTCTTTTTAAACATTAAGAATTGGTGTAAACATTCACTGTAAATATTAAAAATTCTTATTAGTGCTACCAGATGATAAATATCCAGAATTTCTGTTTTAACTTTTTACTCAATAAGGGAATCTCATACATCATGAAAACCTTTTTACAATGGTAAGAAATCTTTGTTGTTTTTTCAGTAAGCTTTTCATGGAGGTATAAGGAGCAGAAAAGTGCAGGGATAAATGTATACAGCTTGTTGAATTTTCACAAAGTGGACACATCCAGCACCCGGATAGGATTCTCTGTGCCCTAGGAGTTCTCATCTCCCCCCTCAAGTGCATAATACCCCTAGGGTAATCCTGGCCTGATTTCTAACATCAACACTTGTGGGGGTTTTTGTTTTTTCTTTTTTTGCTTGCTGGTTTTCTTCACTTCTCTGGTCTTTAAAAGTAGTAATAAGGTAAAAGCTGTCAACTAGCTAAAATTAATATAACCAATATAGTCATATCAGGAGAAATAGAGAAAAAGGTACACTGCCAGTGATCCTATCACCCTATCAAAACCTCTCTCCAGTCCTTTTTACATGCATTTATTTTAATATAGTGTAATCAAAGGATTTATACACCTTTACTGTAAACTTTTTTCACTCAGCCTGTGGTAAGCATTTTTCATATTGTTGTGTTTTATTTACTGTAATATTTAAAGGCTGATGTCTCAAGTTGTATGTGTGTTTGAAATTCTGTCATTGAATTTTAGCTAGAAATATTTGAAAAATGTGTATTTTTGATTGTCCACAGTGATTGGAGGGCCTCTGGCATTTAGTGGGTAAGTGTCAATAATTCATAAGGAAGTCTTAAAGAAAGGAGAATTGTGGCATCCAGACAATCACTGGAGCCCTACTGAGAAACCCTGTTATACATTGTGTCAGTTAATATTTCCATACATAAAGCTATATACTTTGTCCATGTTTTGCATTGTATCTTTTTTGATAGATCCTCAAGGGATGTATATTAATATAATAAAGTATTGGACATAGTATTACCACATTGATTTTTTTAAAAGATTGTACAGTGCCATCACCATGTTTAGTGAAAAATAAGGTAACCAGTTAGGGTCTAAGAAATTTAACTGGTGCTCAAAAAGTTGGTTCTGTGATTTCTCCATTAAACTCCCAGTGAGAAATTCTGATTTGTTTGAAAAGTGATTGTAGAAGGTTTTATATTTAAAGAAACAAAACAAAACTTGATTCAACAAATGGGGTCAAAGTAAAATCTGCTGTGTTTGAGTACTGTTACTTTCTTTAGAGGCATACATTTAGACCAAATGGAATATGTAACCCCTTTTAAAAATTAAAAGTGTAGGTCAGAGTTAAATTTGAAAATGATAATCCTATTTAATTTTTTAAAACGTAAATTTTATTTAATAGCCTAGATATACTAGAGAGGAAGATCTAAATATAAGATTTGGTAATATACTGATATATAAATCTCTAAATACACATTTGTTTGCTGAGATATCTATATTTAGGCTTGCCACTGTATTATTTTAGCCTATAATATTCAAAATAAAAGTGTTACTGCCTCTCCTGAAAAGCTCATATGTTTACATTTTTTATAAAGTAAATACTGTGTTGCTTTTACTCTCTATTTTAAGGAAGGTAATTGGCGATGAAGATGAAAAAAATTGCTTATAGCACTAGGAACCATGCTCTTACTATAATGCTGTTCAGAACAGATCTGCATCTTTTAACCAGTTTTTGGGCTTCTCAACTCTAAGTAGTGTGTGGTTTACCAGCCAGGCTCACATTTCTTATTCCTGTGGATGTTTTAAATTTGAAATGATGTGGTTTTCAAGTAGGGATATTTGGAAATGTTTGTAGTTTTCAACAGTGATGATTTAGGTTTCCATCCTTTCACAAAAGGATCTGTCAATTTAGGAAATACAGTTTCAGTGGTGGCTTGTCAGGTTCTTCAAGTGCTAAAAGACAGTATTCTTGTTGAAATTGCTAGGGCTTTAGTTGTAATCATAGATTTTTTTTTTTGGTTGCAAAGGACAGAAACAGTGTTACCTAATCTAGCTCAAGAAGAGACATTATTGAAAGAAAGAGATTTCCCTGAGTAGAAGAATAAAGACTAGGCCTCGTGGGAACTGGGACTGGGAACCAGAAGGGTATCAACATCCAAGGCGACTATCTGCCTCTTCCTGTCAGGCTTTATTGTCACCTCAGTTTGTTTCTGTGTATGTGCTTAATTTCTTTTCAGACGTATTCTGTACTCATGTGGCATCTGGCCCAAGCCCTTACTCTAAGTGACTTTCAAGTTCATTTGGTCAGGCCACCCAAATTACAGGTTTCGTGTTAGCCAGTGAAATAAGCCCTTGTGTCATGTAGCTGATCAGTTGTGTCTGAAAGCTTGAAAGATCTGTTGAGGGTTTCACATAAGGAAACTGTGCTGAAAGTATATAGGATGTATTGGTAGCACATACAGGAGGGGGTACCTAGTCACTTTGATATTTTAAAATGGCTTTCCAGAAGACTTCGAAACTTGAGCCTTGAAGAAAAGTGGAATTACTGTTCAAAAAGGCAGTAAGAGAGCACATCATAGCCAAATGAAACAACATGTTCAAAGATGGCCCAGATGGTTCAGGATGTGTTCTGGGAACCACAAGTATTTTTATGCCTGGATTTTTTAAATGATGAAGCAAGAAAAGAAGGGTGTCTGAGGAAATTTAAGCAGTTGCATGACATGAAGAGATTTAGGGTTTAGAAAGATTACTCTAACAGCTTTTGTGGAAGATTTTTAATAAGGAGGAGTTGAGATTGGAGGCAGTGTGATTAGTTAGGAGCCATTGTAGTAATCCAGGTGAGAAATGATAAGGGCCTGAATGAAGGCATTGATACTGAGACTGTTGAAAGAATTAGTGTGACAACTATTTGGGAGGCAGTCTTCAGAGGATTTAAAGACCAATAGGATGAAAAAGAAGGAAGGGTCACGGAGGGAAACAACCCACAAATCTCAGTAGTTTGATAAAAACAAGATTATTTCTTATACTAAACTGGTGGGGTTGGGCACTCTACTCATTGTAGTCACTCATTCTGGGATGAAGCTAATATATCAGCCACCCTTCTCTTTGATGTTGCTGGTCACTGTGGCAGAGAAAAAGAACCGAGCAGTGGCCCTTAAGGCTACTGAATAGGAACACATGTCAATTATGCTCACATTTAATTGGCCAAAGGAAATTGCACGGCCACACCTAACTTCAAGGAAAAAAGAAATAGAATTTTATTACGTAGCCAGAAGGAGATTTGGAAATATTTGGAGAACAGATGGTCTCATTAACGACTTCCGGATTTCTGACTTAAATAATGTGGGTAGTATCTTTAACTGAGATATGAAATTAGAACAAAGGGCAGGATTGGTGCAGAAGGAGGGTAATGAATTTAAGAATAAGTTCAAGGGTGGGTCCTGTGACTGACAGATCACCGTGCAGTATGCCAGCAGGCACTTGGATCTGGGAATCTAGAGCTCTGGAGAGGCCTAAATTGGTGACTTGGTAATGTATAGGTGAGTTAAGTCTGGATGCAGATGTGTTTACCTCATGGCAAGTACAAGTGCTTGACTTACATGTTGAGTAGGGGGAGGTTGTTGGAGAGGACTGGCTTGAAGCCTGAATCAGATGGCCTTAGGCAGGAAAGAATTGAGTTGGGTTGGGTGAGAAAGAGGTAGAGTTTTACTTTTATTTTTGCTAGCCTGACTAGTTATGTTAATAATATATATAGTTTAAAGTTCTAAATGCAAATATATTTTATTATCTTAGTGTTTGGTTAATATCATAAATATATTTAGCCGTTAGCAAGCTGGATTTGTTGCTGTATGTAATTTTTTAATTAAAAAAATGAATATTTATGGAATTACAAATTAAGTAGTACATTAAAGTGGCTTTAAAATTCTTGATTAATTGAATAATTAAGGTAGCATGAGATTTGGAATTAGATGATTAGACATTAAATCTCATCTTTGCCATTTACTAGGTCTCGGATTATGGTGAACTCCCTTGACCTGTTTTGTAAACTAAAGTAAATTATTGTTGCTGCACAGTGCATATTTAGTATTTTTCAAATGATCTTTTTTTAGTGTGAAAAACTTAATATTTTAAAGGATTGTACATTTATGTTAAACATTAGCTGTATATTTAATGTCTTTTTTTATTTGCTAAAGACAATTACAGACTTTAATTGAACATAATTATGGGCAGGTTGACAAAATGATCCTTTATGAGGATAGTGTATTTTGGAATCTGACACGATGGATTCATATTGTGGAAAAATTGCTTTCATCTGTGCTGTGTCTGGCTTCTTTTTCCTATAGTCCTGCCTAGATTAAATCTAGTAGGATTTATAAGAGTCTTTGCTCTTTTGCATATAAAATATGTAAAATTTTGTTTGTAAAAGTTTTTGTCTGGAAAATCACAATGCTGCCTGGCCTGAAGTAGGCCAGTATATGCAAAAGACCTTAATTTTAATTCCAGGTTATCTGATTGTTTCTAAGAGTGTTGTGAAGTTTTTAGTGATTTAAATGCGAGGAATCACATTAGGGAGGGTTGGAAGTAGTTAGAAAATTTGAAGTCTTGAGGATTGGGGCTTTTTTATGAAACGGGATTTTGCCTATTGATGATGATGCACTGATTGGACATCCTTGGGTTAAGTCAGCTGTTTTCACATTTCACTCAGATTAAGAAGGCATTAATTTAAATTTCAGGTTTTTAACAAATAAGGCTATAGGCCTGCCTAGATGTGCCTTCAGTCATTGCAGCAAATCACCATTAAAAGACTAAGTTCTGCTATTTCATGTCTTAATGATCCTTAGCAACGAATATTCCTGTCTTGATTGTAAGATTATGTAAAGATACAAGTAAGAAATTTTAAATGAAAACCAACCAAATGTTAATTAGTTCAATTGTTTTTCTTTTTATCTTGCAGCAACGCACCTCTTGCTTTTTCTTCCAAAGTATGTTATGTTAAGTTTCGTGATCCATCAAGTGTTGGCGTGGCCCAGCATCTAACTAACACGGTTTTTATTGACAGAGCTCTGATAGTTGTTCCTTGTGCAGAAGGTTAGTATCTCACATGTTTTTTTCAGTTATTTTAATCTCTGTCCTGTCTGTTACTACCATTGGCTTTCCTAGAAATTGGCAAGTAGATATGGTGTGTGTGTGTGTAAGAATGAAATTTGGAGGTGGAAAGGATTTTACATAATAATAAAATATATTAAAATGGTTAATTTATTACTTATGTATATTTGAGATTTTATAGCTAAACATTTAAAAATTTATAAATTACTTGGCTTCTTTGGTTTGCTTTGACTTTCTGTATTCAGTTTGCAAGTTGTAAAGAAAGCTTTTTGAAATTAAAATATTAAGTTGGTAGAGGACATTATTTAAAATGTGTAAATAAGCATTTGCCCCTGTGTATACCTATTAAAGATATTGCATAAATAAAAACAGTGTACACATTTCACCAAATGGGAGTTAGGTAGTAGTTGTGTTTAAGAACGATATTCATAATTTAAGCTTTAAAGTATCTTCTTAAGGTAATTTACCTTAATTGTTACTGAGACCATTATTTTACATTCAGTGTAATTTGCTGTGCAACTAGAATTTACTTTTAATTTTGCTGGCTTTTTTTGCGGGGGAGGGAGGGGTGGCGGTGATGGTGATTAATTGAAGAAAAATCATGGAAAGCAATTTTCCAAAGCCTCCATCGAGGAAATAGTTGTTGAAGGTGGAAACAAGGCCAAAGGCCTTATAGTAATTCATTAAATTTTATGACATAACCTGCTTTAAGAGCTAATTATTATTAATGCCTATTTTTTTAGTAACTTCTATTTGCAGAGCCATTCACATTCATTATACTAGGCTGTGCTGAATTTGACAGTTCTGGTGTGTAATTAACTTTTATTCAGAGCACTGACTATGACGTGTGTACATGGATTTTAGAATTGGGTTATTATAATTTAAATGTCTTTAAAATATATTTTCACTGGTGGCTGGTGGTAACTGTTTTACAACATAAAAATTTTACCTGAAACAATTTAAGGAGCTTTCATATGTCATGTTTTAAAACTTTTTTTAGAAACCAGGCTCACATTAAAATACTGTATAATAAACAGTTTGCTGCATTTTCAAGGTTTTATGCATATTTCAGAATGCCTGTTCTGGGATGTCAAAAACATTAGTCAGATACAGTGAGTATGACTCTGTTATTTTTGATGTCCTAGAATATGACATTCTGGATTTTTTCAGATAAATTTGAAAGTATTTTTCCCATGTCTAGGGGTTAGAGAGGGGTAGGGAGAATAAAATAAATAATAGCGAATATAGTAGAATAAATAAAAAATGAATTAAAGTTAATTATTTGCTAAATCTATCTTTATCTACTAATCTGTAAGGGGACAATGACCCCAAAATTGGAGAACAAGGTGAGAAAAGAGCTGGTAATGATTTAGTTCTGTATACCAAGTTCATACCAATTTCATACCAAGTAAACTGCATGGGAAAAAATAAATCAGGTAGAAGTTTTACTAAATGGGAGTGTTAATTGTATCAAAAAATTATGCCACCAGCAGCACAGTATCTTGTGTGATTTTAGCTTATTATTGAACTGGAAGGAAAAATTTTGTTAGTGTTGCTCTGTTGGAACCTTGCTATATTCCCATAAAATTTTTCATATATTGAGAAGTGACCATGGTTTGTCATAAATGTTAAAGATCATGGGCATGTAGAGGTTCCTTTTTGTTTGTTTTACTTGATAGAAAGAAATAAATGCACATTTATTATAATGGCTTTTGAATATTTTTAGTATCAACAAACAGACAAAATTTCGCTATTTTTGAACGTGAAAATTCAAGCATATTTTTATTCCAGTTTAGTTTTAAGTATTTTAGAACACTAACCTATAAAATAATTTGTATTGGAAAAACATTCAGATACACATTTTTCATTAAATACAACAAAAATGAATTTATAGAACCTGAAGAATGTCACAGTGAGCTGTTAAAAGATCTGATTATGCACTGCAAGCAAAGTAATAATGTATTGTTGTGTTAAAAAAGATAGCAAAGTGAGTTTGAAATAAATCAAAGGAAAGAGTTCCAGTGGAGTAAGTTCTGTAAGAGGAGATGTGCTGTAAGCAGTCTTCTGTTTACTTCACTGATTGTATTCTTTCCTTGATGTTATAGAAACAGCATTATGAAAGAAGTGAGAAAACCATAGAAAAAAATTGTAAGAAGTTTTTTTCAGTTTCTTTCAATTTGCTGTTTTTTTTTTAATGCAGACAGTAGTACTGTGAGATCCTAAGCCGTTTAAGTAATGTTTGATGTGTAATAGTTTCGTACATATTAAGCATTAGCTATTGTTAATAAAACATGCCACTTCAAAATAAAATATACTTTCATTATACTCGTCCAAATATGACCTCTTTTTGTTGTTGCGTGCATCTCAGATTTCTTTTTATAAATGTTAACACTTAGAAAAAGATACGGTCAAACATAATAAGGGTGTCAGCCTAATCATCAGTCATAAGTTTATGTCCACATTTTCTGGTAGATGGATTTTGACTATTAATTTGGTTTTGTATGTTTTCTCTATGTGATATTTGTGCATTATTAGATGACTAGACTGGCCAAGGCAGACCTGTTACACTTGCCTGAGTTAGGCATTGTTTGCCATGCCACTAAACCTGCCGTCAAGTGAAACCTTCATTGGGGAAATGAGATCGGAGTCTGAACCGCAGAAGATGGACGCCCTGTCTCTGTTTTTTATTGTTTTACTTTAATTTCATTTCTTTTTCTTTATTTTGTCCCTTTTTTTTTTTGTTTTTGTTTTTGTTTTGTTAAATCTCTTTCACTTTAACTTGTGAGCTGGTTTTCCAGTTCTTTGTAAATGGTATTCCGTTAAGGGTTCATAACATTGCATTGCAAATTATATTGGGAGATGATTAGTAGAGCTCATCCTTAACATAAAAGAACTTTTCACAGTAAATTAGGATATGGTTTCTTGAAGCTCAATGCTAGTCTTAATTGGTGTTTATAAACTGATCAGGTACATTTTGTTCCCAAAACACTAAAACACTGATGAGATCCTTAGGAACACGTTTTGATCTCAGTGTAACATTTTTGCAGTTTTCTCCCAAGTCTGCATCTCTCATAAAGACCAACTGATAGCTTCTAATTTTCGTCCTCCTCCCTTAGAATTTTAGGCATGCAGAATCATCAAGGAAAATAAGTAAATTTCTTATAACATTCTGGGGGTAGAGGACAAGAGGAGACTTTTCACTTTTATGATATTTATTATAGAAAATAGCATTTCTTTGATTTGAAAACACTTTTAATTGCCTACATGGGGAATGGATACTTGAGAAACTGTTGAATACTTACACTTGTGTGTGTATTTTTTTGCTTGAATTTTTTTGTTAAAAAATGTTCAGAGATTACTAGTTTCTAAATGGATTCTGAGATTAGGATGAGTGAGAGACATTGTTTTTTCTCTCAGTTGTCTTTGATGAGTACAGTTTGGGAAAAATGCTAAATGCTTATTTGTTTTGTACTTTTATACACTCTGATAGTATTTGGAGGGTATATTTGGTAGAATTTTATCCTGGAAATTAAGCAATGGAACTTTTTTCTTAAAGTATCTTTAATGGTAATTAGAATAAGTAAAAAAATATTGTGCTTTTAGTTAGACTTAATACTTATAATAGTTTATTATACTGTAAGAGACAGTGAGAGGCAGACAACCTCCTGATACTATTTTTAAGCCAACACTGAATGACTTTATTATGTTAAGTAATCAACTTTTGGCCTGTATTGAATACCCGTTTTGTTTGTGTGGTCTTTCATGTGGATAGTTTTGCTTATTTAATGGACAGGTAATATTAAATTGGGGACATTACTAGATTGGAACTCTTTATTTGTTTTTTAGGTGCATAAATTAGGGTAGTGAAGCATAGGGTTTGTACCTTAGGACCTCAGTTGACCTATCAAGATGTGTACAGGTTTTACAAATATTAAAAAAGTAATACTTATTTTTAACAGATAAAGCAGGTCTGATAGTGATGTAAATAGTATATGTGAGTATACAGATAAATGTCTTAATGCTAATAACTAATAAATACAAAATAAATTACTGTTATTTGATGTCTTCAGTAAGGCCTTCCTGCCTTTTAATCTTAATGCATGTTAAAATCAGTGCTTATGCAGAATTTACTGAAATAATAAAATGACTTTGTTTTTGAAATTAGTAAATTAAGGTAATATAGACTTAGATGTTGCAAAGCTTAGAAATAAGTAGGCATTTGCTAAAGCTAATAAAATGTGATTTCTGTATTTCTATAAATAAGGTGTAACCACTACTTAAAGCAAGTTTAAAAATTCGTCTTGAATTCCATCCATGTTTAGAAATATATTCAGATAATTTTTTTAGAGATTTATCCCTGCACATGTGTGTGTTAAGTCGAATTTTTACCACTGAAACCCCACATGGTGCTTTTTTGAAAATTTACTCCATATGCTATTTTCAATTTGGCCTGACTTTGTACTTTAAATTACTTTTGAAGAATTCATAATGGAAACGTGTAGCCAAATACCACATAATTATGAGTAGTTCTGAAATTGCTATACGTAGTCAACTTTTTAGAAATTTTCTTTTTGGGAAGGTTGAGAGAAAGGACCAGAAAAAATGTGTGAAGGTCCCAGCCCTTATCAAAATTAATTGACTAGAATTCAGTAATTAAATGTGGCAAATTGATAGACTTAATTCAGAGTAAATTTCCTTTTTTTTAGTCGTAGGGATTTCTTTTTCTTAGTGTCTAGGGTTATTTTAAGGTTATTGTTGTTGTTATTAGGCACTTAGGACGCTTATAAGCAAGACATTTAGGCATTAACCACCCCTCTTCAGATAAGTATACATAAATCGGTTCTAAAAGTCAGTAATATAAGAAGTTTCCTGAGACTAGGGAACTTTTTTTTGTTAGTCATTTTCAAAAATGTTAGCAGTTTCCCAAGGCATATTCTTTGGAACTGGATTCTTTTAGTCATCTCTGTCATTGTTGGTGAGATGCCTTATTAACTGAATGGGTGTAGGCTTCCTTTCCAATTGAAGCTGATTACATGTGGTAGGCTTTTGGTTTTTTTCTGTCTACTTGAAATTAAATGGGATCTTTTGGAAGGTTATCAAAATTGTTTGCATCACAAGTAGGTAGTTTCAATTAACAGGATAGGGACACTCAGGAACAGATTTCAATTCGCACATATTTGTTTTTTTCTTTTTCTTTTTTTTGACTAATTTGGTTATTTGCCATTTCTGGGGATTAAACTTTAAAAAATGTTCTTCTTTTCTGTATCTGATGTTCTGTGTGCTATTAGTGATGCAGCCAACACGAACGGTTGTCATGTGTAACACAACTTTCGATCACCGCGAAAACACCGTCCTGGGAAAGCGTCCATGCTTGATATCGTTTGGTTCATGAACATTAAGTTTCCAGTACAGGTGACCCATAGCTCAAAGTGTTAAATAATTGTCTACATTATTCAATTTTTAAAATAATATTCCATTAATGAGATTGTTAGTCTTTGAAGTTTTGCTCACTTTTATTTTTCCTAGTAGAGCAGGGTAAAAGGAAAGACTTAAGTTCTTATTTATTTCTTTATATGGATCTGATAGATAGATTCATTTATTATTATTATTTTTTAAGTGCAAGGGTAATTGTAAAATCATAGTATAAAGTTTGTGTGGTGTTTCTGCTTTCTTTAATGTTTGGAACTTGCCTCTGCAGGTAAAATCCCAGAGGAAGCCAAAGCTCTCTCTCTATTGGCTCCTGCTCCAACCATGACAAGTCTGATGCCTGGTGCAGGCTTGCTTCCCATACCGACTCCAAATCCCTTAACTACAGTAAGTATGATACACCCTCTTCTAAAGGGAGTGATCATTTAACTGTGTAATTGGTTGAATAAAGAGCTTAGAAAGTTTCTTTTTTTTTTTAAGAGCTTAGAAAGCTATTTCTATTTTAAGTATTTGTGTTTTTAAATGGAGAGGATTCGAAATGTCTGCGTAATTTTTTTCCCCATGTTACTGACTTGAACTGCCTTTTGGAATTGATTATGAAGTAATTGGGGATTCATTTAAATTTGAGAACTGAAATATATTATTCATTAGAAAATCAGTAATTGAAATTCAGCATTTTAGATAGCATAGGGAATTGGAGAATCTAGGTAACTATATTTCCCAGTTCAGGAGGACTAAATCCATTTGAAAAATTTGAAATGATTTACACCGTTGGTAATGGGAAAAATATCTCAGAGAAGCATTTGTCTGATACTGAGAAAATGTAACATGGTAAAAACATGGCAAAAATATTTTTCATTAGCAGAATTAAATAGTAATTTAATGCCTCATTTGTGATTTCCAAGTGGTGTCAAAAACAGATTTGCTGTTACTGGGTTCTTGGTTTATATAAAAGATTCTGGTCATTTATTTTAAATAAGAGTCATTTTTCTTCAAAAATAAATCCAAGACAAATACAGAACTCACATTAATTGAAAGCTGTGTTTTACTTTTTGGTACTGGGTTCTTAGGGAGTGAACCAGTAAACTTTATGATTATAGTTTATCCAAGTTATAAAAGTGGTTTTTGAAACTTGGAAGTGCAAAATTTTAGGATTTTCACATGACACTGTTCTGCTGGAGACCTGTATTGTGATCCATGGGAGGAAGATGCCTTTTATTTTTTATTTTATTTTAATATCTTTATTGGAGTATAATTGCTTTACAATGTTGTGTTAGTTTCTGCCATATAACAAAGTTGTGTTAGTTTCTGCTGAATCAGCTATACGTATACATATATCCCCATATCCCCTCCCGCGTCTCCCTCCCACCTTCCCTATCCTACCCCTCTAGGTGGTCACAAAGCACGGAGCTGATCTCCCTGTGCTATGCGTCTGCTTCCCACTAGCTGTCTGTTTTACATTTGGTAGTGTATATGTGTCAGTGCCACTCTCTCACTTCGTCCTAGCTTACCCTTCCCCCTCCCCGTGTCCTCCATTATCTACGAATGCTTTATTCCTGTCCTGCCCCTAGGTTCTACAGAACCTTTTTTTTTTTTTAGATTCCCTATATATGTGGAAGCATACAGTATTTGTTTTTCGGTTTCTGATTTACTTCACTCTGTATGACAGAATCTAGGTCCATCCACCTCACTACAAATAACTCAATTTTGTTGCTTTTTTTTTTTTTTTTTTTTTTTTTTTTTTTTTTTTTTTTTGCGGTACGGGCCTCTCATTGTTGAGGCCTCTTCCATTGCGGAGCACAGGCTCTGGACGCGCAGGCTCAGCGGCCATGGCTCATGGGCCTAGCCGCTCCACGGCATGTGGGATCTTCCCAGACCGGGGCACAAATCCGTGTCTCTTGCATTGGCAGGCGGACTCTCAACCACTGCGCCACCAGGGAAGCCCTCAATTTTGTTTCTTTTTATGGCTGAGTAATATTCCATTGTATATATGTGCTGCATCTTCTTTATCCATTCATCTGTTGATGGACACTTAGGTTACTTCCATGTCCTGGCTATTGTAAATAGTGCTGCAGTGAACATTGTGGTACATGACTCTTTTTGAATTATGGTTTTCTCAGGGTATATGCCCAGTAGTAGGATTGCTGGGTCGTGTGGTAGTTCTGTTTTTAGTTTTTTAAGGAACCTCCATACTGTTCTCCATAGTGGCTGTATCAATTTACATTCCCACCAACAGTGCAAAAGGGTTCCCTTTTCTCCACACCCTTTCCAGCATTTATTGTTTGTAGATTTTTTGACGATGGCCATTCTAACTGGTGTGGGGTGATACCTCATTGTAGTTTCGATTTGCATTTCTCTAATGATTAGTGGTGTAGAGCATCCTTTCATGTGTTTGTTGGCAATCTGTATATCTTCTTTGGAGAAATGTCTATTTAGGTCTTCTGCCCATTTTTGGTTTGGGTTGTTTGTTTTTTTGATATTGAGCTGCATAAGCTGCTTGTATATTTTGGAGATTAATCCTTTGTCAGTGGCTTTGTTTGCAAATATTTTCTCCCATTTTGAGGGTTGTCTTGTTGTCTTGTTTTGGTTTCCTTTGCTGTGCAAAAACTTTTTAAGTTTCATTAGGTCCTGTTTGTTTATTTTTGTTTTTATTTCCATTTCTCTAGGAGGTGGGTCAAAAGTCATCTTGTTGTGATTTATGTCATAGAATGTTCTGCCTATGTTTTCCTCTAAGAGTTTTATAGTGACTGTCCTTACATTTAGGTGTTTAATCCATTTTGAGTTTATTTTTGTGTATGGTGTTAGGGAGTGTTCTAATTTCATTCTTTTACATGTAGCTGTCCAGTGAAAGATAAGGTGACCATATGTGTGTGGGTTTAGCTCTGCGCTTTCTGTCCTGTTCTGTTGATCTATATTTCTGTTTTTGTGCCAGTAGTATACTGTCTTGATTACTGTAACTTTGTAGTATAGCCTGAAGTCAGGGAGCCCGATTCCTCCAGCTCTGTTTTTCTTTCTCAAGATTGCTTTGGCTTTTCGGGGTCTTTTGTGTTTCCATACAAATTGTGAAATTTTTTGTTCTAGTCTGTGAAAAATGCCATTGGTAGTTTGATAGGGATTGCATTGAATCTATGGATTGCTTTGGGTAGTATAGTCATTTTCACAATGTTGATTCTTCCAATCCAAGAACATGGTATATCTCTCCATTTGTTTGTATCATCTTTAATTTCTTTCATCAGTGTCTTATAGTTTTCTGCATACAGGTATTTTGTCTCCTTAGGTAGGTTTATTCCTAGGTATTTTATTCTTTTTGTTGCAGTGGTAAATGGGAGTGATTCCTTAATTTCTCTTTCAGATTTTTCATCATTAGTGTATAGGAATGCAAGAGATTTCTGTGCATTAATTTTGTACCCTGCTACTTTACCAAATTCACTGATTAGCTCTAGTAGTTTTCTGGTAGCATCTTTAGGATTCTCTATATAGTATCATGTCATTTGCAAACAGTGACAGTTTTACTTCTTTTCCAACTTAGATTCCTTTTATTTCGTTTTCTTCTCTGATTGCCATGGCTATAACTTCCAAAATTATGTTGAATAATAGTGGTTAGAGTGGGCAACCGTGTCTTGTTCCTGATCTTAGTGGAAATGGTTTCAGTTTTTCACCATTGAGAGTGTTGTTGGCTGGTTTGTTATATATGGCCTTTATTATATTGAGGTAAGTTCCCTCTATGCCTACTTTCTGGAGGGTTTTTATCCTAAATGGGTGTTGAATTATGTTGAAAGCTTTTTCTGCACCTGTTGAGATGATCATATGGTTTTTATCCTTCAGTTTGTTTATATGGTTTATCACATTGATTGATTTGCATATATTGAAGAATCCTTGCATTCCTCAGATAAACCCCACTTGATTGTGGTGTATGATCCTTTTAATGTGCTGTTGGATTCTGTTTGCTAGTATTTTGTTGAGGATTTTTGCAACTATGTTCATCAGTGATATTGACCTGTATTTCTCTTTTTTTGTGACATTTTAGTCTGGTTTTGGTATCAGGGTCATGGTGGCCTCATAGAATGAGTTTGGGAGTGTTCTTCCCTCTCCTATTTTTGGAAGAGTTTGAGAAGGATAGGTGTTGGCGTGTCTCTAAATATTTGATAGAATTCATGTGTGAAACCATCTGGTCCTGGGCTTTTGTTTATTTGAAGATTTTTAATCACAGTTTCAGTTTCAGTTTCAGTGCTTGTGATTGGTCTGTTCATATTTTCTATTTCTTCCTGGTTCAGTCTGGGAAGGTTGTGTTTTTCTAAGAATATGTCCATTTCTTCCAGGTTGTCCATTCTATTGGCATATAGCTGCTTGTAGTAATCTCTCATGATCCTTTGTATTTCTGCAGTGTCAGTTGTTATTTCTCCTTTTTCATTTCTAATTCTGTTGATTTGGGTCTTCTCTCTTTTTTTCTTGATGAGTCTTGCTAATGGTTTATCAATTTTGTTTATCTTCTCAAAGAAACAGCTTTTAGTTTTATTGATCTTTGTTATTGTTTCCTTCATTTCTTTTTCATTTATTTCTGATCTGATCTTTATGCTTTCTTTCCTTTTGCTAACTTTGGGTTTTTTTCTGTTTTTCTTTCTCTAATTGCTTTAGGTGTAAGGTTAGGTTGTTTATTTGAGATTTTTCTTGTTTCTTGAGGTAGGCTTGTATTGCTATAAACTTCCCTCTTGGAACTGCTTTTGCTACGTCCAGTAGGTTTTGGGCTGTCGTGTTTTCATTGTCATTTGTTTCCAGGTTTTTAAAAATTTCCTCTTTGATTTCTTCAGTGATCTCTTGGTTATTTAGTAGTGTATTGTTTAGGCTCCATGTGTTTGCAGTTTTTACAGTCTATTTTTCCTGTAATTGATATCTAGTCTCATAGCGTTGTGGTCGGAAAAGATGCTTGATACGATATCAATTTCCTTAAATTTACCAAGGCTTGATTTGTGACCCAAGATATGGTCTCTCCTGGAGAATGTTCCATGAGCACTTGAGAAGAATGTGTATTCTGTTGTTTTTGGATGGAATGTCCTATAAATATCAATTAAGTCCATCTTGTTTAATGTGTCATTTAAAGCTTGTGTTTCCTTATTTATTTTCATTTTGGATGATCTGTCCATTGGTGAAAGTGGGGTGTTGAAGTCCCCTACTATGATTGTGTTGCTGTCGATTTCCCCTTTTATGGCTGTTAGCATTTGCCTTATGTTTTGAGGTGCTCCTATGTTGGATGCATAAATATTTACAATAGTTATATCATCATTTTGGATTGATCCCTTGATCATTATGTAGTGTCCTTCTTTGTCTCTTCTAATAGTCTTTATTTTAAAGTCTGTTTTGTCTGATATGAGAATTGCTACTCCAGCTTTCTTCTGATTTCCATTTGCATGGAATATCTTTTTCCATCCCCTCACTTTCAGTCTGTATGTGTCCCTAGGTCTGAAGTGGGTCTCTTGAAGACAGCATATATATGGGTCTTGTTTTTGTACCCATTCAGCCAGTCTGTGTCTTTTGGTTGTAGTATTTAAGCCATTTTACATTCAAGGTAATTATCAATATGTATGTTCCTGTTACCATTCTCTTAATTGTTTTGGGTTTTTTATTGTAGGGCTTTTCCTTCTCTTGTGTTTCCTGCCTAGAGAAGTTCCTTTAGCATTTGTTGTAAAGCTGGTTTGGTGGTGCTGAATTCTCTTAGCTTTTGCTTGTCCGTAAGGTTTTTAATTTCTCTGTCGAATCTGAATGAGATCCTTGCTGGGTAGAGTAATCTTGGTTGTAGGTTTTTCCCTTTCATTAAATATGTCCTGCCACTCCCTTCTGGCTACTAGAGTTTTGCCAAAAGATCAGCTGCTAACCTTACGGGGATTCCTTTGTATGTTAATTGTTGATTTTCCCTTGCTACTTTTAATATTTTTTCCTTGTATTTAATTTTTGATAGTTTGATTAATATGTGTCTTGACGTGTTTCTCCTTGGGTTTTCCTGTATGGGACTCTGTGCTTCCTGGACTTGATTGACTCTTTCCTTTCCCATATTAGGGAAATTTTTGACTATTATCTCTTCAAATATTTTCTCAGTCCCTTTCTTTTTCTCTTCTTCTTCTGTGGCCCCTATAATTCGAATGTTGGTGTGTTTAATGTTGTCCCAGAGGTCTCTGAGACTGTCCTCAATTCTTTTCATTCTTTTTTCTTTATTCTGCTGTGCGGTAGTTATTTCCGCTATTTTATCCTCCAGGCCACTTACCTGTTCTTCTGCCTCAATTATTCCACTGTCGATTCCTTCTAGAGAATTTTTAATTTCACTTATTGTGTTGTTCATCATTGTTTGTTTGTTTATTCTAGGTTCTTTTTAAATGTTTCTTGTATTTTCTCCATTCTATTTCCAAGATTTTGGATCATCTTTACTATCATTATTCTGAATTCTTTTTCAGGTAGACTGCTTATTTCCTCTTCATTTGTTAGGTCTGGTGGGTTTTTACCTTGCTCCTTCATCTGCTATGTATTTCTCTGTCTTCTCATTTTGTTTAACTTACTGTGTTTGGGTCTCCTTTTTGCAGGCTGCAGGTTTGTAGTTCCTGTTGTTTTTGGTGTCTGCCCCCAGTGGGTAAGGTTGGTTCAGTGGGTTGTGTAGGCTTCCTGGTGGAGGGGAGTGGTGCCTGTGTTCTGGAGGATGAGGCTGGGTCTTTTCTTTCTGGTGGGCAGGACTGTATCTGGTATTGTGTTTTGGGGTGTCTGTGAACTTCTGATTTTAGGCAGCCTCTCTGCTAATGAGTTGGGTTGTGTTCCTGTCTTGCTAGTTGTTTTGCATAGGATGTCCAGAACTGGAGTTTGCTTGTAGTTAAGTGGAGCTGGGTCTTAGCGTTGAGAGAGATCTCTGGGAGACCTCTCACCGATTGATGGCACATAGGGCTGGGAGGTGAAAGTGGTCCAGTGTCCTGAGCACGGCGCTCCCATCTCAGAGGCTCAGGCCTGAAACCTGGTCAGAGCACCCTGTCAGCCACATGGCCTGGTATGTGCGGAGTCTCTTGTCTTTTGGGAAGTGCGAGGTGTTCTGCCAGCATTTAGTAGGTGTTCTGTAGGAGTTGTTCCACATGTAAATTTATTTTTGATGTATTTGTGGGTAGGAAGGTGATCTCCAGGGCTTATTCCTCCACCATCTGGAAGGACCTGATCTGTAAATGGTTTTTAATTTAACATTTGATCATTTGAATTGGGCTTTCTAAAAATTTTATTTTGGGTATGTTTTGGTATATTTTAAGATTAATTCCTGGATCATCATCTTTTTTCCCCCCCCTCCTCAGAAAGTATTGTCTTGCTATCTTGAAACTTTTTAGGTTTTATTTATCAAGAAGAGAAAGTTTTTATTATTTAATTTGTTGCCGTGAGGGGAAATGATTCCTTTTAATTCAGCTGTAGATACGTTTTTTTTGTTTTTTGTTTTTGCGGTATGCGGGCCTCTCACTGTTGTGGCCTCTCCTGTTGCGGAGCACAGACTCCGGACGCGCAGGCTCAGCGGCCATGGCTCACGGACCTAGCCGCTCCGCGGTACGTGGGATCCTCCTGGACCGGAGCACGAACCCGTGTCCCCTGCATCGGCAGGTGGACTCTCAACCACTGCGCCACCAGGGAAGCCCAAGATACGTATTTTTATAAAGCTTAGTTCATGAAGAATAATTTTAGGTAGAAAACAGGGGAAAGGTGGCCCGTGATTTGGCTCCTAGCTACCTCTCTGACCTTTTTTTTCCTACTTGTTTTCCTGGCTCCCCTCTATTTCAGTCTTATTGGCTTTGTTGATTTTTGGATATGCCAAACATATTTCTGTCTCAGGGCTGTTGTACTTATTTATCCTCTGCCTAGAACATTTCTTTCCAGACATTGAAAAGTTTTACTCTTTCATAAGAGTGAAACCTTTCATGAGGTTTCTTTCTATTTAAAAATCACATCTCCAGGGAGGCCAAGGTTTCTATGTCAGAAGGCAAAAGTTTTATATCAGGAGTTAGGTCATCTTTACCCCCTCAGACACTGAAAGGGCAACTTAAGTATTTAGGTCCTTTAGACCAGGGCTAGAAAATAGGCTAATCTAAAGAAGGGTCGTTTTATTGTTATAGTGCAGCCACATTCAGTAGAATTTGTGCTATGATGGAGATGTCTGTATCTCTGCTGTCTAGTGTAGAAGCCACTAGCAACATGTGGCTCTTGAGCACTTGGAATGTGGCTAGTGTGACTGAGGCACTGAATTTTAATTAAAATTCAAATAGCCATATGTGATTGGTGATTACCATGTTAAATGACGCAAGTGTCGAAGAATGGTATAGTGCAAAGAAGAGAGAGAGAGACAGGAAAAGTTTCTAAAAACAGGACTGAATGATCTTTAAATTTGAGAAACAAAGGAGTTGGATTAGATGATTTGGAAAGGCCCATTAGAGATCTATAATTGTATGTACCAGTGAAGAAATTTGTAGGTCAAAGGGATTGACAGCTGGGAATACTAGGAAAGGCCTGTTTTAAATCCATGCAAAACTGAGAAATAATAAGACTCATATTTGTGATTTAGCTTAATTGTATATAATAATTCTCTTGCACAGTAGAAAAAAATTTAAGGTATGACCCTCAATCATCTGTGAATGTTAGACTATCAAAGACATGGTAGGGGAAAAAGGAGTGTGATTAGACGCAACATGTGGAGGGAGGCTAGGCCATTCACCTGTTTTGAACTAAGGTATTTTCTACAACATTATGGTAACTTGAAATGGTGACAGCAAAAAATATAAGATCTGTTAGTAGAAAGATACCACAGATTGTAATAAATACTATGAAGGAAAAAAACCAGAGTGGTGTAGTAGAGAGTAAATGAGGCTGTATGTAAGGTGAGGGAAAGCCTCCTGGAGAGGGTGATTGACCTGGCGGTTGAAGGATTCAGCCAGCAGAAGCTAGGGGAAGAGCTTTCTAGGGCCGAAGGAATGCCAAGTGAGAAACCCTAAAGTGAGAAAAACTTGTGTGTTCCAGGTGCAGAATGGTTGTGAAGGCAGGGTGGCGGGGTGGGGTGCAGCAGGGTAGTAGGTGTTTTGAGATTGGAGGGAAAGATAGGGCACTGATGGTGTAGGGCTATTTAGGCCACAGAAGGAAGTTTGAATTTTATTGTAAAGGGTTTTAAGCGGAGGTAAAACTTGATTTGACATGTTTTGAAACGATCACACATGGGTTGCTATGGTAAGCATAAGTGACACTCTTTCATAAACTAGTATTTTCACCATTAGGAAGTGTTATTAACATTTGTTAAATTTTAGTAGCTTTGCAACAATATAACAATATATAGTCAGTTTACTTATTTGACTTAAATTGCAAAAGTGGAAATGAAAGTTGCAGGTTATTTTTTCCTTGAAAAGTCTTGTGAATTCTGCAAAATTTTTCATTTTCAAATTCTGAGATCTTTTCAAGTTTAAATTCACATTAAAAATGTGTTTCTTAATGCTTAAACTAAAAACTGATTTTAGTAATGTTATGAAAGATCATTCAAAGGTTTTTATCTTTTTCCTACCATAGTATAAGTAAGGGTTTAATATTTTAGGTTTCTTTTCTTAGGTAAACTTTGTCCCTGTTTTAATTTTAGTCTGTGCATGCTGGTACCCTGGTTTTACCATGTGTTAGCTGAGTATATTTGGGAAAATTATTTTCTGTAAGACTTTGTCTTTATCTGTGAAATTGGTGTAATAGTAATATCTATCTCTTAGGGCTGTTCTGAGAATTGAGTTAATAACCTAGCAAGAATAAGGTGCTTTGATTATTGTTAAGTATTAGGAATTCACAGTGTTGTTGAATGCCCGAGGTACAGTTGATTCTCATTATTTGTGAATTCTGTATTGTGAATTCACATACTAGCTAAAATTTATTTGAAATCTCAAAATCAGTACTTGTGGTGCTTTTGTGGTTATTCAACACAAATAGAATGAGGAGAAAATTGAGTTGCTTGATAAGTTCATTCCCAGATGAGTTCAAACAGAGCAACGCTCTGCCTTCTTATTTCAGCTCTAATGGTGTAAATAACTTTTTTGTGTGTGGTGTGTCGAGTGTCATGTTTTTTGCATTTTTGTGCTTTATGTTGGTCGTTTTGCTCTTTAAATTGGCCCCCAGCATAGTGCTAAAGTTCTGTCTAGTATTCCTAAGTGTTGGAAGCCTGTGATGTACCTTACAGAGAAAATTCTTATGTAAGATAAGGTTCATTCAGGCATGAGTTGATCATGCTGCTGGTCATGAGTTTAATGTTAATGAATCAATAATATATACTAGCTAAGGTATTTTTAAACAGAAGCACACATAAAACAAGGTCATATATTTATCACTTGATGAAAGTGATAAAGAGGCTCATAGGAACCTAGCCCTGTGTTTTTTCCCTAGGAGCGGCGATTTCAGTATTTAATAATTCAGTCTTCATGGCAAACTTTATTGGACATAAGTACTACAGATAATGAGAATGGACTGTTTGTTTTTAGTGTCAAGGTTAGAAGTAATTAAAATACCCAGATAGTTAAGAAATATGTTGTATTTCTAATTACATTGAAAACTACTGTGACCTTACTCTGAATAATTCAGATACATACCTGGCTTAAATTAGGAGTCCCTAGTCTCTTCCCATTCTTACTGAGTTGATCAATATTCTTCAAGATTAGAGAATGGTAATTTTTGACACTAATAGAAAATATCTGCTCTGTTTTTTTTTTAATTTTTTTATAGCTGGGTGTTTCCCTTAGCAGTTTGGGAGCTATACCAGCAGCAGCACTAGACCCCAATATTGCAACACTTGGAGAGATACCACAGCCACCACTTATGGGAAATGTGGATCCTTCCAAAATTGATGAAATTAGGAGAACAGTCTATGTTGGCAATTTGAATTCCCAGGTAACTAATATAAGAAGAAATTGAGTGGTGGGACCTCTTATTCCTTTCCCTTTATTAAAAATCATATCAATTGATAAAGTAGTATTTACCTGAATTTTTTTAAAGAAGAATATACTTTATTAAAGTGTTACTTTGTTTCTTCAGACAACAACAGCTGATCAGCTACTTGAATTTTTTAAACAAGTTGGAGAAGTGAAGTTTGTGCGGATGGCAGGTGATGAGACTCAGCCGACTCGGTTTGCTTTTGTGGAATTTGCAGACCAAAATTCTGTACCAAGGGCCCTTGCTTTTAATGGAGTTATGTTTGGAGACAGGCCACTGAAGTAAGAAACACTAAACAAAGAAATTTTAATGATTTTGAAAAAATTTTGTGGTTTTGATGTAATGCAGTTTTTTTTTTCTTTTTAATAGTAATTGGCAATTTGTGGAAAGGAAGACTTTGTGTTAAGTATAAATGAAACACATGAGATATTTACCATTTTAGCCTTTAAATTAAAGTTACATTTGAAGGCATCTTATTTTCTATTTCATAAGGTCTAATTTAAAGTTAACATTTTTATACTGTACATATTGATTGTAGGTCTTTTTCCATAAGCTTTAACAAGTTAGGTTGGTTTTGCATTATTACACTAGACTAATGGGCAGTTTAACATATGGGTAGAACTTACAGTAATATAATAATAAGAATTTTGGTAAATCCAAAATTTCAGGAAGAAAGTACCCAGAAATGTTTTAAATTATACATTTTAAGGTTTGCTCACATCCTTGTTTGCAAAATGAAAAGTTGATGTAGCCTTTCAGGTACTCAAGACCAGAAATTCTATTTCATGCACATTATTGAGGCACCAATTTTATCTGAATTCTGTAGATAATTGCCTTAATTATACAGTTTGATCAGGAGTCTGCTATTAAGGGATAAGAAACTGTTCTTAGTGAATGCTGTGTTTTCACCATGGTGAAGGGAGACACACCAAATTCATTTATGTGCATCAGAGAAACCACTGTTACCCATAAAGGAAGAGTTTTATCAGATTCCTCCCATATTTGAAGCTGTATGACTAGGCCATGGTCCAGGGTGGATTAAAGTGGTGCACATGATATATAGGTTCCCTTTCATCCTCCCAGGGTGCAGAGGTTATCAACAAAATTTTATAATCTTAGAAGTGATTCATTTTAATATTGGTGTCACCATTTTAATTTATTTATAACTCTAAGCTGTGAGAAGACACGGTTGTCCTGGCCTATTTAGGTTGTTAAAGAAGTTAGCTAGTTTTTCTTTTTTTCCCTTGCTTTTTGCCTTTGTTAGCAAGAGATGATGGCAGATGGGAATGAGATAAATCATGGTTTTGAGGTTGGTTTTGGTTATTCTGTATTTAGCTATATTATTCTAAATGTGCTTTTGAGATGTCCTCAGATTTGTAAATATCTGTATCATATAAACAATTAGTTGTTTCATGTTTTGTAAAATATGGTGTGTATTTGTGATATGCTAATATTTTTAATTTAGAATAAATCACTCCAACAATGCAATAGTAAAACCCCCTGAGATGACACCTCAGGCTGCAGCTAAGGAGTTAGAAGAAGTAATGAAGCGAGTGCGAGAGGCTCAGTCCTTTATCTCAGCAGCTATCGAACCAGGTAAGGCCATAGCGTTGTTACATAGGTCATAGTTGAAGATCATAGAATCTTAGAACTGGAAGGAATTTTAGAAATTATCTGTTCAGTCCCTTCATTTTACAAACAAGAAGACTGAAACTCAAGAAAGAGTAAGTGACTTAACTAGTGTTAAAGGTTGAAGAACTATTTAGCACAAATATCTTTTTCCATGATACTGAATTGAGGTACATTAGCTTGAGTTAATCACTTCTTTATATTTTAATAGCAAAATCAGTACGCAGAACTGATTTGCTTAAAGCAAAGTGTAAATATTATTGTGAGGCTAAAGACAAGAATAAATATTTTAAATGTTATGATTAAGCAGATTCACTTTTCCTTCAAAGTTTTAATTTTAAAAATAGAAAAGAGAGCCCATGAGTTAGGAAAACTACAGAGTCTGTTTTAGCATGGTAAAGGAACACCCTTTCAAACTTTTGTGTTGCTAACTAAAATTAGAAATCCAACCTAAAAATGTCTAGATGGTTTTTTACATTTGAGCAAATTTTCTAAATAAGAATTTAAGCTTCAATTCTAGGAAAATAAATGGAAAAAGGATTTAAAATCACTGTCATAGGAATTACAGACATGTTATAATCGTACATTATGGCAGCAACAAAATACTACGAACAGCTGTTTATAATCATCTGGTTTATATGTACTGCTGCAGGGTGGCTGCACTCAACGAGTTTATGCAATGACTTTCTTGGATGTTTCTGAAGGATAATTGCACAGGAGGAGGATGTACAGAGAGTAGGCCCCTTGCACTATATGTGGTACATTCCACTTGTGCCTGATTATTAACTGGGATCTTTAATTGTTCTGAGCTTACACTGCAAAGTGGTTTTTTCCTCCCAGAGTCTGGAAAGAACAATGAAAGAAAAGGCGGTCGATCTCGTTCCCACACTCGTTCAAAATCCAGGTCTAGCTCAAAATCCCGTTCTAGAAGGAAAAGATCACAGTCAAAACACAGGTGAGAATTTCTACTGTCATATTTAAATTTTTTCGGTTTTGTATTTACAGTGGTTAAGATTTTCTGAGTTTTTGTCCAAGTATCAGAGTGTAGAAATTTCACTGGTGTTCACCAGGGAGTATGGTTACCATTAGATACTGCTTTAATTGTAATGCTAAAGAATGAAGTTTTATGTAATTAATATATAATTTCAACTAATTTTTAGTTTTAGAAGTTGGTTTTCTATCTTAAGATGTTCTATTCCTGATTTTTCTAAGAGTAAACTAGTCTCTATACAGAACTGGCAGAAGTTTTTCATTCTTCATAAGGGGAACATCTGATGCTGAAAATATTGCTGAAGTTGTTGCAGCTTTTTTGTTTTTTTCTTCCCCCACTTTCCTCAAGGTCTGGGGAGCACCACCCCAGATCTTGATTTCAAGTAGTTACCCTTCTCCAATACTGTGTGTCAAGTGGGGTACTTTAAGTCTTTGAACTCTTGGTGATAAGAGCCTCAGAGCCTCTTCCACCCACCTTGGGACCTGAAACATAGGAGTAACTTGCAGCTTTAATTGCAACTGTTGTGCTTAAGCTCTATTTCTGTTCTGTTTATCTTATTTTTGAGCGTGGCTTTGTCATTTTGAAGTTCTTTTAAAATCTTTTGTGTTTGGTGCAAAGGGGATCTCAAGATATAAACTTGCAACACCATCTTGATTGGAAGTAACCTAAGAGTCATGTCTAAAATAAGTTTTATTGTCTTCTTTAAGATGTGAAGGGGGCTGTTGCTGAAATGTGAACATGTATGCAGTGGATCCTAATTGCATGTTACATGTGCATACATACGCATACTCTCTAAAGAGAAGAGGCAGAGAAAAGTGTGTGTGCGTGTGAGTGTGCATGTTTGTTGGGAGTATTAGAGAAGGAGGAGGATTTGAGGGGAGGGAAAAAAGGAACCAGTATGCCCTATGTTGAACCTCACCAGCAGGCTCAGTTTAGTCTTGATTTTCTGTGCTAATCAAGGAGATTGAGGTAATGAGATAGGAAAATACGATCTTCTTTTTTTTAATTTATTTTTTATTGAAGTATACTTGAATTACAATGTTGTACAGCAGAGTGACTCAGTTATACATATATATATGTTCTTTTTCATATTCTTTTCCATTATGGTTTATCACAGGATACTGAATGTAGTTCCCTGTGCTATACAGTAGGACCTTGTTGTTTATCCATTCTATGTATACCAGTTTGCATCTGCTAATCCCAAACTCTCACGTCTCCCCTCTCCCATCCCCCTCCCCCTTGGCAACCAGCAGTCTATTCTCTATGTCCCTGATTTTGTTTCTGTTTCATAGATAGGTTCATTTGTATCATATTTTAGATTCCACATGCGATATCATATAGTATTCGTCATCTCTTTCTGACTGACTTCACTTAGTATGATAATCCCTAGTTGCAGATATTCTTAATTAGACTCTAGCAAACTATACTTCAGCTCTCTACTCGTGTATACGTCTCTACTATTACTTGCAGAATTCCTTTTGGAATATGGTTTTAATCTCTATCTCTATCCAAAGCCTTACAGTAAGGCAAATTCATGTCCAAGGGAAGGAAGTTGTTTCATGTACAAGGAATAAGACAGTGTAGCAAAGCCAGAATTGGAGAAGGAAAGTGGTATAGAATCAGTGGTACTAGATTATGGATATTTCTATAGGTCAACAGGGTGGTGAAGGTAAAGGAGATCAAGAAAATACAGAATTGAGCTGAAGAGTAATAACTTTTCTGAGGAAGAAAAAGAGCAATGACTTAAATCTTACTTTGTGTTATAAGAGCCATGCTCCAAATCTAATACCTTAGTGGTTTTCTAAGGCAGAAAAAAAGCAAAATTTGATTATTAACATTTTTTCCTTGATAATTTCTGTGAAGCTTTCTCTGTTGGGACAAATAATTTAACTAAGGTTTTTACTCTTATCGTTTTCAGTATATTGGGATATTTTCCCTTTCCAGGGGTTAGTGGAGGAAGGGTTATTCTGTCTAAAATGAAATTTGTTAATTATTCTTATTCATGGGAGTGATTTCATGGAGGTCTATCTAATTATGTAACGTTAGAAATTAATTGTTCTTGGCTGGCACGCACACCCAAACACGCCCATACACACAGGCACACCTCGTTTTATTTTACTCTGCTTTATTGTGCTTCACAGATATTGTGGTTTTTTAACAAATTGAAAGTTTGTGGCAGCCCTGCATTGTCAGATGACAATTAGCATTTTTTAGCAATAAAGTATTCTTAATTAAGGTATGTACATTGTTTTTTTTTAAGACAAAATGCTGTTGCACACTTAATACACTACAGTATAGAGTAAATATAAATTGTATATGCATTGGGAAGCCAAAAAATTCCTGACTCGCTTTATCGTGATACTCCCTTTTTTGCGGTGGTCTGGAACCAAACCCACGATAACTCTGAGGTATGCCTGTATGTCTTTTTTGTCAGCATATACTGTTTTTATACATGATGTATATAAACACAAGAAGCCTTTACTAAGGTCATAAAGAAATAAAAAAGAGGATGAGTTTTGTTGAAAAGAAAAGAAATTCCTCACCCAAAAACATTTGACTTATGGAACTCCCTCCCCCTCTCCACCGGTAGGGGATGGCAAGCATTTTTCGGTTTCCCCTCCTCTTCTAGTGGGATTGGATACCCTCAGCTCTGGCTCTGACCCACTAGACCTAGCAGGAGTGTGGGTTGCAGGAGCCCTTGTTCTTGAAGCCCCACCTTCTTAGTGTTCTGATACTTCTAGAACTTTCCCCTGACTCTTTCCCTGTTCCTTCTTCTTTCTGTAGGAGGGAGGAAATAGTTACTTGTTACTATGACCTTGGCTAGAACTGGGAAGATGTGTTTCCACTCTGTCCAAATGTTTATATGTGTTTTTTTCATAGGGACAGTGTTAGAAAAGGTGGGTAGTAGTACTCTATTATATTTTAAAGTTAAGTAACCTTTACAGACCAGCATAGGAACTATAAGACATTTTATAATATTTTAATGGGAAACAGCTGACTTACAAATGAACTTTGATGCAACATAATGGTAAGTTGCTCTTTATTTACAATTTAACTTATAAATGCAATTTTGTACATCATGTTAAAATGACAGCTGCTAATGATAGCTCAAATCTTTATCTTTGGTTGGATTAGATTTGCTCTTGACTTGAAGCTTTTAGCTTTCCTAATAGAAAACTTGTAGGCAACTAGTGGGTGAGACAGACATGAAGTATTTAATGTCAAAATTGAAATACAATAATTACTCTTGAGCAGTGACTTTCAAACTCTGAGGACCCACAGGATAAGGTGGGAAGCCAAGTGGTCAGTGCTTTTTTATTATTAACTTTTATTTGTTATGGCTATGGTTAATTTTCTTAAAGGAGTTTATTTAATTAAGATTGGAAAGTGCTGTTTGAAGCAAACAAAATTATTATTTTTTTTTTTAGCAAGGTTAACTAGAAAAGAAATCTTAAGACTTATTAAGTACATAGAAGCAAAGGCCCTTTAAAACATTATCACCCTCATGTGGATGTCTGTAAATGGACTAAAAATGTTATAAGTTTTTAAGTTTTCCCCTGATAGCTACTACTTGACCCTTGTGTCTCTTAGGTTATTAGTGATAAAGGTTTCAACAAACTACGAATTATCTTCGTATATTAAAAATGAGGTATGAAGATAAGTGTATAATAGATGAGTGGTTCAGTTGAAAATTAGCTGTTGGAAAACAGATTTTAACTAACTGAAAAATGTGTTTTAAGAACAAGATCATTACTTAATTGAGGATTGTCTGGAGACTTCTGGTTTCATGGCATAGCACAAGCATTTATATGTATTTTATAGATATTTGTTTTAACTTAATTCATGAAGATATTACTATCAAGATGAGTTTTAATTATGTAAGGCATACTTGTAGATGTTCATTTGACCCCTTGGAATAAATAGAGATACAATTTAAAGTTTTCATTTATGTTAATTGTTAATAATGATGATGATGCAGATATTGAGATAGGATTTTTAATCATTTACTCTGCACTCAAAGCTGTTGGGCAGTTTTCCATATATCATCTGTTTTAATTCTCATGACAGTTCTAGGAGGTATAGGTATGATTCTTACTCCACTTTTTAGATGAAGAAACTCAGGCTTAGAGAGGTTGAGTGATTAGCCAGAGTTCTCACAGCTATTGTGTGGCAGAACTGAGAGTCAGAGCCAGATTGTTTAACTGCGAAGCCGGTGAGTCTCATCACTTTGTTGTTTAAGTTGTATGCCTTCAATTTGGTTACATTTAAGTAAATAGTTCCTAGGATACCTCATTATGAAAAATGTCACATTATATAAGCTATTATTTCAGTTGGGAAAGGAGCCTAGAGAATTTCAGAATTTAAAAAAACAGTTATTTTTCCTCCAAGAATGCCAGTAATAAAGGTTTCTTTTAATAGCTTTGTTTAGGTAATAAAATCAAGGCTTTGCAAATTCAACATTTGATTATATTTAGCTTTAACTCACGAGTAAGATGTTTGGTTTCCTGTCACACTAGCACCATCATTAGTACTGTGCTTCCCTATGCATTCTTCTTAGTATGTGTTATGACAAATAGCACACAGTCATTTATAGAAACCATTGAACCATATAACCACTACTCCCTGTCAAAGATAAGTTATAGCCACAAGCAGGAATATTACATGCAAGTCAAGAGTTAAAGACAATTTTTGGTATGAAAATTTGGACCATGGGAGAAGTTGTCTGTTCTAATTGAGCCATGTAATATTTAGCAAAAGAAAGCCACACCTGAAACTGTCAACTTAAGTCTGACATAGGAAATAAATTCTTTTTCTGTTTCTGTCTTTGTGTTCTGGACAATGAAATGTCTGGTGAAGTTTTCAATAAATAAATTTATGTCAGATAATCTAATTTTGAAGCATTATGTAATAAAGAATTTAAAAATATTGATAAATACTGTCAGGATTGGTTTTTAAATTCTCTTATTTGAAAGATCTTAAATATTTATAAATTGAAATTCTAAGAATAAGTTTTGATATTCTAACAATTTGTTTTTCTTTAGGAGTAGATCCCATAATAGATCACGTTCAAGACAAAAAGATAGACGTAGATCTAAGAGCCCTCATAAAAAACGCTCTAAATCAAGGGAGAGGCGGAAGTCAAGGAGTCGTTCGCGTTCACGGTGAGTTTTTTGGAAATTAAGGGTAGTTTTCTCATGACCTCATATGTTAAAAATCTGTTGTTTAAATTTTTAATGAAAGAAATTAAACTTTTTTCTGATTGTTTCAGTAATGATTTAATATCGATTGTCATTGATTTGAATCTGATGGTTAGTATGACTCATGTGATTTCCAGACTAAATTCAGCCTGATAATTGTTTCATTTAGCAGCTTCATGTACACATAAATTATTTAGAAATTTATATGTAATGTCTTACAGCTATTATACATTGTTTTGTGTTGATAATTGTTGAGGAAAGAGAATGAGGTCCTTGTTGGGGAGTAGAATTATTTTAGTTGTGAATTTATTTATTTACTTTTGTTTTTAAAGGGACAAAAGGAAAGACAACCGAGAAAAAATCAAGGAAAAGGAAAGAGTGAAAGAAAAAGATAGAGAAAAGGAAAGGGAAAAAGAGAGAGACAGGGAAAAGGAACGTGAAAAAGAAAAGGAACGGGGTAAAAACAAAGATAAAGACCGGGATAAAGAACGGGAAAAGGACCGAGATAAAGACAAGGAGAAGGACAGAGAGAGAGAGCGGGAAAAAGAGCATGAAAAGGAACGAGACAAAGAGAAGGAGAAGGAACAGGACAAAGAAAAGGAACGAGAAAAGGACAGATCCAAAGAGATAGATGAGAAAAGAAAGAAGGATAAAAAGTCCAGAACACCACCCAGAAGTTACAATGCATCAAGAAGATCTCGTAGTTCCAGCAGGTTTGATAATGCTTAAAGTTTTTACCAAAGGGCTTACTGATGACAAATGAAAACATAAATTTTAACTGGGGGGAAAAGATAATTGTGCACAAGTGGAATCAGTACAATAGTATCAGAACATTTCCCTCTGATAGCAGAGTAAACATTTCTCTAGCAGAGGGATTGCTACAGTATTGAATCTATGAGGAGGAAGAGAGAATATTGGCCAGAATTACTTGAAAAGTTAACTGTCCTTTGTAATCCACTATTTTAACCTGGCAGTGGTGTCAGTGGCTGCTGTTGCTGCTGCTTATTATTTTCTTGGAGGGTGGGATCGCAGGGGAAGTTTTTTGTTTTTTTTATGTAGAGAAATTGACTTCTTAGGCGTCTATATTTCTTTGGAATGATGTGGTAAATTTTAATATATAAAATTATTTCTAAAGTTACAGTATTAGTCCTTTTCGTCATCTAAGTTCATTTTTACTGCTCTACTTTGTTGAATACATGACGTTTAAATTTTGGTTTTCATTTATTAATTTGTTAAGGATTTGCTTTTTTCTTAGGACTGTTTATTAATAGGTACACTGCCACCAGGTGGCAGCAGGTTGCCATAGTAACATCAGCAAAATGAGGACCTTCCTTAATTCAAGATTATCTCAATCTACATCCGTTGCTCCAGATGATATTGTGACTATAAATAAATGGAAGTTCCTAAGTTGTGTTAAACTATATCTTAAAAATACTTTAAAAATATATTTTTGCAAGTTTTAAAGATATTTTAAAATGGTTTTTCATAGAACATAATTTCTGAGACAATGGACTATATATTTCCTAAATTTTTTAACTTTGTGTTTTAACAGCTTATTCTTAATACTAGTCTTTGGCTAGTTAATAGAAGATAATTGCAAGCATTTATTGAGTGCTTTACCATATGCCAGGTTTTATGTCTCAGCAGAGTTTTTCATGACTGATCTTATTTAATCTTCACAGTAAGCCTGTGAGAAGACTGTTATCTTGGTTTTAAAACATGAGGAAACCAAACCAGAGGAAATTTTCCATCTGCTCTGCACTTTAGTTAGAAGTATGGTAGTATAGTAGCTCTTCTCCTCTCTTTAGAGATTAATTGAGGACTTTAACCAGTACTTGGTACTGGCTTTAAAAAAATGCGTCAGAAGGGGCTTCCCGACATATGGGAACATATGTATATGTATAGCTGATTCACTTTGTTGTAAAGCAGAAGCTAACACACCATTGTAAAGCAATTATACCCCAATAAAGATGTTAAAAAAAAAAAAAAAAAAAGAAGGGGCTTCCCTGGTGGCGCAGTGGTTGAGAGTCCACCTGCCGATGCAGGGGATGCTGGTTTGTGCCCCGGTCCAGGAAGATCCCACATGCCGCAGAGTGGCTGGGCCCGTGAGCCGTGGCCGCTGAGCCTGTGCGTCCGGAGCCTGTGCTCTGCAACGGGAGAGGCCCACGTACTGCAAAAAAAAAAAAAAAAAAAAAGCGTCAGAAGTATATAGTTGAAAGCAACAGTATATGTTAAAATGTGACTTCAAATCGGTAGGTCATTGCCATATTTCAGCACATTGAACCAAAACCTGAAGAAATTAACTCATTTGCTGTGGGTATCAGTTGAGCCTTGCAGACTGCATCTTTATTGCAGTTATTTTATTGGTTGTGTTTCACACATTCCTTTGTGTTTGTGTGATCGTTTAGATATTGCCCTTCACAACACCAAATAATATTTCGATTCCTTTTTAAAAAATTAATTTTTATTTTTTGCTGCTTTGGTTCTCCATTGCTACACGTGGGCTTTCTCTAATTGTGGATAGTGGGGGCTACTCTTCGTTGCGGTGCGTGGACTTCTCATTGCGGTGGCTTCTTTTGTTGCAGAGTATGGGCTGTAGGTGAGCGGGCTTCAGTAGTTTTGGCACCACGGGCTTTAGTAGTTGTGGCATGTGGGCTCTAGAGTGCAGGCTCAGTAGTTGTGGCATGTAGGCGTAGTTGCCCTGTGGCATCTCTCCGGACCAGGGATTGAACCTGTGTCCCCTGCATTGGCGGGCGGATTCTTAACCGCTGCGCCACCAGGGAAGTCCCCTCGATTCCTTTTAAATTCAGTTGAATTTACTTTTTCTGATGACTTTGAAATGTTTATAATTTTTTCATGGGTCATTTTAAGTCACTTGATATTTAAGAAAGTGTAGATGTTCACATTCAGTTCTTAGGTCTTAGATAACCTCTGGGGCCTGGAGAATAAATGTTGACTAATGTTAGTTCCTAAAGGTTCAGCAGTTTGGAATGTTTTATGCTTTCAGAAGAGCTTGCTGAAGAGTTACCATTTCTTATCTTTTAGCACTTTTCTTCCTTTAAGGTGCTCTGATTTGTTTAGTGAATGGGAAACCTTAACTGCCCAGAATAATAGTCTACTTAATGTTTTTATTTCCAACATTGTCTTCTGAGCTACATTTTTAAGGAAAAATTTTGATATTTAAAAACTTTTAATGCTTGGAATTAAAATTAATAAGGATGAGACCATCAAAGGGAAGGAGAACATATTTACTGAGCACCTGCTGTGCCCCAGACACTAGGCTTGGTATTTCACAGGTATTATCCTGATCCTTAAAACTACAAGGCTCGAGTTATTATCTCCACTTTTCAATTGGAAAAACTGAGACTCAGATAAAGTAATATGACCCCAGTCGTGCAGTTGGTAAGATGTGGGACTGAAATTTAAATGTAAGCCTAATCAACTCCAGTTCTGCATACTAGAGCTGACAGCTTCTTTCTCGACTAACTGACATTCTAGCTTCCTGTCTGTCCAGCCTTAGCTCTCATTATCACTAACTGGTAATTATTAGATGTCCATCTGTACATAGTGCTTCCTGAACATACAGGTAAAGAGTTACACTGTTGAAGATGGAGCCATTTTGTGTAAACTTAAAGTCTGGAATACACTGATATTCTCATGCTATGAAAAAAGTACTTCTGGTTCTTGTGTGGGGTAGGGAGGTGCTGTTACAGAATGGCATTGATTAAATGGAATAACATCATCTAATTTCCATATTAGGAAGTATAATTTTGGGGTGACTTGGAAATAAAATTGGGTAAAGGAGGAGAGAACCTTAGGTAGAGTTGGAATTGATTTATTTGTGTTCTCAAAGTTCTTGAGCTCTTTTGGTAGTAACATCTACTGTGTATACCACATATGAGCATTGTCTAGTTTTTTATTTTACAGATGAAAAATGTACACAGAATGTTTCATTAGCCTAGAATCAGCTTACTGAGGTGATAAGGAGAACTTGAATTCTAGAGGATTTGGTTGTTTCAGCTATGTGGCCACTAATTATCAGAGCTTCTTGTGAGATAGGTCATTGGCTACATTAATCATTTAATAAATGTACCCTTATACCTCGTCACCTGAATAATAGACATCTTGAAATTCATTGTTTCTAAGTTGACCGCCCTTACAAATGAAGTAGTTTATTAGAGTATGCGTCATTTGGTAATGTGTTAAGCAAAATAGGTTTTAATAATAATAAAACTGTTAATCTATTTAATAATTATTTTTGACTTCATCATATTTAAATCCCAGGTTGTAAGTAATTTCCTTACATCTAAGCAACTTGTGCGCTCAATTTTAAATGAATAGAACAACAATAATGAAATGGTAGGTTAAGGGGGTAAAAGCAATTTCTCTGTCAAATGAATTAATGTTTAGAGACATTCTACATACTTGGGTTTTAAAAGTTCACATTTTGCAAGCCCATTTACCTTTCAGTTCTTGAAAAGGGCCTGTTACCTTGTTAAAAAATAATCCACAGTGGGGCAGCAAGGAGCTAGATGCATGACAAAGGATCTGATAAGCAACACATGCTTTAGGTGCTGAGGAAGAACATGTTTGACTTGAGAGAGAATGTGAAAGAAACATCCATTACTATTTTTTCTATTCAAGAAATCAGGTGAAAAGGAGGTCGTCTACCCTTTCTGATATGAAATCTTAGAAGATGTTTTCATTGGTCTGTAAAATTTACAGTTCATAATTTGACCTGTACTAGAATTAGATAACAGACCATTTTCATGAAAGACATTAGTTTAAACTGGCCTGCAAAGAATACTATTCACTTGAGAGCATTAAGGACCCTTTTGATTTTGTGTATTTGTATTATCTTTTATTTAAATTACTGTTTTTTAAAATGACATATTTTTGACTTCCAGGGAAAGGCGTAGGAGGAGGAGCAGGAGTTCTTCCAGATCACCAAGGACATCAAAAACCATAAAACGGAAATCTTCTAGATCTCCATCCCCTAGGAGGTAGGTTGAAAGCATGTGCTAAAACTGAGGAGGAAGCAGGGGGAAAATTTTCTCTTTTCAGTCTATTTTTTTTAACTTTATATTTTGAATGAGTAATATGTAACGTCTTTACGTGGTTTAGAAATCCAGAGAGTATAAAAAGTTATATAATGATAAGTCTTAACTTCCAACTTCCACCCAGGTGTCCATCTACCCTGTTCCCACAAGTAATGACTTTATTAGTTTTTTTGGTATATCCTTCCAGTTTTGCATATAGGTACAGATGAAAATATATAATTTTTATTTTCATCTTCTACAAAAGGTAAAACAAAATATACATGGTTGTACAATTTGCTTTTGTCACTTAACTACCAGGAGAACTTTCTGTATTTATCAGAAAGTACTGCTTCATTCCTTTTTACAACTTCATGAACTTCCATTATCTAGCAGTACCTGGTTTATATAACCAGCCTGCAGTAGAATGGGTTTTCTTCATTTTCTTTTTATAAATTATATAAGTCTGTAATGAACAGCTTTGTACGTACATAATTTTGTAATGTGCAAGTATGCAGAGAAAATTTTCGTAAATGGTATTTATTGTTGGGTCAGAGGGTGAGTGTGTTTGTAGTTTTGAGCAATTTCCTTCCCTATTGTCCTTCATAAAGATAGGCAGCAGCTTGTACTTTAACCAGCTATGTATGAGAATGCCTGTTTCCCTATAGCTACTGCAAATTGTTACCAAAGTTGTGTATTTTTGTCCATCTGATAGATGAGAAGTGGTACCAGTATATAGTAATTTCCATTGCATTTTTCTTAAGAGTGAAGGTGACCATCTCTTCATATATTTGAAGGCCATTTGTATTTCCTTTTCTGTGAGTTGTATACGTTGCCGATTTTTCATGGAGTCTGTTTTTGTGGGGGGTTTTTTTGGTTTATTTTTTCCTATTTCCAGGAGTTCTTTTTGTATTAGGGAGATTATTCTTTAGTGATTTGGTTTCAAGTATCATTCTTACTTTGTCATTTCTTCTTAGAAATTGTTTATGAGACTTGATTTTATAGAGATTTTTGATTTATGTATAGTTTAATTCCTCAAGTTTTTTCTCTTGTGACTTCTACATTATGAGTCTTAAAGGTAAAAAAAATCTTTCCTATTCCAAGGTTATAATAAAATTCCCCCATTGCTTCTTCTTGTACTTTTATGCTTTTAATTTTTGCATTTACGTCTTTGATCCATTAGGAGTTTATCCTTGTTTGCCATATGGTACATTGATTCAATTTCATTTTATCTTTCTAAATGCTTCTTTGTTCTTCCAATATCATTATTAAAAACTCAATTTTCCTAACACTAATTTGATGTATTTCCTTTGTCATATACTAAATTTTTCTGTCTGTGTTGGAGTCTATTTCTGGGGCTTCTCTGCTGTTGGACTGGTTTGACTGATAATTTGTGTACCAGTAGTGCCCCATGCTTTTAATGATTCAGATTGTATAGCATTTTTAAATATTTAGTAAGGCCCGTTCTTCCCCATACTCCTCGTTGCTCTTTTTATGAGCTTTCTTGACCATTCTTGTGTGTTTATTTTTCTGTTTGAACTTGAGTTAGTTGTCTAGGCTCTAGAAATAAAACCTACTGATAATTTGTATTATAGTTGCATTACATTTATTAATTATGGAAATTGATGAATAGATTATTAAAAAATAAAGCTTTACAAAGGTGAGTCTTTCTATCCAGGAACATGGATGGCCTACTTATTCAGGCCATCATCCTTAGTGTTTTTTCATGAATGTTTCAGTGTTTATTTCATACAGGTTTTATGCATTTTCAGTTTATTTTTAGGTATGTTTTACTTCTTTGTTCTTGTAAATGAGGTCTTTTCTTTCATTATGTCATGTAATTGGAGATTGGGTTTGTACATAGGAAGGATATTGATTTCTGTATGTATATATTTTCATCCCACTATCTTACTGATGGGTCCTAAGTTTTCAGTTGGTTTTCTGTGGTTTTCTAGGTATAGAAGAGAAACTTTTAAAAAGCTTTCCCCGGGTAGAAGGAGCATGTTTCCCAGCAGGGCTCTTTTGTTTATTTGTTCGTGGGTTATTATTTTTAGGTGAGAATAAAGGAAGGCATAGGATATTTAGGAGGTAGGCCAATTTTTTTTTTTAATACTTGGCTCGTGAAAGTCAAAACTTTTCTCAGTTGTGAACTCAAAATAGACAAAAAGGTGTATTTATATTTGCAAAGTGTCACTTCCTTCCCCATTCCTTTTACTTTAGTCTGCATCCACCCTCTGTAAGTGATCAATTGTTTATCTTTCCTTGTGTTTCTTTTTGCAAAATTAAGCAGATACATGTCTTTGAATTTCTCCTTTTCTTCACAAAAGACAGCATTCACTATCACTATATACACTGTGTGTGTGTGTGTGTGTGTGTGTGTGTGTGTGTGTGTGTGTGTGTGTATGGTCAGTGACTATACATACCCAGCCCCACTTCCATCCTGAGTTATTTTTTCCTTTTTTAAAATTTTTTTAATTTAATTTAATTTTTTTAAATAGATCTTTATTGGAGTATAATTGCTTCACAATACTGTGTTAGTTTCTGTTGCACAACAAAGCGAATCAGCCATATGCATAAACATGGCCCAATATCCCCTCCCTCTTGAGCCTCCCTCCCATCCTCTCTATCCCATCCCTCTAAGTTATTGAAAAGCACCAAGCCGATCTCCCTTTGCTATGCTGCTGCTTCCCAGCAGCCAACTATTTTACATTCGGTAGTGTATATATGTTGATGCTACTCTCACTTCGCCCCAGCTGTGCCTTCCAACCCCATGTCCTCAAGTCCATTTTCTATGTCTACCTCTTTATTCCTGCCCATCAGTACCATTTTTTTTTTTTAGATTCCGTGTATATATGTTAGCATACGGTATTTGTTTTTTTCTTTCTGACTTACTTCACTCTGTATGACAGACTCTAGGTCTGTTCACCTCACTACAAATAACTCAGTTTCATTTCTTTTTATGGTTGAGTAATATTCCATTGTATATATGCGCCGCATCTTCTTTATCCATTCACCTGTCGATGGACATTTAGGTTGGTTCCATGTCCTGGCTATTGTAAATAGTGCTGCAGTGAACACTGTGGTACATGTGTCTTTTTGAATTATGGTTTTCTCAGGATATCTGCCCAGTAGTGGGATTGCTGGGTCATATGGTAGTTCTATTTTTAGTTTTTTAAGGAACCTCCATACTGTTTTCCATAGTGGTTGTATCAATTTACATTCCCACCAACAGTGCAGGAGGATTCCCTTTTCTCCATACCCTTTCCAGCATTTATTGTTTTTAGATTTTTTGATAACGGCCATTCTGACAGCATGAGGTGATACCTCGTTGTAGTTTTGATTTGCATTTCTTTAGTAATTAGTGATGTTGAGCAGCTTTTCATGTGCCTCTTGGCCATCTGTATGTCTTCCTTGGTGAAATGTCTATTTAGGGCTTCCGCCCATTTTTTAATAAGGTTGTTTATTTTTATGCTATTGAACTCCATGAGCTGTTTGTATATTTTAGAGATTAATCCTTTGTCTGTTGTTTTGTTTGCAAATATTTTCTCCCATTCTGAGGGTTGTCGTCTTTATGGTTTCCTCTGCTGTGCAAAAGCTTTTAAGTTTAATTTAATCCCATTTGTTTATTTCCATTACTCTAGGAGGTGGGTCAAAAAAGATCTTGCTGTGGTTTATGTCAAAGAGTGTTTTTCCTATGTTTTCCTCTAAGAGTTTTAGTGTCTGGTCTTACATTTAAGTCTTTGATCCATTTGGAGTTTATTTTTGTGTATGGTGTTAGGGAGTGTTCTAATTTCATTCTTTTACATGTAGCTGTCCAGTTTTCCCAGCACCACTTACTGAAGAGGCTGTCTTTTCTCCACTGTATATGTTCTTGCCTTCTTTGTCATAAATTACGTGCCCATATGTGTGTGGGTTTATCTATGGGCATTATATCCTGTACCATTGATCTGTATTTCTGTTTTTGCGCCAGTACCATACTGTCTTGATTACTGTGGCTTTGTGGTATAGTTTCAAGTCATGGAGCCTGATTTCTACAACTCTGTTTTTCTTTCTCAACATTGCTTTGGCTGTTTGGGGTCTTTTGTGTTTCCATACGAATTGTGAAATTTTTTGTTCTAGTTCTGTGAAAAATGCCACTGGTAGTTTGATAGGGATTGCATTGAATCTGTAGATTGCTTTGGATAGTACAGTCATTTTCATAGTATTAATTCTTCCAACCCAAGAACATGGTGTATTTCTCCATGTGATTGTCATCTTTGATTTCTTTCACCAGTGTTTTACAGTTTTATGAGTACAAGTCTTTTGCCTCCTTAGGCAGGTTTATTCCTAGGTATTTTTTTGTTGTTGTTGCAATGGTAAATGGGAGTGTTTCTTTAATTTCTCTTTCTGATTTTTCATTGTTGGTGTATAGGAATGCCAGAGATTTCTGTGCATTAATTTTGTATCCTGCAACCTTACCAAATTCATTGATTAGTTCTAGTAGTTTTCTGGGGGCATGTTTAGGATTTTCTATGTATAGTGTCATGTCATCAGCAAACAGTGGCAGTTTTAATTCTTCTTTTCCAATTTGTATTCCTTTTATTTCTTTTTCTTCTCTGATTGCCGTGGCTAGGACTTCCAAAACTATGTCGAATAATAAGAGTAACGAGAGTGTACATCCTTGTCTTGTTCCTGATCTTAGTGGAAATGCTTTCAGTTTTTCACCATTGAGTATGATGCTTGCTGTGGGTTTGTGATAGGTGGCCTTTACTATGTTGAGGTAGGTTCTCTGTATGTCCTTTTTCTGGAGGGTTTTTATCATAAATGGATGTTGAATTTTGTCAATAGCTTTTTCTGCATCTACTGAGATGATCATACGGTTTTTATTCCTTAATTTGCTAATGTGGTATATCATATTGATTGATTCACGTATATTGAAGGATCCTTGCATCCCTGGGATAAATCCCACTTGATCATGGTGTATGATCCTTTTAATGTGTTGCTGGCTTCTGTTTGCTAGTATTTTGTTCAGGTTTTTTGCATGTATGTTCATCAGTGATATTGGTCTATAATTTTATTGTTTTGTGATACCTTTTTCTGGTTTTGGTATCAGGGTGATGATGGCTTTGTAGAATGAATTTGGGAGTGTTTCTCCCTCTGCACTTTTTTGGAAGAGTTTGAGAAGGATCAGTGTTAACTCTTCTCTAAGTGTTTGATAGAATTCGCCTGTGAAGCCATCTGGACCTGGACTTTTGTTGGAAGATTTTTAATTACAGTTTCAATTTCATTACTTGTGATAGGTCTGTTTATATTTTCTAATTTTTCCTGGTTCAGTCTTGGAAAATTGTTCCTTTCCAAGAATTTGTCCTTTTCTTTGTGGTTGTCCATTTCATTGGCATACAGTTGTTTGTAGTAGTCTTTCATAATCCTTTGTATTTCTGCAGCATCATTGTGTTTCTCCTTTTTCATTTCTAATTTCATTGATTTGTGTCCTCTCTTTTTTTCTTGATGAGTATCGCTAAGGGCTTATCAATTTTGTTTATCTTCTCAAAGAACCAGCTTTTAGTTTTATTGATCTTTGCTATTGTTTTCTTCGTTTCTATTTCATTTATTGCTGCACTTTTCTTATGATTTCTTTCCTTCTACTGACTTTGGGTTTTCTTTCTTCTACTTTCTCTAGTTGTTTTAAGTGTAGGGTTAGATTGTTTGAGATTTTTCTTGTTTCTTGAGGTGAGATTGTATTGCTATATACTTCCCTCTTAAAATTGCTTTTGCTGCGTCCCATAGGTTTTGGGTCATCGTGATTTCGTTGTAATTTGTTTCTATGTAGTTTTTGATTTCTTCAGTGATCTCTTGGTTATTTAGTAGCACACTGTTTAGCCTCCATGTATTTGTGTTTTTTACAGTTTTTTTTCCTGTAATTGATTTCCAATCTCATAGCGTTGTGGTCAGAAGAGATGCTTGGTAGGATTTCAGTTTTTTTAAATGTTCTGAGGCTTGATTTGTGAGCCAAAAAGTGATCTATCCTGGAGACTGTTCCATGTGCAATTGAGAAGAAAGTGTATTCTGCCACTTTGGGGTGGAATGTTCTATAAATATCAATTAGATCTATGTGGTTTATTGTGTCATTTAAAGCTTGTGTTTCCTTATTTATTTTCTGTTTGGATGATCTGTCCATTAGTGTAAGTGGGGTGTTAAAGTCCCCTACTGTTATTGTGTTCCTGTCGATTTCTCCTTTCATGGTTGTTAGCATTTGCCTCATGTATTGAGGTGCTCCTCTGTTGGGTGCATAAACATTTATAATTGTTATATCTTCTTCTTGGATTGATCCTTTGATCATTATGTAGTGTCCCTCCTTATCTCTGTAATAATCTTTATTTTAAAGTCTATTTTATCTGATGTGAGTATTGCTACTCCAGCTTTCTTTTGATTTCCATTTGCATGGAATATCTGTTTTCATCCCTTCACTTTCATTCTGTATGTGTCCCTAGGTCTGAAGTATGTCTCTTATAGACAGCATATATACGGGTCTTGTTTTTGCATCCATTCATCCAGTCTGTGTCTTTTGGTTAGGTCATTTAATCCATTTACATTCAAGGTTATAATCGATATGTATGTTCCTTATACTGTTTTCTTAATTGTTTTGGGCTTGTTTTTGTGGGTCTTTTTCTTCTTTTAATGTTTCCCACTTAGAGAAGTTTCTTTAGCATTTGTTGTAAAGCTGGTTTGGTGGTGCTGAATTCTCTTAGCTTTTGCTTGTCTGTAAAGGTTTTAATTTCTCCATCGAATCTGAATGAGATACTTGCTGGGTAGAGTAATCTTGGTTGTAGGTTTTTCTCTTTCATCACTTTAAGCATATCCTGCCACTCCCTTTGGCCTGCACAGTTTCTACTGCAAAATCAGCTGATAACCTTATGGAGATTCCTTTGTATGTTGTTTTTTGTTTTTCCCTTGCTGCTTTTAATATTTTTTCTTTGAATTTAATTTTTGTTAGTTTGAGTAATATGTGTCTTGGTGTGTTTTTCCTAGGGTTTATCCTGTATGGGACTCTCTGTGCTTCCTGGACTTGGGTGACTATTTCCATTCCCATGTTAGGGAAGTTTTCCTTTATAATCTCTTAAAATATTTTCTCAGACCCTTTCTTTTTTTCTTCTTCCTCTGGACGTAATTCAAATGTTGACTATTTCCATTCCCATGTTATGGAAGTTTTCCATTATAATCTCTTAAAATATTTTCTCAGACCCTTTCTTTTTTTCTTCTTCTTCTGGACGTAATTCAAATGTTGATGTGTTTAGTGTTGTCCCAGAGGTCTCTGAGATTGTCTTCACTTCTTTTCATTCTTTTTTCTTTATTTTCCTCCTCAGCAGTTATTTCCACCATTTTGTCTTCCTGCTGTATTCATTCTTCTGCCTCAGTTATTCTGCTATTGATTCCTTCTAGTGTATTTTTCATTTCAGTTACTGTGTTGTTCATCTCTGTTTGTTCTTTAAGTTCTTCTAGGTCTTTGTTAAACAATTTTTGTATTTTCTCAGTCTGTGCCTCCATTCTATTTCCAAGATTCTGGATCATCTCTACTCTCATTACTCTGTATTCTTTTTCAGGTATATTGCCTATTTCCTCTTTATTTATTTTGTCTTGTAGGTTTTTACCTTGCTCCTTCATCTGTGACATATTTTTTTGCCATCTCATTTTTTTTTATGAGTGTGATTGTATTCCTGTCATACTGGTTGTTTGGTGTGAGGCTTCCAACACTCGAATTCGTAGGCTATTGGGTAGAGCTGGGTCTTGGTGCTGAGATGAGGAACCCCATGAGACCTCACTCTGATGAATATTCCCTGGGGTCTGAGATTCTGTTAGTGCAGTGGTTTGGACTCGGAGCTCCCACCACAGGAGCTTTGGCCTGACCCCGGGCTCATGGACCAAGATCCCACAAGCTGCTCGCGGTGCCCAAAAAATAAGAATAAATATAACAAAGTAAAAAGTAAAGTTAGACTAGGAAACTAACAGATATGTTTGGAAGAATATAAAAATACAGATGAATCAACAACTGGAAGGTACATCAGTACCACAATAGTAAAAAAGGAGGAGGAGGGAAAAGAAAAAGAAAAAAAAGACGGGGGAGAGAGGTCTTGGCTGTGGAGGGTGGGGCCTAAGCAAAGGCGAGGTTTGGGTGGTGGACGGGGCCAATGCTCAGGACCCCCAGGGCTGGAAGAGGCCCTGGGAGCTGTGGGGAGCTGGCTTTTAGGCCCAAGGAACAGAAGGGGCCAAGGAGTGCCCCCCACCCCTGGTCTCAGAGGGCCGGGAACCTCACCTGGGAGCCCAGCAGGCTTCCTGGGCTCGAGTGGGCAGGGCAAACACCCTCCTCTCCTTTCCCGCTCCTCCAGTCTGGGAGGGCCCCTCCCGCCTGCCTCTCCTGATGTCCCCAGCCTCCCTCCTATGCCCCCAAGGACCCATGCGTCCTGGAGGGGGCTTTGGAGGGGAGGCACCAGCCTGGGAGCTCCGCAGGCTCCGTGGCCCGAGTGGGCCGGGCAATCACCCTCCATCCTCTTCTGCTCTTTCTGGAGGGTCCCTCCCCCCTGCCTCTCCTCATCTCCCCGGCCTCAGGGATGCCGATCCTGTCTACCCTCCTCTTCTCCTCCCCCCTCAGTCCCCCTACATCCTACCGGTTCACTTTGGGGTTCCCCCTGTCTCCTTAGGCATCAGAGTCCCCCACCAGTGGCTGGCAGGCGCCCTCTGAGTTATTTTTTAAATTGAGGAGTAGTTTATGTAAAATAAAATTCACCCTCAGTGCATTTCAGTGATTTTTAGTAATTTTCATTGCATTTTTCTTAAGAGTTCACAGGGTTTTTTTGTTTGTTTTTTTTGCGGTACGTGGGCCTCTCCCGTTGCGGAGCACAGGCTCCGGACGCGCAGGCTCAGTGGCCATGGCTCACGGGCTCAGCTGCTCCGCGGCATGTGGGATCCTCCCGAACCAGGGCACGAACCTGTGTCCCCTGCATCGGCAGGCGGACTCTCAACCACTGCGTGACCTGGGAAGCCCAAGAGTTCACAGTTCTGTGCAACCATCGCTGCTACTTAGTTCCAGAACATTTTTTGTCACTTTGAAAGAAAGCCTGTACCCATTAGCAGTTACTCCCCATGGCTCCTTACAGCTACTAATCTACTTACTGTCTCTGTGGATTTGCTTGTTATGGACATTTCATATAGAGTCATATAACATGTGTGGCCTTTTTTTTTCCCTGATATTTATTTATTTATTTGGTTGCACTAGGTCTTAGTTGCGGGAGGTGGGCTCCTTAATTGCGGCTCCAGGGTTCCTTAGTTGCAGCTCACCAGCTCCTTAGTTGTAGCATGCGAAATCCTAGTTGCAGCATGCATGTGGGATCTAGTTCCCTGACCAGGGATCAAACCCGGGCCCCCTGCATTGGGGCATGGAGTCTTATCCACTGCGCCACCAGGGAAGTCCCTGTGCGGTCTTTTGTATCTGACTTCTTTGACTAAATGTAACATTTTCAAGGTTCATGCATATTGTAGCATTAATCAGTACTTCATTCCTTTTTAGGGGTGAATAATATTCCACTATGGATAAAACCAGGTTTTGTTTTTTAACCATTCATTAGTTGATGGACATTTAGTATTGTTTCCATTTTTTTGCTGTTATAAATAATGCTGCTGTGAACATTTGTGTACAAGTTTTGATGTGGACACGTTTTTGTTTCTATACCTAGGAGTTGTAATTGCTGAATCGTATAGTAATCCTCTCTTTATCTTCTCGAGAAACTGTGAAATTGTTTTCTGAAGTGGTTGCACTATTCTGTATTCCCATCGGCAATGTACAAGTGTTCCAGTTTCTCCACATGCTCACTGACACTTGTTATTGTCTGTGTGTAATGATACCTTGTTAAGGTTTTGATTTGCATTTCTCTGATGATTAGTGATGTTGGGCATCTTTTCATCTTTTCATTTGTGTATCTACTTCGAAGAAATGTCTATTCTAGTCTTTTGCCCATTTTGAATTAGATAATTTGGTTTTTTGTTAAGTTTTAGTTCTTTATATTCTGGTTGTTAATCCCTTACCAGATAATATGATTTCCATGTATTTTTTTCCTATACTGTGGGTTGTGTTTTCACTTTCTTTGAGTAAGTATCCTTTGATGCACAAAAGTTTTTTAATTTTGATGAATTCGAATTTATCTGTTTTTTTACTTTCATTGCTTTTTGCTGTCATATCCAAGAAATCATTGCCAAAACCAGTGTCATAAAGATTTTCCCCTGTGTTTTCTTCTAAGGGTTATGCAGTTTTAGTTTATATATTTAGGTCTTTGATCCATTATGAGATAATTTTTACATATGGTGTAAGGAAAGAGTCTAAAACTTCATTCTTTTGCATGCGGATGTCCAGTTTTCCTAGCAACATTTGTTGAAAAGCTTGTCCTTTCCCTATTGAATGGGTCTTGGCACCCTTATCAAAAATCATTTGACCATACATGAGACCATATATTTCTGTCTTTTCCATTGGTCTGTAAGTCTCTCCTTATGCCAGTACTACACTGTTTTGATTACTGTAGTTTTGTAGTAAGTTTTAAAACCAGGGATTGTGAGTCTTCCAATTTTGTTGTTAAAGATTGTTTTGGCTATTTGATGTCCCTGGAGATCCTGTGGTTTTTAGGATGGGTTTTACTTTTTCTGCTGGCAGTGCCAATGGGATTTAGATAGGGATTGCATTGAATTTGTAGATCACTTTGGATACTATTGTTATCTTAACTCTAAGTCTTCTGATCCAAGAACATGGGATGTTTTTCCATTTATTTATGTCTTTATTTCTTTTCAGCAAATTTTTTGCCTTTTTGGTTAAATTTATGCCTAAGAATCTCATTTTTTTTTTTTTTTAAATAAACTTATTTATTTATTTATTTTTGGCTGCTTTGGGTCGTTGCTGCACGTGGGCTTTCTCTAGTTGTGGCGAGCGGGGGGTACTCTTTGTTGTGGTGTGCGAGCTTTTCATTGCGGCAGCTTCTCCTGTTGTGGAGCACGGGTTCTAGAGCTCAGGCTCGGTAGCTGTGGTGCACGGGCTTAGTTGCTCCGTGGCATGTGGGATCTTTTCAGACCAGGGCTCAAACCTGTGTCCCCTGCATTGGCAGGTGGATTCTTAACCACTGCACCACCAGGAAGGTCCCAAGAATCTCATTCTTTTTGATGTAGTTGTTTCCTTGGCTTTAAGAGTTGTATATAAAGATATACATACATAAATAATGTAGCAAATGTATTTTTCTTTTGAATATGCTAGTAGTGGTTTTTGTTTTGTTTTTTTTGCTTTGCAAAAGTTTATGTAGGCATACTAATGAATCTTTTATCGTACCTGGAATTTTATTTATGGCTAAAAAAATCTTCCCCTTCACTCAAGTTAGAAAGAAATTTATTCATGTTTTCTTCTAGTACTTGTATTGTTTCATGTAAAAAATTGAGGTCTCTAATCCATTTGGATTTATTTATTTATTTATGTGAATGAAATATGGACCCAGTTTTGTCTGTTTCCAAATAATAATCCAGTTGTCCCCAAGTCTTTTATTTATAAAAGACGAACTTTGCCCCAGTGATTTGAGATGCCATCCCTTTGTTTTATTGAATTTTCATAGGTACTTGGGTCTGTTTCCTAAGTGTTTTTATTTGTTCCCCTGGTCTTTGTGTTTATTTTTAAAATATTCATAATTAAGACAAAAAGGTTTAGAATTCCATATTAAGGCTAATTATTTTGAATAGGTGTCTGTTATGCTTCTGATAGGAAATGCATCGTTTTTTTTCCCTCTAATTTTAAGGATATGTAATTTTTACAAATGGAACTTGTTCATTCCATCTTCTGCTTAATGTTTGCTCTTGAATTGGTGGATGGGCCTTTTTTGTAATTGTGAATGAGAGGGGAGGGCACATGGCATAATTGGTTATTTGAAGTTCCATGTTTTCCTAGAAGTCATTCAGCCTTACCTGAGAGCCATATCTGATTCTTTATCATTTTTATTCTTTTCTGCTTATTCATTTTTTACTTTGAAAAGATGGGTAAAAAAATATTATATGTTTTGTTTTGTTTTATCCTGATTACAGTAGATAAATAAACCTTGAATGTTTCAAAACTAAGAAATTGATAATACAGAATTGTGTTTTATATGAACACTTGGTGGCCTCTGCGGTAATGACTTGTGTGTCTAAAAAATTAACTGGGTGTGGGGTGGAGTTAGGTGGGCTACAGGACTCATTTATGTTATTTGGTCCACCAGGTTACTGATACGCTTGTTTACAGTGCATTAATGTTAGGTAAGAATATTTTGTCAACATTATAGTGGGTGTTTACTTTTTTAGAAGTTAATGACATTATTAATATTCTTATAGCAGAAATAAGAAGGATAAAAAGAGAGAAAAAGAAAGGGACCACATCAGTGAAAGAAGAGAGAGAGAACGTTCAGCCTCTACAAGAAAGAGTTGTAATGACAGAGATGGGAAGGAAAAGGTGGAGAAGAACAATACTTCACTTAAAGTAAGAAAGTCGTTCAGTGTTTAGGGTTTGAATAATTAATGTTTGAGATTGTTCTTCTTTATTGCATAGAGGTAATTTTATACTACCAGTGCCTTGTGTGTTTTTGGTGCTATTTGTTAAATTGGTAGTTTTCTAACCTAATTTTTGAAGATAAGAACTAATTAATGTAATGTTTACTAGTGTAAACAATTGCATTCCTTATTTTAGAGAATCACAGAATGGCATACAATAAATTTTAACTATGTACTGGAATAGTTTTACTTGTTGCCATTTTCCTCACTATATTTGTTTTAGCAAATTTGACAGGTGATGTTATCATTGGTTTTGTAATATATACCAAAGTTAGGTTTGTTGAATTAGAATAATTAATGGAAAACCAAATTCCACCAGGTAAGGGTTTTTGTTTTGTTTTCCTCCTTTTTTTTTTTTGATAAAATATTTTAAGTACTTGTGAATTAGGTTAATTCCCTTATTATACTGGTAAGTATATTTGTGTTTGGAGATCAATTATGAGTTCTGAAGCTTTTATTTTACAGTCTTATTTATTCCCATACTGATAGAGGTTTATCATCATTGTAAGTAACATTGATAATATCTCCTGAGCACTTAATACATTCCAGGCTCTGTTCCACATGTTCTCATTTAATTCTCCGTTAAGTTGAGAGCTGAATTTGGACTGTTCTTAAACAGTCTTTGGTAGGAGGAATAGTGATTTCTTTTTCTACATTCCCTTATTTTTGCTTCTTTGGTATCCAGATTACAAATCTGTCCTGGCATCTATGGGAACTGTTTTACTTTCAGCCGATCAGTTCCACCTTTCAAGTCAGTCAGCAACGTTTGTTGAATTCTTTCCTAGAGTTTCTATTATCTCCATAGATTGTCCTATCTTTTATTAGAAGTACAAAGGACATATTGATACGTTTGTATATACTATTTATATGAAGATGTAATGAGAGATAGTACCCAGTTTGACTAATTCACAAAAGATAAAGTTTTAGCCAGAACTAGATGTAGTAGCAGACAACTCTTGAGAAAAATATTAAATGTATACCTAAATATTCATTGTAGGAGAAGGAGCACAATAAAGAACCAGATTCAAGTGTGGGAAAAGAAGTAGATGACAAGGATGCACAAAGGACTGAGGAAAACAAAGTACAGCAAAATGGGAATTGTCAACCAAATGAAGAAAACCTCTCTACCAAAACAGAAGCAGTATAGGACCTACAAATGCACCTCTCAACACACGCTGGAATAGAATCCAAAGCTTTGAATTCTCTCAACAAGATGTTAAACAGTGAAGAAATCCAGTAGAGCATAAAGATATGAGCTAACAGCTTTTTTAGTTGTTAGGTGACTTTGTGGCCATCTTGTTACTGAGTAAGAAAATAAAGCATGGACGTCGTGAAAATAACAGGTGTTACCCAAACTCCTCTACCCAAACTCCTCATCTTCTTTTTTTTTTTTTTTTTTTTTTTTTTTTTTTTTTTTTTTATGCGTTACGCGGGCCTCTCACTGTTGTGGCCTCTCCCGTTGCGGAGGACAGGCTCCGGACGCGCAGGCTCAGCGGCCATGGCTCACGGGCCCAGCCGCTCCGCGGCATGTGGGATCTTCCCAGACCGGGGCACGAACCCGTGTCCCCTGCATCGGCAGGCGGACTCTCAACCACTGCGCCACCAGGGAAGCCCAACTCCTCATCTTCTAAAAGCTGTGCATTTCCATGGTGGCTGACACACTTGTCATGTGGTTTGTTAAGTGTTTGCGAAGAACCATTAAAATAAATGGGACATTAAAGATCTAAATTTGTACTATCCATTAAAGACTGGAGATAAGCATTGGAGGCTCTTTTTAAAAATGCTAGTAACTGATTTTGTATTGTTTTACTTTTTTTTTTTTAATTTCAATATATTACAGATTGATGATGTGCTTGAAATTGGTGCAAATATATACACACCCTTGTAAGTGCGGAGTATGTAAGAAGTTTTAACATTGACTTCACAGGATTTACAGTGATTGTGTTAAATTCTCACTATTGTGCTTTCTTTTGCTCACTGTTTAGGACAGCAGTTTTTCTTTAAAATAGTTTTACAGATTCAAGTTGCTTACATGAGTGGATTAAAAACCAGCTGACAATGCATGCTACTGTTCTTTTTCAAAAGGAAGAACAACTGTGTTGAATACTAATAATATATTAGTATTCAGTGTTCAGAATCATTGGGTCTTCCCACAAAATAACCATTTCTTTTTGAACTCTTTTGACATTTCCAAGCTTATTATGAACAGTATCACAGTGCGTGTCGTCAGTTGTAGGTGGCAAAGGTGCCACTTATAATAAGAAAACTGGGTTTTCAAAATGGGCTATGGGAGCACAAGCTGAAGCTTTAGTGCCTTCTACAATGTGGTATACTGTTTTCTAGAATTTTATATGGACTAGTCATTCTCAATTCATATGGAATTTAGATGGATATTCCATTCCCTCCCATAGAGAAGTGTGAAAGTGGTATGTCAGAAGAGCTTCTTACTTGGTTCACTTAATATGAGAGGGAAGTCTGTTTTCAAGAATGACTTTAGAGCTTAAAACAGCAATGCAGTTTTGGGACCATCAGTTTCATACTGTGATCATTGAAAATGAAGCAGCATGTTCTTATTTTACTTAAAGCAGAACGCTTTAGTTGTCTACATTGGATGGCCTTAATTATTACCTCTCAATCATCTTCTCATAAATGATGTGCAGAAATTGTACTTAAAGGAGAGCATATGAGTTTGTCTTATGTGTAAGGATATGTTTACTTAAGCTTAAAATATAGGTCATCCGACATTGTTAGGCACACTTTTGGCAGAAAGTATGCAAGTAGTAAAATGACAACATTGCTAATATTTTCCCCCAGAACACAACTCATAGTTTCAGAACTCTTTTCATTGTTGTATTTCCAAAAGTTATACCTTTTAATTAGCATGTTATTAAAAAATCAAGTATAATTAGTTTAATGCAGTCTAATACAATCAAATTACTCAGTTGCCTTACCTCATGGGAAGAGTTACTTATAGATTTAAAAAGCTGAGTAGCACATCAGTTACTTGGTTTCAACTTGAGTTTTCTTTTAATGTTAATACTATTGAAATTTAAGTATTTGGTGAAGAATGGAAAGAATTGCCCTTATTGCAAGTAATGAAGCCTGGTTTGATTATGAAGCTGCTTAATTACTCCTCATGTGTTCAGAATTACTGTGTTTTTTTTCCTTTTTTTCACTGTGTACATTAAAATTTTTGAAAATGCTTTACTATGTAAAGTATAGATGGTCATTTTAATCATTCAACCACATACGGTTGGCTGGTAAACAGCTTATTTTGATATAAGAATGCTTGGGTGTATATGGAAAGATTGTGAAGGAGTGTGTGTGTCTTGCATCAAAGCTTCTTATTTATGATATGTAAGTAGAATAGAGCAAATGTTGTTTGAATCTTTGTTATTTTTAGTACTATTTCTCTAATAAAGCTAAGTATTTTAGAGGAAAGTATTTGTTCATGCATTTCAAAACAGCATCTTAGGTTTGTCCTGTTCTTGTTTTAGCTGGCATATAAATTGTTTTGATATGGAGAGTGCATGTTTATGTGGTGTGTAAAGCCATCATTTAAAGTTTGAGTATTTTCTTGTACTCTGGACTCTATTAAATGTTTTTTATGTTGGTAATTAACATAGTTATTTGGTTCCTGCTGCCAGTTATTTTTCTTGATGAGGTTTATTCATCTTTAAAACAGTCATACTAATCTTAACAGACACTGATTTATAAAAATTGGGCATGAATAGGAATACAAGAGGTCCGGAGAAAGTGAAATCATTTTCTTAAACAGGCTTATGGAAGCAAAGCTTTCTAGGGTCTAGAGGTACTGGAGGGAAGGAGGGAGTGTGTGAGTGTGTGTGTGTGTTGTGTGTAAGACAGAGAGAGAGAGACATCTTTTTCTCTTTGTTCACTTTTAAGCGCTGATATGTTTTCTTTTATTTTTTTCTTGTGAGGTATTTTTTTATTTCTTTAAAACTGTCTTTTTCATCCCAGGTAGATATTGTCAGGAAAACTTGAGGTAAGGCCAAGAAGACAGCCATTTTACACTTAATACCTTCTGTAAATTTTCTTTTTCATCTTGATTATATAGCGAGTACATTCTGTTCCTTAAATTGTAGTTGCTATTCAGCATTCTAGACAAATTCTCTCGGTCCTCTTGTTCTTGCTTTTCAGCATTGTGCACTTAACTGGTAATAAAAGATGGTCCTTCATAAGCTAGCCAGTTTCATGTGAGGAAACAAGTATAAAACCCTCAACTTCCACAGCTATCTCATTATTATTTTCCATTGAATCTAATTAACTTATAGTTACGAACACACTAGTCAGCTTGTGATTTTTCTGTTTAGAATCTTTTTTTCCAAGGGGTTCAGTATACGCTGTGTTGATCTTTAGAAGTATCATAGAGACTTAAATTTTGACATGCCTCAATTAAAAGTAAAAACCGGCATTTAGAATCAATTTTTTTTTTTTTGTCAAGAAAATAATTTCTTTTGTGGTATTAGTCATCTTCAGGATGCTCATTCATTCCTATATATAGGTTGCTACCTTTGAAATTAAAAAAAAAACAAAACAACCTTGAGCCAAATCTGGTCTCACCTGAAGATATTATTCAAATTTAAGGATTATAATATATACTAATGGCTTTTAAAAGTTTTTTAAAAACCTATTTGGAATAGTATGATTTGGTTTAAATCTTTAGTAGTTGAATTAGCAGTTAAAATGAATTCTTTTTGAGGGATGCATTAAGTAACATTTCAGTGGGAAATTTCTTATATTTTCATTGGAAGATAGTATCTGGTTTTAACTGGGTAAGTTATGAAGTAGAGCTGTTTCCACAAAGTAATTATGTTCCTTATGTGTTTTAAATATTTTTTTAAAAAAATTCACTGCCTATATACTTAGATGTTCTCATGTTTATTTACTAATGTAATAGTCATTTAAAATTAAATTGTTTATTTTCAAATTTCAGAAGTTAGTGCTCTCAGAGGGCTAAATGATATTTCTGGAAGCAGGAGTCGAGTATAAATGTAATAAAATAATCTTTTAAAATAAAATTCACTTCCCTACTTAAACTTGGGTTTGTGGGTGAATTTGTTTTTCTTAAATACACTTTTATTGGTGATGCTGCCAAAGAGTGGTACATGATTTTAAAAATAAAAGCTAAAGCTGAAGGTAGGTTGGATTTAGTAACTAAATTTCTTTCTATTCCATTTAAGGTACTTTTATAGTTTCTAGCAATTAATTATAATTGTTTATATATAATACATTTCTTAACATACTGTTCTTAAAAGCAGATTTTTAGCCTGTTGCCTGATTTTAAATTTACTTTGTATCTAGCTAACATTTTAATTTTGAGAATTGCCAACTTTTGTAAAACTTCACAAATTTTACCATTAAGATTTGTTTTCCAAGGATTGGAGTAGAATAATAGTTCTCTCCATTCTTGATTAACTTTTGTTTGCTAGATAGATAATTTCTTAACTGTATATGTAAGTTCAAACTCATGAAATTCATGCTGAATTAGAGTTGAAGAGATTGAGTTCCACCTGTTTAAGGTTAGTGGTAGGCAAAAAACTGTTAGGAAACACGCTACAGAATTCTCTGATTTCCACAGAAGGTTACATTTGGGTGTACTGTGTAGTTGTATAGGTAGTTCAATTTAATAGTTAAATATTACTCTCCTTCATCTTAATTAGGTTAATACAGCAGTGCTTATTCTTTACATAATGCTATGGATTATCAAGGGAAGGGTTCAAAATGTAAACAAAAAGGTGCTGCATAGGTGGTGTATATTATGTGAGTAGGACTACTTCCATATGGTACTAGTAAACATTTATCAGATGCTGCTGCTATTGTGTTGCTATATTTTTAATAAAATGAAAATCTTAAAATCTTTCCACTGTTGAGTAGTAATTTCACCGAATTCTAAGACACGTTTTTGCATATTTACAGCTTATTTTTATAACTGAAAGGTTTGGTAACAGCCTCTTTAGGGTTCAGAATTACCACCAAAATAGAGGTTTTTGATCATTGGGTGTACTTCATGTTGTGTGGCAATAACTCTAGTCAGAGCTTTGCATCTCCAGCATTTTGTAGTGTTCCAGTAAGTGATAGCAGCTCTTTGAATCTCCCTTTTGTTTTCAGAATCAACTTCTTACTATGTTATTTGCACAATGAAAATTGCCACCACTTGTCTTTTAACAGCAAGTGGAACGCCTTCTCCAGTATATCAAAAGTATAACTCTCCATTTGGTAAGTGAGCTGTGTACTTGGGGTGGTCATTTAAGTGAGACAGCCTATTTGAAGTGTCTCTGTAAAAGAAAAAAGCATTGGCTATCAGATATGTAAATTCAGAACCCTGTATGACCTGGTGGTTTAGCTGGTGCAGAGATGGTGAGGCTGTCACTGATTTCCCTGTGTAGGCCCTCTGTTTTAGCTGCCTTCTGTGGTTAAACCATGAGCCATTTTGGTTTCCAGATGTGTTGAACTACATGGGGTGAGGATGAGTTGGGGGTGAGAGAGGAGAGATCCTTGCCAATAGTGAGTTTGAACTTCTCCAGGTGTGACCTCCACAGGACTTCCTAAAGGAATGCCAGATTGGAGTAGCAGCCACATTTGACTTCCAGACAAAATGTCTCTTATGTTGTATTATTTTTGTTATGAATGATTTCTAAATAGTAATTGAGTATAATTAGAGTACATTTAGTTTTTATAATGATGATTTTCTTACCTTGGGAAAAATAAGATTCACTGAAAAATAAAGTCTTAAAAATTATGTCACTCTGGGGCTTCCCTGGTGGCGCAGTGGTTGAGAGTCCGCCTGCCAATGCAGGGGACGCGGGTTTGTGTCCCGGTCCGGGAAGATCCCACATGCCGCGGAGCAGCTGGGCCCGTGAGCCGTGGCCGCTGAGCCTGCGCGTCCGGGGCCTGTGCTCCGCAATGGGAGAGGCCACAACAGTGAGAGGCCCGTGTACTGCAAAAAAAAAAAAAAAAAGTATGCCACTCTGTTTAATGTAGTAATAGCCACAGTATGAAAATCAGAGGTGGTAAATGGAATCAGTTATACAGGCATGACTTCTAGTACTGTTTTTCCTTCTACTGAGCTCCAGTCCTTCTGATTAGTGTAGCACCTGACACAAAGAACTCACTGATTATTAGCTATTACATTACTGGATATCTTACCAGCACCATTTATCCTGTTTCAAACAAAACATTCAATTTCCAATACCAGGTCTATGCCTCTGCTCCTTATTGTTTTTCACCAGAACTGACATCTTTTCACTTCAGGCCTTTTTCCAAATTCTATTCAACATAAATTTGTTACTTGATTAAATTCCTTTCAATTGGTCTGTAATTTTGGAATGTCTTTCTTGTTTTAGTATACAGGTCATGCTGGCCTGAGAGAATTGAGTTGGACGTTGTTCCCTCTTGAATTTTCTGAAGAAATTTGTGTCATGTTCACTGTTTCTTTCATAAATATTAGGTGGAGTTCCCCAGGAAAACCAACCTGAGCCTGGAATTTCCTTTTCACGATACAAATTCAACATTAAAAATAGATTTAGGGCTATCCTTGAGTGAGTTTTGGTGTTCTTTGTCTTCTAAGGAATGTGTCCGTTTTATCTAAGTTGTTGAATTTGTCAACATAAAGTTGTTTATGACATTCTCTTATTATTTCAATATACATGAGATCTATAGTGATAGCCTCTCTCATTCCTAATATTGTTAACTTAAGGTCTTTCTCTTTTTATCCTGATGAGTTAGGCTAGAGATTTATCAGCTTTATTTTCTCCAGTAATCAGATTTTGTTTTCATCAGATTTTCTCTTTTTTTCTGCTTTTTATTTCACTGATTTCTACTCATTATTTCTTTCTTCTGCTTTTTTCCACTTAGTTTGCTCTTCCATTTTTCTTCTTCTTAGTGTAAAGTGTGAGCTGGTATCACTGACTTGAGACCTTTTTTTTTTAACCATTTAAAAATTGAAGTACAGTTAATTTACAATGCACTAGTTTCAGACATACATCAGAGTGATTCATTTTATATATTTAAATATATATCTTTTTTAGATTCTTTTCCATTTAGGTTATTACAAGATATTGAGAGAACTTCCCTAATAGAGGTATTTTAGTGCTATAAATTTCCCTCTAAGCATTGCTTTTGCTGCCTTCCAACAAATTTTGATAACGTTGTGTCTTCATTTTCATTCAGTTCAAGACACTTCATGATTTTCCATTTGGCATTGTCTTTGATCCACAGGTTATTTTAAATGTGTGTTACTTGGTATCCAAATATTTGGGAATTTCCAAGATCTTTGTTACTGATTTCTAACTTAATTCCATTGTGGTTAGGAAATAGTTCTTACGGTTTGATTCCTTTTAAATTGTCTAAAACTTGCTTTTTGGCCCACAAATGATACAGCTTCATAAATGTTCCATGTGCACTTGAGAAGAATGTATCTTCTGGCAGTTGTTTGGTGAAAATCTATAATGCCAGTTAGGTCATGTTTGTTGATGGGGGTGTTCAAGTCTTCTATATTCTTTTTTTTTTTTTTTTGCGGTACACAGGCCTCTCACTGTTGTGGCCTCTCCCGTTGTGGAGCACAGGCTCCGGACGCGCAGGCTCAGCGGCCATGGCTCACGGGCCCAGCCGCTCCGCAGCATGTGGGATCTTCCCAGACCGGGGCACGAACCCGTGTCCCCTGCATCGGCAGGCGGACTCTCAACCACTGCACCACCAGGGAAGCCCAAGTCTTCTATATTCTTACTGATTTTCTGTCTGCCATTGCCTGTCATCACTCATTATCTGTCAATTAAGTAGTAAGAGGTCTTGGAATCCCCAACTAGATTGTGGATTTATTTCTCATTTCAGTTCTCTCTGGCTCATATATATTTTGAAGCTGTTATTAGGCTCATAAATGGGGTTGTTATGTTCTCATATTGACATTTTTATCATTATTAATATTACTCTTTTTATTCCTGGTAATATTCTTTGCTTTGAAATATTTTTCTTATATTAATGCTAGCAGTCTAGTTTAAAAATTAAAAAAAAAAACCATTAGCATGGTGTTATCTTCCTTCATCCTTTCACTGTTTTTATATTTAAAGGGTACTTCTTGTGGGCCTCATGTAGTTTGGTCTTGCTTTTTTAAAATCCAGTCTGACGACCTCCGCTTTAGTTGGAGTGTTTAGACCAGTAACATTGAATGTGGTTATGGATTTCATTGGGTTTAAATCTGTCATCTTGCTGTTTATCCTCCATTTATCTCCTCCGTTTTTGTTTGTATTTTCCTCTTGATCTGCCTTCTTTTGGACTCAGTACTGATTATTCCATTTCATCATCTCTGTTGGCTTATTAGCTATAATTCTTTAACTTGTGAGTGGCTTTAGGGTTTACTCTATGTGTGTATTTTCATTTATCACAGTGTACGTGTAAGTTAGTATACCATTTCATGTATAGTGTAAGAACTTTGCAATAATATTCTTTCATTTTCCCACTCTCAGGTTTGTGCTGTTTTTGTCATGCATTTTACTTAAAGCGTGTCAAAATGTCCATAATATGGTGTAATTTTTTTTTCTTTAAACAGTCAATTTTAAAGAGATTTTAAAGAAGAAGAAAAAAGTCTCTTCTGTTTCCCCACAGATTTACAATTTATGGTGCTTTTCATTCCTTTGTGTATATTCATATTTCTTTATTTTTTGGCTGCATTGGGTCTTTGTTGCTGCACGTGGGCTTTGTCTAGTTGTGGTGAGCAGGGGCTACTCTTTGTTCCGGTGCCCGGGCTTTTCATCGTGGTGGTTTCTCTTGTGGAGCACAGGCTCTGCGTGTGTGGGCTTCAGTAGTTGCAGCATGCGGGCTCAGTAGTTGTGGCCTGTGGGCTTAGTTGCTCTGCGACATGTAGGATCTTCCTGGATCAGGGATTGAACCCGTGTACCCTGCATTGGCAGGTGGATTCTTAACCACTGTACCACCAGGGAAGTCCTCATATTTCTACTTGGTACTATTTTCATTCTGACTGAAGACATCCTTTAACATTTCTAATAGTTCAGGCCTGTCAGTGGTGGAATCTTTCACCTTTTGCATGCTGAATTTTATTTCAACTTAATATTTTAAAGATATTTTTGCTGGATATAGACTTCTATGTTGACTTTTTTTTTTTTCCCAGTGCTTTAAAAATGTGGCTCCACTGTCCTTTGGTTTACTTTGTTTCCATCAAGATGCCTGCTATCATTCTGATCATTGTTCCAATATACAGAATGCAGACTTTCTCTTGTGGCCACTTTCAAGATTTTCTCTTCATTCACTGGTTTTAATCCATTTTGATTATGATGTGCCTTGGTGTTGTTTTATTTTTGTTTTATGTGCTTCTGTTTCCTTGAGCTTCTTGGGCCTGTGTATTTTGAGTTTCTTTTAAATTTGGAAAATTTCCAACCATTATTTCTTCAAATACGTTTTCTTTCTCTTCGACACTTTATAGTCTTCAATTACATTTATATTGCCACTTGGAGTCTCACCGCTCACTGACTGATGCTGTGTTCATTTTTTCAACTTTCTTTGTTTCACGTTGGATAGTTCTATTGCTATATCTGAGTTTATTAATATTTTCTTCTGTAGAATCTAATCTGTTCATCTTATCCAGTGTATCTTTTTTAAAAAGGTCTAAGGTGTTTTGCAAATTTATGAGTTCAATTTAAGTCATTTTTGTATCCTCCATGTCTCTATTTTACATGTTAAAATGTAAATGTAATTCAAGCATATAAAATATAACTTGTGAATTTTACCTTTTTTTGGTTCTGAATGTTTTTGGTTCTGAATATCCTATTGATATTCTTTAGCTTTGTTCTGAGATGCTTTTAAGTTACTTGGGAACTGTTTGGAAGGATCAGTTTAGCCATTTATGTAGGGCTAATGTTACCCTACTACTGAAGTGATACTCTTCTGTGCACTTGATGCTCTATGAATTATGCTCTACTCCAACCCCCATCCTGGCCCATGGGAACACCAACAGTTTCCAGTCTGTTTAAGCTTTGGGGATTTTCCCCTTTGATCCTTCCTGGTGTTTATTCCTGAGCCTCGGGTAGTTTCTTCCCATGCATATGCTGACCATTACTCAACTGAAGACACAAACATCCCAGTGTGCAGATCTTCAGAGCTTTTCCTCTGTGCAGCTCTTTAATCCGTACTCTGCTCTTGTGATCTGCGGCTATCTTGTCCTCAGTGGGCTCCCAGCATCTCCTCAACTCAGACCACTGGGTTCTGCCTTGGTTTCCCCTTCTTTTGCTTCAGCCTGTAGACTTCCCTCAGGCAGTAAGCTGGGGGCAATCATAGGGCTCACCTCATATATTGATCAGAGATCACCAGCTCGATCTGATTGTTGTCTGATGTCCAATATCTGAAAACCATTGTTATGTATATTTGTTTTTTTCCAGTGTTTCAAGTGAGATGGTAAACACATTTCTGTGATTCCATCTTGGCCAAAAGTGGACGTCTGCTGTAATAGTTTTCAACCTACATTTTTTGGCTACATACTTTTTGCTGATAATCTATATTATATTACTCTACACACACACACACACACACACACACACACACACAGAGAGAAATGACCAGAGTCTTAGGACTGGTGCAAGTGATGGCTCCTGAAGCTTAAACTTTATTATCTTCATGGTAAATCCATCTTTGGGTCTTAAGAAAAGAGGAAGGACAAGATTCGGCAGGATGGAGGCTTCGGTCCAGCCTGATCAGACTCTTGCCAAGTGCAATATGGCCAATGACAACCAATGAAGGAGGTGGTGTTTACAAGGACTGATTTCTTGATAGATTATAAAAACTCATTTGCTTAAAGATCAGGGAAGCCACTCAGCCGGTAGCTTGGATCCAATGGATCCACCTCTAGATCAGGCAGCTTGGAGTACACATCTCTCAGGAGCCCTCCGTCCAAGAGGTTGCCCGCCTGCATGGGAGAAATCTCACTGTACAGTACCACACAAGCTGAATCTGTGTTGCATACCCTTATCTTTGTTGTCCTAACTTCAAGCTCCTACTAGTTACATGGTGTGAGAGCAAGCTAATATCAGAAATTTGAACAGAGGTTAAACTAAGATACACCCTAGTCAGGAGAATGTGATTATAGGACAAATCACAAAACTAACAATTTAAACATCTTAACTAAACCACAGCTAGCAACTTAGATTGCTGTCAGGTGTAGAGTAGGGTAATATAAGGACAACTAGAATTTGGAAATTATTTAGCTAGTCTGTTGCTCTCTGGGTCCGTGGGCATGTAGGCTGTTCATCAGTTCTTAAGAGCAGTGATGATAAACAGCAATAAATTAATAGCAATAATAAAAGTATTCTCTTTGTTTTCTCTGAAGTAAGAAAGGAATCTGGCAGCTTTTCAAAGAAAGTATGAAATCCAGGGAGGTGGGAGCAGGGCAGCTGTGAGCCTCTGGTGCCTTGGTGAGGGTTAAGAAAAGATGCTTCCTCTGGGTGATGCAACTGCATGGCTGCTTGGCTTGGCAGATGGAGTTCAGTTTGAAGTTCAGGCTCCCTTGTCTCCCGGACTGGGCATCTTCGTGCAATAAACACACTACACAGTTGTCTGTGGGGCACCGGTAGTGGGAGGCGGCTTCAATAATCTCCCCCCTCCAGCCCCAGCCTCTGGCCGGCCTGTTTGACACGGGGAGGGACCGAGAGATGAGTGAGATGTTTATTGGCTTAAAAAAAGATGAAAGCCTAACCATGAAATCCTGAGCCAATATACACATGCTGCAGAGGAAGAAGAATAAAATGTCTCTGGACAAGGCTATTTTAGGGCTTGGAAGGATTTTGGAAACGATTTAGTTCTTGCCTTCCTGCTCTTTTAACAGTTGAAGAATCCCAGGGTTCAAAGGGGAAGTGAGTAGCCCCAGGTCTCACCACTACTAAGTAACAGAGTCTGAACAAGGCTTGAATGCTGTGATTCCAGGCTGTGTTCCTTCCATGACCCACTGACCGACCGTGAGCCATTTCCTTCCAATATTTAACTACCATTTTTATAAATTAAAATTTGGATAGATTTCTTTCCTTTCCAGTGCTGCTTACAATCCATCTTGAAAATACTGATAAAAATATGACTTCTATTATTCAATAGTTACAGGACTTCCAAGCATCATCATTTATAGTACTTGAAAAATACAATTTTCATTTCCATGGAATCATGGCTTCTGGCAGGAATAATTTCATTACTCTTGATGAACCAACCAAGACATCCGCATTAATGTAATTTGTGTTCAAAGATGTCCTAAAAGGCCGATGTAACTTCATTATCAGTACATGACTTTAAAAAGTATTTTATCTAGGAAAACAAATAATGAGCACATCTTCTAACATTAATATGATTTTCCTTTCTTCCAGGTCAGGCGGCAGAAGTTTAATGAGCAATTTAATTGCTTGATGAATCAAATATGTCTCATTTTTGGCTCCAAGGGTTGGGGTAACATTGATTCAGATGAACTATGAGAGTTTTGATTAGGGTATTTTACCTTCAAGGAATAAAACCTACCTTAGAACTCATCTCCACGTCCTCCAAATCCTCTATTGTACCTAACTAACTGCACTCTTATTAATTACTTATCATAATATCCACAAACTTAAGAGATAGATTTCATTTTAGAAATTATTTATTATCATATTCTCATTTTACTCAAGTGGCGGATAACAGGGCTACTATAACAAAGTACCACGAACGGGGTGTCTTAAAACAATAGAAATTCATTCTCTCACAGTTCTGGAGGCTAGAAGTCTGAAATCAAGGGTTTGGCAGGGCTGTGCTCTCTGAAATCTCTGTGGAGAATCTGTTCCGTGCCTATCTTTTTTTTTTTTTTTTTTTTTTTTGTGGTACGCGGGCCTCTCACTGTTGTGGCCTCTCCCGCCGCGGAGCACAGGCTCCGGGCGCACAGGCTCAGCGGCCATGGCTCACGGGCCCAGCCGCTCCGCGGCATGTGGGATCTTCCCGGACCGGGGCACGAACCCGCGTCCCCTGCATCGGCAGGCGGACTCTCAACCACTGCGCCACCAGGGAAGCCCCCGTGCCTATCTTTTAGCTTCTGGTGCTGCTGGCAATCTTTGGTGTTCCTTGGCTCATAGATATCAGTCAGTCTCTGCCTCCATTGTCCCATGACATTCTCCCTGTATGTATCCCTGTGTCTCTCCTATTTTTTTTTAACTTTTTATTTTATATTGGAGCATAGTTGATTAACAGCGTTGTGATAGTTTCAGGTGTACAGCAAAGTGATTCAGTTATACATGTAACTATTCTTTTCCAAATTCTTTTCCCATTTAGCTTGTTACATAATACTGAGCAGAGTTCCCTGTGCTATACAGCAGGTCCTTGTTGGTTATCTATTTTAAATATAGCAGTGTGTACATGTCAATCCCAAGCTCCCTAACTATCCCTCCCCCCCACCCTTCCCCCCTGGTAACCCTAAGTTCGTTTTCTAAGTCTGTGAGTCTGTTTCTGTTTTGTAAATAAGTTTATTTGTATCATTTCTTTTTAGATTCCACATATAAGCCATATCGTACGATATTTCTCTTTCTCTGACTTACTTCACTCCTGTTCTTACAAGGACATCAGTTATACTGGATTAAGGGCCCTTCCTATTCCAGTATGACCTCATCATAGCTAATTACATCTGCAACAACCCTATTTCTAACTGAGGTCATGTTCACAGGTACCCGGGGTTAGGACTTGAATATATCTTTTTGGGGACACAATTCTACCCACCACAGCATGCAGCCCTACTACTTCTATGAACACCAAAACACTTCAGGCAGTCATTAATTACCCCACCATTTTGGGGAGCTTTTTGAATTAGGTGAAAGTGGGGTGCAGGGAATCATCATTTACACAAACCATTCTTGTCCTCTCAGAGCTTATAGTCTCATGGCAAAACTGATGATAAGCAAGTCAACTGGTAGGTATTCATTAGAAAAAATGACTATGTGTAGAACACGCTTTACATAGTGTGGTCAGAAGAGGCCTTTCTGAGGTTGTGATATTTATACTGAGACGTGAAGGATGACAATGGGCCAGGCATGGGAACGATAAGGAGAAGAATGTTCCAGGTGGAGGGAATAGCAAATACTCTGAGGTGGGAAAAGAGCTCAACACTTACCAGGGACTGAAGGGAAAAAGAGGGGAAGGTGATAGAAGATGAAATCAAAGAGGTGGCAGGAGCCATGACCTGCTGGGTTATAAGTGGCTTCTAAACTTGTTTGACTGCAACCCTACAGCTAAGAAATATGGGTCCAGAGATGCATATATACACACCTGGATGGAGAAAACAGAAGCTAGTGGGCAGTAGTTAGGTTTCAGTTACAGTTTGGAGATACCATCTCAGGATGCTAAGGTATCATGTGTGGGAGGGTGAAGGAATGATGCTCAGCATTTTGGCTCAAGCAGTTGGGTTAAAGGCAGTGCCGGTAAGTGCAATGGTGAAGCCTGGGGAAGGAAAAGGATTTTGACGGAGTGGGAGGGGCTGAAAAGAGACAGTTTAGTGTTTGACATGTTCAATTTCAGACACCTATAAGTCACGCAAGTGGATGTGTCTCCTAGTGGATACGTCTCTAAAGCTCAGAGACAAGAGGGGCAGGGTAACCTGAGACGAAGTGAAGGAGTGGCATGGTCATATATACACTACCAAATGTAAAAGAGATAGCTAGTGGGAAGCAGCCACATAACACAGGGAGATCAGCTCGGTGCTTTGTGACCACCTAGAGGGATGGGATAGGGAGGGAGGGAGGGAGGGAGGGAGGGAGACACAAGCGGGAAGAGATATGGGAACATATGTATATGTATAACTGATTCACTTTGTTATACAGCAGAAACTAACACAACAATGTAAAGCAATTATACTCCAATAAAGGTGTTAAAAAAATTAAAAAAGAAAGCTGCTAAATGCAAGCCAATATCTTCCTTTGGGAAGAGCCATCAAAGGCAATTCTGAATATCCTGGACTCTAGCCTTATTTGCTTCAAGTACCTGATGGAGCCATACGATTTTTGCATATTTATTTAAAAGCCAACAGTAATAAAGTAGATCACAGTCATTGTTCCTGTTTGGCAGGTCTCCACTGAGTTAGCATTAGAGAGGGAAGTGCATATAGTAACTGAGTCCTTGCTTGGGTATTTAACAAAACTCGGATCCACTGGGTTGGAAGAGGGGCTGTAGGTGGGAAGGAGGTGGAACGAGGTGTATGGGGAAGGAGGTGGGAGTGTGATTTTAACACACTTCCCTGGCGATTCCTATGCACATTAGAATTTGAGAACAATTTCTGTATGCTAGAAAGAGAGTTGTTATTCATATTAGATCACCAAAACCAGAATTTACTCAATCGCCTGTTACCGCTAAGTGAGGCTGACGCGCGGAGCATGATGTAGGTGAAGCAGATCTTACTGAGGAAAAGGGCTGCCTCTGCTCTTTCAACTCTGAGTTTCTAAAATGTTTTGAACCATGGGAAATTGGCACAAATAGACCTCAGGGTATAGTAATATATAGAAAGAAGATATAGTAATAACAAATTACATTTTCAACCTAAAAACAGAGCTTATTTAAGAGAAGTCTGTTCATAAAGTAGTTTTTTGAAATGTGTGAATTAGCCATTAAGGGTTTTGTTTTGTGAAGGCAGACGTGTGTGTGTGTGTGTGTGTGTGTGTGTATTTTGCTAAGGTTTTCTAGAAGACAGACAATCCTGCCTCTGCCTGAGCCACCAGTGCGTCCCACTGGCTCCCTGCCACCTCCTCAGGGCTGTCCTCCGCAGCCGCGGCGGCTGAACATGTTGGGGACTGCACCACCACTCACAGGCCAGTCTGCAATCTTCTGGCAGAGGTCAGGAAGGTGGCTTGAGGAAGGGTGCCCTTTTCTGGGTCTCACGAAGGGTCTGTATGGGCCGGCGGTGCCGCCCGATGGACCTCTGCCACCAGAGCCTCAGAGCCACTTCCCTGCAACGACAGCCTTGGTCTCGGTGAAGCAGGAACTCAGAGAAACTTCTTTATCGGGGTTTGGCAGGCTCTCTGCGGGGACTTGGCTCAAATCCCCAGTCTGTGTGTACCCCCTGCTTTCTGGTGACTTTGGTGAGCCTCTGACCTTCCTCCTCAAGGTTGACTGGAATCAGCTTCTCCGCCTAAGTGTGTAGCCTCAGTTTGGCCCTGTACTCGCCAATTCACTAGCCTTGTCCTTGTGCCCATTTTGTTCAAGAAAGTCCAATTACACTCATGGTTTTGTGAGTTCAGAAATGCTACTGAAGGTCTAAGGAGTGGGGATTCCCTGGCGGTCCAGTGGTTAGAACTCAGTACTTTCATTGCCGGGGCACGGGTTCAATCCCTGGGTGGGGAGCTAAGATCTCACAAACTGTGTGGCACGGCCCCCCAAAAAAGGTCGAAGGAGTTATAGTTCCACACACTGGTACCATGACGGTTTAGTACCGCACTGGTTTCCCCTCCCTTCTGGCTCCACTGTAGCCCAGAAGTCCACGATCCTGACGTTTGACCCTTCCTCTGCTGCAGTATGCAGACCACTACTCTACCTCACGAGTACACTTCTGTTAGGCCTACCTTCCTTAGTCAACCTTGACGCTCTGGTGAATAAAAATATTTAAAAAATAAATATGTGTATTTTAAATTGTGGTTTCATTACTTCCTTTTGAATAGGTAATACATTCATATGTTTCAAAATTCAAAGGTGACAAAAGCATACAGGTTCCCTCCTCAGAGGCAAACAGTGTAATTAGCTTCTTATGTATCCTTCCAGAGATATTTTATTTATATGCAAGTAAATTAATTTGCATTCATTTTCTCCCCTTTTAATACAATTAGTAGCTTACCATACACAGAGCTCTGAACTTTGCTTTTTTCACTGAATATTAGAGTGAAACATTTCTCTACCCCATTTCTGTCATGGCCTGAAGGTGAGGGAATGTTTCTCATGTAGAGAAAGCATCCAACCTGCTGGGTGTACGCCAGGAGTGGCTGGGTGAGTGGAGCTGTGCCGCAGGTCAGGATGGGGTCTCACAGGTGTGGAGATTCTAAAATTCAAGAGGACTGGCTTGGTTTTCAGAAAGTTCCAAGGAGAAGGTGGGACTTGGCTGGGATCTCAAAGGAACTGGGGAGAGATAAGCCTTTCACTGTCTTCCTCCCAGCCCCCCAGTGATGGAGGCCAGATGATGGAGACCAGCTGGAAGGGAAGAACTTTGATCTTCCCAAGGAGCAGACCAGCCACTTTTCAGGGATTCAGATTCAGGCATTCTCTGGTGAGCTCTGGGTTGGGGCACTTTACATATTTTAGGACTTCAAACCCTTCCTTTCTGGGTTTGAAAAATAAAGGTGGGTGGAGAGACAAGGTATTGCAGGGGTAAGTGGCTAGTGTAAACTAGGGCAACAGGAGCTGCTTCTGGAATTTTCTGCATTTCTCCTGAGGTTCTCTAACCCAAAGTATCTCCTAGAAATCCAGCTTGTAGGCCCGGGATAACTGAGCAGCTGGTCCAATCTAAGACCTCTTCAGAAGTCGTTGAGCCAGTGAGGTCAAAACCACAGAGATTATCATTTAAATAAAAGGAAGCCGGGATCCTTTGCTTTTTCCAGGCTGAATAGCTCTGAAACCCAGCCTGTGCTCTGTCGCGTGTGCATGGTGCCTGTGTGTGTGCGTGTGTGTGTGTGTGTTTGTCCCCGTGCTGAAGGGCTTTTCTGAGGCAGAGCGCAGTTCATGAGCTGAGACTGAGCTGAGCTGAGCTATCCAAATTGGTCTCAGCTGACAGCCCATGTTAGTGGAGGCCGCACTCCCGCTATCCATCTTGTTGTGTTTTTCATTTTCTCTCTGAATTCATTTCTTGAGCTTGGGGCCTCAGAAATAACCAGCTTTTAAAATGACTGAGTGCGCTCTCAGGCCCTGCGGAGCCCAGCCTGCCCGGCTTCGTGCTCCAGCCTAAGCGGCCCCGGGCAGGCAGGGAGCCTCAGGTGAGAGAGGAGGGCCGGCAGGCGGAGGGGAGAGGCGGGGGCAGCTGCTCACACATCACGGCTGCCTCCCAAAGCACTCCTGAGCCATCTCCAGCCGGTCCTTGGGCTTGAAATTGCGGAGCGAAGCCCTGTTGGTGACGGCCGCCTCCCTTGCTCTGGACCGTGGCCCTGGCCCCCGCGGGGACCCGCCAGTCTCTCAGGCAGGCCTGGCCTCGCAGAGGATCCATCTTCCTTAAGATCTTGCCTCCAGTCAGAGCTCATGCTGAGAGAGTCGCAAGAAGGCACAGGTGACCGCAGGGTGTGGTGGCAGTGTGGGGATGGACGCGGAGGGCTTGGGCCCGGGACTGGGAGCATGCAAGGATGGGAAGCGGGGAATTTGTTGACGCTGGAGCCCTCCTGGCCAAGATGTCCGGGCTGGTCCTGACGGGTGGCTGGCTTGCCCTCTGAGACAGGATGAGGGTGGTGGTACAAAGCCACCTGGCAGAGTGCTGAGGCCGGGCGTGGAGCTCAGGGACCGGGCATGTCAGTGTGGATTTACTTGGTGAGGCCTGAGAACCTACCGTCTGCCTTGCTCCGGAGAGAACCGGGCACCTCCCTTCACCCGGGCGACCGGAGTACACTGGCCAGCAGGAGGCGGACATGTTCCGGACGCTGCCACCATTGGCCTCTTTAGTATCAACGGGGATGATAGAATCCCTGGATGGCAGCCACGAAGTGGAGGTAACTAACCTAAGAGAAGGGGAGAGAAGCCAGTGCTGCTTTCTAATGATAGAACTTCAGACCTGACCTTAAGAAAGCTCTCCTGCCGCTACAGCCCATCATCCAGTGGCAGCTCAGACCAGAACCCTTAGCCCATAGCCCTGACCCAGTACTGCCACGCCCTGTTCTGTTTGCGACTGTTCCTCACGGAGGTGAGAAACCTCCGATCCTCACAGCTACTGCCTTGGTTCAGGCCCCGCAGCGGTTCTTGTTCAGGTTATTCCAGGAGCCTCCTGTCTCTCTCCTCCCACTAACTTTTACCTATAGTGAACTTTCTGAACTCAGAGCTGCTTCTGCCACTTCCCAGCATCAAATCTTTCAGCGGCTTCCTATCACCCTCTGAGCAAAGCCCGGGCTGTGGCATGTAAGTGGGGGGCCTCAGCTGGCTCTGCTCCCTGCGCTTCGGCCATCCAGACCCACCAGGCTGCTGTTGGCCTCATACATCTGTCTGCCATGTGCCCGCAGCCTTGAATGTATCTTCCTTCTCTGTCTCGTTGGTCTGATCAACACTCACTCTTCTTTTAAGTCTCAGCTTGAGGAACAGCTTCTCAATGAAACAAACATTCCTAAGGCCCCAGAGAGAACTGGCCACTTCCCTTTTGTGTCCCCACTGTACCCAGCTCATCCCCCTGCCATAGCGAACTTGCTGTGTCCCAAGTCACCAGACCAAGGTACAAAAAGTTACAGTTCCTTTCCTTTACAATGCACACACTTGTAATGCATGTGCGATGTACATAAAATGCATATGTATATTTTCATTGCGAAGGTAAAACCATCTTATACAACATCAAAGTGTTCAACGTGTAAAGTGAAAGTCTCTCTCTCCTCTTGTAAACCACTGTTGCTAGTGTGGAGGCATCCTTCTAGATCTTATCCCATATACATGCAAAGTTCATGTAATCAGCCTCCAGAGCCCCCATCTGCTGGATTGGGAAAAGCTCATTCCACGTCCCACCTCTTCTCCAGCGTTAAGCTTTGTGAGTCTGATGGTGTCACAGGCTTGCAGAGAAAACACTGACGCCTGATTGTTCTTCTAGGGCCCCTGTCCTCTGTTGTTGGTTCTCAGGGTAAAGAGGAAAGAACTGCTCCTTCCCAGTGCTCTGCTCTCCCTAGTTCTTCCATGGCAAAGACCTGTCCTCTGCCCTCTGGAATCAGACCTGAGCCCTTGGGGCTGGAGGGACCTGCCCCACCCTCTGACCACTGCAGTCCACCCTGCACACTGCCACTAGACTCCTCTTTCTTTCTTTCTTTCTTTTTTTTTTTTTGCCGTTGAAACCATGTCCCATGGAGTGGGAGCGCTGAGTCGTAACCACTGGACCGCCAGGGAATTCCCTAGACTCCTCTTTCTAACTCACGTCTCTGATTATGCCTCTCACCTTAAAAGCACCCACTGTCCCTGCCACTGTCTAAACAATACAGTCCCAACCTGGTACTCTGACTTTGTGGCCCTGTGATGGATTGTGTTAACTGTGCATTTTATCTCGCCCTTTCCCATCCCCTTTCTTCTGATTTCATATCCTATTCTATGGAAAGAGGGTGGGAATATAAACCAGGCCTGGCCAACCATGGCACCCCATTTACCAGGGCCCAGTGATTGGCCCAGTAAGAGGCCAGTGTCTTAGACAAGGCCAGAGATTGATCTGCTGATGGTTATTCCCATGACTACCTGGAGGAATTGGGCTTGCAGAGGGAGTAAGTGAGGCTAGGACCCATTGGTGAGCAGCTGAGGGAAGGGGAGAGAGAGAGAAATGGAGGATATCTTTTAGTGCTTGGATCCAGCCATGCCTGAGGCTGTCACCATCTCTGGATGTGCCAGTAATGAGAGTCACTGAATTCCCCTTTTTTTTTGACTCGGCTAATTTGAATTGGGTTTCAATTACTTCCATTGGAAGAATCCTGCCAAATGTAGGCCCCATCCATCTTTCCAACCTATGCTCCTTTTTCCTCCTTTGAATATATATTCTGTGCTGCAGTCAAATTCTGTTCCTTACTAGTTGGTCCCCTTTCCTGCCCTTGCCTTCTCTGCTTGGAATACCATAGGTACCCCATCCCTTCCAATCCCAGTTCTACAAGTCCAAATTCCACTTTCCCTTCAACACCCAATGTAATGGGCCTCCTCCGTGAAAAGTTTCCTCTGATGTTGTCTTAGTCCATGTGGGCTGCTATAACAAAATACCAGACTGGGTATCTTATAAACAACAGAAATTTATTGCTCGCAGTTCTGGAGGCTGGGAAGTCCAAGGTCAAGGTACTAGCATATTTGGGTGAAGGCCTTTGTCCTAATTCATAGCTGGTACCCTTCACTGTGTCCTCACATGGTGGAAGGGGTGAGGGAGCTCTCTGGGGCCTCTTTTTCTTCTCTTTTTTTTTTTTTTGTGGTACGCGGGCCTCTCACTGCCGTGGCCTCTCCCACCGCGGAGCACAGGCTCCAGACGCACAGGTTCAGCGGCCATGGCTCATGGGCCCAGCCGCCCCGCAGCATGAGGGATCCTCCCAGACCGGGGCACAAACCCGCGTCCCCTGCATCGGCAGGCGGACTCTCAACCACTGCGCCACCAGGGAAGCCCTCTGGGGCCTCTTTTATAAAGGCGCTAAGCCCATTCAGGAGCACTCCACCCTCGTGACTTAAGCACCCTCCAAAGGCCTGACCTCCTAATACCATCATGTTTGGAGGGGATAGGATTTCAATATATAAATTTTGGAGGGACACGTGCAGACCACAGCAGATGTTATAATCAAATGGTTAGATACTATTTCTCTCCCTGCATACTGCAGCTCAGCCCCAAACATTCCAAGGTAACAAACACTTTGTGGAGCTCAGGAGGGAGCTGTGGCCTTTCAGGAGGCTGCCCACACAGCCCCGAGTCAAGACAAGCATCACATCATTTATCATAGAAATTGATTTTTCTCCAGCATGTATTACTAAGATATATCCATCTTACTTTGAACTTGAACTTGGAATGTGCTGCAGCAAAAAAAAATCACAATAAGCATTCGGCACCAAGGCCGGTCGACGGCATTGATGCTCAGAAACATAAATTGTTTCATTCGGATCTCAGTGAGGATCAGAATGGCTTGGCAGTTTGCACAAAACTCCCTCAACTATCTCAGCCTTTTCTTGCATTTTATTTGGGAGGAAGCTCAAGAGCCGTAGTCAAGACCTGCCAGGTCTGACCTTTCATTGGCTTGTCCTTCTTTGGGGATTATGGGTTGAACTCAATTTCAAAACAAACCAAACCGGCCCAGTTTTTTTTAACACCTTTACTGGAGTATAATTGCTTTACAATGGCGTGTTAGTTTCTGCTTTATAACAAAGTGAATCAGCTATACGTATACATATATCCCCATATCCCATCCCTCTTGCGTCTCCCTCCCACCCTCCCTATCCCACCCCTCTAGGTGGTCACAAAGCACCGAGCTGATCTCCCTGTGCTATGCGGCTGCTTCCCATTAGCTATCTGTTTTACGTTTGGTAGTGTATATATGTCCATGCCAGTCTCTCACTTCATCCCAGCTTACCCTTCTCCCTCCCCGTGTCCTCAGGTCCATTCTCTACATCTTGCACTCTGGACTCTGAATCTAGCCCAATTTTACCAGCTGTACGATTGGAGGATTGGATTCTGTGAACCCAGAATGCTCCAGGTTAGATACAACTTAGTAGTTGCTAAGGACATGCTCTGGTCTGGACAACATTCTCCCTGCTCCCCGTTCATTCCAGAACATGAATGTATTCCCATTAGTTAAGTTCTTATTCTAACGTCACCAGCACATAGGTCCCTTCACTCTCTTCTGTTTATGCTATAGTGATCTCACAACATCTACATACCACGAGAGCCCTGTCAGACAATGTTGTAATTTTTATTTTCAACTGCCATGCATATTTTAAAGAACTCAAGAGGAGAATAGTAGTGTATTATATTTACCAGATATTTACCATTTTGTTTCTCTTCTTTTGTTCCTGAAGATCCAAGTTTCCTTCTCATGTTATTTCCCCGCTACCTGAGGAACTTCATTTAGAGCAGGTCTAAATGAATTCTTTTAGTTTTTCTTCATCTGAGAATGTCTTTTATCTCGAGCGATATTATCCTGGATGTAGAATTCTCCTCATAGTTCTTTCCTCTCAGCCTTAAAAATATTGCACTCTCTCTCTCTCTCTCTCTCTCTTTGCCTCTAGGGCTTCTGAGGGGAAACCTGTAGTTATTCAGATTTCTTTTCCCTACAAGTAGTGCATCATTTCTTTCCTTATAGTTTTCAAGATTTTTTCTTTGTTTTCAGTTTTTCAGAGTTTGATTATGCTGTGTGTCTGGACGTGGATTTCTTTGGGTTTATCCCATTGGAGTTGCTGAGCTTCTTGAATAATTAGGTTTGTATCTTTCACGAAAGTCAGCAAGTTTTCAGCCATTATTTCTTCAAATACTTTTTCTATGCCACACCCTTCCTTTTTCCTCTCCTCCTGGGACTCTGATGATGTGACTGTTAGGCATTTTGGTATTGTCCCACAGGTATCTGAAGTAGTACGTAGATTCATTCTTTTTGATCTTTTTTTCTCTTTGTTGCTCAAATTGTATAATATTTATTGATATATCTTTATGCTCACTGACTCTTCTGTCATCTCCATTCTACTATTAAGCTGCTTCAGTGAGGTTTTTTTTTTTGTTTTGAAGTTTCCCATTTGGCTCTTCTTTCTATCTTCTGTTCCTTTGCTGACACTTTCTGTCTTTCTGTTCATTTCAAGAATGTTCACGCTTACTTGGTGGAGGAAGTTTATAAGAGCTGCTTTAAAGTCTGTTTTAAAAAAATTGAGGTATAGTTGTTGTACAATATTATATGTTTCAGATGTACAACATAGTGACTCACAATTTTTAAAGTTTTATTCCATTTATAGTTGTTATAAAATATTGGCTATAATTCCCTGTGCTGTACAATAAATCTTTGTAGCTTATTTATTTTATACATAGTAGCTTGTACCTCTTAATCCTCTACCCCAATCTTTCCACTTCCCCCTTCCCTCTCCCCACTGGTAACCACTAGTTTGTTCTCTGTATCTGTAAGTCTATTTCTTTTTTGCTATATTCACTAGTTTGTTTTATTTTTTAGATTCCACATGTAAGCGATATCATACAGTATTTGTTTTTCTCTGTCTGACTTATTTCATGCAGCATAATACCTTCTAAAATCTATCTATGTTGCTGCAAATGGTAAGATTTCATTTTTTTAATGGCTGAGTAGTATTCCATTATATATGTACCACATCTTCTTTGTCCATTCATCTGTTGATGGACACTTAGGTTGCTTCCATATCTTGACAATTGTAAATAACGCTGCTATGAACATTGGGGTGCAATAGCTGCCTTAAGGTCTTAATCAGATAATTCCAACATCTATGTCACCTCTGTGTTAACATCTGTTCCTTATCTTTTCCCATGGAAGTTGAGATTTTCCTGGTTGTTCATCTTCCAAGTGATTTTGGATTGCATATTAGACATTTTGACTTTTATGTTTTGTGACTTTGGGTGTTGTTTAAATTCTGTGGAGTATGTTGGTATTTTCTTTTAGAAGGCAACTGGTCCATTTGAGTTCAGGCTGCAAGTTCTTTTTTTTTTTCTTTTTTTTGCGGTACGCGGGCCTCTCACTGTTGTGGCCTCTCCCACCGCGGAGCACAGGCTCTGGATGTGCAGGCTCAGCGGCCATGGCTCACGGGCCCAGCCGCTCCGCGGCATGTGGGATCTTCCCGGACCGGGGCACGAACCCGTGTCCCCTGCATCAGCAGGCAGACTCTCAACCACTGCGCCACCAGGGGAGCCCCAGGCTGCAACTTCTTAACCAGCTTTTTGTGGGGTGTTGTTTCAATGTCAGTTCTTTTTCAAAGACCTTGCAGTGCTATTCAGACCTGTCCCGTGTGTGCCACCAGGTTGACACTTGGGTGGTGGTTTATCTCTTAGTACAGCTCTCAAAGTTGTTATGCTGGTTAGGATTATGTCTGTGCACGTGCAGCTTGGCAGTGAGCCCAGGGGTTTATCAACAACTTTATGGGACTGATTTTCCAAGCTCCTTTCTCTCTGTGATTTCTTTACACATTCAAGTCGCTGGGAGTCTTCTTTTTGGTACTTACCCCAGAAAGCTGCAGCTTTATTTACCCTGCTCTGCTGTGCTCTCCCACATTTGTGTTTGCCTTCGGGACCAAGTGCTGGGAGGACAGAGAGAGAAAAAAGCAATGGGATTTGTTCCATTCTTTGGGGAATACAGCTCCTCTGATCAGAGGAGAAAGTTTCCCTCCCTCAGTGTTTCACACATCTGTGGCCCCTTTTGCTAGTACTGTTACTACCAGGAGACCCGTTTACCGCTCCTGGAGCCAGAGCTGGAGGGTTTCTCCCACAGCTGTCTGTCTGCGTGGAAGGTTGCTTGTGGCTCCTCCCTGCCTACTCTCCCCTGTAACCCCTGAGCCCAGGCAAGAGTACACTGGAGTTTGAAAAATGGTAAATTGGTTCAGGGGCACTTCAAATGCTGATCTTCCTTAATCCTCCTGCTACTTTATTTTTAGAATCCTTAAATCACTGCTCCTTGTATTCTGTTCAGATTTTCCAACTGCATTTAGTAGGGGAGAGAGAGGGGTGGACTTGCTGACTCCATTTCCCCCTGAACTGCAACCCTACTACTCAGAAATAAACATTGTTAACATTTTGATGTCTTTTCTTCCACTATATATTTTTTTGTGAACACATACAACTGGAATCACACCCTGTGTACAGTTTAGCAGTTTACTTTGTTCAGTATCATTATGAGAATTTCCCCCAATATTATTAAAATACAAGTACAATATTTAAACCTGATTTTAAAGTGTTATATATTTATTGTTGAAATGTTGAAAAAGGGAGAGAAATCATAAGCAATAAAACAAAAGGATGTGTCATCCCACCACTCAGAAATAACTCAACATTTTGATGTATACATTTCCAGTCTTCTAAATATTTTATGCATATAAGTTACCGTGCATACTACTTTGAAACTTGTTTTTTTAACTTGACACATTTTGAATATTTTCTATACTATTTAATAATCTTCTACAGCACATTTTAAAAGGCTACATTGTAATCCATCACATGAATGTACCAGAATATATTTAAAGAATCAGAAATTGTTGTAAATTTAAGTTGCTCATAATTTTTCTTTTTGCAGGGAAAATTTAATCAACATTTTTAGCATTCATAGAAGTGACTCTTTTTGTACACCTGTACTTTTATTCTTATGATAAATCCTAGCATACAATTGCTGGGACAAAGACATTTTATACTTATTCGCAGTTGCCTTTGAAAAAGATTACCTATTTAGACTGTTAACATATCCCTGCACTTAGGCCAAATTAGGTATCATAATTTAAAATATAAATTCTAATTGGATAGATTAACATAGGCCAGTAAAAATTCCATTTAATGACTATTTTATGTGTACTGCTGAAAATATTTTATGATTGAATAATACTTCACAATGTGGATGGAACACTCCTTTATTGGTGGAACTCTTTTGTTGTTGTTTTTTCATAATTCTGCCACAATCTATGCCTCTATCTTTTTCTATCTACTGCCATATATCTCTGTAGGTATCTATGCATCTATCTATGTATCTGTCTATGTAACTATTAATCATCTATCTAGCATAATTTTTCCCACAACTCTATTTCTTTACTATAGATTTGTAGATGGGGTGACTGGGTCAAAGATTATTAACCTTCTTCCTTTTGCAAATATATATATATATATATATATATATATATATATATATATATATATATCTTGCTTTTGGACCAAGACTGAAGAAACAGGTGTGCTTTCTTCATAATCTTTTCCCCTTTTGCTGAAAGGATCCAACTGATCATGAGGCCCTAGGGGATGTGAAGAACCACGGGAGGGAAAGAGTCTGGATTCCTTAATCACTGCATGGAGGAGAGCCACCTGTGCACTAGGAACACTGGGTTATACTCTTACATGGATAGGATACACTGTTAGGTGAAGGCACTGAAATTTGGTGATTTATTCTTCAGAAATAATCATTGTTAACATTTTGGTGTGTTTTTTCTTTTTTCTTTTTCCTACGCATTTTTTCTCTTTAGTTTAGATCAGGGAATGAATATTTTTTAAGGCAATTGGTATGTACTACCAAAAAGCTTTACAGAAATCTTGGTTTAATTTATACTCAAGCAATCAGTATATGGGAATGGCTTCCTTTGCATTGTTTGTTTGTAGTTACTGTATTCTTATGAATATTCTTGTAACAGCCTACTGTAAAAAAAAACCCTCTAGGCTATGTTACAACCTGTTAGACATCTTATTTCCCTTATCAAATTATAAAGTTTTGAGACTTAATGTTTGAATGTCCTTGAACACCATAATAAACTGATAAATATTTGTTGAATGACTTCTAAGCCCAATTCTCAGAATACTTACCAAAATTTATTTGAACTTTGACACAATTTGGTTCTGCATTAGCAAATCCTACTTGGGTTAGTTTACTTTCAGACCAATAGATTTCTTTTGCCAGTCTTTCTAAGTCATCTTTCAAAGGCTTGTCATTGATCCCATAATTTTATGACACATCATTTCAGAGTCAAGACTGTTCTGCAGTGTTCTGAGTTCATCTGGCTTCTCATCCTCAGGTTGACCTCTGCTCCAGTCCTTTCCCCATTCATTTGTTCACTTAATCATTCATCAGATATTTATCCAGCACCTACTATGTGTCAAAACCTACTGTGTGCTAATGTTTGGGTTATGGCAAAGAACAAAACAAAGATTTCTTTCCCCATGGATCTTATATTTAGTGGGGGAGATAGACATTAAACAATAAACACAATAATAAATTATAACATGTTAGAAGATATGGAAAAAAGACAAAGAAAAGCAGGGTAAGAGGAATAGGAAGAGAACATACTGTATAGCACAGGAAACTCTATTTAATGCACTGTGGTGACCTAAATGGGAAGGAAATCCAAAAAACAGGGGATATATGTATATGTATAGCTGATTCATTTTGCTGTACAGTAGAAACTAATACAACACTGGGACTTCCCTGGTTGTCCAGTGGTTAAGAATCCGCCTTCCAATGCAGGGGACGTGGGGTTGATCCCTCGTTGGGGAACTAAGATCCCACATGCCGCGTGGCAACTAAGCCTGTGCGCTGCAACTACCGAGCCCACGAGCTCTGCAATCCAAGCGCCACAACTAGAGAGAAGCCTGTGCACCACAACAAAGAGCCCACACCTGCAAGGAAAGATTCCTCATGCTGCAGTGAAGATCCCGCGTGCCGCAACTAAGACCCAACACAGCCAAATAAATTAAAAAAAAAAAACAACTAAGACAACATTGTAAAGCAACTATACTTCAATAAAAGTTAATTAAAAAGAAAGAGGAATAGGAAGTGCCTTGGGAGGGTTGCAGTTTGAAACACAGTGGTCAGGGTATAAGCCTCATGGAGAGAGACAATTAGACAAAGAAGGAGGTAAGGATGTCTGGGGGATGGATCACTGCAGACAGAGGGAATGGCTGGGAGGAGCCCTGAGGCAGGCCTGTGTTGGTGTGTCGAAGGCTGTGTTGAAGGTTGGTGCGTTGAAGGCAAGGAGGCCACAATGGCTGCAGCAGGGTGGGCGGGGATGTGAGGCAGGACTACAGTGAAGAACAGGAGTGAACGGGAAGAAGAGGAGTCATGATCTGACTGAAGTTTTATAAGGACTGTGCTGACCACCATGTGGAGAGTAGGTGTAGACTGGCAAGAAGAAAAGCAGAGGACCGGGTGGGAGACTACTTCAAGTCTAGATGATGGTAGCTTGGATCAGAGGGTAGCAGTGGTTATAGGAAAGGAAGTAAGGATTTGTTTTTTTTTTGGCTGTGCCACGTAGCTTGCGGGATCTTTGCTCCCTCCACCAGGCATCGAACCAGGGCCCATGGCAGTGAAAGCCTGGAGTCCTAACCCCTGGACGACCAGGGAACTGCTGGAAGTAAGATTTTAGATGCATTTGGAATATAGAACCAATAGGAATTTTTGACAGACTGGATCTGGGGATGGGTGGTGAGAGAAAGGTTCCACAGTGCGGATAGAGAGAACTTTCTAAGATGTAAATGACTTAAACCCTAGCTCTCCCTCATTCACTATGAAAAAACGTCAAGCGAAATACAACTTTAACAAAAACATACTGGGCTCTCCGTGGCTAGTTTCGTCTCTCACACTTTTGCATTTTCTTTTCTTTTTTTTTATTGGAGTATAATTGCTTTACAATGGTGTGTTAGTTTCTGCTTTATAACAAAGTAAATCAGTTATACATATACATATGTTCCCATATCTCTTCCCTCTTGCATCTCCCTCCCTCCCACCCTCCCTATCCCACCCCTCCAGAAGGTTACAAATCACTGAGCTGATCTCCCTGTGCTATGCGGCTGCTTCCCACTAGCTATCTACCTTACGTTTGGTAGTGTATATATGTCCATGCCTCTCTCTTGCTTTGTCACAGCTTACCCTTCCCCCTCCCCATATCCTCAAGTCCATTCTCTAGTAGGTCTGTGTCTTTATTCCTGTCTTACCCCTTGGTTCTTCATGACATTTTTTTCCCTTAAATTCCATATATATGTGTTAGCATACAGTATTTGTCTTTCTCTTTCTGACTTTCTTCACTCTGTATGACAGACTCTAGGTTTATCTACCTCATTACAAATAGCTCAATTTCGTTTCTTCTTATGGCTCAGTAATATTCCATTGTATATATGTGCCACATCTTCTTTATCCATTCATCTGATGATGGGCACTTAGGTTGTTTCCATCTCCGGGCTATTGTAAATAGAGCTGCAATGAACATTTTGGTACATGACTCTTTTTGAATTACGGTTTTCTCAGGGTATATGCCCAGTAGTGGGATTGCTGGGTCATATGGTAGTTCTATTTTTAGTTTTTTAAGGAACCTACATACTGTTCTCCATAGTGGCTGTACCAATTCACATTCCCACCAGCAGTGCAGGAGTGTTCCCTTTTCTCCACACCCTCTCCAGCATTTATTGTTTCTAGATTTTTTGATGATGGCCATTCTGACTGGTGTGAGATGATATCTCATTGTAGTTTTGATTTGCATTTCTCTAATGATTAATGAAGTTGAGCATTCTTTCATGTGTTTGTTGGCAGTCTGTATATCTTCTTTGGAGAAATGTCTATTTAGGTCTTCTGCCCATTTTTGGATTGGTTTGTTTGTTTTTTTGTTATGGAGCTGCACGAGCTGCTTGTAAATTTTGGAAATTAATCCTTTGTCAGTTGCTTCATTTGCAAATATTTTCTCCCATTCTGAGGGTTGTCTTTTGGTCTTGTTTATGGTTTCCTTTGCTGTGCAAAAGCTTTGAAGTTTCATTAGGTCCCACTTGTTTATTTTTATTTCCACTTCTCTAGGACGTGGGTCAGAAAGGACCTTGCTGTGATTTATGTCATAGAGTGTTCTGCCTATGGTTTCCTCTAAGAGTTTGATAGTTTCTGGCCTTACATTTAGGTCTTTAATCCATTTTGAGCTTATTTTTGTGTATGGTGTTAGGGAGTGATCTAATCTCATACTTTTACATGTACTTGTCCAGTTTTCCCAGCACCACTTATTGAAGAGGCTGTCCTTTCTCCACTGTACAGTCCTGCCTCCTTTATCAAATGTAAGGTGACCATATGTGTGTGGGTTTATCTCTGGGCTTTCTATCCTGTTCCATTGATCTTTCTGTTTTTGTGCCAGTACCATACTGTTTTGATTACTGTAGCTTTGTAGTATAGTCTGAAGTCAGGGAGCCTGATTCCTCCAGCTCCGTTTTTCGTTCTCAAGATTGCTTTGGCTATTCGGGGTCTTCTGTGTTTCCATACAAATTGTGAAATATTTGGTTCTAGTTCTGTGAAAGATGCCAGTGGTAGTTTGATAGGGATTGCATTGAATCTGTAGATTGCTTTGGGTAGTAGAGTCATTTTCACAATGTTGATTCTTCCAATCCAAGAACATGGTATATCTCTCCATCTATTTGTATCATCTTTCATTTCTTTCATCAGTGTCTTATAATTTTCTGCATACAGGTCTTTTGTCTCCTTAGGTAGGTTTTTTCCTAGAGATTTTATTCTTTTTGTTGCAATGGTAAATGGGAGTGTTTTCTTGATTTCACTTTCAGATTTTTCATCATTAGTGTATGGGAATGCCAGAGCTTTCTGTGCATTAATTTTGTATCCTGCTACTTTACCAAATTCATTGATTAGCTCTAGTAGTTTTCTGGTAGCATCTTTAGGATTCTCTATGTATAGTGTCATGTCATCTGTGAACAGTGACAGCTTTACTTCTTCTTTTCCGATTTGGATTCCTTGTATTTCCTTTTCTTCTCTGATTGCTATGGCTAAAACTTCCAGAACTATGTTGAATAAGAGTGGTGAGAGTGGGCAACCTTGTCTTGTTCCTGATATTAGTGGTAATGCTTTCAGTTTTTCACCATTGAGGACAATGTTGGCTGTGGGTTTGTCATATATGGCCTCTATTATGTTGAGGAAAGTTCCCTCTATGCCTACTTTCTGCAGAGTTTTTATCATAAATGGGTGTTGAATTTTGTCAAAAGCTTTCTCTGCATCTATTGAGATGATCATATGGTTTTTCTCCTTCAATTTGTTAATATGGTGTATCACGTTGATTGATTTGCATATACTGAAGAATTCTTGCATTCCTGGAATAAACCCCACTTGATCATGGTGTATGATCCTTTTAATGTGCTGTTGGATTCTGTTTGCTAGTATTTTGTTGAGGATTTTTGCATCTATGTTCATCAGTGATATTGGTCTGTAGTTTTCTTTCTTTGTGACATCCTTGTCTGGTTTTGGTATCATGGTGATGGTGGCCTCATAGAATGAGTTTGGGAGTGTTCCTTCCTCTGCTATATTTTCGAAGAGTTTGAGAAGGATAGGTGTTAGCTCTTCTCTAAATGTTTGATAGAATTCGCCTCTGAAGCCATCTGGTCCTGGGCTTTTGTGTGTTGGAAGATTTTTCATCACAGTTTCAATTTCAGTGCTTGTGATCAGTCCGTTCATATTTTCTATTTCTTCCTGATTCAGTCTTGGCAGGTTGTGTGTTTCTAAGAATTTGTCCATTTCTTCCAGGTTGTCCATTTTATTGGCATAGAGTTGCTTGTAGTAATCTCTCATGATCTTTTGTATTTCTGAAGTGTCAGTTGTTACTTCTCCTTTTTCATTTCTAATTCTATTGATTTGAGTCTTCTCACTTTTTTTCTTGATGAGTCTGGCTAATGGTTTATCAATTTTGTTTATCTTCTCAAAGAACCAGCTTTTAGTTTTATTGATCTTTGCTATCATTTCCTTCATTTCTTTTTCATTTATTTCTGATCTGATTTTTATGATTTCTCTCCTTCTGCTAACTTTGGGGTTTTTTTGTTCTTCTTTCTCTAATTGCTTTAGGTGCAAAGTTAGGTTGTTTATTCGAGATGTTTCCTGTTTCTTAAGGTAGGATTGTATTGTTATAAACTTCCCTCTTAGAACTGCTTTTTCTGCATCCGATAGGTTTTGGGTCGTCGTGTCTCCATTGTCATTTGTTTCTAGGTATTTTTTGATTTCCTCTTTGATTTCTTCAGTGATCACTTCATTATTAAGTAGTGTATTGTTTAGCCTCCATGTGTTTGTATTTTTACAGATCTTTTCCTGTAATTGATATGTAGTCTCATAGCATTGTGGTCAGAAAAGATACTTGCTAAAATTTCAATTTTCTTAAATTTACCAAAGCTTGATTTGTGACCCAAGATATGATCTATCCTGGAGAATGTTCCATGAGCACTGAGAAAAATGTGTATTCTGTTGTTTTTGGATGGAATGTCCTATAAATATCAATTAAGTCCATCTTGTTTAATGAATCATTTAAAGCTTGCGTTTCCTTATTTATTTTCATTTTGGATGATCTGTCCATTGGTGAAAGTGGGGTGTTAAAGTCCCCTACTGATTGTGTTACTGTTGATTTCCCCTTTTATGGCTGTTAGCATTTGCCTTATGTATTATGGTGCTCCTATGTTGGGTGCATAAATATTTACAGTTGTTATATCTTCTTCTTGGATCGATCCCTTGATCATTATGTAGTGTACTTCTTTGTCTCTTCCAATAGTCTTTATTTTAAAGTCTCTTTTGTGTGATATGAGAATTGCTACTCCAGCTTTCTTTTGGTTTCCATTTGCATGAAATATCTTTTTCCATCCCCTTACTTTCAGTCTGTATGTGTCTCTAGGTCTGAAGTGGGTCTCTTGAAGACAGCATATATATGGGTCTTGTTTTTGTATCCATTCAGCCAATTTGTGTCTTTTGGTGGGAGCATTTAGTCCATTTACATTTAAGGTAATTACCAATATGTATGTTCCTATTCCCATTTTCTTAATTGTTTTGGGTTTGTCATTGTAGGTCTTTTCCTTCTCTTGTGTTTCTTGCCTAGAGAAGTTCCTTTAGCATTTGTTGTAAAGCTGGTTTGGTGGTGCTGAATTCTCTCAGCTTTTGCTTGTCTGTAAAGGTTTTAATTTCTCCATCAAATCTGAATGAGATCCTTGCTGGGTAGAGTGATCTTGGTTGCAGGTTTTTCTCTTTCATCACTTTAAATATGTCCTGCCAGTCCCTTCTGTCTTGCAGTGTTTCTGCTGAAAGATCAGCTGTTAACCTTATGGGGATTCCCTTGTGTGTTATTTGTTGTTTTTCCCTTGCTGCTTTTAATATGTTTTCTTTGTATTTAATTTTTGACAGTTTGATTAATATGTGTCTAGGCGTGTTTCTCCTTGGATTTATCCTGTATGGGACTCTCTGTGCTTCCTGGACTTGATTAACTATTTCCTTTCCCATATTAGGGAAGTTTTCAACTATAATCTCTTCAAATATTTTCTCAGTCCCTTTCTTTTTCTCTTCTTCTCCTGGCACCCCTATAATTCGAATGTTGGTGCATTTAATGTTGTCCCAGGGGTCTCTGAGACTGTCCTCAGTTCTTTTCATTCTTTTTTCTTTATTTTGCTCTGCAGTAGTTATTTCCAGTATTTTATCTTCCAGGTTACTTATCCGTTCTTCTGCCTCAGTTATTCTGCTATTGATCCTATCTAGAGTATTTTTAATTTCATTTATTGTGTTGTTCATCATTGTTTGTTTCATCTTTAGTTCTTCTAGGTCCTTGTTAGATGTTTCTTGCATTTTGTCTATTCTATTTCCAAGATTTCGGATCATCTTTACTATCATTATTCTGAATTCTTTTTCAGGTAGACTGCCTATTTCCTCTTCATTTGTTAGGTCTGGTGGGTTTTTATCTTGCTCCTTCATCTGCTGTGTGTTTATTTGTCTTCTCATTTTGCTTATCTTACTGTGTTTGGGGTCTCCTGTTTGCAGGCTGCAAGTTCGTAGTTCCCGTTGTTTTTGGTGTCTGTCCCCAGTGGCTATGATTAGTTCAGTGGGTTGTGTAGGCTTCCTGGTGGAGGGAACTAGTGCCTGTGTTCTGGTGGATGAGGCTGGATCTTGTCTTTCTGGCAGGCAGGTCCACGTCTGGTAGTGTGTTTTGGGGTGTCTGTGGACTTATTATGATTTTAGGCAGCCTCTCTGCTAATGGGTGGGGTTGTGCTCCTGTCTTGCTAGTTGTTTGGCAAAGGGTGTCTAGAACTGTAGCTTGCTGGTCGTTGAGTGAAGCTGGGTGCTGGTGTTGAGATGGAGATCTCTGGGAGATTTTCGCCGTTTGATATTATGTGGATCTGGGAGGTCTCTTGTGGACCAGTGTCCTGAAGTTGGCTCTCCCACCTCAGAGGCATAGCACTGACTCCTGGCTGTAGCACCAAGAGCCTTTCATCCACACGGCTCAGAATAAAAGGGAGAAAAAGTAGAAAGAAAGAATTAGTAGAAGTAGAAAGAAAGAAAGAAAGAAAGAAAGAAAGGAGGGAGAGAGGGAGGAAGGAAGGAAGGAAGGAAGGAGGGAAGGAAGAAAGAAAGAAAGAAGATAAAATAAAATAAGATATAATAAAGTTATTAAAATAAAAAATAATTATTAAGAAAAAAAGTTAAAAAAAAAGAAAACGGACAGATAGAACCCTAGGACAAATGGTGGAAGCAAAGCTATACAGACAAAATCTCACCCAGAAGCAGACACATACAGACTCACAAAAAGAGGAAAAGGGGAAAAAATAATAAATCTTGCTCTCAAAGTCCACCTCCTCAATTTGGGATGATTCCTTGTCTATTCAGGTATTCCACAGATGCAGAGTTCATCAAGTTGATTGTGGAGCTTTAATCTGCTGCTCCTGAGACTGCTGGGAGAGATTTCCCTTTCTCCTCTTTGTTCTCACAGCTCCCAGGGGCTCAGCTTTGGATTTGGCCCCGCCTGCGCGTTTAGGTCGCTGGAGGGCGTCTGTTCTTCACTCAGACAGGACGGGGTTAAAGGAGCCGCTGATTCGGGGGCTCTTCCTCACTCAGGCCAGAGGGAGGGAGGGGCACGGAGTGCGGGGCGGGCCTGTGGCGGCAGAGGCCTGCGCGATGTTGCACCAGCCTGAGGCGCGCCGTGCCTTCTCCCGGGTAAGTTGTCCCTGGATCCCGAGACCCTGGCAGTGGCGGGCTGCACAGGCTCCCCGGAAGGAGAGTGTGGATAGTGACCTGTGCTCGCACACAGGCTTCTTGGTGGCGGCAGCAGCCTTAGTGTCTCATGCCTGTCTCTGGGGTCCGCGCTTTTAGCCGCGGCTCGCGCCTGTCTCTGGAGCTCCTTTAAGCAGCGCTGTTAATCCCCTCTCCTCGCGCACCAGGAAACAAAGAGGGAAGAAAAAGTCTCTTGCCTCTTAGCAGGTCCAGACTTTTCCCGGACTCCCTCCCGGCTAGCCGTGGTGCACTAACGCCCTGCAGGCTGTGTTCATGCCACCAACCCCAGTCCTCTCCCTGGGATCCGACCTAAGCCGGAGCCTCAGCTCCCAGCCCCCGCCCGCCCCGGCGGGTGAGCAGACAAGCGTCTCGGACTGGTGAGTGCTGGTCGGCCCTGATCCTGTGTTCTGGAATATCGCCGCTTTTCCCTCCGCACCCCTGTTGCTGTGTATTCCTCCGCGGCTCCGAAGCTTTCCCCCTCCACCACCCGCAGTCTCCGTCTGCGACGGGGCTTCCTAGTGTGTGGAAATCTTTCCTCCTTCACAGCTCCCTCCCGCTGGTGCAGGACCAGTCCCTATCCTTTTGTCTCTGTTTATTCTTTTTTCTTTTGCATGGGGAGTTTCTTGCCTTTTGGGAGGTCTGAGGTCTTCTGCCAGCGTTCAGTAGGTGTTCTGTAGGAGTTGTTCCACGTGTAGATGTATTTCTGGTGTATCAAGGGGAGGAAGGTGACCTCCGCGTCTTACTCTTCTGCCATCTTCCCCTCGTCCTCGCAAATTAATGTCTTCAAATCTTCTTCAATGTGTTCTTTGAGTTAAGTTTTCCAGTCTGTTGGATCAAGGAGTTTTCCTTCTTCATATTTTACAAAGAATTCTCCCTTTCTTTTCTCTTTGTGCTTCCTAGTTTCGCTCGCTCATTTGGTGCTGGGGTCTGAGGCCTCACACCCGGCTCTTCAGACCAGAGTCCATAGTGCAAAATGGCTGCCGACCCCTTTTGCATTTTACACACGAGCCATAATCAGCGTTGGCTTCTCGCCTTCCATCCCCACACCCTTTCTACACTCGGCTCATGCATGTTTTTGTTTCTTGTAAGTCTTTTCCAATTCGTAGTATACTGTTTTCCTGCGCACGCTGAACAAATTGCCGTAAACCTGGTAGCTCAAAACCGCGAAGGCTTATTCTCTCACAATTCTGCAATCAAGGGTCCGAATCAGGGGGTCGTCAGGGCTGCATTTCCAGAGGTTCTGTGGGAGAATCTGTTCCTTGGCTTTCCCCAGCTTCTGGTGGCTTCTGGTATTCCTCGGCTTGTGGCTGCACCACTCCAGTCTCTGCCTCTGTCTTCACATCACCTCCTCTTCTGTGTGTCTGTGTCACGTCCCTCTCTGTCTTTCTCTTTTAAGGATGCTTGTGATCAGATTAGCCAGGCCCACTAGTGTAATCCAGAATAACTTCCCGATGTCAAGATCCTTAATCATATCTGCAAAGATCCTTTTTCTTTATAAGGTAACAGGTTCCAGGGATTAGGACCTGATATCTTTGGGGGGCCATTAACCAGCCTATTACGCTTGTTAGAGGCCCTGGGAAATGAGTGTTCTAGCACAGTGATCAGTCTCACTCAGAGTACTTGCATGCTGGCTCATAACGACCTCACACAGGCCTTCCCTCTAAACTGAGCTTCTCAAAGCGAGGGATTATATCTTATTAATAATCACTGCTCCTCACCCTGTCCCCCCAAACCCCGAGCCCCAGCACAGTTTCTAGCTCACAGCTGATGATCAGGGCACATTGATTTGGTAAATGAATGAAGAGTTGGTAACTGCTATGTACTATTGGGACTTAATAATCTTATGAAAATTAAATAGGATTGGATTCCGCAGACATCTGCATTCTGGCTTTTCTGTTTCTTTCCTGTTTTCTTTTCACGTCCAGTTGTTGCATAGAATATCTCCATTAAATAAACCTGCTCAGTTAAGCACAGGCCCAGTTACAGCCCCTGGTAAACATAGCTATAGTTGGATAGAAGAAGAATATATGTTTTCCTTTAACTGGTATATAAAAGCTAGAGTTTAGTATCTTTGAGGTCAGCTGGGTGCTAAACCAGCTGTTTGGAACGATCATGCTGTTTGGAACGTCAGAGCTCTCAAGAGGATTATAGTTGAGGGTAGCAGGACCTCTTAACAATGGTCTTTCCTTTGTTATGTGGGTAGTCATGGTATTGTTCAGGAGGCAGGTAGGCCAGCTAGCAGGGTACTTGGAAGTTACTGTGAGTTTGGCCTGTAAAAAATTTGTGCAATCCCTGTCTATTTGGGTTAGGGTTTAGCTGGGGCATTGGTTGGCTTACATGGTGTGGGATGCAACGAGGTCAAAATCATCTCCCAAGATTCTACTTGCAAAAGGTTTATGTTTTTATTTACATTATCCTAGGACTCTGTTACGTACGGCTATAAGGAAGAATGGGTTCCTGTGGTTGAAAAGCAAATCAGTGTTGTGCTTCTGCAACGGGTTGTATCTGTCCAGAAAAGGTACAGTATTTGATTTTCCTTGAAAATGACTGTTTCCCATCATTTCCTCTCTGTGTTCATTTGATTATTGTAAGTGATTTTTGCAGACAACAGTGCTGTATTTAGTAAGTCAAATTTGTTATTGACTTGTCTTCTTAGAGGCCAGACACATTCAAACATTGCACTGGTTAAATTCATATGTATTTTAAAACCCCTATGGGACAAACGGTGGCACATTTAAAAATTCTTGAACAATGTCTGGATAAACAGCATCATAAATGTCCCTAGCTGTTATGGAAATGCCACAATTTGTATTAATAATCTGCCTAATCCATCTATCTGTCTGGTCTATCTATTCACATATCACATATATGTGTGTATAGTATATATTTATATGAAATATAATACTTGTATATAAAATGTATTTTTATATTTATGTTTTATATATTTTAGATAGATACACACAAGTTTTAAAAGTATAATTGGGATAATGTAGTATATGCTTGTGACAGATTGATTGAAAATGGGCCCCAATTCTCCACGTCTCCCTGTATTTAGAACCTTTACAATATGATTTTGCAAATCCTCCCATCAAGAGGCGGAGTCCATTACCCCTAATGTATGCCGGCCTTGTGACTTGTCTTGGCTAATAGAATGCAGCGGGTGTGATGGTTCACCAGGTCTGAGCCCAGGTCTCGAGAGGCCTGTGTTCTTCCTCTCTCTCCCCTCCCACCCCGACCATGATAATAAGCCCAGGTGGGTCTGATGAAGAACGAGGAGGGCTGAGGAACCTCAGCTGGTAGCGACTTAATAAGGCAGCCCTTTCCTTAATAACGTAGTCTTTACTCCTTAAAGGAAAAAATAACCAAATTTGGTAGATGAACAGAGTATTATCTTCTAACTTGTATTTCTTTGATTACTAGTAAAATTGAGCCTTAAAAATATATTTAATGGTCATTGCTTGTTCCTATTCTTTGCATGCTTTCCTCTTGAGATAGTCATGTATTTGCAGAGTGCTCCTGAGTGAGCTCTGTCCTTTTACTTATCCTTCCTGGCAGCTTGTCCCGAACATCCGTTAGGCAGCCCCAAGCCTCGGGAACACGAATCTCATTTTTATCAATGAGAAAATCCTAAATGTGTTGACAGTGAGGGATTAGATGGAGAAAATTGAAGTTGAAGAGGAGAGGGAAATGGAAGTGAGCCGTGAGAAAGAGCTCTTTCAGCTGGGGACATCTGGGTCCCTTCAAACTCACTGTTGCTTCTCCACACTCATTAAAGCAGGCATTCTGGATTTTGCTGTGCTGTGTGCTGAGGATTTAAAGGGTCAGGAAGAACACAGAATGGAGCAGGACACTGCGCTCGACGAGAGCGCGGGGCTGGGGGAGTGGGGCGGGCGGTGGGAGCAAGGCAGGAAGGAGCTGGGTAACAAAGAGCTGCCAGAACCAGGGGCACCGAGGCTGGTTTTGCTATAAACCAGGACCCGCTGTTTGCACACATATGCGCTGGGGACCTCTGCAGTCACTGTCAAGTAGCGGGGCTTATTGTCATTTGCTGAGCGCCTTCAGAGTCCCCTCCCCCTCCACGCCCCACCGGACAGTCCTGCAGGCTCTTACCTGTCCCTCAGCCTGCCCCAGCCAGTCCCTCTTCCGGGGAGCTCTGTGATGGGTTCTTGTGCCATGCCTGGACCATCCTGTCGTCAAAGGTAACTGCTATTCTGATTTCTACGATCACAAGTTAGTTTTACGCATGTGTAATGGCTAATAGCATGCAGTGGATGTATATACTTTTTCAGGCTCCGGTTTTGTTTGCTCAACATCGGGTCTGTTAGAGTTATCAATGTTGTTGCTAGTAGCGGTACTTGTTCTTTTTCATTGCTGTGTAGTATTCCACTCTGAGAAAAATCTCACATTTTATCCATTCTATTGTTGACGAACATTTTGGTTGATTTTGGCTATCGTGAATATACATCTATGAATATTCTTAATCGTGTCTTTTTATTCACGTATGTGCGTTTCTTTTGGGTATATACCTAGGAATGGAATTGCTGGGTGATAGAGTGTACATATGTTCAACTGAGTAGATACAGACAAGTTTCATAATGGTTCTACCAATTTGCATTCCCACCAGCAGTATCTGAGTTCCAGTAACTCCCTATCTCACCAATATGTGGTGTTGTCAGTTGTAAAAAATTTGTTTGTTTTAAATTTAACCATTCTGGTGGTAGGTAATGGTGTCTCATTATAGCTTTAATTTGCATTTCCATAGTGACTAGTGCTATTGAACATCTTTGCATAGACTCATTGGCTATTTGGGTGTTCTCTTCTGTGTAGAGCCTGCTCAGTTGAGAGTAGATTTCTGTGGATGTTCTATCTATCCACATATCACACATATTTATGCATATATATTTAAATAGATACACATGATTTTTTAAAGTATAATTGGAATAATGGAGTACGTTCTTGTGACAGATTGATTGAAAGTGGACCCAATTCTCCACCTCTTCCTTGATTCAGAAACTTTGCAATATGATTTTGCAAATCCCCCCATCAAGAGGCAGAGTCCGTTTCCCCTCAGTCTATGCTGGTCTTGTGACATGTTTTGGCTAATAGAATGCAGTGGACGTGATGGTTTGCCAGTTTTGAACCCAGGCCTCAAGAGGCCTGTGTGTTTCCACCCTCTCTCTCGTAACCCCTGCCTCTGTCGTGAAAGCAAGCCTGGGCTGGTCTGATGAAGAATGAGGAGGGCTCAGGAACCTCAGTTGTAGCTGAGTTAATAAGGCAGTCCTTTCTTTAATAAGGTAGTCTTTATTCCTTTAAGGAAAAAATAACCAATTCAAATTTGGTAGATGAACATAGTATTTATATTTTAACTTGTAATTCTTTGATTAGTAGTAAAATTGAACATTAAAACATATATTTAATGGCCATTGCTTGTTCGTATTCTTTGCATATTTTTCTCTTAAGGTATTCATCTATTTTCAGAGCTTTTTATACAGAAGTGATTATTAACTCTTGGTATTGTATGCAGAAAAATTGTTCTCCAGTTTATTGTTTCCCTTTAAAGTTTATTAATAGTATTTCTACATTAAAAAGTTTTGACTTTTTATGTAGTTAAATGTATTAATATTTTCCTTTATAAATCATTTCCTTTGGTGCAATACTAAGAAAAATTGCCCCCTCTCTAAGGTTATGTAATTATTTACCTATTACCTTTTAGAGAACACAAATATTAAAAGGACTAAGTCTAATTGTAGAACATGGGGACTTGTTTTGGGCAGGGAACACATATAAATTAGGTTGCTTTTATATATCATTGACAAACTCTGCCTCAAACTAGTTAAAAATATACATTTTATTTTCCAAAACAAGGAATTCAGATGTATGACAGTTTCAAAAATTGGTTAAGTCAGCAGCTCAATGGGTTTTTTTCTTACAGACCTGTTTTTTTCCATCTTGCCACAATGCCATTGTTGGGGTGTTGGCTTTGTCTTCACATGGTTCTCCTCATGGTCACAATATGGCTGCCAACTAGCCAAAGGGCAACATGCTTCCTTGTTCTATCCAGAGGAAAGACAAGAGTATCTTCCAAGTTTTGAATAAATGTTCCTCTCTTTAGTGTAACTGCCATCTAAGGTCATGTGCCCACCACTAGATCAATAACAGTGACTAGGAGAATGCCAGTCACGGATTCTCTTAGTTCAATCAGGACTCTCCTTTGGGAGTTGGAAATTGGACGATTATACAACATAACTGAGGTTTGGACAAGAAAGAAGAAAGGGGGAAAGGGTGGTGGACAGGTCACCAATGGTGGTCACCCTAGGCCCTTCTAGGTACATCTCAAATTGGATGCCATTTTCTAATATGTAGTCTTAAAAAAATTCATAGCCATTTCCCATGTATTCTAAAAAAATTTTCGGCTTTGGATTCAGCTCAACCTTGATTTGGATCCAGGCTCTGCTTTTTATCATTTGTGGCATCTACTGTAGGTTATTTAACACCTTTAAGCCTTACTTTCCCCATCTGTAAAATGGGAATAATATCTGTGTTGTTTGATACATAGAAGATCCTCAATAACTGGTATTTATCATTATGACCGCTATAAATCAGCTCATAATTCCAATTTCCTTAGCTCTATTTTGTCTCAACAAGACATTTGAGTCAATTTGTGATTTACTGTGCTATATATTATTTGCTGTGCAGCAAGTGTCAAACACCTACCTGGCTTTTCTTTCCATAACACTCCCATTTGCCTTTCCCTCACCTTCTATTTCTCTTTTATGCTTATGAGTTTAGGTGTTTGATGCACTTTATAGATGAATGGCATTGCCCTCCCCACCTTGAATTATGTCTGACTTATGAGGTTAACATTTACAAAAAGATGATTCCTATGAGGCTATGAGGAAGTAGCCAGCTTTCCAAAGCATGTTAAATCATCCTTTGGTTTAATAATAAAAACAAACTGCCTGTTTCCATTTGCAACGAACGTAGGCAGAGTTCTTTAGTGATGCTGAACTCCCTTCAGGCATCACCAGTTTGTGTGTATGCTTGTGTGTGTGTTTTCCCCCGGCGTGACACAAGGCAATCTGTCATCCTGGCAATGAGGAATAAGGCTTATAGATAGGAGGACTGAGGAGCAGGAAGTCTCCTTGCGCTGTCAATCTGGGCTGCTGACCTGGGGCCTCTGCGCGCGTCAAGGCAGTCAGCCATAATGCTTGGGTCACGACCAGATGAAGTGTTTCTGCAGGTGGCACCGTGATGAGCCGGCCTGGAGGTGAGGCATAATTTTGCTTTCCCTGCCAATGATGGGAGTGACTGCTCCCCATTTATCAAAACAGTACATGAGCCATCTGGGCCTCCTAAACATACCCCCAAACGTGCCACACCATAGACATATGTAATAATGTTACTCAGGGGTTACCTTGACACAAAGCCAGGTTGGCCCCTCCAATATTTCCCGAAGTGTTTGGATGCTCCTTTTATTATTGTGTTTATTTTTTTCTTAAGGGAGGTTCCCCTTTAGACCGTAAGATTGGAAGGCAATATAGTCTAACGATTAAGCATAGAGGCTCTAATCAGCCTATCCAGGTTCCTAGCTCTATGACCCTGTGCAAGTTAATTAGCCTCTTTAACTTTCAGTGTTCCCATCTGTAAAAAGAGAGAACAGTACCCACTTGGCTATCATAGGAAGCTATTTGATCTTTGACCAAGTTTCCTGGCCCAGAGCTTTAAAAACCCTTGCAACTTCCTGAGGGATGAGGGCACTGGAGTGTCTTTTATTTTAAGGAGGTAATTCTTAATGGGTTCCCTGATAGCTTCAGGATGGGAACCAGTCTCCAGAAAGACCAAGGCTTGATTAGAGGCTTGGAAATTTCATCCCCATGCCTCAGCCTCTAGGAAGGGGAGAGGGGCTGCAGGTTGAGTTCAGTCATCAATGGCTAGTGATTTAATTATGCCTATGTAATCAAACGTCCATTCAACCTCTAAACAATGGGTTTCAGAGAGCTTTGGAGTTGGTGAGTACATCTACGTGCTGGGATAGTGGTGAAACCCAGTGCTTCAGGGACAGAAGATCCTGTGCTTTGGGTCCTTCCGGACCTTTCCCTATGTACCTCTTCATCTAGCTCTTCACTTGTATCCTCTATAATAAACTGGTGATACTAAGTGAAGTGTCTTCCTGAGTTCTGTGAACCACTTAGCAAATTATCAAAGCCGAAAGGGGGGTTGTGGGAACCCCTGACTTTGTAGCCAAGTCAGACAGAAGTGTGGGTCCCCTGGGAACCCAGTGCTTGCAACTGCCCTCTGCAGTGAGGGCCGCCTTGTGGGACTGAGCCCTTTAACCTGTGGGATCTGACGCTAACTCCAGGTCATTAGTGTCAGACTTGAATTGAATTGTAGGACACCCAGATGGTGTTGGAGGTTTGGAGAACTGGTTGTTGGTGTGAAAAAAAGCCCACACATTTGGTGTCTGAGGTGCTGTGAGTAAAAACAGCTCCTTCCACCACAGAGAATTGTTGTGAAAATAAGTAAGGTAATCCTGAAAGGTCTAATATTGGTGCCAGCCTTCAGTAAACGTCAAGTGGTAGTGTTGAGAAGGGTTAGGGTTTTTGTTTAAACCACAATTAGAACAATTTATGGAACAACTTATACCTGTTTATTCATGTGGGAATTATTGTTTTACTTAATTCCTCCAATTTTAAAGTCGATTTTTTGTTCAGATATTCAGTACCCCATCCAATCCTTGACCCTGTGGTTTGGAGACCAGTCATCACAACTCTGTTTCTCTGTGGGAGGCATTGGGACTTTGCAGTGAGTTATGGAGAAACACATCTTTGTGGATGAATGAATAGAGACAAGCAGCCTATGTAATCATCTGAAAGCCTTTTTGTTTGTTTGTTCACAATTTCTATTTTCCTCCTGGTTCGGCTTCTAGGGAGAGAGCTGACTTGACGTGCTTGTCTCCTCCTGTGGGGTTGCATGGGATCCTATATGTGGGTAATCCCTGAAGCAGGAAGGGGTCAGAGGCAAGTCTGGGCAGGAAGGGGGAGGGCAGCAGGTACTCTCCTCTGAGTCTCCCTGGGCTGTAGGAACAAAGTGTATAAGTCAGGAGGCTGGTTGGCCTAATCAGATGGTATTAAAGATCTAGACGTAGCCAGCTTGACCAGCATATGGCAGTGAAACTGGGTTTGGCGTGTGGCCTGCATAATCTGTCTCATCATGGGGGCTCCAGGATGAATTAAGTGGTGGAAAGCATGCTTGTTTTGTCTCTGAAATGTCCAGAGGGCCTTCCATTTTTCTGGGTTGTATTCTGTTTCAGTGGTAGCTTTGCAGAGTGCACATTTCTGAGATGGCCTGACCGAGGTGGAGGACCTTGGGTGGAGTCTCCAGCTGGTGCTGCTGGGAAGCTCTGTCCAGAATGGGGTCCAGCCTCTGCCTCTCTGAGCTCAGGAGGATGTAACCCAGCAGCACTATTGAAAAGACAGCTCCATCTGGGCAGTAGAAATGTGCCCAAGGAGAGAAGGAGCGTCCCTGCTACATGGCACTTGGAGGCTGTGGCCGAGGTCTCTCCTATGGTGGACGGGATCTCCTTCCTCCTATCCCCTGTCCCCAAGGCCACTGAGGGGGCACCGTCCTGCCTCAGCACCACAGGGCCAGGACGTGGAGGGAGAGCTCATGGACGGCTATTTTGCTTAGTGGAAGCATCTCAAAGTGTGGGGCTAAGGGCTCTGGACGTCTAGAGCAGGTCCTCCAGCTGCCACGTGCCTGTGAACCCCCTGGGGGCCTTGTTAGAATGCAGCTTCTGCTTCAGGAGGCCTGGGCTCAGGCCCGACATTCTGCATGTTTAATAAGCTCCTGGGTGATGCTCCAGCTGCTGGTCTGGGACTACAGTTAGGGCAGTAAGGGTGTAGATCAGAGAGTCTCCGAGTGTGGTCCACTCATCAGCAGCAACAGCACCCCTGGGAACAGGCTGGAAATGCAGATTCTTGGGCTCGACCCAGACGCACTGAAACAGAAACTCAAGTTCGAGAACCACGGGTCTAGGGTACAGACCCACTACCATTTTGATGTCATCAATTTACATTTTCTCAAAAATGACAGAGGGGAAACTTTTAGAATATGAACGTCTGTGTTAACAGCCAAGTCTGAATAGAAATTTCCTCGAGCAAATCATGTTTAACAGCTCCTGACATAGCTTCGCACACCTGGCTGTTTCCATTTTCCACGCTAACTTAAAACATTCACACAATAATGACCATTATAACGGAAAAAGTGAAGATTCTCCCCTCCCTCTGACTCTTTCCCACTTTCTGTGGGAAGTATCCACAGCTCACAATTTAACACAGAACATCAGATATTTTTGGCGACATGTTTGTACACAAATACACTATAGAGAGCCCATTTTTATTTTTTATTTTTATTTTTTTTGCGGTACGTGGGCCTCTCACTTCTGTGGCCTCTCCCATTGCGGAGCACAGGCTCCGGACGTGCAGGCTCAGCGGCCATGGCTCACGGGCCCAGCCGCTCCGCAGCATGTGGGATCTTCCCGGACCGGGTCACGAACGCATGTCCCCTGCATCGGCAGGCGGACTCTCAACCACTGCGCCACCAGGGAAGCCCCAGAACATCAGATTTTTTTGGCAAAATGTTTGTACACAGATGCACTGTAGAGAGCCCATTTTTAAATGCAAAAATTATAGTGTCTTGCACATTGTTTTCCAATTTGTTCATTGCAGCTCACCCTCTTCCACAGGTATGTGGAAATTCCTGAAACCTCAAGGCCATAGGGGAGCCAGCTGTGTGATCACCCCGTGCTGCTGTGCGGGTACCCGGCCAGGGCTTGTGCTCCCCGTGGGGAGCAGGGCGTGAAGCCCCTTCTGCTTTGGCTGGCTGCACTCTGCTTGATACACCTTCTCCCTCCGGATGTTGCCCCAGAGAAGAGAGGTTAGATGCATGTGCCTCATGGCCTGCGTCTTCTCTCTCTGTCATTCTTCCCACACCCGACTTGGTCAGAAAGGGCAGGTCTGTCTCTCCTTCTTCCTGTTTAAGGAACCAGTCTGAGGTCACATATTGAGTGAATTCTGCACTACGAAAGCAACCTGACGATCTGAACTGGCCAGCTGGGCTCTTAAAAAAGGAGCAGCGTCAGTCTGGGTTCAGCTCCAGCTGGCGGCAGTCACTTGTTAGTTTTAATACAAACAGACTGACAACGTTTTGTTGGACAGGCTAGAGGAGGCGGCTCTGGGCTGAGCTCCCAGGAGTGACCCTCAAGACAACGCTGCAGGATTAGCCCACCGAGGAGGCTGCTACCTCTGCTGGGAAATCAGCAAGGGAAACCTGTCTCCACGGCAGGACTACTTAGCCTCAGCCAGCATCCAAGCCAGCAAAATGTGTGCTGGGTGTTCTGCCGGTGGAAAAGCCAATCCTCACTGAGGATTGTCAAATCTCCTGGGGGGGGGGGGTTGTCTGCTTGGCGGAAGCCAGGTGACAGAGGAGCCTGAGATCTAAGGTCATCGCGGAAATGCAGTCTTGTTTTCCTGACTCTAGTGTGTGTGGCAAGGCTACGGGGAGGGGGTGGAATGGAAATGCCTGAGACAACCTGCAACGTCTACGACAGAATGGCTGAGGACTAGATAACGCAAGGGTGAAACTGCGTTGGTTTCATATTTCCCCTGATGCTGCTACATCATAATTCACGGCTACCATGTCCTCAATCCTCATGGGCTTGAAGTGTTCTAGAACTTTTTTTTTTTTTTTAAGTCTATGTTACATCTTGGGTTCAGTAGTTTAGCAGGCATTATGTAAAGTGATGTGTCCTTTCACTTGTCTTTTACAAAATGTTTGGTACCCAAATCTCCAGGCCAGAACCTGCTAAGGGGACCTCAGAATGAAAAAAGAGAGAGACCTGGACCCAAGGAATTCATGGTCTAGTGGGGTCTCATCAGAGCCATCTAATAATACTAACATCAACATCATCATCATTGCCACCATCATCAGAACAGAGAAACTGTTATGTACAATTCAGCAGCTGCTGTGCACACACCATCTCATTTATGCCTCAGAACAGCCTGGCCAAACAAGGATTATTTATCCCTTTGGATGAATGAGCAAACTGAATTTCAAAGGGCTGGGTAATTTTCCTAAGTAATGTCACAGCTAGCACATGGTAGGGCTGGAATTTGAACCCAGAACTGTTTCCAGTCAAAGTTGATGCTCTTTTCATTTTACCTTACTGCTTCCTATAATTGCCTAAAATTTGAAACATAAGAACACAGTCCTCCTAACTGCAATGTTACAGATTTAAACCAGGGGTTAGAAAATTATGGCCTGTGGGTCGAATCTAGTCTGTCATCTGTTTTTCTTTTTTTTTTTTTTTTTGCGGTACGCGGGCCTGTCACTGTTGCAGCCTCTCCTGTTGCGGAGCACAGGCTCCGGACGCGCAGGCTCAGCGGCCATGGCTCACGGGCCCAGCCGCTCCACGGCATGTGGGATCTTCCCAGACCGGGGCACGAACCCGCGTCCCCTGCCTCGGCAGGCGGACTCTCAACCACTGCGCCACCAGGGAAGCCCCATCATCTGTTTTTTGGACATACAGTTTTATTGGAGCACAGCCATGCCTATTTGTTTCCATATTGTCTATGGCTGCTTTTGTGCTATAATAGCAGAGTTAAGTAGTTGATACAGAGACCAAACAGCCTGCAAAGCATAAAATATTGACCAACTGGCTTTTTACAGAATTTGCCCTGATTTAAACGCTTCCATGCAGGCTCCTTTTTATCCTTCATCTTTCAAATAAGGGTATAACAAACTCATCACTTGAGAAGTTAACATTTTTGATTGTATCTATTTGTGAGCTAGCCCAAGCATACATGGTCACGTGAAGCAGGGAAGTCTGTGAGTGGAAAGCACAGTATGGCCTCAGATAAATGTGTGCTGGAGTCCTGTTTGTGCCACTTGTTAGCTCTGTGGCCTTTGAGAAATTTCTTAATCTACTTAAATCTATGCGTTCTAATTTATTCATTCATGCATTCAAAAATATTTATTGAGTGCCTACTATGTGCCAGGCACTGCTTTATTTGTTGAGGATGTAGCTGTGAACAAAACACAAAAATCCCTGCCCTGGTGGAGTTGGCATTCCACCAGGTGGAGGCAGACACTAAAAAAAGAACTGAATATTTACAGCGTGAAGATGACAATTAAGTGTCATGAAGAAAAATAAAGCAAGAAAGGGGGACAGGAAGTTTCAGTGCAGGAAGAAAGGGTATAGAGAGGCTGCAGTTATAGGTTGGGTGGTCAGGGAAGCCCTCAATGGGAAGTTAATATCTGAGTAAAGACCAGAAGGAGAGAAGAGAGTAAGGTAGTAAAAGTCTGCAAGAAAGAATGTTCCAGGCTGAGGTAAGAGAAAGAGCAAGGCCCTAAGGCAGAAGCACATCTAGCATGTTGAAGGAATGGCAAGAAGGCCAGAGGGACCGGAGCATAAACAAAGTGATGCAGCAGGAGAGGAGGTCCAAGAGGTGCTGGGATTAGCACATCTAAGGTCTTATAAGTTATCATAAAGAGTTTGGCTTTTACTTTTGGTGTGGTGGAAAGCCAACGGAGAGCTTGCAAACACTGAAGGACATGACTTGATTTATGTTTTAGATGGTCCGCTTTGGGTACTGGGTTGAGAAGAGCCCGGAGGTGGGAGAGTGACCGAGGGTAGAAGTAGTGGCACCATTTAGGAGGCTACTGCAATAATCCAAGTAAGAGATGATGGTGGTTCAGATCAGGGTGGTTGTAGTGAGTTGGTGAGACGTGGTTGGATTCTGGAAGTATTTTGAAGGTAGATTCAATGGGGTCTTGAAAGACTGGATATGGGCTGTGAGAAAAATTAAAGTTGTTGGTCCACCGGCTTGGAAGGATGGGGCTCAGTTTAGGATCTTAACTGAGATGGGCAAACAGCAGTCGGAGCAGGTTTGCGGGGGACGATCAGGAGTTTGGTTTTGGATGTACTAAGTTTGAGATGGCCACGAGACAATGGGGATATTAAATAGGCAGTTGGATATAGGAGTGAAATCCTTGAAATGGCCATTATTGATAAATGACAAAGTCCAGGGTGTGACCATGGGAGTGGGTGGCTGAGGTAGGGTGGAAGGCAAGATCTTTAGGACCTGAAACAACAGAATATTGGCAAGATCATCCAGGTGGATATTAAATCACCAAGAATTTTGATAAGGGTACTGTTAGAGGGAGTAGCAGTGAGCCAAGGGCAAAAATCTTAGCGGAATGAGGGTAGTGATGTTAGGGCTGGGGCCTCAGTGGGGATGATTGTGATGGGGGGGGTAGTGGGGGGACAGCATGATGACATAAGATACAGAGCTCTGGGGTGGGGGTTTGGGAAGAAGAAAGGTCTAGAAAAGGCACTGAGGAGGAGAGGACAGTTATCCCATCTCCAGTCCGGTTGTTTAAGGGGAAAGGACTGCCGGAGAAGCGGTATCCTCAGATTTAGTTACAGCAAGAGGCGAAGGGCATGGTCCCAGGGGAGGCTGAGGGTAGCAGAGATTTTGTTGAGGATTGGTTGTGTGATCCTGCAGGTACAGTAGATCCTGCAGGTTCAGGAGCTGGGGTTGGATGATGGCGGAGGACAAGGGTCAGAAAAGGAGACGTCCAGATGCTTTGGAGCCCTGGGCTTCTTGTGGTGGCTGATGTAGTAGGAATAAAAGAGCTGGTGGCCACAAGGCAGACAGTGGTGGCCAAGATGTGAGTAGTGGAAGGAGGGAGGGCAGGGGGTCTTGCCAGGCCATGAGAGTTCTGGAGCTCCCTCTTGACTCCTGCTAATGCAAGTGCCAAGACTGGGGAGAATAAGGTCTTCCTGGGGTGTGGAGCCCCCTCTCAGTTCCTCCAGTGGGGCAGTGGGGGGGTCCCTCTTTTCTCCTGCCATCAGAGGCATGGCGGCCACAGCAAGGAACAGAAAGACCTCAGTCTAGCTTAGGAAAAAGGGCGCTTGCTGGAGGGTCTCTCATGGGTCCCAAGGGCTGCCTGGACATGAGCAGCCTGAATTCACGGCTCCTCTTTTCAGTCTCTGCTGCTAAGACTCATCAACCAACTTCCAGTCTCTCTTGCTCTCCATTCAGATTTGGGATTTTGAATGGCTCAACCTACAGAATCAGGTGGTACAGACATGTATCCTGGGGAGCCACCTCTCTGGATTGTGGGATGGAGATGGGGGACATCAAAGAGATGGGAAAAATGATTGTGAACTGGACAAACCCTTGCTGAGATGTCTAATTCACTAAACTGAAGGTTCTCATGTATTAGACGAGGGATCGTAATAATATTTGCCTCATTCAGTCGAGGTGAATATTTAATGAGGTCATAGATAGCATTTAGCGTAGTGTCTGTTATCCAGTTGACTCTCCATACATATTAGCTATTTTTATAATCATGGCATGCAGTAATTTGTCATCATACAGAGGGACAGACTTGAATTGTTGCGGTTGTGTGTGAATCACTCAGCTCACGAGGAAGCTGAGGAGGCGGCATGTGTTTGCTGGATAGGAGGGGAGTACTGGGGTCCGGCTGGGTCACCACCAGGACTCCCAGCAATGGGCATTGACATTTCAGTGTGGCTTTGTTGTTCTTTACTTGGATCTGAAGGGACGTTGCATTTCTATTTGTATTTTATTGCTTTTTATTGTGGAATCCTATCCTATACAGACTTGCTTGAATATGGGGACACCCGACAGTCTGGGGACTCATTCTCAGCTAATGCCAAGGGTCTGGCTCCGTCTCCTTTTGACGCCGCCTGGTATGGCAGCCCCTTCATCTCCTTGACCTTCCCAGCTGACCTCCACTGGCTTGCTTTTGTCTGGTTTCTAACACAGTTTCTATTAGGACAAATCTTGAACGTGAGCAGCCATGCTTTCGCCCCTTGGATGAGAATTTTAGTTAGTTCTTTTATTTAGAATTTATTGACTTACGTGTCTATCTGAGCACTTGTGGATAAATGTAGTCACGAGGCATAGGTGTGCCCTCTATTGTGTGCTTTAAAGAGATCATAAATGTATTGATGGAAGCTGTGTGATAAGAAAAATGTGGTGTGTGCTGTAATAATTTTGGTTCCTACTGAGAAATCCTGAGGATGCCTAAGTATACTGAGTCTGTAATGTATTATTGAAGAGGAGCCTATTATAATTCAGATCACAGTGATTTGCAGCTGCTGCAAGGTCACCAAGACCCATTCTGTGATCGCCCCTGGATTGTCCCAGGTAGCAGAAAATGCTAAACTGTGGATATCAAATGCTGATTTTTCTGCTTTCTTGCTTTATTGCTGTGGACCTTGCTGTAAAACATGGGCACAGTTTTGGGGAAATAAACTGTTATTTTTGAATTTGGATTTGAGGAGCAAAAGCCCTAAGGCATTTTTGACATGAGTCATAAATAACACACAGTTGTAACTTGGGAAATATATGACTATAGAAATTCTTTGGGTATGTTACCCATGATATTATTTGATCAGTTTCTTCCAATTTATCCTTACAGATGTCTGAAAAAAGTAGATAAGTGGCTGAAGACAGGTGTTTTAAAATAGATGATTTAAAAAATATTGGAATTTTTTATGCCTACCCTCTACTGACAGACCAAGTTTTTGAAGCCACGTGACTTTTCTTCATGATTATAAATGACAAACGATGAGCCTACCATAAAAGCTCTTATTAGGACCCGTGTTCAGTCACCACTGCTCTTGAAGGGGCATGGAATATACTGGAATATCATGGTGTTTTGTTACTTCACTCTCTTGTTTTAAAGGATTTCATGGCAAAACACATACCTTACTACTTTAAGTGGCTTTTAAAGACACTTTGTGAAGTATTGCATGGTTACTGTAAAATGAAGTATGTTGGTTCAATTTGCCCAATTCTTGGAACAGGACAATTTTAAAAGTTACCTTAAGTTATCAATTTGAATTGCAAAGAACCATCTTCTTACTATGTAGAGCAATTCCCTAGGGGAAGTGTGATATAAGCATTGGACTTTGTATAGGGGAAAAGATTTTGATTGTTACAGACCATGAAATGTAGCACCCATAGTCTCCAGTTAAGTCTAGACTGAAAAATAAAGAGCCAGCCTACTTTATGCCCTGTTCTCTGGCCCTGTGTTGGATCTTGGTTCTCAGCCACGCTGGGTGATGGCGATTCAAACAGCTCCAGGGCCATAGCAGGGTGACTTACTAGGCCGCTTTCTCACAAGCTTTAAGAGAGAATGGACAGTGTTTATAAATGTATATTTGTTGCAGGATCCAACAAACATACATTTATGTGAACAAGTGGGCCAGGTCGGTTTTCATATATACTTGTCAAAGCTGGTGCCAGCATGCAGACTAAAGCTGCAATTACCCCAGGGATTCAGCAACAATTTGGCCTACACAGAGATCCCAGTTCACCCCCAAGAAGACAGCATGGACTCCAAATCTAACTCTGAGCTCCTGCCGTCTGTGTGAGACTTGACGTGCCTTCCCCAAAGCCAGGGTGTTTTAATCCCCATGGATTAGTTAGTATCTACATGGAGAGAGCTTCAAGACAATTGCTTTCATTTCCTCCAGTTAACTCTCTCGCCTCCTTGCCTTTGCACAGGCTCTTCCCTCTGCTCAGAACACACTCTCACTAACCCTTCTCCTGCCTAATTTCTACTTGTCTCTCAGAACTTAGCTTAGAGGTCATGTCCCCAGGAGTCCCCAGGCCTGCCTTGGATGCTTCTCTAACACCCACACTTCTGCTAGTGGAGCCCTTTCCACTCTGCATGGGAAATATGGTTAGTATAACTCCTTCCACAGTAGGCTATAAACTATTTTCTTAGTACTTTAAAAAATTATTTCTTTGTTATATTTAAATCTTTAATTCATATTGACTTTATTTTTGTGTAGAGTGTGAGGTAGGGATCTCAGTTTATTGTCCTAATATTTACCGAAGAATTCTTCCCTTACCCTTTTCCTTACCTACCCTGAGAAGATCACCCTATACTCATTCACCATTTATTGAGGGACTGCTAAGCACTGCTAAGTACCAGCTTTAGTAGTTGATGCCAGGGATGAGAAAGGAATGATACTGCTCCTGACCTCAAGAAGCTTACAGTCTATCAACTATACTTCAATTTAAAAAATAAATAGATAAAAGGGGGAATAAAAGAAGCTTACATTCTGTTGGAAAGAGCTAAATGCAAACAAATAATCATTAGTCAGATCACATGAAATTGGCATTTTTGTAGGTCAAGGATGGTCAAATGTTGGCAATTTCACATAGTTTAATCCAATCCAATACAAAATAAACACAGTGTCTTACTTGACTTTCCCTGAAAATGGAGCTTGAGACGAACACATGCATGTATTTATTTGGAAATGATTCCAGGGATCAGAGGTCAGGGAGGGACTAGGGGAGTAAAACAGGGAAGGAGGAAAGAACAATACATGGGATGCTTTTGGAGTCGGCCACTGCCCAAACGACCAGTGGTCAATCCGCTGGAACTTCTGAGGAGCTTTAGGAGATGTGAGTCAGAACTGTCTGCACAGGGCACAAAAGGGGAAACTTTATCCATGAGTGGCCCCAGAGGGGTTACATTCCCTGCATGTCTTTGGGTTGGCCCATGCGTGTGTCCATTGGGTTTTTGTGGATGTTCCAATCTTGGCATCAGAGAAGGCTTGGGCCAGGAAGTGAGAGGCAGACAGCGTGGGCTGAGGAGAGGGGCTGTCGTGTCACACGTGTGCAAAGCTGGTTGCAGTGGGCCTGGGACTAGTTGCTGGGGCAGCGGCTGAGTAAGAGACAGGACTGAGATAAACAACAGTTGAGGTATATCTAAGGAGAAACGGTTGATTCTGTGGAAGTTTAGTTGGGAGGGAGAAGGGCATAGGGAAACAGAAGAAGGGAGGGTTGAGCTGAATCTTCTAGGGCTCACTGGTACCTCCAGGTGGAAGTGGGCAGGGGAGTAGGTATTCCAGGTAGACAGAGCGACCTGGGCACAAGCCCAGAGGCATGAAGGAACATAGCACATTTGGGGAATTTGAAGTAGATGGATATGGCTGGATTGTAAAACCTGGGGTGGGGGAGGAGGGATATGGCTAAAGAGGTAGGCAGGGGTCAGATCAAGAAGCTGACTTGGGAGGTGTATTAGTTTGCTAGGGCTGCCACAATAAAAGTCACAAACTGGGTGGCTTGAACAACAGAATTTTATTGTTTCAGAGCTCTGGAGGCTAGAAGTCCAAGATTGAGGTATGGGCAGGATTGGTACCTTCCAAGGGATGAGAAAACATCTGATACGTGACTCTTTCCTAGTACAGAGTAGTTGCCTGCAATCTCTTGGCATTCCTTGACTTGTAGAATCATCACCCCAGTCTCTGTCTCCATTTTTACATGGCATTCTCCTGTGTGTGTGCCTATCTGCAAATTTCTCCTTTTTGTAAAGTCAGTTGTCCTATTAGATTGGCACTCAACGTGATGACCTTATTTTAACCTGATGATTTCATAGGTAAAGACCCTATCTCAAAAATAAGGTTATATTCTGAGGTCCTAGGGGTTAAGGCTTCAACATACGCATTTTGGGGGGCACAATTCAACCCATAACAGGAGGGAAATCAGAGAATGTGTTGGGGGTCGGAAGCTGAACTGAGCAGTCTCTACTGGGTGCTGCTAGGCTATCATTTCTCCCTATCTCCTCACACTTTGCACTGGGCCACAGGGGCTGAGAGCTGCTTCCTCCTCGTGGACTTGTTTCCCTCCCAAAGCTCTCAATCGCATTCAGCATTGCACAGCAGTTACTTGGGGGTGTATATTTCAACACTGTCTTTTTTTTTTTTTTACTTAAAAAATTTTTTTTTTATTGAAGTATAGTTGATTTACAAAGTTGTGTTAGTTTCTGGTATACAAAAAAGTGATTCAGTTATACATACATATATATATATATATTCTTTTTCATGTTCTTTTCCATTTATTACAGGATATTGAATATAGTTCCCTGTGCTACACAGTAGGACCTTGTTTACCTGTTTTATTTTTTTATTAGAGTATAATTGCTTTATAATGTTGTGTTAGTTTCTGCTGTACAATGACGTGAATCAGCTATATGTATACATATCACCCCTCCTCTTAGAACTCCCTCCCTGCCCCATCCCACCCATCTAGGTCATCACAGAGCATTGTGCCGAGCTCCCTGTGCTATGCAGCAGGTTCCCACTAGCTATCTGTTTTACACATGGTAGTGTATATATCCTAATCTCCCAATTCGTTCCACCCTCCCCTTACCCTCTGTGTCCACATGTCCATTCTCTATGTCTGCATCTCTATTCCTGCCCTGAAACTAGGTTCATCTGTACCATTTTTCTAGATTCCACATATATGTGTTAATATACAATATTTGTTTTTCTCTTTCTGACTTACTTTACTCTGTATGACAGACTCTAGGTCCAACCACATCTCTACAAATGACCCAATTTCATTTTTTTTATGGCTGAGTAATATTCTATTATATATATGTACCACAAAAAAAGTCTACAGACAATAACTGCTGGAGAGGGTGTGGAGAAGAGGGAACCCTCTTGCACTGTTGGTGGGAGTGTAAATTGATACAGCCACTGTGGAGAACAGTATGGAGGTTCCTTAAAAAACTAAAAATAGAAGTACCATATGATCCAGCAATCCCATTACTGGGCATATACCCAGAGAAAACCATAACTCAAAAATCACATGCATCCCAGTGTTCATTGCAGCACTATTTACAATAGTCAGGGCGTGGAAGCAACCTCAGTGTCCATCAACAGATGAATTAACACTGTCTTTAAACGTCTGAATTTGCAGTATCTTTCCAAGGCTAGGTCACTCTTTGGTTCAATTTTTATCTCTTGGATTTGTCATAACCCTTTTATTAGAGTTGTGTGTGTGTGTGTTAAAGAAGGTTGGTGTCAATGAGCTTGGGTTTTATTAGATGGGTACTGAGGAGGTGCTGAAGAGCTGTAAGGCAAGAGTGGTGTGGTAAGATTAGTGTTTCTAAAAGATCGATCTGGAAGCAGGATGAAGGGATTTGAAGAAATCAAAACTGGCCCAGGCAGATGACTCACGCAGTGATTCAGGTGAGCAGCAATGTGAGTATGATGTGAGGCTTGGATGAATAGTAGAACATCCTGGAGTTTGAAAAATACCTGTGCTCAAGCCCCACCTCAGACCAATTCAGCTGCAATCTCTGGAGGTAGGACACAGACACTGGCACATTTTATTTAATTAATTAATTTTTATTTATTTATTTTTGCGGTACGCGGGCCTCTCGCTGTTGTGGCCTCTCCCACTGCGGGAGGCTCTGGACGCGCAGGCTCAGCGGCTATGGCTCACGGGCCCATGTGGGATCTTCCCGGACCAGGGCACGAACCCGTGTCCCCTGCATCAGCCGGCGGACTCTCAACCACTGTGCTACCAGGGAAGCCCGACACTTGCACATTTTTATTAAAATTCCCAAGTGATTCCAATGTGAAGTCAAGGTTGTTAACCAGTAACTAAGGCAAGGCACTGTGTGTGGTCAATGGCAGGTAGGGCAAGAGATATTAAGGAGGTAGAACCACAGGTCTTGGTGATCAATTCAGTGAGAGTGATGGGTAGGAAAAATACTGAGGATGAGTCTGGAGTTCTTGCTTAGTTGCACACTATTATAGCTACCAGGGATACATTATACATTTCTAAAGATTTAGGATGTTCTGAGGTATACTTTACACCAAAATTATATTAAACATGACGTAATCTTTCTTTCATTTGGAAGGCAATTAAGGATCTGCCAGTGTCTCTAGGACATTAAGTTTATTGTTCAGCGCTATACGAGATGTACACATGTAGAAGAAGGGGTTGGACCACAGACTCATGCTGTCACCATCTCCCTAAGACACATTTCACTCACATTAGTGTCCTGTTCAGAAATCCTTAGGGACCCACCAATTCTTACATAATAAATTCCACATTTCTTCTTACCTGAAATTCAAAACCCAGTGCTTCTACCCACCCCTTAAATAAACCCACTGCTCAAACGATTTTATATAGATTTTAGAATATTGTACTATAATAATTAGTATCAGTCTTGGGTGTGTGATATCATCAGGCACTGTTTGAGGCACTGAACACTATAGTCTTTCTAGTTCTTCTAAGAACACTGTATGATTGACTTTGTTGTCTATGTTACATATGAGGAAACTTGGGATCAGTAACATTATGTGCCTCTCTAAAGTCTGCACAGCTAGTAAATAGCAGAACTGGGGTTTGAACCCATGACTACAGCCCACATTATTCCCACCACACTATCCCCTTCACTATGAGCAATTCAGCTTCTGCCATTTTGCACATGCTGTTATTTCTTTATGATGTGGTCTTCCTCCAGTGGTGCACTGGTAAATGTTTAATAACCAGCTTTCTTATTGTAGTTCTTTCATGAATGGTGGGTGATATTTTTATTTACGTGAATGAGCATGTTGGAACCTCACTGTTCATCAATGATGTGACGGACTTCTTTTCTCAATCAGATAATAATTTTCCAGTGCTGGAAGATTTCTTCAATTTTTATGGTGTCATTCACAATATAACAACTACCAACATGATATATTTTAAAGTTTAGGGACTTCCCTTGTGACGCTGTGGTTAAGAATCTGCCTGCCAATGCAGGGGATGCAGGTTTGAGCCCTGGTCTGGGAAGATCTCACATGCTGCGGAGCAACTAAGCCCGTGTGCCACAACTACTGAGCCTGTGTGCCACAACTACTGAGCCTGCACTCTAGAGCCTGCGAGCCTAGGGCCTGTGCTCCGCAACGAGAGAAGTCACTGCAATGAGTAGCCCGTGCACTGCAATGAAGAGTAGCCCCTGCTTGCGCAACTAGAGAAAGCCCGCGCACAGGAACGAAGACCCAAGGCAGCCAAAAATAAAAATAAAAGAATAAATCAATTTACAAAAAAAAGTTTAATCTTCATTATTAATATTTTTCTATTATTTTCTTAAGTCTAAACAACCAACAAAACAATAGATCCAGCTCTGGCTTGTAGCATTTGCAGACTTCTGCTTTGGAAGTGCTCCCAGCAAGGAGTTAGGAAGGCGTGCTCAGGAGTGCATTATTATACAGCATTGCTGCCTTACACATACAATAGTGTAAATAACCACAAGAGCATAGATAACAGTAAGATGCAGTAAAATAATTAGGAACTAATGAGTTCTGAGTATTTATTTAGATAATACTGTATGATACTAAATTATATATTATACATAAAAATTAATTTATAAATAATATATAATTGATTTAACTATGTTTTTGTAATTTAATTTTTAATAATGGCTGCTTTTAGCAACTGGCAAACATTATTCCTGAAAAGTGTAACAAGCACTTCTCACGAGACAGTGGGAGCTGTCTCCTGCAGGCCACTGCTTATCCTTTTCCTCTCCACTGACCCAAATCCAACCCAATCTTCTAGGTCCAGCCAAAACTCCAACTTGCTACAAAACCTTCCAAGTACAAATCACATCTTCCTTTCCTTAAATCCTTCAATCTTTTTAGTTGAGACTAGTCCTTAAAATCTATCTTATACTACCGCTCAATTTTGTCTTTTGTTTTTAGCTGATCTGTTTCGCCAACAATATGGTCAGTTCTGTGAGGGCAGGGAGCTTGCTTAGTAACCTTTGTTTGCAGTTTCTGACGTTATTAGCATCACCTTCACACATAAGGTAGTAGACATTATGCTGTTGGGTTAGTTGTTTTTTGGATAAATTACCCATGTACGGTTTGTATAATACCCATCTGTCCCCATCTCATAAAAATGAGCACAAAAATACAAGTCTGATTCCAGGCAAATGGGAGTTTATTGTGTTTGCATAGCTAAGACTCTGCTGACGTTGGGGGTTGCAAAACTCACTCAGCGTGACCTTGACAAACACTGTTCACATCTCCAGACTCACTTTCTTTGAAAAGATCATTCTATAGCCCTCAGAGCTCTGGCAGCCCACGTTTAAGCATCATTACTTGCCTTCCCTGAGTCACCTCATCCTTTTCTTATGTAGGGAGTTCTGTCTACCTGTTGAATTTTGAATGAAAACCCAATGGACAGAAACTCTACACTGAATTCTATACTTTGTTCCTTGCTGAGCTTCCATGAATATAAAACACCAGCCCAAAGGGGAGAGTCAGCAGGTAGAGATTAACACTATCCATATTTAATGGAAAGGGAGTCTGAGTTCATAGATGGGAAAACCACATTAGAAGAAGGCCAAGTTCAATAACTTGCCCAGGCTTACTGAGTAAGCTTCTAGCAAAAAATGAATAAATATCTTATGATGAACTTTCATGATTTGTGCTTTAAAGTATTACCATCATTTGAATCCCTAAGGAGAAAAAAAAAGCAAGCAAGTAAGGGATTAACTAGTGATTGGTAATTAGGAAATTTCCCTCACCTACAATGGAGTACAAAAGGGGGGCAGGGACCCATATCCTTCACCAAGCATCTGAGCTCTCTGTGAGTAGGATGGCCCAGATCCACACCATTCTCTCTCCTAGGAGGAAGACACTGAAACACTCATAATCTTCACCCAGTACCAGAAAGTCAAGCGTTGCAAGGCAGAGAGGCCTGGAACCAGAAGCACAGTGGTCTCCTGTCTCTGGTTGTGTGGTTCCCAATGTGGAACCCACAGTGTCTCTTGGCAAGCCTCTCCCGATGAAAGCATGTCCCAGCACAGTTTCTTCCCTGGTCCCCACTGGTTTTCGACATCTTTCTGAGGAAACGCCCTCATGGCAAAATGATCAGTAGTAGCTTCCGTTACAGAATCTGCAGCTCTCAATAGCTATCGCTTCCAGAATCCTCTTCAGGTTCTTGGGATACCTCCTGTGTCTCCAGGTGCTAGGTCTCTCTGGCTGGGCAGCCATCATCACTCTTTCAGTATCAAATATACAAATGAGCACATTCTTTTAATAACTACATCAACAAATAAAGCATGGAGTCCCAGCATCACCCCCAGTTCTATTCACACACTCCTTTTCCATTGGACATAGAAGCACCAATGGATATCTTGTCAGAAAGATCTAGCAAGTCCCAAACCCAAATTCAGTGGGACTGTGCATTGCCTTCTTGTTCTCACAGCTGCTTGCTCATTTAAATAGTTGTCCATTTATTCATTCATTCAATCACCTACCCAATACTTATTGAGCACCTAGTATGTGCCAGGCACCATGGCATGGACAATTAGACCAAATGCTCCTGTTCAAGGTGCTCACAGTCTAATAATAATAATAATCATAGTAATAATAATAGCAGAAAATACTTACTGAATGCTTAGTGTGTGCCATTCCTCAATATCATGAGGTAAATATTTTTATTCCTTCCTACTTTACAGGTGAGAAAATAAAGACATGGAGAGGTTTAGTTGCTCATGTTCACACAGCTAGACAGGTAAATAGATAATTAGCGTTTCATGTAGTAACCCAGTGATGCAGGGAAGCCCCATGTGCAGGGAGTACGCTAAGGACTCAGGTGTGATTGAAACCTAACCTGGTTACATACTTGCCCACCCACCTAATTCTAGGATTTTCCAGGCATCATAAAATTTAAAAAATGGTTTTTAAGAGAAACTAAGAGGGACACAGTAACAATAAAACAAAGAAGTGTTCATCCTAAACGGAAAAAAAGTTCAGTTTTAGGGTTAGCGTGATTTTTAATTTACGTATGTCTTCAGTGCTTCTGGCAAAACTCAACCCTGTTTTTGGAGAACTGATCTCTACAGTGATGAATTAGAAAGGGTCAGAAAGATTTGTGATTGCAGGAGAACTCTCAGGAAACCTATTTAAAATAGAAAAGACAAGACATATGGAGCCAGTTTCCTTACATCTGGAAGGACTTCTGCAGACACAGAAAGGAGAGACTGGAACCAGCAAAGCTGTTCTTCACACTGTGGTATCTGCTGAATTTCACCTTCCACCATTGTGCTAACTCTGGCAGCTCTTTGAATGTGAATCGACGCCAGGTCTCCTTGAGCTGAATTTTTAAGAACTGAAAGAAAGCATTTGAACCTGAATTATATGACCAACTGTTTGAGATGCTTAATAAATGCACACTCTGGCTATAACCACATGATACCAAATCCGTCATCAGCTCTATCAGTTCAGAGAAGAAAAAGAAATCAATATAGTGCAAATTCCCCTAGGTTTCATGAGATTGAGAGAAGTCCTTAGACTGATGTATTCAGCCATTCATCTTGTTGTCATGGAGAAACAGCCCATGGTTTGGTCTCTGTCTTTCTGTGGATATTCTGCTTTGGTGATCAGCTAAGACCACTCACTCTGAGAGCTGAATTCGCCTGGTGATATTTTTCTACACCAGTTTGGGGCGTGACAGGAGTTTTTCTGTCAGCAAGAACAGAAGATGATTCCAAAAAGAAGCAGCTTAATGGGCTATTGGCAGTGATTCTATACTTACCTCTAGAAGAAAAGGCTCAGGTTCCAATGTGGTTTTGCAAAGTAGTAATTCTTTGTTGACTTCTTCCTAACCATACCTTTCCTGATTGTGAAGAAATAGTTACAGTCAATCTCTTTAAGTAACAAAGGGCATTTAATGAAAATATTTTGCTTGATACTAAGAGATTTTGGAGGGCTTTGCCAATTATTTTTTGCCATTATTTCTTCGAATAGTCTTTCTTTTCCTTTCCATTTCTTTCTTCCTTTTGAGACTCCCATTACGTGTATGTTGGTGTGATTGGAGTCCAACACTGATTGGTTTCTTAGATTCTTTCATTTGTTTCATTGGTTTCTTAGATTCTTTCATTTTCCTTCATTCTTTCTTTTTCTTTCTGTTTCTCTGATTGGGTAATCTCAACTGACCTATCTTTGGGGTTGCTGATTCTTTCTTTTGTCTGCAATAATTTGCTGTTGAGCTCCTGTAGTAAAATTTTAATTTCACTTATTGTACTTTTCAACTCCAGATTTTCTATCTGGTTCCTTTTAATAATTTCTCTCTTTATTGATATTCTCTGGTAGGACATTATTCTCGTGATTTCTTTAGGCATGATTTCCTTTAGATCTTCGAACATATTTAAAATAGCTGATTCAAAATCTTTTTCTAATAACTCCAATGTCTGGGTTACCTCAGGGACAGTTTCTATTGATTGTTTCTTTACCCCTGCATATGGACCATATTTGATTGTTTCTTTCCATGTCTCATAGTTTTTAAATGGAAACTGAGCATTTTGAATACTATAATGTGGTGACTCTAGAAATAAGATTCCCCATCTTCCTTAGGGTTTGTTGTTTCTACTTGTTTTAGTTGTTGGTTTTTTAGTGACTTTTCTGAACCAGTTTTAAGAAGTATGTCTTTTTGTCATTTGTGACCACTGAAGTTTCTGTTCTGTTGGCCTAGTGGTCAGTTAATGGTTGGATACAGATTTCCTTGAATGTTTAGAAACAAAATAGCTCCCTGTTTTTGCACATGGGCTCTCTTATGTTGGGGCACACTTTCAGTAATAAGCCAGGCAGTTTACAGCTCTGCCCTAGCCTTCATTTCCTGTTTGTGCAGAGAGTCAAGGTCAGTCAGAACTGAGAAGGTAAGACCTTCTAAGGTCTTTCCTGAACATGTGTACAGTCCTGTTTATGTGTAAGGCCTTCTAGGTTGTCAGGAATATGTTGGAGCCTTTCAAAGCTCTTATTTGCCAATGTGTATCATTTCCCAGCCTTTCCTCCAAGATTTTTAGTTAATCTATTGTTTTTTTCCAACTGCTACCCATTGCTGCATACAGCATCAATTAAAACATTTGCCTGTAAATATTTTTGACAAATGGCCCTTGAGTAGTGGTCACAGTGCTGGCTGAGTTCCAAGTAGGTGAGATAAAACATACCTTTTGAGCTAGTCTTCCATGGAGTCACTGGACAGATCAACTAAGGACAACACTTTCCAGATGAGGTCTGTTCTGCTCCCTCTGGTATCAGCACCAGTACTCGGAATGTGGGCTGTTTCTTTCAAGGCTACTTTTAAGCTGAGCAACAGGTGATGGGGCTAAAATGCCACAAAACTCACTGTTCTTACTGAGATTCAGCCCTTTTTGCTGATTCAGTGCTCCCAAAGTTTCAACAAGCTTTTGGTTTGTCTCCAGTGTTCTAAAAAAGTAAAATTCGGAGTTTTTGCCAGAGTTTTAGTTGCTTTTATGGAGGGGTGGACTTCTGCAGTTTCTTACTCCGACCTTCTTACTGACATCACCTTGCCTATTTTTCTTACAGGGGTCTTGGACCTTTATTCTTGCATTCTTTTTTTTTTTTTAAATTTTGTTTATTTATTTATTTTTGGCTGCATTGGGTCTTCATTGCTGTGCATGGGCTTTCTCTAGTCGCGGTGAATGGGGGCTACTTTTCATTGCAGTGCATGGGCTTCTCATTGTGGTGGCTTCTCTTTGTTGAGGAGCGTGGGCTCTAGGTGTGTGGGCTTCAGTAGTTGTGGCACATGGGCTCAGTAGTTGTGGCTTGTGGGCTCTAGAGTGCAGGCTCAGTAGTTGTGGCACACAGGCTTAGCTGCTCCACGACATGTGGGATCTTCCCAGACCAGGACTTGAACCCGTGTCCCCTGCATTGGCATGCAGATTCTTAACCACTGTACCAGCAGGGAAGTCCCTATTTTTGCATTCTTAGTTCTTTACATATCAGAGATATTAACACTTTGTGATTAGCTGCAAATAGTTTTGCCCAGTTCATCATTTAGTATTTTACTTTGTTCATGGTGCTTTGACTTATTCAAATATTTTTGATTGTTGTCAAATTTATTAATCTTTTCTCTTTCTTCTGGGTTTTGAGTCATAGTGACAAAATTTTCCCTCTCTCTACTTCTAGAGCAATTTATCTATATTTTCATATGGTATTTGTAGAGCTTTATGTTTTACATTTAAATCTCTAATCCATTTGGATTTTAATATAGTGTATGGTGTGAGAAATGGATCTAATTTTATTTTTTTCATATAGCTAGCCAGTTATACTCTCAGCACTTATTATCTTTTCTTAACAATTTGAGAAGCCTCCTTTACTGTATACTAAATTTCCATGTGCCATTAGATCTATTTCTGAATTTTCTATTCTGTTTCATTGGTTCTCTAGTCATGTGCCAATGCCACAGTGTTTTTAATTGTAGAGATTTTATTTTATATGTTAGGTCCCTATACTTCCCATATTGTTTTTCTTTTTTTAAGATTTTTTTCCCTGGCTATTATTGCTTATTTGTTCTTCAGATGAACTTTGTAGTAAACTTGCTTTGTGCCAGAAAAAAAATTCTGATGAAATTTTATATTGGGATTGTATTAAATTTGTATATTACCTTCATGATAACTGATATGCCAAAACATGGTATATCTCTTTTTTCTTTCAAGTCTAATTTTGGGACTTAAAAAAGTGCTTTGTAGTTTTTCTTATATAGATTTTTGGCATATCTTATTAAGTTTGCACCTAAAAATTTTATTTCATGTTTTGATATCACAAATGGGACATTCTCTTCCATTCATACTGGTTTTTGTTTGTACATATAACAACTTATTAATTTTTGTACATTAATTGTATAACCTGCTATTTTTTTATTATCTGTAGTAGTTTTTCCATGGGTTCTTGTGGGTTTTCTAGATATAAAATAATATCAGCTCCTGGGATATTGTATTTTGGTGGTTTTAGCAAAAACTGCAAAAGCCACATGATAACAAAGTCCTGGACATCAGTATTCAGTAATAAGACCCGTAAACCAAGTTATTTTCTCATATACCTCAGTATTTCTTATGATGTTACTTTGATTTTAGGCCTAAATCAGCCTCTAAAAGAGAATTTTAAAAAGTGACATTATCAGGACCCTTTGTGTCTACAAACACACATATGCACACACTCACATACATACATACTCCATCTGTTTTGCTCTTGAGAAATAAACGTACGTACAGGGCTGACTATATTCTACCTGATAAGGTTACCAGGTAAGTGAGTGCACGACTGGTGAAAATAGCATCACACCCCTCACCTATTTTTTGCTGAAGGTGAGATAACAATTCCTTAGATTTTGATTACACTCTTCACTTTTTTTTTTTGTTTTTTTTTGCGGTATGCGGGCCTCTCACTGTTGTGGCCTCTCCCATTGCAGAGCACAGGCTCCGGACGCGCAGGCTCAGCGGCCATGGCTCACGGGCCCAGCCGCTCCGCGGCATGTGGGATCTTCCCAGACCGGGACCCGAACCCGTGTCCCCTGCATCGGCAGGCGGACTCTCAACCACTGCGCCACCAGGGAAGCCCACACTCTTCACTTTTAAAGTGCAATTTTGTGCATTTAAATGCTCATCATTTCTTTTTATTCTCACAATAATCCTCCAGCACTAGGTGGGGAGGTGGCTACCCCATTCTAATTTCCTAGAAAGCAGAGGTACCGAAGCTAGTTACCTGCCTAAAGGAGAAATGGTTTAGAACTCAAATTTTCTGTCTTCATATATATTCTTTCTAATATGCTTAAATACTTGCAAAGCCTTTTGCTGCTCTTAAAGCCCATTTCTTACCTGTCCTCAAGGGAATCAGGAACAGCTGCTCAGTATCCCCTATTATAATATCCCTTTATATGTATGAATCCTGCGATTTTGTTCCCTTCCAGCTTCCCCTATGGCGGGTTAAATAGCCCAGGTTCTGTTCCTCATAGAGTTTATCTCCCACCTCTTTTGTCAGTTTTAACAAAGAGGTTGTGACTCTTGGGCTCCTGCTCAACACAGCTCTTCCTCATTATTTGTAACCTTTATACCTCCTTCCAGGGAGAGTTAAATAAAGCCTCTGGATTTTTGATATGAATGTCTGGCAGGCTGCTGCTTACACAGAAAGGTTTCCAGCAGGGCTGGCTGATTAAAGCCCCAGTCCGATGACTGAGTGTCATTCATGGCAGATGAAAGGCGTCAGCACCTCTGCTCATTCCAAAACCCACAAGTGGGAATGGTGCCCACGTGAAGGTCCAGATTCCACAGCAAGTCCTATTTTGGCAGGAAGAGATAGGTTATAATGAGAACATTTAGAAACTAGGAGCCACTGGCTAATTACCTCAGGTGAACAATTCATATTTTGGAAAGGCACTGTTCTTTTAGCTTGTTAATCATGTGTAAAAATTATCCCTGACCTAGAATTTCATTATTGCACTGGAGTCAGCCTTAAAATTAGAGAAATGAAATACCATAAAATATAAGTAGTAAAAAGGAGAATAAACCTTGAGAGTTAACAGTTATGTGACCTTCTGGATGTCAAAGCGTGAAGCATGATGTCCAGTGTGCTTCAGTGGTTTTGAAAACAATGACCCCCAAATTACACTTCTCTTTCAACATCCTTGGATTCTCTTCCAGTCCCTTCTCTCTGTACACACAAAAAATTGCCAGATTTGGCAAGTTACTTGCTTTTTCTCCATCAACCAATTTACTTGCTTTTTCTTTCTCTGGAAATGATATGTGGCTGATATCACTATCCTCCAGAGAATATGAGTCAGAAAAATGGGTTCATGCCCTATAGGGGCAACCTCTCCCTGTTCATGAACAACGTGTCTCTGCAGCTGAGCGCCTACCCCTCTTGTGGATTCCCTGGTTATTCTGTCACTGACCCCTTTAGGCAAATGTAAGAACTACTGGCTTCTGAAAGGAAGAGTCTCCTCAAAGTTAGCATCGTCTCAGGTCAAGAAGAGAAAGTGGGAAGGATTTGAGGAAGCCCCTTTGTGTGTCCATCATCTTAGAGTGAAGAACTGAGACTTACTGATTCATTATTTGTTTGCAAAGAATTTGGTTAATGAGTGGGGAGAACTTTCCATAAGGGGGAAATGTGGTGAATAAAGGGTCAAGGTATGAATGATGAGGCTACGTAAGCACCAAGAGTCTACCTACCCTGGTCTAAGTCACCTTGATTTGGGTTAAGCGGGGCCTGATTAGAGAGGTCCTCGGTGGCATGAAGAGACAGGTGGGGCCTTGTTGCTTTTTTTTTTTGGCAGTACGCGAGCCTCTCACTGCTGTGGCCTCTCCCGTTGCGGAGCACAGGCTCTGGACGCGCAGGCTCAGTGGCCATGGCTCACGGGCCCAGCCGCTCCGCAGCATGTGGGATCTTCCCGGACCGGGACACGAACCCGTGGCCCCTGCATCGGCAGGCGGACTCTCAACCACTGCGCCACCAGGGAAGCCCGGCCTTGTTGCTTTTTGAGCAGAGAAGGGACATTATAAAAGTGGTATTTTGGAGGAAGAGTCTGATGATGGTGAGTGTGGAGCATGGTCCGAGGGACAGCAGTGGAAGTGATGGAAGAGAATGATGCCAACATCTATTATGAAGGGAATTTGCTCTGACCTTTGACAAAAGGAAGTTTTGGTGTAAGTGGAGAAAACACTGGTCTGAAAATTAAAAGGCCTAATTTTGAATTCCTGTTCTGCCTTTAACTAGCTGGATGACCTCAAGAGGCACTTCTCTCAGCCTTAAGTCCAAATTTCAAGCTAGATCTATCCAGTGCATCAGTTTCACCTGCAGACACATTGATTTTGGCTAACACAATATTTCAGTTTTCCACAGTTCCCACTGCTCCCTATTGCATCAGAAACAACTTGCTTCGCACTTTTACATCACCAGCCTGGCCCCTCTAGGTGTGCAATCTCTGCTATAAATCTTGGTAAAATAAGTACATTCATGTTTGCTTAGTTTGTTGGCCACATTAGGTTACAAGTTCTTAGAGTTAGGAAACAAATTAACTTTTTCCTTCTAGCAGGATGTTCAGGGCAAATTAGTAATTAATAATTACTAGTTGATAATATTCAAGTACACAAACATAGACCCTCTTCCCTCTCCTTGCTTCTTTACTTTCTGGGAAAACCTATAGCAGTTAGAAAACATGTTGGGGAATGGTCATAAGGTTAGATTTTACTTTATCTTTACTTTCCCTGCTCAGTTTGGACTTTTATATATTTATAGCCACAAATGTACAACTACCTATATTTGCAAGGAAACTGGTTTTAGTCCCTTGGTTGATTTATGATAGTGCCTTGGGGGTTGTGATGAAGAGAGACTCGTTGTAAAAGTAGCACAGGAGAGGGAACATGTTCCCTTTGCAGAACATTAGATAGAGCAAGGGACTCGCCTAGAGCCCCATCTCCAGGACTGGAGTGTAGCACTTCCTCTCTTGAGCCCATGGCTTCTCTGGCTTAGTGTTGATGTAATGTTTGTAAGAGACTGTATTCTGCTTGGCGATTGGCTCAAGACCTTCATCGAAAGTTAATTAAATCTCTTAGATTGAATACTTATGCTGAGTTGCTAAAATTGCATTTTAAAAAATGGGGTTAGTGATGTGTTCTTATAGAACTAAAATCCTGTAGTTTAGGTTTATTTTCCCAAAAGATTTAAGAGTCAAGTCACAGAAACTAGATAGTTAACAAAAATGTAAAGATTATTTCAGTTATCATAGAATTTGAAGTATTTAATCACATTTTGAGGTAATCATTTAGTTACAGTAAATGCTTTTTGCTTCCATTTTTCTTTCTTTATTTTATTCACTATGAGTTATTGTATTGTTCCCAAGAGGTTATAACTTTAAAATGAGTTAACATGTTACATTACATTTTCCTTTATAACATGAAATTTAATTATATTGCATTTAATTCATGTAAGTGTTCATCTAAGAACTAGATTTTAAAATATTTTTTGAGTTACTAGAAATAGAACTTCTCTTTTTCTTCCTTTTTCTATTTTCCTTTCCTTTTGCTCCTCTTCTTCCTTCTTCCTCTTTTTTTCTCAAATAAGTTCCTGAGCAGTGTCTCCTGCTCGCAGATTCACAAAGTTGAGCCCATTAAAACTGGAAGAGGTTGTAGCTATTCTCCCATCCACGAGTGTCTGACCTGGGGTTCACTTACACAGGTGAAGTCCTAGGTGGGCTATTGTGGAGAGCCCAAAAACCTTGAAATTCTGTGCAAAGCTCTGTGTTCATATGCACTTCCCTGAGAAGAGGGTCTATATCTTCATCAAATTCTCAGAGGAGTCCATGACCCCAAAGATTAAATAAGTATCACTGATAAGAAAAACAATGGCCAAGATGTCAAAATAACTCATCCAGGATCATGTAACTATGTAGTGGCAGAACCAGGAGTAGAAACTAGGTCTCTGGATTCTAGTACAAGGCTTTTTCTGCTACACTAAGAAAGAGGGCTTAGTTTCCATTTTTATGGAGTTGTTGATGAACAGTTGTTAGGTCTTCTTAAAGCTGTATTCCATGGATGGCTAAGGAGTTAGAAATAAATTACTAATAAAATCAGATTGATTAAAACAACTTATCAGCCAACCCAAACCAAAATACTGTCTACATTCCAAGTGTTCTAAGTCCTTTTATATAAAAAGTCACACACTCTGAGTATGTTTGATATCATATATACCTGAAGACAAAGTAAAAGAGGGAGGGAGGCAGAGAGAGTGAGAGGAAGTTGGGGGAGGGTAGGTCACGTGTTTCCAGGGAGTGGGGTGGGGGAAGGGAGAGAAAGCATAGTGAGAACTTCCAAATCAGCAAGTCAGTTTTCTTCCTAACTTGTGATGGATGATGGGGGCATCCTCCCTTGGGAGAACCCAGGATATTTAAAACGTCTGGAGTATCACCTCTGCTGCTGCCTTCTCCCTGATTCAAGAAAGCATATTGGCAGGGAGAATTGCAACACCCCTAAGAACTGAGTATGAAGCCGTAGGGTGCTGGACTTCACTGCAAGAACCACCATGCCCTGGAGCACTCTTTCAAAAAGCCTGCAGACACTAAGCCCTATGTAAACTAAGATGAAAGAAGACAGTGTTTCCACAGCACTACTCATATCCCCTGCCCTGCAACACTCAGCACTGACACCAAACCCATGAGCCCTGCTGTGGGCTGCCTGTCCTCAGAAGGATCTTTTGTCCCAGGTCCACGTTTCATTTTAGCTGTTTTGACAGGTGGTAGAGACTTCTAGTTCCTTGTCCACATTAACGTAAATGATCATCTTTTCAGACACAAATAACTCCTTTCCAAATGCTCTGAACATGGCCAGCTCACTGATTGTTCATAACCATGAATGGATTTAAAATTTCTCTCTACAAATAAGTTTATTTTTACCATTTTTTTAGATTCCACATATATGCATTAATATATGACATTTGTTTTTCTCTTTCTGACTTACTTCACTCTGTACGACAGTCTCTAGGTCCATCCATGTCTCTACAAATGACCCAATTTCATTCCTTTTTATGGCTGAGTAGTATTCCATAGTATATATGTACCACATCTTCTTTATCCATTCATCTGTCGATGGACATTTAGGTTGCTTCCACATCCTGGCTATTGTAAATAGTGTTGCAATGAACACTGGGGTGCATGTATCTTTTCGAATTATGGTTTTCTCCAGATATATGCCCAGGAATGGGATTTCTGGATCATATGGTAGTTCTATCTTTAGTTTTTTAAGGAAAAAACCACCATACTGTTCTCCACAGTGGCTGTATCAATTTACATTCCCACCAACAGTGCAGGAGGGTCCTCTTTTCTCCACACCTTCTCCAGTATTTATTGTTTGTAGATTTTTTGATGATGGCCATTCTGATCGGTGTGAGGTGTTACCTCATTGTAGTTTTGATTTGCATTTCTATAATAATTAGTGACGTTATGCATCTTTTCATATGCCTCTTGGTCATCTGTATGTCTTTTTTGGAGAAATGTCTATTTAGGTCTTCCACCCATTTTTTGATTGGATTGTTTGTTTTTTTGATATTGGGCTGCATGAGTTGTTTGTATATTTTGGTGATTAATCCCTTGTCAGTTGCTTCATTTGCAAATATTTTCTCCCAATCTGAGGGTTGTCTTTTTGCCGTACAGCAGAAACTAACACATTGCAAGTCAGCATTGTCAACATTGTAAAGCAACTATAACCCAATTAAAAAAAAAATTTATCTCTGAGCAGAGATACAGATGCAAGGAAAGGCTTTTCCCCCTCCAATGGTGATAAAGATCATGGTTTAATCTTTTTTTCTCATGCTCTAATATAATAATGAATCATGCCCAGGCAGTTTAATCCTACCTGTCATAACAGAGGCTATAATTCTTTGGATTCTGTTTTATTAGCAGTATTTAAAAATCTGCCACAACTCAGATTGCTCAGTTGGCCAAACAGCTTGACATCTCTTTCCCTTCCCCATCCCCCAAATTAAATAAAATAAAGGAAAAGAAGGAAGGGGAGAGTGGAAGGAAGGAGGGAAGAAAGGATGACAAAATTAGTCGAGTCTGTGACAGAGGCTGTCTGAAACACCGGGCCAGGCTGAGTTACTGCCTGCTGCTTGAGGGGAAGGCAGGGGAATGTGGGCCCAGAGAAGAACTGCAGAGGAGATGCTGTCCCTGAGCCTAGGCCACTGACCACACACCCCTGAGTGAAGGGCTCAGGAGACCTTAGGTAAGTTACTGGGAGGATGCTGAGGTTAGGTTGGCTCTGGGGCTTTCAACTGGATTTTTCCTGTTACTTTCCTCTTCCCCCCACTGAGCCTTCATGGACCTCAGGGTAATTTGAATTTCTACAGCCTATGGCTTACGTGGGGTTTGACTTTGATGGTTCCTCAGATCACCCTTTCCCTTGGATATCGATAGGGCAGATGCCGTACTCCCCCGCTGGATTTGCCATCTTTCTCTGGGCTTCCCAGGGGAGGTAGTGATTTTTGGCAAGACGAAGCCCTCAGCAGCAAGCAGAGGCATCTCTTTCAACTGTCTGCGTTTTAGCAACATTTACTAAGCTGCCTCTGGCTATGGTGGCAATCATATGGCGTCGTGTTCTGGAGCACACAGCATCTGATGGCAGCCTGCTATCCTCAAGGGGGGAGAAGGGATGAGTTTTTAATACACCAAGACCATGACTTGGCCTGTGGGAAAGACATCTGCCAACATCCATTTCCTGTGCAGAGGGAAGGAGCAGAGTGGTACATAGAAGACAAGCTTCAGCAGTTTTATTTCCTTGGCCTATAGACTGAGTTCAAAAGTTAGGCATCACCCTGTGAACTTCCCAACATACGGATGACGGCTGTGAAATAGGAGTAAATTTAAGCATTGGATGGCAGATACGTCTTTGAGTGACTTCTAGAGTTGTTTTTTTTTTTTTTTTTGACAGGAGCTTCTTTGATTGATTTCCAGAGATTTTTTGCATCATTGACATCAAAATTAGATGGAAGGGAATCTTAAATAGCCTGGTACTGGTAGCCATGATGTGTGTGTGCATGTGCGTGCATGTGTGAGTGTGTGTGTGAAAAGCCTTGGATCTTGGTATTGAAAGGAAGACAGCCCTACAACCTTTCAGGCACAGAGGTTGGGGCGAGGTGTATGAATAGTTAAAGAGAATTCTGGTTTATTTCTTACTAAAATATCCACAAAGATCCAGCACGAGATGACCATTCATATTGCCACCCCAAACTAGATGACCCAATGACAGAATCTGGGAGGGACTGACAATTATGAGGCAGATGGAGTTGGACTAGGAAAACTACTCAAGCTTTAGATTTGTTTCCAAAGCAGACTGCCTGAAAAAAAAGTCCAGCAATATTGCATATCTTACCACCACCTGTCCTCTCAATATAAGAACTTAAGTCCTATATAATTTGAAAATGATCAGTTACACTTTTTGGGTCCCCCTCTTTGAGGCCAGAGGAGTATGTACTTTTTCACAGGTGCCTCCCTTACCAATTTTCTTTTTTGAAGTTTTGAATTTTATTTTATTTATTTTTTTATACAGCAGGTTCTTATTATTTATCAATTATATACTTATTAGTGTATATATATCAATCCCAATCTCCCAATTCATCACACACACCCCCACCCCCACCATATTCCCCCCTTGGTGTCCATACGTTTGTTCTCTACATCTGTCTCTCTATTTCTGCCCTGCAAACCAGTTCATCTGTACCATTTTTCTGGTTCCACATATATGCATTAATGTATGATATTTGTTTTTCTCTTTCTGATTAATTCACTCTGTATGACAGTCTCTAGATCCATCCACATCTCTACAAATGACCCAATTTGGTTCCTTTTTATGGCTGAGTAACATTCCATTGTATACATGTACCACTTCTTCTTTATCCATTTGTCTGTCAATGGGCATTTAGGTTGCTTCCATGACCTGGCTATTGTAAATAGTGCTGCAATGAACATTGGGGTGCATGTGTCTTTTTGAATTATGGTTTTCTCTGGGTATATGCCCAGTAGTGGGATTGCTGGGTCATATGGTAATTCTATTTTTAGTTTTTTAAGGAAACCCCATACTGTCCCCCATAGTGGCTGTATCAGTTACATTCCCACCAACAGAGCAAGAGGGTTCCATTTTCTCCACACCCTCTACAGCATTTGTTGTTTGTAGATTTTCTGATGATGCCCATTCTAACTGGTGTGAGGTGATACCTCATTGTAGTTTTGATTTGCATTTCTCTAATAATTAGTGATGTTGAGAAGCTTTTCATGTGCTTCTTGACCATCTGTCTTCTTTGGAGAAATGGCTATTTAGGTCATCTGCCCATTTTTTGATTGGGTTGTTTGTTTTTTTAATATTGAGCTGCATGAGCTGTTTATATATTTTGGAGATTAATCCTTTGTCCATTGATTTGTTTGCAAATATTTTCTCCCATTCTGAGGGTTGTCTTTTCGTCTTGTTTGTAGTTTCCTTTGCTGTGCAAAAGCTTTTAAGTTTCATTAGGACCCATTTGTTTATTTTTCTTTTTATTTCCATTACTCTAGGAGGTGGATCAAAAATGATCTTGCTGTGATTTATGTCAAAGAGTGTTCTTCCTATGTTTTCCTCTAAGAGTTTTATAGTGTCCAGTCTTACATTTAGGTCTCTAATCCATTTTGAGTTTATTTTTGTGTATGGTGTTAGGGAGTGTTTTAATTTCATTCTTTTACATGTAGCTGTCCAGTTTTCCAAGCACCACTTATTGAACGGACTGTCTTTTCTCCATTGTATATTCTTGCCTCCTTTGTCATAGATTAGTTGACCATAGGTACATGGGTTTACCTCTGGGCTTTCTATCCTGTTCCATTGATCTATATTTCTGTTTTTGTGCCAGTACCATACTGTCTTGATTACTGTAGCTTTGTAGTATAGCCTGAAGTCAGGGAGTCTGATTCCTCCAGCTCTGTTTTTTCCCTCAAGATTCCTTTGGCTATTCGGGGTCTTTTTTTTGTCTCCATACAAATTTTAAGATTTTTTGTTCTAGTTCTGTAAAAAATGCCATTGGTAATTAGATAGAGATTGCATTAAATCTGTAGATTGCTTTGGGTGGTATAGTCATTTTCACAATATTGATTCTTCCAATCCAAGAACATGGTATGTCTCTCCATCTATTTGTATCATCTTTAATTTCTTTCATCAGTGTCTTATAGTTTTCTGCATACAGGTCTTTTGTCTCCTTAGATAGGTTTATTCCTAGGTATTTTATTCTTTTTGTTGCAGTGGTAAACGGGAGTGTTTCCTTAATTTCTCTTTCAGATTTTTCATCATTAGTGTATAGGAATGCAGGAGATTTCTGTGCATTAATTTTGTATCCTGCAACTTTACCACATTCATTGATTAGCACTAGTAGTTTTCTGGTGGCCTCTTTAGGATTCTCTATGTATAGTATCATGTCATCTGCAGTGACAGTTTTACTTCTTCTTTTCCAATTTGTATTCCTTTTATTTCTTTTTCTTCTCTGATTGTCATGGCTAGGACTTCCAAAACTCTGTTGAATAATAGTGGCGAGAGTGGACACCCTTGTCTTGTTCCTGATCTTAGAGGAAATGCTTTCAGTTTTTCACCATTGAGAATGATGTTTGCTATAGGTGTGTCACATATGGCCTTTATTATGTTTATTAGGTTCCCTCTATGCCCACTTTCTGGAGAGTTTTTATCATAAATGGGTGTTGAATTTTGTCAAAAACTTTTTCTGAGTCTATTGAGATGATCATATGGTTTTTATTCTTCAATTTGTTGATATGGTGTATCACATTGATTGATTTGCCTATATTGTAGAATCCTTGCATCCGTGGGATAAATCCCAGTTGATCATTGTGCATGATCCTTTTAAAGTGTTGTTGGATTCTGTTTGGTAGTATTTTGTTGAGGATTTTGCATCTATATACGTGAGTGATATTGGTCTGTAATTTTCTTTTTTTGTATTATCTTTGTCTGGTTTTGTTATCAGGGTGATGGTGACCTCATAGAATGAGTTTGGGAGTGTTCTTTCCTCTGCAATTTTTTGGAAGAGTTTGAGAAGGATGGATGTTAGCTCTTCTCTAAATGTTTGATAGAATTCACCTGTGAAGCCATTTGGTCCTGGACTTTTGTTTGTTGGAAGAATTTTAACCACAGTTTCAATTTCATTACTTACGATTGGTCTGATCATATTTTCTCTTTCTTCCTGCTTCAGTCTTGGAAGGTTATACCTTTCTAAGAATTTGTCCGTTCCTTCAGGTTGTCTATTTTATGGGACAGAGTTGCTTGTAGTAGTCTCTTAGGATGCTTTGTATTTCTGCGGTGTCTGTTGTAACTTCTCCTTTTTCATTTCTAATTTTATTGATGAATCCTCTCCCTCATTTTCTTCATGAGTCTGGCTAATGGTTTATTAATTTTGTTTATCTTCTCAAAGAACCAGCTTTAAGTTTTATTGATCTTTGCTATTGTTTTCTTTGTTTCTATTTCATTTACTTCTGATCTTTATGATTTCTTTCCTTCTACTAACTTTGGGTTTTGTTTGTTCTTCTTTCTCTAGTGCCTTTAGGTGTCAGGTTAGATTATTTGAGATTTTTCATGTTTCCTGAGGTAGGCTTGTATTGCTATAAACTTCCCTCTTAGAACTGCTTTTGCTGCATCCCATAGGTTTTGGGTCATTATGTTTTCATTGTCATTTGTTTCTAGGTATTTTTTGTTTTCCTGTTTGATTTCTTCAGTGATTTCTTGGTTATTTAGTAATATATTGTTTAGCCTCCACCATGTGTTTGTGTTTTTTACGTTTTTTTCCCTGTAATTGATTTCTAATCTCATAGCGTTGTGGTCAGAAAAGATGCTTGATATGATTTCAATTTTCTGAAATTTACTGGAGCTTGATTTGTGACCCAAGTTGTGGTGTATCCTGGAGAATGTTCCATGTGCACTTGAGAAGACAGTGTAATCTGCTGTTTTTGGATGGAATGTCCTATAAATATCAATTAAATCTATCTGGTCTATTGTGTCATTTAAAGCTTGTGTTTCCTTATTAATTTCCTTTTTGGATGATCTGTCCATCGGTGTAAGTGAGGTGTTTAAGTCCCCCACTATTATTGTGTTACTGTCGATTTCCTCTTTTATAGCTGTTAGCAGTTGCCTTATGTATTGAGGTGCTCCTATGTTGGGTGCATATATATTTATAATTGTTATATCTCCTTCTTGGATTGATCCCTTGATCATTATGTAGTGTCCTTCCTTGTCTCTTGTAACATTCTTTATTTGAAAGTCTATTTTATCTGATATGAGTATTGCTACTCCAGCTTTCTTTTGATTTCCATTTGCATGGAATATCTTTTTCCATCCTCTCACTTTCAGTCTGTATGTGTCCCTAGGTCTGAAGTGGGTCTCTTGTAGAGAGCGTATATGTGGGTCTTGTTTTTGTATCCATTCAGCGAACCTGTGTTTTTTTTTTTTTCTTTTGCGGTACGCGGGCCTCTCACCGTTGTGGCCTCTCCCGTTGCAGAGCACAGGCTCCGGACGTGCAGGCTCAGCGGCCATGGCTCACGGGCCCAGCCGCTCCACGGCATGTGGGATCCTCCCAGACCGGGGCACGAACCCATGTCCCCTGCATTGGCAGGCGGACTCTCAACCACTGTGCCACCAGGGAAGCCACGAGCCTGTGTGTTTTGGTTGGAGCATTTAATCCATTTATGTTTAAGGTAATTATCAATATGTATTTTCCTATTACCATTTTCTTAATTGTTATAGGTTTGTTTTTTTAGGTTCTTTTCTTCTCTTGTGTTTCCCACTTAGAGTAGTTCCTTTAGCATGTGTTGTATAGCTGGTTTGGTGGTGCTGAATTCTCTTAGCTTTTGCTTGTCTGTAAAGCTTTTGATTTCCCCGTCAAATCTGAATGAGATCCTTGCCGAGTAGGGTAACCTTGCTTGTAGGATCTTCCCTCTCATAACTTTAAGTATGTCATGCCACTCCCTTCTGGCTTGTAGAGTTTCTGCCAAGAAATCAGCTGTTAACCTTATGGGAGTTCCCTTTTGTGTTATTTTTTGTTTTTCCCTTGTTGCTTTCAATAATTTTTCTTTGTCTTTAATTTTTGCCAGTTTGATTACTATGTGTTTCGGCATGTTTCTCCTTGGGTTTATCCTGCCTGGGACTCTCTGTGCTTCCTGGACTTGGGTGGCTATTTCCCATGTTAGGGAAGTTTTTGACTATAATCTCTTCAAAATTTTTAGGGAAGTTTTTGACTATAATCTCTTCAAAATTTTTCTCGGGTCCTTTCTCTCTCTCTTCTCCTTCTGGGACCCCTATAATGTGAATGATGTTCCATTTAATGTTGTCCCAGAGGTCTCTTAGGCTGTCTCCATTTCTTTTCATTCTTTTTTCTTTAATCTGTTCCGCAGTAGTGAATTCCACCATTCTGTCTTCCAGGTCACTTATCCCTTCTGCCTCAGTTATTCTGCTATTGATTCCTTCTAGTTTATTTTTCAGTTCAGTTATTGTATTGTTCACCTCTGTTTGTTCTTTAATTCTTCTAGGTGGTTGTTCTTTAATTCTTCTCGGTCTTTGTTAAACATTTCTTGCATCTTCTCAATCTTTGCCTCCATTCTTTCTGAGGTCCTGGATCATCTTCACTATCATTATTCTGAATTCTTTTTCTGGAAGGTTGCCTATCTCCACTTCATTTAGTTGTTTCTCTGGGGTTTTATCTTGTTCCTTCATCTGGTACATAGCCCTCTGCCTTTTCATCTTGTCTATATTTCTTTGAATGTGGTTTCTGTTCCACAGGCTGCAGGATTGTAGTTCTTCTTGCTTCTTCTCTCTGCCCTCTGGTGGATGAGGCTATATAAGAGGCTTCTGCAAGGTTCCTCCCAATTTTCTACATCTAGGCAGAGACTTAAAATCTCAGGAGTCAACTGAGCATGAGAGGGGTGTGTTTGTGCGTGTGTGTGAGTGTGTGTGCACGTGCACACACATGCATACAGTAGCACTATATATTTTGGGAGATATAGCTCATGAATAAAGCACTAGTACAGGAGCAGTGCATGCTGAGAATTCCAGTCTCTCATGTACTCCATTGGCTCAAGGGTGAGAGAACAAGAAAGAAGAGGTATGAAGTAGATACCTTTGCATCAAATCAAAGATCATTTTATGAAAACCCAGACAAAACTGAGAATTAATTACCCTGGAAGACTGCATATCACATTCTCTGTTGACAAACTCTGAGGCTAGATGGATGTTTCATTCAAGGAGGAGAAAACAATAACATGAGGCATGTGAAAAAATTGTGCAGAGCAAAGGGAAGGAAAGGATCTGGGTAACTCAGAGGAAAAACATACCTTTAAATATCATCTCCCACAGAACTGAAAAGAAAATTTCACAAGACTTTTTTTTTTTTTTTTTTTTTGCGGTATGCGGGCCTCTCACTGTTGTGGCCTCTCCCGTTGCGGAGCACAGGCTCCGGACGCGCAGGCTCAGCGGCCATGGCTCACGGGCCCAGCCGCTCCGCGGCATGTGGGATCTTCCCAGACTGGGGCACGAACCCGTGTCCCCTGCATCGGCAGGCGGACTCTCAACCACCACGCCACCAGGGAAGCCCCTCACAAGACTTTTTGATATTCAGGAAGACTTGACCTCTATCAGGAGAGAAAGTCAGAAGTAAAAAAGAGCTGAACTGAAAAGGCAGTTAAATAAGATAAAAAGGGAGTTAGATCAATTGAGAGAGGATTGCTCACAGAATGAATGAAAATGTGGAATTAACAATTACACTGAAGGCAGCAAAAGCAGAATTGATGTGAAAAAAAGCTGAGTGCAAATGTCCCATGATCCTCTTTAAAGAGAATATGTAATATGAAATTAACAATAACCTGGATTTTAAAGTCCAGATTATATGAAAAAAAACCTGAGAGTGGACAGAAGAGAAGAAGGAATGTGCTTAATTTCTTATCTCAAATAGGGACAACTTAAAAGCTACAATATTCTCTTGGTTCTGACCGGGAAATATAGGCTGAAGTATTATATACAGAGGTATTATTTAGTGCAATAAAAGGCAAACGAATTCCAGAACCCTGGAGAAAATAAATCAAAATCACCTGAGCAAACATAAAGGAAACAAACAAAAAGAATACACATAGTAAAAGACATAAAACTAAATTAGCCTTAAGAAATCATGGAATACTGTGATAAAAATAAGAACAACCAGATCAGTTGAACTAAAAAATGTAAAAATGGATAAAATATTCTTATTAAAAGAAGTAAAGCTCATATTGAGTCAAAAAACGGCATCCAATTTTATGCTGTTGAAAAGCAGTAGACCTAAAACAAAGTGAAGCAATGTTTATATGTAAAAGGATAAGTGTAGGTATGTTAGATAATGAAAAACAAAACAATGGATAATGTAGATATGATAAGGTAGAATTTAAGAAACAAATTAAATAAGATTATGGGATCTTTTATTTTGATAAAATAAATTATTTTGAAAACTATATAGCCATAATGAATCCTTATGAACCAAATAACATTGCTTCAAAGTATACAAAGCATATAATGTTAGAAGTAGAAAGAGAATCTGAACAATGTCAGTAATGAGGGTTACTTTGATATCTATATCTAAATCTAATCTGTATCTATGTATCTTTTTTCTAGCATCTATGGAAATATTATTAAAATTACCTAAAACAGATCTTAAAGAAAAGTAAATAAATTTTCCAAAAAGAAACTCCAACACACCATCACCACCACCACAGTATCCTTGTCATCTGCATAGTGCAGAACTTCTTTGAATGCACATCCCTTCCAGGTCTCCAGTTTACATGGTCCCAAAAGTCCCTGATAGTTTTACTTATTTGTCTTACTTGCCTGGCCCTATACCTTTGAATTTGCAAGCTTTGATAAAGGCTAAACATTTAATAAGAAGTTCTTACTATCTTTGTTTGGGTTAAAAGCCATTACACAGGAGTTTATACTCACAGAATCTGCTGGGGGCTGGGCTGGGGCAATCTTCCAAAGTGTAAGATAAGTTTAGTTGAAGCCTGCATTGGAAAGGCTGCAGTGGGCTCTGCCAAAAGTCTAGTAAAGGGTGGCTGTTGGACCTTGATTGAGAGGTGAGTTAACTACACCTTCTTAAAGCAAAATAGGGAAATGGAAGGATGATTAAGCCATGACTGATAACAGTTGTAGATTTATTAGAATGGTTTTAACAAGATTTCCTGTAGGCAATGGTATTCTGAAATTTCTAAATATATTTTCTAGGTATATTTAGTTCCTAGGTATATTAGTATTCACTCATGTGTACTTGCTTTAACCTAAAAAGGACTTGAGTCGGTTACAAAGACTGTGACATACCAAGGGTGGGAAGCGGTCTGCCCCAGAGACAAACAAAAGAGGAGTTTAAGACCAATAATAAAACTGGCTAAAAGCCAGTTTGCTCTTTATTAGCACTTATACCAGTATTCTAAACAGTATCAGTGATGAAATGCTTCTTCTTGCCATGATGGACCACTCCATCATTTATTTATTTATTTATGTTTTTGGCTGTGTTGTGTCTTCTTTGCTGCATGCGGGCTTTTTCTGGTTGCGGCAAGTGGGGGCTGCTCTTCGTTGTGGTATGTGGGCTTTTCGTTGTGGTGGCTTCTCTTGTTGTGGAGAACAGGCTCTAGGTGCACGGGCTTCAATAGTTATGGTGTATGGGCTCAGTAGTTGTGGCTCACGGGCTGTAGAGCACAGGCTCAGTAGTTGTGGTGCATGGGCTTAGTTGCTCTGAGGCATGTGGGATCTTCCCGGATCAGGGTTGGAACCTGTGTCCCCTGCATTGGCAGGCGGATTCTTAACCACTGCACCATCAGGGAAGTCCCTCCATCATTTATTTTTAATACAAACTGTGTTTGCATCTATTTAAAGTAGTTTGTATATATTTTAATTAATTAATGATTAATTAATTAATTTTTCATTTTTAAAAAAATTGGAGTTAGTTGCTTTAACAATATTGTGTTAGTTTATACTGTAAAGTGAATCAGCTATACATATACATATATCTTCTTTTTTGTAGATTTCCTGCTCATGAACTAGTTTGTATTTATTTTAAATGGTCCTTCAGAATTGTGTAACATAGCCTATAAATTGGAATAGTGTCAATGCTTCATTTGTAATAAAATTTTATTTCAGTGAAAAATACATGTGCTGTACCTGTAACATAATGGGTTGGATTTCTATAGGACTCAGCCTGTGACTTGCTTAGATAAATTGCCTGGGCAAGCTGCCTTTCTCTTCAGACCACTGATCAGTTATTACCATCAGCCTAGTACTAGTTGCTCAGTTTAAGGCAGAGGAACCAAGAAAAAATAAAATTGTGTGTGCTAGTGTTTCAGGCCCACATTTAAAAAATGATAGGAAACATCATCCCAGATTATGTTTTCTTAAAAAAAATTACCATGTATATTTAGCAACAAGTAGAATGGACATTATGATACACTTAGACTCATAGTACCAGACTGACTCCAGCACTGAAGGAAAAAAGGGAGGGTGGTGGCTGTGAGGTGTTTTGACCTCTGAGCCCTGTACAGATTGTTCAAAAGGGCTTTGGAAATCTTCAGGCAAAAATGCTGTGAGAAGGATGATGCATCTGAGAAAAGAGATAGGCGGGGCCACAGTCTCTTATTCTACAGGCTTTCCTATTTCCTTCCTTTTCTTTTGAGAAAGAAAACTGCATAAAAAGCAGCCATTCTATACCTTGCAGAGGATTGAGAGTTTGAAAAGGACCACAAAGGACTGGCTTTGGGGTATAGAAATGGCTAATTCTCGAAGGAGAAACAGGTCTAACGGTTTTTAAACACCTCTTTAGGGGATAATTATGAATATGACTTGATCTATTCTTGCAGATATATTCAAATTTACAGCAAAGTTTCTTTGGTCATCTCTCCTTTCTTAATGCTCACGTCAGAGCCCTTGAAAAATTGGTTCCCCAATGTTGTCATACGGCCAATACTCAGGTAAATGGAACAACAAGAGTTATATTAATACTATTTAACCACTGGTAGTACAGGCACCAAACAGTCAAAGTGGAACCCCAATGATCATTACATATGTGCACAACTGGCACAGCTGTGTCAGTGTGTGCTGGCTGAGTGCCAGCACTGGGGCATGGGCCGACCTTGGAAACTTCAGAAAGTCTTCATTGGTTATCCCACCCCAAGAGAAAACACACATGTGCATACACACACAGACACACACACTAGCAGGAAAGAAGTGAGATTTATTAAAACCAGATTAAGGCATGCCAAGACAAAAATCTATAATTGGCACCAAAACATCACTGGAATTAAAGGGAAATATTACCCCAGTTAACTCAGGGATCCTCACATAACTAAAGTATAAATCCGTTCCTGTCATTGAAATAAACAGTACCCTTAAGTGGAAGTATAAGGCACTGATCTATTTCTATTGAGTACTTCTGTACAGGGCAAGATTCATTGTGTAAATGCAGGTGGTGTGTTGCTCTGTACCAAACTTGGTAACAATGGCCACAGAACTCAGAGCTTCCCAATAGTTTGTCATCAGTATGCTGAGATATCACAAATGGGTACTTGTGTTGCTACAAGACATAGTTACTCTCAGCCTTCAGGTGGCAGGGCAGGGGACATGGTGGGAGGAGCTCCTGAGCAGCCTCAGGAGCAGGGTCTCAGGGCTGCTCTGTGGTCCCCTTGGGTGACAACCCTGCTGAGCAACACCCAGCACTCATGGCTCTCGCTGGCTGTGCCGAGTGAGGTCAGGGAGCTCTACTCCCCAGAGACCTACTTCAGCAGCCAGCTGCAGAGTACACTCTGCTACCCACTGTGGATAAGTACCTGCCCATGGAGCTGTTGGAGAATCCGTATGTTTGGTGCCCTAAAAGTAGGTGGTTGGAAGTGGGGGAGGTGCAGAGGCTGGATAGGGCTCCTTGTGGGCCTAGCTCCAGGTCCTGGCTCTGCCTCAGTCTAAGTATGTGTGTTAGTTTTCCATTAATATTGTAACACATGACCACAAACTCAGTGGCTTAAAACAATACAGGTTTATTATGTTACAGTTCTAGAAGCCAGAAGTCTGAGACGGGATTCACTGGAACAAAAGTCAAGATGTTGGCAGGGTTGCATTCCTTCTGGAGGCTCTAGGGGAGAATCTGTTCCCTAACCTTTTCTAGCTTCTAGAAGCCACTTGGCATTCCTCAGCTTGTGACCCCTCCCTTCGTCTTCAAAGCCAACAGCATGGCGTCTTCCAATCTCTCCCTGACTCTGTCTTTCGTTTCTGTTGTTCCATCTTCTCTGACTCTGACTCTTCTGCTTCCTACTTTTTCTTATAAGGACCCTTCGAATTACATTGAGTCCATGTGGGTAATCAGGAGCATCCTCCCATCTCGAGACTCTTAATTTAACCACTTGCAAAGTCCCCTTTGTCATGTGAAGTAACACATTCAGAGGTTCCAGGGATCACAATATAGGTATCTTTGAGGGACTGTTATTCAGCCTTCCATACAGATGATGGCTCCCTTGTCTGTTTTGCAGGTGACTGGGCCTGAAGGATGACATTTGTGACTTCCAAGTTAGAGTGTTATTGTTATTTTGAAATGCTTGATGTAAAAAAGTTCATTGGATCAAAAATCTGTTCCCATCATTAAATACATTTCAATATTACATTGCCAGTGAAAAGAAAGAAGAGTGGTTGGATTTTTTTTAAAAATAAATTTATTTATTTATTTTTGGCTGTGTTGGGTCTTTGTTGCTGCACATGGGATTTCTCTAGTTGTGGCGAGCAGGGGCTACTCTTAATTGCGGTGCGTGGGCTTCTCATTGCAGTGGCTTCTCGTGCGAGCTTCAGTGGTTGTGGTGCACGGGCTCAGTAGTTGTGGCTCACGTGCTCTAGAGCACAGGCTCAGTAGTTGCGGTGCATGGGCTAAGTTGCTCTGCAGCATGTGGAATCTTCCTGGACCAGGGATAAAACCTATGTCCCCTGCATTGGCAGGCAGATTCTTAACCACTGCACCACCAGGGAAGTCCCTGGTTGGATTTTTAAAGTACAATTTTCACTGTCGTGAAATTTTCAATGTTATAAAAATGGTTTTAAAATTTGTATTATATGTATGTGAACAAAATTTCTCATTGATGTAACTCTCACAGATTTCAAGGGTCACCATTGAAAACTCTTGATCAGAAATTGTGTGTAGCCATTTCAGCCTTAAAATGTGATATAAGAAAGTTATTCTTATTATCTTCATGGAAGCAAGCTCAAGGTTCTCATTAAAAAATGTGAAAAGATTTTTGGGGAAGGTTTATTCTAGTTCAATATTCAATATCTTCCCTAATATCTTTTATTTTTATCATGATTAAATATAAAACAAAGAAAATGTAATGTTTTTACCCAAGTTCCAAAGAGATATGCCCAAATCTTCCCTAGATTACCTCAGCATGCCATATAAATGTTATCATTTTCTGTGTGTGGATAATGTGAAAAATGATTGAGGAGAGTGGATGTGGGTGACCCCATCCTTTGTGCTTGTACAGGACCAACTCAAAACAATTTCAAAGGAAATATTACAAAATGATAGACAATTCCATTATAAGATCAATTGCAATGTTTAGAACACATAATAAATCCCTTATTTTGACCATAGATAAAGAAGTATATAGTTCTTCCTTGCTCTCCACAGGGGATAGGTTCAAGGACCCCCACAGATACCAAAAGCCAAGGATGCTCAAGTCCCTTACATAAAATGGTGTAGTATTTGCATATGAACTACGCACATTCTCCTGTACACTTTATTATTTATTTATTTATAAATGTATTTATTTATTTTTGGCTGCGTTGGGTCTTCACTGCTGTGCGCAGGCTTTCTCTAGTTGTGGCGAGCAGGGGCTACTCTTCCGTTGTGGTGCACGAGCTTCTCATCGCGGTGGCTTCTCTTGTTGCAGAGCATGGGCTCTAGGCGTGTGGGTTTCAGTAGTTGTGGCATGCGGGCTCAGTAGTTGTGGCTCACGAGCTCTAGAGTGCAGGCTCAGTAGTTATGGTGCACGGGCTTAGTTGCTCCACGGCATGTGGGATCTTCCCAGACCAGGGCTCAAACCCGTGTCCCCTGCACTGGCAGGCGGATTCTTAACCCCTGCACCACCAGGGAAGCCCTCTCCTATATACTTTAAGTCATCCCTGGATTACTCATAATATCTAATATAATGTAAATGCTATGTAAATAGTTGTAAATACAATGAAAAACTGTGTAGTCTCCCTCAAGTTCTATTTTTGGAATTTTCTGGAATTCCTCCTCCTCCCCTGAATATTTTCCATCGAGGTTGGTGGATGTGGAGCCTACAGGATATGGAGGGATGACTGTCCATATGTCTATATATATGTAGATATGTATCTACGTGTGTTTATATATGTAGATATGTGTATATGTATATCTGTTTATGTGTACACATCCTATATGTGTGTGTACATATTTGTATGTATACACACACACACACATATCTTTAGAAGGTTCCTATTTCAAGGTCCCAAAGTCTGGTGCCTTGAGGGACTGGACAGGGGCGTACCCAGGCCTCCCTCCCTGTGGGCCCTTGAACGAGCTAGTTACCTAACTTGAGTGCCATCTTCCGCCTCACACTTGTCCACGTCGTAGGGTTATTGTGAAGGTCAAAGGAGGTAAAAAGGCACAAAAGTGTCCGTCACAACCCCAGACTCTCATCGTGATCACTCAGTAAAGGTTAATGCCCATCTCCTTTGAACTCTTTGGAAAGAAAATGATTCATGCCTCTAAGTCAGGCCAGGTTTGTTTCTTTTAAGTGAAAGAGGTCCATTTCATAAACAGATGAGCTGAAATGGCTGAGATTTTGATAGGTTCGGAAGAAGCGCAGGGGGCCTCGCCACGTCGGCAGTCGCCCCGCCCAGGGCAGCCGTCAGAGTTCTGCGCAGCAGGGAGAGGGTGAAGGCTACACCTTCCTCTCTTTATTCTCTTCCACACATGCCCAGGCAGTCAGTTCAAACATGTCATTGTCCAGCGTGAAGCGCAGCAGACCGTAATGGCTAAAGAGCCCACGCTGCGGAGTGAGACCCGCCTTCAGCTTTTCTCACCCCGGGAGAGGCCAGGAGTCACGTGGGGTGGGGAAACCCAGGAGGAAGGCCAAGGGCACCACCTCCTACGGACCCAGCAGGACCTCATCATCCCCGCAACCCCGCAGGTATTCAGACGGAAACCGGCACCGGTCGTGACAAATATTTAGTAAGCCCCACTCTGCGTCTGGTTTCTGCGTATAATGAATGAGGTGGCAGAGGTTTTCAAGTTAAAAGGTCTAAACTCTATTTAACGCCTTGGGTGGGCATCAGAATTAGGTGACAGGTGAATCACGCAGAAGTTGAGGCAAGAAACAGCCTCGTGCCGGAGTGAATACAAGCACTGAGATGCGTCCCTGGATCATTTCTTATGCTTTATAGTCAGCACGTTTCTGGGGACTCTGTGTGTGCCTACCTGGTCAATGCTTGTTAGTTTATTGTGTGGAGGATTTTTGAGTTATATAACCTGTTCTCTGCTCTAGAAACGTGCAAAACAAGTCATAATGTGGATAGTGTATGAAGAGGTCTGCGTTTGCAGGCCGAGGAGGGGTTTACAGGATGGGAGACAAACGTGTGTGAGCAGCCCCTGTAGGTGAGGGGCAAGGGCAGCCGCTCTTCCCCGGAGGACAGGGCTGTCTGTTTCAGGTCCCGGTGACTTGGTGTCCCCTGAGTGCGTCCATGCCTGGCGAGCCCAGGATATTGCCTACCTTCAGCGTGGGCACAAGTCAGCAAAAGCAAAGAGGCCTGGCTTTGGCATAATTTGCCAGAGGACTGGTGCCTGTCGTCAGGATTTCTAGATTCTTTTATCCTGGGAGGCAGTTGGAATGGGCGAGGGAGGGACGAGGGCGACAGTATTGCCTCTGTAAGCATTCTCACCTGCAGAGTGTAGGGGGTGGACTGTCCAGCTTGAGCCCAATGCCCCTTTTCTTCCCTTCCCAGGGCTATGTCCTCCCTTGGCTATTTCTCAGTTATTCATTCAACAAACATTAACTGGTGCTGGGTGCTATGCAGAGCACTGCAGGGCAAGACAGGCCCTGTCCCCCTGTTGGCCCTGACCAATGTGGCCAGCAGAGAGTAGGAGAGACATAAATAAGCAGGTGGTTACAGTCTAGGGGGGTCAGTGACATGCAGGCCAAGACCTGAAGCATCTAAAGATGCTGGACAAGGGTCTGAACAGGAGGACTGGAGGAGGGTAGAGAGTATTCCACAGAGGCCTGCAAGTGAGGGCGCAAGTGGGGCACGTTCTATCAGGGCTCAAGTTCCTTCTGTTCTCTAATCCATAAACCAGGAAAGGGTACGGTGGAGAGCCATGAAAATAGGCCGAAACAGGCAGGAGAATGGAGGAGATTCTTTTCCTCTATTATTCTTCCTTGCTTCCTTCCCTCCCTCCCTCCCTCCATCCCTCCCCTCCCCTCTCCTCCTCTCCCTTCCACTCCCTTCCTTCCTCTCTTTCTTTTTTTATTTTGAAACCACTCAATCTGTAAACACTTCGTCTAGCATGGAAATATAGGGACTCAAAAGAACCAAACACTCCCCCAGTGGAGCCCTCTCAGACATGGTGGGTAGGGGTACCAGGTGGTCCTCCAATGCTTGCAGGCATCAGGATAACCTGGCAGGCTTGTTAAAAAACTGTCTGCTAGGCCCACCTCTGGAGTTTCTGTTGCAGTGCATCTGGGTCAAGCCCAAGAATCTGCATTTCCAGCCTGTTCCCAGGGGTGCTGTTGCTGCTGATGCGTGGACCACACTCGGAGACTCTCTGATCTACACCCTCACTGCCCTAACTGTAGTCCCAGACCAGCAGCTGGAGCATCACCCGGGAGCTTATTAAACGTGCAGAATGTCGGGCCTGAGCCCAGGCCTCCTGAAGCAGAAGCTGCATTCTAACAAGGCCCCCAGGGGGTTCACAGGCACGTGGCAGCTGGAGGACCTGCTCTAGACGTCCAGAGCCCTTAGCCCCACACTTTGAGATGCTTCCACTAAGCAAAATAGCCGTCCATGAGCTCTCCCTCCACGTCCTGGCCCTGTGGTGCTGAGGTAGGACAGTGCCCCCTCAGTGGCCTTGGGGACAGGGGATAGGAGGAAGGAGACCCCGTCCACCATAGGAGAGACCTCGGCCACAGCCTCCAAGTGCCATGTAGCAGGGACGCTCCTTCTCTCCTTGGGCACATTTCTACTGCCCAGATGGAGCTGTCTTTTCAATAGTGCTGCTGAGTTACATCCTCCTGAGCTCACAGAAAGGCAGAGGCTGGACCCCATTCTGGACAGAGCTTCCCAGCAGCACCAGCTGGAGACTCCATCCAAGGTCCTCCACCTCGGTCAGGCTGTCTCAGAAATGTTCAGTCTTGGATCCAAAATATATAAAGAACTTTTATAGATCAATAATAAGAAGAGAAACAACCCAATAAGATGATGGGCAAACAATCTGAACAGACATGTTATGGATCATATGTGAAATGCCAATAAGCACTGAAAATGTGTTCAACATCACGAGTCAGTCAATGAGTAAATGCAAATAAAGCCGTATGGGATATACCACTACACTACACCCATTAGAATGGCAGACAAACAAGTAAAGCAAAATAAAACTACAACAACAAAGCACTGAGCACACCAAGTATTGGTGAAGAAGAGAGGCAATTAGAATCCTCATTCACTGCTGCCACAGTCACTTTGGAAAATAGTTTGACAGTTTCTTAAAAAGTTGAATGTAGACCTACCATATGACACAGCCCTTCCACTCCTAAGTATTTACCCAAGGAAATGAAAACTTCTGTCTACACAAAGACCTGTACACAACTGTTCATGTCAGCTTTATTTGTAGTAGCTCTGAACTAATAGCTCTGAATTGAAAGCTCTAAAGAATAAAGTCAATTATTAAAAAATTTAAAAACCTATGTGATGGGTATTACCTCGTTTTACAGGTAAGGAAACTGAGGTACAGACAGGTAAATAACCATGTCCATCTATATGAGCATGGATAGACATACTATAGTACAGCCATATCACAGAATACCAGTCAGCTATAGAATGAAATGCTCTACTATACACACAGCAACATGGAAGAGTCGTAAACTAATTATGCTGAGCGAAAGATCGCCGACTGAGAAGAGCACACACTGCAAGACTCCATTTACATAAACACTAGGATATGGAAAGTCATCCATGACGACAGAGCAGGTGAGTGGCTGCCTGCCAAAAGGGGTGGAAGGAGGGATGGCAAAATGACGCAAGGAACCTTTGGAGGATATGGAAATGTTTGTTTTGGTTGTGTTGCTGGTTTCATGGTTGTATAGGTGTGTCAGGCTGATGGATCGTACACGTTTTTTTTTTTAAACATCTTTATTGGAGTATAATTGCTTTACAATGGTGTGTTAGTTTCTGCTGTATAACAAAGTGAATCAGCTATACATATACATATATCCCCATATCCCCTCCCTCTTGCGTCTCCCTCCCACCCTCCCTATCCCACCCCTCTAGGTGGTCACAAAGCACCGAGCTGATTTCCCTGTGCTATGCGGCTGCTTCCCACTAGCTATCTATTTTACATTTGGTAATGTATATATGTCCATGCCACTCTCTCACTTCATCCCAGCTTACCCTTTCCCCTCCCTGTGTCCTCAAGTCCATTCTCTATGTCTGTGTCTTTATTCCTGTCCTGCCCCTAGGTTCTTCAGAACCATTTTTTTTTTTAGATTCCATATATATGTGTTATATGTCATTTGTGAAATCTGACCCCTTGCCTCCTTATAGTTTTGAGCTCCTCTCCTTGCATTGTGTGATTCCCTTGTACGACAAGCACATCAAATGATCTTGAACATTCCCAGGCTCTTTTGTCATTCCCAATGTGACTCTTAATGGCATGGGTGGGAAAGTGCCACGCTCACCCTTCCACATTCTCTTGCTTCTACAGGGGCTTGAAGTCTGCAAACCACACTCTCTCCCTTCTGGGTCTGCCAGTGCCCCACAGAAGGGGACTGAAAGTCAGGAGGAGGAGGGGACCCATCAACATCAGTGGTGCCTTTGCCAGCGGCAGGTGGCTAAGTGCGACTGCAGGCAGCTGTGGCTCCAGCTGTGTGGTGGTAGCTTCAGTGGCACCAGCAGGCATGGGGGCTCCTGATCGCCACCAGCAGCAGCGGTGACAGCTGCTCCAGCAGCAAAGCCGAGCCTGCAGGCTCCCATGGTGGGGAGGCGGCAGCACCTTTTTGATCTTTAGGTACCACCGCCTTCTCCTTCGGGCTCCTTCACCCACACCAATCCTTTTCTCATCTTTTCTTCCAGCTCGTGTACTGCCTCTACAGTCAGTTCCACATTAGATCTTTTTCTCCTCAAAATATCCCTGGGGGTCTCGTTTTCCTGAGTGAACACTGATCCAGGCAGTTATTTTGACCAGTCTTAGACCATTCTAAGACCAGGGGCTGAGATCTGTGTGATTTTATTCTCTTAGCTTCCAAGTTTTGTTTGGCCCCTCTGCGTACTCTTCTTTTAATGACTAAGGACCATTCATATTATTATTTCAGGGTAAAATTTTTTAAGGCAAACAATCAAGAGAGTGATGGACCTATCAATAAACTGCAGTAATTAAGCCCGGGAAGACAGCATAGGACAGTGAACAGTGATGGAGATCTGAACCTGATCTCAGTTATGACATAGCTCTGTCCTTATAATCAGGAGGTTAGCCACTAGAAAAGTTTTGTCAAAATGTGACTGGATCTGTCCACTGATTTTATTGTGTAGTGAACTTGATGAGCTGACATCAGTTGCTCTACTGATTTTCCTTAATCTATATTTCAAAGTCAGACAGGATGGGTGATATGAATACCATTTACTTTTGGAGAATCAAGCAGGGAATGAGTGATTAAGTGGTATTTTTTTTTTTAACATCTTTATTGGGGTATAATTGCTTTACAATGGTGTGTTAGTTTCTGCTAAGTGGTATGTTTTGAGTGTACATGTATATATATTATTGTGAGTATATGTTCTAGGTGAGATGATTTTTATTATGAATAAGAATAACAGCATAAAGAACTAAAAAAGACTTAAACAAGAAAGATGTTTATTGGGCTATATGACTGGAAGTCCAGAGATAGGGCAGGCTTCAGTGCTGGCTTAATACAGGGGCTCTTGCCCCATTTTCCTGAGATGCTCTTGGCTTTGCTGGCCTCTGTGGGTGGGCTTCTTCTTGGGTGTGTAGCACTGGGCTATGTCTAGAGAAAGAGAGCAATGATTGCTTCTGGAAGCTTGAGAAGCCCCCAGAAAAGTCTTTTCTCATGTTTCATAGGTCTGAATTCAGTCATATGCCCATGTGGAACAAATCACTGGAAAGGGATGGAAATGACATTACCTTTGCAACATTCTGACGCTGGAAATGAGATCAGATGTCCTATATGGGCTTCATGGAGGAGAGGGTGTTTCCTTGAAGGAAATCAGGATCCTCTTAGGGAAGAAGAAGGTTAGGGAAGAGACACTTGAATAATGAAGACTATGGGACGGCAAAGTGGTATTTACAGTTATCAGACTGCTCTGATGCTGAAAAAAAATCTTTCCATGTTGTTGATTTAACTGATGCCTTACAGTTTTTTATTCATTCAACCAACACTTATTGACCATTAAATCCGTGCTTGGTACTATGCTAAATGCTGGGGATACAAAGAATAATAAAAGGAATGTCTTATCCCTTGAGGATTTTACAGTCTAGTGGAGGAGACATGTAGGTGAACGAAACTATTATGAACAATATATGAGACAGTTGTTGAAGAGAGGTAAAGCAAAGTTTTAGGACAACTCAGAGGAAGGAGCAGCTACATCTCTGGTGCAGGAGGCTGAGGAGGAGAGTAGACGTCTGGGAAGATGCGGCATCCTAGTCAGAAGGAGCAGCATGTGAAATGGTACAAAGGCATGGAAGATGGTGAAATGTTCTAGAAAGTACGATTACCTGTGTGTGCATGAAACAGTGAGCATGTGGGAGACGGTGAGGGATGAGAGGGCCTAGAATTCAGGTCTTGGAGAGACTTGGACTTCATCCTGTACATATCAGGACTCAGGAAATTTGGTAGGTAGGAGGGCCATGGGGGATAGGAGTAGAAAGGCTGTTCTGACTTGGTGTGGAGAATAAACTGGATGGGGCGAGCCTGAAGGCTGAGACATTCTTTCAATAGCCAGGTGAGACGTAAAAGGCAATGAGAGCCTGAACCAAGGAAGGGAAGGAGGGACTGCAGCAGAGGGGACAAATCAGAGGGAGATGTAGAAGGAAGAATCATGAGATCCTGGTGATGGCTTGGATGGGGAGGGGATGGGAGGGAGACGGGGTGGCAATTCCAGTGGCAGCCAGGAATATGAGTGGGAGAGGGCTCCAGCAGTAAGCAGGACAGGGTGGTGTATTTGAGACAGATGGTCAGGAAAGGCCATTCTGAAGAGGAAACATTCAAGCCGATACCTGAATGGAATCACGGAGCAAGGAATGCAGATATTTCATGCAAGTAGCTGGCCATTTCTCAGGCTGCTTTGCCTAATAGCTGTAAGAGCTATGGAGGCAGGGCTGGGAGGAAGATGCTAACCGACAGGTAAAGGCATGACCTCCCCTCTCTTCCTGCTGTCTGTGGGTAGCAAATCTATCCATCTGTGAACTCTGGTGAGGCTTCTGGCCCTGATGGTGAGTGTGCTGGAGACTGGCCCTGTTGGTGAGTGTGCCTCCAGCCATGCCTCCTCCTCCCTCCCACCCCTGATTCTGACACAGAACCCTCCAGGTCTTCCTTAGGGCTTGGCTGTACTTGGGATCTAGCCACAGGGAGTTCCACTTGGTGCAGATGCTGCTTCTGAACACTAGGGGGCTCTCGTGAGAACCTGAATCGGCCTGGATGACATCTAGGACAAGGCATAGTCTGAGGTGTCCACATCGTACAGGATGTGATGCAAGGGACTGAAGCATTATCAGCTTATTCAAGCTCAAATTATACTTTTAATTTGAGATCAAAAGACACCTCATCCAATAAATTCAATGACCAAGACAAGAAAATCTCATAAAGGTCTCATTTCTCTACTTTTCTTTACTGATCTTGGTCTTGAATTATTTGTTGAGTGAATGAATGGATGAATGAATACTTAGGCAAAATTCCAGGAGAATTTTCAAAAGGGGGTGAGGATGGGAAGTAAAGCAATTGCTGTTTTCCTGTACTTGAGGCAAGTCCCATCTGAGCATTATTCTCTGTCTACTTAATGACCCCTTGCTCTTGTCAATGATGATTTACTCAGAGACCTTTAGTGGCTTCTTAATAATAAAAGCCTCCTCAGAAAGAGTGTCTCAGAAACTGAAGCCTGTGGCCATTTGAACACTGAGTTTTTGAAGACATTGGAAAGGTATTGTCTTGCTACTTCACTGTCCAGGAAGACTTGTAAGACAGAGTTTATGCTAGCAAGGTTTGGATGATATAATATAAAAGAAAAGTAAGTCCAATGGGAAAAAGGGAGAAAGGCTACTATTTTGGGATAAAAGCGTCTTTTAAAAGTCTTATTATTTTAAAAGGGAATTATGCTGTTCATTTTTTGAACGAGGTTATTCTTTGGTGCCACTGTCTCTTTAACATCTTGGTGTGCTAAACCAGACCTGTACCAGGCAACATGTCTTAGATTGTTGGCCTGAAAATGCTGTATTCTTGCTGCTGCAATCATCTACTGTATCTTAAGGTAGCAGGTTTATGTTAGCACCAATTTAAATAAAAAAGAAGAATACAACAGGCCTGAAGACAGTCTGTTCTCCATGACTGTTGTTACCATATTCTGCCATCGGATGTAATTCTTCACGTCCTGGTCCATGGGGAATGGGCAAGTGAAGACGAAAGTTGCAACCCTCCCCCGCAAAATTATGTTCCTGGCCAGTAGGCAAATTTGGTAAATTCATTGTTTTGCCATCCTAAAAATAACACCTGTGAAGGCTTTCATATGTCATGCCACTAGATGTCACTAAATATCAAGCTGCTTAGAACAGTTGAGTTGGAGGATTTACCAGCCGTTGCTCCCTTCATTCTGTTAATATTTTAAAACTCTGTTTTGTACTGTATACATTTTCCACATCATTATTTTTTTTCTAAATCTTTTACGTTTATGTGAAATTCATTCTTAGGAACACCACTTCATCCTATTTGACAGTAAGCCAGCTTATTCTTTGGGTAGGAATAACTCCTCTGGCCCATCCTCTGTGTGGCAAGTGGATTCACATTTCATTTGCTATGAAAATATTGTGGTAAAAATGTGCATGGTTCTGTTTTTGACATTGGTGGAATACTTGTTCTCCGATGCATTTTAGCTGGTCAAGCATAACGTGAAAAAACCGGAAGCTTGATTGCTTGCTTATAATTTAGTCTCCTCAGAAAGCATGAGGCTCTCCTAGAGATCACCGTGGCCATCTGTGGCCTTCCAACAGGGCCACCGTGGAAACCATCTGGGGAGAGTGAAGAGCCTGTTCTGGCTTAAAGACTCTATAGAAAAGGTCTTTGCTAAAACAAACCCCCTTTCTTTGATGCCCCTTAATCCCTTTATCTTTCTCTAGGATTCCTTGTCATATTTTCTGTGACAGCTCTCAGGGTACCAAGGCCAGCAGAATTTTCTATGCCTTGGGAATATCTATCCCCATCAGTAATTCAGACAGTAGGAAGGAGAACTTGTCGTGTGTCCTGGGGGATGCTTCAGTTGTGCATTTGATGTTGACTGTTTTCTTTGTCATGAAGAATGGAATCAGGGGTGCATGGATCATACAGTCTAATGATAAAACTTGGGAGTTATGTCAGGCTTTACAATTTCCAGAGCACTTTCACATCTATCACCTCGCTTTATTCTCGCAACCATCTGTTAAGGAAGGCAGGATGGGTGTTTTTATTTCTGTTTCACAGAAGAGGAAACAGAAGCTCAGAGAGGTTAAATGGCTTGCCCAAGGTCATCCAGATATAAGGCAGAGTTGTAACACTCACTTGCATTTCCAGGCTCCTGACACACCCCTCCCCCACCCCATCCCCCCAAGCTGCTCTCTACAGTGGAATTGTTAGGGGCAACAAGAAAATGCAATTCTAGCCAGGCTGCTTCCACAAAGCTGGCGAAGAATCAAAGATCGGGTGCTGGAGATTTCAGGGCAAGAGTGGAGGAGTCCTCGTCCCTCTGCTGCCAACTGCCCCCTTCCCAAGGCACCTACCCAAGGCACACCATCATCTGAGTGCTTGACCGGCACTGCTTGCTGAAACTGCTACTTAAGAGATGTGAAAAAGATGCAGAGTACAGAGGAAGCTTATAAAAATACTTTCACGATTGTAGGGTACTTTGGGAAGAAAAGGGTTCACGATCTAGAGCTTATTTCATGTAGAAAAGCAAAACTGAAAAGAGAATTTGTATATTGTTGTCAAGTTGAAACCCAGAACTTATCCTCTCCTTGGAGTGTAAGAGGGGGTGGAAAGGATGAAGAAGACGGAGGTAATGGAAATGATACCAGGGGCCTGTGGGATGAATTTCCTGCTTTCCCAGACCAAGAGGGTCAGGAGTGGGTGTGGGAGAGGCTCTGGGAGACTTCTTTTGTCAATATCAGGGGGTTACTGCCTGACCAAAGTCTATCTATAAAGCATTTTGCTAAGCCTGATGGAAAACACTAGCTAATCACTAAAATAATCTGTTAATCTGTTGAGTGGTGGGGTCCCTTTCCTGATGAATAGAGACTTCGAAATATACTGCTTAATCAATGATGACAACTGGGCTAATTTTCAGTTGCAGCTGATAATTTACTGAGAGTGGAGCTGTAATGTCCCACTTATGAGCCACAGTTGGAACAAAAGGCACCTGCCTGGTATTATTTCAGAAAGAGTTCTTACCCGCAAAATCCATTTGTGAATTCCAAAGCAGCTTGCTTTCAGGGTACATTCTGAAACACTGGTCTTTCCACCAGATACCTAAGTATTTCTAAGGTCCAGCCTGAGTGCCATTTGAAGGCAGCAATGTTGGCCTTTGCTTTCCAAGGTTGGTTTTGCAAGACTAGCCCCTCAGTTCTCATTAGAGCCAGTGCTTCTCGATCTTGGCCGCACATGAAAATTGCTTGGTGAGCTTTTAAAAATGGCCGATGCCCAGGCTCCACACCCAGATGTTCAGATTTAATTGGTTGAGGTTGAGCCCAGGCACTGGCATTTTTAATAAGTGCCCCAGATGATTGTAATGTGCAGCCAGGGATGAGAATCACTGTGTTAAAGCATCTCAACTGGAGGGGCTCCTATATAGGAAGCCCGTCTCAGGTACGTGTAACTGAGAACCCTGGTGAGCATAGCTTTCCATTCTCCTTTTTTTTTTTTTTTTTGCTTTGTTTCAGTGACAGAAACTTTATCCACTAATCAGTAATTATTTTATTTATTCAAAAGTTCAATCCCATTTAAGGGCTAAATTGAAATATATACCATCTCCTAGAAATAATTTGTTCCACAATTTAATCTGGTGTTTCTCAAAGTGTATTATTTTTGATCATTCATATCAGAATATGGGGTGCTTGTTAACATGCAGGTTCCTGGCCCAGTTCGGGACCTACTGAGTGGAGTACTCTGGGTGGAAGCCCAGGAATCTGCCTTGTACTGCATTGTGGCAGTTGTTCCAGGGACTCTTTGTGAGAGCCAACAGCAATAATTAACTTTTTTTTTTTTTTTAATTTATTTACTTTTGGCTGCGTTGGGTCTTCGTTGCTGTGTGCAGGCTTTCTCTAGTCGTGGCGAGCGGGGGCTACTCTTCGTTGTGGTGCGCGGGCTTCTCGTTGCAGTGGCTTCTCTTGTTGCAGAGCACGGGCTCTAGGCGCGCGGGCTCGCGGGCTCTAGAGCGCAGGCTCAGTAGTTGTGGCACACGGGCTTAGTTGCTCTGTGGCATGTGGGATCTTACAGGACCAGGGCTCGAACCCGTGTCCCCTGCATTGGCAGGCGGATTCTTAACCACTGCGCCACCAGGGAAGTCCCTACTTAACTGGTTTTAATTAATATTAACACTGTTTGTCCTGAGGGCATTAGTGAATCTTAGTACTTATAGTGTTTTGTTTTTGTTTTTTTCCAATTGCAAGGCTTCTAGCCCTATAGGCCTCCATCACTTCTCTGTCAGAACCGTAAACTATTTTTCTGTATAGGCTGTTTGCTAATGAGAGGGATTGCCTGATTTAATCTTTCTGGCATTCCTGACCAGCTAAAATGTCCCTTGTATCTTTCAACAATTCTGTCACAAAGCAGAAAAAGAAAAATGAAGTAGCAGCATGATGTCACTGGTCTGCTTAAAAGCCCCATGATTGTCTATTTCCAATTAGCAGTTTCCCTGCCGGCAGGCCTCTAAGTCTTTCCAAGCTTGCCCTGGTATCGGGTATCCAGCTGCTTAGTGTTTGTTGATTTATTTGCCTCAGATAGTCCCATGATAACTATCTCTCACAGGATCAAACACTTCCGCTTTTGGGCAGAGTTTTCTCTCAAGAGTTCGGAGTTACAAAGTCAAGCTCTACCCATGATGTTGAAAACCGATTTTAGAGAATACAATGTAATTGTAAAGTAGCTGTAAAAGGGTTTCTCCACGCAGATGAAATCTTGCAGATTCCTGCTTTGCTGTTGTCCTTCTCCTGGTTCTGGTCTTCCTAATAGCAAACAGATTCTGGGTGGGTGCCTTACTCATACTTCTACCCTCATACTTTTCTAAAATCAAGCTGCCTTGTATCCAATTCCCAGTTACACTGAAGAATTAATGTGATAATATCTGAATCAAAGAGTCAAATTGAGCACATGCTAAGAGACCCTATTCCCATATCAAACATACAGAAATGCCAGAAAAAAAAATTATTCAAAGTCAAATTAAGAGGAGCCAAGCAGAAATCTTGAAAACGAGAAGCAGAGTCATTGACCTAAAAAGCTCAGTAGATGGGTTATGGGATAGTTTAGACACAGATAAAGAGAGAGAATTAGTATTTGGAGGATAGAACTGACATAGTTTTCCCTGCGTACAGAGAGATCAAGAGATAGAAATATGGGGCTTCCCTGGTGGCGCAGTGGTTGAGAGTCCGCCTGCCGATGCAGGGGACACGGGTTCGTGCCCCGGTCTGGGAAGATCCCACATGCCGCGGAGCGGCTGGCCCGTGAGCCATGGCCGCTGAGCCTGCGCGTCCGGAGCCTGTCCTCCGCAACGGGAGAGGCCACAACAGTGAGAGGCCCGCGTAACGCATAAAAAAAAAAAAAAAAAAAAAAAAAAAAGAGATAGAAATATGACAGAAATTAGGAGACATGGAGGATATGATGAGACACTTCAACTTATATTGGATAGGAACTCTGTAAACAAAGAATATGACAATGATGGAAAACCAAGATTCAAAGAAGCAAGGGCCAAGTCTTTTCTGAATATGAAGATATAACATTTTAGAAAGAAAAAGTCAGAATGCCAAGTATTAAGAAAGAAAAAAAATCCTTCAGTAGATTTCAATTGTGGTAGAATGGCAGAGTATAAAATTGTAATATCCACCACAATTACCTACAAGGTAGCGGCCATCAGACTGACAGAAGACTTCTCATCAGTAAATGTCTTCTTCCGGAAGACAATGGCTATTACTCTGGAACACTCTACCTCAGAATTTCATATCCAGCTGTTAAGAACTAAACTAAGCCTATTCAATCACTGCTTTATTCTTTTGATAGAGTTTGGTGGCTTCCAGAGATTAGTGGTGAGTGAGGTCTACTTCTGTACAATCTTGCCACCAAGTAGGATGTTATAATGAAAGCAAGTCTCAGATGGAATTCTGTCCCACTCCCAAACATTTTTGGTGAGCAGATACAAATAACAGTCATACCTGTTCTTATAAGGTCAAGGAAATTCTAGTTTGGCATCCTTTAGGCATTCCTGCCAATGCTTTGCATAAAATATGTCATGGAGGCAGATGTGACATTATTCTAGAAGAAGGATATTCTTGTTGGATCAAATGACAGAGTCCCCATTAAATGGTGGAACACAGGTCAAAACGGAGAAGGTGCTGGGCTGGCCCAGTTCTATACCCTGTTTACACAGGAACAGAGTAGGTGTCTATGCAATATTTCTAACCATTCCACGTAGCTCGACCACCAATTATTTCAACGATGAAAAATATTTCTATAAAATTATCATAATTAACATGCTCTCTCTGTGGTTTTGGATAGCAGTCTTTACAAGGCTTGCAGAAGCTGCCTCTGGGGAGTCTTGAATGCAACCTTTTAAATTAAAATTCTCACTAACCACTCTTGGAGTGTTTATTATTGATTAGGGTACTTCCAGTCTTAACCAACTGTGACCATAGATTAAAACTAGCATACATTCATAGATACATGTCATGCTATTTCTGCTGAAACATTTAGAAGTAAATTATGGACTGTATAGCATCAGCCAAATAATATTTTTAAGAATGAGGGCAAAATAAGGACATTTTTGTTTTTGTTTTGCAGTACGCGGGCCTCTCACTGTTGTGACCTCTCCCGTTGCAGAGCACAGGCTCCGGACGCGCAGGTTCAACGGTCATGGCTCACGGGCCCAGCCACTCCGCGGCATGTGGGATCTTACCGGACTGGTGCATGAACCCGTGTCCCCTGCATCGGCACGCGGACTCTCAACCACTGCGCCACCAGGGAAGCCCAATAAGGACATTTTTAAGCATAAAAGGACTTGGAGAGTTTACCACTTACTGATAGAAAGAACTAATAAAGAATGTCCTAAAGCAGGAATGCAAATAAACCCAGAAGGAAGGTATGGGATGCAAAAGCAAAGCAATTTATGTACTTGTTTAAAAGCAAGTACAGGGCTTCCCTGGTGGCGCAGTGGTTGAGAGTCCGCCTGCCGATGCAGGGGACACGGGTTCGTGCCCCGATCCGGGAAGATCCCACATGCCGCAGAGCGGCTGGGCCCGTGAGCCATGGCTGCTGAGCCTGCGCATCCGGAGCCTGTGCTCCGCAACGGGAAGAGGCCACAACAGTGAGAGGCCCGCGTACCGCAAAAAAAAAAAAAAAAGCAAGTACAATTTTGTAACTAAAATTCTGGTCGTAAAAACAACAAAGGTTTGAGACTGGGTAAGTTTGGGAGGGAAGTTAAAGCAAGCAAAGATTTGGGAGGTGGAATACAGGTATCAAATAACTCTAGATTTAGTTGCAAAAATATGTATCTTAAAATCTCAAGGGTGACCACCGAAAAATAGAAACATAAAGTGAAATCAGGAGTGAAAAATAAAGGATTCTGAGTGTAAACTTGTAGGAAAAATGGACTGAGTATCTGCTAAACTCATGGTAGTAATTTTCTGGGGGTGAAGGTTGGGGAGTGAGACTAAAGATGAGGGGGATAAGGCTTGTGAAAAAAGAGACAGCAAACAAAATGATTAATTCTGCACGGGGGGCGGAATACAGACTTTAAAATATGACTTGCTATTTTTTGTATTGTTTACGAAACTAAGTCTTAAAACAAGAAAAACACACGTTGCAGCTTTGAATCAACTTAGGTGTAACCGATGGGAGGCAATCAAAGGCTTGGGGGCAAGGCACGTAGACTGAGGCCCTCAAGGACAAGGACCCAAGGCTTTAATCATTGTATTAAGCTCATAGTAGGTGCTCAGTTAATGCTTATAGGTACAGATTTGACTCTAAATGCTCACCCGTTTGATTCCTGGGAATTTCAACCCCCCTGAACAACTTTCTTTCTCAGAAGGTCCAAGGTTGCCCTTGTCACTCTCTGCTGTTGCCTTTCTTGATCTGACCTTCCTGGGGTCCCTGCCCCAGCACACCCCAAATTGATCAGAGCTCTTTTTAGCTCATCTCAGAATATCAGGCCTTCAAGTGTTTTCAAATGGTTCATGCCCTCAGAAACTTATAAACCCCTGTACTGAGGACTGTAGAACAAATTCCTGGGAAGATTTGAGGAATGCATCCTCAAAACCGTTCCTCTCCAGTGCTGACCTATGCCTGAAGCGAGGGGTGAGCTCCCTGCCTTTCTAGGTGTTTATGGCAGCTCTCATCTCCCTCTGTAAAAGTGTTGTCATCCTGGTGTTCTAGGGCACTGACCAGGGCTCCCAAAATGCCTTTCTCTGTGACTCCAACAGAACCTTCACTACTGGAGGAAGAACTTTCTACCGCTTAGGGTATCCCACAAAGAAATGAGATACTGCAGGGAGTGAGCTTCAGGTAGCTGTAGGTGGTCAAGCTGGATGGCCACCTGTGGGAGACAGGGTTAGGCTGGAAGTTCTGGACGTTTCCTTCTAGCTCTGAATTCAAAGATTCTGGGATCATTGGTGCTAATCCCTAGAATCAGGTTTACCCCTAGAAAACATGTTTGTATGTTAATAGATCTCTAATCAACAAATGCATGCCTCATGCAAAGAAGAAACTCTGTTGGTAGTGATTCGGATCCTTGTACCGCAAAACTGACCAGGGACTCCTCTGATGGAAAGCTATTTGCTTTGCAGTTAGCAAAGGGGATGAAATCTTTCTGAACTTTTCGTTGAGCTATCCAGAAATTAAACTTATTCCACTGTTCCTTGAAATTTAAAGTTACATGGCATCCATCTAGTATTTATTACATGCCACCTTGCTTTATGAACTATTTTTAGGTGTCCAGATTTTGTCTCAATTCACTTAAAAACTTCTAGAGGGAGGAACTGTGTCTTATGCTTGGTATCATCCACAGTGTCTAGCAGATTTTTCTACACACATATGTGCTCAGTGATCACTCATTGACTGATTGGCAAGAGCCAATATGGAACTTGAGAGATATGGTCAAGGTTAGGCTCATTTTAAAGATGATAGTCAGTGTGACTCTTCAACAAGAGCTCTGCTTTGATCTGTCAGTGTTTCTCTGCTCCTGTATCTCCACAGTCCACTTCTGTCATCTCCTGTATCACAGAATTGTATACATGCACCCATGCAAAGTACAAAATGGGATGATATTCAAGAATGAATTGTGGTAAAACAGCCCTAAATCAACCAAGAAGGCAAACACAACACAGAAGGAAAAATCAGAATAAAATTAAATATTCAAAGTAATGCCCCCCAAAGCAGATCCTAAGACAAGGATTTGAGTACACATAGTTGATCTGGGAGGTCACCCCAGGTGAAGTAGAACACTGGGGAGGTGACAAGGGAGGAAAGGAGGGGGTGGGTGAAAGCCAGTCACCACTGAAGGTACCTGGAGCTCAGTCTTGAAGGAGAACGTGGGAGACAGCATAGGACTTCCCTGGAGTTATCCCTAAGGGGGGCGAGGGGGTTGGTCTTGAGTCACCAATGCCCATCCACACTGGTTCAGCCTACTTCAGGGGCATTAACTTGCTGGTTCTCCCAGCTTCCCTGGGCGCCGGCTTAGCATGCTCCCAAGCTCAAAGGAAGACCCCCTTCAGTCAGACAGACACAGGTTCCCAGTGAGCAGTGTTTGTCGCGTTGCAAGGAATGCAGCTGAGGGGGCGGGGCAGGCTCCAACAGGGTCCCCTGCAGGTGTGCGCACCAGGCTGCCCCAGGAGGTGCTAGTGTGAAGGCGGGGGAGACCCCTGTGGTCTTAGCCCACCATCCACCGCTCCTGGAACACTTGTTTGTCCCTGTCTAACAATTCCCAACCTTAGCAAGTCAGCCTTGGCTCAGAGGCCAGCTCCCTGTGCCGCTCCTTTCCTGAGTCAGGGCCTCCGGCTGTGCACCTGAGCTCAGCACACCGAGATGGCTGAGAGGAGATACCGAAAGGAAGGCTGTGTGCTCTGACTGGTTGTCACCTCTGCTGAAGTGGTCTTTGAGGAGGTACAGTGCCCACAGGCATTTGCATTTTAACAGATGACTCTCAGTCCCAGAAAAGTCTACAGGATTCAGGAGAGTGTATCTTTAAGACGAGATCTAGGTACCTTGAGTCCAGGGGGTGGGAAAGCGTTTGTGGCAGGGGCCGCAGGGACATCACACACAAGCAGGTGGCCCTGGCTTGAGCCCCTCCCTGGTCCTCCTGACCATAGCCGCCATCATCTCAGAGCAGGACACTTTAGGAAACTCTGTTCTCAGACGAAGGAGGTGCAAGAGTCCCTGTCCCATTGGCCCCTCCCCTGTCCCATCAACACTGCCACCCCTCTTCTGTGGGGAGGAGGCTTCTGGGAGGAGCTAGGCTGGGTAGGAGCCATACAGCCTAAAGGGTCTCAGACTACTTGTGTTTGCATCCCTGTTCTGCTGCTCACCAGCTGTTGGACTCTCGGTAAGTTAACTTAAGCTCATGCTATCTCAGTCTCCACATCTGTGAAATGGGGATAATAATGGTGCTTACTTCATAGGATTTCTGTGAGAATAAAATGAGTTATTTTATGAGGAGGGCTAAGAACTGCTAAGATTTCCTGGCACAGAATGTGCTTGTCAAATATATAGAATAGTAGTGGGGAGCGAATGCCAGGGGCATGGGGGCTCTAAGCAGCGAGGAATCCGATAGAAGGGGCTCAAGCTGTACTCTGCTACCTATAGGCTCTGTGTCCTTGGATGAGTTGTTTAGCCTCTTAAATCTCAGTTTCTTATATGTAGAATGGAGAGTATAATACCTGTACCAGGTAGTTGTGAGAATTAAAGGAGATGAGGGACCTAAAATATTTAGCACAGTGTTTGTCATACATAATAATCTTTCAATAAATGTTATATTTGTAGTAAAATGTCTCACTGAAGATATGTTGTGTTTTCATGAGAGATGAAATCCCTGGGGTGAAACTCAGGAGGTAGCTTTGTCCTTTTTGGGGAGGGGATGGACAGGAGAGGAGAGAAGATGGAGTTGGCACTGGGAAGGGGAAGGGAAGGGGGAGGTGGGGGAGGGAACAGGGAAGGACATGGAAGGGGAGCTGGCGGAGTAGGTGAGGGCTCGGCTCCCTGAAGACAGTCAGGACAGCCCTCCTTGATTGTTAGGAGATCCACTGGATTTCAAAGCTGAAGAAACAACAACAACAACTCACCTTGCCCTTGGAGGGCATAGATAACAGGGAACTGAAAGGGTCAGAGGGTTCTAGCCACATGAACTAATTCTGATAAAGAGCTCCTGAAACTTTGATGTCTGGGGAATGGGTGGAAAGGGAAGGCAGAATATTAGCTAAGAAGTGCTGTCCTGGGAACCCACGTTGGGGTGGGCATCCTTTGCTGAACTTGACATTGAAGTCCACTGACCAAGGATATTAGATCAGCACATGGTGGATGGGCATCTCAGGCTGTGGACAATCAGATTTTAACAGCTGCTCTGGTGGCAGCAAGAAGCCAGGGCAGGAGGGGACCACCTGGAGATCAGGGCTCTCCTTGCCCAGCATGGAAGGCAGACTGGCCATTACTTGGAGGGTATAGTTAGAAAAAATACTGGACTTATTGCTATACGGTAGGTGGGTGGTTGAGCCAGTTTTGTATTTATTTCAGAAAAGAGATTGCGGGAGGGAGGGAGAGAGCGAGAGTGAGATAGACAGACAGAGAGAGGGAGAGAGAGAGAGAGCAAGAGAGAGCTGTTTCCTGTTAGTGGAGCAGGTCTTTCTTCTTATGCCTTTTGGAGTAAAAATGGGGGAGTTCTTTACTGCTGCCAGAGTTGCCCCTTCCCATGGGCCTTAAGTCAGGCAAGGTGACCGTTCTGTGACAAGAGTCTAGGAGCTGCACCCCTCCTCACACAGGATACCCACAACAGGAACTTGTAACCGCTTTGAGTTTCTATTACTTCTCCCATGTAATTATCACAACAACCCTGAGAATCGATATGTCTGTCCATTTTACAGATGAGAAAACTGAAGCCTAGAGAGGTCTTGGAACTTGCTCCAGGTCTTAGGGGAGGTGGTGCTGTCTGATCTAAAATTCCACATTGCTTCCACTACCCCATTCTCCACCCTGCAAGACCTCTGTCTTTGTGTGACACGCTTCTAACGTTGGAATTGAATACAGTGGTAGTTCTATCACATGAATTAATTTTTCTTTATTGCCGTGAGTCTAGGCTTATTTAAGTCCATAAATAATACATAAATTGGTATGTTGAGCTGATTCCCACCTTTTTCAACAGGCCTTCAGTTCTTCCTGAGATCAATAAAGCTTAAAAGAAAAGAAAAAGCCAGCTCAGCTTGTGTGTGGATCCTGGACCCTGCTCTAATACAGACCCCTCCCCTAGAGTTTCGGAAGCCATGCTTGACAGCTCAGCTTTCTTGTCACTAATGAGTTGGGATGTGATTGTGCATTCAAAATCTAATAAGGACTAAGCCAGTGCACTTGGATCCATACCACTGATTAAACATAGTTGAAAAGAAATTTCTTTTTGAGAGGACATGTAAGAAGAGAGGCAGAGAGAGGTGTGTGAGGTTTCTCGTGTGTGCAATGCTCCCTCTGAACCATGGCTGTGCCAGGGGCTGTCCAGCTTTCCACAGGGGACAGCAAAATTCAAATCACATAGATGAAATAAAAGAAAAAAATAACCAAATAACAGGGGGGAAGGGTGAGGGAGAGGGATAGATTGGGAGTTTGGGATTGACATGTACACACTGCTGTATTTAAAATAGATAACCAACAAGGACCTACTGTATAGCGCAGGCAACTCTGCTCAATACTGTATAATATCCTAAGTGGGAAAAGAATTTGAAAAAGAATAGATACATGTATATGTATAACTGAATCACTTTGCCGTACTCCAGGAAACTAAGGCAACATCGTTAATCAAATATGCTCCAATATAAAATAAAAAAATTTTTTAAATTAAAAAAAGAAAGGACTGGAAAAAAAATAACCAAAGAAGAAAAGAGCAACAATTCCACACAATGAGAAAAAACAACAACCTAACCTAACCCACTGGCTCAATTCATCATGTGAAAGAAACTACCCACTAAGAACCCAGAGATACTGGCAATCCAGATGGCGCTTGGTGCAAAGTGGGAAAAGCCACCCTCTCTAGGCACACGCAGCTCTACGTGGGCTGAATTTCAGGTCCACTTACCTCTCAACCAGGCCCCCTCGTGCAGGGAACCCCCCTCATAGCTGTGCATGGGGCCCTGAGGGTCCACAGGTAACCATGTCATATTTCCAGCCTTTCCTTTTGTCAGGTTTTCAATTTTTTAGAGGTTCAGTAGATACTTTTTTTTTAGGACTATGAGGCTGCGGCCTCTGACATGATATATAGATAAAAGATATCACAGGGGTAAGAGCTAGGGAAAGCTTTAACGAGAAGAGCTTAGACCATTTTCAAAGCGCCTCCGTGGTGCATGGAGGGGCCCCAGAGCTGGCTGACCTCTGGGTGACACGCTGTGGGTGACACGCCGCAGGTGACTTGCCATGGCAGTGGACTGTTGCTCATTCTAAGGCCTCACTCTGATGAGCTGGGCAACCGGAGGACTGTTTGAACAGACCAAAGAAAAATATCAAAAGGCAAATTGGAGTTAGGGAGGAAATGAATAGCCCATGATCTCCAAGGGAGATTACAGAGGTAATGACAAAGCAGTCAGGTTTTAAAAGGAGCTGTTATTCCAAGAAAGGTAATTTTGTTCAACTTTTTTTTTTTTAATGAAAAAGAGGATGAAGAGATCAGCACCAGCTAAATCATCAATGTCAGATAAAAGATAAATCCTTCATTAGGAAACATTTCTCTGCGTGTCCTTTTGACATTGAAGAATATATTTGATGTAAGGATCTGGGGCTTTATCAAAACTGTAATATGCTAAAATAAACAAAACCACGGTGTGTTGTTTTATTGGAGAGGAGCAGCTGTAAAGAAATGGAAGAGAACTTTCAAGATTAATAGTGTGTTTTCCCTATAAGGAGCTTTGTTCTTTTTAATCATTTTTTAACATCCGTACTTCTGAATGTTTGCACATTCAGCAAACACAGGCTTGGATAACGAGAGGGGCTGCCTTGATTCCCTAGAGATTCAGGTACAAACTCCCAACCAGAGTCTTCCACTGCCTGCAAAGCTTGGTTTCCTAAATAGGTTTCTTGCCCCAGACCACTGCTGAGACCTTGCTTCTGCCTTTGGAGGGTCCATTGACCTCTCACCATTCCTTCCGCCACCTTCCCAATCCCCCCATTCCACCCAGCTGCCTGCAGGCTCAGGGTGTCCTTCATTCTGGGACCAATGAGGAGGGATCAAAGAAACCCTCCCAAGAAGATGCAATTGGCCACTAGTCCTGCTGGCACCTGGTGCTTGGGCTAGGTCCCTGCCTTCTGTCTGCCGTCACACATGCCCTTGATCCCCCTTCCACCAGCCCAGGGCTGTGCATTTGCCAAGTCTCCCTGGGACTTGTGCTGTGTCATGACCCCTACCTCTGACTTCCCTAAGGCTGTTCCCAAATGCCCCCCGCCCCGCCCTCCCCCACAAGTGCAGCCTGTTCCCATCCCCCTGACAACAGCTCTGTCACTGGACAGGATCCCACTCATGACCCGGGCCGTAATTCTGTGGTCATCACTGTGTCAGCCTCCAGCTTCTCTGCACGCTTCTGACTGCTGGGTGTCCTCCTATAGTTTGTAGCTGTGTTCATGCCTCCATATCTGTCCTGGTCTCATGGACAAATGTGTTCCCTAGGTTACCAACCCCCTGGTCTCACTTATAAAACTCTGCCTCAGTCGTGGAGGTCATGGCTCATCGTTTTAGGGCTCTGCCATTAACACAGCACAGACACACGCTCTCTGTGCGTCTGCTCCGCTCTCTGGTGGCCTAGACTTCTCATCCTTCACTCCATGTGTTTTCTCTATCAGCATCTCCATTGCTCACAGTATATGCTCCCGTAGAGCTTCAGCTTCTGCCGGGCCCATTGAGCCTGTGTGTCTTCCCTGTCCCTCTCTGTGTGTCTCTTTCTGTCTTTGTGTCTATCTGTCTCTCTCTGTGTCTCTGTCTCTGCCTCTGTATGTCTGTCTCTTTGCCTCTATATATCTCTGGAGAGAGACATGTATAGACATTTGTTTGTATATTTATATTAGTAAAAATATGTATTTATACAGACGTTCTATAGAGACATTTCTCTGGTGCTCTGGCACTACCCCTGGGCCTTGCGCAGATCCCCAGTACTGGAACCATCCCCCAGCTGCCGTGAGCATTGCCTGCTAACTAACAGCTCCCAGCTGCTCCTTTCTCTAGAGCATTATCCAAGGCCGTTAGGACAGCAGATCCTCCCATCCCAGGGGAGGCCCATAGCCAGAGCCCTCCAGGCCAAGGCTAGACTTTTCTTGCGGTCATAGCCTTTCTCAGCACCTTCCTCTTTTCTGTACTGCTCCACTTGCTCCCTCATAGGTTTTTCTTGAAGCGCACTCCCTCAGTAAACCATGTGTGCCTGAATCTGTGTTTCAGGCTCTGCTTCTAGGGAACATGACTTAGTCAGAAACTCAGTTTACTTCTTTGTGAAGTAGGAAGCTGGGTTAATGAGCTCTGAGGTCCCTTCCCACGCTGATAACCCTTGGTTCTCTTCCTGTGCATTGTCTCACTTCTATTTCACAAACAGACAAGGCTTAGAAGAAAACTAGCGATAAAACTGGAATGGCTGTGTTTCTGTGTAGCTTACAAGATAATTGACATAAGCCAAGGGATGTCTTAGCCAATTAGATTACAGCACTTACTTTGGTTGCCTCTGGCAATAGGATTTGGAGAAGTTCCAGGGGTGGCCACCATGGAGTGTTTTCATCAGCATGGGTACTGTGTGCACATGAAGTTCTTGACTTGCTGAGCCATGCAGACATTTCAGGGTACAAGTTGCTGGAATGTGGACTTAGGCAGTCACTGATATCCGCCTGACCTGGCGCCTGGCGACAGCTAGGCAGACATTTGAAAGTCTCATGTAGTCTTCACACGAGCAATCTGTGAATCATTCAGAGCAATAGGCAGGCTGTGTTCCAAATTATTTGTATCTAGAAAATGTTAGTTGCACATGATTGTATTATCAACTATTTTCAGTCTTGGCCTGGGTCATGGAAGAACTGAAGATGAATTAGATCATCCAAGTTTTTAACACAAACAACCCTGCAAAAGAAAGGATCTTCCCCCAAATTAACATTCTTACAACATTGTTCCTCTAGCGTGACTGTTCTAACCATACAGGGTCTCCCTTTTTTGTCTTTAAAAGTTAACAACATCTGGAGACTTCCCTGGTGGTCCAGTGGTTAAGACTCCACGCTCCCAACGCAGGGGGCCTGGGTTCGATCCCTGGTCGGGGAACTAGATCCTGCATGTGTGCCACAGCCAAGAAGCCCTCATGCTGCAACTAAAAGATCCCTCATGCCACAACCAAAATCCAGCACAGCCAAAATAAATAAATAAATATTTAAAAAAAAAAGAAGTTAACATCTGCCAGAACTTTATCACATGACCATTGTCGAGTAGCCATGAGCTACTTTCATTTAGGGAACCTCATTAAACTTATCTATTGGACATATGTTTTTTGGCCTGGAACTAAAGACCTGAGTGCTCTCTTGTCTACTGACTTGACCTTATTAGCATAACAGGGCACTCGACACTCATGTGGCTGGACAGTCTGAGTCATCAATGGGAGATAATAATTATTCCCCAAAGGTTCAATGAGAGTTGCTTAGGGAACACTTAGAAGGTGCTTGCCACACCTCCAGTAGGGCTCCAAGCCAGTTCACAGTGTCCCCGGAAACACACACACCTAGCTGGGATTATGGCAACATTGAATTCAGAAGTAAGTGGTTCTCTGGAGCTTCTTGCTCCAGATCTGAATACAGTCTGAGGCAGAGACCTCCTCAGGAGATTGTTTCGCTTTGCTCTGTACTTTGAGCTCTTATGGGTGGCTATGGTGGAAGAGGAAGGATTGTGAAGAATAAATATTTCCTTAAGGGCTTTATGCTAATAGCACTGCCTTTTGCCAGAGGGAGCCAAGGAGTAGACTGCAGGCTCGTTTTACCCTTTGCTATGTGCCCGCCGAGTTCCTTTTCCTAATATCCAGAACCATCTGTCTCCTAGGGTCCAGGACGGTTGGTCTGGAAGGGCTCAGTGGAGCTAGGCCCTGGAGGCAGACGACCAGGCTCTAAAGACGAGTGTGAGCTTGGCCAAGTCAGCGTGCTTCCCAGGACATAGATTTCCTCATCTGAAACAGAAGAGGTTGAGGGAAAATGTCCCTTTGAATCAGAAAATTGTGTCATTTTAGACAAAGTCAAGCTCTGGAATCCAAGACCAACTTCCTTATTGATGAATGAAGAAACAGAGCCCAGTCACTTCTCCCAAGTCCCAAATCTGTGCTGAGAGTCCCTCGGCAGTGCAGCCAACATCCCCATCACTACTTACTGAGCACCTACCAGGCTTGGTGTCCCTGGCCAGGCTACCCACCCTCAGCTTTGACGATGTTGGCAACCCAGAGTCAGTTTCAGGATTTAGTTTGAAGGTCAACTTTGGGGCTCTCTGGACAGTTCCTGGCACCTGATTTGCATGCAATCCTTGTGTCCAGTGTGGGTGGAGTCGGGGTGTAAAGGGAAATTAAAAATTTTTAGAGTTCCAAGTTCCTCGTATACCTGAGTAAAGGGTAAGGGGTTCGATACTGCAGTACTCAGTTGGATTGGGGTGGCGATGTGTACAGGTACCCCAGGATGCTTGGCACTGGGCCCGTGCCCTTCTCAGATCACAGTGTGATGGAGATGGAGAGGGCTGAGGAGTGTGACACCAGGTTGCCGAAAGAAGGGTGTTCGGTGTTCCTCGGCATACTTCCTAGCGATGCTCTCTTTAAAGGGCTGTAGACCACTTCCTTAAAAGAGTTTGGTGACCTCTAGGCAGAGACACTAGTGTGAGTTGTCTTTCAGAGATGAGCTGAAAGAATACTTAATTGGCTTACCAGGATGGAGTTAGAACACGGGGACCCAAGGGAGAACCTTTCCAAAGCACTTGCTGAGCATCCCTTTGGAGTATGGGGCTGTGGAGAGAGGAGAGAAAAATAGAGAAGCAGAAACCCAGAGACAGAGTTTGAGGAGACCTTCCTAAGTGAAGCTTTCCATCATCCCTTGGTTAAGTGTGTCCCTTTAAGAGAGAAAGAGGCCAGCTCCCCGTTGAGGTCTGCACACCTCTGGGGGAAAATAGAATTTTCTGCCAATAAACCTAGGAGTTTGAAGATTCCTAAATTCTAAGTGGGGAAGTGAATTCATAGTCAAACCCTTGAACTGAAACTTGAGTCTGAGTCAGGGTGGATGGGGTGAGGAGTGAGAATGGCCTGGATATCTCACCTGAAAAAATGAGTTGTGGAAGAGAGCTTGAATCATCCAGCCCGGCCTCCCTTCCACCAGAGAAACCTCTCACATGACAGCTCAGACAGACGAGCAGACAGCCTCCGTTTCAATTCTTCCACTGAAAGGAAACTTACTCGTCATACCTCTTAACAATGATAGACTTGAATATTCCATTGTGGGACAGCCTTAATTGTTAAAAACTGCTTCCTTGTGTGAAATTAAGTAAGTATCCCCTTGGTCATAGTTTTGTTTTCTAGATCTAAATGTTCAAATGTACTTTCAACATACTGTCATTCAACTTCCTGAAGAGGGCTATTAGCTCTCAGCGGCCACCTTTACTCTTCCCCCACCAAGCGGCTGACTATCTTCAGTTCATTCAATGGTCGATCATATATCACACAACTCTAGACCCCTTCCTGTTTCGCTTGATGTCCTCTGGTTTGTCGGTGTGAGCCGTGGGCTGTCTCCTTTCTTTTCTCTGCAATCCAGGCGGGTCATAACACTGAGCTTTCCTGTGTGCGGAGCCTGGGAGTCTTCTGAGCCTCTCTGAAAGATTTTCTGGTGTGGTCTGGCTTGCTCTGCGCCTAGCGACAATCTTTGGCCGCTCAAAGGCAAGGGGCTTTGCCCGCGTGGGAATGCTGAGGTCTGGGAAGTTGGGTGTTCCCAACAAATATGGGAAAAAGGAGGTTGGTAAAGCCTTGCCGGTTCTCTTTGAGGATCTCATTTTCTCCCAGATTATGGTCCCCTAAAGCCCAAGGTTATAGCACAAAATTAACTTTGGTCCTAAAGAAGTGTGGATAATGATCTGACATCCCTTACCTCTACCCATCCATCCATCCATCCATCCACCCACCCACCCACACGTGTAATCTTTTATCAACATGTATTGAGCACTGACTATATCAGGCCATTTACTAGGCATGGTGACAGCACTCATGGGATGTTGGTTTGTGCCAGCTAACCTCTCTTCTCTTCCTGAGCCCCACTTCTCTGAGTAGCCAGAGACCCAAAGAAGACTTAAGAATATCCAAGAAGATAAGACAGTGCCCCAAGAAGGCCACAATCTAAAATAAGTTTAAACTGAATATTTCTAGTTGGGGGACAAAAAGAGTTTCCCGATTAAGGGCATATTAGAATCTCAGGCAGTGGGGTGATATGCTTAGATCACCATTACGCCTTCTACGTAATTGAAGTTGATTTACTTGACATTTATACAACTCGAAAAGAGGATGAGAGGTTTTCATGTTTATTGCAATGCGGCATGGATTTTAAAAAATGCCAAGAGCCCCTGGCTTAGAGCAGATTTGGAACGGCGGCCTCTTCCCTTACTGTGTTTTCTCTCTTCCTCATGAGATGGATGTAGCTGTTTTTACTCTCACTGCTTGTGGCTTAGTTCACTGATTCCGATGAATCGGGAAACTTTTCTTGGCACATCCTATAGATCAACTTCTGGGACCTTCTCTCCTTCGGGTCTCTGTGCTGCTCAGAGGTGGGACTCTTACAGTGGAAGAGAAGAAGGTTAGTCAGCAGGAGGCTGCATCTCCCTCCCCCCGCCCGTGCCCTCTGTCCACTATCTGACCACTCTGCAGACCACTTTCTTCAGGATATCCTCACATTCTTGCTGCTTCTGTGCCTGGGAACGCCCAGGGCTCTTTGGCCACCCCATCCCTTTCCCACAGGGGAAGTGAGTCCAGGCAGATTATACCCCACACCCCAAACCACCGAGCTGAGATCCCCGAGAACCACGCCTAGGGACGCAGAACGCCTGGCAGTAATGCAACTCATAGAGGGCAGGACACTTTTTTTTTAAATTGAAGAATAGTTGATTTACAATGTTGTGTTAGTTTCAGGTGTATAGCAAAGTGATTCAGTTTATATCTTTTTCAGATTCTTTTCCATTATAGGTTAATATAAAATATTGAATTCACAGGACATTTCTTTCTTTTTTTTAAACATCTTTATTGGAGTATAATTGCTTTACAATGGTGTGTTAGTTTCTGCTTTATAACAAAGTGAATCAGTTATACATATACATATGTTCCCTCTTGAATCTCCCTCCCTCCCACCCTCCCTCTCCCACCCCTCTAGGTGGTCACAAAGCACTGAGCTGATCTCCCTGTGCTATGGGGCTGCTTCCCACTAGCTATCTATTTTACACTTGGTCGTGTATATATGTCCGTGCCACTCTCTCACTTCGTCCCAGCTTACCTTTCCCCCTCCCCGTGTCCTCCAGTCTGTTCTCTATGTCTGCATCTTTATTCTTGTCCTGCCCCTAGGTTCTTCAGAACCATTTTTTTGTTTTGTTTTGTTTTGTTTTAGATTCCATATATATGTGTTAGCATACAGTATTTGTTTTTCTCTTTCTGACTTACTTCACTCTGTATGACAGACTCTAGGTCCATCCACCTCACTACAAATAACTCAATTTCATTTCTTTTTATGGCTGAGGAATATCCATTGTATATATGTGCCACATCTTCTTTATCCGTTCATCTGTTGATGGACACCTAGGTTGCTTCCATGTCCTGGCTATTGTAAATAGACCTGCAATGAACATTGTGGTACATGATTCCTTTTGAATTATGGTTTTCTCAGGGTATATGCCCAGTAGTGGGATGGCTGGGTCGTATGTTAGTTCTAATTTTAGTTTTCTAAGGAACCTCCATACTGTTCTCCATAGTGGCTGTATCAATTTACATTCCCACCAACAGTGCAAGAGGGTTCCCTTTTCTCCACACCCTCTCCAGCATTTATTGTTTGTAGACTTTTTGATGATGGCCATTCTGACCGGTGTGAGGTGATACCTCATTATAGTTTTGATTTGCATTTCTCTAATGATTAGTGATGTTGAGCGTCCTTTCATGTGTTTGTTGGCCGTCTGTATATCTTCTTTGGAGAAATATCTGCTTAGGTCTTCGGACAGGACATTTCTTAACAGCAGGCAGGGAAACATGACAGGGTTTGCATCATCTCGTCCAACTGCCTTGCCTGGCTGCTGGAGTTGGAGAGAGCACAGCCCTACGCCTATTCCAGAATGTGCTCTTTCTTCTCGGCGATAGTTTCTAGGTCAAATGGCCCAAAGATTTATCTTACTCTAGGTCCTGGGGAACATTGTTCCTTTAGCCAAGCACCTGTCAGTTCTAGGTGGGGTTTGCATGTGGCCAGGAAGACAGGATTCAGTTGGGCTCAGCTGAGAACTGGGTACATGGTAGGTACTCAATAAAGTTTGGTTGAATGGAAGGCTGATGGGGCTAGACACAGGGATGGTGGTCTTTGCCAGGTAGAATTCTTGAATTCTGGAAATGGTTTTCACGGAGGGGAACATTTCCTTGTGTTTTGAAAGTGATGACATGGTACAGATCTTTTACCCACTCAGTTACCCACAGAGAAGCTGGGGTGGGTCATGTGGATTAGGAAGTCTGGAGCTGAGAAAGAAAACCTATCCTGCAAACTGGGATAGCAGAGGGGCAGCGGTGTCTGCCCAGTTTGGGAGGCCCTGGGAAGGGGGTGGGCTGCCTCAGAGATGCAGTCAATTAAAACCCCATCAGTCTCAGTCGGTAGGAGCAGGGCTGGCCACACAGTTTGCAGGGCCTAGTTAAAAATGAAAATGCAAGTCCTCTTGTTCAAAACTTATTAAGAATTTCAAGGTGATGACAGCAGGGCACTAAATGAAACACAAACTCTTCTAAGTGCAGGGCCCTGTGTGGCCACTCTGTCACATACCTGTGAAGCCTCCAGAGTAGGAGTCATTGCCTGTCCCTATTTCAAAAGTAGCTGAGTCTGCTCCCCTGTGATGCATCTCTTTTCTCTCTCTCCTTGGCCCATCCACATTAAGCCCACTTTACTCTGGTTCTGGATCCACTATGTTTGTTCTGTCTTATTCCCTTGCTCAGTTGTTAGCTGCCTATGAGTCTGAGGGGCTCCACAGCTATTAATGCTGTTGCCATTTATCAAGGTCACCATGCCCCTGGCAGAAGTGCTTTGTATACATTATCTCTACCCGTTCAGAAACACTTGGCGGTAAGTATTTTTACCCCCTTTAATAGGCACACAAAATGACTTGGCCAAGGCCACAGAATTTATAAATGACAGAACCAAGATCAGGACAGCTTCAAAAACCCATGCTCTTTCCTCTTACCACCTGGTCTTTGAGGGCACAATTGTGTCTTGTTGATTTTTGTGTCATCCGCGGGGCCTTGTACATTGCAGGCCCTCAATATTATGCTTTTTCTTGAGTGCCAGGCTGTGTGGTAGGAGAAGCAGTCACATGTGGACCTAGGGAGAATTAGGGGTCTCAACTCCAGGTATTGCTCTGCTTCCCACACCACGGTGCCATCCTCTTCAGGTCTGAGGGCAGTGGAAGAGAGGTGGCTGCCTTACGCTGGGGATTTCTGGCTTCCAGGCTCCGTTGATGTTAGGGCTTCCCTGACTCAGGCCTGATTTGCACATCTTCCTGCCTCTCATAGGCCCTGAGCTCATTCCAGCTGAGTGCATCATTTTCCTGTGTCATCTGCCTAAACTTTATCTCTTCTCTGGCCAGGGATGTGGGCTGATAACATAGAAGTTAAGCAACTTCCCCTCATTTCCCAAAGACTCGGCCAGTGTGGGTCTGGAACAGCCACTCTTTGCTCCCTTCCCCCGGGCTTCACCCTGACCGCTCTCAACCTTCCAGAGAGCCGTCCAAGCAGAAGCTTCCCCAAGCAGAAAGCGAGCCCAGTCACTATCGTTTTTCCAGGAAAGAGAGGAAAGAGTGAGTGAACACATGAGCAAGGAGGTTTTCGGTGATACTGTGATTCCACTCCCCACCCTTGCGAGTATTCTAGGTGAGGCCATTTTGCACATGTTTGAGGCCTCATCTTATGTTTAATCGGAGCATTTCCCGTTGGGGAGGCTGCAGGAAATTGGAATGGTGGGTTTGGCCAACACTGTAGAATTCATGTAAAATAAATAAAGCCTCATTGCCCTCCTGCTTTCTAAAGCAAGACTCACACGGCACCCTTCACTGTGCTTGACACTCATACCCCACCATGGACAGGTAGTGTGGCCTGAGAGCCTTTGCTTTGGGACATTGTCGTCAACCTCCATCGCCCACCCGCCCCAGGCCCTGCGGCCCGGATACCTCATTAGATCTGGCTCTTCATGACTTTCATCTGATTGTTGCCCTGCCTAACTGAGATCCCCCTAGTCTCTGAGTTTGCCCACTAATTTAAAAGTCCCCGGTTCACCCTCTCATCTTGTTTTCCTCTGGATGGGATTAGGTTAGTGACTTTGTGCAGCTTGGGATCTCACTTAGCTGAGTTCTTTCCCCCCGGCTTATAACGAAGAATGAATTGAGAGGACTCAAGGATATTCTGCTGATTCTTACTGTTTGGGGAAAAGGGGGTTGTGTTGGCAAACCTCATTTGGAAACAGTCACTTCTCTGTCTGGAATATTCAGCAGGACAGGTTTTTACATAAGTAATGTGGACAGTGGATTGTATGTGCCTGCTGGGCCATAGGGGATTTCCTCTTTGGAATCACAGTGTAAGCGATGAGATTCCGAGAACACTGTGCTAACTGGAGTTTCCGTTTGGAAGATCCTGTTCTCTCGAGTCCTTCTGCGTGAGCTGGTTCAGGTTTCATGCTGTTTTGCTCATCTCTGTTCCCAGATTTAGTAGCAGCAGAGGAGGACAAAAACCTCCTCCTCTGATGTTTATTTGACTATTGAGGCTAATTGTTCATTTGCTGAAAGGGTCTCTAAGTGCTTGGTGTGCGCGGGGTGAATATGAGTGTTGTTTTTTTTTGGGGGGGGGTAGGAGTTTAGTAATTTATTTATTTATTTTTGGCTGTGTTGGGTCTTCGTTTCTGTGTGAGGGCTTTCTCTAGTTGTGGCAAGCGGGGGCCACTCTTCATCACGGTGCGCGGGCCTCTCACTATCGCAGCCTCTTTTGTTGCGGAGCACAGGCTCCAGACGTGCAGGCTCAGTAGTTGTGGCTCGCGGGCCTAGTTGCTCCGCGGCATGTGGGATCCTCCCAGACCAGGGCTCGAACCCGTGTCCCCTGCATTAGCAGGCAGATTCTCAACGACTGCGCCACCAGGGAAGCCCAATATGAGTGTTTTTATGTGGTCATGGATATACACTTGCTTCTATGTGTTAGAGAATTAGATGTGAGCACAAAACTGAAAATAAAGACAGGAACATTTTGTAAAGAACATTTCCTTTTTTTTTCCCCTTTTCCCCCCAAAGGTGCCGCCTTTCAGCTATAATCACACCTTCTATTTACCACTTGCCGCGAATCCGTTACACATGTCCGTGCAAACTGTTGCATCGTCATGTTTATCTTTTGATATATAATTGTGGTTGATAGGCACAAGGCATGATGAGATTTTAGGAGGAAGAAGGAAGCTGGAATCTGAGATCACAGCTCTCTGTAAATGTCTGACCAGGGAAAGAGGATTCTAACTCCCACGGACAATGCCTCAAAACACAGGCTGGCATTTGCGGGCCATTAGAAAAGCCATTTCCCCAGAACAGGAAGGATGAGGAGAAGGTGGTAAAAGACTGCCTGAGGCTGTGCCACCAGAGACTGCTGATGAAAACTGTGCATACCTGAAAGAGCGAATCACCCTCATTGCTCAGTGATTGCACTGGATTTTGCAATTAAACCCAACAGGGAGAACATACCTGCCTGAAGTCGGGAGCAGTGCTGGGCTTGTGGGCTTGTGAGCTGAGAGCATCTATTTTTCAAGCTCTGGAGCTCTGTGCCTGCCCTGACGTAGCTTCCATGTGACAGATCTCCGTATTGGTGATCCCTTTTTAGCTCTACTTTAGGCAGAGAGGAAGCAGATTTTACCTTGGGAGCGAGTGGAGGAGAGAAAGGGGTGATGGCTCAGGTAGTAAATCCCAGCCCCTTCTTTTCTTTTTTTAATTAATTAATTTAATTTATTTATTTTTGGCTGTGTTGGGTCTTCATTGCTGTGCATGGGCTTTCTCTAGTTGCAGAGAGTGGGGGTTACTCTTCGTTGTGGTGCGAGGGCTTCTCATTGTGGTGGCTTCTCTTGTTGCAGAGCATGGGCTCTAGGCACGAGGACTCAGTAGTTGTGGCTTGCGGGCCCTAGGGCTCAGGCTCAGTAGTTGTGGCTCGCGGGCTCTAGAGTGCAGGCTCAGTAGTTGTGGTGCACAGGCTTAGTTGCTCTGTGGCATGTGGGATCTTCCCGGACCAGGGCTTGAACCCATGTCCCCTGCATTGGCAGGCGGATTCTTAACCACTGTGCCACCAAGGAAGCCCCCAGCCCCTTATTTTTTGTTTCCACATCTGGGAGGTAGTTGTCCTACTCCTCAGGCTACGCTTAGGGGGGATTTAAACCGTCCAAGCTGGTCCAAAGACCAGCTCTCAGAAAGTCTTAGAAATTTCTATTTCAATTAGAATTTACTCAGTGCTAAACAGACGGGGGTGCTGGGGTGTCTCCTTTTTAGTGAGGCTTGGCTTCCAAAGACAGTGTGGAGGGTGAAAATTGCACGTAGTCAAATTTATGCCTGAGGTTCCCTTAACTGACCTGCAAATATGCATCAAGATGTTCAGACCAGGCAAGGCTGGGAGAGTGGCCCCGTTGGAGGGACAGGCATGTGTCACCCTCTCCTCTAGAGCTTACTTTGGGGCCTGTGCTCCCTGATAGAAGGAAGGGAGGACTTGTAGTATTGAAATTGTTCTCCCCAGCCTCATCCAGCCTGGTGGGCATTCTTGAATCTTCTTAAATTAAATCCATGTGAGCATTGCTAGGCACTGGTATGAGCACTTTTCATATATTAACTCTTTCAATGCTCACAATAACTCTATAAGGAGGAACTTAATTATCCCATTTTATAGATGAGGAAACAAAGTCTTAGGGCCCATTCACAGTTTTGTCCCTGCAGTAGCTTAAGATGAAGATGGGTGCAGGAGCATGTGGGCAGAGCTGCTGAGAGGAGCTGGAACTTTTGTTCTTTCATGGGGAGCAATGGGGGTGCTGCAGTGGGAGGACCGGCCCCCTTGTGCTCAGTGATGCATCCAGATTCAGCTGCCTTGTGCTCTGTCTCCAGGCTTTTGCGCGGGCTATTTATTCTCCCTCCTCTTTTTGCAATGGGGACTTTTACTCATGCCTCCCTGGCTCAGGGAGCTGGATTAGGGTCCTACGACCTGCCCCCTCCCCCAGCCCCCACTCACTCTGCTGGCCCTCTGACCCTATTCCAAGGCTCTTCAGGACAGGAATGCTGGCTTCCTCATTGTTGTGTCCATAGCCTTCAGCGCGATGCTGGGCTCACGGTACTCAGTTAGTGTTTGCCGAGTGGGTGTCCAGTAAGTACAGAGCTACAGGGCATCACTTCCTATCCAGTTTCTAAAATACAAGCTCCTTCCACTTAGCACCAGTAATCTGCTTCAAAAAGTCAGATGCTCTGCACAGAAATGCTAACCAGAGCCTATTTCCTATTATTTGAAGTGGGAAAAATTACACTGCATTACATATCAATTCTAAATCCCCATGCAATTTCCTAAAACATAACTGAAACATAGTAAAACAACTACATGGAACTAAAAGACTCTCCTATTAAGATGTAAAATGCTTAAAACATTCCTTGCTAATCCCAGACTATTAACGTGGTTGTTGACAGGCAACTTCTCTGTGTGCAGTAAGATTTCCTTTTCCAATGTCATGGCTGTCCTCTCCTCTCCAAGTTTTTCTTCAACACTTTCTCAAATTTGGGAGGACTTGTATAACACTAAGCAAAAATCAGGGCAGGTCACCCAGGTCTTGTGGAAATACATTCAGAGCAAGGACACAGCAGGCAGAGAATGGCTCACACTGAGTATGAAGACTTACCAATTGAACTTGGGACGTTACTTAAGCCTTTCACTACACATTGTTTTGTAGAAAATGATGCATTGAGTTTTGGGGATGTAAATATAATTTTTTTTCTAAAATTCATACATTGTATGAAAAGTATTTGATCAGAGCCAGTGCCTACCTGCTTTGCTTCTTTCCTTTTCTCCTCCCTCCTTCTTTCTTTCTAAGTAATTTATTTTATAAAATTTGTTTATGACTTATGAAGGGGTCCACAATATACCACTGTGGCATAAGGATCATTTTGAGTTGAAGGCATTTGAAAATCAACAGATGCAGGAAGAGGCTTTCTCTGCACTCTCTGTATATGCCAAAAAGCAGAGCCTTCCAGAAAAAGTCAAATGTTATCAATCCCCCTTTAAGGGAGGCTTCCCATACCAGGTGTAAGAGCAACTCCTGTTATTAGAGATGAGAAGTCAGTGCTGGATGCATAAACAGACCTTAGTAAAACAAACCTTATGTTCCATTAGTTGCCGCATGTATTTCTCAGTATTTATTGTCTCTTGGAATCCTAAGCCCCTGCTCTTAGTAAGATGCATGTAAACTCCAAATTCTGACCACTTCTTTGAGCCACTTTCTTTGTAAGCACCCGTATAGGAAAGTGAATAAACTTGTCTTTTCTCTTGGTGATCAGTCTTGTATTAGTTTAATTTGAAATCTCCCTAATACTGAACCTAAGAGGTAGAGGGAAAGTTTTTCCTTCTTGATACTAAGAAATGTTCTATTTGGAAATTGTAAATCAGGGATAATCCTGCAGTGTGTGCCTTTATTTTCAAACTTTAAAAAGGTCCACATATGCCTGAGAAGGACAGAGCACTGTCTTTTCTGAAGTTTGCCTGAATAGTGATGCCTACATGGTTTACCTGTTAGTCCTCTAGGGGCCCTAGACCTGCACTAACTCCGAGGCCGTGGCCTTGAAGTGGGGTCGAATCCTACTTGAGAAATCTTCCTGCATGGCTCTTGGCTCCTGGCCATCCCTCCATCTCTCTGGTCTATGGAGATGCCCCAAATTCTTACCTCATCAGTTTGATTAGGACACCAAAGCCTGTGTTATAGAAGCAAATATCTTATGATAGCAGAGACACTAACATTGGTTTTCCCCTTCTTTCAATTGGTAATAGAAACCCTGAATTTTTACTGGGAATAGAATGAAGACTACATTTCCCAAGCTCCCTTGCAGATGTGGCTATATGACTAGTTCTCACCAATGGAAGGTGAATGGAAGTGATGTGCATCACTGCTGGGGTGATGATATTGTTTGGAAGCTGGGAGGTCAACAAAGATTCCCAACTTTCTCATATAAACACTTTTGCTCGAGATGGGCCCTGTGCAAACTACCAAGAGCTCAAAGTTGCACAGCTCACTTTTAGTGAAACAAGGACATGTTCAGCTCTGTGTATGGGAAGAAGTAGGTACTCAACAAATACATACATATTGAGTGAATGAACAAATAAAGAAATGACTGGACTACATAGAGATCTAAGTGTTCATGCTGAAAGGTGGTCATTCTTCATTATTCAGCGTAGACAACTTATGAGCCAAAGATGGTCTTAGTTCAGCTTTCAGTGCCCCGCCCCCACCCCCAGCTACTGCTGTAACTTGCACCCCTCCATCACCTGTCTGAGATCTCTCTAATCAGTCTTTTTTTTTTTTTCATTTTAACATCTTTATTGCGGTATAATTGCTTTACAATGGTGTGTTAGTTTCTGCTTTATAACAAAGTGAATCAGTTATACATATACATATGTTCCCATATCTCTTCCCGCTTGCGTCTCCCTCCCTCCCACCCTCCCTATCCCACCCCTCCAGGCGGTCACAAAGCACCTAGCTCTGTGCTATGCGGCTGCTTCCCACTAGCTATCTACCTTACGTTTGGTAGTGTATATATGTCCATGCCTCTCTCTCGCTTTGTCACAGCTTACCCTTCCCCCTCCCCAGATCCTCAAGTCCGTTCTCTAGTAGGTCTGTGTCTAATCAGTCTTGGTAGCACCCTCCTTACTTCGCGTGCCCATCCTACCTCGTAATGTTAGAGCAGCCCATCAAGGAACAGGGTTGAAAACAAGGCATGCTATTTTGTGGAATTTGCCAACCTGCTGTATATTATAGCCAGTTTCTTTCTTTTAAAATTTTATCCCTGGACCCAAGCATGGATTATCAAATGAAGGAACAGAAACTCATTTCTTGTGTAGCAAGAGGTGAGCACAATGTCTTGGGGGGGCGGGTAACAGCCTTTTCCCACTCAAGATAAAGTCGGCAGGTCCCATTTCCAGGGCCAGTTACCAAGAAGTGAGGGAGTTTTCAGGTGTTAATTTCCTTATGTAGGCTGGCTGAACTTTGCTCTTGATAGAATCAGGCCTTAGGGTGAACCAAACCTCCAGCACAGTGGCTGCAGCCATCCAGGGAGGGAGATAAGCCTGATGCTCATTAAAGGAGGCCCTCTGAGCTGCTTGCCTACATCCTTAGCGCTTTGCCCTTGGATTTTTATCTTTTTGTTTGGAAAAAATATCACAAGGACATGGGGCCTAACAGCATTGATTGTCTTGATAGTTTGTTAAGTCCAGGAGATGCTGGCATCTGCAAATACATCTTATTAGGTGTGATCAGGCAAGTAAATTGTCCCTGCCCTCCAGCATGCTGCAATAATTAACTCTAACAACCAAAAGTTAATCACAGCAGGTGCGAAGCTGGGCTCTCTTTGTCTGCAAAACCTCTTTCCCACCATGGCTTCAAGGTGCTAGCTTTGAGACTTGGAACGTGTTCTTTGAAAAAGAGCCTTTCCTTCCAGTAAAACTGTTCCACATATTATTATTTTAATTTAATTAGGTTTTAAAAAGGTTAACCATGACATTTTAATAGCTTAAGCTCACATTAATATTCCGAGAACACTGTTTAGCCCAACCAGTTGATTCAAAAGGATGTTTTTCCAGAAAAGGAATTGGCTTTTAGGACAATTACTGAAAAATAGCTTTCATTTGATTAAGATGGGTATCTTGCTATTAAAAGACAGTTATTGAAATAAAATACATAAAGACATTGAAAACTGTTAAAGCCTTAGCTTGGCACTATTTATCTAGGAGAAAGGGAGTCTGGGCAGTGTGTTTATGGAGATTATCCCAAAGGTGGCTGATGTCCTTCGCCTATGAGCAAATTAGCCAACTGTGCTTGTGATGTGCTGTGTGTCGTCAACCTAATGTTTTATTTATTTGCCTGAGAGCTGCTATCTTCATTAGGGAGTTTAGGGAGAAAAGCGAGATGATATTTGTTAGCTTGGCAAACTAATAAACTCTGCTCATGTTTCTTCTTTTGCTATCATGGCTAATCGCTGGTTTTGAAAAAATAGCCATTCGATATGTGAATGGATCCTGTGAGAACAAGAGTCGACCATCCCTTCCTGTAGAGAGAGACAGCAAGCAAGAGCGCAGTCTTACATGTGTGCATGGCCACTGTGTGCCAAGCACTGCGCTCGCTCTGGGGTTACAGGGATGCCGAGGCCATGGGCCAGCCCTCCAGACGTTCACAGTTAGCAGGGAGCTGGCGCTGATTATACAGCTCACTCTCATTATACTGTGGAATAGGCGCTATTCTCTCTCCAAAGAAGCACAGGGGACAAGTAATTAGTTCAGCTTGGTGGGATCAGAGATGGCTGCAAAAAGTAGGGAGGAGCTGGGGCTTGAAGGACTAGAAAGATTTTGCCAGGAGAAGGGAAGTCATGAGGGGCAGACTACTGTTTACCATAGTGGTTCCTGAAATGCAATCTCCCACCAGCAGCATCGCCATCACCCGGAACTTGTTAGAAATGCACATTCCCAGGCCTCTCACAGGACCTGCTGAATCAGAGAATGGACAGGAGAGTGTGTATCAGGAGTCTGTGTGTGTGTTTTTTAAAATTTATTTATTTTTGGCTGTGCTGGATCTTCGTTGCTGCACGCGGGCTTTCTCTAGTTGTGGCGAGCGGGGGCTACCCTTCATTGCGGCGCGCGGGCTTCTCATCATGGTGGCTTCTCTTGTTGTGGACCACGGGCTCTAGGTGCGCAGGCTTCAGTAGTTGTGGCATGAGGGCCCAGTAGTTGTGGCTCGCGGGCTCTAGGGCACAGGTTCAGTAGTTGTGGTGCACGGGCTTAGTTGCTCCGTGGCATGTGAGATCTTCCAGGACTGGGGCTGGAACCCATGTCCCCTGCATTGGCAGGTGGGGTCTTAACCACTGCGTCACCAGGGAAGCCCAGGAACCTGTGTTTTAACCAGCTTTCCAGGTGATCCTGATGCTCCTGAAAGTTAAGAGCGCGTATGTTCATAGTCCCTCTGGTCCACCATGAGGAGTTGGACTTACCAGAGCTTTGAGTTTGATGGGGGGTGGGGTGGAGAGATGGGGTAATAGGCAATGCAGTTGGAAAAGTTAATTGGGATCAATTATGAAGGAAAGAAGGGGGAGGATATTAATATTTGTATTAGCCGTCTTTGTGTATGTTTTTATAATAATGATGTTTCCGGAGCCAGGTAACAGGACCTAACTTGAACTAGTTTAAACAAAGGAAATTTATTGAAAAGATATCATGCTATCTCATTGCTATACAAGGGAGAATTCAACAACCAGGGGTCAGGAAAGGTATATATATATTTTTTTTCTTTCTCTGTTTCATATTATTTCCTTAGGATAGATTCCCAGATGTAAGATTACTGACTCAGAGAGTGTGAACAATTTCACGGCTCCAGATAGGTATGGCTAACCAGCTTCTAAATGGTTGTAGCAGTAGAGGAGGCCACCAGGGTGGAGCATAAACACTAGTTTTACTGCATCCTTATCACTTCAATTCTGTAGTTTCTAACTTGATGGAGGAAATGACACACCATTGTTGTTGTCTGCAATTAACTGACTATTAATGAAGTCAACTATTTAAAATTGTGTTTATTTACCAATTGTATTTGTTACTTGAAAGGAGTTTTTGTTCTTATTTTAGCAGGAGAGGATCTCCTCTCCTGTCCAGAGATTCAGGATAAAGATAATCCTAGCAAAATAAAGGGGAAATCATAGTAATTTTGTTTGCTCCAGAGGCTGTCAGCTTACCACTGGGCACACCCTCATTACTGTCCTCACCAGTGGCTGAAAGGTCCAAGGGGTCGAGAAACCGTGTCCAAATCCCAGCTCTGCCACTTGCTGGCCTTGTGATTTGCTGTGAGTTTCTGCATTTCTGTGAGACCCAGTTTCCTCATCTGGAAAATAGGACAAGTCTGTCCTACCCACCTACATGGTATTCTGAAGCTCAGAATGAGGTCAGGTCCTAGGAAATGCTTGATAAGCTACCAAGTACTGTCAACATGTAAGATATCACTGTTGTAACACTGGCTTCCCTAAATGAATACTTTCCATGAGGTCATGCCGGATTGGAACTTTGGCTGTTGACTTTTTTTTTTTTTTTTGAGCCAATAAGACTTTATTTATGGACACTGAAATTTAAATTTCATATAATTTTCATGTTGTCATAAACTATTATTCTTTTCACTTGTTCCTCCATTAAAATAATTTTTAAAAATCAGATCATGGGTCATACAAAAAGAGTCAGTGGGGCTCTGGCCATGAGTCATAGTCAGGATTAGTCTGCCTCAAGGTCAGTGGTTCTTTGAAAGTTTAATGGAATTCATGCGTGAGCCCAGGTGACTTTAAATGATCAAATCTTGCCAAATTTTCTAATTCTTGAGTAACATGTTCAGTAATGTTAGCTCTTTTAAAAACGTTATTTTCGGACATTGAAATGTTACCATAGGCAACTCTGACTGAAAATAATGCATAGAATGAAGCTAAGAGAAGCCGGATATTAGATCAGGAACAGGCGTTTCAAGATAGTCAGTGAGGCTTTGCCTGTTTTAGTTTAACACTTGATTCTGTAATGTTGAGTCAGTATTGTGGCTTCTCATTTATCTGCATAAAGTGTAAGGTGCTGTGACCTTGTTGGTGAGAAGATTACATCTGACAACAGTCTTAGAAAGTGTGTGGAGAACATGGGTGGGGAGGCCATCTGGCTGTTGACTTTTAAATAGAAACATCTCTGGTTCAGTTCTAGACTTTTTCACTTTTCACACCAGTGGGACTTAATTCACAGATGCAGATTCAGGAGAGACATGGGTGGTGTTTCAGGTGTTCTTCCTCCTACCAGCAGGTAACAGGCATCACAGCCATGGGGAGGACCTGAAGTTTCATACTTCCTGGACACATAGGCTCCTTCCTCCCTCCCTCTCTCCCTCCCTCCTTCCTTCCTTCTGCTGAGTGAGGGGAGTAGACAGTGAGTTAGAGCTACCCAGCCCTCACTCTGGGGGCACTTGTGTGTTCATGCAGAAAGGCACACTGCCCTTGACGGGGGTCTTCAGTGGGCTGAACAGTGCTTTACAGTTTATCAGGTTTGTTTGTAGCAGTGCACGCATTTGCCACTTCCATCACGAGGAAGGCTGAGAGGCACGATCCTTGGAAGTTGGGGAGGTTGGGTGACTTGATCACGTGGCGGAATAAGCAGCGGGACCCGGCCCTGTGCCGGACCCCTGGGTGCCTCGCTGAGTGCCTTTCCCCGGCACCACACTCACCAGCCCTTTTCATGCTCGTGTTTACAGTGGGTTCAGCTTAGTTCTGCTTTGATGAGGGAATGGAAATGATGGGATTCCCCTGCAGAATCATAACTCACCTGAGAACTGGGTTGGCTTTAGTGTGTGAAATGTGGTTCCACACATTCCACACATAATTAAGAAAAGAAAGCCCGACAGCCAGAAATTAAAAAGCTAAAGGAGAACGAGGTACCATCTGGGAAATCCCCACTGACCTAAAAAGCCAGGCAGTGGGTCCACTGGGGTCAGAGTGGCTGCAGAGCAGAGGAGGGGCTGGGGTGGGGGGGACGGCTCAGCTCTGCTTTCTGATGGAAGAAAATGTCCCCTCCAGTCAGTGGAATGACAGGAAATGGTTCCGAGGGATAAAGGGAGATAAGTGAGCCAGATAGAAAAGCTTGTGGAAAATTGAACAAAACCAGGAGAAGATGAGATGGGCTAAAAACAAGCAGCTCAGGGAATCTGGGTAAGAGAAGCCGCTGGTGATTCTGAGCTTGTCTTCGTGTGGAGGGAGAGGAAAGGTGTCATGTTAGCCGGCAGTCTACACAGCCTGTCAATCAGAGGGGACAGTCAGTCTGAGACTCAGGCCGGGATGGGCAGTTTCACTCCCCCTCCCGAGCCCCTCTGTACCTGGTGTCTGTACAGCAGGTGAGTCATTCACCTGACCGTCCCCTCCACTGGACTGGAGGGCAGAGCTGCAAAGTTCAGCTTTTTCCTCCCGCCCGCGGTGTGGTGGCCCTGAAAGGCCCAGGTTAGCAATAGGCGTCATGGGACTGTGCTAAGCAGGGACTGCCCCATTCCTGCTTAAGATGTCAATGTTTTGAAGTCACTGAGATACTTTTCACACAAAATTAAAGATGCTATTATATACCAAATATTCCCTGACCCACATTAGGTAAGGATCTTGGAACTGGACTTGGGGAATTCTTCTGCAGCATGAATCCACAGGTGAATCAGAGAGGTGGGGCAACTACCCTATAATCCAGGCCAAGGTGAGTTTTTTTTTTTTTTTTTTTTGCGGTAAGCGGGCCTCTCACTGTTGTGGCACGCGGGCCTCTCACTGCCTCTCCCGTTGCAGAGCACAGGCTCCGGACACGCAGGCTCAGAGGCCATGGCTCACAGGCCCAGCCGCTCCGCGTCATGTGAGATCTTCCCAGACCAGGGCACGAACCCATGTCCCCTGTATCGGCAGGCGGACTCTCAACCACTGCGCCACCAGGGAAGCCCCTGGGCCAAGGTGATTTCTAAACAATCCAGATTTCTGGGAAATTGCTTCATTCTCTGCCTTAATCTAGAGGTAGAATGCTTTGACTGTTGGCTCTTCAGTCTTATGTGGGCTGCATCACCCTGCCTTCCAGTGGGCAGAAATAGCCAGCTCTCTGGCTTCACCATCTGACACCTGAAATAGGAGAAGAAAAGAAGGAACCTCCTTTCTGTACCTGGTTCTCTACTCCCCTCTTCAGCCTTCCCTCTTCCCCAGCCCTGTCCATCCTCTCAGGCTAGAATGGTAAGACTTTAGAGACCTGTGACCCAGATTGTCGGCTGTCTGAGTGTGTCCTATTTCTTCAGTGTTTTGGGGCCACACTTCTAGTTGGCAGCCCAGTAGAATGATTTGAGCCTCCCTCTCCTTCTTGGGAAGCCCAGTGTTCCCCCATATCTCCAGGAATTGTAGATAGCCCTCTGTTTCTTCTCTAGCTCCAAGTTCCTGCTTCCGGTGAATTTTTTCTTGATCTCTTCTCCTTGTCTTTCCTCCTGTACACACTGTCCCTTATGCACATCATGTCCCCCACTTGGGCACGGTCCCCTTTCCTTCAGTTCACCAGGGCAACCATGCACACAGCGCCATGACTTTATTGAAAGACCGTGTGTACTGAAGCTGGTTACGTTGCCATATCACTTAGATGATTTTCACAAAATCAAAAGGAAAACTTGGATGTTAGATACCCCGTTGTTGGAATGTCCTCATTTTCACTGGCTCTGTTCGCCACTGTGGTCTTCTTTGGTCTTGTATGTTCTTTCTCCTTCCTGACATTTCCTTTTCCCTGTCCCCATTCGCTTTACCCTACCCTTGCAGATCACCTTTGGAAACAGACTCCCAGGAAAAAGAAGGGGAGAGACACTGAGCTGAGCCAGCCCCAATTATTCTTCTGAAATTTACCAATCATGGGATACATTTGGGAAGAGAAACTACCAGGAGGAGGGATGAAAACCAGGGTGGGGAGAGGCCAGGATAAATTCTCATCTTGGAAATGGTCCTAAGCGTGTTGAAATTTGTTAGTTTCTCCTCTCTTCTCAGCCTAGCCTGACTAGCTCTCATATCTAAATGTAAAACAGTGGCCAAAAACAGTCTGTGGTTGGTTCTCAATGCTTCGCTGCTCAGATAGTTTCAGAGTGTACTTTTTCTGCTGTTTAACTGCCACCGTACTTCTTTAGATGTGATGTACCACATACCAACCAGAAGACATCTTGAACCTTTACTGTTTTTTTTAAATTATTTTTTATTTCTTCCTGTTTTTTTTTTTTTTTTTTTTTTTTTTGCGGTACGCGGGCCTCTCACTGTTGTGGCCTCTCCCGTTGCGGAGCACAGGCTCCGGACGCGCAGGCTCAGCGGCCATGGCTCACGGGCCCAGCCGCTCCGCGGCATGTGGGATCTTCCCGGACCGGGGCACGAACCCGTGTCCCCTGCATCGGCAGGCGGACTCTCAACCACTGCGCCACCAGGGAAGCCCTTTCTTCCTGTTTTTTAAATTTATTTTTTCTTCCAGTTTTATTGAGATAGTTGATATACAGCACTGTGTAAGTTTAAGGTGTACAGCATAATGATTTGCCTTATATCATAAAATGATTATCACAATAAGTTTAGTAAATATTCATCATCCCATATAGATATAAAATTAAGGAAATGGAAAAAAAAAGTCCTTGTGATGAGAACTCTTAGGATTTGCTCTCTTGATAACTTTCATATGTAACATACAGCAGTGTTAATTATATTTGCCATGTTGTACATTACATCCCTAGTACTTATTTATTTGAACTTTTACTGTTGACTTTTGTTTTCCTCTTGTTTCAGGATGGCTGTCTTGTAAGATCAACATTTATTGAGTGGTGAAATATATAAATATAATTAAGACATGCTTCCTGCCCTCAAGGAACTCATGATCTAGTAGAAAATAAGTATAAAGTATGCTATAACCTTTAACATGCTTCTGAAAATATTATCCTACAACACCTGTGAAGTAGGGAAGGCAGATGATGATCTGACATGAAGAATGACAGAATATAAACTTGGAGATATTAAGTCCAGACTCGCACAGCTAATAAGTGATAGACCAGAACTGGAACCCGGGATTTGATTCCTGATCTAATCCCCTTCCCACTTCCTACACCCACACTGGGTACATCATTCCCACTCTAAGCACATTCCCAGAAAGAGGAAGTATTCTGAAAATGATTGGATTGGTTCTGGGAATGGAGGAAACACATCAGCTCTTGGGAAAAAGAATATGTTGTGTTTGGCAATAGCTTTCCTCTTTATCTTTTCTCTTAAAAGGCAGTGTCCAAATCTCTGTCAGCCCCATAAATTGTGTCAGGATGATTTTCAGGAGGATTGTTCTCCGAAAGATGTTTAGGTTAGGTTTCTTTCAGGTTAGCTAGACGTGAATTCTTATTTTGTGAAGGTTGTTATCCTATTCTTGGGTAGATTTTTAAGCAAATATTATCAACACTTGTGAGAGCTGAATAACTTTTGACACCCCTAAAGCTCAGTAAATGTCTACTGAAATCACATTGTGCAAATTATATGATAAAATCTATTTAGACACAATTCACTATTTTTAAAAACTTATGTTGATTTTTCCTGGTAGGAGAAATCCAATGAGGAAGATATGACACATGACTATACAAAGCCTTCAAGTGGTGTAATCCTAGAAACTATTGGCAGCAGAACAGACCCTGAATTGCTTTTCAGCCCTTCCCAAATCAGGTTTCCACAGCACAGCTTCATTTTCTTTATTCAAGGCTTTGTACACGCCAGAACAGCCATCAGCCATATTGAAGTGTATGTGTCTGTACTTCTGTATCCAGAGCCACAAAGCAAAGAAATGGAGAGAAACTTTACATTATTGAGCTGCTGATCAAACAGTTCCTGAAAACTGCCCTGCTTCTGGTCTTGCTTCCTTATTGTTGGGTCAGATTGATTTGAGGCTTTCGATTATTTGCACAAAACTCAAAACAGAACAAATGAGAGAAAACTTATCTACTATTTTGGATTGTCTGTTTTACTGTACTCTCTCATTTGTACAAATAATTGAGAGTTGGACAGTTCCAGGATTTCTGATTTATTTTTTAACATCTTTATTGGAGTATAATTGCCCCACATTGGTGTGTTAGTTTCTGCTTTACAACAAAGTGAATCAGCTATACATATACATATATCCCCATATCTCGTCCCTCTTGTGTCTCCCTCCCACCCTCCCTATCCAACCCCTCTAGGTGGTCACAAAGCACCGAGCTGATCTCCGTGTGCTATAGCTTCCCACTAGCTATCTATTTTACATCTGGTAGTATATATAAGTCCATGCCACTCTCTCACTTCATGCCAGCTTATCCTTCCCCCTCCCCGTGTCCTCAAGTTCATTCTCTACGTCTGCATCTTTATTCCTGTCCTGCCCCTAGGTTCTTCAGAACCTTTTTTTTTTAGATTCCATATATATGTGTTAGCATACGGTATTTATTTTTCTCTTTCTGACTTACTTCACTCTGTATGACAGTCTCCCGGATTTCTGATTTAGACAGTGCTGAAGTTCTGTAGTGCTGTGTACAGATTATCAAAATATGTGGAGGTCCTTTCTCTGCTCTGGTCACAGACAAATGTATGAAAGTGGTGTGTGTTAGATTGTGGCAAAAAAGTCATGGTGGTTGATATAAATTAACCAGCCCCTGGCATGGTGCCTGGCATGAATGCTCAATAAATATTTGTTGACTGTCTAACTATAGGCTCAATATATGTTTGTTGACAAATGATGTAGTTTACATTATCATTTCTTTCTTGAAACCATTACCATGAAATTAAGTACTTACTCTCATATGGCCTAAATATGTCTTGTCATATTACTTGGTATTGTTTGATAAATAATAACATTATTGTTTGAGAAGAATATTAATGGTTACCATTTATTGTTTTCTAGGTGCTAAATCTGTGTTAAGTGTTTTATATGTGTTATTTCATCTTGCTAGAATTCTATAAGGTATTATCATCCTCACTTTATAAGTGAGAAAATTGAAGCTGAAAATATTCTTATATTCTGATGAAAATATTCTTAACTTTAATATACTTAAATTAATTTATCTTTTATTTATAAACAATGCTGTATGTGTCTTCTTTAAGAAATCTTTCCCTATTATAAGGTCTAAAATACATTGATCTAAATTTTCTTCTAAAAGTTAATGTTTTGTTTTTGACATGTAAGACTTCATCTGAAGTTGATTTTTATGTATGGGATCATTTAGGGATTCCGTTTTATCTTACTCCATATGGAAAATTATTTTATTTTCTAGCGCTATTTAGTTGAGTTTCTCTTTTCCCCCCGATATGTCCTGCTAACTCTGCCGTACATCAGTGATCCACATATGCATTCACATAATGAAGTATCATACGGAGTTTAAAATACATTACCTATATTCAGCAAAATGAATGAATCGTTGCAATATGATGGATTAACGATGAGCATGTGTCATGATCCAAGGATTGTGATGGGCTGAATTCTGTCCATTTGAGGTCCTAGGGGAAAACAAACAAACGAACAAACAGAAGTTAGAAGATTTGCCCAAGCTCACTTGGCCGGGAAAGTGGTAGAACTGGAACTCAAAAACGGTTCATCCAACTCCAAATGCCAAGCGTTTCCATTAGACAGTGTGGTACAGTCAATTCACAGCCTTTCTAGAAATATATCATTCCTTATTAAGACATCAGCACTTAATCATCTGTTATTCCTATTATCTCGGCACTTGAGATACAGCTATTATTCCTACCGGTAAACAGAATACTATACAAAGTTAGAAGGCTCTAGGTCTTGCTCCCTTCCTGGGTCCCTGAGGTCCTCAAACCACTAGTTATCCCCGCTCTCCCCTGCATATTCTGCCTCTCTCTCTTCTAGGCTCCTTTCCATTAGTGAATAGGCTTGAGTTCTTGAGTTTGCTTGGATATGCTCGTGTCTTTGCATCTTGATTGAAGAAGCACAAAAATGCCTTTGACCACTTCCACATCCCCTCTCAGCGCTCAGCACATCCCGTCATAGTTCTCAGCTGTTAGTAGCCCTCTGTACAGAAAGCTCTGCAGGAGCAGGGTCAGCTGCCTTATTCACTGTTGCACCTAGTGTCTAGCCCCCTGACCAGCACATAGTAGACCCTCAATCAACATTGGTCTAAGGATTGAAGAAAGGTGATACACTTACAGACTTATAATTCACCATTTCTAGTTTCTGTTTCCCCTAGGCTCTTGGAAGAGTCCTGTTTTGAGGTGAGGGAATTTAAAGTTAATTTAGATGGGTAGCTGACGATTTAATAAGCCAACATTGTTGACAAGCACACTGTGACCATGTTTTCAGTTCTAGTAACTGGGTTCTTGCTTCATTTCTAGTTAATAAGCTTCTGCCTTTGATCTCTGTTCCAATAAACAGATCCCTGCCCAGTTCCTCTGGCAGCTCCAGGGGACATAAGCCCTGCAATGAGCCTTGGTCCTCTTGACTGAGTCCCTGCTGCCCTCACCACATGCCCGTGTGGCAGTCCTGGCTTCAACCTTCAACCCACGGATTTCTCTCTGCAGCCCCAGCACTGACTCCCTGACACGGTGACCTCATCCTTATTCTTGTCTCCTGCTGGGGCCTTGCAGAGAGCCGCTCTACCCCACACATGTCCAGCCTCTGAGTCCACTCACCCTTCCCCATACAAGTGCCCGTTCTGAGACGTGTTGCTGAGCCCCAGAGGGGCCTGGCCACCATCTAGGATGTCTTTAGAGTCACCTCAGGCAGAACCACGGGTGCGCAGATTCTTGTGTTCCATGAAGGTGGAGGGACAGGAAGGCAGGAGAGAAACAGAGAGGAAAGTCCCAGGAAGCAGGCAGTAGCTGGTGGTGTTCTAGGTCCCCCACGCTGACCGGAGAGAAGATTCTATCACAGTGGGAGTGGGTGGCCCAGCTGAGGAGGGTATGTGCATGTGTTGGGAGGGGGAGCATAACTTATTTGTCTTCTTATCCCCAACATCTGCCACAGTAGATGTTATGGACTGGCGTGAGCACATTCCAGCCCAAGCTGTGTCCCTAACACCCTGTGTGACGTTTAGCTAGTTATTTCACCTCTGAGCCTCAATTTTCCCATCTATTAAATGTGGATCATAGTGACACTCATATTGTTGTTTCAAGGAAAAAATAATTTGATGTGTTTGGGGATGTGACATCAATAGCCTCCAATATTTTTTTAGCATGTCCTCCTATTAGCAGGAAGTTAGTAAATATGCATTCCATTATATATGTATGTGTGTATATATCTATATATATAATGTACACGTAAATGACACACATGGTCTACTATATATTTACATAGTATATATTTTTAATGGATGAGACAAAAATAAATAGATATTCTAATAAATTCTTCCTGTAACAGAATGAATAATCTTGTGTACCCTTGGTGTATATTTATCTTCCTTGCAGATCATGACTTTAAAGTCTGATATATACTTAAAGGGGAAGAGATAAGATCTTGAACTGCCCTTACTCACAACACTTCTGACACCAAATGCATGGTATCTCTTCCAACACCACTTTGACCCTCTGACACCAGCTGGGTGTCCCACAATTCCATTCCATTTTGAGACTGTCTACCTGGAGTTAGTGTTAGATCGCATTAGTTAAGGGCTTAGTCCCTCAAGACTGGCCCCACTTCAGATGCCAGTCACAAATTCCAGACTGTCACTTCTGACCGATCAGCTCTAAATTCGGGGGGTGCCCACAGCCCCCTCCTTAGGTTTGATGATTTGCTAGAGTGACTCACAGAACTCACAAAAGTACTTTACTTACCCTTATTAGTTTATTATAAAGGATACAAGTCAGGAACAGCCAAATAGAGGAGATGCATAGTTTGAGGAATGGGGGAAGGGGCACAGGGCTCCCATGCCCCTTCCAGGCATGACAACTTCCCATCACCTTGATGTGTTCACCACCCTGGAAACTCTCCAAACTCCACTGTATAAGGGTTTTTATGGAGGTTTCATTACATAGGCATGATTTATTAAATTATTGGCCGTTGGTGATTAAATTCAATCTCCAGCCACTTTCCCCTCCGCAGAGGTGGTAGTGGAGCTGAAAGTTCCAACCCTCTGGTCACATGGTTGCTTCTTCTGGCAATCAGCAACCTGAAGCTATTGTTATCTAGGGACCCATCAAGAGTCACCTGATTACCATAAACTCCCAGTAAGGTTGGAAGGGGCTTGTTATGAATAACAAAAGACACTCCTATTACCTCTACCCTTCAGGACATTCTGAGGGTTTTAGAAGCTCTCTGTCAGGAACCAGGGACAAAGACCAAATATGTATTTCTTATTATGTCGCAGTCAGCTATGAATTGCTGTTCATATTAGCATTTTAGTGACTAAAACGTAATGTCTACTGCCCATTGATATATGTTTGGTCAATAAAGTACATCATTGCAGTGGTAAAAATACACACCAATTCTTCCTCCCCATAGGATTCAGTAAAGTTACTTTTGTATTAAATGCAGATCATAAACATTTGTATTTTTCCTGAGTTGGCTGTCGAGCAGAGAGGGTTGCTCACCACTGGTTTAATGTCACTAGTAACCACGTGTGTTTCTTGGCGATGTAAATTCTTGGGCTTGTTAAGGCAAAATGTTCCCTAGGGTACTCTAAACAGATGTTGTAGAGGCATTACCCACATCAACAGAGAAAACTTCACTCTTCTTCTTGCTCCATCAAAGAAGTTACCTTGGCAGTAGGCTGGTTCATTCATTCCTTCATTTAACAAATACTTATTGAGTGCCGGGCACTGGGCTAGCCCTTGGAAAAAAAAGATTAAATAAGAGTGATGTGGTTTCTCCCTTCACAGAGTTAACACACTAACTGAGATGGAACACAACAATAACAACAAAGATGGAACAATCACAGATAGGGCGAGTTCAGACCGGAAGTCCTCTCAGTGTTGAGACAGAGAACTGGGGGGTAGGGGTAGGCGTGGAACCTCCTGGGAGTCAAGGAAGTTTCTCCAAAGAAGTGCTGTGTCAGCCTGTCTGAAGGATGAGAAGCCTTAGGACGAGTGTGTAAGCAGCCACGGGACAGAGTCCTGGAAAGCACGAGGTGGGAAAGGGGTTGGCAGGCGTGAGAATTGAAAGAAAGCTATTGTGGCTGGAGAATGTGAGCTAAGGGGGGAGGGGCACGATGCACAGATGGAGAGGGAGGTAGAGACTGGACGATGCAGGAAGGTAGGGATCACATCCTGGCTTACCTTCTGAAGTCATGGCAGGGAACTGGGATTTTAGTTTAACTGCGATAAGAAGTCACTTTGCTGTACACCTGAAACTAATGCAACATTGTAACTCAACTATACTTCAATAATAATAAAAAAAAGAGGTCATTGAAGGGAAGGGGAGGCAGTATGCAGGGAATATGCTATGAATTAGGAGTTGCAAGATGCAACTGGGGAGGGCTTCCCTGGTGGCGCAGTGGTTGAGAGTCCACCTGCCGATGCAGGGGGCACGGATTCATGCCCTGGTCCGGGAAGATCCCACATGCCGCGGAGCGGCTGGGCCCGTGAGCCATGGCCGCTGAACCTGCGCATCCGGAGCCTGTGCTCCACAACAGGAGAGGCCACAACAGTGAGAGGTCATACTGGTGTAGGGTGGGCCCTTAATCCAATACCGTACCTTAATCCAATCCAGTACCGCAAAAAAAAAAAAAAAAAAAAAAAAAAAAAAGATGCAACTGGGGAGACACTATGCCTGTTATTAGATGCAGTAGGTACAGGTCAAACCTCAAACACACTGCAGAAATGTAACGTAAAATCTTTTTTTCTTCCTATACAATTTAGCTTTCACATACCCATTCTTCTAGGTAGTGGAAACTTTGCCTAGAGTCTAGGTTGTCTAGACAATTCAAGATAAACACAGTTACTTCAATGTTTCCTTTGTCATTTTAGGATTTTGCTCTTCCTCTTTCTCCTCCTCTTCCCCCTGGGGGTGCACCAAGTTCTGGGGTTTATTTCCACACCCTCCTGGCCCCAAGGAACTGGATTCTGCCCCATGGGCCTCATCAGCCTCTGTACCGAGTGGCTTTCTTGAGATGAATAGTCCCTCTTGGACTTTTATCATCTTTTCTCACTCTTGTCAGTTTCTTGCCGATGAAAAATACCTTGGCTGTTGAGACTACCAACTCTACCATGAAATAAAAAATATCTACTTAGAAACTCAGTTGAAGTCTGTCTTCTCCTCTCACTGAGGTAGGTGCGAATGCCTGCCACTCATAGCCATGAGTGAGTGCTGTTGCCTCTTCGGGCACCGGGGTCAGGAGAGGAAGAAAGGCATGGGGCAGATGCAACAAGAGAAAACAGGCTAATAGTCCCAAATTTTCTCTCTCTCCATTTTCTTCTAGTAAAGTGTTGAATAGCTACTTATGTCCCTTTCCCGGTCACCTCACCCCTATCTCATTGTCCTCATTGTCCGCGGCAGGCAGCTGGGCCAGAAAACTAGAGAAGACATTCTTTTTGTGGATCCGTTCTTTTTATGAAAATGTTCCTCAAAGGCTTCTGTTGCATCAGGGTGATAAGGACATTTTACCAGGGATGCAAAGAGAAACGAGTTGCCCAGGTTCTGTCGTGGAGTACCAAAATAAGATCCTGACTATCAAGACAGTATGGATGTCTGGAGAGAAAAAGATGTTTTCAACAATTATGAGCTAAGATCCTGGACTAACCAAGGGGCAAAGAAGATGGATCAACAAGCTCTCTGTACTGCCAGAGATGAGGTGTTTCCCAGGCTACAAGAGCAGAGGCGAAGAGTGGACCAGTGGCTGCTCACAGAATATGGTGTCATTGTCTTACAGAAGAAAGCAAGAGAAGGAGTTAAAAGAATAAAGCCTAGTTTTCTGTCAGGGGAAATGGTATTTTCTTCATGCACTCTTACACCCTGAAGTACCAGGGTGTGGGGAAAAGGACAAAATCCAGGGGAAAACAAAAGAGGTATCCTCAGGTCAGAGTGAGGTTTTAGTTCAATCAAGAGGCAGAGTGACTATTTAGTGAAAAGGGTGAGGCCTGGGGGATTTGTTTTTCACGGAGTCTGTGTTCTAGGAAAGCTTGGGAGTCAGCCTTGTGAAAGGAGATCAGGAGAAATGAAGCCTAAAGCCGGTAGATAAGATAGATAATCAGAAGGTCTTACGTCTTGGGTAGGGACCAGGCTACAGAACTGTGAGGCTTAGTGGGTTTGCGTGGCTATGCGGCTTCCACCTTCAGTAGCTGGGAAGGACTCAGGCCTCCAGACTAAGCCCTGACCAGAGAACCAGGGATTCCCACCAGCAGCCTCTTGTGACTAAAGGAACACTTGTGAGACTGTGGCCCGTGGGGTGAAGGCAACTGTCACAGGCAGTGTCAAGCTTTGTATCCCTCAGAGCGCCTTCTGCGTTACCCAGCCCCTACGAGGTACTTAGGAAATGTGTCATGAATGGATAAAAATGTGCCTTCCCATTGTATTCGTTTGCTAGGACGGCTGTCCTGGGTGGCTTAACTAACAGCAATTTGTCTCATAGTTCTGGAAGCTAGAAGTCCGAGATCAAGGTGTCCATTGGGTTGGCTCTGTATGAGGACTCTGAGGGAGAATCTGTTGTGTACCCTTCTCCTAGCTTGTGGTGGTTTGCGAGCAATGTTTGGCGTTCATTGGCTTGTAGGTGCATCACCCAGATCTCTGCCTTCACGTTCAGTGGCATTCTTCCTGCTGTCTGTCTTCACAAGGTTGTCTTCTTATAGAGACACTAGTCATATTGGATTAGGGGCCCACCCTACACCAGTATGACCTCATCTTAACTAACTACATCTGCTGTGACCCTATTTCCAAGTCAGGTCACATTCTGAAGTACTAGGGGTTAGGACTTCAGCATATGAACTTTTGGAGACCACAATTCAACACATAACACCCATCTCTTTGAAATCCAACCCGTCACGGTGTCCCCAGACGACTGCCTCTGAAGTATGACTTAAAGCCACCCACTTCTCTCCAGCTCTTCTTCTACTCCTTAATCCAGGCTGCCATTAGCACTCACTCCAACTACTGCTGTGGCCCACTGAGTTGGATTCACACTTCTCATGCGCAGGAATGTAAGTTTTCCTTTAGCTTTACTGAATGTCTGCCTCTGGTCACCATAGTGACCCATGCAGGAAGCTCAATCTAGTCACGCCCAGGTCACCTCAGGGAAATTCAGTGATTTCTCAGTTTTCTTGGGTTTATGCTCAGTCAGATTCAAGTATCAATATTTCTCCCTCCCTACCTCTTTTTGGCAAGGCAAGACTGTTCCTGTTGGGGGGATACAGTGGTGAAGTGACACTAAGGGGGCAGGATTTGTGGTCACTTGGGGCTTGCTCCGCATTCTATAGTGCGGTCTGGTCTTGACTGTTGGCTTCTGGTGAAGACTCCCCGCTGGGATTTGCTGAAGCAGCCTGGGCCCACATCTCAGGACCATGCTGCCATCTCTAGCTGCATCTCCTCCTCCTGACCGAATATACTCATCTAGCTCCTTCCCTGGAACCTGGGAGGATTTGTTTGCTGTCCCTGCAAAACCCTGGAAGTCTGACCCCAGAACCAGTGGCCTGGACACCTTGGACTGTGATTGGTCATCTGTGGATTTATCTGCATGGTTTTCCAGTGTTCCAGAGCTCCAGGTAGAAAGTCAGCACCAGCCTCTTTTATTCCCGGATTTCCTGAAACCTGTTTGAGGGTTCAATTGTCTGTTTTCAAAGGATGCACTGTCGATTGAGTGTTATTTCCTTGTCTGTCTTTAGTCGGCTATAATCCTCCTGTTCACCTTTGTATCCCCTGGACTTAGTACAGTGTCTGACATAGTGTAGGTGCTCAGTAAAACGTCTGCTGAATGACTGATTCTCCAGCTGGCTTCTGGAGAGAATATGTGACACCTCTGGTGGATGACATGCCTTAGGAGTTACAGTGCGGTGGGTGAACCGTGGGCTTTGAAGGCAGAGCAGACCCTCATTCAGGTCCCAGCCCTGCCACTTGCTGCTTGGGCCACCTTGGGCAAGTGACTTTGCTCTATAAGCCTGAGCTTTCTCTGACATAGATGGGGAACTACCTCACAGGTTGAGATTGGGTGACAATTAGATAATGTATATTAAAGCACTTAGCATGCCTCCTGCTGCTTAAGTAAGTGCACTACAAATGGCTTTTTATTATCACTGTGCTTTCTTTAGCTTCTGTGAGCCCCTCACAACTTGCAGCTAAAATGCTTTTCTGTGAGTTCTGAAGGAGGGATCAGTCCTGCTTGGCCTCGAATCCGTACTTGGCGGATGGTGGGTTGAGTTTTTGAAGGCTCTGGAAAGGAGGATGTGACAGTAGCCAGGACTGACACCTCCACCCCCCTGGCTCCCTGACAGGGATGATCGCCCTGGGTTTGACACTTGAGTGTCAGCTGGAAGGTTGCATGACTGTGGCAGCCGTTCATGTGTTCAGATAGAGGGATGAAAAGCTACTGTGGTTGAAACATGAAAACCACTTCTTTTTCCTTGGAAGGTACCAGACGATGGATCTGCACTTCAGGTTCCAGAAGCAGAGATAGATCGCGAGATTCTAGACTGTCGGGGAAGAAAGCGATGTATTTTCTTGGCAGGAGTTCCTGTTGGGATTTAGGGTGGGAGCTACTCCGTGAACATTGCTCATGTGCTCTACTTACAGTAATAAACGGTGGGATCTTGCCGCCTTCTCTTCTGTCTGTTCTTTACTTCTCCAGCTGTGTCAGAAGGGCCACTGTGGGGCAGGGAAGTGGGGACCTCACTGGTTTCTGTCTCCAGGTCTCTAGGTGCCAACTTGAAGGCTTGCTCCTGTTTTCCACAATTAGGTCCCTCTTTGTTGGGGAGATTTTCCAACGTGCCATTCTGTTTTGAGCCCTGCACTTTTATTTTTACGGAGGAAACCGAAAGGAGTCTAGCGAGTCTGAAATGTAGGTGAGTTGGCAAGGAATACTGACCTCCTTGTTTCAAAATGCACCAGGGGAAAATAAAATGACACACGAGTAGTGGCTACACAGCAAAAATCATTCTAATGTTCAGAGTGGAATTTAATGCAATAAGCAGTAAGACAGAAGGCTGAGTTCCAGACGCAGCTCCAGCAACAACTAGCTGCCTCGGTTCACTTGTTTGTAAAACGGGGACAACAATAACAATGAAATCATCGGCAATTAACTAAGCTCCCAATAGCATTTTTTTTTTTAGCATGATGTGCCGGGCGCTATAGGTCTAATTAGTTTCATTTTACAGGTAGAGGAAACCGAGGCAAAGGGAAGTTCAAAAACTTGCCCAAATTTGTGCAGCCAGGAAGGGCAGAGCCAGGACTGGGACCCAGGTGGTCTCGCCAGGTCTGCCTGGTGCTAACCGTTCTCCCATCTGGCCTTGATCGCGAAGACCTTCACAGGCTGCTGGTGAGCAGCGTGAGGCGGTCCTTTGCTAGGAGCAAAATGAAGTGATGGTAGAAAAGTACATGTTTTGATAAGGGAAGTTTACTCTGTAAGGGTCTAAATCTAACGTTAGTCATTTGATGAAGTGTTTCCACAAACATCTCTCTTTTCCTCTCCTCTTAAACAGAGTATAGAAAAATGGCATATCCGTTTATACCCTAACATATTTAGCCCAACCTGCATATCATGTGCCAAAGCTGTTCCAAGCGCTTTGCCTGCATTATTGCACGTCAGCCCCCTACCAATAAGAGAGACAGATGCTGAGAATGACCCTTTCTACTGATAATAAAACTGATGCACAGAGAGGTTTAGTGACTGGTCCTGGGTCACAGAGCTAGGGCTGAGCCTGGATTTGAACTCAGGCTCTGGCTCCAGGGCTGCTCTTACTGACCAAGAGTTCTGAGTTATGCCCCAGTGGACCATGTAGGGCCATATGACAGGAACGGGCATCTTTGTGTTTACTGATCTCCGAGTCTGTGCCGAGCACTGTGCTGGGAGCTTCACAAGTCTTTGCTCATTCAGTCCTTTCCACAGACCAGGAGTCAGGTGCCACAGTAACCCTGTTGTATAGCTCAGGGGACAAAGATGTAGAGAAGTTAAGTAACTTGCCCAGCATCACATAGCTAATAAGCAGGAGAGCTGAGGTTCAAATTCACGCTCTGTTGCGGAAGGCCTGAAGTTCTCCAGCTGCTCAGTGTGGCCAAGTAAATAAGTCAGGCTTCTTAGTGGGTGTGTGTATGGGGGGTGTGGTATATTAGAAACTCATTTGTCTGTAGGCCCTGTGCTTTCTCCCACTAGCTTCATCCAATATGTAGAGAAGCTGATATCATGAGCTCCGTCTCTTTGACTCTCGTGCATATTTCTCAGTCGATTCCCAAATCAGAGGGCAGGGGTGTAATCTGTTGTTCTCCTTAAGTCCTAACACAGGATCAGCACCGTAATAGAAATATGAACAGGGATCAGTGGGACCAAAGAGGGAGGTCCTAGCAGGAGCGCCTTCACAGAGGAGGTGGGACTTGAAGGGAAGGGCATTTGCCAGGTGGAGACCCAGGGGCTCCACTGCCTACATCTTATTGGCCTTTGACCCCGTCTCAGCCTTAGCACAGGGCAGGGCTCCCAGCAGGGGCTCTGTACCTGTCTGGGGGATGGAGAGATGATGAACCCTGGCCCGTGACAGAACTGCAGGCGAGCAGATGCCTGCCAACGGCTGGGAAAGTAGGAAGGCAGAGATAAGAGGATACAAGGGTGGGGTGTGAGGAGAATCTAGGGAGAGTTTAGAAGGCAAGAAAACTCAGGAGCTTAAAGCAAATGGCGTTTGAGGTTATGTACTTCCTTGGAAGAGAAACCAAGGCGAACAGTTCAGTTAGGTGAGGGGCAGTTCACATTTTTTCTAATACAGAGCACCTATTTTGCGAGAGGGTTTTTCTGTGAGTTGACGGCGGGTAGAAGCATTCAGGGACTCCAGGAAAACCCAGTGCACAGGCAGAAAACCAACTCTAGCTGAAAATAAAGGACTGGAAAATTATTATTGAAGAATTGTTTTTCTGTGGTTAATCATTCTACATCTGAGAGTTGGATTTTTTTCATTGAAATAATTAGTGATTACATTTTCTACAGGACATTTTTCATGTCAAACAGACAATGGCTCTAAAGAAGAGGGAGGGTGGGCCTTCACAGAAAGAGAAAGAAGTGTCAGGTTGATGCTGTGAGGGGGTGAAATTGGATGCAGCAAAGGCACCCTGCTTGCACCATGAGGTACTCCCAAAGCGTCAGCAAGCATGAGCTAACTTTTGAAATGTAGTCGAAACCCTGTGATAATGCACCCCTTGAGAGCTCCAAGTGATTTGGCTGTAGTGGAGTTTTGCCGCCTCGGTTCAAGTTCACTTAATCTTTCTATCTTGCTCTCTTTCCTTCTCCCTCTCTCCCCCCTTCTCCCCTCCCTCCCTCTCCCTCCCTCCTTACCTCCCTCCCTCTCTCTCTCTCTCTTTCCCCTCTACTGGGTATTAGAAATACTCAGATGAGTAAGACATAGCCTCTATCCTTGTAAGAGAGAGAGGTGTAAGTCAACAAGCACAGTGCAGTGTGGTAAGTGTTGTGAGATGATTAAGAACAGGATGCCAGAGGACCACACAGGAGGGTCATCTATCCAAGCCTGGAAGAAGGTCACACAAGGCTTTCAGAGAGGCCATAATGTCTGAGATGAGCCTTTTGGGAGGAGTTATCACAGTTAATTACTTGGTTGTGGCTGTTAACGTCATCCTTGGAGCTAATGCTTCAAATCTCTTCTTTTTATTTCACTCTCTCCTTGGGAGCATCCCTCCTAGATTTTCGCTTTCGACCCCTGCCTTCCTTGTCAACTGGAACTTCATCAGTATCTACAACCTCCTTGTCTCCTACCCACTTCCTCACCCACGATGATCCCAGCTTTGACAGCTGACCATGGTTATCTGGTTTGCTCCACGGTCTTGCTGTCCTGGGTCCCTGTGTATCAATCAGGCTTCCCCAGGTTTGAGGATGAAAGCCATGCTCCAGAGTGGGGATGAACTGCAAAGGTCATTGGATCTAGGGCAAGGCAAATATCTCAGCAGGTGTGCAGTCAGGACTCCTGGAGATCTGGAACATGGTCTGGAGTGGGCAGCGTGGTCTCCCTCTATCATAGGCATCTGGCTCCCAGCTCAAGTGACTCTCCTGTGATGGACATTCAGCCTCTCTCATCTCTGAGTTATCTACTGCCCCTCCTGCTGCTATTCTCCCCTGCTGCTTCTTCTCCCTGCCTCTTGCGTTTAAGCATCTTCAAGGAACTTCTTCCCCAGTTCTGGGTCTAGTTGGCATTTCTTGGGTAGCACCTTTTCTTGACACAGATATGACATTGTATGTGCTAGGAGCCACCCGGTGTCTGCTTTGCCTAGAGCAGGGCCTGGGCATGACAGAAACATAGGTCTCCACTGAATGGCTGGTATGGGGGTGAGTTTCCATTCCTGACCATGACCTCAGTCCCAAGCTTCCAAGCGTTCTGATTTTAGCTCCTAGGGTCTAGCCTGGCACTAGGATTCCTGCAAGAATCTACCTCATGCTCCCCGTCTTGATCCTATCCTCGCTCTGACATCACAGCTCATTGCCATTAGCGTTTTACCTTCTCAAACTATTATTGCTTTGAACAATGTCGTCATGCCTTAAGATGGACCATGAGGGCTATTTTTCTCGGCTTGGGGAGTGACCAGTCCAGCTGCAAGGGCTCAAAGTCTGCAGGTGCACGAGCCCAGCTTTGCCTCTAGGATGCCCAGGGCGCTGACAGGCTGCTTAGTGCTTTCTTTTGCCTCAGCAGACTTCATTTTATTCCCATCATTCCACTTGTTACAGGTCTAGATTATATTCCTTTAAAAGTGGTTCTTTTGTGTCATATCACTAGCTATTATTTTTAAAAATGGGAAACAAGGTGCCCCAGGTTATGGGTTCAGACCAGGTTCAAACAAGGCAGACCAGCTCCACAAACACCCTGATCCCCTGTACCACCTCCTGACTGATTCCTGGAAAGCCTTTGAGGTCGCAAAGCCAGCCCTCTGGGGTAGGTCTACAATTCCCCCACACCAAATGACCCTCCCTTTGGGCACTCTGCAGAGCTGAAGGAGGAAGATTCCCTCTAGAGGACTCTACGTTCGGCCTCAAAATAACCCAGGAGAGCTACTGGGTTAAGGGTTTTTTGTTTGTTTTTTTGTTGTTGATGAGCTAAGTTCTCTCTTTATTAGGAAAACACCAACACTACATTCCTGGAAATTACTGAAAGTTTATTTGCCTCAGGCTTATGACTTGCAACTGAAGACTGTGCAAAGAAAGCAAAGATTAAGTACACTTTAGGGAGAAGGAGACGATACACATTGGTACACAGGAGATCAAGCTGACAAAAGAAATCCATCACACTGTACGTTAATAGATTCCAATATTCAATAGCAATTTCAACAAAACTTTTTTTTAAAAAAATCAAGAGCAAAAAAGTTAGCAATGTTTACAGTAGACATAAATCTCATACAATTCAAAAAGCCTTTTTTTCAGATCATAGAGCATATGAATGGAAATGGAAAAATGTCTATGTAGGTGAAATCGTAACTACTGTACATCACTGGACATTGGTGATTTTTATGAGGTCATTCAGAGTATATGCTAGTGACCATAATCCAACATTCTGCTCTTGCAAGATATGCCAAGGCAGCATATATTATGAACTGAGAGGGATATAGACAGAGTTTCTCTAATTTCAGTCTTTCATATGCTCATCTTCATCATTTTGACTTTATGTCACGTAGACTACTATTTACTTAACTTTTTCTGTAAATCAACCCAAACAAGTAAACATAAACACCTTAATCCCGTCCTGGTCAAGTATCTGTGAAATCATATTTTTGTTTATTACTTATATTTTTCCTAATTAACATTAAATAACTTTAGAATAATTATAATAAAATATTTGCTTGTGTACAAATTAAATCCCCTTACCTACCTGCAGCAGCACATATACCACACTTTGTAAAGCACAGACATAGAGGAGATTTAAGTGACTAGAATTCCTTTATGTCACAAGAATCCATTCTATCCAACTGACCCATCTTCACTCAAGATAGGGCTTAGGATTCTCCCTGATGGAGCCATTCCTGATGCTTTATATTGTGGAAACCAAGGTCACTTTCACTGGGAACTTTAATTCTTCACAAATGACTGAAACTTCAAACTCTCTCAATTCAACAAATATTTGATTATTTACAGTCCACACAGGGCCATGTGAGGCACTGCGGGTGGGGCACTCCTGGCCTACCTTTAAGCAACTCCCTTTCCCTGTGAAGTTACAGAGGATGATGGCAAAGACATGTAAAGTTCCATTGACTATTGTGTGGTGTAATGCCAGAAACCCCAGTGAAGAAGTCTGTGGCTTGGGCTGGAGGTCTAGAGGGCACCTCTCCCTCCTCTGAAACCCAAGCCATTTGACCGCTCATCAGTCACATCAGGGGACAGAAAATGAAGCAGATGAGAGAGCCTGGGGAAGAAGAAAGGAAAGAGAGCTGGATTGCCAAACTTCCTCGTACCCATTTGCACCTGCCATGTGCAGAGAAAAACATTCACGGATAGGAACTTTGAACACACTGCAACCTCATCCTTTGTAAACAAGGTCTAGTCACATCCTGGAATCTCTAGTCCAGGGCCCTCTGTGGTCCCTGCATGGGGAACAAGAAGGGGTAACTGAGAGGCCTGTGTAGTGACAGTGGCATCAAGACAGATCCCTAAATAGTAAGGTTGTCTCCAAATGCATTTGTAGATTTACAGTTCCATTTGGGGACAGAAATGTTGGTTTTTTCTGCCATCACCTCTCTATGGCCAGCCTCCATTCCGTATCCAAATACAAATTAAATCCATAACTATCCACAATAGGAAATTATTATGGTAGGGATCCCTGGAATAACCTCCCCTAGGGCCAGGGTCCCTCCAAGAAAATGCCCCTGTATGATGAAACTCTCTGTGGTCACCAGTCTGCCCTAGAGAGTAGGAAAAGCATATAGCCTTAGATATGAGCCTGGGTGATGCACATTGATTGGATACTGCAGTTTGAATTGAAGTATCAATGCCATGATGGACATATTGCTGTGTGGTTGTCTTTTAGCTGTATATATGTTTTGTGAGCCTGTATTTGAAAGTGGCCCTCAGCAAGAGTCAGGACCAAACTCAGCTGGTCCCATTTGATAAGAAGCCCAGCACCTATCCCATGGGGTCAGCCTGAGCAGCAACAACTGTACTGGGTCCCTGCCCCAGCTCTTCTTCCTGCTGGTATGCTATAAAATGTTGAGATGGCACCAGGGCCGCTTTCTGCCATCAGTATGAACATAATTCTGCCTAGAGTCGTGAGAAATTGTAACCCTGAACTCCCCACTTCATCCAGGGACCCTTCTCTTTCCTCCCCACTGGATCTGGGGCCAATGGGAAGCAGAAGGAAAGCTGTCTTGGGTTTTTTTTTTTTTTTTTTTTTTTTTTTTTGCGGTACGCGGGCTTCTCACTGTTGTGGCCTCTCCCATTGCGGAGCACAGGCTCCAGACGCGCAGGCTCAGTGGCCATGGCTCACGGGCCCAGCTGCTCCATGGCATGTGGGATCCTCCCAGACCGGGGCACGAACCCGCGTCCCCTGCATCGGCAGGCGGACTCTCAACCACTGCGCCACCAGGGAAGCCCTAGTTTTTAAACAGATGAATGCAACATTGACTCTGCCACTAGCTCACCAGGTGTCTAAAGAGAGTGGATGACTCTTTAGACAATAGCAGCAGCACATGGCACTTCATACACTTGAGAGAGACACCACTTGAAGGCGTCTGCAACCTAGCAATTGCTAAAGACCACTTGAGACATCTGTCACTTGAAAGAGACAGTCTAAGGAGCATGCTCCATGTCACTTTCACTCCATCCTCTAAGCACCATCTGTATATTAATTCAGATTTCCAGGAAACAGCACACGAATGCTTTCAAGGCCCTTAAAGAAAGGTCTAGCCGGAGAGAAGACTGATTGTTATGTCTTTGTACGTCCTGAGAATTGATATAGCAGAGGGTTCTTTTTGCAAGTGTTTTTGTACCTTTTGTATGTCTTTCTCTTTTTTTTTTAATATAAATTTGTTTATTTATGGCTGCGTTGTGTTTTCGTTGCTGTGCGTGGGCTTTCTCTAGTTGCCGCGAGCCGGGGCTACCCTTTTGTTGGGGTGTGCAGAGCATGTGGTGGCTTCTCATTGGGGTGGCTTCTCTTGTTGCAGAGCATGGGTACTAGGCACGCAGGCTTCAGTAGTTGTGGCACATGGGCTTAGTTGCTCTGCGGCATGTGAGATCTTCCCGGACCAGGGCTCGAACCCACGTCCCCCGCGTTGGCAGGTGGATTCTTAACCACTGCGCCACCGGGGAAGCCCGGTATGTCTCTTTTTGAAAGTGTCATTCATGATACAATTCATGTAACTTTTGCTGAAATTCATTGCTAGGAAAAAGCTTCTTTGGCCAGATCAATTTATTAATTCTCCCAACAAACCTTTATTGAGTGTCTGTTATGTGCCAGGCACTGGGCTAGGTATTTGAACACAGGTGAACCAGTATGTTTTCTTTTATTTGTTATAAGCACTATGTAACCCAAGGTATATTCAGTTTAGCTAGATCTGGCAGGAGCATCACACTCAATTGAGTGCTCAAGTACCTTGACTGCTTCTTTCCAAGTAGAACTTTTTTTTTTTTACCATCTTTATTAGAGTATAATTGCTTTACAATGGTGTGTGATTTTCTGCTTTATAACAAACTGAATCAGTTATACATATACATATGTCCCCTTATGTCTTACCTCTTGTGTCTCCCTCCCTCCCACCCTCCCTATCCCACCCCTCTAGGTGGTCACAAAGCACCTAGCTGATCTCCCTGTGCTATGAGGCTGCTTCCCACTAGCTACCTATTTTACATTTGGTAGTGTATATATGTCCATGCCACTCTCTCACTTTGTCCCAGCTTACTCTTCCCCCTCCCCGTGTCCTCAAGTCCATTCTGTAGTAAGTCTGCATCTTTATTCCCATCTTGCCCCTAGGTTCTTCTGACCATTGTTTTTCAAAAGTTCCATATATATGTGCTAGCATACAGTATTTGTTTTTCTCTTTCTGACTTACTTCACTCTGTATGACAGTCTCTAGCTCCATCCACCTCACTACAAATAGCTCAGTTGCATTCCTTTTTATGGCTGAGTGATATTCCATTGTATATAGTTGCCACATCTTATTTTTTATTTTTTTATTTTTTCTGGTACGCGGGCCTCTCACTGTTGTGGCCTCTCCCGTTGCCGAGCACAGGCTCCGGACGCGCAGGCCCAGCGGCCATGGCTCACGGGCCCAGCCGCTCCGCAGCACGTGGGATCTTCCCGGACCGGGGCACGAACCCGCGTCCCCTGCATCGGTAGGCGGACTCTCAACCACTGCGCCACCAGGGAAGCCCGCCACATCTTCTTTATCCATTCATCCGATGATGGACACTTAGGTTGCTTCCATCTCCAGGCTATTGTAAATAGACCTGCAATGAACATTTTGATACATGACTCTTTTTGAATTATGGTTCTCTCAGGGTATATGCCCAGTAGTGGGATTGCTGGGTCGTATGGTAGTTCTATTTTTAGTTTTTTAAGGAACCGCCATACTGTTCTCCATAGTGGCTGTATGAATTTACATTCCCACCAACAGTGCAAGAGGGTTCCCTTTTCTCCGCATCCTCTCCAGCATTTATTGTTTGTAGATTTTTTGATGATGGCCATTCTGACCGGTGTGAGGTGATACCTCATTGTAGTTTTGATTTGCATTTCTCTAATGATTAATGATGTTGAGCATTTTTTCATGTGTTTGTTGGCAATCTGTATATCTCCTTTGGAGAAATGTCTATTTAGGTCTTCTGCCCATTTTTGGATTGGGTTTTTTTGTTTTGATATTGAGCTGTATGAGTTGCTTGTATGTTTTGGAGATTAATTCTTTATAAGTTGCTTCACTTGCAAATATTTTCTCCCATTCTGAGGGCTGTCTTTTCATCCTGTTTATGGTTGCCTTTGCTGTGCAAAAGCTTTGAAGTTTCATTAGGTCCCATTTGTTTATTTTTGTTTTTATTTCCATTTCTCTAGGAGGTGGGTCAAAAAGGATCTTGCTGTGATTTATGTCATAGATTGTTCTGCCTATGTTTTCCTCTAAGAGTTTGATGGTGTCTGGCTTTACATTTAGGTCTTAAATCCATTTTGAGCTTATTTTTGTGTATGGTGTTAGGGAGTAATCTAATTTCATTCTTTTACATGTGCCTGTCCAGTTTCCGCAGCACCACTTATTGAAGAGGCTGTCTTTTCTCCATTGTATATTCTTGCCTCCTTTATCAAAGATAAGGTGACCATATGTGTGTGGGTTTATCTCTGGGCTATCTATCCTGTTCCATTGATCTATCTTTGTGCCAGTACCATACTGTCTTGATTACTGTAGCTTTGTAGTATAGTCTGAAGTCAGGGAACCTGATTCCTCCGACTCCATTTTTCTTTCTCAAGATTGCTTTGGCTATTCGGGGTCTTTTGTGTTTCCATACAAATTGTGAAATTTTTGATTCTAGTTCTGTGAAAAATGCCAGTGGTAGTTTGATAGGGATTGCATTGAATCTGTAGATTGCTTTGGGTAGGATAGTCATTTTCACAATGTTGATTCTTCCACTCCAAGAACATGGTATATCTCTCCATCTATTTGTATCATCTTTAATTTCTTTCATCAGTGTCTTATAATTTTCTGCATACAGGTCTTTTGTCTCCTTAGGTAAGTTTATTCCTAGATATTTTATTCTTTTTGTTGCAATGGTAAATATGAGTGTTTTCTTCATTTCACTTTCAGATTTTTCATCATTACTGTATAGGAATGCCAGAGATTTCTGTGCATTAATTTTGTATCCTGCTACTTTACCAAATTCATTGATTAGCTCTAGTAGTTTTCTGGTAGCATCTTTAGGATTCTCTATGTATAGTATCATGTCATCTGCAAACAGTGACAGCTGTACTTCTTTTCTGATTTGCATTGCTTTTATTTCCTTTCGTTCTCTGATTGCTGTGGCTAAAACTTCCAAAACTATGTTGAATAAGAGTGGTGAGAGTGGACAACCTTGTCTTGTTCCTGATCTTAGTGGAAATGCTCTCAGTTTTTCACCATTGAGGACGATGTTGGCTGTGGGTTTGTCATATATGGCCTCTATTATGTTGAGGAAAGTTCCCTCTATGCCTACTTTCTGCAGACTTTTTATCATACATGGGTGTTGAATTTTGTCGAAAGCTTTCTCTGCATCTATTGAGATGATCATATGGTTTTTCTCCTTCAATATGTTAATATGGTGTATCACATTGATTGATTTGCGTATATTGAAGAATCCTTGCATTCCTGGGATAAACCCCATTTGATCATAATGTATGATCCTTTTAATGTGCTGTTGGATTCTGTTTGCTAGTATTTTGTTGAGGACTTTTGCATCTATGTTCATCAGTGATATTGGCCTGTAGTTTTCTTTCTTGGTGACATCCTTGTCTGGTTTTGGTATCAGGGTGATGGTGGCCTCACAGAATGAGTTTGGGAGTGTTCCTCCCTCTGCTATACTTTGGAAGAGTTTGAGAAGGATAGGTGTTAGCGCTTCTTTAAATGTTTGATAGAATTCACCTCTGAGGCCATCTGGTAGTGGACTTTTGTTTGTTGGAAGATTTTTAATCACAGTGTCAATTTCAGTGCTTGTGATTGGTCTGTTCATATTTTCTATTTCTTCCTGGTTCAGTCTTGGAAGGTTGTGCATTTCTAAGAAGTTGTCCATTTCTTCCAGGTTGTCCATTTTATTGGCATATAGTTGCTTGTAGTAATCTCTCATGATCCTTTGTATTTCTGCAGTGTCAGTTGTTACTTCTCCTGTTTCATTTCTAATTGTATTGATTTGAGTCTTCTCCCATTTTTTCTTGATAAGTCTGGCTAATGGTGTATCAATTTTGTTTATCTTCTCAACGAACCAGCTTTTAGTTTTATTGATCTTTGGTATCATTTTCTTCATTTCTTTTTCATTTATTTCTGATCTGATCTTTATGAGTTCTTTCCTTCTGCTGACTTTGGGGTGTTTTTGTTCTTCTTTCTCTAATTGCTTTTGGTGTAAGCTTAGGTTGTTTATTTGAGATGTTTCTTGTTTCTTAAGGTAGGCTTGTATAGGTATAAACTTCCCTCATAGAACTGCTTTTGCTGCATCCCATAGGTTTTGGGTCATTTTGTTTTCATTGTCATTTGTTTCTAGGTATTTTTTGACTACCTCTTTGATTTCTTCAGTGATCTCTTGGTTATTAACTAGTGTGTTGTTTAGCCTCCATGTGTTTGTATTTCTTTCAGATTTTTTCCTGTAATTGATATCTAGTCTCATAGCGTTGCAGTCAGAAAAGATACCTGATACGATTTCAATTTTCTTAAATTTACCAAGGCTTGATTTGTGACCCAAGATATGATCTATCCTGGAGAATGTTCCATGAGCACTTGAGAACAATGTGTATTCTGTTGTTTTTGGATGGAATGTCCTATAAATATCAATTAAGCCCATCTTGTTTAATGTATCATTTAAAGCTTGTGTTTCCTTATTTATTTTCATTTTGGATGATCTGTCCATTGGTGAAAGTGGGGTGCTAAAGTCCCCTACTATGATTGTGTTACTGTCGATTTCCCCTTTTATGGCTGTTAGTATTTGCCTTATGTATTGATGTGCTCCTATGTTGGGTGCATAAATATTTCCAATTGTTACATCTTCTTCTTGGATTGATCCCTTGATCATTATGTAGTGTCCTTCTTTGTCTCTCATAATAGTCTTTGTTTTTAAGTCTATTTTGTCTGATATGAGAATTGCTACTCCAGCTTTCTTTTGATTTCCATTTGCATGCAATATCTTTTTCCATCCCCTCACTTTCAGTCTGTATGTGTCCCTAGGTCTGAAGTGGGTCTCTTGTAGACTGCATATATATGGGTCTTGTTTTTGCATTCATTCAGCCAATCTATGTCTTTTGGTTGGAGTATTTAATCCATTTACCTTTAAGGTAATTATTATATGTATGTTCCTATTACCATTTTCTTAATTATTTTGGGTTTATTATTGTAGGTATTTTCCTTCTCTTGTGTTTCCTGCCTAGATAAGTTCCTTTAGCATTTGTTGTAAAGCTGGTTTGGTGGTGCTGAATTCTCTAAGCTTTTGCTTGTCTGTAAAGCTTTTAATTTCTCCGTCAAATCTGAATGAGATCCTTGCTGGGTAGAGTAATCTTGCTTGTAGGTTTTTCTGTTTCATCACTTTAAATATGTCCTGCCACTGCCTTCTGGCTTGCAGAGTTTCTGCAGAAAGAGCAGCTGTTATCCTTATGGGGATTCCCTTATGTGTTACTTGTTGTTTTTCCGTTGCTGCTTTTAATATTTGTTCTTTGTATTTAATTTTTGATACTTTGATTAATATGTGTCTTGGTGTGTTTCTCCTTGGATTTATCCTGTATGGGACTCTCTGTGCTTCCTGGACTTGATTAACTATTTCCTTTCCCATATTAGGGAAGTTTTCAACTATAATCTCTTCAAATATTTTCTCAGTCTGTTTCTTTTTCTCTTCTTCTGGGACCCCTATAATTCGAATATTGGTGTGTTTAATATTGTGCCAGAGGTCTCTGAGTCTGTCTTCAATTCCTTTCATTCTTTTTTCTTTACTGTGCTCTGCTGTAGTTATTTCCACTATTTTATCTTCCAGGTCACTTATCCATTCTTCTGCCTCAGTTATTCTGCTATTGATCCTTTTGAGAGAATTTTTAATTTCATTTATTGTGTTGTTCATCTCTGTTTGTTTCCTATTTAGTTCTTCTACATCCTTGTTAAACGTTTCTTGTATTTTCTTCATTGTATTTCCAAGAACTTGGATCATCTTTACTATCATTATTCTGAATTCTTTTTCAGGTAGACTGCCTATTTCCTCTTCATTTGTTAGGTCTGGTGGGTTTTTATCTTGCTCCTTCATCTGCTGTGTGTTTCTCTGTCTTCTCATTTTGCTTAACTTACTGTGTTTGGGGTTTTCTTTTCACAGGCTGCAGTTCTGTAGTTCCCGTTGTTTTTGGTATTTGTCCCCAGTAGCTAAGGTTGGTTTAGTGGGTTGTGTAGGCTTCCTGGTGGAGGGGAGTAGTGCCTGTGTTCTGGTTGATGAGGCTGGATCTTGTCTTTCTGGTGGGCATGTCCACATCTGGTGGTGTGTTTTGGGGTGTCTGTGGCCTTATTATGATTTTAGGCAGCCTCTGTACTAATGGATGGGGTTCTGTTCCTGTCTTGGTAGTTGTTTGGCATAGGGTGTCCTGCACTGTAGCTTGCTGGGCGTTGAGTGGGGTTGGGTCTTGGCGTTGAGATGGAGATCTCTATGTGATTTTCCCTGTTTGATATTACACGGAGCTGGGAGGTCTCCTGTGGACCAGTGTCCTGAACTTGGCTCTACCACCTCAGTGGCACAGCCCTGATGCCTGGCTGGCACACCAAGAGCCTGTTCTCCACACAGCTGAGAATAAAAGGGAGAAAAGAAAGAAAGAAAGAAGAATATAAAATAAAATATAATAAAGTAAAATAAAATAAAGTTATTAAAATAAAAAATAATTATTAAGAAAAAAATTTTTTTCAAGTAATAGAAAAAAGAAAACAGACAGACAGAACCCTAGGACTAATGGTAAAAGCAAAGCTGTACAGACAAAATCACACGCAGAAGCATACACATATGTACTCACAAAAAGAGAAAAAGGGAAAATATATATATATAACATTTCCTCTAAAGTTCACTGCCTCAATTTGGGATGATTTGTTGTCTATTCAGGTATTCCACAGATGCAGGGTACATGAAGTTGAGTGTGGAGATTTAATCCACTGCTCCTGAGGCTTCTGGGAGAGATTTCCGTTTCTCTTCTTTGTTCGCACAGCTCCCGGGGTTCAGCTTTGGATTTTGCCTGGCCTCTGCGTGTAGGTGTCCTGAGGGAGTCTGTTCTTCACTCAGACAGGACGGGGTTAAAGGAACAGCTGATTCGGGGGCTCTGGCTCACTCCGGCGTGGGGGGAGGGAGGGGTACGGATGCGGGGTGAGCCTGCGGCTGCAGAGGCTGGCGTGACGTTGCACCAGCGTGATGGGTGCCATGTGTTCTCCCAGGGAAGTTGTCCCTGGATCCTGGGACCCTGGCAGTGGTGAGCTGCACAGGCTTCCGGGAGGGGAGGTGGGGATAGTGACCTGTGCTCGCACACAGGCTTCTTGGTAGCGGCAGCAGCAGCCTTAAAGTCTCATGCCCGTCTCTGGGGTCTGTGCTGATGGCCGCGGCTCGCGCCCGTCTCTGGAGCTCCTTTAAGCAGCGCTCTTAATCCCCTCTCCTCGCGCACCAGGAAACAAAGAGGCAAGAAAAAGTCTCTTGTCTCTTCGGCAGGTCCAGACTTTTTCCCAGACTCCCTCCCGTCTAGCCATGGTGCACTAGCCCCTTCAGGCTCTGCTCATGCCGGCGACCCCAGTCCTCTCCCTGCGCTCTGACCGAAGCCCAAGCCTCAGCTCCCAGCCCTGCCTGCCCTGGCGGGTGAGCAGACAAGCCTCTGGGCCTGGTGAGTGCTGGTTGGCACCGATCCTCTGTGCGGGAATCTCTCCGCTTTGCCCCCCGCACCCCTGTTGCTGTGCTCTCCTCCGCAGCCCCGAAGCTTCCGCCGCTCCGCCACCCGCAGTCTCCGCCTGCGAAGGGGCTTCCTACTGTGTGGAAACCTTTCCTCCTTCACAGCTCCCTCCCACTGGTGCAGGTCCCGTCCCTATCCTTTTGTCTCTGTTTATTCTTTTTTCTTTTGCCCTACCCAGGTACGTGGGGACTTTCTTGCCTTTTGGGAGGTCTGAGGTCTTCTGCCAGTGTTCAGTAGGTGTTCTGTAGGAGTTGTTCCACACGTAGATGTATTTCTGATGTATTTGTGGAGAGGAAGGTGATCTCCGCGTATTACTCTTCCGCCATCTTGAAGCTTCTCCAAGTTGTACTCACTCCATTGTGTTTAATGAAGTCATATCTCGGACGGCATCCCATCATCACCAAAACTGGCCCGCGGTCCCAAGGACTGTCACGGCTTTGGCCGATGGGGCCTCTCCAGAGCCGGCAGCCTCAGTGAGGCCGCCCTCCCCTCGGGCTCCAGGGCAATTTAGTCCCAAGTAGATCTCTTTAATACTCTTCTCATTTTTATTACTGATTAAAGCTGTATTATAAAGAGATACACTCTCATTTAAAATTTTTCCTGTTAGTACAGAAAAGTTTTTAAGTTGTCTGCTCTTCAAACGTCCTCCAACTCTACTCCTAGGTGTGACCACTATTAACTGTGTGTTGTGTGTCATCCAGCTACTAAGCGCAAGTTCGCCTGTACGTGCATGTGCCCACATGCCAAGAGCAAGGAAATTGGAATGGTCCACCTCAGGTGCAGAGAATAAATAAGTGCATTGTTAGAAGAGAAGTGCAAAAACTAATGAATCCTCCTAAAAGTCAGTCTGCTTTTTATTAGCACCATACACCAGCAATTCTAAACAATGTTAGGGATAAAATACTCTTCCTTATGGGATGGACTGCTCTCACCAGCTCACCTTCCCCATTGCTATAACACTGAACACACACACATGTAGCAAATGCATATGTATACACATATATATGCAGACAGATGTACAAGTATGTATTTGTACAACATATATCCTTTGCAAAATACAAATGGAGTAACATGCATTATTCTTATAATATTTTTCTATTAATTTATTTTGGGTTTCTTTCTGCATCATTTCTTACATATCCAGTTCTTTCTTAATGACTGTCAGATATTCTGTGATATGAATGTATCATAAATTTTTTATCCAAGCCTCCTTTGTTTTCACTAGTAGCAGGCTAAATAGACGAGTTTTGCTAATCCAGACTGATAGTCTTTTTCTTTTATTATGTAAATCGATGTCATTTACATTTATATTTTATAACATATATTTGTTGCGCTTAATTTTATCACAATATATATTTGGTTAGAGTATATCTATGTTTTCTGTTTATATTGTGGCTGCATAATTTATTTTGGCTATTTGTTCTGTGTATTCTTTGCTTTGCTTTGTCTTCCCACTTCTAATGATAATATTTGAAACTTTGATTGTTAAACCTCTTTTTCTTTATCAATGTTGGACAGATTTATACCTCATCATGAAAAAAAGGAAAATTTATATTTCACACTTCCTCCCAGCTTCTTCCCCTCATTTCACTTTTTTATTATTATTTGTATTACTGAGATTTATAACTTATGTAGAACTGAGTTCTGGGAATGTAATGACACACTCAGTGGTCACCAACAGTCCTTTCATCCATGACTTTCCTGTTCATAACATGACTTCAAATATTTTTTACTTATCTTTGGGTTGGCTGGATTTTGTTATTGTGTCTTTTTTTAAAGAAGGGCTCATAAGTGCTATGTTATCAGATTCTTTGCATTATTAAAATTATCTCTAGACGTAAAGCATATAATTCTTGGGCCACACATTTTCGCCATCAGAATTCTTTAGATATGGTTCCACCTTCTTCTTGCATTGAATGTTGGTATGGAGAAGGCTGAGGTCAGCCATTTTCTCTTTGGGAAACATGCTTTTAATTTCTGAATGCCCATAGGAGTTTTTTTTATTATTATTATTCTTGAACTTCATGGTCTCCACTAAGATATGGCTCAAATTTGAGACTGTAGTTTTCCTTGAACAAAAATTCTATTTTCTGCAGATTTTAATCAGTGGATTCATATTTCCCTTTATTTCAGAAAACTTTTCTTTTTTGTTATCTTGAGTATTTGTTCTCCACTTTAGGAATATCAATTATACACATGATGAACCCCCTCACCCACCTGTCGTCTTTTCTATAATCTTTTTTTTTTTTCATTTCTTTGTATACAAATGTCTTAAGCTATATCTCTACCTCCATACCCTAGCTGTGTTTTCAGTATTAGCTATTCTTCTTGCTGCCCCTGTTGTGACTTTCATTCCTATGCTTTTACTGTTATCTTAAATTTTTTTCCAGTGCTACTTCAGTTTATATTTAGATTCCTTTTGTTGTTTCATACTCTAATCTTTGATTGTCTGGTTTCTTTTCTTTTCTCTATCTCTCTCTCCCCAAAGAGCCTAAGTTCTCTTTCTTTAAAAATAGAGTTAAGGGCTTCCCTGGTGGCGCAGTGGTTCAGAATCCACCTGCCAGTGCAGGGGACACGGGTTCGTGCCCCAGTCCGGGAAGATCCCACATGCCGTGGAGCAGCTAGACCCGTGAGCCATGGCTGCTGAGCCTGCGCGTCTGGAGCCTGTGCTCTGTAACGGGAGAGGCCACAACAGTGAGAGGCCCGCGTACTGCAAAAAAAAAATAGAGTTAAGTATATGAATTTTTCTTCTTTTCTGAAGTGCTTCTCTTTCTGAATGGTTTTCTAAAAATCTGCTGTCATTTGGTAGGTTCGTTTCTTACTTGTTAGGTACTATCTTTACATGGGTCTCATTTTGCATTCTTTGTGCTAATATATGAAAGAGACAAGTCTATACAGGCGGATAGTAATAGGGGAAGTCATGAATGTCAATCTGGGGAACATCTTCTCAGAACTCTTTCCAGATTTCTCTTCTTCTGCTCTGAGGGCTCATATCTCCTCAGTTTTCTGCTCTTCCCCATTTGGGGAGAGTAGATCACCCAAATGGGAGGTCGCTGTGGTTCCAAGTAGAGCCTCCACCTCACAATTGATTGTTCAGAAATTCTTTTTCTTTTTTTTTTTTTTAATCTTTATTGGAGTATAATTGCTTTACAATGGTGTGTTAGTTTCTGCTTTACAACAAAGTGAATCAGTTATACATATACATATGTTCCCATATCTCCCATAAATTCTTTATAAAAAATTCAAAGTACAATAGGATGTAGGTTGAAAAACAAGTCTACCTTCACACTTAACCCTTTCCCCTGAGGTAACCACTATTACTAGTTTTGTATATGTCTTCTGGATCAAGAGTCTATGCATATAAAGCTCTGTAAAATGGTATATACACATGCTTGAGTTTTCTTACTTAACAGTATGTGCTGGCAGTTGTTTCATACTAGCGTATATCATTCCACTTCAGTCTTGTTAATAGCTGCAGAGTGTTTTTTCAGACTGACGCTCAGGGCATACTGAATAACTCAGGCTCTTTCAGCCAGCACATAATTTCTGATAATGACCAGGGAGTGTTTTCCTTCCTTTTTGTTTCTTTCATGGGTTCTGCCACCTCATGGGTTGCCTGAGTTGTCAGGATCCCCTGAAGGCCTAGTTAGGACAGGAGACAGAGCCAGAAGGGCTCTTGTTTGCTGGAGGTGAAAGGACAATCAGTGATTCCTGCTCATACCTGTGTCTACCCCACCTTCAAGTACAGGACTAGGAGAAACATGATGGTGACAATTTGATTATACAGGCATTAAAATAAGAAAGAAAGGTATGTAAGTGAAAGTGGTATTCGAGATAATCTTCATTTTCTCTCTAGTTCCCCTTCCTACAAGGAATGAAAACCCAGAAGATACCAAAGTTGTTTAATTTGGGCCTGTCAGAAGTTTGGCTTATACAGCTGGCTTGACTTTACTTAAAATGTTTTCCCTAAAAACAATATACTTATATCTGAGATTGGGACAAAAAATAAGTAACAATATCAGGTAGTTAAACAAACAGGTTCAAGAAGGGTTGAGATAAATCACTGGAAGTTTTAACCTCAATGAGAGAAATTGTTAAAACACAAATCTTGGGTCTGATCTCCCAACTTGTATTTATTATCTTCCATTCATGAAGACAAATAGAGATTTCTCCAGGGGGTTATTTGGAATGCTTTCCCTGGTGAGGTAAGACTCTTTCCTGTGGTGCTTTCAACTGGAGTAGAATTCAGCATAAACAGAGTCCCCACACAACCCCCTACACAGCCCTACGTATTGCAGATCTGTTGGTTGCAGTGGGAGTGGGGAAAGGGTAGGGCACTCTTAGTTTAAAAAATCCTTGAGGGGCTTCCGTGGTGGCGCAGTGGTTGAGAGTCCGCCTGCCGATGCAGAGGACACGGGTTCGTGCCCCGGTCCGGGAAGATCCCACATGCCGCGGAGCGGCTGGGCCCGTGAGCCATGGCCGCTGAGCCTGCGCGTCCGGAGCCTGTGCTCCGCAACGGGAGAGGCCACAGCACTGAGAGGCCCGCGTACCGCAAAAAAAAAAAAAAAAAAAATCCTTGAAAAATTTATTATATGTGCTTATCACATGCCTGGCACTGTGCTGAGCATTTTATGTGCATTATCTCATTTAATTTTCACAAACCACATCATGAGGAAGGTGGAGTCATATTCCTAGGATCAAATTCTGACTCTGCCAACTCTAAATCTTAGCAAGATCATTTAACTTCTCTCTGCCTCTATTTTTTCATGCATAAAATGGGGAGTAGTGATAGCACCCACCTCATAGGACAGTTGTGTGGATTAAATGAGGCAATGTAAGGAAAGCTCCCAGCAGGGTACCAGGGAACTGATCAGCACTCAAAAAATGTCTGATTATATTCATACTATTACTCTTAGTATTCTCATTTTACAAATGAAGAAACTGGGGCCCACAGAGGGAGTGTCTTTTGCCATGTCATCCAACCAATAACGTGGAGCCAGGACCCAGACCCGGATCTGGCCGACTGCAGAGACTGAGCTTTTAAACATGGAGCTCTCTGGCCTCTTCATCACACCCAATGTTGAAGCGCAAATATGGGCCTCAGAGCTCTTTGGGGATACCAGGTGTTCTAACAGACAAAATGCCTTTGAACTTCCATATATAATAGGTGTATTCCTGAAAACTGTATTCGTGTTGAATCCTGTTTCTCCTTGGCTTTCATTACAGGAATAATTTTATGATTGTGCCTTTCTTTCTTGCTCAATATTTTCATTCAAGAAAAAGACTCATTAACACATTTGAACCCCAGTTTACTCTCTGGAATCTTTATAATTCTTTCAGAGTTTTCATCCATTTACTACAAAATTAAGCCCCAGCTAGAGTTATTCATAGGAGGAGCTCAATAACCATTTGCTGAATGCCATTAAGAATCTCACTAATGTGTCCCTTCATCAATGAGTGAGTGTATTCCTAAAATGTTCTGCTTAGAACAAAAGATTGTTTTGTGTAAGTCCAGGTTGGTATCTACATGAGAGAGTTGTTTTTGTTCTGCTTTTCAGAAGTGTGGAATTATGTATGGAATTAAGAATATAGCTTTTGTTATTTTAAAATCTTTTTTAGAAGATAAAATCTTTTTTTAGAATCTCAAAAATAAATGGAAGCACGGTTGATTCTTATTATTTGTGGCAATTATATTCTATGAAGTCTCTGCAAACACAAAATTACTGACTATTGAACCATTGCTCTTAGGGGAAATACAGGGTTAGGTTCCTGTGAGCCTCCGGTCACATTTTCATCTGATCAATACATAACCTTGTTTTATGTGTCTGTCTGCTTAAAAACACCTTATTTAATTTATATTGTTGACTCATTAACATTGAATTCATGGTCAACAGCAGTGTAACTCATTCCTGAACAAAGCTTATGTTTTTTTCTCCTTAAGGCACATCACAGCCTTCCCATGCTTGGGAACACCAGATAGCACTTCAGCACTACACTGGGGGGACATTTTAAGCAGTGACATCACCAATAAAAGGGACAAAAAAATGCCAAAACCTTGGCACTAAACATACTGTGAAAAGGACACTTGCTTGCAGTGTGAGAGCCAAAACAAGAAGGCAGAACATCAACTTGTTCAATTTCAGAGCATCACCTTGTTCAACCTCAGCCCAGGGCACGTATGCATCTGGCAACTCAAAGTTTCCACTGCTCTGCGCATGTACAAGAATGACTGTGAAAGTGCCCCCAAGTAATGAGGTTGAGGTTACAAACAAATTTTAGCAAGTAAGCAAATTCTCAAATATAGAATCTGCAAATAATGTGGAACAGCCATGTTTTGCTTTCAAATGTCACTTTTTGCTCATTTTCAGGTTTTAATTTGGGAACTATGGTAGATTGATTGCATTTATGGCCTCCATATTGTATGGAGTATCAGGCTGTCTGCCCTGTAACTCTTGGTCCCCTCCTACATTAATTCCAGGCTTAGACATGTGACTTGGCTTGGCCAGGGGCATGTTACCAAACCTGGTGCAAGCAGAAGCTTGAGAAGCACATGTGCATTTCCTCTTTTCCTCTTGGACCCCGGCCACCATCATGAGAACATAGCCTACAAGAGGGCTGTGAAAGATATGTGGAAGAGAGCAGAACTGTCTCATGCAAGGCCATTTAGACCAGCTAGCCCACTAGCTGACCACAGATGCATGAGAGAGCCCAGCTAAGATCGGCCAAACCTGGCTCAGATCAGACAGTCTGCCAACCGAATCCATAGACCATGAGAAATAATCAGTAGGTTTTTTTTTTTTAAAGCCCCCATATTTGAGGGTGGTTTGTTATACATCATTAACTAACTGATACAGGGACTTGAGCATCTCCAGTTTGAATTTGGGGACTTTAGCATTCTAGATCCTCTAGAAGAGCATCAGGCAACTACTTCAGCTGAAGATTGATGCCTGCCTGTCTGTCATGTGGAAGGTGGAAAAGGAGATCAGTCATTTCAACATAGACTAGGGAAGAGAGAAGGGAAATAATGATCAAGAGGGAAGGACATTAGACTGGGGTAGAACTGAGAGTATAGTTTTTCACATCTACCTTCCTAGGTCTTGATGAGTATCTTCCAGTTCTATTAATTTAACTTAGGCTTGGCTAAAACATGACCTGTTAAGCTTCTTTTTTTTCTTTTACTGGTAATGGTGGTTATTTTATTTATTTTGCACTGAAAGGAAAAAAAGAGGCAGCCAGGGAAAAGGAGGGTTAGAGGTGGAAAGAAGGTAATAAATTATGTACAGAAAATAGTTTCTCCTGTTTCAGTCTCAGAACATGAAGGGAAATTCACAAGGGGTACAATACATCAATAACTATACTATGTTCCTCTAGAAAAGCTACTGGCCCCAAGGCATAATAAAAATTACACTTACGAATACCATAAACCTTTTAAAAGTCACATTTTGAATCAAAATAATTTTCTTATAAAATATTAATTCTCAAAATGAGTTGTAAAATATGAACACAGAACAGCTTAGGCGATTTGTATTTCTGACAATAAAGCTAAAACATCTTGGAGAAAGTGACAGCTACTAGAAGGTAGTTCTCAGAGTCAATGAATGAAAATATGAGTCTGAAATTCCCTCGGATTCTATTCAGTCTTTTAGTTCTCAGTTACTGCGAAGGAACCAGGCTCTGTGCTAGGTCCTGTAGGGATCTCCAGGCCAGGCAGTCAGAGGGAAATCTCAAAACACAGTTGGAGCTCAAAATGCAACTTTAGGGTAACTCATCACCCTTTGGTTGGTCTGAACTTATTTCCTGGACACTGGCTCTTTAAATGAAAAGGTAGATCTGAGCTAAAGACACAAATCAGAGGCAATTATTCTAAAATGCAGAAAAAAATTACTTACTGAAGGACAGCTCTGGGTGGAAGTAACAATTCTGTAAAGTAATTAACTGAAAATTACCTTATGGAAATTTATGCTAATCTAGTACTTTATAGCTAATGTTAAAAGGATCAGTTCCCTGATTTATAAATTTTACTGTTGGGATTTTTGGTAGAGCAAATATTGTTTTATGACATATTACTGTGATAACAGGGGTCTCTGGAGTCAGACTTCTTGGATTCAAATCTTAACTGTACCATTTGCAAAATCTGTAATTTTAAATAAATTTCTTGACCTCTGTGTGCCCCCGTTTCATCATCTATAAAAGGGAGATAATAATATTACCTGTTTCCTATGTTTGCTGTGTGATTTAAATGAGATGATGTGTGAAAGGGGTCATTCTATGTCAGCTATTAATAAATAAACATTAGTGTCAACTAGGAAACCCAATCCTTCATCTGACATTTCCCCAATCCATTCCCTGACCCATCCTGAGGGTTGGTTTCAGTTCCACCTACATTCATGCCCTTCTCCCCTTTTCCCCAATAGTAGATGAATTTCAGATATTACTATGAGAGTCCTTTCCCACCAGGAACACTGCCCTCCCCTGAAATGTAAAATCAACATAAGTACTTCCACATTTGGCTGACTACACCTAATTCAGCTTGTTTGTTGTGTGGGAGACTAGATGAAATGGGGACCAACTTGCCTCAAGACTCTTCAGAGAACACCATTCCTATGCTGAACCCCTAATGCCACTTTCCTGTCCTCCCAAACCCTGCCCAGCACCTCCTGCCTCGACTGCCCTGCTCATCCGCTACAACCTAGAAATTCCCTGGGTCTGAGAAATCCCTGCCCTGTCAGGGCTGGGCCCTGGCAATATCGTTTTCTGAGGCTATTTAAAGCATTTGTTGACATTTTTGTTGGATGTCTATGTGCTGTACTTGAACGTAACTGAACTATAACCCTTTACAAATTTGCTCATTCGTATTTTCCCTACATTAAAATGACCTCCTTATTTACAGCTACCAATCTCTGGGGATTTCCTGCTCAACCCTAGAAAATCCGATGCACCTGGTGGACTCCGGGGCCCAAATACACTTGAGTAAGCTGAATGTACATCCCTGTTCTCCTCCTAACACTTTTTTCAAATCTGTTTAAATGCAATTCTAGTCCAGAGCCTCTGGCAACTCCCTGCCAGTCTGCCTGAGCCAGCCCCCTGATTGACTTTCAATAGATCAATTCTCATCTTGCCTTATTTAACTCATACGCTCTCTCAAGCTGCTGTTACACAAACACACAAAGTGTGGGAGATAAGAAATAATTTAGAGTCCACGATGAGGTGCAATTTGGAACGGCCTGACTTCAGCTGACCCAGCCTCCAGCCATAATTCCACATCGCCATCCATGCTAACCTTCATCAATCTTCCTTCTTCCAATTAGTCCCCTTCCCTAAAGAAAGTGACTTGCTCACAGTTACAGGGCATCCAGTAACAAAGTTAATTAGGAGATAGGTCTCTAAGTACCACCTCCTTTCCTTAGGAAAAAATTCCTCCTGTTTCCAGAAAATAGGGCTTGAAACCAAGCAAAACAAAAAAGGCCGTGATTGAGCATAATGATGTCTATGTGATGCGGAGCCATGCATGTAGCATGTTTGTCTGGGAGAGAGAAGACTGAGGCAGACTGTGTCCTATTATTTAAATAATAACAATAATGGCTAACGTTTATTAAGCATATATAGTATGTCATGCATCGTGGCAAGAGATTTCCATATTTTATCTCATTTTGATTCCCATGACACTGCTATTATTCATCAAAAGGCCTATATGCTTACCATGTGCTTGATAAAAAGAACATAGGTGTGATGGGATAATATTTTCAAAATATTAAGCTGGTGCATTTAAATTTTTCTCCCGCACAGTGACTGGCAGCCATTCCCTCCCCTGTCGTATCTGGGAAAAGGGAAGCAGGGCTGTGGGATGTGCATTGTGGGTATATGGGAAGGTCAAGTATAGAAAGGGAAAGGAAGAGGAAATCCTGTTCCTGGGGTTGTGGGAAGAAGAAAGGGATAAAATATGGGGAAGATGTGGCGGCAGCATGCGGGTCCTGACCTTGCTTGCTCTGGCTGGCGTCCAGGGGGATATGTGAATACGTGTGTTTGTAGGAGAGGGAGAACTGTTAGGTGGAGGTACAAGTTGGGAGCAGAAGATATCTTGGGACTCACGGCAAAAACTATCTTGCCGAATGAACCACAACTTGGGGCTGCCAGGCTGCGAGGCAGAGAGAAAGACTGAGTGAGAACTCTAGAGCCTGAATGGGATGGAATAAATGCACAAGTTCCTATAGGTCAGCAGTGATGGCTGGCTATCTCCCAGCTTTTTACTCCTTTGTCTTCCAAAGTAACAGAAGCCTACTTTGGGGGCAGAAATTCATCCAGTTGAAAGACTACATTGTAGCTAGATATAGCCATAGAACTAAATTATGGACAATGAAATGTAAGCAAAAATTTGAGTAGGACATCTGGCATGGCCCCTTAAAGGAAGCTGACCCATCAGAGAGACACTCCCATCCTTCTTGCTATTGCTTGGAAGCTGGACAAAATAGCTGGAGCTTCAGCTGCCATTCTGTAACATGAGGTGATCTTGAACATAGAATAAGCATGCCCAGAAAAGGAAGCCTGGATCCTTAATGACTTCATGGAGCTACAAACCCTTGACTATTTACCATTGGATTTTTTTTTAAGTGAGAGAAATGTAATCTTAAGAGAGATTCAGAGCCTGCTTAGAGTCAGACTGAAGAGATTGTAGGAGCAGATGGGAGTGAGGAGATGGATTCACAGTGGTTGGAATGAAGTGAAACTGCAGCTGAGGACTATGAGGCTGGTGGCTTAGTCTGAGGATTGAATGGGAGCCACAGTCAGATTTCAGGGGTTCACAGTTCCAGCAAGGGCCCAACTGAGTTCACGTCAGCCAAGAAGTTCCACTAGCCCCTGATTTAGCCAAGAGAATAGACCAAAACATGAGAGACAGATAGGGACAGATAGCATTGTTGGATGGCAGCAGGCCACCCTGCGTCCAGGTAGAAAAGGGAGACCAGAGGAGTCAGTAGATGGTACAAGGACGTGCCCAGATGGATCTTAATTACCCAGGAAGTTTACCAAAGGTCACAGTTCTCACCATGGAGAGGAGGAACAGGAGGGAGTGAAATGCTGTGAGTTGGGTATTAATCTGGAAGAGACTGAATTAATGAAAGAAACTCCTTTAAGTGTTGGACTGGGCTGATTGTCACTGGATTAGATGGATTTATTTATTTATTTACTTATTTATTTATTTTCACTTACTACCCAGTTGACAGTGGAGGTTGTGAGGAGGATTAGATCAGATATAGGGAAAAAAAGATACTAGCTTTGTTTGCTTTACAGATGCCTGAATTGACTTTACCATGAACATGACTATTTTTATCCCCATTTTACAGATGAGGAAACTGAAGCTTGGAGAAATTCCATGACCTTAAAGTCACATGGCTCTTAATTATGTTTATAGCTAACACATTTTAGGTGTAGGCTCTATTTCCTTCAATCCAAAACAGGAAAGACTGGGTAGCTGCTGCAGCCACAGTTTACTTGTTCTGTGTGTTCAGTGCTGGGGAGTGGATCAAACCAGAGCGCATTTTCAGAGCCTTTCCAATTTCCAAACTCCTTTCTGCTAGATCATGAGGCATTAGGAGCTGAGTGATCTTGATCCGACTCCAAAATATACCAGCATATGGATATTAACCTATCATTCTTGGCTACTGAGACTGTCCGCATATAATCAGTTTTTGAAATGAAAGCCCAAAGCCTATAGATCTATACATAAAGTGGCAAAACTGAGTCTAATAGATCTAAAGGGCACTGATTCACCAGGGCGCAGCTAAAAGGAGATGAAAATGGCCAAACTTAAACCACTGATCTTGGATCCTTGAGCAAGTCTTCAGAGTTGTATCATTCATTCATGCATGCACTCATTCATTAACTATTGTTTGAATGTCTCTAACAAGCCAGGCACAGATTGAGGGGGGAAGAAAATATTGGGCTGGCCAAAAAGTTCGTTCGGGTTTTTCTGTAACATCTTATGGAAAAACTTGAACGAACATTTTGTCCAACCTACTGGGAATAGCTAGGTAAGGTTGATCTCTCACTGCTCTGTTGTCCTTTTATTATTCTGCAACCTTTCCTACCTCAGTATTTCAATGATTACAGAAAATTCTATTTAACTAGAGGCCATCTAAAACACAAACACCTTGAAACTAGAATGTGTGGGGTAAGTAGAAAGATGTGAAGAGTGTATATGCAGCTATTCCCAAAGGATTGATACTTTTCACCTGTTAATGCCCGAAGTTTAGTTCTGCAAGCTATTGATAAGATTTATATTTATGATGTACTCTATCTAGCTGTATTTATCTATAAAAATGTTAAATGAGCCTACCTTTGACCCAGCAATTCCACTTCCAGGAATATATCCTTGTGGATATACTTGAACGTGTGCTGAAAGATATATGTATATTCACAGTAGCATTGTGTCGAACAGAAAAAGTCTGGAAACAACCTAAATGCCCAGGAATATGGAACTGATGGAATAAATTATAGTATAAAGTGGAACACTGGGCAGCCATTAACAAGACTGAACTAGAACTTGATCTACTTCTATAGCTCTAACAGGGAACAATTCAGCATACATTGTTAAATGAGAAAAATTCAAGGGACAGAAGTATGAATACAATGCTACCATTTCAGTAATAGCCCAGTGGGTAGAAAAAATTATAGAGGAAACCAAAAATGAAAGAAAACATTTCTTCCTCATAATTATTATTATTTTTTCTTCCTCATAATTATTGAAAAGCATGTGCTAAGTGAGAAACCCTGAAATTGTGCAGTATGCCCTGAGTGTGAGTCTAAGAGAAAACTGGCTCCTTATAATGCTGGGTTTGCCAAAAGTTCATTTGGGTTTTACCGTAACATCTTACGAACTTTTTGGCCAACCCAATAATATAGATATTTATGTTCACCTGAATGTTTCAATGCTCATGACACGGCGGAGGTAAGCAGGGCTTTAGATCAGGAGTCAGCAAGACCCTGGGGTGACTGCCATATACTGTCCTTGCTTTTCCTTGGATGAGGCAGGAAGAGGTCTGGGGAAAGCAGAAGGGAGTTAAAATTGGGAAACCAAAGTGGGAAAGGGGACAGGGAGGGGCAGTGGAAAGCCAGGAGTTGAAGGCCCTGCACTCTAGAGGGTAGATAGGGAGCAGCCTTTCTTTCTCACTTCTTGATAGTTTCTTTCCCTGATATTCTGTCAGTGGGGAGAACTCCCTGTGGAGAAGGGCTGCCCCATCACCCACGTTTGGAGATGACTTGCTGAAGGAGGGAGAGGAAGGAGCTGTGACTCTGCACCAGAGCTAAATAGGCGGCTTCTCTGAGGGCGGGTCCCCCTGGGGTTTCCCTGGTCCCAGCCGTCTCTCTGTACCTGACATGAGGAATTCGTTCATCATTCAAATGGACAGATTTGTGGTGGGCAAACACCTCTGTGTCACCACTTTCCTTGGGAATAAAATGTGAACAGAATTAAGTATTTGTAAAAACTGGGTGACAGATGGGCTGTTTGGAGCAGTCTCATTTATGGTCATTAAATGGGGCCTTTTGAAGCAGAGCACCTGGGATGTTGGTGGTCCTTTTCCAGGAAGGAATTGTAAACCCCACACTATCCAGTGTCAGGTTCCATATGTCTCCCCAGAGTTCCAAGTGACTTTTCCACCCCCACAACCAGGTCCCTGGGTCTCCCCTCCCCTGGGGATGAAACCACCATGAACCCTGGTGGTTTCTTCCTCTCCCCATCTCAGCATCATCAGGGACTCACCCCACACTGCTGTGGTATTTCACTGGTGGGGGGCAGTTTTTATTTCTTGGAGGACAGATACTGGGGGGTTATGGCTCTAACACAGAAGGAATGATGCCTAGCCATCTCTGCCTTAGCCTGGTCCATTCCTGAATCTTCTTTCCTTTCTAATTTTCTTTTAAAAATAAAGTACTAAAGTAGAAATATTGATATGTGTTTCCTGTGCAGAAATTATAACCAGCCCTCAGGAAGGCTGACATGCATTAGGTACTGTGGGCCTAGGGATGCCCCCAGAATCCCGGAATCTGCATGTCACACTGCAATGGACCGTGGAGGCCCAGCCCTACCCCCTGCACATTTGGGCCCCGAGTACCAGAGTTGTAAAGTGCCTTCCTAGGTCCCAACAGCTGGGTCTCCCCACAGCTAAACTAGCAGCCATTTCTCTCGATTCCACAGGGTGCTTGTTCCCACGTTGTGCAGGGGCCTCCTGGGGCCAGAAAGTTACTGTTGGACAAGTGCCTTGACTTCCTGCCCCATGACACCTGCTTTCCCTTGGGCTCCAGTATTCAAGGGCTCCCCTGAAGCGTGAGTCAGGCAGCAGGAGGTTCAAGGGGAAGCTTGGGTTGAGACGTTCTGCTGAGGAGCTCTCGGGGCAGTGGGGGACAGGGCTGATGCACTAATTCAGAGACTGAAGGCAGGCAGGCAGGGCAGGGGGCATCTCCTAGGGATACATTGGTGATAAGGAAATTTGGCTGCTTTGGGTGAGCAGAACCATGGACCATGAGCCAGGAACAAGGTCACGATTCAGAGCTTCTGCCAAATTCCTGCCTTCTTAGCATCGTAGAATCTTAGTGTAAGGAAAGAGTGCAGAGAACAAGACCCAATCTCCTACTCAGTATTCCACATCCATGACCTGTTCACGCAGCACCTGCTTGTACACATCCAGTGACAGATATCTCGCTACCCAGGGAAGAAGTCCATTCCATATTGGATCCCTGTAGCGCTATCAGCTGACCTTTATCTCCTTGTGACGTCTAGTTGATTCAAGGTCTACTCATGGAATAACACAGAACAGTTTCATTTATTTTTCAGGTAATAACACTTTAAATATTCAAAGCGAGACACCCATTTCCTCCCTGTCTGCCTTCAGCCTGAAGACGGCTCTAGGCTCTGCATTTTTAGTGTCTTAGACACTCTTGTTTAGACTTACTCCATTTATCAAGAGAGTATAATATAGTGGACAAAGCATAGGCTTTGAGTTAAACAAGGGTTCAGTTCTGCTGGTACATTAACTTTGGAAACTCAGCATCGTCATCTGAAAATGGGGAGAAAGCGCTATAATGGAGGGAGTTATTATTGTACAAGCTCAGGCGTTCTCCACTGCTTCAGATTATTCCCCATTGGTACAGGCACGTGGGAGCCCTGCCCCACTCGTATGATGTCCAGTGTGAATCAGAAGAAAACCAGGAAAGATCTTGACCATGTGCTGGGTGGTCTCCAGTGAAGTGAAGTTCCCAAGGAATCTCTCTCAGGGACTGGCCAGCGTAGTGTCTGAGGACAGTGGTTGGTGCTGCGCCCTTGAGTGGAGGCTCCCACTCTCAATGTTCAAGTGGTGCCCTTCCTGGCACTCCGTCCCTACACTATTCCTGAGCAGAGACCCCTTTGTCTTCTTGGACAACTTCTCTTTGATCAGCTCCCCGACTCCTGGGTACAAGAGTTCAAATCAGTGGAAAGCTAGCTCACCTTCTCTGAAAGAGTAGGGTGAAGTGGGGCTTAAACTTCAAACCTACCTAGGGCAGTAAAGGAAGGGAAGAAAAACAAAACTGTTGTGCTTCTTTGTTAAAATAGTCTGAGCCTTCATCACCACCCGCAACACCCACCTCAGCACGTTACTATTATGAAAGTGCCGGAAATGCCCTGTCTCTGCCTGCCCTGGCCACGGAGGATGCTCAATGAGTGAGGGTCATTACCTTCCCTAGTAATAATTCTGCCACTGGCAAAGTGGGTGGTCTGCAATGGAAAGCAGTACTTCAGAAGCAGTTTGCTGGGGCAAAGTGATACGGAAATATTATTCCCCTTAATTGGAGTACCCTTCTTCCACTGAACCACGTTGAGGTGCAAAACCATTGTTGGGACTTGCATCATACTATTAACCCTCGCTGAGCTGTTATAAGTAAACTGCTAGATTTAGTTTTGTATGTGAACCACATACAGTTTAGTCAAAGCTCTCCTGTTCTCTACTTCTAAAATTAATTAAAAAACTTGTGGTGTATAATTTCTTATTCAACCCTTTTGTCATTTTGTTTTAGACCTCTCTAAAGCTTAGCTTTCTTCTCTGAAAAATGAAAGATTTAGGCTTCGTGATCTTGAAGGTTTTGTCCTGCTCTGACAGCCTTTTATTTCGTAAGTTGTGTCCATCCTTAGAATCTTTCAGAAATTTAACAAATCTCTCACAACCAACTTGTCTCTCAGCTCTGCCTTCTTTGCAAATCTGGGACTTCATCTTTGTCTGACAACTTCCAGCCCTCGGGCCAAGGACAGAACCTTGCCAGGGGTGATGGTTAATTTTATGTGTCAACTTGATTGAGCCAGCCATGGGGTACCCAGATATTTGGTCAGATGTTATTCTGGGTGTGACTGTGAGGGTGATTTTGGAAGAGATTAACATTTCAATCTGCAGGCAGAGTAAAGCAGATTGCATGCCCCAATGTGGGTGGGCCTCATCCAATCAGTTGAAGGCTTGAATAAAACAAAAAGGCTGCCCTCCCCTGAGTAAGAAAGAATTCTTGCTTAATTGCCTTTGGGCTGGGATATTGGCTTTTTCCCCATTCTTTGGACTCCAATTGAAACATTGGCTCTTCCTGGGTCTCAAGTCTTCCAGCCTTCGGGCTGGAACCACATCATTGGCCCTCCTGGTTCTTAGACCTTCAGACTCTGATGGAACTAAATTGTCAGTTCTCCTATGTCTCTGGCTTGCTGACACACCCTGCAGATCTTGGGACTTCTTGTTTCCATAATCATGTGGGCTAATTCCTTATAATAACTATCTCTCTCTAATTTATACATGTATAAGTTATATATGATTTATACATATATAAATTTTATTTGTTTTTCTATATGTATAAATTACACATTTTTAGACACTTAAATCATATGTCTGCATATATATATGAATTGTATATATAAAATTTATGATAATATAAATATTAAAAATATATGTACTATTAGTTCTGTTACTCTGGAGAAACTTGACTAATACACCAGGAGAGGTTGCCATCTGCATTGAGTGAATCTCATCAGTCAACCCACTAAAACAAGAGTCAGCAAACTATGGCCCTCGCCTGTTTTTGTAAATAAAGTTTTACTGGAGCACAGCCATGCCCATTTGTTTACATACTGTCCGTGGCTGCCTTCACACTACATTGACAGAGGTTAGTAGTTATGGCAGAGACCATGTGTCCTGCAAAGCCTGAAACATTTACCTTCTGGCTTTTTCAGAAAAATGTTTGCCAACCTTTGCTCTAGGATATAGTTGTTCAGTCTACCTCAACCTACTCACACTTCTTTTCTTCTTCTTAACTTGCATCTTTTCTTAATTGTCCACCTCTAAAATGTGGGCCATGTCCATCTCTAAACTTGGAGCCTTTAGCTCCAAGCTGGTTTCTGCCATGCCGTCTAGGAACTGCTGCATTAGAGATGGACTGCTTCTAGAACCATTTGCTGAGTGGTCTAGAATTCCTAGTTCTGCCACTATCAACTATAGATGGAAATATTTAGGTGAGATGTCAGAAAGGACTTCTCAATGTTGCTGGTACCTATGGGCATTGGTACCCTCAGAATTTTGGGAACTCTACCCAGAGAGCCTGGAGAATGGAACGGGGCAATCTGATCATTTAGTTCAGGTGAAATTCTGTTCTGAGCTGGGAGGTTAGATTAGATCCGTGTTTTCCAAAATGTGATATGGTTTGCATCCAATGAAGAGCATATAAGATAACTTTAGAGAATACGTGAATCAACATTTCTTATTTTAATATTAATCTCCTAATTTTAATTAAACAAACATGCCCATTTTAATGTGTATTTTTAAAAAGTATAACCAGCACATCTAAGCTCAATTTTATGGTTATTATTGCTTAGGTTAGGGCTAAAGAAAAGCAAATCAATATAGAGTTGATCTAAGAAAAATGTTAAACGAATAAAATTACAGGTATTATGCAGCAATGGCGGGGAAAACTCTTGACTCAGTGACAGAGCTGTCGCCCTTGTCTCTCACTGCCATGACCTTTGTAAGAGTTTCAACACAATTTAGATCTTTAAGGTCTCTTTCTTCCAACCACTGTTAGTGTGACTGGGAGAGATTTTGCCGGGCTAGTGTGATTTTCAGGTATTTGGTGTGGAGGCCCCGCAGCCCGGCCTGGATAATGAAGAGTTCCTCTCCCCGGCAGTCCAGGCAGCTTATCATCTGTGCCTGATGCATGGCCACTGATGAAGATGGAATGGCCGGGCCGGCGATGTTATTAACGCCAGCGCCGCATCTGTGAGCATCTGCAAGTGAAACAGAGTGAGATAACCTTCACTTAGGCCCACGAGGACAGTGAAAGCCAGTGTGCTGCTTGGCTGGGAGCCAGCAGCGGGCCTGTTGTCCGAGTAAAGAAATACATTAGAGGAGAGCTTGTACCAAGGACTGAAGAGAAAAAGGAAGAGGGAGTGGGTGTTGATGGAGCGACAGCAAATTAAAACTTTGTCCCTTGCTCCAGCATGCACTTAGGTCCCTGATTCTCGAGGAGATGTATGACGTAGAGGCCCTAGAGGGGCTTGTGAATGCCTGTGATCACCCAGACATACCACACCGCTCCCAAGACATGGGCCTTATTTACTTTCTAGAGTCAGAAGGAAGGGCTGCCAGGACGCCTCTGTGTAGATGGAAGAATTCTGAATAGGAGGAAATGCTGCCAACAGACAATGAAGGTCCCTGAAGTCCAGAACAGAGAGTAAAATGGTAGTCTGGGACCTAGATGGTAGATACCTGGAACAGAGTTTGCAAATTTAAAGGGGCAAGGCAGGTCACGTAAGCTGAAGCGGGCCGGGAGCACGTGGTAATAGGAAGAGGTGGAGGCCACTGCAGCCTGGGAGCCCCATGCCCCATTTAAAGGAGGCAGTCACTCTGGGCACCAGCCTTTGTTTTGATGAGGAAATCCAGGTCCTTGTTTCTAGGTCTCTGAGGTTTCTAGATGTGGATATTTTAAAAATTTACAGAATCTCCCAATTTAAAAACATTTAACTTAAATTTCTAAAAGAATTTTTTTTAATATTTTTTTTTAAAGAGGAAAGAAAAATAAAACACTAGGCTGATAAAACACATGGCCTGTGGGTCTCTGTAGTAAGCAGAATAATCCCCCCACAAAGATATCTATGTCCTAATTCCCAGGACCTGTGAATGTGTTATGTTACCTGGCAAAGGAGAATTAAGGTTGCAGATGGAATTAAGTTGCTAATCAGCTGACTGTGAGATGGGGAGATTAGCTTGGATTATCCTGGTGGTCTCAACGTGATCACAGTTGCCCTTAAAAGTGGACAGAGGCTGAAGAGTCAGTGTCAGAGTGATATGAGAATGAATCAGTGCACTGTTGCTGCTTTGAAGATGGAACAGGGCCACTAGGCAAAGAGTGTGGGTGGCCTCTGGAAGGTAGAAAGGTCGAGAAAACAGATCCTCCCCTAGAGCCTCCAGAAAGGAAATCAGTCCTGATGACCCTTGATTTTAGCCCAATAAGAACCATTTCAGATGTCTCAACTACAGAACTGTAAGATGAGAAATTTTTGTTGTCTAAGCCACCAAATTTGTGGAAATTTGTTACAGCAGCAAAAGGAAACTAATACAGCCTCTATTTTCAAACTCCAGTCTAGAGATTGAATGGGAGAAAGGTAAGTACAGTGAAAGTGGAGAAACACTGTGGACCTCTGTTTGCTCTTTTATTTATTTATTTTTTAACATCTTTATTGGAGTATAATTGCTTTACAATGGTGTGTTAGTTTCTGCTATATAACAAAGTGAATCAGCTATACATATACATATGTCCCCATATCTCTTCCCTCTTGCGTCTCCCTCCCTCCCACCCTCCCTATCCCACCCCTCTAGGTGGTCACAAAGTACTGAGCTGATCTCCCTGTGCTATGAGGCTGCTTCCCACTAGCTATCTACTTTACGTTTGGTAGTGTATCTATGTCCATGCCACTCTCTCACTTTGTCCAGATTACCCTTCCCCCTCGCCGTATCCTCAAGTCCATTCTCTAGTAGGTCTATGTCGTTATTCCCGTCTTGCCCCTAGGTTCTTCATGACCAATTTTTTTTTGTTAGATTCCATATATATGTGCTAGCATATGGTATTTGCTTTTCTCTTTCTGACTTACTTCACTCTGTATGACAGACTCTAGGTCCATCCACCTCACTACAAATAATTCAATTTCATTTCTTTTTATGGCTGAGTAACATTCCATTGCATATATGTGCCACATCTTCTTTACCCATTCATCTGTTGATGGACACTTAGGTTGCTTCCATGTCCTGGCTATTGTAAATAGAGCTGCAATGACCATTTTGGTACATGACTCTTTTTGAATTATGGTTTTCTCAGTGTATATGCCCAGTAGTGAAATTGCTGGGTCATATGGTAGTTCTATTCTTAGTTTTTTAAGGAACCTCCATACTGTTCTCCACAGTGGCTGTTATCAACTTACATTCCCACCAGCAGTGCAAGAGTGTTCCCTTTTCTCCACACCCTCTCCAGCATTTATTGTTTCTAGATTTTTTGATGATGGCCATTCTGACTGGTGTGAGATGATATCTCATTGTAGTTTTGATTTGCATTTCTCTAATGATCAGTGATGTTGAGCATTCTTTCATGTGTTTCTTGGAAATCTGTATATCTTCTTTGGAGAAATGTCTATTTAGGTCTTCTGCCCATTTTTGGATTGGGTTGTTTGTTTCTTTGATATTGAGCTGCGTGAGCTGCTTGTAAATTTTGGAGATTAATCTTTTGTCAGTTGCTTCATTTGCAAATATTTTCTCCCATTCTGAGGGTTGTCTTTTCACCTTATTTATGGTTTCCTTTGCTGTGCAAAAGCTTTGAAGTTTCATTAGGTCCCATTTGTTTATTTTTGTTTTTATTTCCATTTCTCTAGGAGGTGGGTCAAAAAGGATCTTGCTGTGATTTATGTCATACAGTGTTCTGCCTATGTTATCCTCTTAGAGTTTTATAGTGTCTGGCCTTAAATTTAGATCTTTAATCCATTTTGAGTTTATTTTTGGGTATGGTGTTAGGGATTGTTCTAATTTCATTCTTTTACATGTAGCTGTCCAGTTTTCCCAGCACCACTTATTGAAGAGGCTGTCTTTTCTCCATTGTACATTCTTCCCTCCTTTATCAAAGATAAGGTGACCATATGTGCATGGGCTTATCTCTGGGCTTTCTATACTGTTCCATTGATCTATATTTCTGTCTTTGTGCCAGCACCATATTGTCTTAATTACTGTAGCTTTGTAGTATAGTCTGAAGTCAAGGAGCCTGATTCCTCCAGCTTCGTTTTTCTTTCTCAAGATTGCTTTGGCTATTCGGGGTCTTTTGTGTTTCCATACAAATTGTGAAATTTTTTGTTCTAGTTCTGTGAAAAATGCCAGTGGTAGTTTGATAGGGATTGCATTGAATCTGTAGATTGCTTTGGGTATTATAGTCATTTTCACATTGTTGATTCTTCCACTCCAAGAACAGGGTATATCTCTCCATCTATTTGTATCATCTTTAATTTCTTTCATCAGTGTCTTATAATTTTCTGCATACAGGTCTTTTGTCTCCTTAGGTAAGTTTATTCCTAGATATTTTATTCTTTTTGTTGCAGTGGTAAATAGGAGTGTTTTCTTAATTTCACGTTCAGATTTTTCATCCTTAGTGTATAGGAATGCCAGAGATTTCTGTGCATTAATTTTGTATCCTGCTACTTTACCAAATTCATTGAATAGCTCTAGTAGTTTTCTGGTAGCATCTTTAGGATTCTCTATGTATAGTATCATGTCATCTGCAAACAGTGACTGCTTTACTTCTTCTTTTCCAATTTGGATTCCTTTTACTTCTTTTCTTCTTTGATTGCTGTGGCTAAAACTTCAAAACTATGTTAATTAATAGTGGTGAGTGTGGGCACATTGTCTTGTTCCTGATCTCAGTGGAAATGCTTTCAGTTTTTCACCATTGAGGACGATGTTGGCTGTGGGTTTGTCATATGTGGACTTTATTTTGTTGAGGTAAGTTCCCTGTATGCCTACTTTCTGGAGGGTTTTTATCATAAATTGTGTTGAATTTTGTCGAAAGCTTTCTCTGCATCTATTGAGATGATCATATGGTTTTTCTCCTTCAGTCTGTTAATATGGTGTATCACGTTGATTGATTTGCGTATATTGAAGAATCCTTGCATTCCTGGGATCAACCCCACTTGATCATAGTGTATGATCCTTTTAATGTGCTGTTGGATTCTGTTTGCTAGTATTTTGTTGAGGATTTTTGCATCTATGTTCATCAGTGATATTGGCCTGTAGTTTTCTTTCTTTGTGACATCTTTGTCTGGTTTTGGTATCAGGGTGATGGTGGCCTCATAGAATGAGTTTGGAAGTGTTCCTCCCTCAGCTATATTTTGGAAGATTTTGAGAAGGATAGGTCTTAGCTCTTCTCTAAATGTTGGATAGAATTCACCTGTGAAACCATCTGGTAATGGGCTTTCATTTGTTGGAAGATTTTTAATCACAATTTCAATTTCATTGCTTGTGATTGGTCTGTTCATATTTTCTACTTCTTCCTCATTCCGTCTCAGAATGTTGTGCATTTCTAAGAATTTGTCCATTTCTTCCAGGTTGTCCATTTTATTGGCATATAGTTGTTGCTTGTAGTAATCTCTCATGATCCTTTGTATTTCTGCAGTGTCATTTGTTACTGCTCCTTTTCATTTCTAATTCTATTGAGTCATCTCCCTTAGTTTTTTTTTTGATGAGTCTGGCTAATGGTTTATCAATTTAGTTTATCTTCTGAAAGAACCAGCTTTTAGTTTTATTGATTTTTCTATCATTTCCTTCATTTCTTTTTCATTTATTTCTGATGTGATCTTTATGATTTCTTTCCTTCTGCTAAATTTGGGGGTTTTTTGTTCTGCTTTCTCTAATTGCTTTAGGTGTAAGGTTAGGTTATTTGAGATGTTTCTTAAGGTAGGATTGTATAGCCATAAACTTCTCTCCTAGAACTGCTTTTGTTGCATTCCATAGGTTTTGGGTCATCGTGTTTTCATTGTCATTTGTTTCTAGGTATTTTTTGATTTCCTCCTTGTTTTCTTCAGTGATCTCTTGGTTATTAAGTAGTGTATTGTTTAGCCTCCATGTGTTTGTATTTTTTACAGATTTTTTTCCTTTAACTGATATCTAGTCTCATAGCATTGTGGTCGGAAAAGATACTTGGAGATGTTCCATGAGCACTTGAGAAGAAAGTGTATTCTGTTGTTTTTGGATGGAATGTCCTCTAAATATCAATTAAATCCATTGTGTTTAATGTGTCATTTAAAGCTTGTGTTTCCTTATTTATTTTCATTCTGGATGATCTGTCCATTTTGAAAGTGGGGTGTTAAAGTCTCCTACTCTGATTGTGTTACTGTCGATTTCCCCTTTTATGGCTGTTAGTATTTGCCTTATGTATTGAGGTGCTCCTATGTTGGGTGCATAAATATTTACAATTGTTATATCTTCTTCTTGGATTGATTCCTTGATCATTATGTAGTGTCCTTGTCTCTTGTAATAGTCTTTGTTTTAAAGTCTATTTTGTCTGATATGAGAATTGCTACTCCAGCTTTCTTTTGATTTCCACTTGCATGGAATATCTTTTTCCATCCCCTCACTTTCAGTCTGTATGTGTCCCTATGTCTGAAGTGAGTCTCTTGTAGAGAGCATATATATGGGTCTTGTTCAGCTCGTCTATGTCTTTTGGTGGGAGCATTTAATCCATTTACCTTTAAGGTAATTATCGATATGTATGTTCCTATTCCCATTTTCTTAATTGTTTTGGGTTGTTATTGTAGGTCTTTTCTTTCTCTTGTGTTTCCTGCCTAGAGAAGTTCCCTTAGCATTTGTTGTAAAGCTGGTTTGGTGGTGCTGAATTCTCTTAGCTTTTGCTTGTCTGTAAAGCTTTTAATTTCTTGGTCAAATCTGAATGAGATCCTTGCTTGGTAGAGTAATCTTTGTTGTAGGTTTTTCTCCTTCATCACTTTAAATATGTCCTGCCACTCCCTTCTGGCTTGCAGAGTTTCTGCTGAAAGATCAGCTGTTAACCTTATGGGGATTCCCTTGTGTGTCATTTGTTGTTTTTCCCTTGCTGCTTTTAATATTTTTTCTTTATATTTAATTTTCTTTATATTTAATTTTTGATAGTTTGATTAATATGTGTATTGGCATGTTTCTCCTTGGATTAGCCTGTATGGGACTCTCTGTGCTTCCTGGACTTGATTAACCATTTCCTTTCCCATATTAGGGAAGTTTCCAACTATAATCTCTCCAAATATTTTCTCAGTCCCTTTCTTTCTCTCTTCTTCTTCTGCGACCCCTATAATTTGAATGTTGGTGCATTTAATGTTGTGCCAGAGGTCTCTGAGTCTGTCTTCAATTCCTTTCATCCTTTTTTCTTTACTCTGCTCTGCAGTAGTTATTTCTACTATTTTATCTTCCAGGTCACTTATCCGTTCTTATACCTCAGTTATTCTGCTATTGATCCCTTCGAGAGAATTTTAAATTTCATTTATTGTGTTGTTCATCACTGTTTCTTTGCTCTTTAGTTTTTCTAGGTCCTTGTTAAACGTTTCTTGTATTTTCTCCATTCTATTCTAAGATTTGGATCATCTTTACTGTCTTTACTGTCATTATTCGGAATTCTTTTTCAGGTAGACTGCCTATTTCCTCCTCATTTGTTAGGTTTGGTGGGTTTTTATCTTGCTCCTTCATCTGCTGTGTGTTTCTCTGTCTTCTCATTTTGCTTAACTTACTGTGTTTGGGGTCTCCTTTTCACAGGCTACAGGTTCATAGTTCCTGTTGCTTTTGGTATTTGTCCCCAGTAGCTAAGGTTGGTTCAGTGGGTTGTGTAGGCTTCCTGGTGGAGGGGATAGTGCCTGTGTTCTGGTGGATAAGGCTGGATCTTGTCTTTCTGGTAGGCAGGTCCACATCTGGTGGACTTATTATGGGGTGTCTGTGGACTTATTATGATTTTAGGCAGCCTCTGTGCTCATGGATGGGGTTGTGTTCCTGTCTTGCTAGTTGTTTGGCTTAGGGTGTCCAGCACTGTACCTTGCTAGTCGTTGAGTGGAGCTGGGTCTTGGCTTTGAGATGGAGATCTCTTGGAGATTTTCGCCGTTTGATATTACGTGGAGCTGGGAGGTCTCTTGTGGACCAATGTCCTGAACTTGGCTCTCCCACCTCAGAGGCACAGCCCTCATGCCTGGCTGGAGCACCAAGAGCCTGACATCCCCACAGCTCAGAATAAAAGGGAGGGAAAAAAAAGAAAGAAAAAAGAAGAAAATAAAATAAAGTTATTAAAATAAAATTTTTTAAAAAAGTAAAAGAAACAAAAACGTACAGGCAGAACCCTAGGACAAATGGTAAAAGCAAAGCTATACAGACAAAATCACACACAGAAGCATACACATACACACTCAGAAAAAGAGAAAAAAAATGTATATCATTTTCTCCCAAAGTCCACCCCCTCAATTTGGGATCATTCGTTGTCTCTTCAGGTATTCCACAGATGCAGGGTACATCAAGTTGACTGTGGAGATTTAATCCACTGTTCCTGAGGCTGCTGGGAGAGATTTCCCTTTCTCTTCTTTGTTCGCACAGCTCCCGGGGTTCAGCTTTGGATTTCGCCCAGCCTCTGCATGTAGGTCTCCTGAGGGTGTCTGTTTTGGCTCAGACAGGACGGGGTTAAAGGAGCAGCTGATTCGGGGGTTCTGGCTCACTAAAGACATGGGGAGGGAGGGGCACGGAGTGCAGGGCGAGCCTGTGGCAGCAGAGGCCATTGTGACGTTGCACCAGCCTGAGGTGCGCCATGCGTTCTCCCGCGGGAGTTGTCCCTGGATCACGGGACCCTGGCAGTGGCGGGCTGCAGAAGCTCCCGGGAGGGGAGGTGTGGATAGTGACCTATGCTCGCACACAGGCTTCTTGGTGGCGGCAGCAGCAGCCTTAGCGTCTCATGCCCGTCTCTGGGTTCCGCGATTTTAGCAGTGGCTCGCGCCCATCTCTGGAGCTCCTTTAAGCAGAGCTATTAATCCCCTCTCCTCGCGCATCGGGAAACAGAGGCAAGAAAAAGTCTCTTATCTCTTCGGCAGGTCCAGACTTTTTCCCGGACTCCCTCCCGGCTAGCCGTGGCGCACTATCCCCCTGCAGGCTGTGTTCACGCCGCCAACCCCAGTCCTCTCCCTGCGCTCCGACCGAAGCCCGAGCCTCAGCTCCCAGCCCCGCCTGCCCCGGCAGGTGAGCAGACAAGCCTCTCGGGCTGGTGAGTGCTGGTCGGCACTGATCCTCTGTGCCGAAATCTCTTCGCTTTGCCCTCCACACCCCTGTTGCTGTGCTCTCCTCCGCGGCCCCGAAGCTTCCCCTCTGCCACCCGCAGTCTCCGCCCGCGAAGGGGCTTCCTAGTGTGTGGAAACCTTTCCTCCTTCACAGCTCCCTCCCACTGGTGCAGGTCCCGTCCCTATTCTTTTGTCTCTGTTTATTCTTTTTTCTTTTGCCCTACCCAGGTACGTGGGGAGTTTCTTGCCTTTTGGGAGGTCTGAGGTCTTCTGCCAGCATTCAGTAGGTGTTCTGTAGGAATTGTTCCACGTGTAGATGTAATTTTGATGTATTTTTGGGGAGGAAGGTGATCTCCACGTCTTACTCTTCCACCATCTTGAAGCTACTCCCTGTTTGCTCTTTTTAATGGTGAGAGATAGATGGAGAGAATGAATGCTAGGCTTGGCTGCTTGAATTCCTTAGTGTCCATTTTGATAAAAATTCCTGCACCAGATGCATCTGATCTTTTAATTCTGAGACATCCAGCTCTGTCCTGGAGGCAGTTTTGGAGCAATGATCCAGGGGCTTTCTAGGTCAGTATACCTAGTTTACCATGGCAGAGACCCTCAGAGCCTGCCAGTAATCTGTGGGATCAGCTGTACTTCTCGGTCTCCCTTGTAGTTGGGTTGGGACCACATGGCCAATGAGATGTGTACAGAAGTGACATAGGCTATTTCCAGGCCTGGCCCTTCAGTAAAACCGTTATCTTTAGCTCCTCTCTCTTTTCCCTCCCATGGTGACCCTGGAGGCCATGTGTTCCAAATGATTTAGCTACAAGGTAGCGGAGCCTGTCCCACCTGTGTCATGAGCAAGAAATAAACTTTCGTTTTGTTGAACCACTAAGATTGTCTATGGCAACATTACTTACTCATCCGTTACTAAATCCAAAATGGAGAAAGCAAGATAGGGGAGTGAATGTGGAAAGATAAGTGAGTTGGAACCCAGGAGAGATGTGTGATGGTTTAGTTGTGCCATGTTTTTCCAAGTGTGATCTGTAGACCACTAATGGGAACTGAGCACATGTAAGCGATAAACAGAAGAACACTAAAACTTTTAGTAGGCAAGCATTTATTTGACTATGTATTAGAAAAAAATTTTACCTGGCGTGTATGTCTACCCTGTAATTTCATAGATATTTTTTGCTTAGTATTCAATTAGAAGTAGACTTAGAAAAACATTAAATAACAAATACACAAGTGGTACATAGGGATGGAATAAAAATGTGAAGGTGGCAATAACTAAAATTTAGGGACCATGAAAATAGGCCATACGAAAATAAAGGAGGCTTGGAGTATATCTCTGAAAAGAATAGATAGCTGTCATGGCTTTTGCTATGGGAAAGTCATATAATTAGCTCTGAAATTCTGGGAATTAAGGGGGACCTAAAATGATCAGCTCCTTGTTGCCTCTATAATGATGTCCAGCTTCTTCAGCCCGGCATCCAAGACCTTATAGATGTCTAGCATCTAACAGTAACTTGACTTGCCGGTTTAATTTCTATTGGCCACTGTACAGCTTAATTCCACTCAACTTGTAAGCCACAGCTCAAATCCCATCCTCCATGAAACTTTACCTTATTGCCCCCCCCCACCCCAATAAAAATGATCTCACCCTCTTGAAAAGCCTTAGAGCACCTACTCCTGGTACCAACCGGACACACAATCCTGAAGTCGAGTTATTTGTATGAGCGTCTTGCCTTCCCATTTAAATTATAAGCTCCTGGACAAGACTGATCCTGTTCTTACAATATTTCTTTGAATCTTTCATACTTCCTGATAATTTTCAGTAACACACAATAAACATGTTTGTTGTAACTTTTTGTTGTAAAGCATCTGTTTCTCATGCTTCAGAGCTTTTCAAAGCACAAGCCAAGAATTGCAAGGTATAATAGAATCGAGCTGTCCTATGACATGAGGATAATTTAATGAGCTTTCTGTTTGAAGAAACTTCTAGGCTCTAAGGAAGATATCTATTGGGAGTGTCATGAGGTTTGCTGTTACCTGGTTTATTATAATGGTCATGTTGGTGAAATGTTTTCAGGCAGGATGTTAAAGTAATGATAGCTGCTGAAGCAAGTAGACTTCAAAATTAAATAATAGAATTTGATTTCCCACTTATATAATAATAAAAGCAAGTCAGCTTTCCTCAACATGGTTATCCAGAAACCAAGGCTCCTTTCATTGTATGGCTCAGCCATTCTCTAAGCTGTGTCATCATTTGCATCCAACTGGCAGAAGATAAAGGAGAATGTGAAGTGGGTATTCCCACTTTTAAAAGACTCTGATTAGTAAATGAGATATATGATTCCACCTCACAGTCCATGGGTGAAAACTAGTCACACGGTCACATCTAGATGTCAAGGGTCCAGGAAATGTGATCCCTTGATGTTTCTGATCACAATTTAAAATTATGGATTGGAGAGCGTGAACTCTGTGTGGATGGATGAGTATCTCTGGCACACAGCTAGGTGAGCACACCAGCTGCCTTCCAAGTTTAGCCACCACTTCATTTGATTTACAAGGAAATGTGGAAGAGTTTGTGAAATAATGGGAACAACGAGGAAAGCAGTGGAATAAGATAACCCGAGAAATAGTGAAACAGAAACGAAGCCCATGTAGGTCCCTAATCGATTGTCTTCATCTTTTGAGGAGATGAAGAGAGGCTAGCACAGGTGCCGGAGCCTAGGTATGCTGAATTCTGGAATGGGGAAGCATGGGTGGAGGGTGGCTCTCCTGACCTGCGTGCTTCTAAGAGTTGCTTTGGAATACCAGCCAGGTGGAGGAGTCAAGTTGCCAGGCGCTTCCATCTGGACTCCTGGCCAGTTTATGCTGTTTCCTGGACTACTGGATGTCAGAGAGAAGAACCCATAGGGCTGGCTTTTAGGTAGAACACTTCTTTTTTTCACTTGTTCTCTTATTTGAACTTTATAATAATTTGGTGTAATAGGGAATATTACCATTTAATAGGCTAGAAAAATGTGTCATGGAAATGCCCCAAGCTCCCACATGAGTGTCTGAGTCAGGACTAGACCCTTAATCTTCTGACTCTAGATTCAAGGCCCATTTCATTGCATTGCAATCTCGCCTCGGGTAAATAGTTGGCTTCAGGTTAAAAGGAGAAAGAAGTAGGTTAATTCTGTCCTTCAGTCTTCCAGGTTCTTTTTTCTATGAACTTTTGCCCTCTCAGTTTCCTAATTTCAATCCAAACTTGCTGATCTCCTTGGTTTTGCTAACTGGTACCTTTCCTAGAGGCACTGGCATCTTTTTCTAGGCTAAATAGAAAGAGATGTGGCTCTATCAGTGGCATCCCGTGGGAGGAATCAGTGAGCATGAGGGCCTGTTGCAGCACCTGTGAAACACAGTCACATGCTCCATAAAGCAGTCCCAGCTTCAGCCAGCATCGCCATAACCATCACTTCTTGCCAGAGCATAAATCATACAAATCAGATTTTACAGCTGTGAAGGCTTTTAGAAATCACCCAATCTAGCTATTTATGTTTGGGTAATAAATATATGAGTACTTGAAAAAATGCTCACTCCCACTAGTGATCAGAGCAATGCAATTAGAACAAGAAAACAGGGCTTCCTTGGTGGCGCAGTGGTTGATAGTCCGCCTGCCGATACAGGGGACACGGGTTCGTGCCCCGGTCTGGGAAGATCCCACATTCCGCGGAGCGGCCGGGCCCGTGAGCCATGGCCACTGAGCCTGCGCGTCCGGAGCCTGTGCTCCGCAATGGGTGAGGCCACAACAGTGAGAGGCCCGCCTACCGCAAAAAAACAACAAAACAAAACAAGAAAATAAAGTTTTCCTCTGTCAGGCTGGCAAAAACAAAACCATATTCAGTGTTAGCAGGGAGGTGGGAAAATTGTCCCTCTCTTATACTGTTGGATGAGTATGGCTTGGTAACAACCTTTTGGGGGCAGTCTGGCACATTTCAAAGCAAAACTTGAAATAATAAAAAATTAAAAAGCCATTTAAAAGGCAAGAATTTAAATAGCAAAATATTTAAAAGCAAAAATTAGATGGACATAGCAATTTCAAGTGCAAGAATGCCTATATCTATGGAGGTGCACAAAATTAGGTGTTCATGAATGATGATTGTGATTATGAAAAAATGGAGAACACCTAAATGTATTTCCATAGAGGAAGTGCTAAATGAATTATAGAAAATCTATGTTGTTTTATTGTGGAATTTTGTGAAGCTTTTAAATAGAATGAATTAGAAATATAAAATGGTATAGCTACTTTGGAAAATACTTGGCAGTTCCTCAGAAAGTTAAACAGAGTTGCCTAAGATCTAGCAGGATATAACCAAGAGTATTAAAAACCTATGTCCACACAAAAACTTGTACACAAATGTTCGTGGCAGCATTGTTCATGACAGCCAACACGTGGAAACTACCCAAATGTCCATCAGCTAATGAATGGGTAAGCAAAAGGTGGTATATCCATACGATGGAATGTTATTCAGGCATATACAGAAATGATGCACTGATTCATGCTCTAGTGTGGATGAACTCTGAAAACATTATGCTAAGTGAAAAAAGCTGGATGCAAAAGGCCATGGATTGTATGATTCTATTCATATGAAATGTCCTGAAGAGGCAAATCCATAGAGACAAAAATATATTGATAGTTTCCAGGGACTGGGGAGAGGGAAACGATGGGAGGTGACTGCTACTGAATACAGATGGAGTTTCTTAGGGCAGTGATGAAAATATTCTAGACTTAGATAGTGGTGATGGTTACACAACTTTGTGAACAATTTACTAAAAACCAGAGTTGTAAACTTTAAAAGTGTTCATTTTATGGTATGTGAACTATATCTCAAAAAGAAAACGAGAGATCTGTTTGTCTGAAATAGAGGGTGTCCCTGATACATTGTAGGATTCAAGAACAAGTTGTTGAACAATATATAGTTCATTTTTTTATTGGAGCATAGTTGATTTACAATGTTGTGTTAGTTTCAGGTGTACAGCAAAGTGATTCAGTTGTGTGTGTGTATTTATATATATATATTCTTTTTAATTTTTAAAAATTAAAAAAAAATTTTTAACATCTTTATTGGAGTCTAATTGCTTTACAATGGTGTGTTAGTTTCTGCTTTATAACAAAGTGAATCAGCTATACATATACATATGTTCCTATATCTCTTCCCTCTTGCGTCTCCCTCCCTCCCACCCTCCCTATCCCACCCCTCTAGGTGGTCACAAAGCACGGAGCTGATCTCCCTGTGCTATGCAGCTGCTTCCCACTAGCTATCTATTTTACATTTGGTAGTGTATATATGTCCATGCCACTCTCTCACTTTGTCCCAGCTTACCCTTTCCCCTCCCTGTATCCTCAAGTCCATTCTCTAGTAGGTCTGCATCTTTATTCCCATCTTGCCCCTAGGTTCTTCATGACCATTTTTTTTTTTTAGATTCCATTATATATTCTTTTTTAGATTCTTTTCCCTTATATGTTATTACAAAATATTGAGTATAGCTCCCTGTGCTATACAGTGGGTCTTGTTGGTTGTCTATTTTATATGCAGTAGTGTCTATATGTTAATCTCAAACTCCAAATTTATCCCTTCCCCCTTCTCCTTTGGTAACCATAAGTTCTTTTCTATGTCTATGGATCTTATATAGATTATTTTTATCACATAACAAAACAAACTCTATCAATTATGGTCCAACCAGAAAAATTAAAATTCCTATAAATATTTAAAAGGAAGAGAATTTAATGCAGGGAATTGATTACAAAGGTGAAAAGCACCTCTACATTGGAGAGGCAGGCCAAGGAGACAGTATCACCAGAGTCACTTAAGTACATGGTGGGTCTGTCTCGTGGGAGCTGAAGCCACGGAGGAGTTGCAGCCATTACAGAGATGCCACAAGAAGCAGGGTGAGGCAGAGAAATAGCTTCGCCTTCTCTCCTCCTCCTACCGTCCAATCTTGCCTTATCATAACCTATTGGTCATATCTACTCAGAAGCCAGGGGGAAAGAGAGCCTGAGAAATGTAGTTTCCTGAAGTACAGAATAGAGCAGAAGAGCTCAGGGAGTGGCTATGAAAGGAAACAGGCTGTTGACCTACACACTATCCCTTTTGCAACCTGGCGTCCATTCTCATCCGCCTGACATGAAGCATGTGTCATATAAGCCAAAAATGTTCTCACCCTCTCAACAAGGGGAGACCCAAAGTCCCTTCATTGTCATTATCCACTTCAAGTGCATAACTTCCGGTTGATATGATCCTTCCCAAAGGTCTGGATGTGGCGTCTCATAGTCTGGTGGTCTACTGATGTAGTTGTAAACTTAAACACCTCTGACACTTAGTGTAAAAAATAAGAAAAGAGAACAGAAAAAAGGGAAAAAAAATTGAACAATAGAAATATACAAAATATTCACAGCTGCTAAAGCTATCATTTCTGTCACTGGTCATGAGACACAGTTGACGTTTATCTCTTCCTCCTTCCTCCACCCAGTCCCTGTCACTTGGCTGTTAGCCAGCGTTCCACTTGGTTGGGGTTCTTGACCCACTGGGGTGACTAAAATCAATTCCTGGAGGCTCTGAGTCTTTAGTGGCTATGCCTTTCTTGGTTCGCTCTATTCTTCTATTGATTTTTATTTGGAAGTAATAAGAGGCACCTAAGATTATCCCTGGGCTCCAACGATGGCCTCTTTGCCTCCACTGTGTAGTAGCAACCCAATTTCCCCTTGATAATGAAAATCAACCCCCTTCTCTGTTGATCCAGTAACATGTGGAAATGCCACTAGCTAGCTGGCAGTCTCCCCTTCCTCTTCCCCGTGGAAGCAATCAACCCTTGGGAACACCTCCAAGATTGCAGGGATGGTAAGCAAATCTTTGAGAATGGGTATCATAGTGAATGGGGCCATTCTTCATCTCTTGGTCCCCAGACCTGTGTGTTCTGACTGAAGAAGAAAGAGCACTGACCATTTATTTGAGTTTAAAGCATGTATTGCATCCTATAAGACAGTACCCAGCCTCACAGGGTGTGATCTCCCATCTGGTACTGTGACGGGGTCTGTAACAAGCCATTTTATCAGGCCAGCTACTTCAGGGCAATTGAGGTATGTGTCAAGGCCAGTGAATTCCATGGGTGTGGAGCCACTGCTGTACCCCCTTCACTGTAAGATGTATTCCTTGCTCAGAATGTCGTGTGAAATACCATCACGATAAATGAGGCATTCCCTAAATCCATGGACAATGGTACTGACAGAAATATGCAAAGTTCATTATAGCAGGGAAGTTTGGGCATCTTGACGTAATTGAATGTAAGCAGTTGAGTCCAAGGCTAAGTCAACCAGTCAAGGAAACTGTTGAAGCTGTTTCTCATGAGCTAGAACGTTGTCTGGAATCTTGAGTAAGTGTGTCCTTATTGACAAATTCAACCTCATTGAATTTTATGTTCCATTCTTAGGCTTAGAATCTGCTTGCGCAGCGGTTTTCCAGATCCCTGCTCGTAAGAATTAGCAAGAGCATATACTTCCTTTGGTGTATAGGATGTCTTTTCCCAGAACACACCTTGCAATTCTCCCCCTACAGTGGGATCGGATTCTATTTATTGGTCCAGAGGCAATAAGAACTAGTAGGAATGGGGCTTGAGAATAGCATCCCATTGCAAAAGTTGCCTAAGGTAGGATCATTACAGTACATTACACTGACTTTAAGCAAGGGAAGGCTAGTTTCCAGAGATAAGGAAAGACGGACTGCCTCCAAGGTTCTAAGTGTTGTCAGACCATTCAAATATCCCCCTCTTAAGGCTCGGGATCCCACTCCTTTGCAACTAATGCCCTGACGTTAATATACGAGGCACGGCTAGGTTTTGTACTCAGCTTACAATGTTATTCTGTAACGTGTACTCTTTGATTTGGGACCAAATCTTCAGACATGTCTAACCAGTGGCTACTAGAAATAAGAGATGTTTTTAAAGACATCAGAGCAGCTCAGTGGTTCTGTGCCTGAGCTTATAGTTTCCTTCCTGAAAGCTCTTAGAACCTTTAGAAGCAGCTGGCCACCTAACAGCTTACACCAGTTGAGGGCAGGAGTGATTTGATTTCCCAAAGCGTTGTCTTAACTGGCACATGATCCCAGGCAATCTTCAGGTGATAATTTAAGTGAAGATGTTGCCACTGCATGCGAGATATGACTTCCATTTGCAAGGAGATCATCAGTATATCCATGCTCTAATAGGCCAGCAACCAAAACCAGAATTCTATCTTGAGAACCTGTTTTTTAAAACTATTCCAAGAGCTATATCAACCAGGAGAATAAGAAACTTCTCTAGAACTTAGGATGAATCTACAATAAGGTGAATATGCTTGATGCTATTGAACTGTACACTTAGAAATGGTTAAGATGACTTTATGAGTGAACCTAGTACAGAGAATTGGTTTCAGGAGATGGAAGAACAGAGGAGCAAACAGAAGACCTTGAGATCATGTAGTGATTAGCAGCAGCAAGAAGCTGCCACCATCCCTCTGCTAGACGGACAAGGAGAGAAGACAGTACTGATAGGCCTTCAGAATCAGGGTCATACTCCAGAGGTGAACCTGGGAGACCTGTCACGTGGGTTCTGAGACTATGGAGGAGATGCCACAGGAAACAGACGGAGGCTTCTTCCTGCTTCCTATCCTCCAGCCTTCCACCAGAGCCTTCATTGGCAAAGCTTCCCACAGGTACAGAGGCAGAGCAGGGGAAGAGCAAATGGGCAGTTGATCTGCACACAAGCCTCTTTGCAGGTATGTATAAATGCACAGGAGAAAGCCTGGAAGCATATAGTCCAGTAACAAAGTAGACTGCATCTCTCAGGAGGACACAACCACTTCTAGACAGCCCCTCCCCTGGAGCAACTCCTGCCTTTGAGGAGAGGGCCCCCCTGAGTGCCAAGAGCAGAGGCAGCTCTGGGCAGACAGATGCAGTCAGCCAACAGCAAGTGGGGAGAAGGTCTGGTTCCTCCAGTCAAATGGGTCATGACACTGTCTTCTGTGATCCAGCTCTGCCCCAGGAGGAGCAGGGTGGGCAGGCCAGCAAAGCCTGAAGCAGAAAAGGAAGGCGGCTCTGCTGAATGGTGAGTAGTGGTTTCACGGTAGCAGTGGCTGGGAGAAGAGTGAGGGCTGGAAGGGGTGTGGGGTGCGAAGGCTGAACATAGACCCACCCCTGTTAGTGCACCGAATCCTCAGTAGGAAGCAGGCGGCGGGGAGGCGGGACAGGAGTCCGGAAGTCAGAATATTTTGGCTCACCTTATATTTGACTGTGTCAGTTCCAGTACGTTCACTTCAATCTGGCAGTCGACAGTGCTTTTCACAGCCACCCAAATCAAATATTCTATTGGGTCGATGCAGAGCAATTATGAAGGGGCCCTCCTCGGGGAATTGGATGCATCACTGTCGTCAATTTGGTGCTTCCCTGTCAAGTAGGCACAAGTCTGGCCACAAAGGCTCGGTTATTTCATGACCCAGATTCGACCACGAGGACAGTGGCGAAGGTGCCCTTGTGAACTCCAGCCTTTGTTCTGTGTAGATCAGCACTCTGCCTTCATTGAATTACGCAAATATTCATGTTTTTGTATAACAATGAGACAATTGCTTGAATAGAATATATATATGTATTTTTTTGGTGGCTCTTTGTCTGCTGTATTTAAGGGGTCACGAGTAAGGCAGCCCTCAAATACTTTGCAGTCTTGGGAGTGCCCAGTACAGGGAAGGGTCTGAAGAGCAGGAAGGACTCCCCTCACTTTGACAGGCCTGTGGGATCCCTCCAGGGCCTTAATTACTCTGGCCCTGTGCTCCTCTGCTCCTGGCCAGGAGCTGAGGTGAGCGCAGACGCTTACACAGTCTGGAGGTGTGCCTTCCCATCCTGGCCCCGGTTTGGAGGGGCAGCGGCTGGTCCCTGGGCCCCTGGAAGACCAGGAGAGGCGTGGCCCAATCTCCCCCAAGCCCGCAGTGCTGGGCCACCGAGGCCAGCCACTGAGGCCTGCCCATCTGCCACCCTGCCTTGGTTTTAATGAAAACTGTCCATGTGTTGCTGCTCATTCCTAATTATCTGCTCTGGCCTGGTTGGCTGACATGTTTATTTTGTGGCTGCCAGCCTGGTAGAGATGGCTCTTTCATAAAGAATCACACCCCATTCAAGTTGAGTTTCCTTTTTGCCCATCATTTGTTTTTGCAAACATTTCAGGATTAATTGAACACTCTTCCCCCTTCCAACCAAAACACATGCTCGCCTTCCCTGCGCAATATGGCAATCTTGGCATTCGATCATCTCTGCACGCTTTCATTTCTGAGTCCTCAGTGCTGACAAAAGACTGGTCTCAAGTAACCTCAGGCCGCTGTCTTGGAGAAAATTGAGTTTCATTTCAGATTAGCCTCTTCAGTTTCTGTCTCTGAAAAGCTCATTTTCTATAAATCTAGGTTTGGGTATCTTCAGGCTCACCTTGAGCCCGCAACTGCATATCTTTTGCTCGTCTTTTTAATTTTAACTATGGGTTTGGAAGCTTCATAAAATATGTCATGTTTTGAGTAAGGGAAGAAGAAGGAAAGAGTCAGCTCTGGGCAGACTTTAAAAAATATCAGGTAAAAATTGTTCTTCTTTAACCTGATTTCACTATTAAGACTCCAGTGGAAAAAAACAGCTAGGAATTGAAATGATTGTCTTCTTTATTTCTACTACTGCACACCTCATTTTTAAAAGCAAAACAAAGACGGAAAATTCTTTATCAATTCCATTGTCATCCTCTTTCTCCCTCTAGGGTTGCTTAATCCTGGCTGCTCAGAAGAATCACCTGGGGTTTTAAAATTTTGCCCATATGTGTAGTCGTAATAACGGCCTCCCAGAGATGTCCTAATCTCTAGGACCTGTTACCTTCCCTGTGATTAAGTTAAGATCTTGGGGTGTGAAGTTGTCCTGGATTCTCCAGGTGGGCCCCAGAATATAATCATGGGGGTCTTTAAAGGTGGCAAAAGGGAGGCAGAAGAAGAGAGTAACTGTGGAAGAAGCAGAGAGAAACAACATTGCTGGCTTCAAAGATGGATGAAGGGGGCCTTTAAGAAGCTGCAAAAGGTAGGAAAACAGATTTTCCCTGGAGTCTCCAGAAGGAACAGAACTCTGCTGACACCTTGGGTTTAGTCCAGTGAGACCCCAGAGGACTTCTGACCTACAGAACTGTGAGATACATTTGTGTTGTATTAAGCCACTAAGTTTATGGCCATTTGTCCCAACAGGAAGAGAAAACTAACACATCATGTAAATTTACCCTTGGAGAGGTGGCCCCAGGCATCGGTAAATGGAAAGGCTCTGCAGGTGGTTCTCACGCCGTGGGATGGAGTGCCCACAGGCAGTGATGTGTCCATGTGCTCACACCTCCTTGACCGTTGGCCCACTGCAATCTGGCCGTTATTCCCATCAATCCTCTGGACTCTTCTCACACACCAGCCACCTCTTGTTGACAAATCAAGTGGACAATACTCCCTCCTTATGTCACTCAGTGTTTGACAGCACTGGCCATTTCCTCAGACACCACTCATCTGTTTTTCTTTCTCACCTCATGGTCATCCTCGTGATTCTCTTGGCTACTGCTGTTCTTCATCTCAATCCTTAAGTGTCGATGCTGTGAGGGTTCCATCCTAGGGTCTGCTCTCTTCTTGCCCTGTATACTATTCCTGGGATGTTTCACCTGTCACTTTGGCCTCTATATGGTGATGGATACCTAACCTAAATCTTTTGGCTATTTATCTTTCCTAACTTTCAAAACCATATATTCAACAATCTACTTCAAACTCAGGATGTCCAACATCAAACTCATTTCCCCCACCTTAATTCCCTTCCTCTGTATGTGGCATTCTTTTTATTTATTTATTTATTTATTTTATTTTTATTTTTGGCTGTGTTGTGTCTTCATTGCTGCGTGTGGGCTTTCTCTAGTTGTGGCGAGTGGGTCTACTTTTCGTTGTGGTGCGCGGGCTTCTCACTGTGGTGGCTTCTCTTGTTGAGGAGCATGGGCTCTAGGCGCATGGGCTTCAGTAGTTGTGGTGCATGGGCTTAGTTGCTCCGTGGCATGTGGGATCTTCCCGGACCAGGGCTCGAACCCATGTCCCCTGCATTGGCAGGTGGATTCTTAACCACTCTGCCACCAGGGAAGCCCCTGTATGTGGCATTCTTATCCATGCAGCAACTAAAGCCAGAAACCTGGGAATCATCCTGTCTCCTCTCACTCCCTCACCTCTTCTTCTCCTAAGTCTAATTAATCATGTCTCTCTACCTATTCAGTATCATCCTGGTTCAGGCTACTTTGATCTCTCCCTGAATTATTGTGATGGCCAAAGCCACTTCTCAAAAATAAAAATGTCATAACTCTACATAAAACATTTTAACATCTCCCTCATCCTCAGGAATAAACTCCAAGCTTTTCACTTGTTTTTAAGACACAGTGTCACTTTATTCCTGTTTTCCTGTCTAACACCATCTCCTCCAATTCTTGGCCTCTTTATCCCCACCCAACTCTGTGCCCCAGCCATTGTGAACTACTTTAGTCATCTAAATTCACCACACCTCCTCTTGTCCCAGACTTTGCACATGCCTGTCTCTCTTCCTAAACATACCATTTTCTCACTCTGAGACTACGTCTTCCCCATGCCTCAGTCTTGGCTTAGCTGTTGCCATGGACATTGGTCATTTTTTGGCTGTGTTCACCCTTCCTTTAGTATCTTGATTGCCTTCTGGAGAATTAACCCTTTTTTCTTCTGTGTATCCTTGGCTAGATGGTAAACCCAAATGTCTGTCCCTTATGACAGAACCTAAAGCGTGTTAGCTCCTTTCTCTCATGGTCTTGGTACAATCGGGTAGATGATCTGTGACCTAAGCTGATCAATCAGATGCTTTTTGCCAGGACTTTGAATCTCGAATAAATAGTGCCAAGATGAAAGAAACTGGGATTCCTCCATGCCAGGAGCAGCGTTCTGACTGGACTGTTCTGGCTCAGAGACCCTGCCTGGGTTCCTATTTCCTGACCCTTCAAAACTGCCCTTATTTCTGTCTCTTTATAAGCCTGTTTCTTCAGCTATTCCATTGATTCTATTGGTATCCCATATCCTTTCACTAAATTTCTTTATTTTTTAAGTTAGAAAGAGTTCGTTTCTGTTCTTTTTTCATCTATAAAGTTATTCAGTGGCTCCTCAGCCCTCATCTGGACATATTCTTATTATAGTAGTTACTACTGTACAATGTATTAAAATATCACTTCTCTGTTTCTCCTACTAGATCATAAACTTCTTGAGGGCAGGAACAATATCTTGTTCGTTATTCTACACCCAGAGCGAAGCACAGGGTCTGGTACATAGTAAACATTTAATAAGCAATTGAGGAATGTGTGAATGCAATTTCGTTCTCTGATAAGAATATGATAAATGTGGAAAAGGCTTATGGTCCATTGATTCTAATGTTTCCCAAACTATTGCCAGCTAATATAAATGATCACCAGGAAGTTTCATTAATGCTTTCTCTGCCCAATGACAAAAACATACAGATCATTGTGCAAAGCCCAAAACAAACTAAAAATACCAAAACAAGGACTTCCACTTTCAAGAAGATGAAATAGACATACTTTTCCCTTTTCTCCCACCTAAGTACAACAAAAATCCTTGGACAAACATCACTCAGCAAAACCACAATGAGGTATTATCTCACACCTATTAGAATGGCTATTATCAATTGGGATTGACATATATACACTAATATGTATAAAATGGATAACTAATAAGAACCTGCTGTATAAAAAACTAAATTAAATAAAATTCAAAAAAAAATTACCTTAAGTGTAAATGGACTGAATGCTCCAATCAGAAGACAGAGTGGCTGAAGGGATACAAAAATAAGACCTATATATATGCTGCCTATAAGAGACTCACTTCAGATCTAAAGACACAGAGACTGAAAGTGAGGGGTTGAGAATAATTACTCCATGCAAATGGAAATCAAAAGAAAGCTGGAACAGCAATACTTATCAGGCAAAATAGACTTTAAAGCAGACTGTTACAAGAGACAAAGAAGGACACTGCAAAATGCCCAAGTGATCAATCCAAAAATATATAACAATTATAAATACATATGCACCCAACATAGGAGCACCTCAATGCATAAGGCAAATATTAACAGACATAAAAGGAGAAATCAACAATAACACAATAATAGCAGACTTTAACACCCCCCCCAAATAAAAACAAACAAACAAGAAATAACAAGTATTGGCAAGGAGGAGGAGAAAAGGGAACCCTTTTGCATTTTTGGTAGGAATGTAAATTGGTGTGGCCCCTCTGGAAAACAGTATAGAGGTTCCTCAAAACATTAAAAATAGAAATACCATATGATCCAGCAATTCCACTTCTGGGTATATATCCAAAGAAAATGAAATCACTATCTCAAAGAGATATCTGCACTTCCATGTTCATTGCAATATCATTCACAATGGCCAAGACATGGAAACAACCTAAGTGTCTATCAAAAGATGAATGGATAAAGAAAATGTAGTATTTATGTATACAATGGAACACTATTCATCCATAACAAAGAAGGAAATCCTGCCATTTGCAACAACATGGATGGACCTTGAGGGTGTTATGCTAAGTGAAATAAGTCAGAGAAAGACAAATACTATATGATCTCACTTATACGTAGAATCTAAAAAAACCAAATTTATAGAAACAGAGATCAAATTTGTGGGATGAGGGCTGGGGGAATTAGAAGGTGATCAATAGGTACAAACTTCCAGTAATAAGATAAATAAGTTCTGGGGATGTAATGTACAGCATGATGACTGCAGTTAATATTACTGTATCATCTATTTGAAAGTTGCTAAGAGAGTAGATCTTAAAAGTTCTCATCACAAGAAAAAAAAGATGAGGTGATTGGTGTTAACTGAACTTATTGTGGTCATCTCCCAGTATATACATATATCAAATCATTACACTGTACACCTTGAAATGATAAAATGTTAGGTTTAAGTTATATCTCATTAAAACTGGAAAAGAAAGTTATGAAATAACCATAAAATATAACAGTATACATTAAAAATAATGTGTAATTAATCATCAAGGAAATGCAAAACCATAATGCAACACCACTACACACCCACCACAATGGCCAAAATGAAAAAGTGTTGATAAGGCTATGGAGGAACTGAGATTCTCATACATTGCTGGTGGGAGTGTAAATTGGTACAATCACCATTGAAGACGGGAAGTTTCTACCAAAGCTGAACATATACGTAACACTGTGACTCTAAATAGATGGAGAGATATACCATATTTGTGGATCGAAAGAATCAACATAATGAAGTTGTCATTTCTCCTTAAAATGATTGAAAGGTGTCATGCAATTCCTATCAAAATCCCAGAAAAATATTTTATAGATATAGATAAGATTATTCTACAATTTATATGGAAAGGAAAAGGAACTCTATAGAATAGTTAAAACAATTTGGAGAAAGAATAAAGTGGGAGGAATCAGTTTGCATGATTTCAATATTTATACAATTATAGTAATCAAGATTGTATGGTATTGGTGGAAGGATGGACCCATAGATCAGTGGAACAGAACAGAGAACCGTATAGCCTTTCCAACAAATGGCCCTGGAACTTGGACATTCATAGGCAGAAAGAAAGAAAGAGAGAGAGAGAGAGAGAAAGGAAGAAAGGAAGAAAGAAAGGAAGAAGGAAAGAAAAGAAAGAAAGAAGGAAAGAGAGAGAAAGAAGAAAGAAAAAAGAAAAAGAAAGAAAGAAAGAAGGAAAGAGAAAGAAGAAAGAAAGAAAGAAAAGAAAAAGAAAGGAAAGAGAAAGAAGAAAGATAGAGAAAGAAAGAAAAAAGAAAGAAAGAAGGAAAGAGAAAGAAAGAGAAAGAAGAAAGAGAAAGAAGGAAAGAGAGAAAGAGAAAGAAGAAAGAGAAAGAAAGAAAGAAAGAAAAAGAAAGAAAGAGAAAAAAAGGAAGGAAGAAAGAAAAGGAAGAAGGAGGGAGGGAGGGAAGGAAGGAAGGAAGGAAGGAAGGCAGTAAAGAAGGAAGACCCAAGTCTCACATCTTAATATAAAGCTTAACTCAGAATGGATCATGGATGTAAATATAATGTGTAAAACTATAAAACATTTAAAAAACAAGGTATCCAAAAAGTCAATAGGTAAATTAAAATGGAATAGTAAAAATATTCAAATAATCCAAAAGAAAGCAGGAAAGAAGAAATGGAGGAACAAAACAGGTAAGATAGAAAACAAATAATAAAATGATAGCTCTAAATCCAACCATGTCAGTAATTAGGTAAAGTGTAAATTATCTAAACACTTGGAGAAGCCCACTTTAAATATAAAGACATAGATAAATTAAAAGTATAGAAAAAGAGATATCATGCAAACAATAATCAAAAGAGAGCTGGAGAGCTGGAGTGACTATATTAATATCAGACAAGGCAGACTTGGGAACAAGGAACATTACCAGCAGTAAAGGGGTAATGATAAAAGTATCAATTCACAGGGAAGATATAATAATTCTAATTGTGTATTCAGGTTTTGTTGCAGTTTGACAAAATAACTAATTAGTTTTTTGGTTTTTTTTTAAACAACCTTGACATTGTAGCCAGAGCCTAAAAAAATGAGTGTAGTGTTTATCAGAAATATAAAGTCACATTTATTGTTTCCTGCAATAGTTTCCAAAATGAATTCTTAGTTGTTTCTCAATCAATGAAACATCCCTTGGAAGCGTGTGTTCTTCTGCCATGATTCAGGGGAGGAATCTTGAGCAAATATGACAAATGGCTTCTGACAGACTGGCTCCTGATAACTCAGGCCTGGAGTGAGCAGTCATAAATGACCTCACACTTGCTGCCCTCAGTCCCAGTTTGCAGCACGCTGCCTTTCTACTTAATGAAAAACACACCAAAGCAAAGGCCTTAGAAATTCTCTGAGATCCCAGCCCCCATAGCCTGCTCCTTACTGGCTGCAGGAAGCCTTGGTGGGTGGATCTTCATCTAACCTGCCACTAGGAGGTGTTTCTTGAGTTTCCTTCCTTTACTGCATGGAGAGTCATTACGTGATTCTGATTCCTTCTAAATATATTTCCCCACAAGGTAAGCGAGAAGTTATAGGCCAGTCTAACTACTGGATTTCGACCCATCTGCCAACTGTTTCTTTAAATAACAGAATAGAATATATGAAGGGAAATAAGTAACTAAAAAGAAGTTGATAGATTGCTGCAATCAAGTAAACCCATGAGATGAAATTATCAGGAATAAACATCAAGTCCAATATTTATGTTTAAAAGATCACTTTTATTGTAATCAGCATACAGGAGGCTATTGTAAGGAACCCTGAGGATACTGGTAGCAAGGTCATTATCTGAGAGTGAAGCTGGTAAAAACTGATTTAAAATGGATGAGGACAGAGTACACATGTACGCATACATCCATACGAGCCTACAGACCAATTTCACCCATGACAGTCAATGCAGAAATCCTAAATAAAATTTGTGCAAACAGACAGCATATTAAAAGATTAATATTACATGACCAAAGGAATTTATTCCATAAATGCAAGGATGTTTCAGTATTTGTATATTTATTAATGTAGTTCCCATTAATGGATATAAATAGAAAAATTATATTATCATTTTTATGAGTGTTATAAAGGCTTTTGTGAAAATTCAATGCTTATTCTCTATTTTTCGAAAAGTTTTAGTAGAATGGGAATCAGATATTATTCTATTGTGCCAAACCCAGCGTTATACAAAACAGGGAAAGAATAAGAGCGTTCCTGTTAAAATCAGTAATGGACGCTATCACTGCTATTATTTATCATGGTTTGGTGGTGTTCTGCAGCACAATTGGAGAAGAGAAAAAAAAAGAATGGTTTAAAAATTGAAACAGAGGACATAAAATTCTAATTATTAGCAGATAATATAACTATTGCCTCAAAAATCGAAGAGAGAATAAGTACTGTTACAGTCAGGGAATTCAGTAGGATAACTGAACAGGGATCATATACGGAAATCAATAGCTTTCATATATGTGAACTATAATCGGTCTGAACAAGAGACCCCCAGAATAAATAAAAAATGTATGAAGTACTTATGAGTAAACTTAACAAGAAATGTTCAAGATCTATAGAAAGAACATTTTAAATACTAGTGAGGATCACAAAAGGAGACTTAGACAAATGAACAGTATACTGAATTAATAGGGAATTGTATCATCATCAAGAAATTAATTCTCCCTAAGAGATGCTAAAATTATAATACACTTTCAATAAAATGCAAACTGAAGTTTTTTGGAACTAGGCAAGCTAAATTTATATGGGAAAATAAATAACTCAGGAAAGCTAGAAAAATTTTAAAAGAGGAAATTGAGAGGAATTGGAAAGAGGAATTCCTTTTAAAAGAGGAAAATGAGAGGAAATTGTCTTTACTAGATGTGAACACATAATATTCAAAACAGTGTTAACAGTAAACAGTAAATAGACTAATGGAAAAAATAGAGAGTCTAGAAATAGACCCTCACACGTGGAGAAGTTTATTGTGTGATAAACATGGCTTTTCAAATCAGTGGGTGGGCTGATTTTTTGGTTAGCACTCAGTTCCATTCTTAACCTTCCATGCTCTCATGTGTTACAAGGGTGCTGGCTGAAAGCCAGTATGCTATTTTTCTAGATTTCCTCATCAGCTTCCTTTGGTCAGGTTCTGTGAATGGGAGGCATTGGTTGGGATTGAGGAGTGAGACGTAAGAAGGAGCCATTTTTATGCTTCTGGTGCCTCTTCCTGCAGCAGTTATTAGTATTAATGGCTGGCAATTAGGACTCTACCAGCATCAGTGAGAATGGTAGTGGTTTCAGCACCATCATGAAAGTTTAAGTTTCTGAGTTTCTGCTCAGTGTCCACAGTGAGATTCCAAAAAAAAAAATAAAAAGCAATGACCATGCTGCCAGCAGTTCAGTGTTGAGCACCAACTGGTGGTTTCCAGCTGGGGGTACTAGGGGCTTCATGATCACTGAATAAGATCACTTTCTTCCTTTGTTCCTTTAGTCCAATGTCTTTGTCACTAATTCATTGCATTGAATTCCCCTCTGTTTGAAATATTTAGAGTGCTTTCAGATTTCCTGACTGGACACTAATTGATGCAAGGAGAAAATAAAAATTATTCAATAAATGATATTAGTGAAACTAGGTAGTCAGCCTGTGGGGGAAGGGAAATAAAGTTTGGTTTCCTGCATCACACCTTATAACAAAATACATTTTAGATAAATCAAAGATTTGAATGTAAAAGAAATAAACCATGAAAACACAGAAGAAAACATGTTGGATTTTAAAAAATCTCAGAGGGCAGGTCTTTCTAAGATGTTCCAGATAAAAACCATTTGAAAATTTTAATTCCATAAAAAATGTTGACACGACAAAAAAAAAAAATTCCCAGCACATAGGAAATCAAAAAACAGGAAATATATTTACAATGCCTATCCTTAGACAACACCAAAACCCCAATAGAAAAATCAACAAAGATCACAGATAGAAAGTGTACAGAAAGAATATATGAGTGATTCTTTAAAAATATACTCAGAATTCACTGGTGAAACCATCTGATCATGGGCTTTTCTTTTCTGGGAGGTTTTGATTACTGATCAATAGCCTTACTTGTTATTGGTCTGTTGAGATTTTCTGTTTCTTCACCATTCAGTTTCAGTAAGTTGTATGTATCTAGGAATTTCTTTCTTCTAGGTTATCCAATTTGTTGGCATGTAATTGTTCATAGTAGTCTCCTGTGATCCTTTTTATTTCTCTGGTATTAGTTGCAATATCTTCTCTTTGATTTCTAGTTTTATTAATTTGATTTTTTTCCTCTTTTTTCTTAGTTATTCTAGCTAAAGTTTTGTCAGTCTTGTTTATCTTAGAATGTGTTGGATATGTCTGTTATCTTGATTGTGGTGATAGTGTCATGAGTGTTTACAATTTGTCCAAACTCATCAAGCTGTATATATTTAATATGTATAGTTCTGTGTATGTCAATTATACGTCAATGAAGCTTTTACAAATACTCAGTCTCACTCGTAATACAGAAATGCACATTAAAACCTCTATCTATCTATCTATCTGAATCACTTTGTTGTATACCTGAAACTAATACAATATTGTAAATCAACAATACTTCAATTTTAAAAGGTGTAGATATCCTCAAAAATAGACATAAGTAAATTGTGATGCATTCATTAAAAATCCACAGTAGATACCATTTTCACTTACCAGATTGGTAAAAAAAAAGCATGATAAATCACTGCGGCAATTTAAACATATATCCACAAATTATCTGACACTCTTCCTCTTTAAGAGAGGAAACGATTTTCCTCTGAGTGTGGGCTGGACTTAGTGGCAAACTTTTAATGACTAAAACATCGTAGACCTGATGGTTTGTGACTTCTGAGACTAGGTCATGAACGGTCACCACAGGCACTGCTGTTTCCTACTTCCTCTCTGTCAGATCACTTGCTCTGGGGAAAGCCAATTGCTTTGTCATGAAGACACTCCAGGAGCCCCAAGGAGAAATCCACGTGGTGAGAGAAACTGAGCCATCCTGCCAACAGTCAGCAAGGAGCTGAGACCTTCTGCCACTAGCCCTGTGAGTGCAACATTTTGGAAGTGGATCACCCAGCCGCAGGTAAGCCTTTGGACGACTGCTGCATTGGTCAACCAACAGAGACAGTGAGGCAGAACCGCCCAGCTATGATCCTCTTAAATTTCTGTCTCACAGAAACTGTGAGATAATACACATTGTTTTTGGCTATTAAGTGTTGTGGTAATTTGTTACACAGCAATGGATAACTAATGAACTCGCTCTGTGGTGAGTGTGTGGGAAGAGGCACCCTCATAAATTGCTGGTAGGAATATAAATTGGATCAGTGCCATGGAGGAATATTAGGCAATATCTATTACAGTAAAAATGTAATTCCATGTCTATAAATACATCCAAAGAGATACTGGTACAGGTGTGAAATGTTAAACAACTCTCTTTATTGCAGTGTTATTTGTAATGGCAGACTGGAAGCAATCTAACTGTGTATTGTTATTGGGACTAGTTAAATAAATATGATACATCAATATAGTGGACTTCTATGAAGCTGTTAAAAAATAATTCTATAGGGCTTCCCTGGTGGCGCAGTGGTTGAGAGTCCGCCTGCCGATGCAGGGGACACGGCTTCGTGCCCTGGTCCGGGAAGATCCCACATGCCGCGGAGCGGCTGGGCCCGTGAGCCATGGCCGCTGAGCCTGCGCGTCCGGAGCCTGTGATCCGCAACGGGAGAGGCCACAGCGGTGAGAGGCCCGCGTACCGCGAAAAAAGAAAATTTTTCTATAAACAAGGAAAAAAAACAATGTGCATAGTATACTACCATTTATGTAATGCAAAAGAAAATAATATGTATATATTATCTTTGGAAGGATGCACAAGAGACTGATAACAGATTGGGGAGGAGATTGGGGGTCAGGAGTGGGAGAGAACATTTCACTATGTATCTTTTTTGATATCCTTTGAAAAAACTGTCTTTTACCATGTACATGCATTACCTATTCAAAAATTTCAATAATCAGCAAACTAAAATAGATGAAAGGTCATCCATGTTAAGAGATAGTTTCTAAATGTGTAGCTGATAGAGAACTGGAAATCCTTCTACTACAATCATGATAGCTACAGTGTCTTCATGCCTGGAATATACCTTAAGAAGGTTATACCCTAAGCCATTGTATTTTTCTCCTATTTAGAGAAAGAATAGGTTTATAGGAGGTGAGTGGTCTGCTTAGAGTCTAGATAAAGAGAAATTAGATAGTGTGGATTTGCCAATATTTACCCAAACCAAAGAAGAAAGACAGTATTTAGCAGATGTGAGTACTTTCCTGCTAGGAGGGAATATTTTATGTAACATAAGGGCATTAAGTTTCTTGGTTTGGATTCTGGGCTCAGTTGAGCAAACTTTTAATTACTCATTGGGCTTCCCTAAGTTTTTACAAGTAATCCCTTTCATATTAGACACAAGTATTGTAGTCACTGTAAAACTATAGCCCCCATTAGAAATTTTAAAAGGGCACTTTAGTTTATATATCAGGCTTTCAGGAGTTAGATTTGTGTGACTCAGGCCCAAGAGCCTGAAATCAATGACTGCTGTGATATGATGAGTTTCTTGACACGCAAAGCTGAGGAGCAGTGTCTACCTAGGTCCCATCTCCCCAAGGCCAGTGGAGTAGCCGGCCAATCTCTCTTGGATAGATGAGGGTCCTCTTTTTATCTGTGGTAAGCATAAACAAAGCATGAGGGAGAGCTTACTGCAGAGCAGTTCCTATGAAAAATCCCTGTGTGATCTGATGGTGTGACCAGCTAAAGAAAGAAGGCTGATGAAAGCTCAGCTTCCACAATTATCAGAGGGACGAGATAATGGAAAATCATCAGCCCACTAGATTCTTTGTTAGTACATTTGGAAAATCTTTCACCTTTATAATTCAAGAGGAATCTGACCACAGATCCTTGCAAATTCCCAGAATTTCTGATACCGTGATAGAGTATCATTTACACTATAAAACACATGCATAATAAAAGTCAAATTGAGATTTGGATGTTGGAGCATCAGCTAAGTACCCTCACTAGCCAAATGGTTTAAATGACTTAACTGTCACACCAACCTGGTGGCATCAGTTCAGATTTCTTTTTTGCCATAACCCAATGACATTTGTACAGGTGTAGGCCTTTAGAGTCATTGTGACTAGTTAAAACTGCAAATGTTGTCTTGGTGATTATGAAAAGTCAGCTGTACTGAGGCCAGGTCTAGGCACCTTACTTAAAGAGGATTGTTCACTAACTTGAGAGTATGGGAAGGTTAACATCTGTGTCCACCCCTGCATTTATCCCTTTATTCACTTCTTCATTTATTTAACTTACATTTATTGAATGCTCCTATTTGCCAATAGCTATAGTATGTTTTGTTGTTATCCGCTACAAGAAACAGCTGAGGGAACTTCAGCTGTACTACCAAAAGGGAAGATTTAAAGGGGACATGACAGCTGTTTTCAAGCATGTGATGAGGGAGGAGGCTTATCTGTGTTTTTCCAGAGGACACCAGTAGGGAAAGTGAGTAGATGATAAAGAGTGTCAGACCTGGGCATAAATTACAGAAGAATCTTTTGACTTTGGAATGAGCTGCCCAACAATGGAATGCACTGCCTTGCAAAACAGTGATCTTCCAACCAGTCAGGGGAACTGCCAAAGCACAGATAAGGAAGATGGGGCCCAGAAAGATTAAATGACCTAGACAAGAGTGCATAGCCAGTTAGTGTAGGGGTCCTGGCTTGGTACCCAGAATTCTAGTCAGCCTAGGCCAGTCAACCCTTGGCCTGCAGAGATTTAACTTTGTTCTTTCAACCTCAAAGCTTCATGGTGTGTTGTAATTTATAATTTTGATGAAACACATGCTCCAAGGCTAACGTGTGGGAGTGAGTCCCTGAGCTCTCAAGCAAATACCCACATCTCAAACAGTCTTTGAAGTTCTATGCTTGTGGAGAACACAGGAATTCTGGTGATGTGTTACAACTTCTTTTTCATTATGAAAGGTATTAGTTAATGCGCAAATGAGCAAAAAAGTCATGAGCAAACAAATAAAGATAACCAAGAAAGTGAAGTTTCCTGTCAAAATATGAAGTTTCAGATAAATTCGAGTGGCCTGTGAAATTGGGTGGTGACGTGAATCAGCGATGAGAAATTGTTTCACGGAGTGTTCCATGGTTTCAGCAACCTGCCCCAAAGGTGTTTGGGGAAATATTCAAGAAGAACAGGAGTATTCTGTACTCATTCCACTATATTTGACAATCTCCCTTGATCTTTTGCTCTAAATCATCTGAGCAACACTGATTATGAGGAAGGAGAGAGGATCCCTAATTCATCTTCCCATTCAGGTAAGAGGTGTGGGGAAGGAATTGTACATCGTCTCTGGTATGGCTTCCCTGCAGGTCCATGCAGGCCATGGGGGGAACTGGATCCATGCGACTTAGACGTTCCAGCTTGATGTGATACCAAATAAAGTCCCACAGTACGTCTACGAAGTCCAAGGTGTCTCTGCCTTTCTCTTCAAGGAATAGCCGTATTCATTCCTGGTCCTGAGGGCATGCTCTGGTCCTGAGGGCATTGTTTCAGAGGCAATCACTCTCGCTTTTCCCCAGGATACCAAAGGCAGTTTAGGCTTAAATATTGAAGACAGAGCAGGACTTTCAGGGAATGCCCCAGCTCCCCTAGTTTTCCTAACATAGAATTCTCAAAGTGCGATCTCTTGACCAGCAGCATTTGCATCACTTGTTAGCACTTGCTAGAACTACAACTGGAACTCCTTAGAAATGCAGATTTCTCCCTGCTCCCTCCCCCTCCAGAAGTATTGAATGGTAAACTCTGGGGGTCGGAGGGGTCTAAGCAATTAGTGTTTTAACGAGCCCTGCCTGCGATACTGATATGTGCCGGAGGCCGAAGACCCATAGAAGACATTCAGGAGTGGGAAGAATGGCTTGGGTTTAATGGTTGGTTTGATGTCCAGCTTTGACTGCCCAGCCTCCTACTCCCCCAGAGAGGAGAGACCTTATGGAAGCCAGCACTGGTCCACACCATCTCTCTCTGCATCCAGAATCTACAGGGTTTGCTGGGATTTCCCGGAAGACAGAGCAGTAAGTAGAAAATGCTGTTAGATGCTTTCTGTTTGGCTTCTTGAGGCCTTGCCAAGGTTTAAGTGGCAACCAGATTTTTCATAAACGAAAAATGGAGATGTCAGCACACCCATGATATGCCATGAACAGGGATTCTGCTTGCAGAAATCGTCCCAAGACCCCCAAAGCAGCAGCTTTTTGCATATTTCTACCTGCAAGGCTGTCAACACAGCAGTTTTGCCAGCTCCAGTTTTACGTGAGAAAGCCGAAGCCCAACCATTTATAGGATTCATCTTTTATGACTAGAACTTTACCAAATTAAATGTTTAATAACTAAAGTAACAAATTATCCGCTTGCATATGTGTGTGGTGTTCACCCAGTAAATATTTCAATCTCGGGTATTTCCCTCCGTTTAGTCACTCGGTTCTTGTTTTTCTTCTTTATGGCAGGCTTGTTTATGTGACAGCTGTTTTACATTGATATAAACATGCACCCCACTCCAACTGAATCAATGTCAGCAGAACAGCAGGAAGCCTGTTTCTTCCTCTTACATCCTATCCCTGCTGTAAATATGTGTGCCCGCTAATGACAAGTAACATTTGCAAGAGTCCACACCTGGAAGCTAAGAGGTTGTCCACCTTCCAGGAAGAGTCCAGGGATGAAGGGGTCTGAATTAAAAACCCCAGTGGACCTGCCATGACAGGGCTTGATCCCACCCACTCCTTGTTTATATTCGTAGTGTATTTATGGGGTTAATAAAGAGGGTAAATAAACAGACTGCTGAGAGGCAGAGGAAAGAGTGGGAGAAAAGAAAGATCTGAATTTGTATCAGCAGCCCCGGGTAGCAACACCTCTTAATTGAGCGGGTTGTCTGGGGAGACATCACAACACTTCTGGATCTTATCTGTTTAAAACACATAATATCTGTCAGCTCTGAAGTCTCAGATTTCCAGGTGGTGCTCTGGTTAGCAGATGGTTAACTGCTTAATGAAGTCTGTTCCTCTTTTCATTCATGACAGCTGATTTTAGCCCTTAACCCTGAGATCTCTGCTCTCTTTCTTATGGTCTGAAGGAAGGAAGGAGAGAAAAAGGGGGGAAAATTTAGATATTTTGTTCAGAAATTCTAATCATGGGGTCCTGAAGACATGTTCTCATTGGAAAATTAACTTTAAAAATGTGAGATGTGGTTCCCTCTGGCTGGCAAGAGGGAGGCTCCCCTATCACCCCCTTTTCTCCTGGCTGAGGGTGCTGGGGGCCAAGTGAGGAACTGGCCCTGGTTCCACTGCTTCATTAAAGCCTGTATAAAGTAATTCTGGGTTTATGGATGGAAGTGGGCCTCTTCCTATAAACCTCTTTCTAGTAGTTAAAGGAAGGGCAATCTTTCGTGAATAGACCAACCTGGGTTGGCCTTTACCTGGCTGGCAGAATTCATTCTGATAGCGTGCGTGCTTTTATACAAAACCTCTGTGTGCTAAATAAAGGTCGAGGGAACAGTAGGCAGCCTGTTTCATCCCATTATGTCCTTGCCTCATCACAAGCCAGTTTAGCCTCCAAACCTTCCTGACAATACAAGGCTTTGCAGGCGGCTCTGTGTCCCGTTGTTCTATTTACACTCATTGTTCTGAACAGCGTTCGGGATCCTGGTGGAAGCCGGTGTGGGTGAGGCTGTAGCTCAGTTGTGGGGCAGGGACTGACTCAAGTTCTTGGAGGGTCTTGTGCCTCCACAGGCATCCCTGACATGGAAAATGCCCCCTCCCCAAATGAAAATCTGGGAGTGGGGAGGTAGGCAGGGAGTTGGCTGGAGGAAAGACCCAACACAGTATATGGATTATAAGATAGAACATTCCTAAAAGAATGGGGGCCCCAGAGCAAATCAATGTGTTACCCTCCAAATATGTTACCACGTACAGTCACATTAGAATGAATTAGAAGAGCCACCCTGAAGGCAATGTGTATTGAGCACTTGCTGTGTAGTGGGCATTGTTCATAATATATGGTGTGAATTTTCTCTCCTAGACCTACATACAATGGATTCTCTCATTTAATCCTCATAATAACCTCTGATGCAGACAGCCTTATTGTCTCTAATTTCACAGATGAGTGAAGGCAGGTTAAGGAACGTGCCTGGGGTCACACGGATGGTTTAAGTGGAGAATCAGGGATGCTAATTCAGATGCTATAAATCCAGCCTTTGCACTTAACCACCGTAAGGAGTCTCAAATGCTAATGAACATATGAATCACCTAGAGATCTCGTGAAGAGCAGAAACTGATCCCATTGGTCTGACGTGGGGCCTGGGAGTCTGTATTTCTGACAGGCTCCCAGGAGCTACTGCCGCTGGTGGGCTGTTCCGAGCTTGTGGCTGCCCCCAGGGAGGAGGCAAAGGATTTGCCCTAGAGCCTAGGGCTTGGTCTCGCATCTCCAAGAAGCATGCTTCATATGGCGCCATCTGCCCCGGCTGCCATCCTCTCCCTGTTAACCCAGGAAGAAGACAGGGGTAGGGATTTCTGGAATTTCCACTGTGATGCTCGTTCCTAGGCTGCAGAGAAGGCCTTTGAATCCCCACCCTCGCACCTGCCTCCTTCCTGTTCTCAGGGCCCCCAGGGGCAGGGTGTGCAGCAGCAACAACCTGGGAGCCGTGCTGTTCAGAGCTGTGGCTTCACATCCTTCACCCCTACTCTTGGCTCTGTTCTTATATTCTGAACCCTGTCTTATTGCCACAAGAAGACCTTTTCGTACATCTCTCATTTGTACCAGTGGAATGGAAAACAGCCCTGGCCTGGAAGGCAGGAACATGAGTTCCATCCACAACTTACATCTTGTTGTGCTCAGTGACCAGAAGCTAGAAACTTACCCTTTCTAAGCCTTCCTTTTCTCTATCTCTAAATGGAGCTAATAAAACTAATCCTCAATCTGCAGTTTAGGAATACTCCAAAGATTAAGAAACTCGCATTTATAAAACAATTTGAGCTCCCGTGGAACTAAGTTTTCATTATGGAAATGTATAAATAATAATATAATTATGGCCAAAGTCTGTAAACACCTTCAATGACATTCAGCCACTCACGAGGCTTAATGACCAGCTCTCCTCTTTGGTTTTAAAAACCTGTCTTCATGACAGCACTTCCCTGAGGTCCTCAAAGGAAATGGCCTGCTTGAAATTCACATTCAATTTCACCATCAGTTAAACCCCACTTAAGTGCCAAGACACTGCATTTCCACAGCCCCGACCCAGGCTGGAGCGGCATGTGGCTGGATTTCTGTGTGGAAACAGTAAAAAATGAGACAACTCTGCCAGACACACTCAATACAGACATGCAGATGGGCTGCAATGCAACCCAAACTGTTTCTTTGTTTCCTTGAGAACAACCAGTCCGTTGGTGAGTTCCAGGCAGGTTCATATTCCCATCGCCAGTTTGTGGGGCTGGATTAGTTGGAACAGTAAGAATTCTCTCGGCAGGTGTCCAGAGCCTGGGATGGACGGCAGGCTCTGAGAACACGTCTGACAGGTGCTTTCCATCCCTTATCCAAAGTGCCACTTTTCACTTCCTCTGCAATATGCAGGGAAATTGTTGTTGTCTTAGGGCAAGATTGCTTTATTCAGAAAGGGAGAAGTTCACCTGGTGTGTTATCTGCCAAGGAATCAAGCAATCACATCGTTGAGATGATGATTTATCTTGTACCTGGGATGTTTTAACAATCATTCGATCACTTTATTACAAGGTTATGTTTTTGCTTCCCCCGTCTCTTGGCAAGCAGCATGGAGTTCTCCTGCCTTTGCCCATTTGATTTTCATTTGTTCTCCTGCTGCACGCATTACGAAGCTAGGGGTTTGCATTGCTGGTGACAAGGCTGAGGACTCAAATTATTTCTAAGCAGCTGGGGCAGGGCTGCACGAATCCAAGTGCACTCAGAGACTCAGAGGGTTTGTTTTTATTTATTTCCTGCCAAACAGATTATCTTTCATTTTCATGTAAAGAGGTGAAAAGGAGGATGGAGCCCACAGTTCTCCAAATGCCCCTCAATCTAATTCATCACCCCTTACACGGACCCTCTCCTGAGGCTGGTCGCTCTGGTCCTCTTCTCTCATTGGTAGTTTGAATTATGCCCCCTCCTCTAGGTCTCCTCTTCTTCCCCTTCTCCCCACTTTCCTCTTCTCTTGTTCTTCCAAGTCCTTACTCTGTCTCTGGGACAGCTTCCCGTTTGCCTTGCCACCTTACCTAAAACTCTGGTTTCCAAATAGTTTTCCTCCGGTAAATCTCACCAAGTAAACCTAATTCATTCTGTAATCCTAGCATGACTGCCTCAATTTCCCTCTCCCCTTTAGTTTCCCATTAGGTCTTTAAATGTCGGAATTGACTGTTACCTTTCTTGGTAGGTTTGAATCCATCATAGTGTCAGAAGTATGAAAATCTGCCTACAGATGCTGTGGGAACAAAACGTGACCCCTCACATGGTGCCCAAGTATCTGTCCTCAGGCTGTGTTCTGGTTCTGCCTAGTTGACCAGGGCTGTCTTCTACACTGTTAACCTCCTTGTTCTCTCCAGGGAGTGAGATAATTAAGGTTCTGGGGGGAACTGGCTTATCCCAAAGTTCAGGATAGCCCAGTTTTTTTTTGTTTTTTGTTTTTAGTGGAACAATAAGGAGTGCCTTTTATTTAGATTAGTTGTCTCCATTTATTTAATTTAAAAAAAAATTTTTATTGAAATATAGTTGATTTACAATGTTGTGTTAGTTTCAGGTGTACAGCAAAGTGATTCAGTTATATATATAGGTATATAAAAATATATATATTCTTTTCTTACATTCTCTTCCCTTAGAGGTTATTGTAAGATATTGAATATAGTTCCCTGTGCTTTATAGTAGGTCCTTGTTTGTTATCTATTTTATATGCAGTGGTATATGTATGTTAATCCCAAACTCCTAATTTATCCCTCCCCCATTTTCCCCTTTGGTAACCATATGTTTTCTATGTCTGTGGGCCTATTTCTGTTTTGTAAATAAGTTCATTTGTATCTTTTTGTTTTTAGATTCCACATATCAGTGACATGATACAATATTTATCTGGCTTACTTCACTCAGTATGATAATCTCTAGGTCCATTCATGTTGCAGCAGATGAAGGATAGCCCAATCTTCATGGCAGGCCGGAATCGGACTCTCTTGTTGAAGTCTTCTCAAGCTGCTGGCTGCCACATGGGAGTATGGGTTTCACTGCCAGACGGCTCTACTTCTCAATAGCTGTTTGACCTTGAGTTTTATATCCCCATCTGAGAAACAGGAGTGATGATATGTATCACATGGGATGATTATGAGGCTAAAACCAAAAAACTTAAGTGAAATATTTAGTATGGAGGCTGGCATACATTATGAAAATGATAATTAATTCCTTTAGTCATCAAATACCTACAAAGCATGGAAAGGAATTCCATTTATGCTGTAAAACTACCTTTGTTCATCCTCTCCCCCGCACAGTTCTTCATCACTTTATACTGAACTATTTCGATTTTATACAACTTAACCCCTAGAAGAAAATATCTTTTTCCTCAACAGAATTTTTTTCTGCCAGTGAATAACCATAATAGTCATCATTATTATGATATGAACCAAAACTCCCTCATGGATTTTGCGGAGGGCTTCGTCTATGTGGTTTTAGAATGCTCTGTTTTTACACTTAGAACCACGAAGAGTTGACATCAAGCAAACAAAATGGTTCACATTTTCTTCATATTAAGAGACCTTTTCTCACTTACCTAATTCAGTGCATTTGGTAAAATATATTTTCTAGAGAACTTTTCCAACAGTGGAGACAGCTGCTAGATAGTTTATATTTTTTCCTCATAAAAACATCCAGGATACTATACTGGTCCCTCATTTGTATGTTGCTTCTGGTAATATGCTTTAGAGACACTGTTTCATTTCATTTTAAGTGCTTCAGATTTTAGGGAATTGAGTTTTGTTTGAATTTGTTTTAGAGGTGTGAGTGTGTGTGTGTGTGTTTTACTACCTGCCAGTCTCCCTCCCTTCTTTCTTCCTTTTTATCTATCTTTTTCTAAGACTTTCTTCCCAAACTAATGAATGATACATATATGCTTTTCAAATAGTAAGACTCAGCACCTATTAAACTCTAGAAAGTTCTTAGTTATTTAAAATAAGGATGCAGAGAGTGTGGTCTAGTGTTATGAGTTCTGTCCAAGCTCTAAATCAGGTGATTCAGTGTTCCGTATACTGGCCACTTGCAGGTCAATTGTCCCATAATCACTAAACCCCTGATTTGATTTGACTTACCTAGATTGACCATTTTGCCTCAACAACCTAATTTTTCTGCAATATAATATATTATTTGTTTTCTATTATTATTTATTATTATCAGTTATTCTATTATTAGTTACTATTATGACTGTGAAATCAACCAAGTAGAAAAGAAAATTATGAAAGAGGTGTACCAGGAAGACAATTTTCAACTTCTCTGTCTAAATTAAAGTTACAGTTAGAACAGGTCTAAACTATGGCTCCGAATGAAATTCCTGGGTTGATCATTTTTTGATTGTACTGTTTAATTTGGTGAAAATCCCTATCAAATTGATCAGATGCCAATTAGACCGATATATACACATGGCACAGAATTTACACAACAGCTTATTCAAAATAGTCACTACAGCAACTGCAGTCACTCATTCATTTACTCATTCATTCGACAAAAATGCCTGAGCATCCTTCTGTATTCTCAGTGTTCTGGGAACTGGAGATACAATGAGGAACGGAATAGTCCCTGCCCTCAGGGAGTTATAGTCTAGAGGAGAAATAGACATAAGCAAGAAAGCAAGCAATCTACTTAACAGAAGTGCTGTAAAGAAAATGAAAGCAAGAGATTGAAGAACAACAAAGGGGATCATTTAATATTGAGTGTTAAGTGTGAGCCAGGATGCACAGGTGACATTTGAGCCACCACCTTTAACGATGATGAACCCACTATGCTCTTCTCCTTCTCTTGGTCTATCCCCACTCTTCTGGGAGGAAGCCTGGAAATTTTCATTTTTAATCAATTACCCTACAATCCCCAGGAAACTACTCCTAAGCTGGCCCATCACTGTGGTTTCTCAGAGCTTTCACTTCTGTAGGATTTTACAAATTGTAGAAGATAGTACAGACAAGCAGATTTTTCCGCAAGCCACAGAGAACATTTTATGATCTCTTCCTTGTTCATTCAAGCATATCTTCTCTGATTTTTTCTTTGATTTGTGATTTAAGAGCTCTTCTTATTTTCCCACAAATTAATGGCCACTGTAAACAGAACTTAAGCAAGTACTCCGGCAAAAGTCCATCTCAGGATACAGAGATGAAACACTTGTACCACAAAGTGTCTCTTCCCTTCTGAATTCCACTTCTCAAATAGCATTTTAGTCAAAACCCCCAAACCTTGCTCCAAAAAAGCAAATGCCTTTGAAGTTCTCATAGTTCCAACCATGAAATGTGTCTAATGTGAGTTTTTGGTTTCATTTCAAAGATTTTTTTCTCCCTTACTGATTTCATCTAACTAAAGTATCTGAAGCAGTTGGGATTCTTTCCCACATTTTGTTTAGCTGAACTAAAGATGCTAATTGAATTTAGGAGTTCGTCCAAGAGGAGATCATGGTTGTATGAATGCATCATTGCCTGTACATATGGATTCAACACATCTGAAAGAGCAAGACTCAACTCTGTGGGTTTAGGGAGGCTGATTTCCCCCAAGGCCTAGGTCATTTTCCAGAAAAAATATTAACAACTAACACTTTTTAGTGCTCTCCACATGGCAGGCATTGTTCTAAAAACTTTTTAAAACTCATTTTTCACAGCTCTGTGATTATCCTCATTCCATAGATAAGGAAATAGAGACAGAGAAGTTTGTGTCTAGCTGACTATTCTAAGATCACTCAGCTAGAATATGGCTGAACCAGAAATAAACCTCAGACAGACTGGATCTGCTGCTCACTCTCTTAACCTCTACCGTATACTGCACCTCAGTAGCAATCAGTGAGGGTCTTGGGAGGTGCACGCTCAGCCACATGCGCCAGTGTGACCTCACAGGTGGTTTATGTGCCAGCATGCATCCTGATTGGTTGAAGGTCCATTCTGATTGGTGGGTACCCATGCTATATTGATGGTTAAAAATTTTGATTCTACGATGCCTTTAATCCATTTCCTTCATTCTCCATATAAGAAGGAGAGAAAATTTTTACCACATGGTATCCAATCAAAGCATCTTGAGATATTGCCAAAATGGTTGATTTCCATGAAATTGTTCTATCTGGTCCTACTGATCAGCCCTCTCTAGTCTTCTGTGTGGCTTCATTTCCTCTCTCTTTCTCTGTCTAGACATACATACATATTATATATATATATATATATATATATATATATATATATATATATATATATACACATCTGTATCTCTACCTACCTATCAATCTACTGAGAGAGAGAATGTGTAATATATTGATGCTCCCCGGGGGTCCAAGCTCAATCTACTTTTCTTCTCAAAGAATACATTCAAATACATTCTCCTGGCTAACTTTCAACTGACAATCGCTTCATTTACCACTGACACATCAATGATCTACATCTATTTCTGGGCTCCTCTTCTCTCCCAAGATACTGAACTTTATTTCAAAGCTGTCTATTACCTCAGTGGCTCAAGCTCAACATATCCAAAAGTAAAACCTGTTATCTTCCCCTAAAACCTATTCTTCTCCTATATTCTTCTTCCATAAACCCCATCTTGGTTAATGCTAATGTTATCAACCTGGCATCCCAAACACTATGACTCCTGGCTCTCTTGCTGACATTCAATTGTCAAGCCCTATTGATTTGATTGCTGAAATCTCTGAAATGAGACTACTTCTCTCCACTCTGACTTTAATGCAGACTTCCTTATCTCTCTCCTGGATATTTTTCTTTAATGCTGAATTGAAGTATAAGATGCACACAGAAAAGTACATCCTTAGTGTACAGCTGACTACATCCACATGGCCCATGCTCAGGTCAAGAAGCTCAGTATCCCTTGGAGTCTTGTTTCCTCCATGACGGGGTCTGCAATTCCACTGCTGATATGTAATGACTTTAAGGCTCGGATACGTATCAAAACTCAAATATCCACAGTGGTGCAGCATTTTAAGTCATTGTCACGTATCGCTAAATGTGTGTGAACTATTGAAGAACACAGTTTGGTAAATGGGGGGAGGGAGGGCATGGGCCACTGGGCAGTTGAGGGATAAAAATTGTCTCCACCAAGGGGTGGAGAGTTCTGAGAGACATGGCTGAGGAAGCCGACCTTGACTGCCAAAGACAAACTGCCTGTTTGATAGTTAATCAAAGGACAGGCTGCTGTGGTAACTAAAATGTGACCCTCTTGCCTCCCCCCACCCCCACCGTGTCCCATTCCCTATATTCAGTTACTTGTTGCAAATAATAATGAGAATAAAAGTCAGGATGAAACTCATGAAACCTTCAAAGTCAGAGTAGGTGAGCCCAAAGTATTGAAAATTCACTTACGTGAATTTACCTAATTTGTTATATCACATTCACTCTCAGCCTCGTAATAAATCAAAGTAGAATTCTCTGAACTGAGGTCTTGAACAGCACATTCCTTACCCCTAATTAGGTCCACAGGAAAAAAACCTCTTGGAGCAAGACTTCTGTAATGTCCTCTTTTCTCTTCTAGAAGGCCTCTTTCTCTAACTTTAGGATTGCAATCTGCACCTTCTGCTAGATTTATGCTTTTGGCCACTACTGCCACAGTTCCACCTATTTAAATAGCTGTTTGTTTAGAAAAACGCTCTAGCTTTCTTTATAGCCATTAGAGGAACATTCAGATTTATTTTTGATGACTAAAAAATAGATTAATATTATGGGTCAAAAATTGTTTAAAAAGTCTTCCCCTAGGCTGGCTTTCATGCAGAGAACAATTATTACATGTCATGGAGGTAGAGTTATGTATGGGCATAATAATTTTTAAGCTCAGTTGAACAGTGAGAAGTTTTCTGATGCAACTGAATTGCTCCCAACTCTATCAGACACTATTCAGTTGCCCCTGAAGATATCAACAAGCAACTCAATTGCACTCGATTTCTTCAGAAACAACTGGGTTGCTCCAGAGTAACTCAAATGACTCTCACCTTCTAGGGCAGAGCTCAGCTGTATAAAAAAAGGAAAGACATGTGGTTAAAGGAGTACTCAGTGGATGTCAGCTAAGAATTCACCAGATGCCTTACTGCGCTGGAAAAGTTGTTGGGCTGGAACAAGGGAAGGAAACACGGAGGGTACAGTAACGCATATGTACCACACATTTATTCTTTCAGTGAAGAGTCTACACTGTGCCAGGCACTGTGCTAGGTGCTCAGGCTATAGAGACTGGGTAGAAAGATCATTCTCAACCATATTAGTCATTTACCTCCCCAACTCAATTCTTTTTCTGGTTATGGTCTCTGACTTTGGGGGTGAGGAATCCACCCTCTATGCTGGATCTATGTAGTCTTGGGGGATTTCCCCCCAAGGTTCAGGGTCAACATATGATCATGGTTTAAGCCAATTACTATATCATATTCCCATGACTACAGTGATTTATTCAAGAGATGCATATGACTTAACCTGGTCCAGTCAGAGTGAACCTCAGACTTGTAAGAAAATTTTCTGAAAACTCTTGCTCTTTTGCCCACCTGAGATGTTTTAGCCACTGTATGAACTTAATTGCAACAAAGAGAGAGCTCATGCTGTCAGGGATTCATCATGGAGTCTAAGCATTAAGCCAGTGTAGCAGGAGGCTCAGCCACGGGATGGCGAAAAATAATTATCCAATACAATGAATTATTTTATCCCTGAAGCTAATTGTGCCTGAATCCAGCCCTATACCCCCATACCTTGTAGCCCCATATCCAATTTTTCAGTAACAGATGAGGATGAAATGCTCAGTGGGTCTACAAGGAAAAAAGCCTGAGATGAGTGTGTCTTCTATCGGAATCAGCTCAAGATCAAGAAAATTGATATAGGTTTTCATTAGGAAGTAGTGAAAGAGGCAGATGTTGGGGTAGCGCACGGAGAAAGGAAGAACTAAGAGACAGAAAACAACATAATGGGAGGGATGTTCTTGGGGAGCTTGGGGAATGGGTTTTATTATCTGAGAGTCACCTTATTTGAAAGTCAACTTTCTCTAAACTTTCAAGAGAGCAATATATGTATATACTTCAGTTAATATTTTTAAAAAATCAAGTAGTAATACATTTACACAATGTTGACGATGTATGTTACACTCAAGGCAGAATTTCATGGATCCCATATGTCCATGTTTAAATTTCAGGCTTAATTCCACAGCAGGACATTTAAAAATCCATTTTACAAGGTAGAGTAGTAATATCATTTGAAAACTGCCATAGAATAATTGGGTTAAACTGTAATGGTTCACCATGTATTTTTATGGCTCTAATTTTTCTCTGTGACATCATGGTGAAAATTTGATTCAATTATGGTGGATAATCTGTTGGGAAGAAGTGCCAATGATGTTTTTAAAAGGAGCTGTGGATACTTTGATTTCAAAGTAGTTAATTCCAAGGGGAACCTTTCTGAGATGAAATAGTGAGGTTATTTGGTCATGAGAGCTTTCATAGTCATGAAGAAAAAAGTAAGCACCATTCTTTTATTAAATTGACATTGCATCAGGAAAAAGAGCTAAAAATGATTGATTGCAAATATAATGTAGGGGATAGAAGCATCTGGTTCAGGCATAAGTGACAAAGGCTTTTCAACATATGGCACTAATTTGCGTTTATGCCTATGTAATCTCACCTTTCAAACGGCTATGCCTTTCTCAAGATGGGCTGTTCTGTGTATCAGTGTGGAGCAGGATATCACAGGAGAGAATGAGTATCCTCCTGGCCTGTTTCTGTTAGAAAAGGTGTTCAGTATTAATACAGGGACTTGAGGCAGGTGTATGTTTCTGGCTCCAGTTCATCCGTAATCACAACTGCAAACCCAAGAATGGGGTGGCATTAGTCTAGGGGCCTTGATTAGAAATTGGACACAAAGTGTTGAACACAGAGCACTTCAGAGGTTTAACTGAGGCTTATTGTCCTCATTTCTAAGGCAAAATCAAATCTAGTTTTGACAAATTAGAGGAAGATGGGATTAAAAAAATTTTTTTTATTGAAGTATAGTTGATTTACAATGTTGTGTTAATTTCAGTTGTACAGCAAAGTGATTTGGTTATACATATATGTGTATATGTCTGTATTCTCTTAGAAATCCTTTTTCATTATAGTTCATTACAATATACTGAATATAGTTCCCTGTGCTGTACAGTAAATCCTTGTTTATCTATTTTATATATAGTGGTGTGCATCTGTTAACCCCATATTCCCAATTTATCCCTTATACCCTCCCCTTTGGTAAATATGTTTGTTTTTAGGTCTGTGAGTCTGTTTCTGTTTTGTAAATAGGTTCATTTGAACTATTTTTTAGATTCCACATATAAGTGATATCATAATATTTGTCTTTATCTGACTTACTTCACTTAGTATGATAATCTCTAGGTACATCCATTTTGCTGCAAATGGCATAATTTCATTCTTTTTTATGGCCAAGTAGTATTCCATTGTGTGTATGTGTATGTGTGTGTGTGTGTATATATATATATACCACATCTTCTTTAGCCATTCATTTGTCGATGGACATTTGGGTTGCTTCCATGTTTGGCTATTGTAAATAGAGCTGCTGTGAACATTGGGGTGCATGTATTCTTTCGAATTAGTTTTCGTCTTTTCTGGATATATGCCCAGGAGTGGGATTGCAGGATCAAGGTAGCTCTACTTTTAGTCTTTTGAAGAACCTCCATACCATACCTCCAGCATTCTCCATAGTGGCTGCACCAATTTACATTCCCATCAACAGTGTAGGAGGATTTCCTTTTCTCCACACCCTCTCCAGCATTTATTATTTATAGACGTTTTGATGATGGCCATTCTGAACAGTGTGAAGTGATACCTCATTGTGGTTTTGATTTCATTTCTCTAATAATTAGCGATGTTGAGTACCTTTTGATGTGCCTGTTGGCCATCTGTATGTAAGAAGATGGGATATTTTTTTTACACCTGTGTCTCCATACCAAAGGGAGTTTGACTCTGTTTTGCTTTAAGGAAACCACAGTAGACTGAACAGCTCCTTCAAAGTTGGTGGCATCAAATGAACCTTCCTTTCACTGGTGACTCATAAAGAAGAGGGCAGCAACATCTCTTCTCCCTTACACTTTGGTGGTACACTGATCACTAGGCATTCTTAACCCAAGGCAGCCCTGCAAGCACCAGGCCTTGGGCTTCTGCACTCTGCTCTTAAGAGCTCACAGAATAAGAAACCAGGAGGAGAACATGTGCAGAAAATATCGATATCCAGCATACCTGAGATAATAAACGATAACATTTCCTTTGGATTTAACCCTTAAGAAAAACATCTCCTCTCTCTTCCAGGAATTGCCACATTTCAATCTGCCTTCTCTTGGTTTTCTGAGGAAAGGGCTCTAACCCCTGGCACCGTCCCAAGTGCTTCCCACTCAGCTTGACCCTGACTCAAGGCAGCTCAGTTACTCAGCCCACGGCCAGCTTTGGCCATGACCTTGCGCTTCATTTCAGGTTACCATCCTTGAGAATAAAAAGTCCTGCTCTTGTGACAGCCATTCTGTCTCCTCCTGGGAGAAACTGTTCAACTTTTCATGACCCTTTCTCACAAATCTAATTTTTGAATTGAATTTTTCTTAAAACAATAAAAAAGTAGTTGCTCTCTGACCTGACTGGCTTCCTGCCACTCTCTAGCCAGCCGCCTGCCTCTCCATGGAGCAGAAGTCTGACACCATGTCACAAGTGTCTCGGGCTAAACATGAAGTTTTACTAAGTCTAAACTATTTTATATAGGTCACTTCTAACTTTTAAAATGAATATTTGTTTTTTCATTTTTGGTTTCATCGCTGACACATCTGAATTTTTCTGACAATAAAACTACAAGTCATCACTCTGTTAAGACAAGAACCTCTACTTCGTGTCCTGATCTAAGGCAGCTCAGCAGTTGAGTTAATAGACTTTTTCTCCCTCAGAAATGGCTTAAGTAAGTTGGTGTTTCAAGATTATGTAGATAAAGCATATAGTTCCTCCACTTTTATCATACTTGAAAAACCTCATTTTGATGCCTCATAAATTTTAAAAGACAGATTTCAGCTCAGACTTTCTAATTATGATGCTCATCCCATATTCTAAATTTATTGTCCAAAGATTTATAATCTCCATGAAAATCCAACTGAATAGTAGATGAAAATACGTTTTGGATCCATAAGAGTTCCCTGCTTCAGGGAATACAAACAACAATTTGAAATACAAACAAACAACACCTTTGTACCCAATTAACTTTTTCCTGTAAGTGTGATGGTCACTGAAACACTTTGATTCCTACAGGAAAGTGCCATTTTCAGAAAGCTATACCTAATAGGGTGAGAAGGATGGGAGATAATTTAGAGGACAGAAGATCAATTAAGGAGTATCTGTTGGAAACTCTTCTTTTTTGTTTTTCCATCTTTATTGGAGTATAACGGCTTTACAATGTTGGGTTAGTTTCTGCTGTACAGCAAAGTGTATCAGCTATATGTATACATATATCTCCATATCCACTCCCTCTTGAGCCTCCCTCCCACCTTCCCTATCCCACCCCTCTAGGTCGTCACAAAGCATTGAGCTGATCTCCCTGTGCTATGCAGCAGCTTCCTTGGAAACTCTTGTGTGACTAGTTTTACTCTGGAAATTGAATTATATCTACCTAAATTACAAAAGTAGTTATTTGCACACATTTCTGGCAAAACTTTGGAAATACCAAATTACATCAGTAAGAACTTTCAGACTGTAGGCTGAAAACAGGATCAAATGTCCTGGTAAACATCCAGCCACTTGTGGTCTCTGTGGCAGTAAAGGCTCTGGAGAAATCTGTGGGGAGGAAAGAGGTGAAAGGCTCTGGGCACTTAGTGCTTTCTGGGAAGGATATCATGGCTCTGCACAGGAGCTTAGAAAGCCAGAAGCAGTTGTCAACTTGGGCAGGGTGGAAAGTACATGACATACCCTCAGTTTGAGCCTCCTGCATTATTATGCTTCATCTTGGTGGGTACTAAGTCTTTAATAAACCTAATGGAAGGAAGTCTTTTAAAAATAAATCTCAATGTTTTAACAGGAATTTTAAGGGTTATCCATACCAATGATGGTTATTCATTCATGTGGTATTTTGAGGACTTTACATGTTTACTAGGAGATAGAGAAAATGCCCTTGCTTTTGCAAGCTGTTTAATACTTTTTCCTGTTCTTCTCCTTATTATTTTGAAAACGAGGCATCGAGCCAGAAGTTTGATAATGTGAATAGTACCTAGGCATAGTTTGTATACAGACAGCTGGAAAATATAGGTAATCAAATTAAAACATGACTTCTGTCAATACTCAATAACAGATGAACCCCATGGGAAAATTCTGTCTGTTCCTTTCTAAATGAACCTTTTGCTTTTCTGCCCCTTTTCCATTCTTCTCAGATTGTCCTTTCTCCCCTCTCTTTACCTGTTATTATTACATGATATTATTACAGCACAAAACACAAGTCTTTAAGGGACCAGATGTGATCTCCACCCCTCACCTCTGTAGACTTAATTTCTGTGCCAGGCATTTGACACTTATCCTTCAACGGCTTGCATTCAAGTTAGCACGACACAGGTCCTGATTTGACTGGGAAGTCCAGATTAACCTCTTTTCCTGGCATCCTTTCCTATTTAGCATTTGCCTCAGATTTTTGGATTTTGTTTTAAACAAAGCCTTATTATTAGTAATGACATTACAATAACCAGGATGGCTTCGGTGGGCCTCCACTATGCACTTCTGTCTTCCGCCAAGGTTGCATCTAGGAGTGTGTGAGGCACACGTACAGAGTTCTCACTTTAACATGTAGTTAAGTTAAAGATGACCAGCAGTAACTTCTTTTCCTAACCTTTTTAAGATACAGTGTCAGCTAACGTTTCCCTTTCAAGGACAGCAAGCAGGACGCTCGGTGATGAAAACAAGTGCTTGCAGACACGAGCAGTGAAGGCCAGCTTGCTCAGGGCAGCCTACAGTGGTGGGGGAAATGATTGACACCGTCGCTCCAGCTGGACACTGGTCATCCAGCCAGATATGCCAGGACCTCTAGGGGCAAGAAGCAAGGTCTCCAGGCCACTTGGCATGAGGGTCAGTGGGAAATTGGGGAAAGTATAGGTCGTACCATGGAATATGTCCAGAAAACAAAAGCTGAACAATCCTGCCATAGTGCATACAGAGAACATTGTTGGAATGCTTTTGTTGCAACAGTTCTCTCATTTATCATATGGTGCAAACCAACATTGATTTATTTTGTTCCTTAGCAGCACTTTTTATTTTACAAAAAGAAAGCCTGTCGTCAACATGAGCTTTATTATTATGAATGAGATTAAATCCACATAACATAAAATTCACCATTTCAACCAGTATGAAGTGTCCAATTCAGAGGTTTTAGGTATGTTCACAATGCTGTGCAACTATAATCACTATCTAATTCCAGAACTTTTCCATCATGTCTCCAAGAAACTCTGTACCTCTTAGCAGTCACTCCCAACTTCCCTCTCTTTCTACTCTCTGGCAACCATCAGTCTACTTTCCGTCTCCAGGGATTTGCTTATTATTGATATTTTAAATAAATGGAGTCACAGAATATGAAGGCCTTTGTGTCTGGCTTCTTTTACTTAGCACAACGTTCTCCAGGTTCATCCATGTTGTAGCATATATCAGTACTTCATTCCTTTTTATTTTTGAATTATATTCTATTGTGTAGATAAATATACCACTTTTTGTTTTCCATTCATTTAATGAACATTCGTAGTGTTTCCAGTTTGGGGCTACTATGAATAATGTAGCTGTGAACATCTGTGTACAGGTATTTATGTGGACATAAGTTTTCCATTTTCTTGGAATATATACCCGAGAGTGGAACTGTTGGATCATATGGTAAGTTTTTGAGAAACTGCCAAACTGTTTTCCAAAATAGCTGCACCATTGTACACTCCCATCCGGAAAGTATGAGAGTTCCAACTTCTCTACATCCTAACAAACGCTTGTTATTATCTGTTATTTGATTAGAGCCATCCTGGTAGGTGTGAGTTGGTATCTTATTTTGGCTTTGATTTGCGTTTACCTAATGACCGATGATGTTGAGCATCGTCTCTTATGCATATTGGCCATTGACAAATCTTCTTTGGAGAAATGTGTGTTCAAATCCCTTGCACATTTTTCAGTTGTGTGGTTTGTCTTTTCATTATTGAGTTGTGAGTGTTCATTATATGTCTGAATATTAGCCCAATACCAGATACATGTTTTACAAATATTTTCTCCCGTTGTGTGGAATGTCTTCGCACTCTCTTGGTAGTGTCCTTTGATGTACAAATGCTTTTAATTTTGATGAAGTCTAATGTTATCTATTTTTTCTTTTGTTGCTTGTGACTTTGGAGTCTTATTTAAGAAACCATTGCCTAACCTAAGGTTGTGAAGACTTAAACCTGTATTTCCTTCTAAGCATTTTTAGTTTTACATTTAGACCTCTTATCCATTTTGCCTTCGTTTTTATATATGGTGAGAGATAAGGATCCATCTTCATTCTTTTGCATGTGGATATCCAGTTGTCACAGCACCGTTTGTTGAAAAGACTATTCTTTCCCTAATGAATGGTCTTGGCATCGTTTTGAAAAGCAGTTGACCACAGCTATATGAGTTTATTGCTGGACTCTCAGTTCTATTCCATTGTTCTATATGTCTATTCTTATGCCAGTACCACACTATTTTGATTACTCTACCTTTGTAATAAGTTTTAAACTCAGGAAGTGTGTGTCTTCCAGCTTTGTTTTCCTTGTCATAGTTGTTTTGGCTGTTCAAGTTCCCTGAATATCCCTAGCTTAGTGATCAGCTAATGATTGGATAGGGATTTCCTTCAATGCCTAGAACCAAACAAACTCCCAGGCTTTGCAGAGGGGCTTGTGTGTGTGTTGACATGCCTTCAACACTCGGCCAGGGGGCTGACAACCCTGCATTAACCTTCACTTCCTGCTTCTTCAGAGCCTCTAAGTCAGCCAGAGGTGAGAGTGTAGGGCTTTTTCAGGTCTTTCCTGAGGATGAACACAGCTAAATATGACCTTGAACCTGGGCACATGTGTCTTTCTAAGTTTCCCACTCTGAGATTTTCCTCCCAAGCTTTTTGGTTCATCTGCTGTTTGCTCCAACTATTGTTCATTGCATTGGGTAGCAACACTACAACATTTGCCTATAAATATTTTCAACAAAAATTCTGTGTCCCATTATCAGGTATAGCACTCTTTAGATGAGAGTGCTAGTCAGGTGAGATAAAGACAAGCCTTTTTTTTTATATTTGGAAATTATTTTTTTAACATCTTTATTGGAGTATAATTGCTTTACAACAGTGTGTTGGTTTCTGCTTTATAACAAAGTGAATCAGCTATACATATACATATATCCCCATATCTCTTCCCTCTTGCATCTCCCTCCCACCCTCCCTATCCCACCCCTCCAGGTGGTCACAAAGCATCGAGCTGATCTCCCTGTGCTATATGGCTGCTTCCCACTAGCAATCTGTTTTACATTTGGTAGTATATATAAGTCCATGCCACTCTCTCACTTCATGCGAGCTTACCCTACCCCCTCCCTCTGTCCTCAAGTCCATTCTCTATGTCTGCATCTTTATTCCTGTCCTGCCCCTATGTTCTTCAGAACCTTTTTTTTTTAGATTCCATATGTATGTGTTAGCATACGGTATTTATTTTTCTCTTTCTGACTTACTTCACTCTGTATGACAGACTGTATGTCCATCTACCTCACTACAAATAACTCAATTTTGTTTCTTTTTACGGCTGAGTAATATTCCATTGCATATATATGCCACATCTTCTTTATCCATTCATTGGTCGATGGACACTTAGGTTGCTTCCATGTCCTGGCTATTGTAAATAGACCTGCAATGAACATTGTGGTACATGACTCTTTACGAATTATGGTTTTCTCAGGGTATATGCCCAGTAGTGGGATTGCTGGGTGATATGGTAGTTCTATTGTTAGTTTTTAAAGGAACCTCCATACTGTTCTCCAGAGTGGCTGTATCAATTTATATTCCCACCAACAGTGCCAGAGTGTTCCCTTTTCTCCACACCCTCTCCAGCATTTATTGTTTGTAGACTTTTTGTTGATGGCTATTCTGACTGGTGTGAGGTGATACCTCACTGTAGTTTTGATTTGCATTTCTCTAATGCTTACTGATGTTGAGCGTCCTTTCGTGTGTTTGTTGGCAATCTGTATATCTTCTTTGGAGAAACGTCTATTTAGGTCTTCTGCCCATTTTTGGATTGGGTTGTTTGTTTTTTTGATATTGAGCTGCATGAGCTGCTTGTAAATTTTGGAGATTAATCCTTCGTCAGTTGCTTCATTTGCAAATATTTTCTCCCATTCTGAGGGTTGTCGTTTCGTCTTGTTTATGGTTGCCTTTGCTGTGCAAAAGCTTTTAAGTTTCATTAGGTCCCATTTGTTTAATTATGTTTTTATTTCCATTTCTCTAGAGGTTGGGTCAAAAAAGATCTTGCTGTGATTTATGTCGTAGAGTGTTCAGCCTATGTTTTCCTCTAAGAGTTTGATAGTGGCTGGCCTTACATTTAGGTCTTTATCTGTTTTGAGTTTATTTTTGTGTATGGTGTTAGGGAGTATTCTAGGTTCTGCTTTATAACAAAATGAATCAGTTATACATATACATATGTTCCCATATCTCTTCCCTCTTGCGTCTCCCTCCCTCCCACCCTCCCTATCCCACCCCTCCAGGCGGTCACAAAGCACCGAGCTGATAACCCTGTGCTATGCGGCTGCTTCCCACTAGCTATCTACCGTACGTTTGGTAGTGTATATATGTCCATGCCTCTCTCTCGCTTTGTCACAGCTTACCCTTCCCCCTCCCCATATCCTCAAGTCCGTTCTCCAGTAGGTCTGTGTCTTTATTCCTGTCTTACCCCTAGGTTCTTCATGACATTTTTTTCCTTAAATTCCATATATATGTGTTAGCATATGGTATTTGTCTTTCTCTTTCTGACTTACTTCACTCTGTATGACAGACTCTAGGTCTATCTACCTCATTACAAATAGCTCAATTTCGTTTCTTTTTAAGGCTGAGTAATATTCCATCGTATATATGTGCCACAACTTCTTTATCCATTCATCCGATGATGGGCACTTAAGTTGTTTCCATCTCCGGGCTATTGTAAATAGAGCTGCAATGAACATTTTGGTACATGACTCTTTATGAATTATGGTTTTCTCAGGGTATATGCCCAGTAGTAGGATTGCTGGGTCATATGGTAGTTCTATTTTTAGTTTTTTAAGGAACGTCCATACTGTTCTCCATAGTGGCTGTACCAATTCACATTCCCACCAGCAGTGCAAGAGTGTTCCCTTTTCTCCACACCCTCTCCAGCATTTATTGTTTCTAGATTTTTTGATGATGGCCATTCTGACTGGTGTGAGATGATATCTCATTGTAGTTTTGATTTGCATTTCCCTAATGATTAATGAAGTTGGACATTCTTTCATGTGTTTGTTGGCAGTCTGTATATCTTCTTTGGAGAAATGTGTATTTAGGTCTTCTGCCCATTTTTGGATTGGGTTGTTTGTTTTTTTGTTATTGAGCTGCATGAGCTGCTTATAAATTTTGGAGATTAATCCTTTGTCAGTTGCTTCATTTGCAAATATTTTCTCCCATTCTGAGGGTTGTCTTTTGGTCCTGTTTATGGTTTCCTTTGCTGTGCAAAAGCTTTGAAGTTTCATTAGATCCCATTTGTTTATTTCTGTTTTTATTTCCATTTCTCTAGGAGGTGGGTCAGAAAGGATCTTCCTGTGATTTATGTCATAGAGTGTTCTGCCTATGTTTTTCTCTAAGCGTTTGATAGTTTCTGGCCTTATATTTAGGTCTTTATCTATTTTGAGTTTATTTTTGTGTATGGTGTTAGGGAGTGTTCTAATTTCATTCTTTTACATGTAGCTGTCCAGTTTTCCCAGCACCAGTTATTGAAGAGGCTGTGTTTTCTCCACTGTATATTCTTGCCTCCTTTATCAAAGATAAGGTGACCATATGTGCGTGGGTTTATATCTGGGCTTCCTATCCTGTTCCATTGATCTATGTTTCTGTTTTTGTGCCAGTACCATACTGTCTTGATTACTGTAGCTTTGTAGTATAGTCTGACATCTGGGAGCCTCATTCCTCCAGCTCCGTTTTTCTTTCTCAAGATTGCTTTGGCTATTCAGTGTCTTTTTTGTTTCCATACAAAATGTGAAATTTTTTGTTCTAGTTCTGTGAAAAATGCCATGGGTAGTTTGATAGGGATTGCATTGAATCTATAGATTGCTTTGGGTAGTATAGTCATATTCACAATGTTGAGTCTTCCAATCCAAGAACATGGTATGTCTCTCCGTCTGTTTGAATCATCTTTATTTTCTTTCATCAGTGTCTTATACTTTTCTGCATACAGATTTTTTGTCTCCTTAAGTAGGCTTAATCCTAGGTATTTTATTCTTTTTGTTGCAGTAGTAAATAGGAGTGTTTCCTTAATTTCTCTTTCAGATTTTTCATCTTTAGTATATAGGAATGCAAGAGATTGCTGTGCATTAATTTTGTATCCTGCTACTTTACCAAATTCATTGATTAGCTCTAGTAGTTTTCTGGTAGCATCTTTAGGATTCTCTATGTATAGTATCATGTCATCTGCAAACAGTGACAGCTTTACTCTTTCTTTTCTGATTTGGATCCTTTTATTTCTTTTTCTTCTCTGATTGCTGTGGCTAAAACTTCCAAAACTATGTTGAATAATAGTGGTGAGGGTGGACAACCTTGTGTTGTTCCTGATCTTAGAGGAAATGGTTTCAGTTTTTCACCACTCAGAACAATGTTGGCTGTGGGTTTGTCATATATGGCCTTTATTATGTTGAGGTAAGTTCCCTCTATGCCTACTTTCTGGAGAGTTTTTATCATAAATGGTGTTGAATTTTGTCAAAAGCATTCTCTGCATCTATTGAGATGATCATTTGGTTTTTCTCCTTCAATTCGTTAATATGATTTATCACATTGATTGATTTGTGTGTATTGAAGAATCCTTGCATTCCTGGGATAAACCCCACTTGATCATGGTGTATGATCCTTTTAATGTGCTGTTGGATTGTGTTTGCTAGTATTTTGTTGAGGATATTTGCATCTATGTTCATCAGTGATATTGGCCTGTAGTTTTCTTTCTTTGTGACATCTTTGTCTGGTTTTGGTATCAGGGTGATGATGGCCTCGTAGAATGAGTTTGGGAGTGTTCCTCCCTCCACTATATTTTGGAAGAGTTTGAGAAGGATAGGTGTTAGCTCTTTTCTAAATGTTTGATAGAATTCGCCTGTGAAGCCATCTGGTCCTGGGCTTTTGTTTATTGGAAGATTTTTAATCACAGTCCCAATTTCAGTGTTTGTGATTGATCTGTTTATATTTTCTGTTTCTTCCTGGTTCAGTCTTGGGAGGTTGTGCTTTTCTAAGAATTTGTCTATTTCTTCCAGGTTGTCCATTTTATTGGCATAGAGTTGCTTGTAGTAATCTCTCACGATCCTTTGTATTTCTGCAGTGTCAGTTGATACTTCTCCATTTTCATATCCAATTCTATTGATTTGAGTCTTCTCCCTTTTTTCTTTGATGAGTCTGGCTAACGGTTTGTCAATTTTGTTTATCTTCTCAAAGAACCAGCTTTTAGTTTTATTGATCTTTGCTATTGTTTCCTTCATTTCTTTTTCATTTATTTCTGATCTGATCTTTATGCTTCCTTTCCTTCTGCTAACTTTGGGGTTTTTTTGTTCTTCTTTCCCTAATTGCTTTAGGTGTAGGTTTAGGCTGTTTGTTTGAGATGTTTCTTGTTTTTTGAAGCAGGATTGTATTGCTATAAACTTCCCTCTTAGAGCTGCTTTTCCTGCATCCCATGGGTTTTGGGTATTGTGTTTTCTTTCTCATTTGTTTCTAGGTATTTTTTGATTTCCTCTTTGATTTCTTCAGTGATCTCTTGGTTATTTAGTAGTGTATTGTTTAGCCTCCATGTGTTTGTATTTTTTACAGATTTTTTTTTCTGTAATTGATATCTAGTCTCATAGCATTGTGGTCGGAAAAGATACTTGAAATGATTTCAATTTTCTTAATTTTGCCAAGGCTGGATTTGTGACCCACGATATGATCTATCCTGGAGAATGTTCCATGAGCAGTTGAGAAGAAAGTGTATTCTGTTGTTTTTGGATGGAATGTCCTATAAATATCAATTGAGTCCATCTTGTTTAATGTATCACTTAAAGCTTGTGTTTCCTTATTTATTTTCATTTTGGATGATCTTTCCACTGGTGAAAGTGGGGTGTTAAAGTCCCCTAGTATGATTGTGTTACTGTTGATTTCCCCCCTTATGGCTGTTAGCATTTGCCTTATGTGTTGAGGTTCTCCTTGTTGGGTGCATAAATATTTACAATTGTTATATCTTCTTGGATTGATCCCTTGATCATTATGTAGTGTCCTTCTTTGTCTCTTATAATAGTTTTTACTTCAAAGTCTCTTTTGTGTGATATGAGAATTGCTACTCCAGCTTTGTTTTGATTTCCATTTGCATGGGATATCTTTTTCCATCCCCTCACTTTCAGTCTGTATGTGTCCTTAGGTGTGAAGTGGGACTCTTGTAGACAGCATATATATGGGTCTTGTTTTTGTATCCATTCAGCCAGTCTATATGTTTTGGTGGGAGCATTTAGTCCATTTACATTTAAGGTAATTATCGATATGTATGTTCCTATTACCATTTTCTTAATTGTTTTGGTTTTTGTTATTGTAGGTCTTTTCCTTTTCTTGTGTTTCCTGCCTAGAGGAGTTCTTTTAGCATTTGTTGTAAAGCTGGTTTGGTGGTGCTGAATTCTCTTAGATTTTGCTTGTCTGTAAAGGTTTTAATTACTCTGTCAAATCTGAATGAAATCCTTGCTGGGTAGAGTAATCTTGGTTGTAGGTTTTTCCCTTTCATCACTTTAAATATTTCCTGCCACTCCCTTCTGGCTTGCAGAGTTTCTGCTGAAAGATCAGCTGTTAACCTTATGGGGATTCCCTTGTATGTTATTTGTTGTTTTTCCCTTGCTGCTTTTAATATTTGTTCTTTGTATTTAATTTTTGTTAGTTTGATTAATATGTGTCTTGGCGTGTTTCTCCTTGGATTTATCCTGTATAGGAGTTTGTGTGCTTCCTGGACTTGACTATTTATTTTCCCATATTAGGCAAAATTTCAACTATAATCTCTTCAAATATTTTCTCAGTCCCTTTCTTTTTCTCTTCTTCTTCTGCAACCCCTATAATTTGAATGTTGGTGTGTTTAATGTTGTCCCAGAGGTCTCTGAGACTGTCCTCAATTCTTTTCATTCTTTTTTCTTTATTCTGCTGTGCGGCAGTTATTTCCACTATTTTATCCTCCAGCCCACTTATCCATTCTTCTGCATCAGTTATTCTGCTATTGATTCCTTCTAGAGAATTTTTTATTTCATTTATTGTGTTGGTCATCATTGTTTGTTTGCTGTTTAGTTCTTCTAGGTCCTTATTAAACCTTTCTTGTATTTTCTCCATTCTATTTCCAAGATTTTGGATCATCTTTACGATCATTACTCTGAATTCTTTTTCAGGTAGACTGCCTATTTCTTCTTCATTTGTTTGGTCTGGTGGGTTTTTACCTTGCTCCTTCATCTGGATCATCTGTGTATTTTTCTGTCTTCTCATTTTGCTTAACTTACTGTGTTTGGGGTCTCCTTTTTGCAGGCTGTAGTTTCCTAGTTCCCGTTGTTTTTGGTGTCTGCCACCAGTGGCTAAGGTTGGTTCCATGGGTTGTGTAGGCTTCCTGGTGGAGGGGACTGGTACCTGTGTTCTGGTGGATGAGGCTGGATCTTGTCTTTCTGGTGGGTAGGACCACGTCGGTTGTGTGTTTTGGGGTGTCTGTGACCTTATTATGATTTTAGGCAGCCTCTCTGCTAATGGGTGGGGTTGTTTTTCTGTCTTGCTAGTTGTTTGGCATAGGGTGTCCAGCACTGTAGCCTGCTAGTCGTGAATGGAGATGGGTCTTAGTGTTGAGATGGAGATCTCTGGGAGAGTTTTCACCGTTTGATATTATGTGGAGCTGGGACGTCTCTGGTGGACCAGTGTCCTGAACTCGGCTCTCCCACCTCAGGCATAGGCCTGACACCTAGCTGGATCACCTGGACCCTCTCAGCTACATGGCTCAGAAGAAAGGGAGAATAAAAGAAAGAAAGAAAGAAAGTAAAAAGGAATAAATTTATTAAAATAAAAAAATTTTTAATTGTTAAAAATAAAAAGTATTAAAAAAAGAAAAAAGAAAGAAAGAAAGAAGAGAGCAACCAAACCAAAAAACAAATCCACTAATGATAACAAGCGCTAAAAACTATATTAAAAAGAAAAAGGACAGACAGGACCCTAGGACAAATGGTAAAAGCAAACCTACAGATGAAATCACACAAAGAAGCATACACATACACACTCACAAAAAGAGACAAAGGCAAAACAAAACAAAATCTATTAAAAAAAAAAAAAAAGGAACAGAGCAACCAAATCAATAAACAAATGGTTAAACTCTAAATACTAATCTAAGATAAACATAAAACCAGAGACCAGTCCGTTGCATACAGCAAACCCCAAGTCTACAGTTGTTCCCAGTCCACCACCTCAATTTTGGGATGATTCGTTGTCTATTCATGTATTCCAGGGATGGATGTAACGTATATCACATTGATTATGGAGATTTAATCTGCTGCTCCTGAGGCTGCTGGGAGAGATTTCCCTTTCTCTTCTTTGTTCGCACAGCTCCCTGGGTTCAGCTTTGGATATGGACCCACCTCTGTGTGTAGGTTGCCTGAGAGCGTCTGTTCTTCGCTCAGACAGGACGGGGTTAAAGGAGCAGCTGAGTCGGGGGCTCTGGCTCATTCAGGCCGTGGGGAGGGAGGGGTACAGATGCGGGGCAAGCCTGCGGCGGCAGAGGCTGGCATGACATTGCACCAGCCTGAGGGGCGCTGTGCGTTCTCCCGGGGAAGTCCCTGGATCACAGGACCCTGGCCGTGGCGGGCTGCACAGGCTCCCCGGAAGGGGGATGTGGATAGTGACCTGTGCTTGCACACAGGCTTCTTGGTGGCGGCAGCAGCAGCCTTCGCGTCCCATGCCCGTCTCTGGGGTCCATGCTGATAGCCGCGGCTCGTGCCCATCTATGGAGCTCCTTTATGCAGCACTCTTAATTCCCTCGTGCACCTTGAAACAATGGTCTCTTGCCTCATCAGCAGCTCGAGACTTTTTCCGGACTCCCTCCCGGCTAGCTGTGGCGCACTAGACCCCTTCAGGCTGTGTTCACGCAGCCAACCCCAGTCCTCTCCCTGGGATCTGATCTCTGAAGCCTGAGCCTCAGCTCCCAGCCCTGCCCGCCCTGGCGGGTGAGCAGACAGGCATGTCAGGCTGGTGAGTGCTGGTCGGCACCGATCCTCTGTGTGGGAATCTCTCCGCTTTGCCCTCTGCATCCCTCTTGCTGTGCTCTCCTCCGTGGCTCCAAAGCTTCCCCACCCCACCCCCCCACCACCCCCTGTCTCTGCCAGTGAAGGCACTTCCTAGTGTGTGGAAACACTTCCTCCTTCACACCTCCCTCCCCAAGGTGCAGGTCCCATCCCTATTCTTTTGTGTCTGTTTTTTCTTTTTTCTTTTGCCCTACCCAGGTACATGGGGAGTTTCTTGCCTTTTGGGAGGTCTGAGGTCTTCTGCCAGCGTTCAGTAGGTGTTCTGTAGGAGCTGTTCCACGTGTAGATGTATTTCTGATGTATTTGTGGAGAGGAAGGTGATTGCCACGTCTTACTCCTCCACCATCTTGAAGGTCTCCAAGGCAAGCCTTTTTAAAAAATTTTATTTTATTGAAGTATAGTTGATATACAATGTTGTGTTAATTTCTACTGTACAGCAAAGTGATTCAGTTATACATGTACGTACATATGTATACCCTCTTTTTCATATTCTTTTCCATTATGGTTTATCACAGGATATTGAATACAGATACCTGTGCTATACAGTAGGACCTTGTTGTTTATCCATTCTATATATAGTAGTTTGCATCTGCTAATCCCAAACTCCCAATCCATCTTTCCCCCTCCCCTCCCCCTTGGCAACCACAAGTCTGTTCTTTATCTCTGTGAGTCTGTTTTTTGTTTTGTAGATAAGTTCATTTGTGTCATATTTTCGATTCCACATATAAGTGATATCATATGGTATTTGTCTCTATTTCTGACTTACTTCACTTAGTATGATAATTTCTAGGTCCATCCATGTTGCTGCAAATGGCATTGTTTCATTCTTTTTTATGGCTGAGTAGTATTCCATTCTATATATGTACCACATCTTCTTTATCCATTCATCTGTCGATGGACATTTAGGTTGTTTCCATGTCTTGGCTATTGTAAATAGTGCTGCACTGAACACTGGGGTGCATGTATCTTTTTGAATTACAATTTTCTTCAGGTATATGCCCAGGAGTGGGATTGCTGGATCGTATGGCAACTCTGGTTTTAGTTTTTTGAGGAACCTCTATACTGTTTTCCAGAGTGGCTGCACTAATTTACATTCCCACCAGTAGTGTAGGAGGGCTCCCTTTTCTCCACACCCTGTGCAGCATTTGTTATTTGTGAACTTTTTAATGATGGCCATTCTGGCCAGTATGAGATGGTACCTCATTGTAGTTTTGATTTGCATTTCTTGAATAATTAGCCGTGTTGAGCGTCCTTTCATGTGCCTGTTTGCAATCTGTATGAAAGACAGCCTTTTGAGAAGCTCCTCCAGAAAGCCACCAGGCAGAACAACTAAGAACAATTTGCAAAGGTTATCTGTTCGTCTCTCTCCTCTACCAGTACCAGGAATGCAAGCTGCTACTTTCAGGACTACAGTTGAGCTGGGGGATGGGGAATGGTGTAAAAGTAAGATGTCACAAAGCTTGCTGTTCTTATTGAGATTCAGTCATTTTCCTTGAATAAGTGCTGCCTGGGTTGCTGCAATAAGTGCTGCAAGTTTCCAAAGCACAAAAAGTTCTTGGTTATTATTTTTGTCAGTTTTTCATTGCTTTTATGGAGAGGTAAGATTTTAGCATTCCTTATACCCCTATCTTGTCTCAGTAGTGAACTTTCTAAAACACATGTTTAATGAAAAATTAAGAACTGAATTTTCATTTCTCAAGAAAGTCAATGGTAAATATGAAATCTGAGCAAAAACACTTCCAATATACATTTACCATTGAGTCAGTAGTGACAGCTCTGACCACTGAAAACAGGAGACAGAAATTTGCTGAAGAACTATCATTTACTTGAAAAGTTGGTAGTTATTCTAAGAATACCATGTTTAAAGAGAGTTTAACACATACAGCTGCACAAAGTGTGTTTATACATCACCCTTTGAAGTAACATTGTTTTGAAGATGACTTTTTTTTTACCTTTTTATTTTATTTTATTCATTTTTAACATCTTTATTGGAGTATAATTGCTTTACAATGGTGTGTTAGTTTCTGCTCTATAACAAAGTGAATCAGCTATACATATACATATGTCCCCATATCCCCTCCCTCTTGCGTCTCCCTCCCACCCTCCCTATCCCACCCCTCTAGGTGGTCACAAAGCACCAAGCTGATCTCCCTGTGCTATGCGGCTGCTTCCCACTAGCTAGCTATTTTACATTTGGTAGTGTATATATGTCCATGCCACTCTCTCACTTCATCCCACCTTCCCCTTCCCCTTCCCTGTGTCCTCAAGTCAATTCTCTATGTCTGCATCTTTATTTCTGTCCTGCCCCTAGGTTCTTCATAACGTTTTTTTTTTAAGATTCCATATATGTGTGTTAGCATACGGTATTTGTCTTTCTCTTTCTGACTTACTTCACTCTGTATGACAGACTCTAGGTCCATCCACCTCACTACAAATAACTCAATTTAGTTTCTTTTTATGGCTGAGTAATATTCCATTGTATATATGTGCCACATCTTCTTTATCCATTCATCTGTCGATGGACACTGGCTATTGTAAATAGTGCTTCAATGAACACTGTGGTACATGACTCTTTTTGAATTATGGTTTTCTCAGGGTATATGCCCACTAGTGGGATTGCTGGGTCATATAAATAGTAATTCTATTTTTAGTTTTTTAAGGCACCTCCGTACTGTTCTCCACAGTGGCTATATCAATTTACATTCCCACCAACAGTGCAAGAGGGTTCCCTTTCCTCCACACCCTCTCCAGCATTTATTGTTTGTAGATTTTTTTGTTGATGGCCATTCTCACTGGTGAGATGATACCTCATTGTAGTTTTTTGTTTTTTGTTTTTTTTTTTTTGCGGTACGTGGGCCTCTCACTGTTGTGGCCTCTCCCGCTGTGGAGCACAGGCTCTGGACGCACAGGCTCAGCAGCCATGGCTCACGGGCCCAGCTGCTCCGCGGCACGTGGGATCTTCCCAGACCGGGGCACGAACCTGTGGCCCCTGCACCGGCAGGCGGACTCTCAACCACTGCGCCACCAGGGAAGCCCCCTCATTGTAGTTTTGATTTGCATTTCTCTGATGGTTAGTGATGTTGAGCATGAAGATGACTCTTGTTCTAAATTCATTTGTCTCATTTTTAATCCTAAATTCTCTTGCACATGTACAAAAAACTGAAGTGATAACTGTCAATATGTTGTCTCCGTTAGCAAAGAAACAATTTGCAAATGAATAACTAATATCTGTGACAGCCGATGCTTCAGACAGAAATCAGTTGAATTAATACCAATAATGAGTAATTTTTTAAATCAAATTAATAGAGTCAGAGTAAAGCTTTTGAAAGTTCATTGTGTTGAATTTGAAATATTTGACATTATAGTGAACATCACTATGAATACAGTTCAGAAGTTTAACATTGAAGATAAAATGATTTGTTTTTGTAGTCATAATACAAACACAAATTTTGGGAAGGCACAGAATCATAGCATTAACAATTGTTTTTACTAAATTAGAAAACGATGGAGCAGAAATGTATTTGGAACTGGTTGTGTGCATGCATAATTCATAATTATGTGTTCAAACAAGCTGTAGTATCCTTCCCATAAAAATAGAAGTTGTAGCTGTTAAGATTTACAAATATTTTTTTTTTTTTTTTTTTTTTTTATGTGTTACGCGGGCCTCTCACTGTCGTGGCCTCTCCCGCTGCGGAGGACAGGCTCCGGACGCGCAGGCCCAGCGGCCATGGCTCACGGGCCCAGCCGCTCCGCGGCACGTGGGATCCTCCCAGACCGGGGCACGAACCCGCGTCCCCTGCATCGGCAGGCGGACTCTCAACCACCGCGCCACCAGGGAAGCCCACAAATATTTTTTTATATGCATAGAGTAACTGAACCATAAAAATTTTGGTGACAGGACTGATGCTGAATCCAGAAAGTTATTTCAGCCTGGCCACAAGTGTTTTCCCTCCTCATTGTTTGTCACCAAATGGAATTCAGAAAATTTTGAATCTTTGAAGAACTATAAATCCACCTAAGTGTGACCTACAATGGTATATTATTTTGTAAATGAGTCCTTTATATCTTGGTTGCAGTTTGTTCAGAAAACAGCATTTAATGATAAACAGAGACAGAGTCTTTGACAAGTTTTATCCTATAAAATGAGTTGTAAAGAAAATTACTCTGAATAGAGGCAAAAAAGGCAGTACATGTCAAATATTTACACATTTCAATTAAAGAGGTCTCACACTTAGGTAAGAAGAATTTTAGAAAGATAAAACAGATAAAATTGAGAGAAAATTATTATTGAAAGCATACAGTAATTACCAGGAGTGAAGGATTAACGCCTCCAGACATAGAATCCATCAAATTTCCTGCCCAAAGAATAATAATAATTTTTAAAAATCCATATGAATGCACATTAAACAGGTTAAAAAAAAAAAGCAAGCATCAAATGACAAAGCTAAAATAATTTAGTCAAGGAGATCCTTTATTCAAGAGAAAACAATCCATGGACTGTGGTGGGAGGTGGGTTACAGCGCCTCACAAGCAGTGGAGGACGCTTCCCAAGGGAATTAGGGCACGAGAGCTTTATAGAGAAGAGGCAATGGGGAAGCGGGGCATGACTGGCTAGGAGGTCAGGGATTTCCTTGTAAGGCTAGCAGGTCCTATTTTCTAGTGTAAGATGAGCTAGCTGAAGCTGAGGTGAAGGACTGTGATTGGCATTTGGTTTCCTTGTCAGATGTTTCCTGTAAGTGCAGGATGACTTAGGTTTAGATTTGTGACTTGAGCCAGACCACTGGGGAGTCCTCCATTTTGTGGGTCCTGCTATGCAAGTTAACTTTATCTCAGGTCAGACACTACAGATCAGGAATCAAAATAATATCAGGCTTCTTGTTGGCACCACAGAAAGCTTGAAGGCAATGGAACAAGGCCTTCAAAATCTGAGTAAAAGTGACTTCTTAACCCAGCCAAATTATCCATCAAATGTGAGGGTAGAATAATGACATTTGGGACTTCCCTAGTGGCGCAGTGGTTAAGAATCCGCCTACCAATGCAGGGGACACAGGTTTGAGCCCTGGTCTGGGAAGATCCCACATGCCACAGAGCAACTAAGCCCATGTGCCACAACTACTGAGCCTGCACTCTAGAACCTGCGAGCCACATCTACTGAGCTTGCGTGCCACAACTACTGAAGCCCGCGCGCCTAGAGCCCATGCTCCGCTACAAGAGAAGCCACCGCAATGAGAAGCCCGCACACCACAATGAAGAGTAGGCCCTGCTCACCGCAACTAGAGAAAGCCTGAGCGCAGCAACGAAGACCCAATGCAGCCAAAAAAAAAAAAAGAATAATGACATTTTCAGATACTTACATTCATTCCAAACTGTGTCTCAGAAAACAACTAGAAGATGTTCTCTAGCAAAATAAGAGTAGATCTAGACAGGAAACGACAAAATCCAGGAAATGGGTCCCAGGAGAGTCTTGAAAAGAGAAGCCCCAGGAAAATTAGCAAAGCCTGGGACCTTGGGAGCAGACTCCCTGAGGTCTTGGTAACAGATGTGCCCCATGGCTTTGTAAAAGCCTGATCCTTTAAATGGATGGCAATTTACACTTGAAAAGGGATTCTTAAATTTGTGGTGTTTTCACTGCAGCTGTTCTTTAAATTTTGAGCTTCTGCATTCTTTACCTTTTTGTTTACACACCATTAAGTGTTGCATAAAGTGAGATAGCACTGGAATTCTAAATTTCCTCTCCTAAGGAGAGAGAGTACTCTGTCTTTGAACCTTAAATGTACTTTACTGTACCTCCCCTACTCTATATTTAATGTTCTGGCAGAAAACTAAGCTCCATAAGTCTTGCTGGTTTCCTTGGGTCTCTCTAGGTATGAGTCCTTCTAAGATTCTTTCATATGGAGCACTTATAATATGCCTTGCACTGAGGGGTAAATGATCCCCCTGATTCAGAAATAGGATCGCTGATCTGATTCAGCACACCATTGGGAGGTCTGGCTACATCTGAAGGTAAATGGAATGACCACCTCAACAAGAGTGAAGGACATTTGCTGAAAGGAAAAAATGATAGAATAAAAACATTAGGGCTGTCCTTCAGAGAAGGACATCTAGAATAGTGCTCTGTCCCATAGAACTTTCTGTAGTGATGCAAATATTCTGTGTCATTTAATACCTTAGCTGTGGCTATTGAGTACTCGAAATGTGGTGAGTGAGACTAAGGAACTGGAATTTTCGTTTCATTTAGTTTTAATTCATTTAAATTTATATTTAAACAGCCATGTGTGGCTAGTTGCTACCATATTGGACAATGCAGGTCTAGGAAGAAGCTGTAAATGTTTCAATAAGTTACGTTTATAACTTCTTAGGATTTTCTGAACCCATTATTTCCTCTCCTTTAGGGACAACTAATAACCTGGAACTATAAGGGTCAGATGGATTATTTCAGGGAGAATGGAAAGAGGGAGCATAGAGAGAGGTTTAGGGAATAAAATAACCCTGGGGGGAGGCTGTTGGAGCAGCTAGAAATAAGAAAGGCAGAAGTATTAACTAGTTTTGGAAGAAGATGGAGGGTGGGAGGAAGGAAGGAAGCTTAGAAAGCCCGTCAGGGATGAATGACTGAGCCTGGGTGCTCAGCCAGCCCTTTGCTAGGGGAACCCAGTCTGGGAGATCCCACTGCAAATAGTGTGAACTCAGTTCTTTCATTCATTTTATCAAAATTAACTTCTTTTCTTTTAAGTAATATCTTCCAATTTAAATATGTAAATTACCATAAGTAAACAAAACGTGTTTCACCTTGGTTAGCATAATCAAGGCTGTGATTCTTATTAAAATTAATAGGTGAAGTCTAACGTATGCATTTACTAACTAATGATTTGAACGCCAAAACGTGCATGATGGCACGTGTGCACACACACTGCTAATCTTACCTTACAATTTTCTGTACATTATCTAGGTCCTTCCTTAATTTATTGACTGGAAAAACATGAGCAAAGATCCAAAGAAACTTCCTGTCATTGCTCTAGAATACATGATGTCCTTCCCTCAGCTTGGCAGGAGGGACCCCAACCTGCACTGTAGAACTTGAACATTTTCTCTTTCTCACACGTACACACACACACACATGCGTGCTCCTTAGTTTTTTCATAAACTGTTGGGTAAATGAATAGATAACTTGAGTCTTCTGGGGGCTTACTTTCTCTGAGAAGAAATACCGAGTTTCTCCAGTCCAGATTGGGCAAGTACCCTTTGTCTTCAGAAAAGTATCAACATTTACTCTAAACTATCATGGTGCTGCAGGACCTGAAAAATACTCTTTGTAAAGTAAAAAGTAATAAAAAATTTAAATAATTCAGATTTGACTCACAACATTATTACCAGGGCTCATGGCCTCAGAGAAACCGTTAACGATATCTTAGGGAACTGGGAGGAGAATTCGTGAACATTCTACAGGTTGATGAAAAAAACACTGACTCAATGCTGTTTATTTACAATGAACACAAATAGCTATAGCAATACTTGAAGTACTATGCTTTAATATATTTAGGGCTTTAAATTGGGTTCTGAAACCCTTTTTTCAAAAGTCAAAAATCTGCTCAGGGCTTCCCTGGTGGCGCAGTGGTTGAGAGTCCGCCTGCCGATGCAGGGGACATGGGTTCGTGTCCCGGTCCGGGAAGATCCCACATGCTGCGGAGCGGCTGGGCCCGTGAGCCATGACCAATGAGCCTGTGCATCCGGAGCCTGTGCTCCGCAACGGGGGAGGCCACAGCGGTGAGAGGCCCGCGTACCGCAAAAAAAAAAAAAAATCTGCTCAACAAGTCTTTATTTCAAGAGCTCAAGAGATTGGCACAAGCAAATTTCAGCAGACCAGTGAGAAAAAAAAAAAAAATCATTCAGGAAAAGAAAAACAGACATTTTGGATAAAATGTTCTTCAGAGGGGCTAGAAAGGTTATCATCTTTCCTTCCCTAGGTCTTTCAGTTCTTGTACCAGAAATTTCCAAGAGTCCTCGTGCATGAATAGGAACATACGTTTGTCGGTCAGTGACATTTATTGGGTCTGTCCTCTGTGCAGAAATGTGAACTGATGTGGCGGGAGAGATTCAAAAGAACTGCAAGATCAGACTTTCCTCTCTGCATATGCGAAACTGCATATGAAAAGCATATGCATAGACTAATATATAGTGAGAGCATATGAATAGTGGAAAATCTCTAGGTACATAATTAATGAAGGCTCACTGAGTACAGGAATTAAGAGAATTAGGTCAAGTTAATCAGGGAAAGTTCTTAGGAAGTGATTTTGAAGCCAGATTTGGAAGGTGAGAGAGAGTTTAATGGAATGGTATGAGAGAATACCTCCTTCTTTGCTTGTCCATCCCCCTCTTGAGGGCTGGTGTAATTTGGGGCTTGTCTTTCCATTGCTATACTGGTTAATGGTATGACTGAAGCAAGGCCTCATTACACTGTAGCTGCTGTTGTGCTGAGCTACAGAGCAGGCAGGGGACGGGCTAATATTCTATGACCCTTCTTTTTTTTTTTTTTTTTTTTTTGCTGTACGCGGGCCGCTCACTGTTGTGGCCTCTCCCATTGCGGAGCACAGGCTCCGGACGCGCAGGCTCAGCGGCCATGGCCCACGGACCCAGCCGCTCCGCGGCACGTGGGATCCTCCCGGACCGGGGCATGAATCCGTGTCCCCCGCATCGGCAGGCGGACTCTCAACCACTGCGCCACCAGGGAGGCCCATCTATGACCCTTCTTTTTGAATGCTAGGTTTCAAGGCAACTTCAGATCAGGTGAGGGTACAGATCCTTCTTAAGAAAAGAAGAGGCAGTTGAGGGCAGGAGAGCATGCTGTGCATTTTGAAATAAAAGAGTTGCTAAAGAGCAGAGGCACCTTGGAGGAGCGGGAAAGGAAGTAGGGCCCTTGGAGGAGAGTGGTCCTCTGTGGACTTCTGGTGGGTGAGGGCTTGATAGGGATCCAGGTGTTCGCTAGAGGCGGAGTGGAAGGTTGTGGCCCACACTGAATATCTGCTTCTACTCAGATAAGACGGTCACTGCTGTCAAGGAGGGGGTAGGGGTGGGGACAGTGTGGGGTGGAAAAGTGACGAGTTCAGGCAGTTGTGACATGGTGGGCAAGTGCTATGATTGAAGAGAGTGAGAACACGGTGGGGACGCCGTGACATATTCTGCCGAGGGGATGTGTGAAGATGTCACAGAGCTGTGAGTGGCAACTGACTTTTGAATTGGGCCCTGAAAACCGAGTAGTCGATCTCCAGGTAGAGAAGCAGGGAGGGTACTTCAGATAGTGGAACAAGCTGGGCAGAAAATATAGAAGCATGAAAGGGCAATGTGTCCAAAGAGGCTGTGTCTGCACCTTGGAGGAAAGGCCCCTTCCTTTGCGGGTTGGCGGGGATGGGGAAAAGGAGGAAATTTTGGTTACCAGACTTGTAAAAGTCAAGCAGTGTAATGACTCCAGCTTCTAGCTTGTAGGAAATACCTAGGGCAGAAGAACATGTGGGACTGTATGATCAGCGTGCCAGCAAAATCCAGACTATGGCAGACTCTACCCATCCAACTTCCTGAGTTCTTCAACAGATAAATTATAAGCAAAAGAGAAGAATTGCATTTTCTTTTTTTTTGGTAGGTTTAAGGAGACAAAGTACATCTTTATCACTTGAGTGAAAAACGATACAGGAACGCAAGGCAGCTATAGGGCTTCCGTGGTGGCGCAGTGGTTGAGAGTCTGCCTGCCGATGCAGGGGACACGGCTTCGTGCCCCGGTCCGGGAGGATCCCACATGCTGCGGAGCGACTGGGCCCGTGAGCCATGGCCGCTGCGCCTGCACGTCCGGAGCCTGTGCTCCGCAACGGGAGAGGCCACAGCAGTGAGAGGCCGGCGTACCGCAAAAAAAAAAAAAAGGCAGCTATAAAAATCAGAATGGTTATTACTTTAGGAGGAAGGGAAGAGCTTATGACTGGGGCACAAAGTTCCATTTATTGACCTGAATCATAGTTATAAAAGTGTTTGCCTTAATCATTCATTATGCTATACATTTGTTTTGTGAGGTTTTCTGCATTTCTGTAAGGAAGTTTTAAAAATAAAGTAACAAGTAACACTCTTCCAAGAGTGAACTGACTTTCATGCAGAGATGGGTATTACATGCCGAAGCAATCTTGCTGACACCAACCTAGCACCATCCTAACTGAGCCGGAGTGTTGATGACAGGGAAGCCTAAACACACTGATGATGGCAGAGATCAGCTCGGCATCACGCTGGCTGCTCAGAGCTGTGAACCACCAGCTTCCACAATTTGCCTTTCCCAAAGCAGCAGCTTATATCAAAAAAACCAAGGAATATAGCACACGTGACCCCAGGTTCCCCTGACCAGAAAGCCTCAGAACTTTGCATCCTACTTTGGTTGGGTAACTTAATTTTAGGTCGCTTGGCTTAAAGTATATTCATTAACTCTTCAGTATGCATTTTAAGATGAGGATCAATGTGGTTCTAGGGCAGAAAAAAAACACATGCATGAAAACCCCATGCCTTTCTCTTTTACCAATAATCTCTGCATCGTGCAGGTCGGGTGTTGAGTTTCAGATCACATCCTCCGCTCCTCAGTTGCGCGTGTTTGTTTTGGAGTAAGGAGTTAAATATCTCAAACTGTGGATTCCAGTGTTGAGTGTACATGAGTAGAGCCAGATTTTAAGTGGGAATAATAATAAAGAAATAAGTAATGTGATTAAACAAATATGTTCCCAATTCCCTTTGTCTTTTTCAAACATCTAATGCAGATGTCTCTGTCCTTATTAGCCAAGCACTTTGCTTCTCTGTCTGCCCTTCTCCTGGAGCTGGTGGAAGCCACAGGTCTTGAAGAGCACTTTCCCATGAAAAAGGCTGTCAGACTCTCTTAGACATAAACAAGTGAAAGTAACCAGGGACTGTTTTTGTGCGTGAGATGCTTTTGATACTGGTCCCTCTAGTAATTCTGGCCTGCTCATTTTAACGAGTAAGGTTTGGACCTTGCTGTCCTCATATGTATATTAACTCCTCACATAAAGGCAGAGAGGATATGGTCTGAATAACAAATAGAGGATCAGATGCTCAGGTCAACAGGGTTTTCACAAATGAACACCGTTCAATGTCATAGCCAAGGTCAACTGAAACTGGAACACCCCTGGGCAGGGGGAGGAGAGACTGAGAAAGAGCCTTCACAGTTTGAAGGGGATTAGCTATCAAGAGTTAACCAGCAAATGTTAGCTATATTTATAAAAGAGAGCTCCCTTCTGAATAGTTTTCATGCTGACCTCTTGCATGGAATTTGTGGGAGAGTAAAATCTCAGCTTTCTAGTACCATTTTGGAATGGGTCATTCTAGATAGCCATGCACCCTGAATAGCCAGAAATTTGTCTAACAACATACAAAATATTCAGAAACCATGTTGGGTAAGAAATTTTCTGGAAAATGTTTTACATACTCTCCTGAATGGCCAATAGAAGGAATATAGACTTTGGAGGGCATGAGAACAAATACCCACAGCCCAATTTACTAGTTGAGTATCCTTGGTTAATTATACTTACTGAGCCTCAGTTTCTTAACCTGTAAAATGGGCATAACTGAGCTATATGGTAAGTATTCAGTAAGTATTGGTTAATTTTACCACATAGTAAGTACTCCTCACTATTGGCTTCTCTTAGGCCACCACCCTGACCCGAATCTTCCAAATGTTGGATGGACATGATCTGGGAAAATACAATACCTGGAAGGGGCACAGAAGGGATAGAAGGATATACTTGATGAAGTTGGAAGGATCCCTGGTTCAAGAGGTCCTGGAGGAAATCAGGGTGTAGGTAGGGCCGGCTCGGAGGGCTGAGCAGGTGACCTCTAGGTGATGTGGTTAGGAAGGTTCCCCTGCTCTAAGTCTTCTCCATCTACCTGCCATAATCAGGATGCTTCCTTTGAGTGAAAACAACGATTCCTTTAAAACTTCCTCTTAAGCAGGATCTTGGAGGATATGACAGACGTGGCAAGACACCACATAGATCCCCCTTCAAGGAAGGTCTCACTGCCCAGCTTGAAGAATGTAATTAGTTGCAGGCACCAGGTGTTTCTTCGGGGTTGGCCTCAGCTTTTGAGCCCAGATCATAATCTTCTTGGGGCATCCCCCCACCAATGCCTGAGCAAGTGGATGGTAGTTGAGGGCGTACTTTTTTCTGGGTGGCCCCCAGGCAATGACTGAGGAAGACGATGGATCCGTGGCCTAGGTATTTCTGCCTGATGTTGTAGTCTCCTATCACAGAGTAGCTTCCTATTGGGACGGCAGAGAGCTTGTCCTGTCTGCATCACTGTCTGAGAGTTCTCTTTGCCCAGCCCTGTTTGCTTTCTTTTTCTTTCACAGGCAGATTCCCCAATAAAATTTTTGTACTCCTAACTCTTTCCCAGCACCTCTCCGCTTCCTCATAAGAGGGAGTTCACACATCAGCAGGGGGAGAGGAGGAATTAGCACAGCATAGATTACTGAGCCAATGACCAAGTGCTATGGTCTGAATCTTTGTGCCCCTCCAAAATGCATATGTTGAAATCCTAACCCCCCGAATGTGATAGTATTAGGAGGTGGGGACTTTGGGAGGCGATTAGGTCAGGAGGGCAAAACTCTTATGAATAAAAGGAATGCCCTTATAAAAGAGGCCCAAGAGAGCTCCCTTGTCCCTTCTACGATGTGAGAATACAATGAGAACCCAGAGGAGGGCCTTCACCAGAACCCAACCATGCTGGCACCCTGATCTTGGGACTTGCAGCTTCCAGAACTGTGAGAAATAAATTGCTGCTGTTGGTAAGCTACCCAGTCTGTGGTGTTTTGTTATAGCAGCTGGAATGGACAAAGAGACCAAGAATGGCACAGGGAACTCTACCTAATTCAATGAGGACCAGGAAAGGTTATGAGGACACATTAAGGGAGACTTGCAGGCAGCCAGGGCCAGCTCCAGGAGCTGGGACTGGCGGGGAGGCCAGCTCCAGGAGCAGATGAACGCTGTCTTCCTTTCTACAGGCTGAGGACTGGCATTTGAGGGGATCCACCTGAGGATACAGTTATCAGCCAAGAACAGAGACAGACATAAGGGAGGAAAGGAAGTAGCTGCATAGTGCTTTTTTACATAGATGACCTCCAGCTCTGCAAGTTGCATACAAATGAGAAAAAATGAGATCCACAGGGGTTAGGTAACATGCTCGAGCTAGTGAATGGTGCAGGTATGTCTGAGTATAGATCCATTGCACTGAGATGTCCCTGGAAAGAATGAGATGAAGATTTATTATTTTTGTCTGCTCAGCATCTTTAGCCTTTGGAAATGGCCTGTCAATCATGTAGCCTTGCCTTTCTCATTGTGGGGATGAGGTTAGGGAGGACTTGGGCTGGCCAGTCAGATTACTCAATATCCCTGGGCTTAGTGAACTGTCTGGGAGAGCATATGAACCAAGGGGGCTAGGGTATTTTCATAGATTGATATAGATGCTGGGGGAGAGAGGGTTCTCTTTCTCTCTACTAGGTTTGGAAGCCAAAAGATGGTGTAAACCTGGAACTAATGGGGGCATCTTTCCCACCATTTGGAGAGAGCTTGTCTGAGGATGAAGCCATTGTGATGATATAATTTGAGGACATTTTAACATAAAGGAAACATATCCTTTTTTGTTTCCTTGAGCTATTTTGATTTGGGTCTCTACTATTTTACTATCTGTGTATTTTGACTAATATACCAGTTGCCCAAATTTATCCTGGTGCTAATGCTGATACTGCCTCTGAAAAGTGTTCAGCTGCTAATCAAAAACTAAGTGATATTTTGAAAAATAAAAACATCTGTTTCTAATAAGGATGGCCTAATACTGTTTACTCAAGATTTCTTAACAGGAAACCAATTATTATCTTGTAGGTGAGTCAAAAATTGCAACTTCTCTTAGATTTATCAAATTCCATAATAGCTTATTCTGACATAGTGTTAGGGTACTCTATCTGGAAAATGTCTAAATTTTGTAAAAAAAAATTGAGCATTAAAGGAAAATAATTAAAATATGACCATTGGGTGGCAACACTGAACTGGATTTCTCAGGGTCTGAGAAAAAATGAAAATGAAGATGTTTTAGATCCTAAACCTCAGTCCAAAATGGCGTATTTCTTTCTGATAAGTTACAAGAATGTCACTGTCTGAAATTGCTCATTGAAGATAGGTACCAGCAGACATCTGGGAAAACCATCGCAGCAGTAGGCCACCTAGGAAATGATTGGTTAGGGCTACAGCTAAGACTTGGGCATTTCCAAATTCAGAAAGGGGTTTTAGGTGATGATCTTAAAAGGAAGCTATCAACTTAAGTACAACTACTATAGTCTACAGACACTCTATAATCTTCAGAATAGAGAGGAGTAAGGACAGGTCTTAATGATTCAATACGGAATATTCCAAAAGGCAAGTTGTTGAGTATTAATCCAGACCTGTACATGGAATGAAGATATTATCTAAGCCTGAAATCCCAGGTCCCAATGACTGGCTTAATACACCTCTCCAGACCTCTTCAGGCTCCACTGAGCTGCTACTTCATGTTTCATTGGCTTTATAAGATAATTGCATTAACTGGTAGTTCAGGTTCTACTCTCAGGTAAAGAGCTACTGCTTCCCCTCTGATTCTAAGATGATATGTCTGAAAGTGCCTTCTAGCACTTCTTATTTCAAAGATTGTGATTCCTATTGGACACAGTTTACTCCCTCCCCCAAACCCTGCCACCAAAGTTTAATGTGAGAGATGCATTCAGTCCTGGACTCATTTGCAAAGCCCCGTTACCCTCTGAGGGCTAACTTGCTCACTTCCCCAAGCTCTCTGTTCTAACTTCTCCCACCCTCCGTCACAGCACATCATTCAACAACTCATTAATACATTAACAAATACATTTGTCCATTTACATGTACATGTAGCCTGTTTTAGGTATTGAGGATATAATGGCGACAAGATAGGCAAATATCTGCCTTTCTAGAGTTTACATCCTCTGGATAACTTGCAAACAAATACAGGTTGGCAGGGAGGAACCCCTCAACTATTTGCCCCAAACCATTCCATAAATACCCATCTCTGTATCCACATACATCTTTCTTCACATCTCATTGGAGAAGCTGTCCCTCTACCTGTTCAAGGCTAACCTTGCTACCTGAGATATTTCTTATCCCTGACTCCTTATGGCATTTTCTCCTTTAATTCCTCAGTCATGAATCTTTGCCTTTTCCATTTTGTTATCTGGTTTCCCTTTGCATATAAATACAAGCCAAATATAGGGTAATGCAGATGGTGATTGTATGAAAGCGAACACACCTGCACAAATCACAGAATATTAGTACATTTTTTTCCTTGCTTGTACATTATTAGTTAAGCAGTTTCTTAGCACCCTTCTTGAACTGAAGAATATTAAACTCTTGGCAAACAGTGATCCCACAAAGACACTAACAACTGGTAAAGTATTTCTGAAATAATTAGCTCTTCCCATCTGTCTTAGTTCAGGCTGCTATTACAAAATACCATAGGTGGGATGGCTTAAACAACACATACTTATTTCTCACAGACCTGGAGGCTGGAAGTCCAAGATTGAGATGCCATAAGATTCAGGGTCTGGTCAGGGCCCTTTTCCTGGTTTGCAAATGGCTGCCTTCTTGCTGTATTGTCACATGGTAGAGAAAGAAAGAGAGAGAGTTCACTCTCCGGTCTCCTCCTATAAGGGCACTAATCCCATCAAGAAGACTTCACTCTCATGACCACATCTAGACCTAATTACCTTTGAGGGCTAAGGTTCAACATATGAATTTGGCGGAGGAGGGGAACACAAACATTCCATTCATAGTACCATCTCCTGGTAATTCTGCCTAAGTTTGCTTTGTATATATTAAGACTACATTGTTAGATGCATATTAGTTCAAAAAAAGTTTTTTAATTTTAATTTTTTCCTTTTATCAGAGAATGACCTGTTTTAGCCCTAATATCACTGTCTTGGAGTTTGTCTGACAACAATATTGCCATAAGTCTTTTTTATTAGTATTTTCTTAGTATATCATTTCCATCTTTTTAAACCTTTTGTGTTGTTAAGTTCTAGGTGTGACTCTTTTAAATAGCTCATAATTTGATTCAGTTGATTCAGTTGTCATATTAAAAAATATAACCTGGTAACTTCCATCTTTTAAACAGGGAAGTTTAACCCACTTGATGCAATTTCTGGTGTATTTGAATTGATTTCTGCCTATTATTTTGTATTTTCCCATGTATCATTCTTTTTTCTTTTCCTTTTCAACTTCTATTCGATTTAATCTTTTGACAAATTAACTTTTAATCCTTTTACTCTTTTTGGAAGTTAAACATTCTAGTTCTATTTTTTTTTTTTTCCTTAATTTGCACCGCCTGACTTAAAAATCTAAATTATTGTTGCCTAGTATTGTGGTTCTCTCTTATTTTTAAGATCTTGAACATCAGTTATTATCATTAAAGCATATTTAAATTACCCACAGAAAATGGGTCTCTGCTCAGCATTGCACACGATTCCTTCCTTTTAGCTTCAATTTCCTGCTTTCTGAAGTGTCTTCCACTAGTCCTTTCAGCGAGGGTATGTGAGTTGTAAACTTTTTCAGTATTTGTTTCAAAATATCTTTATTTTGGCCTCATTCTTGAATGATAGTTTTTCGGGGTGTAAAATTACAGATTGCTTGCTATTTTCCTTCAGTTCTGTGAAGATTTGATCCTTTTGTTTTGGATTCTCTTTGTTGCTGGTGAGAAATGTGATATCAGCTCGCTCTTTATAGATACTCTGTTTTCTCTGGTTGCGTATAAAATTTTTTTCTTGATCCTTGCATTCTGGAGCTTCATTACTGTGTGACACAGTGTGCTTTATCTATATTTATTTTGCTTTATCTATATTTATTTTGCTTTAGACTCAGTATGCTTCCTCGCCCTAAAGATCAAGCATTTTAAAATTCAGGAAAAATTTCTACTCTTTTATCAGATATTGGCTTTCATCCATTATCTCTGACCAGGGGTCAGTAAATTATGACCCACGGGCAAAATCTTGTCATTGCCTGTTTTTGTAAAGTTTTATTAGAACACAGCCATGCCCATTTGTTTATAAATTTGTCTATGGCTGCTTTTGCATTACAGCTTCAAAGTAGGGTAGTTGGGACAGGGATTATATGGCCCACAAAGCCTAAATGATTTATTGTGTTTCTCTACAGAAAAAAAATATCAGTGTCTGTGCTACATTTTCATTCTGGAACTTCTATTAGACATAAGTGAACTTCTTGCATCTATTAATCTCGGGTCCTAATTTTCTATAATTTTATTTTCTTTGCTGAATTCTGGGTAATCTTTTTCAGTTTGGTATTTTTCTGTTATATTATGTGTAGCATTTCTATGTATGTGTATCAGGGGTAGGGGTTGGTTAGCCAGTCTGCCATATTTTTAGAACCAGAAGTCTGCCTAGCCTTTCATACACCGTCCTAACCAATATACTCATGACAGCCATCAACAAGTAATCTAATCATCTTGTATATTAGGTTTCTGCAGAGAAACAGAACCAGTTCAGAGGGAAGGAGGGAGGGAGGAAGGGATGAAGAGAGAGAGAGAGAGAGAGAGAAAGAGAATGAGAAAGAGAATATATACATAGAAAGAGTGAAGATTCCTTTTATTTTAAGGAATTGACTCACAAAATTATGGAGGTTGGCAAGTCCAGAATCTGCAGGGTGGGCCAGCAGGCTGGAGACCTAGGGAAGAGCCCATGTTGCAGTTCAAGTCCAAAGGGCTGTCTGCTGCAGAATTCCCCCTTGTGAAGGCATCTTTCATTCTATTCAGGCCTTTAGCTGATCGGAGGAGATCTACCCACATTATGGTTGGCAATTTCCTTTATTCAAAGTCCACCAATTTAGATGTTCATCTCATCCAGAATCACCCTCACAGAATCATCCAGAATAATGTTTGACCAAGTATCTGGGCACCGTGGTCAAGCCAAGTTGATACAAACTTAACCATCACAAATCCACCCCTTGGCAACTTGGCACCCATATTCATCTTAAATCATGCCTACTCTCCAAATACAGATAATAATAAGATCACACTTATGCCTAGCATGATACAGCTATCCTATATACAATTGAAAATACACTAACCCTCTCCCCAGAGAAGGATACAAAGTCCTGGGTGATCTTTACTCTTCTCCTTGATATCCTTTAACTGAAATACTATGATGTGAAGTTAACAATACTTAAATACTATGATATAAAGTCAATACAGTTTATGTTACATGATAAGGGAATAAGAGAGGGATGAAAACAAAGATATTTGCTATACACACATACACACAGAAACATAGTCACAACAAAATAAGGAAGAAATACCCATGGCAATTACAGTCCTTGTTTCTGTAATTGGTGATGTGGGTGTAGCTGGTGTTTATAACTATTGTCTTCCAATACCCATTCTGTATTTCTTTTGCTCTCAGCAAGCACCCCATCTGGTCATGGTTCTTAGTCTGGTGGGGTGACCCAAACCTTCATTCCTGAAGGATCTCAGTCATCAGTCATCCTTTTTGGACTGGGTTGATGTAGTTTTCCATCGACTTTAATCACAGGACATGGCAATACTAAGAGATGTCCCAAGGGATCTCCTACATTCTAGACATTCTTCCTTCCACTGTGGCACAGCAGTCCCGTTTCTCCTTGGTAGTCAGCATCAATCACCCCAGCCAACACAGTGACTCCCTATTTTACCTGTTGATTTAGAGACATAAGGAGCCCAGAGCGACTGGGTGGAAGTCTTAACTTCTAGTTCAGTGGAATCACTATTGTGTCTCCCAGTGGAAGCATTCCTCATTTTGGAGCTAAGAACTCTAGGCCATCAGAGAATAAGGTTGCAGGCACAGGAAGCAAAAAATTTGCTGGTCAGTCACTAGGGGTAATTGGAGTGTCATTCCCATTTTTATCCCTTGGTTCCTGGACCCATAAATCCTGTCCATAGAGGAGGAAAAGCACCATATATTAGAGACTGATGTAGAGCATAGACAGCCTCCTAGAGAACCTTGTCCCAGCCCAAGATACTGCCATCTAACTGGTGCTGTAATTGAGTCTACAAAAGTCTGTTCCATTGTTCTATCAGGCCAGCTGCTTCCGGATGGTGGGGACCATGTTAAGACCAGTGAATTCCACAAGTATGGGCCCACTGCTGCACTTCATTTGCTGCGAAGTGATTTACTGATACCATGACACTAGATAAGGCCATGGATGGTAGTTTTGGAAGAAGCAATGAATGCAGGGAAGACAAATCTGTATCCATAGTAAGTGTCTCTCTTTTTATTTTTTTCCTGGCACATCATGTACTAAGTCAATTCTCCTTTCTAAAACTGTGTCTAATCATCAACACAGCAGATTGACTTGTTGCAGGTACCAGAAATAAACTGGAACTGTGGAAAGCTCATGAATGAATTAACAGTATTTAAAAATCAGGGAAAATGTAATAAACCTTTACATAACAACACTGAACCCACAAAAGTATTGGAGCATTTATATGCCAGAAATCAACCTGAGATACAGAAATGATTGAGTAAAACCACTGCAAATATATGCTTATTTCCCCTTGTACTAAACATAGCCACCTTGTAAAGGGAAACACCAGTGGCCCATATTTTTAACTAAAGCACACACTGCGTTTAGGAAAAAAGCAAAGTCATTTAAGGCAGGTAATTAAAATGCCCTTTAAGCAATTACAATGGGTAGCAGGATCTTAAAATCGTTAGCAAAGTAGAAGCTTGTCACTGAAGCTTTCATATGATCTTATTGACGAGAAGTAGACAGGTCAGGCTTCATAGACATCAGATAACTGAAGACTCCAAACTTCAGTAAGTCCTCAGGTTTCAGTGTCCAAGTTTTTTTCTGACAAGTACTAAAGCAAAAAAGAAAAGGCTATGGTAAAAATATGCCATGATCTATGGTAAGAATGGAGCTGAAGTTTTGGCATAAAAACTTGTTCTAGAGGTATAAGCCACCCAGGTCAGGTACCTACTGAATACTTACACATATTAGTGCTTTGCCAGCTACTCTGGGGAAGGACAAAAGAGGTATGAAATGCTACGAGATGCTCCAGCCAAGTTGAAAAGACTTAGATATACTACAACTGAAGCCCAAGACAGTGTGTTTTACAGGGCTAAACCATGCAGTGCCAACTATTGATATTGGCTATTGACACCAGCGATGAACTCACACCCAGAAATATTTGGATAAAATCTTTTTATTATTTCAACCACTCAGTCATTTGTGTTGCCTGGAGTAGGAACTTCCAAGGAGGCCTAGCACTCCTCTCCTGCTTCAGTTATAAATCCTTGCCCGTGCGGGCCCTTGTTTTTTCTCTGGCTCTACGTATGTACCTATAAGGCCCTGACCAGGCACCTCCTGGTGGTATAAAGTGTGAAAGGACAGGGTAGCTAATCCTGGGTACAGCTGAAAGGTGTAGGCATGGGGACCTCCGAGTCCAGAGCTGGGGAGAACAGCGCTGGCAGTGGGGGGGCCACCAAGATGTGTGCTGCAACCATCCTTTCTGCCTTTCCCCTTCTCCAGATGCCACTTGTCTGACTGTTGAGGTTGGCCTCCTGCTTCCAGTTCTGTCTCTTCCCCTTGAGGGCCTTCACGGTTTCTCTGACCTGAGGTACCAACAGATCTTTTATGTTGGTGGGACTCTGAGTTCTAAACACCCCTGACACCTGAATCCACTATACCCTGGATTATGTCACTGTGACAGAGCGGCAGAGGAAGCAAACCCTTTAAGTGACTGCCCTCACTGCCCAGTGTTGTCTTTCTGCTCTGCTCAGCCTCTATGCGTGGCTGCTCCTCAGGCCCCTGTCCTCAGCCCACTTCTTTTTTAACCCTCACATCCTCTCCCTGCACAATTCCATTCACCCCTGTGGCTTCCACTTCTGTGTTTTCTCTGATGAACCCCCAGTCCCTCCTCCAGGTTTCCAAGCGTGGGCCGGCCAGGGATCTCAGCTGTAAGCCACAGAGGCTGACTGGAGCAGAAACGTGAATTATCAAAGAGATGCTGCGTAGCTCTCAGAATTGTGGGAAAACTGAAGAACAAGACTCAGAAAATGGACTGGGAGAAAGGGAGGCCAAAGCTAAGCCACATTAGTCCAGGGAGGTCCCTGCCGCCCGAGGCAATGGACACTGCAGTTTGCATTCTCAGTGGTGTTCTTTGGAAAATGGTGTTGTCACCATCTCCAGAATGAATTCTCCACTGTCGTTGTTTCTTTGAGTCACTTGATCCTAATTCACAGTCTTAGGTGGGTGCATTTGATCGGTCAAACCTAGATCATGGATACATATCCTAGCTGTAAGGGGTCTGGGAAAACACACATCTGGCCTTTTAAGATTTTAGATTGGGATATGGTCTGTCCCTCACTGGGACTCATTCAGTGGAGAATTTCCCACCTACACAAAGTGAGGGACATGGGCAATAGAAATAAGGAAGAAAAGGGAACAAAGAAAGGTAAAGTAAAGGAAAAAAGAGCAAAGAGCCACCACAGAGCCAATTATCCACTTGCCCACTGTACTTCATTGGATCATTTACAGCCGCCTCCAGTTCTGACCAAAAGTGTCCCAAATGAAGTCTCCGTTATTTACACCAAATTACACCTCCTATTCTCGCTCCTTTTTCGGTATCTGATGGAACTCATTCATCTGGCCACTCAAGTCCTTAAACTCAGAGTTATTCTCCCTCCCTTTTGAAAGCCACTGGTCATCAAATCCTATGGATTATGCATTATGAATGTTTCTTAAATGCATCTCCTTTTCTGAAAGCCCTCTGGGGTTTACAGCAGATCCAGAATTCATTGTTTCTTGTCTAGATTACACAGGGCCTCCCTAACTGTTCTCCCAGCCTCTAACGCCACTCCATGGCCCTTGTCACAGTTGCCATCCCATTTGTTATGGGATTATTTGACTGTCTGCCCTCCTCATGTTTCTAGTTCTACTTTCTTCAGCTTTGTTAATCCCATCTCTTCAGCTGTCTGAAAGTAGAACAGTGCACATAGCACAGGGAGATCAGCTCGGTGCTTTGTGACCACCTGGAGGGGTGGGGTAGGGAGGGTGGGAGGGAGATGCAAGAGGGAAGAGATATGGGAATATATGTATATGTATAACTGATTCACTTTGTTATACAGCAGAAACTAACACACCATTTTAAAGCAATTATACTCCAATAAAAATGTTTTTTAAAAAAAGATTTTAAAAAAAGTAGAACAGTGAAGGAAGCATCTCTAAATAAATGGAATTAAGTTGTATCATCACCGCTCAGATTCCCACCGTCTGCCTATTCTCACTCTGAAATCAAGAATGCTATGGAGTCACAGTGCTCCCCTGTAAAACCAACTCTTAGGAAAGAGTAAACTGAAAGGAAAAGATTAGAGGCCAAGTATATCAAGTTTCTTATCCGCTCTAGACCTTGACTATAACATGGTTATAAGCACGATAACATGGTTCTTATTCTCATTGTTGAGCTCAGGTTGTGGTAATAGCTTCCTAGATGGTGCCCGGTGCATCACACCTCCTAGTATATCTCCTTTTATGTTTCCAGATTGTTGAACCTGGGCCGCACCTGTGACTCACTTTAACCAATAGCGTTCGGCAGAAATAACCCTTTGCTAGTTCTGGGACTGAGTCTTGGTAAGACTGCAGTTTCCACTTCTGTGCTTTTGGGCATCCTGAGCTACCATATTAGAAGTGCGGATACCCTCCTGGAGAAATGACATGGAGACACTTCCTGGAGAGGCTGCATGGAGAGGGAGAGGCCTGGAGATTACATGCGGAGACAGGGAGCCCCCAGCTGTCCCAGTGTCCCAGCTGTACCCACCTTCCCGTGCTCTCCACCCAGGCACCAGTCATAGGAGACAGCCACCTTGGATGTTCCAGTTCAGTCAGGTCCACAGGTGACCACAGCCAACATCGTGTAGAACAGAATTTCCCAGATGAGCTCAGTCAACCCACTGAATCATGAGGGTAATAAATGATTCTTATTTAAAGCCACTGTTTGGAAGTGGTTTCTTACACAATAATAGTTAACTGAAACAGGGCTCATCGATTATATGTGTGGTCATGTTTAATTATTCATGTAGCTGCACTTCACTTCCAGGCATTTAGTAGGTTTTTCTGTGGGTTTTATTAGCTATTCAATGCCAAATCCCTCTAGCTCACAATCAGCACAGGGCTTTGACTTTTTTTTTTAAGAAGGACTCATTTGATGGCCCTTATCAATATTTGAAGCCCAGAAAAGCACACACATAACGAACCCACAAGCTTTGGGCTATAAGCTGAATTGGCCAGATTCTTCCTGCTCTTTTCTCCGTCAGACTTAGCGTAGCGAACTTACCTTGACCCATGAAGATAAATTGTTCAAGCCCTGAAATACATCGATCTGAAATTCCTTTGGCAAGAAGTAAGGAAAATGATAGGCAGAAGAGGAATGAAATTTCAATTTGGAGAAATTTCATGAACTAAGAGGAAAATAAAACAAATAATGTCTATCATATTTAAAGATGTTATCATTTGATCCACTGACAGCATGGAATGAAAGCTGTATGATTTTGACATTGTATTCCCCCTTACATAGAATAGAGTTGTCTCTGGGAATCAGCTGCCTGGCTAGGGGCTATGTTTCCCAGCACCTTCCACATCTAGATGTGGCCATGTGACTAATTCTTACCAATAGAATAGCAGAAATGATGTCTGATGAGCCAGGGCTTTTCAGAAGTCATTATACCTTTTCCATGCTCTCTCTCTCCCCTTGTGGTTGCTGGATATAAATGACTTCAAGGCCTTGGGGGATGGCAGAACTCCCAGATGGAAGAAATTTGCATGTCTGAATCATGGCAAGGAGGAGGATCATTTGCCAACTAGGAACAACCACTGTCAAAAGTTACATGGAAGAAATTTCTGTTGTGTTTGAGCTTTCAAAATCTTGAGGTTTATTTGTTGCAGCAGCTAACATTCCCCTAATGAATATAGTTGCTCATTCATTTAATTTTTTTCATAGATGAGATCATTACTAGTTTTGAAATTGTGGATATGTCAATTTATTTTCCTTCGATTCACTTGTCACGTCTATAAAATGGGACTAATGGTATGTACTTCATAGGATTATTGTCATACTAAATGAGATATTATAGTATCTCATTTATTGAGCATTATCATACATCAGACCCTGTGCTCAGCACTTTCCATAATTTACCTATTGAATCACCCCAATAATCCCATGACATATACTCTGTTAATATTCATGTTTCTCAAGTGACAAAACAGAGGCTTAGAGAGGTTAAATACCTCTCTGATGTTTCATGGCCAGTAATAGCAGAGTCAGGATTTCAACAAAGGCAGCCTGACTTCAGAGACCACATACCTAAGCACTAGGCTGCTCTGATTAGGACCAGCACAAAGCCTGACACATAATAAATGCACAATAAACATGAATTTTATTTTCCTTCCACTTCAAGGAGAGAAGCAGTATAGACTTAATAATAAATGTGTCCAGTTTTGGCTATGTGCACAACACATACACACAAACACACACACACAAACTTATACAGCCTTACTTTTATTCACACATGTATTCGGGTGGGTGTGTTTAAGCTAGAAGTAAACTAGAATTGTGTTCACTGCATACATAGGTCCTCTCAACTGAGAGTGTTACTATTTTGTGCTCACAGCCCAACTGCAACTGCATGATCAAAGGAAGTAGTGAGAACACTGAAGAAATGCATCCCAAAATGACTAATGCATTTTAAAGTTGCTTGTGAAACATTTATGTTATTGACTTGCTAGATGGAAATTGGCAGAAAACTCAGTTCAGGATGGACATAACTCCAGGAAGTACAGGAATCCTGGGTCCCTAAAGTCTTTGTTATTTCACTTAATATACCACATATTTCTTGAAGCAAACTAGTTTAAAACATCCAGTCTGAGGTATAGCTTAGAAATAGCCTACCTTTATAGTTTTGGTGACGTGGAATTTTATAAAGCTGAAATACTTTTCAAAAAATTACAGTCCATACTAGGAGTACTGGTGCTTTCTCTGAATTCATATTGGCTATTATTAGATTGTCTACAGAACCAAGCTCAGAGTGCTTTTTCAAAAAGGTGCAGTAATTTTCCCCATTCTAATTGCTATACCAAGAGTAATTTGTCTTCTGGGCTTTGGAGTTGCTGAACTACTTTCTTCTTTCGCCTGAAGTTTCATCAAGGCAATATGCTTAATCAATGTTTGCTGATGTTTATGGTCTAATGCTTAGTGGCAGCAGATGCAAAAAAAAAAAAAAGAGTAAATCCCCATCTGCATAAAAATCCTTCTTAAGTTTCCCAGCATGCTGTTTTGCTGTAATTTTAGTAGACAGGTGATTTTTCATGGCACCTTCGTGAGTTGTTTCCCCCCCATAGCTGGCTCCATTTTCCTACCTGCTATTCCCAGAAGCTGTGCTCTTATTTGCACCACCACATGGTAGCTCCTTTCAGGCTATCTACTTAGCTTGTGTTGAACCCTCCTTAGTGCTTGGTTTCCACAGTCTGGTCCAGGAAATGGACTCTATCCCTGAGTAATTTAGAAGCTGTTGTTAATTCATCAGTTAAGCCAAACCAGAGGTGGGCTCTGGGATTGTACTTTTTTTGGATAACAGTAGAGACCCAGCTTCACTGACCCAAAGAATCTATTTCCAATGGCATAGGATGGAAGGGAATTTAACAGAGGGAAGTCCATTAACCTTAATGATAGTCACTTGGCTAATTATCTATCAAGGCCCTGGAAATCTGCATGTAACTAAAGCCTCCTCCCCATAATTTGTTTACTGAAGCAAAGGAGGTAGCTCACCTCTCTGCTCCCCATTAGGGAAGTGTAATTTGTAAACTGAAGGCAGCATACAATGCTTCGCAAGCATTTTTTCATTTTGGCTTCTGTGTTTCAGTTGGCCTTAGATTCTTTTTAGGCTAAGGGCACAGGTTAATATCCATTACTGTTGAGGAGGAGTGAAGAGGAAGAGGGCTTAGCCTCCTGGAGGGATTCCTGTTGACCCCTCTGGCTTATCGGTGTTTCCACGTCTATTCCTGTTCTGCCAATATGCAAGGATGCACCGAAAGTCATTTGAGTGTCAATGCAGATTTTCAATTTTAAAGTACAAAGTACAAATTTAAAGTACAAAGTTAAGGCATTATTTTACTCTATATAACTAAAATTTTGGTAGCACCAGCCATGGACCGCAGGTGTCTTTGAATCGCAGGAAGCTACAATAAAGCCAGCAGAACTAAACCACAACATTAAATGACTGTTTAGTTAGCTTGCTCTTAAGTTGTGGAAAATATACAACTGCCCTAAGCAGACCGCCTCCAAAGATTCCCTGAGGACATGATAGACATTTAAAAATGCAACCTAATTGTGAATACACCACTGCTAAGATCCCAATGCTGCTCTCCTGCCACCCCCCACCCCTGCCCCCAACACACACATTATTTCTAAAACACTACATGAAGATCTTGCTAAATCAGCTTTAAAAATAAGAAAAAAGAGAAAAGGGAATGGGGATGGGGAGTAGAAATCAAGCCCCTCAGGGGTTCAAAGTTCAGACATAAAACGACAAGCAAGAGAGAATTAAACAAAGCCTAGTGAGAGAAATTGCAAAACAAGATGCATCAGAACCAGTAGAAATTCAAGATCAATTGTGTCAGCAGATCAAAGACAAGACCTAGCCTAGTGAAGAGTATTAGCTCTCAGCAGGGGAGACACATCCTACTTACTAGAGTGAGATAGACACTTTGCTTCTCTACGGTGATTAGGTGGCTTTGGAGTAAAGATCACCAAACTGAGCAAAAAGCATAGATTTACCCATAGATTGGGGTTAGAAACTGAGGAAAAAGTATATTAACTTTGTAAAAGATGTTCTAGAGAGCTTAGGCACCAGAGATTTTGGAGGCTAGAGTTCATCATCCCTGCTAGAGGAGCCATTCTACCTAAACAGGATCTATATCCCATTGACAGGTATTTTGTAGAAAGAGTTCCTCTGATTGCTTCCATGAGTAACCCTCAGTGCTTATCTGGCAGATAAGCAAAAAATCTGTTCCTCCATTTTAATTTAGCAGACTTAAATAAATGTATTGTTGGCTGAGAATCAGGACCATGGAGTGATGGTAACAGTCATGGTAGGAAGACTTGGCAGGAGCGACTGCACAGATTTGTCCAGACTCTGTTTAATGGAGACCTGCGTGAGCTAGAGGGTGATAGACTGCCAGTACTCTGTCTAGCTGCCAGGAGCCTATATTCATCTCAATACCGGAACATTTAAAACAATGCTCAAAATGAACCATACTGTTCATGCAGTACAAGTGATGTGCATACCTAGATAAGCAAAAATGTTACCAAGTAGGATTATAAAATTGAAGGCTTCTGAATGTTTGTCTTTTTGGTTAAGGTAAGAAACAGTGCTCTCTAATCAAGGTAAGGCAAGGGACCATATTCCTGATGGACCACAGTCAATAGTAAGATAATCTGTGATTCCTAAGGAACAGAATGGTGTAAACAGAGCTAAAGCATTATGAGCAAGTGTGATTAAACAGGTGACTCAAATGCAACAGAACTGTCATACAGTGGTTATCAACAAGCAAATAGAGGAAAATGGGTTAGTTTGGCTGTTAATTGAATATATGTGTAAGCTCTGTAGTGGTCGTTATTGGGAAGTAAATTATTATCACCATGGGGTAATGGAGAAAACTAAGCCACAGAGGAGTAAGATCAGCCCATCTGCTCTACAGAATGGGTAGATGTGTCTTGGATGATAATCCACTTTCTGATCTGTTGGTTAGCTCATTGTGACATAGTACCTCACCCCTGCTAAGTACATATTAGGGTATAACTGAATCACTTTGCGGTACACCTGAAACTAACACAACATTGTAAATCAACTATACTTCAATAAAAAAAAGAAAGAAATTAGTGAGACCCACTATATAGCAAAAGGCCTAGAGCTTAATTAAATAGGTAAATACTGTTGTTTAGTAAGTTCATCTGACATCTGATTAAAAGAAAAGGAGAGGTCCCTGGGGAAGTACTGAGATAGTCCCATAAGTCCGTAAATAAGATGATGCGGAAAATTAACTCCTTGAGATTCTAGACGGCTAGTCTTTCCCCAACCCCTTCAAAAATCTATCAGTTAATAAAGTCTAGGCAGATGATGGGTGAGAAACCTTAAGATTTCAGAAGAAATTTGGGCCTTACCTTAATTTCTTTGGCTTGAACAGAGAGTGGTGAATCATCACTTAGAATAATACAGTGTTAACACCCTTCAATACAGAGTGTATAACACCCACAGCAACCAATACAGAGTGTATAACACCCACAGCAACCATCTAGCACAGTTCTTATTTATTGAATGAGGATCCAAAAGAGGATTAAATGAATAAATGAGTTAGCTAATTTATTCTCAAACTAATTGGATTATGGATTCATCCATTGCTCCTTGAAGTGCTTTAAATTTTTGCTTTATATATTTAAACAATATATTATTATATGCATACAAATTTAAAATAATTTTTCTTTCTCATGAACACTTTATCATTATAAAAATGTTCCTCTTTATCTCTAATAATGCTTTTTGCCTTAAGTTTTACTTTCTCTGATATTAAAATAGTCACAGTATTTTTTTTTTTTGGTTAGTGTTTGGCTGCTATATATTTTTCCATTGTTTTGCTTTCAATATTTATATATCCTTATATTTTTGATGTTATCTCTTATAAGAGCATATTTTTGTTTCTTTGTAAATCTTGCCTGGTGATTTTTTTTTTCTCTTTTAACTGAGACATTTGGTTCATTTAATGTAACTGCTGGTATATTAAGATTTAAATCTACCCTCTTACTATATTCTTTCTATTTCCATCTTTCTTGCCACTTTTCAAGTTGATTGGAGTAGTTATTATTTCATTCCTCACCCTACTTCCTAGCTTGGTAGCTGTTCTGGTTATCTATGGTTGTATAACAAACCACCCCCAAACTTAATAGCTTGTAATAATAATTTCATTTTTGTCATGATTTTGTAAATCAGAGACTTGGGAAGGACTTAGCTGGGCAACTCATTTCTGATGCACATGGCATAGCTGTAGGATCAACTTCTAAGGTGGCATCTTTACTCTTATATCTGATACCATGGTGCTCCTTGGACTCTCTTTCTCTTTTTTTCTCTCTCTCCTCACGTGGCATCTCATTTTGTAGAGTCTCTTTACTTTTGCTTGTGCTTCTCACTGCGTAGTTGTTCAGGATAATCACACTTGTCACATGAAGACAGGCTTCTATGAGGCAGAAGCGGATGCTGTCAATCAAGGTCACAGCTTTCCTGAATTTGACACGGCATTACTTCTGTCATATTCTACCAGTCAGAGGAGTCACAGGGGCCACCCAGATTCAAGGGAGTGGAGAAATAGAGTCTGTAACTTATCAGGGGAGAGACAAGGTCACATTGTAAAAAGATATGTGGAAGATATTGCTGTGGCCATCTTTGGAAAGTACAGTCTACCATAGATTATACACTATATACAGTTATACATTGCTTTACTGTTTTTGTTTGTTTGCTCTAGTGCTTACCCGGAGATGAAAACATGTATGCTGACTTATCATGGTTTAGAAACCAACATTTTTATCTCGGTCCATGCAAAGATCTCATTTTTAATTTTTTTTCACACTTTGACCACCTTGACCCATTTCTCCTACCCCTCACCCTCCAACTCTGGCAACCACCAATCTCTTCTCTATTTCTATGAGCTTCCTTTGGTTTTCTTTTACATTTCACAAATAAGAGAGATCATATGATATTTGTCTTCCTCTGTCTGACTTATTTCACTTAGTATAATGTCCTCGAGGTTTATCCATGTTGTCACAAATGACAGGAGTTCATTCCTTTTTATGGCTGAATAATATTCCATTTTATACCTATATATACATATCACAATTTCTTTATCCATTCATCCACTAACTGACACTTAGATTGTTTCCATTTCTTGGCTAGTGTAAATAATGCTGCAGTGAATGTGGGGCTGCACATATCTTTTCAAGTTAGTGTTTTTATTTTCTTTGGATAAATACCCAGAAGTGAGATTATTGGATCATTTGGTAGCTCTGTTTTTAATTTTTTAAGGAAACTCCATACTGTTTTCCACAGTGGTTGCACCAATTTTCATTCCCACCAACCGTACACAAGGGTTCCCTTTTCTCCACATCCTTCCCAACACTTGTTATTTCTTGTCTTTTTTTTTAATAATAGCCATTCTAACAGGTGTGCGGTAACTCACTGAATACTTTAAATCCCTCCATTCTTACATATATGCTATTGTTGTCATGCATTTTACTTCTATATCTAGTTTAAGTCATGTAAGAAATTATTAACACTGTTTTATATAGTCAGTATTCATTTATATTTTGCCACACACTTACTGTTTGGTTGCTTGTCATTCCTTTCTGTATCTTTGAGCTTCTAACTGGGATCACTTTCATTGTGTATCCTCCAGTATATCCTGTAATGTGTCTGCCAGAAATAAATTTCCCAACCCCAATTTATCTTTTCATATAAAATTATCTATGTTTCACTTTTATTCTTTATATATGCTGTCTACAAGAGACCCACTTCAGATCAAGGGACACCAACAGACTGAAAGTGAGGGGATGGAAAAAGATATTCCATGCAAATGAAAATCAAAAGAAAGCTGGAGTAGCAATACTCATATCAGATAAAATAGACTTTCAAATAAAGAATGTTACAAGAGACAAGGAAGGACAGTACATAATGATCAAGGGATCAATACAAGAAGAAGATATAACAATTATAAATATATATGCACCCAACATAGGAGCACCTCAATACATAAGGCAACTGCTAACAGCTATAAAAGAGGAAATCGACAGTAACACATAATAATGGGGGACTTTAACACCTCACTTACACCAAAGGACAGATCATCCAAAATGAAAATAAATAAGGAAACAGAAGCTTTAAATGACACAAAAGACCAGATAGATTTATTTGATATTTATAGGACATTCCATCCAAAAACAGCAGATTACACTTTCTTCTCAAGTGCGCACGGAATATTCTCCAGGATAGATCACACTGTAGGTCACAAATCAAGCCACAGTAAATTTCAGAAAATTGAAATCATATCAAGCATCTTTTCTGACCACAACGCTATGAGATTAGAAATGAATTACAGGGAAAAAACCGTAAAAAACATAAACACATGGAGGCTAAAAAATACGTTACTAAATAACCAAGAGATCACTGAAGAAATCAATGAGGAAATCAAAAAATACCTAGAGACAAATGACAATGAAAATACGATGATCCAAAAGCTATGGGTTGCAGCAAAAGCAGTTCTAAGACGGAAGTTTATAGCTATACAAGCCTACCTCAAGAAACAAGATAAATCTCAAATAAACAATCTAACCTTACACCTAAAGGAACTAGAGAAAGAAGAACAAACAAAACCCAAAGTTAGCAGAAGGAAAGAAATCATAAAAATCAGATCAGAAATAAATGAAAAAGACATGAAGGAAATGATAGCAAAGATCAATAAAACTATAAGCTGGTTCTTTGAGAAGATAAACAAAATAGATAAACCATTAGCCAGACTCATCAAGAAAAAGAGGGAGAGGACTCAAATCAATAATGTTAGAAATTAAAAAGGAGAAGTTACAACAGACACCACCGAAATACAAAGCATTTTAAGAGACTGCTACAAGCAACTCTATGCCAATAAAATGGACAACCTGGAAGAAATGGACAAATTCTTAGAAAGGTATAACCTTCCAAGACTGAACAGGAAAGAAATAGAAAATATGAACAGACCAATCACAAGCAATGAAATTGAAACTGTGATTAAAAATCTTCCAACAAACAAAAGTCCAGGACCAGATGGCTTCACAGGTGAATTCTATCAAACATTGAGAGAAGAGCTAACACCCATCCTTCTGAAACTGTTCCAAAAATTGCACAGGAAGAAACACTCCCAAACTCATTCTAAGAGGCCACCATCACCCTGATACCAAAAGCAGACCAAGATACTATAAAAAAAGAAAATTACAGACCAATATCACTGATGAACATAGATGCAAAGATCCTCAACAAAATTCTAGCAAATAGAATGCAACAACACATTAAAAGGATCATACACAATGATCAAGTGGGATTTATCCCAGGGATGCAAGGATTCTTCAATATACACAAATCAATCAATGTGATACACCATATTAACAAATTGAAGAATAAAAACCATATGATCATCTCAATAGATGCAGAAAAAGCTTTTGACAAAATTCAACAGCCATTTATGATAAAAACTCTCCAGAAAGTGGGCATAGAGGGCCTCAACATAATAAAGGCCATATATGACAAACCCACAGGAAACATCATTCTCAATGGTGAAAAACTGAAAGTATTTCCTCTAAGATCAGGAACAAGACAAGGATATCTACTCTCACCACTACTATTCAACCTAGTTTTGGAACTCCTAACCATGGCAATCAGAGAAGAAAAAGAAATAAAAGGAATCCAAATTGGGAAAGAAGAAGTAAAACGGTCACTGTTTTCAGATGACATGATCCTCTACATAGAGAATCCTAAAGATACCACCAGAAAACTACTAGAGCTAATCAATGAATTTCGTAAAGTTGCAGGATACAAAATTTTTTTTTTTTTTTTTGCGGTACGCGGGCCTCTCACTGTTGTGGCCTCTCCCGCTGCGGAGCACAGGCTCTGGACGCACAGGCTCAGCGGCCATGGCTCACGGGCCCAGCCGCTCCGCAGCATGTGGGATCTTCCCAGACTGGGGCATGAACCTGTGTCCCCTGCATCGGCAGGCGAACTCTCAACCAGTGCACCACCGGGGAAGCCCCAGGATACAAAATTAATGCACAGAAATCTCTTGCATTCCTATACACTAATGATAAAAAATCTGAAAGAGAAATTAAGGAAACACTCCCTTTTACCACTGTAACAAAAAGAATAAAATACCTAGGAATAAACCTACTTAAGGAGACAAAAGACCTGTATGCATAAAACTATAAGACACTGATGAAAGATATTAATGATGATACCAACAGATGGAGAGATATACCATGTTCTTGGATTGGAAGAATCAATATTGTGAAAAAGACTATACTACCCAAAACAATCTACAGATTCAGTGCAATCCCTATCAAATTACCAATGGCATTTTTTATGGAACTAGAACAAAAAAATCTTAAAATTTGTATGGAGACACAAAAGACCCCATATAGCCAAAGCAGTCTTGAGGGATTGAAATGGAGCTGGAGGAATAAGACTCTCTGATTCCAGACTATACTACAAAGCTACAGTAATCAAGACAATATGGTACTGGCACAAAAACAGAGATCAATGGAACAAGATTTAAAGCCCAGAGATAAACCCATGCACCTCTGGTCCACTAATCTATGACAAAGGAAGCAAGGATATACAATGGAGAAAAGACAGTGTCGTCAGTAAGTGGTGCTGGGAAAACTGGACAGCTACATGTAAAAGAATGAAATTAGAACACTCCTTAACACCATACACAAAAATAAACTCAAAATGGATTAGAGACCTAAATGTAAGACTGGACACTAAAACTAAAACTTTTCCTCTAAAACTCTTAGAGGAAAACATAGGAAGAACACTCTTTGACATAAATAACAGCAAGATCTTTTTTGATCCACCTCCTAGAGTAATGGAAATAAAAACAAAAATAAATGGCACCTAATGAAACTTTAAAGCTTTTGCACACCAAAGGAAACCATAAACAAGATGAAAAGACAACCCTCAGAATGGGAGTAAATATTAGCAAATGAATAAACGGACAAAGGATTAATCTCCAAAACATATAAACAGCTCATGCCGCTCAATATTAAAAAAACAAACAACCCAATCCAAAAATGGGCTGAAGACCTAAATAGACATTTCTCCAAAGAAGACATACAGATGGCCAAGAAGCACAAGAAAAGCTGCTCAACATCACTAATTATTAGAGAAATGCAAATCAAAGCTCCAAGGAGGTTATCACTTCACACCAGTTAGAATGGGCATCATCAGAAAATCTACAAACAACAAATGCTGGAGAGGGTGTGGAAAAAAGGGAACCCTCTTGCACTGCTTGTGGGAATGTAAATTGTTACAGCTGCTATGGAGAACAGTATGGAGGTTCCTTAAAAAACTAAAAATAGAATTACCACATGACCCAGCAATCCCAATACTGGGCATGTACCCAGAGGAAACCATAATTCTAAAAGACACATATACCCCAATGTTCATTGCAGCACTATTTACAATAACCAGATCATGGAAGTAACCTAAATGCCCATCAACAGACGAATGGATAAAGAAGATGTGGTACATATATGCAATGGAATATTACTCAGCCGTAACAAGGAACGAAACTGGGTCATTTGTTGAGATGTGGATGGATCTAGAGACTGTCATACAGAGTGAAGTAAGTCAGAAAGAGAAAAACAAATATCATATAGTAATGCATATATGTGGAACCTAGAAAAATGGTACAGATTAACTGGTTTGCAGGGCAGAAATTGAGACACAGATATAGAAAACAAACATATGGACACCAAGGGGGAAAAGCCGCTGAAGGGTGGTGGTGGTTGTGTGATGAATTGGGCAATTGAGAATGACATGTATACACTGATGTGTATAAAATAGATGACTAATAAGAAACTGCTGTATAAAAAAAAATTAAAATATATATTTTAAAAAAGCTGGGATTCAGTCTAAGTGAGGGCCAGACTATTCTAGTTCACCTTTATTTCTAAGGTGTAACCCTTAGGGGTCCTAACCAAAAGCACAGGAGAGCTTCTCTTCCCTGGTGGGTCCTTGACTCTCATTTTTATTCCCTTGGTAAGACTGACAAAGATCTGTGTTTAACTTCTCATGGATGACTCTTTTAATTGCCAGATGCTCCTAGGGGAAAATAAGATTTAAATGCTAGGCATAACTTTCTGGTGTTTCCTTCTTCTGTATCTTTGCTTCACAATTCTTCACTGTCTTATTAGCTCCCCTATGGTCTCAATGTTTCTAAAAAAGAGGGTTGTTCTACATTACCCAGTCCAACATTAACTGAAACAGGAGTCCTATTCTCAAAGTACTTAATTTAATACTGATAAAAGAAACTGAATTTTATCTTTTCCTCACTAGAGCTGGAATTGATTCAGAAAAAATGCTAAGAATAATGAAATACATGCCAGTTTCATGATACTTTTAAAATATGATAGAATGTGTGAATCTTAATTTTTCACAAAATTCAAGGTAATGAAAAACTTCAATCATAAATGGATAGACTCATTTTAAGTTCCTATACCATTGTCACTCACCCATGTAAAATCTTCTGACTTACATGATAAAATAAGCCTGTTTTTCAAAATGTGCTTTTATGCTAAGATAAAAGCAGAAAATCAGTTTCCCAATCCAGATAAAGTAAATTTAGCACTACAAATGGACAGGACAATAGGTAACTGTTTATGATGTTCAAAGCCCAAGTGAGTAGCAACATCTGAAGAACAAGGTTACCTCTATATAATTTTAAAATCATAATTGAGCAACACCTGCCTATAAGACCGTATGCTATGTTCTACCAAGAACACAAAAATGAATGAATCATAGACTTTCCTTTTGACAAGTTAAAGTTTTCTTTTTTCAGAAATTTACAGTTATCTATTATCAAGATCAGATTCCCAGCTGATATGAAGATATATATTACAAAGCCATAGTTCAACAAGACAAGACAAAAGTGTGGTGCTCATTAGAAACAGGTAGATGCCCCTGTGAAACAAAAAAGAAAACTCATTAAAAGACTCACGAGTATCTTAAAACTTGGTATATAATGAAGTGACATCCAAAATCAATGTAGAAGTAAGGGGTTAGTTAATAAATCATCCTGGGACAAATGGCTTTCTGTCTGAGAAAATAAATTTGATCTTCCATATCAAGTGAAGTAAAAACCTAAGTGTAAAGGTAAGATTATAAAGTTACTGGCAGGAAATGGAGGAGAATATCCTTGTGACTTTGAGTAATGATTTCATAAACAAGACTCAACAAAGCACAATCCATAAAGGAAAAAATGATGAGTTTGACTATATCAGTATTAAAGATTTCTGAATAACAAAGAGAACCATGGATAAAGTTAATAGATGAGTAACCTTCTGGGAAAAGATATTCACAGCATCTAAAATTGACAAAGGATCCCAATGGACATAGTATACATCATACACAAGAAATCCCTCATTCAATACAAAATTAATGAACAGAAATCTCTTGCATTCCTATACACTAATGATGAAAAATCTGAAAGAGAAATTAAGGAAACACTCCCAATTACCATTGCAACAAAAAGAATAAAATACTTAGGCATAAACCTACCTAAGGAGACAAAAAACCTTTATGCAGAAAACTGTAAGACTCTGATGAAAGAAATTAAAGATGATACAAACAGTTGGAGAGATATACCATGTTCTTGGACTGGAAGAATCAGCATTGTGAAAATGACTATACTACCCAAAGCAATCTATAGATTCAGTGCAATCCCTATCAAACTACCAATGGCATTTTTCACAGAACTAGAACAAAAAATTCCACAATTTGTGTGGAAACACAAAAGACCCCGAATAGCGAAAGCAATCCTGAGATAGAAAAATGGATCTGGATGAATCAGGCTCCCTGACTTCAGACTGTACTACAAAGCTACAGTAATCAAGACAGTATGGTACTGGCACAAAAACAGAAATATAGATCAATGGAACAGGATAGGAAGCCCAGAGATAAACCCATGCACATACGGTTACCTTATTTTTGTTAAAGGAGGCAAGAATATATAGTGGAGAAAAGACAGCCTCTTCAATAACTGGTTCTGGGAAAACTGGACAGCTACAGGTAAGGGAATGAAATTAGAACACTTCCTAACACCATACACAAAAATAAACTCAAAACAGATAAAGACCTAAATGTAAGGCCAGACACTGTAAAACTCTTAGAGGAAAACATAAGCAGAACACTGTATGACATAAATCACAGCAAGATCCTTTTTGACCCACCTCCTAGAGAAATGGAAATAAAACCAAAAATAAAAAATGGGACCTAATGAAACTTAAAAGCTTTTGCACAGCAAAGACAACCATAAACAAGACCAAAGACAACCCTCAGAATGGGAGAAAATATTTGCAAATGAAGCAACTGACAAAGGATTAATCTCCAAAATTTACAAGCAGCTCATGCAGCTCAATATCAAAAAAACAAACAACCCAATCCAAAAATGGGCAGAAGACCTAAATAGACATTTCTCCAAAGAAGATATACAGATAGCCAACAAACATATGAAAGAATGCTCAACATCATTAATCATTAGAGAAATGCAAATCAAAATTATAATGAGGTATCACCTCACACCAGTCAGAGTGGCTGTCATTAAAATATCTACAAACAGTAAATGCTGGAGAGGGTGTGGAGAAAAGGCAACCCTCTTGCTCTGTTGGTGGGAATGTAAATTGATACAGCCATTATGGAGAACAGTATGGCAGTTCCTTAAAAAGCTAAAAATAGAACTACCATACAACCCAGCAATCCCACTACTGGGCATATACCATGAGAAAACCATAATTCATAAAGAGTCATGTACCACAATGTTCATTGCAGCTCTATTTACAATAGCCAGGACATGGAAGCAACCTAAGTGTCCATCGACCAATGAATGGATAAAGAAGATGTGGCACATATATATAATGGAATATTACTCAGCCGTAAAAAGAAACGAAATTCAGTTATTTGTAGTGAGGTGGATGGACCCAGAGACGGTCACACAGAGTGAAGTAAGTCAGAAAGAGAAAAACAAATACCGTATGCTAACACATATATATGGAATCTAAAAAAAAAAAAGGTTATGAAGAACCTAGGGGCAGGACAGGAATAAAGACACAGATGTAGAGAATGGACTTGAGCACACGGGTTGGGGAAGGGTAAGCTGGGACAAAGTGAGAGAGTGGCATGGACTTATATGTACTCCCAAATGTAAAATAGATAGCTAGTGGGAAGCAATTGCATAGCACAGGGAGATCAGCTTGGTACTTTGTGACCATCTAGAGAGGTAGATAGGCAGGGTGGGAGGGAGACGCTAGAGGGAGGAGATATGGGGATACATGTATATGTATAGTTTTTTCACTTTGTTATACAGCAAAAAATAACACCGTTGTAAAGCACTTATGCTCCAATAAAGATGTTAAAAAAAAAAAGAAATCCCTCATTCAGTTCTCTAGTCAAACATTACCACCTCAGAGAGGACTTCCCTGAATTTCTATCCAAAACACTACTCCCTCCTTACTTTTTAATCCCATTAACTTACTTTATTTTTCTTCATAACACCTATCAAAATCCAATGTTGTATGGTTATTTGTTCATTGTCTTTTCACCCAATATATTCTAAGTTCAATGATGTCAGGACTTTTTGTCTACTCTGTTCATTTTACTGTCTTAGCCCCTAGAACAAAGCTTGATACAGTAGATGTTCAATAAAAATTTAAGTAACTGAGTGAACAGACTCCTGAAAATGGACATGAAAAGGAGCAGAATCCCACTGAAAAGAGATGAGTAGGCAATTACTCGGAGGTAGAATCTTAGTGGCCAGTAATATGTGGTAAGATGGTTAATCTCATATCAGAAGAAATACAAATGAAAAGAAGTATAACGTTCTATATCCATCAAATTGGCAAAATCTCAAAAGTCAGAAAATAAAAGGGAAATGGAGAAGAGGACACCCTGAAGCACTGTTGGTGGGAGTGTAAATTGGTGCAGCCATCCTGGAGAGCCGTCTGAAAGTATTCAGTGAAATTATGTGTGTACGTATCCTGCAATTCCAGTGATCCCATTCCTGGATGCACACTCAGAATAACTCTCACATTGATCCAAAAAGGGAAATGTATGCAGATGTTCATGGAAGCATTATTTGTAGTGGCAAAGAGTAGGAAACATTCTACATGTCCTTTACCAGGGAACTCAAGCACTGCAGTATGTTATATGGATGGAATGTTATGCAGCAGTCAGATGTAATTCACTAAATTTACATAAGCAACATGGAAAGCACTTTTAATTCCCTTTTCCTCATTAAAATAAAGTAAAAGAATATTTTACATCTAACTATAACATAAAAGCAGATAGGCAAGTCAGATAAATTCAGTGGCTCTCTGTTGATTAAGTATTTCCTATGAGTCTGTGGCTCTTGGTGGGAGAAAGATCTCCAAACTCTAATGAAGGCTTTCTCCCCTTAGCAATTTTGGGATCCTAAAATCCACCTGTCCTAATAAGTTTACTAGTATACTTATTTTCATTTCAGGGGGCTCATTTTATCTGCAGTCTCTGGTCTTAGATTCTGTTTAATGCTTACCTTGGAGAATTACATATGGGATATGCAGTGTTGTTCTTGGGTCATATCATAGCTTTGAGATTGGATGAAATTTACTAAATGAAGGCTTCTTCAACTGGGAATCTTGTTAAAATGCAGATTCAGATTCAGTAGGCTTGGGGAGGACCTGAGATTCTGCATTTCTGACAAGCTCTGAGGTGTGGCCAACACTTTGGGTCCTCAGACCACACTTTGGGAACAGGCCTCACCAGGAACACCCTGTGGAAGGGGTTATTCTTAGGGCTTCTGAGAACTCATTGTGGGTCCAAAACAATCCTTGGATTTATGTACATTAAGCAGAAGATTGCTGGGGGGGCATCTAGGGATACTCACTGTGTGTTAGTACAAGGGTTTGCTCCCCCAGTGCCACCCTGGAGAAAGGCAAACACGTTCCACAGGGCTCCATGCAACGGTGTACCAACCCTGGCTTATGTCTGAGTGGTCTGCATGCATCTCATCCCAGCTCCATGCTTAGTGACATAATGTTGGTAGATCGAAATTACCTTTGGTGCTAATATTTACACCATGGAAATTGGCAAATGCTACAATTCAAGGCTTTTCTTCCCAAAGAGCCAGTTTACCAGCACACTACTCTGACCATAGTGTTCAGCAGGGAGGCTGTGCAGATCCCTATGCGTGACCCAGGGTGGGAGCAACAAGTTCCCGCATGGTTTCTGGCTGGGATAGGAGTCATTTACAGAGGCATTGCAGAGTAACTAGTCCACCTAAAACGTATGACAGAGAAAAAGAAAAGGTTACCTGAGAAAACAGGAAATAGGCCTTTAAAAATAAAGCTCACTTCCCCCTCTATACAGGTTTTCCTCCCTCCAGTCATATATACGCCAACATTAAAAGAATATTATGCCTGCAGTGTATGTAGCAGAAGCTGATGAACTCTTAAAAACAAAGATATCATTTTAAGTATTCATGGAAATTAAAGTCAGGGAAAGAAAAATGTAGAGAAAATATATATTATTTCAAACAAAGACACTTTCATTAAAGAATTAGTAAGTCTTTAGTGTTAGCTAGGAGCACAGAGGAATCAGTGCAGTAATTGGGGAGCTGAGTTCCTATTAAGGGACCACTAATCAGCTTATTGAATGGCTCTAGACAAATTCTGTATACTTTTCCCACACTTTGGTAACTTGTGAAATTAGAGTTAAAATAGCTTTCACCCACCTCACCTCACAAGTTCCACAGCACGCTGAGATAATACATTAGGTTGAAATAGAGGTTAGTAAATATCTGTGAACTACTTTGATTAAGAAAGAAATGCCTATGTGTAGGTTATTGTTAGCTGCAGTGGGAAACCTATGTTTTTTTAGGGTCAATTCAATTCCTACACAACCCAGTTAGAAAGTCTAGTAAGTATATGAAAGAAGCAGATGCTATGGAAAACCTCACTGAACCATCACAGTGACTGATGTCCGTCACTCCAACAATATGTTCTCTTCATTGGTACAGTCCTATGTTATACAGAAGAAAGTCCTATATTATAGCCACTCCCTGTGTGATGTCTGTTCTATGGTTAGCCTGGGGCTTTTATTGTCCCTCCTAGGCATTCGTTAAGTGAACACTGGAAAACGTATTTGAGAAGGTCAAACTTTGAGCTGCCTTTCAAGGAACCAGTCACATCACATATAATTTCTATTCTGATTCAAAACTATTTTAAAAAGCCAGTTACAAAACATAGAAAATATGATCCTAAGTTTACTAAAAACATATGTGCCTTCAAAAATACAGGAAGCTATTTTCCAAATTATTTCTATGATTATCTCAGAGCAGTGGGATTATGGATGATACAAATTTACTTTTATATGTATTTTTACATATCCTAAATTTTTAAAAAATATGTTATCACAAAAGAATAACACACGTATTTTTGGTCAGTTTTTCATGTTTAAGCCTACCACTTTCAACAGCCCCATTAAGACTTCCAATTCACAAGGCAGCACCTTCAGAAGGGAGAGTTAAAGGATGTAATTTGACTGTCCTTCAGTATTAGCATAGAATTTCATATCTGAGTTGTATTTTGAAAGCATCTACTAATCAGACGCTTCACAGCTCTACAAGAGGCTTTCACTTAGATGATGAATTGAAGTTTTAGGATAAGCTGATTTGTGGAGTTTCTGTTGAAAGTGAAAGCTTCTCTATCTCACCGTCCTGTACTTCATCTTCTGGGTCACACTGCATCTTTCAGTCCTTAAAATCCTATAATTTGTGCAGACACAGCTTGCCAGCTGGAACTAGAGTTATGGCAAACTAAGTATTGACATCATCTGGCCAAACACAGAACCAAGGGAATGAACATGCCTGATATATGTGTGTCCTGATTTACTTTGGAATGCCGTTCCATGGCTCACAAAAAGTCAGTTGTAGTTTTTCCACATTGCATCCCAAAACCCACACGCTACTGCCAAAGGTTAGAGGGTTCTGAATGGTGAGGAAAGACAGGAAAACCTGCCACATCTTATGTACTCTCAACTGTCTGATTAGGGAGAGATTATTCGGTGTTATGTTTAGAATATTTGAACTTCAGGATTTCCATTTTAGACTGTGACTTCACCTGGTTATAATTTGCATTTTACTGAGAGAGTCAGCAGAGCACTAACTCACACATTTGGAGACATTACCTCATCAATCCTCCCTTGTGGTCCTTTGGGAGAGATGAGGTCAGGTGTGCTAGGGAAGAGACAGCAGAAATCAGCCTTTTCTTTTAGGAACATGACTCTGAGGTGTAGGTCCCAGTTGAGAAAGGGACGTGGGCTCCTGAGTCCATGGCAGGGCTCCTGCACCTGGGAACCAGCAGGGGAGTAGCTCCACTAATTCAGCACACCCCCTGTTTCTGATCCATGCAGTGGATCCAAGGGACCTTCTGGGGGGAGTTCTATGTCTTTCTCTTCCCTCCCAATTTCTTTAATTCCTCAGCATATCCCAAAAGCTTTTTGAATTTAGCTCAAAATACGTAAACTATCTTGTTTGGTCCCCTAAATGTCAACCTGTGGTGTTCGATCTCTTTATCCAAATTGTAAAGTTTTCATCACGTGGGTGGTATTTTATGATTCCTGCCATTACACCTGCCTAGCGCAGTGCAACGCCCGCCCACCTCTGCCTACCTCATCCCTCTCTATCCTTTCATCCAGCATTATTTTTCTGATTTGTGCTTATTGCTTAATGTGTGTTTTCCCCCACTAGAATGTAACTTCCTGAAAGGCAGGAACTTTTTCTGTGTTGTTCATTGCTGCATCCCAAGTGCTTGGCACATAGGAGGCCCTCAATAAGTATTCATTGAAGGAAAGAACTAATATTTATGGGAGGAGCTCAGTAAAGGCATGGTTATATATTTTTGTTATTATTCATTGTTGGGGGCTGGCTCTCCAGTTACTCTGCTCTGAATCTTTTTTTTTCCTGCATTCAAAGTGACCAAGCAAAAGATCACAAATGATGACTTTTGGATTTACAGAGATGATGAGAGCATTTTAAATGGAGAATAGATGGCGAGCAGGGGAACAGCTGAATTTCATATTGAGAGAAGATGTATTTCCTGGCATTGAAGAGAGCGTTTCATACCAAACAACTTAGAAAAATGTACCATCTAATACAGGGTCCAGGGAGAGTGTCACTGAAATGCAAATAGGAACAAAGCACTTTGCATTTCCTTAGACTCACAGAATCCCAGCACAAGCTGAACCCTAGATGAGGAAACAGGGGTACAAAGAGATGAAGTAATTTACTCAAAGTCACACAGTGAAATAATGTCACACAGTGAAATAATGTCTGAGCTGACTTTTGTCAATGCAGTACGCTAAATACTCTTGAAGCAGTATTTACTTAAACATAAATCTACCAGGACCCCACAGCTAGTAAGCTTCCAAAGTTCCTTGGAATCCCAGAAGTTCCTTAGCTGTTTTTACAGTCAGCGATCATGTAGAATCAAGTGCAGCATTTTGTACAGATTCTGGTTATATCATCTCAAGTCAGGTTATGGCTTGGTTGAGATAAATGAGGCAAACCTTATAGGAAGACAAAAGTTCCTAATATTACAGAGCACCTAAGGACAAATTCATCTGCTTCAGTAGAATTAGGATTGCCTACAGCCCTGCGAGTATGCAAATCATCACCCTGGCAGAGGAGGGAGTGGAGGGGGTGCTTCAGGGACTGCACTTTGCGGCTGTCTTTTGAAAAGCTGAGAAGGGTTAGAATCAGGGACTTGCTACCGGGCTGAGAGCTTGAGTGCTGCCTCTTGATACGGAGCAGGGCTGGACTGCAGTGCACTTGGCCCGCGTGGGCTCGAAACTAGGGGTAACGCATGCCTTCTCTACTCAGAGCTCGCGGTGATCCCTGCCTGTAGCATGGCTTTCTGACTGCCTCTCCTCCTTGGTTGTGTGTGTGTGGACAGAGTAATGCTGGAGTGAATCCAAGCAGTTTAGAAACAAATTAAAACCCTTCCAACAATTTGAAGCAAGTTGATGCTCTTTGTATTAATACAGTACCTATATTACAGAAGTATTAACTTGGACACTGTAAGTTCACTCAGGAATAGACTACTTAGAAATACATCATTCTTAGTGGGACAAAAGTTAGTGATGAGGTACTGCTCGTTACCACCTGTACGTTCTTCTTTCTTTCTCCTCTACCCTTACTCTTTTATCCTTCCTTTTCTCTTGATCCCACCTTCCTCCTGGCCTTCTCCCTCTCTCCCTTTCTTTCCCCCTTTCCCTTTTCTCCCACCTGGGTCTTAGGCCTGCCAGGGACCTTCACAGCCAACCTAGTTCTCTCATCAGCAAACAGAACTGAAAAGAGAAGAGACAGAGGTTCCCAGCCTCTCCACAGTTGTCAAGATGTTCTTCAATACGGTAATTTCTCTTTATTCAAATAGAATATGTAAGGCCGAGGTTTCCTGTGCTGCTGTAACAAATTACCACAAATCCAGTGGCTTAAAACAACGCAAATTTATTCTCTTATTTCTGGTAGTAAAGCAGTCCTAAAAATCAAGGTATCAGCAGGGCTGAGTTCTTCTGGAGAATCTGTAACTTTGCCTTTTCCAGCTTCTAGAGGCCACCAACATTCCTTGTCTCATGGTTCCTTCAAGGCCAGTAGTATAGCATCTTCAAATCTCCCTCCCTCCCTCTCCTTACCTCCCCTTATCTCCCTCCCTCCCCCCTCCTCTGCTTCCATCATCACTTGTCCTTCTCTGACCCTCTTTCCTTCTTCTTATAAGGACCTTTGTGATTATGTTGGATCTACTAGGACAATCCAGGATAATCCATCTCAAAACTTTTAATCACATCTGAAAAGTCCCTTTTACATGCCACATGGACTTCTTTGGGGATATTATTATTATTATTTTTATTTTACTACAGCTCTGAAGCCAGTAACCCCAGAAGCAAGTTACTGGCTTGAACATTCTCATTCAAAGAACAAGCAGCTTTAGGTCCTTTTGTGGGAATGAGCTCAGTTTCCAAAGACAAAACAAATAAAACACATAGGCAGGGAATTCCCTGGCTGTCCAGTGGCTAGGACTCCAAGCTTCCACTGCAGGGCGCATAAATTCAACCTCTGGTAGGGGAACTAAGATCCCACATGCTGCATGGAGTGGCCAAATATATATATAAATAAACAAATTTTTTAAAAAAACACATAGGCAGAGACTTACCCAGAGATAGGGCCGTAGTTGTTTCTGGATAAATTTCAGCCTCACAGTGGTTTGACTTGGGGAAAGCTAAAGCAGTAGCATAGGCAACAGATCTTTGGAATAAACTGGACTCAGGGTTTGAAGTTCAGCTCTGGCACTTGCTATGGGAACTTAGGTGCGTTTGCTTAACTATAAAATGGGGATGATAACTCTTCCCTCATGTGGTTGGAGGACTAGGTTAAGTTACGTATGTAATGTACATAATATGGTTCCTGGCACATAGAGGATGCTTCATAAAAGTTATTTCTTTTAACTCTTTCCTCAGTGATTAGACTAAATGTCAAGAATGTAATTACAATGTGGCCAAAAGTAATTAGGCTGAGATGTAATCAAATGGATATTGAGCAATGGAATTTTAAAATAAAATCAGAGGAGACACCCACACAATCCAGTGGGAACTGACAACAATCTGTTTCTTCTCATCTGGCTTCAGTCTAATTACATTTTATGTCTCTAAATTGAATGAGGATATGGAAGGGAAAACTTGACCTGTCTCATGTCTATACCTAAAGAATTGTAGAAACATAATCGAATTTCTCTCATTCTCAAATTTGACAGAAACATACCATATAAGGATTCAGTGGGTCTTTAGGTACCATCTAGAGCAACCTCCCAACAAATGTCAGCACTTTGTCTTTACTTAAACGCTTTCCACACTGGGAAGGTCACCTTTGAAACAGCTCATTGCAATGTTGGCTACTTCCTATTAGAAAGTTCCTCTTTATTTCTAGCCAGGAAACTGCTTCCCTAAAGGTTCTATCTTTTGATTCTAATTCTGCCCTCTAAACTTACAAAAACTTGATACAATTTTCACAATAACAATCCAACAGATGTACCCGCTCTGAGTTTTTTCTTTTCCAAGTTAGAATCCCAAAGTTTCTAAAGCCATTTGTCCCTTACTATTCTTTTTGGGTCTTTCCAGATCTTCTGGTTGTCTTCTTTTTTTTGAAGATGTTGTGGGTAGGAGTTTATTAATTAATTAATTTATTTTTGCTGTGTTGCGTCTTCATTTCTGTGCAAGGGCTTTCTCTAGTTGTGGCAAGCGGGGGCCACTCTTCATCGCGGTGCGCGGGCCTCTCACTATCGCGGCCTCTCTTGTTGCAGAGCACAGGCTCCAGACGCGCAGGCTCAGTAGTTGTGCTTCACGGGCCCAGTGGCTCCGCGGCATGTGGGATCTTCCTGGACCAGGGCTTGAACCCGTGTCCCCTGCATTAGCAGGCGGACTCTCAACCACTGCGCCACCAGGGAAGCCCGGTTGTCTTCTTTTACTGTACTCTAATTTATCAGCGTCTCCTCTAAAATAAGTCACCAGAGCTAAACAGAATATTCCAGATGTGGTCATATTAGTGCACAGAATGCTGAAGCTTATATTTTCTGTTGGATCTGCATTATATTTCCATTAATGAAGTCTGATTTCATCCGTTTTTTAAAGAAGTAGTCTCATAATACTGTCATTTGGCTTATTCTGAGTTGGCAGTCAGTCCAATCACCAGATGCTTTGCAAACCAGCCTTTGTTTTCCCCCATCCTTACCTGCCCAATTGATTCATTATAATATTTGTTGTACAGATAATATCATGAAAAGACTGCTAAAAATGAAATAAGTGACCTAGAATCTTACTAGGCCCACATCAGCAATTTTTAATTGTCCAAGTTCCTCTCTAGTCCTTGCTCATAGGCTTATACAAATTGTATATAGTTTTCAGCATAGCCTAGACAATTTTTCATATCCTGACTTTGAAGGCTAACATATTAACATTTTCCCAAGCTACTGTATTATTTTTTATAATTATACTTTAAAATAGCTGCATTAAGTTCCACAGTAAGATATACCATATTTACTCACCCACTCTTTGTCTCAGACCTTGAGGTGGTTCTATCATTGCATGTCAAATGGTTTCTTTGGGGGAGGTTTTATGATAATCCTGAAATCAAATGACTTTTTGGACCACAATCAAGAGTTTATGTTTCTCTATTTAAAATTTTTCTCCTTTTTAAAATTTTCTTCCTTGTCTAGACTTTGCTGGGACCACTTCTCCAATCTCCCTCCCCTTTGCTCTTCACATCATCTTTCAATTCAAAACAAATATAATACAGAGAGAAGTAAGACAAGACTCTGAGATTTTAAGCTTTAATATCCATATTAATTCCTCCAATGAGTTCATAACCCTCTCACCCTGACACAACAACCTCTCTCAGTGCCAGCCTGAGAGCTCCTGTTTCAGGGGCATTTAGGAAATCCATCCCTGCCCTGAACTGCTCCTTTCTTGCTGGCAAGCTGTTGCCTGCAATTAATGCAGGCTAAATTTCTAAGTTCCCTGGAAGCAGACTCTGCATTGCTTTCACTTACGGTATTCCAACTTAGTCATGGAAGGCTCTCAGTGAATATTTCTTAGGAGAAGGAATGAAAGAATATAATTAAAGATAAGATTTCACAATTTAATTCAGCCTGGGAGAGATACGACTTCATTCACACTAATGAGTAAATTGCTGGTATTAGATAGCTCCCTGGGCACAGGTTTTACTACGAGGAAGAAAGGGCATGAAGCACTCCAGTCCTGCTTGAGAGAAGATAGTAATGGACTTGAGACACCTAAAATAGGAACATTGTAATTTTTTCCAGGGCCAGACTTGGGCTTTATAAACTCAGACTATTGCATGGGATGCTTTGTGACCTTCTATAATTTCAGACTTGCCCTTTTAACTTGCACTGACGTTACCAAACAACAGACCTGGCTTTGGCTGTTACTACAGAGCAGCAAATGTCTGGGGAGTGGGGATGGAGGTGGGGAAGACATTGGGAAATAGTAAAGACTTGATAGGATATATATTGAGCTCTACCATGTCTTTACTAAAGAGCTAGCTGAGGTGCAGATGAAGTTTGCTATTCTTTCCTGGTATTCCTCACTCAAGTCAAGCCCTGACCTAGGTGAGAAGGAATATTAGAGTGACCAACAGAGTGAGTTTGCCTAGAATTCTCCTGGCTTTAATACTGAGAGTTCCATGTCCCTGGAGCTGCTCAGTTCCAGACTCACTGGGATAGTTGCCCTCCGTCGCCCAAGAGCTGCCAGCAGTCTTGATTGGATCCTCTGAGAATTAATTGTAAAAGGGCAAAATAGCCCCAGTTCACGGGACCTCTCTCTGTTTTTTGGCCCTGCCCCTTGGCAATGACCTATGGAAGGAAGCTCTGCCTCACCTGTTCGGGCTGAATCAAAGTTCTACAGGTTGTGACCTAACAAGTTGTGCCAATAGAAACTCCCCTATCCAAACTTGTCTTTCCTACAGACCTGTCAACTTGTCAACTCCAACATCTTTGGAGCCTAAATAGATATTTCTAGAAAACCATCTAAAATCATCTAGAAAATCTAGAATCATCTAGCAAATCATAAGCGCTACTGCGGATTAACTCATTAATATTCCCATTCAGATGTGTATGGGTAAGGTTAGCAAACCATCACTTAGAACAGTGTTCTGAAATTAGAGGACAGCAGATTGGAATATTTTGAGGGGGCCAGGGCAATAAGGAAATCTGGCAGTGGTGCTCTAGTTAGTGCCTTGGTGGCACTTCCTGTCTAACCAGAGCAGGAAGAGGCACAGTGTCCTTCGGAAGAGAGTACCAATTATTTATAATCCAACTTCCGATTTGTGCTACTTCTATTTAGTTTCCAGAAAGGAGACACTCTCCAAGTTACCACCTCAGACCTTGAACGTTCATATGACTAGTCAGACACTGATTTTCCTCTTGGCACTGTACAGCTGCACTGCCTCTGCATCTGGGTCTCATTCACTAGACCACCACCAAACACCTCCTGGTGCCGGACTTATGTCTTTATCTTCTTCTCTTTTTCCCTTCTGCTCTTGCTTTTCCACAGATCAATTCATTCCTTTTTCTGTACAGACGTGCTCTTTTTTTAACTTCTTTCCCCCTTTGCCCTTATTTAGAGGTACCGCAGGAAAATCTTTCTTCTGACATATTATCCTCTCTTTCCCTTCCCGTTCCTTTTATGGGTATATACACTCATATGTGTGTGTGTGTGTGTGTACACCTGTGTGCACGCACACACACACACACACACAGACACACACACATGCACCCATATATCTATCTCCTCACAGATTGCTGATATATACCTGTTTGAAGTAAAAAGGATGGTCAGGGATTTTATATTAAACATAATAAAGACTCGGGACCTTCAATTTCTAGACCACTTGAAAGTGCTCAGAAGATTTCCTTTAAAATTCTTACAGGACAGGAATAAAGATGCAGACAGAGAATGGACCTGAGGACACGGGGAGGGGGAAGGGTAAGCTGGGATGAAGTGAGAGAGTGGCGTGGACATATATACACTACCAAATGTAAAATAGATAGCTAGTGGGAAGCAGCTGCATAGCACAGGGAAATCAGTTCGGTGCTTTGTGACCACCTAGAGGGTTGGGATAGGGAGGGTGGGAGGGAGATGCAAGAGGGAGGAGATATGGGGATATATTTATATGTATAGCTGATTCACTTTGTTATAAAGCAGAAACTAACACACCACTGTAAAGCAATTATACTCCAATAAAGATGTTAAAAACTTCTTACAAAAATATCTATCTGCCCCTTTATTGTTCACTAATTTAACCAGCTTTCTTCAAGTAGTAATATTCAACATAAATAGAAGAAAATAATTTCCTACTCATTTTTTTCTTATTTTCTTTACTTTTTAAAAATGATAGCTAACATAACAGCACCCTTTTGTAGTTTTCATCGTAAATCTAAGGCATATGCAGCAATATTGTGTGTTGACCAAGCTTTTCTGGACTATGTGGAAATATAAGCACCATTTTCTTAGGAATGATTAGAAACCAAGGGAAAGCAGGTGGTGAGGTGGCTTACAGAAGGGGACTAAATGTCTGAGACAATAAAAGGCAAAAGCACATCAGGTTTTGAGCTGCATCTTTTATTTGTTAGGGGAGGGGCCTCAGAAATCTTTAAGAGAGGGCTTCCCTGGTGGCGCAGTGGTTGAGAGTCCGCCTGCCGATGCAGGGGACACAGGTTCGTGCCCCGGTCCGGGAAGATCCCACATGCCGCGGAGCAGCTGGGCCCGTGAGCCATGGCCGCTGAGCCTGCGCGTCCGGAGCCTGTGCTCCGCAACGGGAGAGAGAGGCCACAGCAGTGAGAGGCCCGCGTACCGCAAAAAAAAAAAAAAAGAAATCTTTAAGAGGGACCTGGAACCTGGCATGTGCTTGGAAATAGAGCAGAGGGACGCAGTATATTCTGGCAACTTCTATCATATGCCAGTGAGCTCTGGCCTGAGACCATCACTGAGTGTTAGAGTAAGAGGATGTAAACCCTGTGTGAGCAGGAGTGTTCAGAATGTGGGTCTGCACGCAGGCGCAATGACTCCAGGGCCATAAGAAAAGAGGGCACATTGGTCTTGCCCTTGAAGCAGGATGTGCTTGCCTGGGGCCCTGACTGCTGGAATGGGGAGGACAGCTGTGGGCCATCTGAGTTCCAAACAGTGGATCTCAATTGCATTTGTATGCCAGAGACTTCTTACATTTTACAAAGGTCTTTTTATTAATTCACATGGCAAACCTGTAAAACATAGCCATTATCGCTATTTATAGATGCTAAGTAATTTGCCCAAGTTAATAGTATATTTGATTTCTTTCTCTCCCTCAGCTCCAAAAATCAAAGCCCTGTTGATTTTCCTTCAACATGCTGCTCACTCCTTGCACCCTTGTCATTCCACTGCTACCCACCTGTTCCAGGCCCGTGGCATTTCATGCCTACACCTCTGCAGTAGCCTCCTGACCACCCTCTGCTCTCCAGACTGCCTCGGCTTCAGTAGATCCAAATATCATTGCTAGGGTTCAATGTCGGATTCATCAACACAATGCTGTTTTAACTACATCACTTCCCTATTCAAATCGTCAATGCCATCCCCATCCCGCTATGGGATAAGGACCAAATCCTTCAGCCTGACAGTCAAGGTCTTCCATGGTGTTTCCTCAGCCTACTCTTGGAGTCTTAGTTCCCCTCGCCCTGCATGACAAACTCCTACCTTCCTTGTACCTTAAACAACACTTGCACCGCACATTCACACATCTGCTTATAGTGTGGCCCCACCTGAAATTCTGCCTCTTCTCCCCTCTCTTCATCTAAATCTTTGCAGCTCAGACCTCACCCTTTGGTGAAAAGCCACACGTAGGGTCTGTACCAGCCCTGGGCTATGAATCATGTAGATCTGGGTGACATCTCTTTCCTTTCTGTTTAATAGTGTTCCTTTACTCTTTACAGTTATTAACTTTTCATGAATTTCCCCATTTTTCATGTTTCCTCGGTTATATAGGCAGCTTGGAGGCAAGAATCATGTTTTCTACTATTTTGATGTTGCAAGGTATCTTGAAATATTAATCTTCATGCTGTTGTTTTCCTCTTGTCCTTGCAAGTGACTTTCCGCCTCTCAGGCAAAGGCATCTACACTGCCTTGGGAAAAAAAAAAAAAAAAACGGAAGAGAAAAGCAGGAAACTGTTAATGTTTCAGATTTCTTTTTTTCCTTACCTTTCAAAACAGAGTTTTTGAGAATCAAATGGGGAAGTCTGAGGGCTTTATACCATACCCAGGGTTTATGCCATAACGATGGAATTGGAAAGATAATGTGGCATACTGCCCATGGTCCGCTTAGCCGATGGAGGCCTGCATCTGCCTCGAGATTTTTCTGAGACTTAGTCAAAATATTTCCCATAGACACCTTCTGCCAATGCCCTGGTCCAGGATGCTCATGACAACATCAGCCTAGAAAAACGGAGGAGGGCTTTGAGACCCTGGAGGAGATGGAAGTGGGCAAGGAAAAGCCCAGCACTAGGAATTGGGAAGACAGACAATGGGAAACTCCTCTCTGTTACCTTCTGTCTTGTATCTGTGCTCTCCCAGATGTCAGCCACTAGCCACACGTGGCTGTTATGTATTGATACTTGAAATGTGGCAAAGGTGACAAAGGAATTGAATTGCAGTAGTCACATGTGACTAGTGGCTACTGTATTGAAGAGAGCAGCTCTAGAGCACCTGACCACAGTCTGTCTGATTTCAATGGCTCACAGAGTCCAGCACCATTCCTGACACATAAGAGGCATTCAACAAATATTTCTAGAATGAATGAATGACACACATTATAAAAGCGATAAATGTGTGTTGACCCCTGGTTCAAGATAGACCTGAAGCCTCATGGCTTCAATATTCTCTGTTCTACTGACCATATATATAGAAACTACTGCAGCTTACTCCATATAAAAAACCTTATAAGGACTGATGTTTTGAGGGGTGCATAATTCCCAAACTATTGACATCAGCAGATAGCTAGCTATTGAGCCTGACATGACTGTACTGCTTTGAATCTGAAAGCACCTAGACCATGCTTGCCAGAGCTTCAAATTACCATCTCTGTAACACCCAGAAGGGAACTTGGGTAACATGCTTTTTCACTTCTCCCAGTTGAGTTTAGTGTTGTTTTATATTATATTTGTAATTTGACTGTGCCAGGCCTTACCAACCTGTGAATAAAGAGATATGGTCATATTGATATTCAGATCACAGCAGCTGTAGTACTTCAGCCCCTCTCTAGGTTTCTCTGGTGTTCTTACCGTTGTTTCTACTGGTGCTGTCTTGTAAGAGAACACTCTAGAAGTAGGAACAGCTGGCTTTTCCTTGGAGCTGCTCCAAGCCCCCAAAGGGCCCAGGCTCCAAAGTGGTCCAAGGCTGACCTCTTGTTTTCTTCCTGGGCCCCGAAGCAAGTCGCTTATGCTCTGAGTCCTATTATGGGTTTTGCTTTTGTTTTTTTATTTGTTTCAATGAGCATCAATCTTTCCGTTTCTGGCCCTCCCCACTCCTTTGGGGATCAAAACCAGTTCATTAGGCAGAAGGACTGAGCTGAATTAGATAATCAACAAATAATTATGGATTCTGTTATGTGTAAAAGTTCTGTTTTTTAAAATGAGTAGATTTTAAATGAGTAAACAATTTTAAAATTAAGTAGACTTAATATACACTATAATGTTTAATGTCCAGACATCTTGCTGTACTCCCATCTTCCATGTCCCTTTCCTTCATCTAGAAAACCTGAAACACCTGTGCATCTCAGTTCATGGAGAGAGACCCATAAGGATCACCAATTACACAAGGAGCCAGGCACTGAAACCCAGCTTCAGCTCAGCTGGGAATAATCATTCTTTTAACCCACAGGTTGTCAGACCTCAGTGTGTATCAGAATCACCTGGGAGGCTTATTAAACGCAGATTGCTGGGCTCCACCTACAAAGTTTCTGATTTAGTAGGTCTTGGGTGGGACCCAAGAATTTGCATTTCTGACAAGTTCCCAGGTGATGCTGATGCTGAGAACACACTTGGAGAACCACTGCCTTGATCATTTGGTGATTAATTTTCTGGAAAAAGAGCTTATGGATGCATGACAGTCCTCCAACTTCACTTCATCTTAGTTTTTACTTGCTCTAAAACATTAGTCAAAAAAGACCTTTCTTGCCTGAATCCAAGAAGATAACGAGTTTGGAACATGATGAGAATTCCCAATACCTTCATTCTCTGTTCTAAAAAAAAATTATCCGTTTGTTTAGGGTTTTTATAAGCTTTTGGTTTATATGTGGCAGAGAGCAGTGAATCACTGGGAGTCAGGACATTGAGTAATTTAAGTAAATCTTACTGTAATCTCACTGAAAACACTTGACTAATTAGGTGGAGCTGTGTCGGCTGTATGTATGAGCCCATAGGAATGGGTCCACTGCCAGATGGAGATTGTTATTCTAATTATGTAATATAAATTATTCCCCCCAAAAGGTCAAACAGAATATGACTCCTTTGCTTTTCATTATTTAGGTGAAATTTCCCCAAAGCCACAAAACATTTTCTCGGTTCAATTAATCCATTAAAAAATCCAGTTATCTTACAGATGTTTTATCCACATGACTTTAAGAGGTCAGCTGGATGAAATTTTCGGTATCACCAGATGTTTTGCTGTCAGGAGAGCATAGCTTCACTTGAAATGTTTTGCAAACCTAGAGCTTTCTCTGTGCTTAATCACCCTCTGGTCAATAAATTCTACTTTCAGTGACCAAATTTCACTGTTGAAATTTAAAATCATTTCTTCTTGTTTCTATCTTGTGTAGTAGAAATGAGCAATACTGTTAGTTATCTATTGGTAATTACTCTTAATTTGTTTGAAAACAGCTAGTCGCTCTTTATCTTTTTCATGCAAAATTACCTCCAACACTTTTTTTTTATTTATTTTTAAAAATTAATTAATTAATTTATTTTTGGCTGCGTTGGGTCTTCGTTGCTGTGCTCTGGGGGCTCTCTCTAGTTTCGGCCAGCAGAGGCTACTCTTCTTTGCGGTGCGTGGGCTTCTCATTGCAGCGGCTTCTCTTGTTGCGGAGCACTAGGCACGTGGGCTTCAGTAGTTCTGGCACTTGGGCTCAGTAGCTGTGGCTCGCAGGCTCTAGAGCGCAGGCTCAGTAGTTGTGGCACACAGGCTTAGTTGCTCTGTGGCATGTGGGATCTTCCCAGACCAGGGCTCGAACCCGTGTCCCCTGCATTGGCAGGCGGACTCTTAACCACTGAGCCACCAGGGAAGCCCCTCCAACCCTTTTAAAATCTTCCTTCATAGATCCTAATTTCAACTGCACGTATATTAGCCTGATGGTGTCCCACAGATCACGGCTGCTCTCTTCACATTTTTTCAGTGTTTTTCTGCTTCATTTTGGGTATTTCTATGATTGTGTCTTCAAAAACATTGAAATTTTCAGTGTCTAGTCTTCTCTTAATCCCAAACAGTGTATTTTTCATTTCACATGTTGGATTGTTTTGTTTTGTTATTTTTGTCATTCATTTGGGTCTTTTTTATATCTTCCATTTTTCTCGACATCATGGTCTTATTTTTCCATACCTTCTTAAACATTTGGAGCATATTTACAATAGCTGTTCTAACATTTTTTTTTTAGATTCTTATCTGCTAGTTCCATTCTCTCTGTCTTCTGGATCTGTTTCTATTGAGTTCTCTCCTGGTTTTAGGCCTATTTCCTACTTCTTTGCATGCCTGCTAATTTCTTATTGGATGTTAGACTTTGTGACTTTTACATTATCGATTGGATTTTGTGGTATTTTTTCAAATAGTGGTGGATTTTGCTCTGGCACTCAATTAATTTACTTGGAATTAGTTGAAACTTTAGAGACTTCCTTTGAAATTTTGTTAGGACAGGTCCAGTGCAGCCTTTAGTATAGGCTAAAGAATATCTGAGGATTCTACTCTATGTCTTGCGGATTATGGTCACTTCCACTCTTGCCCTGTGTGGGAACTCTGGAAATTGTTCTGTTTACTCCTTTTTCATGGTCATTTCCCTATATTCAGGTAGTTTCTTTTCAGACATGCACATATTAGCACAGCCAGAGACTCAAGGGGACCCCTCAGTAGATTTCCTGAGCTTTCTCTCTGCAAATAGTACTCTGACTCATAAATTCTTACAGCCTTGGCCTCTCTGTATCTTCACTTCATAGGGACCACTTCATAGAGAACTCTCTTGGTTTCCCCTTTCATGCAATGCAGCCCAGAACTGCCTTCTGACAATAAGCTGGTACAGTTGTTCAACTGGCTTTGTTTGTTACCCTTTTGTTAGAAATCACAGTGCCTTGATATCTGTTGTTCAATATCTGTGTGGTGGGGAGCTTCTAAGGTGGCCCCCAATGATCCCCACCTTCTGGTATTCACGCTTTGAGTGGGTGCTAGATCTAGTAACTAACAAATATATGGCATGTGTGGTAGGATGTCACTTCTATGATTACAGAAGGTTACAGAATACTCTAACCTCCATCCTGCTAGAACACTCTCTCTCTCACTTGCTTGATGAAGCACAGGGAACTGAGAGCAGTCTCTGGCCAACAGCCAGAGAGTAATGGAGGCCCTCAGTCCAACTGCCCACGAGGAACTGAGTCCTGCCAGTGACTACATGAGTGAGCTTAGAAGTGGATTCTTTTTCATTCAGTCATTCAGAAGAGACCATGGCACTGGCCAATACTTCAACTGCAGCTTTGGGAGAGACCCTGGGTCATTCTTGATACTGATAATTTGTGGCAATTTCATAATAGTTAAACCATGCCTGGTTTCCTGAGCCACAAAAACTGCAAAGTAATAAATGCGTGTTGTTTTAAGCTGCTGAATTTGGGGGTAACTTGTTACTCAGCAATAGATAATGCAGTCTGAAAATCACTGTGTCATATATGCTATTTTTGTTCTGTCATTTAAGGCAGGAAGGGTAAATTAGGTCTCTGCAACTCAATCTTGGCTAGAAAGAAGTCACAGACCATTCAAAGTAGAATCTATGGAGGTAGGACCGAGAGATCAATGTTTTGTAAAACTCTCCTGGTGATTCCAATATACAGGCAACTATGAAAGCCACTGTCTTAGATCAGTGATTCTCAGCCATTAATGTGTATGTGAATCATGTAAGGATCTCGGTAAAATCAAGATTCTGATTCAGTAGGTCTAGAGTGGGACCTGGGATTCTGCATTTGCAACAAGCTCTCAGATCATGCTGATGCTGCTGGTTTGTGGACTACCCTTTGAATAGCAAGGACCTGGATTACTGCATGCCTTCTGTCTGTTACATTTATTGAGGAACCTGGAATAAGTTCCTTAGTGTCTGTAACCAAAGAATATTTGAGTAGCTCTACCCTCTATCTTATTCACTCTCCATTAACTGGTGTCTAATTTATTAATTCAACAATTACTTATTTTCTACTTCTTGTATGATAACTCCTTTGCTAGATGAATGAGACACAGGCCCTCCATCCCCTGCTATCTGAAGCCATTATCAGTTTAGTGAAAGAAGCAGATATGTGAGAGAGTACATTATAAAGCAGGCTGGTAAAGTGCAAAGATAGAAACACAAATTAATTATGAACTCCCTTTTAGGGTACAGTAGTCAGGAATGCTTCTAGAAGAGGTGATGTTTGAGTTGAGTTTGGAGATATGAATGGCCTCTCCACTGTGTAAATTGGAGAGCTACTTTCTGAGAGAGTGAATACTGAAATATTACCTCTGCTTCCTCTCATTGCCTAAAAGTCTTAATCTTGGTGTCTCTTGCTCTCATGCAAATTGGACTCCTGGTGATCTGCCCTGAAGTCTCAGAACCCTGAGATAGGTATACAGATTTAGTTCCTTCTTCTGTAGCTCTCACTGTCTTCAACTTCTGTGTTTAAACAAATGCACTTAAGAAATCTCTTTTGATTTTTAGCCTCAAGTCAGTTTTACTACAGAAAAGTTTCAAGTATCAAAAATTACTATCTTTCATCTTTATCTTTACTCATTTCTCAGAGGATGGAATGGGGAGTGGATCAGGTAGACATGGCATGTTTCACATTTATTTCATCTGTAGCTGAGTTCCTGACATTTCCCTCTAGGAGAATTATTTGTTGTTGTGAAACCCCTTTCAACACTCTTTCAAGATATTTCAGATTAACTAATGAAATAACTGACGAACTTAACTATGTAGAAAACAAAGCAGAAAATCTTAAGCTTTACTTCATTGGGATCATAAGTAAGAGACTGTTTCTTTTGTAGAACAGCCGGTACAATATAGGCTTATGAAAAGACAATAACCCAGAGTTTTTCCCCTTGAGGTGGAAAAATCAGCCCCATAATATCTCTCCACAGTTTTTCAATAAAGCTCAAAGGGTAGAAAGATTCCATCCTCCTCATAGAACATGAGTCCGCTTTGCTGTTATTACCCTTGAGCCTAAACCCAACTTAGCATCTCCAGAAAAGATGTGGTTAGAGAGACGAGAGAGCTGGTAAGTAGTCCAGCAAAGTCCTTGTACTAACTCACAGATTATAATGGCATTGGAATCCTAGAATCAAATAGTAATGGCATCCAGGTTTGGAAGATTTTTTTTTTTTTTCTAATCATAAGGACTCACTGGTTTACCCTCCCAAAGTCTAAGGAAAGAACCCAAGTGAATAACTGCTTTTGATGTTCATAATCCTGATTGTGGTCAAAATGAAGAGAGTCAGTAGGGCAGTGTGTCTGTTACTTTTGCTATGTAACATACCACTCCATAATCTAGTGGCTTAAAGCAATAAATATTTATACTTTCTTGCTATTCTGTGGGTTTAATGGGCATTTCTTATCTAGGCCAGCTTAGCTGAGGCTGGATCATTTAGGTTGGTGTCACTCAGATGTCTAGATGATTTAGGAATGGCTGGGATAGAGCCTCTCTCCATTAGGCCTCTTATCCTCCAGCAGGCAAGCCTGGGCTTGTTCACACAGTGGTAGAAGAATTCCCAGAGAACAGCGAGAGATGGTAAACCCCAATGTGTAAGCACTTCTCAAGCTTTTGCTTACATCACAGTTGTTAGTGACCCATTTGTCCAAGCTAGTTACATGGCCAAGCCCAAATTCAAGGAATGAGGAAGTAGACCCAGCTTTTGATGGGAAGAGTAGCGAAGTCCCATTGAAAAGGGTGTGCATATAAGGAATGGCACTCTACCGTGAGCAGCCACAGCCTGCTTCACCTGCTCTCAACACCCTGGTGAAATCATCCCATGCATCAGTTGTTCCAGGCAGTCAAGTATGTACAGACTGCTTGTTAATGGTAATTTTCAGAATTACTTACTGTCAGTCTCCAACCAGTCACCTCTAGGTTTCTGTTCCAGCTAAGTCACTCTTGTCTCTTACCAAATACACCTAGCATCTCTAGCTGCTATACATCTAGTTTCATCAGGCTGGAAGGCCCTTCTATTCAATACAATATATTTATCTAATGAACTCCTCTGTATATGCCGATCCCTAGTTAAGTATTATTGCCGTTGAATACTTTCATGACCTGCTCAGGTGGGTCTAGATGAGCTCTCACCCCTGTGCTCTTAAGATTACAGTGTTTATAACCCTAGGGTTGTCCTGTAATATCACATCAAAATCCTTTGTCACTCACGCTGGGCTATAACTCTTGAAGTTCAGGGAAGGCATTTTGTCATCTTCATCTTTGTATCCCTGGTGACTAGCCCAGGCTCTGGCTCTACGTGGACACCCACTCATTGTTGATTGAGTATATGATACATAGCATAAGTAATGCTGTACTCAGGTAGTTTATGGTCTGGTTGTAGAAATAGCACACTCACCTGCAAAACACCTAGACAATAATATAAATTTTTTGCTATAAGAATTAAGAGGAGGGAAAAGTATTTCCTGATTCAGTCTACAGTATCTTATTCACCTTAAATTCTTCCCTTTCCAACATTTCTTTTTGTCTCCCTCTACCCCCAAATCTAATCTGGCATCATTTTCCATGGCACTGGAAACAGATGCACTGAGTCCTAATCCCTGTTCCATACTGATCTTGGACAAGTTACTTAACCTCTGAAAGTCTAAGTTTCTTCATCTGTTTTCTGAGGATCTCTGAAGATTAAATGAGTTAAGACACTTACAAGAACTTGGCACCGTGCTCAATAGTTTCTACCGAGCTTCCTAATTTCATTCTTGTCATTACATTTCCAACTCTGCTCCTCCTGCTTTCATTCCAGCCGTTGTCATTCCTTTCCTGGACCACTGCAATCACCTTCTCAAGACTTCTTCCCCTAATCCATCCTGCAGCTTTCACCTCATTGCCCTTCCCACAGGACAAAGTTGACCACTTCTTTTACATGCTTTGAAACCTTCTTTGGCTTCCCTTTGCCTGAAGAATCAAGTCCAAACTTCCCAGCAGTCCCCCAGCAATACTAGACAATGGGCAGTTCTCTGAATTTGCCCTGCTGTTTTATACACTCTTGCTTTGCACAGAAGCGGATTTATGGTGATGCTATGAACCTTATGCTTTAGGGCCCATCATTGGCAGGTGCACCTTCCAAGGCTTGGCATATTCTTGGGACTCAGGGAGGAAGCAACAGCCCAGCTAGGGACCTGAGCCAAGGAGCACTGTCACACCTTGGGGTGGTAGTCCTGGGACTACAGGCAGTGCCAGTGGGCTGCCCATGCTGCCTCCCCACCTGCCCAGACCTCAGTGATAGCCTGCCCCTGACCGCCTCATTGAGCATCTGCCTGTCTTTGACCTCCTCGGGAAGATCTGAACTAGAAGCTGCCTGTGCCCCTGCTTGGGGGCCACTATGCCTCAGGCTCCATGGCCACCTCACACTCCCACCTCCATCCCTGGGGTGACATCAGAGGATGGGGAGCCTCTCAGGCTTTCCTCTGCCCCAGATAGATGCTGCAGAGCAAGTTACAGACGAGGCATGGCTGATAACAGAGTTGTAAAACCAAAAGGAACTTTTAAAATCATCAGTCACAAAAATCAGATTTCTCACACGCATGACAGAGGAAAGACTGAATTGTCTTCCCAGTCTCTCTATTGAAAAGGATAATATGAAATCAATCAGAGGGGCTTCCCTGGGGGCGTAGTGGTTAAGAGTCCGCCTGCCGAGGCAGGGGACACAGGTTCGTGCCCCGGTCCGCGAAGATCCCACATGCCGCGGAGCGCCTGGGCCCGTGAGCCATGGCCACTGAGCCTGCGTGTCCGGAGCCTGTGCTCCGCAACGGGAGAGGCCACAGCAGTGAGAGGCCCGCGTGCTGCAAAAAAAAAAAAAAAAAAAAAATCAATCAGAGGAGGAGGCCAAAGTGCTGAGGGAAAATATCATACAAGTGTTTCGGAGAGTTAATTCACTAAAACAAAACAAAAAAACCCCCCAAAACAATAACAATAATGTGTTGTTTTTGTGGAATTCTTGATGCTCATGATATTTATCAGATTTAGAAAGTTTGTAACTTTACCTATCTTCATATTTGTAACATTGCATTCTTTTTTAATCAAAAGCCCCAAATGGCATTTTCTTCAGGCCTCATAAACTGAATCTGTCCCTGCAGCACATGAAGACGTTCATGGGATGTTCATTTCCTCTGAAGACATGGTGTACATGTTGTCCCCTCTGACAGAACTGACCACCCCTTTCCTGGACTGTCACTGTATATAGTGCAGGTATCCTTCCTGCTGCATGTAGTACAGTGATCAATACCCACTATTACCTCCCTGTGTGGGCTTCCTCAGGGCAGGAGGCTGCTCTGATCCATCTTTGTATTCCCTGTGCCTCACATTGTGTCTGTCATATAGTGTTTCATAAATGCTTCTTGAATCAAGAATGAATAAAATAAGTGGGTGAATATCTGGATAGACCAGCACATGGTTTATAATCAGAGATTCACAGAGACATGGAGTTTGTGTGATATCTTTTTTTAAAATTAATTAATTAATTAATTTTTATTTTTGGCTGTGTTTAGTCTTCGTTGCTGTGCGCGGGCTTTCTCTAGTTGCAGCAAGCAGGGGCTACTCGTCGTCGTTGTGGCGTGCGGGCTTCTTATTGCCGTGGCTTGTCTTGTTGTGGAGCACAGGATCTAGGCACACAGGCTTCAGTAGTTGTGACATGTGGGCTCTAGAGTGCAGGCTCAGTAGTTGCGGCACACAGGTTTGTTTGCTCCATGGCATGTGGAATCTTCCCGGGCCAGGGATCGAACCCGTGTCCCCTGCTTTGGCAGGTGGATTCTTAACCACTGCACCACCAGGGAAGCCAGGGAAGCCCTTGTGTGATATCTCGACAGATGAGTTCTATAGACTTGGAAGAGCAGAGGGGTGGAGACATTCTAGGTAGTGAGATTAGCATAAGCAAAAGGTATGTCAGGCTGTCAGGGGTTATGGTGGAAAGAAGGGGGTGACTCTCAAGGGATAGCACTATAAAGGGAGTTTTGGGGGATAATGGAACTGTTCTATATCTTTTTTTTTATCGACAGCAATGGGACCATAACTCTTGAGTCTCAGTCTTGTGACTCCCCAGTTTGACCTGTCTTTTTCATCCATACTTTATTTTTGACTGTTCTGTATCTTGATTATGGTTGTGGTTACATGAATCCCCACATGTATTAACATGTAGTATACATCTGCACATCAGAAGAAAAAAGTAAATTTTACTGTATGATAATTTTAAAAGTAAAATTTATGTAAAAAAACAACTAGGACCAGAAAAACTGTTTGGTATTTTTGACAGATGATAAGGAGATTAATTTGATGAAAATAAGGGGTTAAATTTTTACTTGCATAATATAATTTAAAAAATAAAGCAGATGTTTCATATTGGGAAATGGTGGTAGATGAAACTGAACAGGCAAAATGATTGGGTCTTTAGTCAGAATTGATATTTAGCTTTGATCCAATATGTAACAGAGTATTTTGCCTTACAAAGACCTGCAGGTAAGGCGATCCATCAGGGACAAGAATGGGCATAAATTACAGGGATGACAACAGCAATACATACAGTGAAAGTCAGAGAGCCAAGATAGATTGAAGGGAAGAGTTGACAAGAATTAAAATGTTTTGGGGGGTATAGGGAATGGAATGAGAGTCAAACATATCTTCAGGATTTCAAATAAGGTTGCCATTGAGAGAAACGGTGAGATTTGAAGGAGAAGGCGATTTGTAGGAAGAATAGAAGGAAGTTCCCGTTGAGCACAATGTACCCCGTAGGAGATGGAGGCCAGGATGGGAGGGAGACTGGAGTTCCTGGTACACAAGTAATATTAGGAGGGGGCACTTCCCAGACCTTTATGTTCCTTACTCCGGTGAAAGAGAATTGTTGCTCAAAAGAGTTGATTTATCAGTTAAGGGCTTATCGTATGTCAGGCTCCATTTGAAGCACTTTACCTGCACTGTACCTTCTTTAGTTTTCTCAACAACCCTATGATGTCAATGCTACTGTAATCCTTATGTTGCAAATAAGGAAACAGAGGCTCAGAGGGTTTAAGTAATTTCCCCAAAGTTATAGCTAGGAAGAAGAGGTGCTAGAGTTGTTTAAACTCTTGAACTTGACCAGTACATTATATTATCTCTCTCCAATAACTTAAAACCACTTTTAGGTTCTATTTATTTCAAGATATTACTAAGAAAAGATGCTTAAAATGCTATTTAATGCTTAAAGATATCACAATTTCTACCAAAGTGGCAGAGAATCTCCATTTACTCTTTTTACTTCATTTTGCACCAAATTTTGTTTAGTATAATAAGCTAAGGTTTTAGTCTTTTGGACACATAGCAGACCATAGTTACGTCTTGGTGTGTGGTGGAGGCTTTTCCCGAGCACCATGTTGCTTATGCCTAAAGTATCTCTAGAACTGTTTACATTTCTTTTGCGAGGATCCATTTCATTGGGTTCTCTGTAGTTGGCTCTGGGGATGCTGAGAGCACAAGCTCTGTCTCAAGTATACGTGTGTACTGCTACTCTCTGACCAACATGGGCTTACCTATAACTATTTCTTGCTTGGCTTCATTTCCCCAAGAATGTGGCTCTCTGCCCTCACCAAAGCCAGGGACAAGTGAAGCAGTGAGTCACATGCATGATCGTCACTGTTTCTCTCGATATTTCACAAGGGAACACACAGACACTTGTAGGTTTCCATTCTTTCAGCTGATCCTTCTTATGTAGAGCAACAGATCATAGCAAAGGGATGTGAATCACCTGGAAATGATGAACAATGGCCTCAGGCAGAGAAAGGGGTATGTCAGGTGTGTGGTTTCTCCAACCCTAAAATATTTGCTTTCAGTGCACTTAGCAGTGTTATAATTATAGGATGTTAAACTATTTGAAGTGCCATGGCTACTTAGCACTCCACTTGATCATTTAAAAAAAAAATAACAGCTTTATTGAAATATAATTTACACATTCACAAAGTATGCTACCACCATCACCAATATCTAATTTCAGAACATTTTCATACCCAATAAGAGACTGTGTACCCATTAGCTGTTGTTTTTTATTCCTCCCTCCTCCAGCCCCTGGCAAACATTAATCTACTTTTTGTCTTTATGGATTTGCCTAATCTGGACATTCCATACAAACGGAATCATACAATATGTGGCCTTCTGTGTCTGGCTTATTTTACTTAGCATAATGTTTTCAAGGTTTGTCCATGTTGTAGCATGTATCAGTACTGCATTACTATTCATGGCTGAATAATATTTCATTACCTGAGTTTACCACATTTTGTTTATCCATTCATCAGTTGATGAACACCTGAATTGTTTCCACTTTTTTTGGAATAATAGCCATTGAATGTTCATCTACAGGCTTTGTGTGGAAATGGGTTTTAAACTCTATTGGGTATATACCCTGGAGTGGTATTTTTGGATCATATGGTAACACTATGTTTAGCTGTTTGAAAAATTACTACCTGTTTTTCAAAGTGGCTGCACCGTTTTACACTCCCACCAACAATATATAAGCATTCTGACTTCTCCACATCGTCACCAACACTTATTGTCATTTTCATTATAGCTATCCAGTGGGTATGAAGTAGCACCTCATTATGGTTTTTAATTTTATCATTGTAAAATATGCATAACAAAAATTACCATTTTAACCACTTTAAGTGTACAATTTGGTGACATTAAGTACAGATGCATGTTGGGCAACCATCATCACCACCCACTTCTGGAAGTTTTTCATCATCCCAAACAGAAACTACCTATTAAACAATAACTCGCTACTCCCCTCCCTTTGGGGGTTGAATTTGTGTATTTCTAATGGCTAATGTTTGCTTTTTTTATTTTTAACATCTTTATCAGAGTATAATTGCTTTACAATGGTGTGTTAGTTTCTGCTGTATAACAAAGTGAAACAGCTATACATATACATATATCCCCATCTCTCTTCCCTCTTGCATCTCCCTCCCTCCCACCCTCCCTATCCCACCCCTCTAGGTGGTCACAAAGCACCAAGCTGATCTCCCTGTGCTATGCAGGTGCTTCCCACCAGCTATCTATTTTACATTTGGTAGTGTATATAAGTCCATGCCACTTTCTCACTTCGTCCCAGCTTACCCTTCCCCCTCCCCGTGTCCTCAAGTCCATTCTTTACGTCTGCATCTTTATTCCTGTCCTGCACTTGTGTTTCAGAACCATTCTTTTTTCTTTTTTATATTCCATAGATATGTGTTAGCATACAGTATTTGTTTATCACTTTCTGACTTACTTCACTCTGTATGACAGACTCTAGGTCCATCCACCTCACTACAAATAACTCAATTTTGTTTCTTTTAATGGCTGAGTAATATTCCATTGTATATATGTGCCACATCTTCTTTATCCATTCTTCTGTTGATGGACACTTAGGTTGCTTCCTTCTCCTGGCTATTGTAAATAGAGCTGCAATGAACATTGTGGTACATGACTCTTTTTGAATTATGGTTTTCTCAGGGTATATGCCCACTAGTGGGATTGCTGGATCATATGGTAGTTCTATTTGTAGTTTTTTAAAGGAACCTGCATACTGTTCTCTACAGTGGCTCTATCAATTTACATTCCTACCAACAGTGCAAGAGGATTCCCTTTTCTCCACACCCTCTTCAGCATTTACTGTTTGTAGGTTTTTTGATGGTGGCCATTCTGACCAATGTGAAGTGATACCTCACTGTAGTTTTGATTTGCATTTCTCTAATGATTAGTGATGTTGAACACCCTGTAATGTGTTTGTTGGCAGTCTGTATATCTTCTTTGGAGAAATGTCTATTTAGGTCTTCTACCCATTTTTGGATGGGGTTGTTTGTTTTTTTGATATTGAGCTGCTTGTAAATTTTGGAGATTAACCCTTTGTCAGTTGCTTCATTTGCAAATATTTTCTCCCATTTTCAGGGTTTTCTTTTTGTCTTGTTTATGGTTTCATTTGATGTGCAAAAGCTTTTAAGTTTCATTAGGTCCCATTTCTTTATTTTTGTTTTTATTTTCATTTCTCTAGGAGGTGGGTCTAAAAGGATCTTGCTATGATTTATGTCATAGAGTGTTCTGCCTGTGTTTTCCTCTAAGAGTTTGATAGTGGCTGGCCTTATGTTTAGGTCTTTAATCCATTTTGAGTTTATTTTTGTGTATGGTGTTAGGGAGTGTTCTGATTTCATTCTTTTACATGTAGCTGTCCAGTTTTTCCAGTACCAGTTATTGAAAAGGCTGTCTTTTCTCCATTGTATATTCTTGCCTACTTTATCAAAAATAAGGTGACCCTACATGCAGGGGTTTATCTCTGGGCTTTGTATCCTGTTCCATGGATCTATATATCTGTTTTTGTGCCAGTACCATACTGTCTTGATTACTGTAGCTTTGTGGTATAGTCTGAAGTACTGGAGCCTGATTCCTCCAGCTCTGTTTTTCTTTCTCAAGATTGCTTTGGCTATTCGGAGTCTTTTGTGTTTCCATACAAATTGTGAGTTTTTTTTTTTTTTTAAACATCTTTATTGGGGTATAATTGCTTTACAATGGTGTGTTAGTTTCTGCTTTATAACAAAGTGAATCAGCTATACATACACATATGTTCCCATATGTCTTCCCTCTTGCGTCTCCCTCCCTCCCACTCTCCCCACCCCACCCCTCCAGGCTGTCACAAAGCACCGAGCTAATATCCCTGTGCCTTGCGGCTGCTTCCCCCTAGCTATCTACCTTACTACGTTTGTTAGTGTGTATATGTCCATGACTCTCTCTCGCCCTGTCAAAACTCACCCTTCCCCCTCCCCATATCCTCAAGTCCGTTCTCCAGTAGGTCTGCGTCTTTATTCCTGTCTTACCCCTAGATTCTTCATGACATTTTTTTTTCCTTAAATTCCATATATATGTGTTAGCATACGGTATTTGTCTTTTTCTTTCTGACTTACTTCACTCTGTATGACAGACTCTAGGTCTATCCATCTCATTACAAATAGCTCAATTTCATTTCTTTTTAAGGCTGAGTAATATTCCATTGTGTATATGTGCCACATCTTCTTTATCCATTCATCCGATGATGGGCGCTTAGGTTGTTTCCATCTCTGGGCTATTGTAAATAGAGCTGCAATGAACATTTTGGTACATGACTCTTTTTGAATTTTGGTTTTCTCAGGGTATATGCCCAGTAGTGGGATTGCTGGGTCATATGGTAATTCTATTTGTAGTTTTTTAAGGAACCTCCATACTGTTCTCCATAGTGGCTGAACCAGTTCACATTCCCACCAGCAGTGCAAGAGTGTCCCCTTTTCTCCACACCCTCTCCAGCATTTATTGTTTCTAGATTTTTTGATGATGGCCATTCTGACTGGTGTGAGATGATATCTCATTGTAGTTTTGATTTGCATTTCTCTAATGATTAATGATGTTGAGCATTCTTTCATGTGTTTGTTGGCATTCTGTATATCTTCTTTGGAGAAATGTCTATTTAGGTCTTCTGCCCATTTTTGGATGGGGTTGTTTGATTTTTTGTTATTGAGCTGCATGAGCTGCTTGTAAATTTTGGAGATTAATCCTTTGTCAGTTGCTTCATTTGCAAATGTTTTCTCCCATTCTGAGGGTTGTCTTTTGGTCTTGATTATGGTTTCCTTTGCTGTGCAAAAGCTTTGAAGTTTCATTAGGTCCCATTTGTTTATTTTTGTTTTTATTTCCATTCCTCTAGGAGGTGGGTCAGAAAGGATCTTGCTGTGATTTATGTCATAGAGTGTTCTTCCTATGTTTTCCTCTAAGAGTTTGATAGTTTCTGGCCTTACATTTAGGTCTTTAATCCATTTTGAGCTTATTTTTGTGTATGGTGTTAGGGAGTGATCTAATCTCATACTTTTACATGTACCTGTCCAGTTTTCCCAGCACCATTTATTGAAGAGGCTGTCCTTTCTCCACTGTACATTCCTGCCTCCTTTATCAAAGATAAGGTGTCCATATGTGCGTGGGTTTATCTCTGGGCTTTCTATCCTGTTCCACTGATCTATCTTTCTGTTTTTGTGCCAGTACCATACTGTCTTGATTACTGTTGCTTTGTAGTATAGTCTGAAGTCAGGGAGCCTGATTCCTCCAGCTCCTTTTTTCGTTCTCAAGAGTGCTTTGGCTATTCGGGGTCTTTTGTGTTTCCATACAAATTGCGAACTTTTTTGTTCTAGTTCTGTGAAAGATGCCAGTGGTAGTTTGATAGGGATTGCATTGAATCTGTAGATTGCTTTGGGTAGTAGAGTCATTTTCACGATGTTGATTCTTCCCATCCAAGAACATGGTATATCTCTCCATCTATTTGTATCATCTTTAATTTCTTTCATCAGTGTCTTATAATTTTCTGCATACAGGTCTTTCGTCTCCTTAGGTAGGTTTAGTCCTAGATATTTTATTCTTTTTGTTGCAATGGTAAATGGGAGTGTTTTCTTGATTTCACTTTCAGATTTTTCATCATTAGTATATAGGAATGCCAGAGATTTCTGTGCATTAATTTTGTATCCTGCTACTTTACCAAATTCATTGATTAGCTCTAGTAGTTTTCTGGTAGCATCTTTAGGATTCTCTATGTATAGTATCATGTCATCTGCAAACAGTGACAGCTTTACTTCTTCTTTTCCGAATTGGATTCCTTTTATTTCCTTTTCTTCTCTGATTGCTGTGGCTAAAACTTCCAAAACTATGTTGAATAAGAGTGGTGAGAGTGGGCAACCTTGTCTTGTTCCTGATCTTAGTGGAAATGCTTTCAGTTTTTCACCATTGAGAATGATGTTTGCTGTGGGCTTGTCATATATGGCCTTTATTATGTTGAGGAAAGTTCCCTCTATGCCTACTTTCTGGAGGGTTTTTATCATAAATGGGTGTTGAATTTTGTCGAAAGCTTTCTCTGCATCTATTGAGATGATCATATGGTTTTTCTCCTTCTGTGAGGTTTTTTTGTTCTAGTTCCGTGAAAAATGCCATTGGTAGTTTGTTAAGGATTGCACTGAATCTGTAGATTGCTTTGGGTAGTAGAGTCATTTTCACAATGTTGATGCTTCCAATCCAACACAATGGTATATCTGTCCAACTGTTTGTATCATCTTTAATTCCTTTAATCAGTGTCTTATAGTTTTCTGCATACAGGTCTTTTGTCTCCTTAGGTAGGTTTTTACCTAGGTATTTTGTTCTTTTTGTTTCAATGGTAAATGGGTGTGTTTCCTTAATTTCTCTTTCTGATTTTGCATTGTTAGTATATAGGAATGCAAGAGATTTCTGTGCATTAATTTCATATCCTGCTACTTTACCAAATTCATTGATTAGCTCTAGTAGTTTTCTGATAGCGTCTTTAGGATTCTGTATGTATAGTATTATGCCATGTGCAAACAGTGACACCTCTAATTCTTCTTTGCCAATTTGTATTCCTTTTATTTATTTTTCTTCTCTGATTGCTGTGGCTAAAACTTCCAAAACTATGTTGAATAATAATGGTGAGAGTGGACAACTTTGTCCTGTTCCGGATCTTAGAGGAAATGGTTTCAGTTTTTCACCATTGAGGACGATGTTGGCTGTGGGTTTGTCATATATGGCCTTTATTATGTTGAGGTAAGTTCCTCTATGCCTACTTTCTGGAGAGTTTTTATCTTAAATGGGTGTTGAATTTTGTCAAAAGCTTTCTCTGCATCTATGGAGATGATCATATGGTTTTTCTCCTTCAGTTTGTTAATATGGTTTATCACATTGATTTGTGTGTATTGAAGAATCCTTGCATTCCTGGGATAAACCCCACTTGATCATGATGTGTGATCCTTTTAATTTGCTGTTGGATTCTGTTTGCTAGTATTTTGTTGAGGAATTTTGCATCTATATTCATCAGTGATATTGGCCTGTGGTTTTCTTTCTTTGTGACATCTTTGTCTGGTTTCCTTATCAGGGTGATGGTGGCCTTGTAGAATGAGTTTGGGAGTGTTCCTCTCTCTGCTATATTTTGAAAGAGTTTGAGAAGTATAGCTGTCAGCTCTTCTGTAAATGTTTGGTAGAATTTTCCTGTGAAGCCATCTGGTCCAGGGCTTTTGTTTCATTGAAGATTTTTAATCACAGTCTCAATTTTAGTGCTTGTGATTGGTCTGTTTATATTTCCTATTTCTTCCTTGTTCAGTCTCAGAAGGTTGTGTTTTTCTAAGAATTTGTCCATTTCTTCGAGGTTGTCCACTTTATTGGCATATAGTTGCTTGTAGTAACCTCTCATGATCCTTTGTATTTCTGCAGTGTCAGTTGTTACTTCTCCTTATTCATTTCTAATTCTATTGATTTGAGTCTTCTCCCTTTTTTTTTGATAAGTCTGGCTAATGGTTTATCAATTTTGTTTATCTTCTCAAAGAACCAGCTTTTAGTTTTATTGATATTTGCTCTCATTTCCTGCATTTTTTTCATTTATTTCTGATCTGATCTTTATGATTCATTTCCTTCTGCTAACTTTGGGTTTTTTCCTGTTCTTCTTTCTCTAATTGCTTTAGGTGTAAGGTTAGGTTGTTTATTTGAGATGTTTCTTGTTTCTTAAGGTAGGATTGTATGGCTATAAACTTCCCTCTTAGAACTGCTTTTGCTGAATCCCATAGATTTTGGGTCATCGTGTTTTCATTGTCATTTGTTTCTAGGTATTTTTTGATTTCCTCTTTGATTTTTTCAGTGATCTCTTGGTTATTAAGTAGTGTATTGTTTAGCCTCCATGTATTTGGTTTTTCTTACAGAATTTTTCCTGTAATTGATATCTAGTCTCATATCATTGTGGTCAGAAAAGATACTTGATATGATTTCAATTTTCTTAAACTTTCCAAGGCTCTATTTGTGACCCAAGATATGATCTATCCTAGAGAATATTCCATGAGCACTTGAGAAGAAAGTGTATACTGTTTTTTTTTTGGATAGAATGTCCTATAAATATCAATTAAGTTCATCTTGTTTAATGTATCACTTAAAGCTTATGTGTCCTTATTTATTTTCACTTTAGACGATATTTCCTTTGGTGAAAGTGGGGTGTTAAAGTCCCCTACTATGATTTTGTTACTGTTGATATCCCCTTTTATGGCTATTAGCATTTGCTTTATGTATTGAGGTTCTTCTACGTTGGGTGCATAAATTCACAATTGTTATATATTCTTGGATTGATCCCTTGATCATTATGTAGTGTCCTTCTTTGTCTCTTGTAGTAGTCTTCATTTTAAAGTCTATCTTGTCTGATGTAAGAATTGCTACTGCAGCTTTCTTTTTTTTTTTCTTTTTTTTTCAACATCTTTATTGGGGTATAATTGCTTTACAATGGTGTGTTAGTTTCTGCTTTATAACAAAGTGAATCAGCTATACATATACATATGTTCTCATATGTCTTCCCTCTTGCGTCTCCCTCCCTCCCACTCTCCCCATCCCACCCCTCCAGGCTGTCACAAAGCACCGAGCTAATATCCCTGTGCCTTGCGGCTGCTTCCCCCTAGCTATCTACCTTACTACGTTTGTTAGTGTGTATATGTCCATGACTCTCTCTCGCCCTGTCAAAACTCACCCTTCCCCCTCCCCATATCCTCAAGTCCGTTCTCCAGTAGGTCTGCGTCTTTATTCCTGTCTTACCCCTAGATTCTTCATGACATTTTTTTTTCCTTAAATTCCATATATATGTGTTAGCATACGGTATTTGTCTTTTTTTTCTGACTTACTTCACTCTGTATGACAGACTCTAGGTCTATCCATCTCATTACAAATAGCTCAATTTCATTTCTTTTTAAGGCTGAGTAATATTCCATTGTGTATATGTGCCACATCTTCTTTATCCATTCATCCGATGATGGGCGCTTAGGTTGTTTCCATCTCTGGGCTATTGTAAATAGAGCTGCAATGAACATTTTGGTACATGACTCTTTTTGAATTTTGGTTTTCTCAGGGTATATGCCCAGTAGTGGGATTGCTGGGTCATATGGTAATTCTATTTGTAGTTTTTTAAGGAACCTCCATACTGTTCTCCATAGTGGCTGAACCAGTTCACATTCCCACCAGCAGTGCAAGAGTGTCCCCTTTTCTCCACACCCTCTCCAGCATTTATTGTTTCTAGATTTTTTGATGATGGCCATTCTGACTGGTGTGAGATGATATCTCATTGTAGTTTTGATTTGCATTTCTCTAATGATTAATGATGTTGAGCATTCTTTCATGTGTTTGTTGGCATTCTGTATATCTTCTTTGGAGAAATGTCTATTTAGGTCTTCTGCCCATTTTTGGATGGGGTTGTTTGTTTTTTTGTTATTGAGCTGCATGAGCTGCTTGTAAATTTTGGAGATTAATCCTTTGTCAGTTGCTTCATTTGCAAATGTTTTCTCCCATTCTGAGGGTTGTCTTTTGGTCTTGATTATGGTTTCCTTTGCTGTGCAAAAGCTTTGAAGTTTCATTAGGTCCCATTTGTTTATTTTTGTTTTTATTTCCATTCCTCTAGGAGGTGGGTCAGAAAGGATCTTGCTGTGATTTATGTCATAGAGTGTTCTTCCTATGTTTTCCTCTAAGAGTTTGATAGTTTCTGGCCTTACATTTAGGTCTTTAATCCATTTTGAGCTTATTTTTGTGTATGGTGTTAGGGAGTGATCTAATCTCATACTTTTACATGTACCTGTCCAGTTTTCCCAGCACCATTTATTGAAGAGGCTGTCCTTTCTCCACTGTACATTCCTGCCTCCTTTATCAAAGATAAGGTGTCCATATGTGCGTGGGTTTATCTCTGGGCTTTCTATCCTGTTCCACTGATCTATCTTTCTGTTTTTGTGCCAGTACCATACTGTCTTGATTACTGTTGCTTTGTAGTATAGTCTGAAGTCAGGGAGCCTGATTCCTCCAGCTCCTTTTTTCGTTCTCAAGAGTGCTTTGGCTATTCGGGGTCTTTTGTGTTTCCATACAAATTGCGAACTTTTTTGTTCTAGTTCTGTGAAAGATGCCAGTGGTAGTTTGATAGGGATTGCATTGAATCTGTAGATTGCTTTGGGTAGTAGAGTCATTTTCACGATGTTGATTCTTCCCATCCAAGAACATGGTATATCTCTCCATCTATTTGTATCATCTTTAATTTCTTTCATCAGTGTCTTATAATTTTCTGCATACAGGTCTTTCGTCTCCTTAGGTAGGTTTAGTCCTAGATATTTTATTCTTTTTGTTGCAATGGTAAATGGGAGTGTTTTCTTGATTTCACTTTCAGATTTTTCATCATTAGTATATAGGAATGCCAGAGATTTCTGTGCATTAATTTTGTATCCTGCTACTTTACCAAATTCATTGATTAGCTCTAGTAGTTTTCTGGTAGCATCTTTAGGATTCTCTATGTATAGTATCATGTCATCTGCAAACAGTGACAGCTTTACTTCTTCTTTTCCGAATTGGATTCCTTTTATTTCCTTTTCTTCTCTGATTGCTGTGGCTAAAACTTCCAAAACTATGTTGAATAAGAGTGGTGAGAGTGGGCAACCTTGTCTTGTTCCTGATCTTAGTGGAAATGCTTTCAGTTTTTCACCATTGAGGATGATGTTTGCTGTGGGCTTGTCATATATGGCCTTTATTATGTTGAGGAAAGTTCCCTCTATGCCTACTTTCTGGAGGGTTTTTATCATAAATGGGTGTTGAATTTTGTCGAAATCCAGCTTTCTTTTGATTTCCATTTGCATGGAATATCTTTTTCCATCCCCTCACTTTCAGTCTGTATGTGTTCCTAGGTCTGAAGTGGGTCTCCTTTAGACCGCATATATACGGGTCTTGTTTTTGTATCCATTCAGCCAGTCTATGTCTTTTGGTGGGAGCATTTAATCCATTTACATTTAAAGTAATTATTGACATGTATTTTCCTATTACCATTTTCTTAATTGTTTTGGGTTTGTTATTGTAGGTCTTTCCCTTCTCTTGTGTTTCCTGCCTAGAGAAGTTCCTTTAGCATTTGTTGTAAAGCTGGTTTGGTGGTGCTGAATTCTCTTAGCATTTGCTTGCCTGTAAAGATTTTAATTTCTTGGTCAAATCTGAGTGAGATCCTTGCTGGGTAGAGTAATCTTGGTTGTAGGTTTTTCCCTTTCACGACTTTAAGTATGTCTTGCCACTCCCTTCTAGCTTGCAGAGTTTCTGCTGAAAGATCAGCTGTTTACCTTATGGGGATTAACTTATGGGGATTCCCTTGTCTGTTATTTGTTGTTTTTCCCTTGCTGCTTTTAATACTTTTTCTTTGTATTTAACTTTTGATAGTTTGATTAATATGTGTCTTGGCATGTTTCCCCTTGGATTAATCCTGTATGGGACTCTCTGCGCTTCCTGGACTTGATTGACTATTTAGTTTCCCATATCAGGGAAGTTTTCAACTATAATCTCTTCAAATATTTTCTCAGTCCCTTTCTGTTTCTCTTCTGCTTCTGGGACCCCTATAATTCGAATATTGCTTTGTTTAGTGTTGTCCCAGAGCTTTCTGAGACTGTCCTCAATTCTTTTCATTCTTTTTTCTTTATTCTGCTGTGTGGCAGCTATTTCTACTATTTTATCTTCCAGGTCACTTTTCCATTCTTCTGCTTCAGTTATTCTCCTATCAATTCCTTCTAGAGAAGTATTAATTTCATTTATTGTGCTGTTCATCATTGTTTGTTTGTTTTTTATGTCTTCTAGGTCCTTGTTAAACATTTCTTGTATTTTCTCCATTCTATTTCCAAGATTTTGGATCATCTTTACTGCCATTACTCTGAATTCTTTTTCAGGTAGACTGCCTATTTACTCTTCACTTGTTAGGTCTGATGGGTTTTTACCTTGCTCCTTTACCTGCTGTGTGTTTGTCTGTCTACTCATTTTGCTTAACTTACTGTGTTTGGGGTCTCCTTGTTGCAGGCTGCAGGTTCGTAGTTCCTGTTGTTTTTGCTGTCTGCGTTCAGTGGGTAAGGTTGGTTTAGTGGGCTGTGTAGGCTTCCTGATGGAAGGGACTAGTGCCCATGTTCTGGTGGATGAGGCTAGATCTTGTCTTTCTGGTGGGCAGGGCTGTGTCCAGTGGTGTGTTTTGGGGTGTGTGACTTTATTATGATTTTAGGCAGCCTCTCTGCTAATGGGTGGTGTTGTGTTCCTGTGTTGCTAGTTGTTTGGCGTAGGGTGTTCAGCACTGTAGCTTGCTGGTCATTGAATGGAGCTGGGTCTTAGCATTGAGATGGAGATCTCTGGGAGGGCTTTCACCGTTTGATATTAAGTGGAGCCGGGAGGACTCTGGTGGACCAATGTCCTGAACTCAGCTCTCACACCTCAGAGGCACAGGCCTGACACCTGGCTGGAGCACCAAGACCCTGTCAGCCACACGGCTCAGAATAAATGGAAGAAAAAAAGAAAGAAAGAAAGAATAAAATAAAATAAGGTGATTAAAATAAAAAAAATTATTAAAACTTTAAAAATCATTCAAGAAAAAGAAAAGAAAGAAAGAGCAGCCAAACCAAAAAACAAATCCACCAATGATAACGAGCAGTAAAAAGTATACTAAAAACAAAACAAAACAAAACAAACCAGACAGAAGCCTAGGACAGATGGTAAAAGCAAACCTATACAGACAAAATCACACAAAGAAGCATACACATATACGCTCACAAAAAAAGAAAAAGGAAAAGAAATATATATATATATATATCTATATGTAAGAGAAAAAGGAACAGAGTAACCAAATCAATAAACAAATCTACCAATGATAATAAACTCTAAATACTAAACTAAGATAAACATAAAATCAGAAACCAATTACGTGCAGAAAGCAAACCCCAAGTCTACAGTTGCTCTCAACGTCCACCACCTCAATTTTGGGATGATTTGTTGTCTTTTCATGTATACCAAAGATGCAGGGTACATCAAGTTGATTGTGGAGGTTTAATCTGCTGCTCCTGAGGCTGCTGGGAGAGATTTCCCTTTCTGTTCTTTGTTTGCACAGCTCCTGGGTTTCTGCTTTGGATTTGGCCCCGCCTCTGCATGTAGGTCGCCTGAGGGCGTCTGTTCCCACCGAGACAGGATGGGGTTAAAGGAGCAGCTGATCTGGGGGCTCTGGCTCACTCAGGCTGCGGGGAGGGAGGGGTACAGAATGAGGGGTGAGCCTGCGGCGGCAGAGGCCAGGATGAAATTGTAACAGCATGAGGCACGCCGTGTGTTCTCCCGGGGAAGTTGTCCCTGGATCGCAGGACTCTGGCAGGGGTGAGCTGCACAGCCTCATGGGAGAGGAAGTGTGGATAGTGACCTGTGCGTGCACACAAGCTTCTTGGTGGCTGCAGCAGCAGCCTTAGTGTCTCATTTCCGTCTCTGGTGTCCTCGCTGATAGCCGTGTCTTGCGCCCATCTCTGGAGCTCGTTTAGGCGGTGCTCTGAATCCCCTCTCCTTGTGCACCCTGAAACATGTTCTCTTGCCTCTTAGGCAGGTCCAGACTTTTTCCCAGGCTCCCTCCTGGCCAGCCGTGGTGCACTAGCCCCCTTCAGGCTGTGTTCACGCAGCCAACCCCAGTCCTCTCCCTGGGATCCGACCTCCAAAGCCCGAGCCTCAGCTCCCAGCCCCAACCCGCCCTGGCAGGTGAGCAGACAAGCCTCTCAGGCTGGTGAGTGCTGGTTGGCACTAATCCTCTGCGGGAATCTCTCCACTTTGCCCTCTGCACCCCTGTTGCTGTGCTCCCCTCTGTGGCTCTGAAGCTTCCCCCCTCTGCCACCTGCCGTCTCCCCCAGTGAAGGGGCTTCCTAGTGTGGAAACTTTTCCTCCTTCACAGCTCCCTCCCAGTGGTGCAGGTCTTGTCCCTATTCTTTTGTCTTTGTTTTTTCTTTTTTCTTTTGCCCTACCCAGGTATGTGGGGAGTTTCTTGCCTTTTGGGAAGTGTGAGGTCTTCTGCCAGCATTCAGTAGGTGTTCTGTAGGAGTTGTTCCACATGTAGATGTATTTCTGATGCATTTGTGGGGAGGAAGGTGATCTCCACATCTTACTCCTCCACCATCTTGAAGGTTTCCCCATGGCTAATGTTTTTACTAATGGTTGAGCATCTTTTCATATGCTTATTGGCCATTTGTATGTCTTCTTTGAAAATATGTCTGCTCAAGTCCTTTGCCCATTTTTAAATTGGGTTGTCTTTGTATTTTTGAGTTATAAGAGCTCTTTGTGTTTCCTGGATACTAGTCCACTATCAGATAGATGATTTGCAAATATTTTCTCTGATTCTGTGTGTTGTCTTTTGCTTTCTTGGTGAAGAATGCACAAAAGTTTTAAATTTTGATGAAGTCTCATTTACCTATTTTTTCTTTTGTTGCTTGTGCTTTTGGTGTCATATCTAATAAACCATTGCTTAATTCAAGGTCACAAGACTTGTCCCTATATTTTCTTCTAATTATTCTATAGTTTTAGCTCTTACACTTAGTCTCTGATTTTCTTTTTCTTTTGTTTTTCTTCATTTTTAAAATTTTTATTGAGTATAGTTGCTTTACACTGTTGTTAGTTTCTGCTGTACAGCAAAGTGAATCAGATATGTACACATATATCCACCCTTTTTTAGATTCCTTCCAATGTAGATCACAACAGATCATTGAGTAGAGTTCCCTGTGCTAAACAATAGGTTCTCATTAGTTATTAATTTTATACATATTAGTATATATATATATATATATATATATATCAATCCCAATCTCCCAATTCATGACCCCCTTCCCCGCTTAGTAACCATAAGACTGTTTTCTACATCTGTGACTCTATTTCTGCATAGCCAGTAAGTTCATCTGTACCATTTTTCTAGATTCCACATTGAAGCAATATTATATGATATTTGTTTTTCTTGTTCTGACTTACTTCACTCTGTATGACAGTCTCTAGGGCCATCCACATCTCTGCAAATGACACTATTTCATTCCCTGTTATGGCTGAGTAATACTGCATTGTATTTATGTACCACATCTTCTTTATCCGTTCCTCGGTCGATGGACGTTTGGGTTGCTTCCACATCCTGGCTATTGTAAATAGTGCTGCAAAGAACACTGGGGTGCATGCATGCTTTTGAATTATGGTTTTCTCAAGATATATGCCTCAGAGTGGGATTGGTGGGTCATATATTAGCTCTATCTTTAGTTTTTTTTGTTAACATCTTAATTGGAGTATAATTGCTTTACACTGTTGTGTTAGTTTCTGCTGAATAACAAAGTGAATCAACTATACGTTTACATATATCCCCATGTCCCCTCCCTCTTGCGTCTCCCTCCCACCCTCCCTATCCCACCCCTCTAGGTGGTCACAAAGCACCAAGCTGATCTCCCAGTGCTATGTGGCTGCCTCCCACTAGCTATCTATTCTACATTTGGTAGTGTTTATATATCAATGCCACTCTCTCACTTCTTTGTAGCTTACCCTTCCCCCTCCCTGTGTCCTCAAGTCCATTATCTACATCTGCATCTTTATTCCTGTCCTGACCCTAGGTTCTTCAGAACCTTTTTTTTTTTTTTTTAGATTCTGTATATATGTGTTAGCATATGGTATTTGTTTTTCTCTTTCTGACTTACTTCAGTCTGTATGACAGACTCTAGGTCCATCCACCTCACTACAAATAACTCAATTTCATTTCTTTTTATGGCTGAGGACTATTCCATTGTATATATGTGCCGTATCTTCTTTACCCATTCATCTGTTAATGGACACTTAGGTTGCTTCCATGTCCTGGCTATTGTAAATAGAGCTGCAATGAACATTGTGGTACATGATTCTTTTTGAATTATGGTTTTCTCAGGGTGTATGACCAGTAGTGGAATTGTTGGGTCACATGGTAGTTCTATTTTTAGTATTTTAAGAAACCTCCATACTGTTCTCCATAGTGGCTGTACCAATTTATATTCCCACCAACAGTGTAGGAGGATTCCCTTTTCTCCACACCCTCTGCATCATTTATTGTTTGTAGATTTTTTTTTTTAACTTTTGTTTTGCGGTACGTGGGCCTCTCACTGTTGTGGCCTCTCCCGTTGTGGAGCACAGGCTCCAGACGCACAGGCTCAGCAGCCATGGCTCATGGGCCCAGCCGCCCTGTGACATGTGGGATCTTCCTGGACCGGGGCATGAACCCGTGTCTGCTGCATCAGCAAGCAGACTGTCAACCACTGCGCCACCAGGGAAACCCATTTGTAGACTTTGATGATGGCCATTCTGACCCGTGTGAGGTGACACCTCATTGTAGTTTTGATTTGCATTTCTCTAATAATTAGTGATGATGAGCATCTTTTCATGTGCTTTTTGGCCATCTATATGTCTTTTTTGGAGAAATGTCTATTTAGATCTTCTACCCATTTTAAAATTTTATTTTATTTATTTTTGGCTGCGTTAGGTCTTTGCTGCTGCACGTGTGCTTTCTCTAGTTGTGGCGAGCGGGGACTACTCTTCATTGCAGTACGCGGGCTTCTCATTGAGGTGGCTTCTCTTGTTGCAGAGCACGGCCTCTAGGCAGGCAGGCTTCAGTAGTTGTGGCACACGGGCACAGTAGTTGTGGCTCACAGGCTCTATAGTGCTGGCTCAATAGTTATGACGCATGGGCTTAGTTGCTCTGCAGCATGTGAGATTTTCCCGGTCCAGGGCTTGAACCCTTGTCCCCTGCATTGGCAGGCGGATTCTTATCCACTGTGCCACCAGAGAAGTCCCGTACTGCCCTTTTTTTGATTGGGTTATTTGGGTTTTTTTATATTGAGCTGTATGAGCTGTTTGTATATTGTGGAGATTAATCCCTTGTCAGGTGCTTTGCTTGCAAATATTTTCTCCCATTCTAAGGATTGTCTTTTTGTTTTGTTTATGGTTTCCTTTTGCTGTGCAAAAGCTTTTAGGTTTAATTAGATCCCATTTGTTTATTTTTGTTTTTATTTTCATTACTCTAGGAGGTGGATCAAAAAGATCTTGCTATGATTTCTGTCAAAGCGTGTTCTGCCTATGTTTTCCTCTAAGAGTTTTATAGTGTCCAGCCTTACATTTAGGTCTTTAATCCATTTTGAGTTTATTTTTGTGTATGGTGTTAGGGAGTATTCTAATTTCATTTTTTACATGTAGCTGTCCAGTTTTCCCAGCGCCTTTTATTGAAGAGATTGTCTTTTCTCCATTGTTTATCCTTGCCTCCTTTGTCATTGATTGGGTTACCATAGGTGCATGGGTTTATCTCTGGGCTTTCTATCCTGTTCCATAGGTCTATATTTCTGTTTTGTGCCAGTACCATACTGTCTTGATTACTGTAGCTTTTAGTATAGTCAGAAATCAGGAAGCCTGATTCCTCCAGCTTCAGTTTTCTTTCTCAAGATTGTTTTTGCTATTCAAGGTCTTTTGTATTTCCATATAAATTGTAAAATTTTTTGTTCTAATTCTGTGAAAAATGCCATTCGTCATTTTATACGGATTGCATTGAATCTGTAGATTGCTTTGGGTCGTATAGTCATTTTCACAATGTTGATTCTTCCAATCCAAGAACATGGTATATCTCTCCATCTGTTTGTGTCATCTTTGATTTCTTTCATCAATATCTTATAGTTTTCTGCATACAGGTCTTTTGCCTCCTTAGGTAGGTTCATTCCTAGGTATTTTATTCTTTTTTGTGGCAATAGTAAATGGGATTGTTTCCTTAATTTTTCTTTCTGATCTTTCATTGTTAGTGTATAGGAGTGCAAGAGATTTTTGTGCATTAATTTTGTATCCTGCAACTTTACCCAATTCATTGATGAGCTCTAGTAGTTTCCTGCTGGTGTCTTTAGGATTCTCTATGTATAGTATCATGTCATCTGCAAACAGTGACAGCTTTACTTCTTTTCTGATTTGGATTCCTCCTTTCTTTTCTTTTCTTTTTTTTTTTTCAGTATGTGGGCCTCTCATTGTTGTGGCCTCTCCCATTGTGGAGCACAGGCTCCGGATGCTCAGGCTCAGCGGCCATGGCTCACGGGCCTAGCTGCTCTGTGGCATATGGGATCTTCCCGGACTTGAGCACGAACCTGTGTCCCCTGCATCAGCAGGCAGACTCTCAACCACTGCGCCACCAGGGAAGCCCCCTTTTATTTCTTTTTCTTCTCTGACTGCTGTGGCTATAACTTCCAAAACTATGTTGAATAGTAGTGGTGAGAGTGGGAAATGTTGATATTAGTGGAAATGGTTTCAGTTTTGCACCACTGAGAACGATGTTGGCTGTGGGTTTGTCATATATGGCCTTTATTATGTTGAGGTAAGTTCCCTCTATGCCTACTTTCTGGAGGGTTTTTATCATAAATGGGTGTTGAATTTTGTCAAAAGCTTTTTCTGCATTTATTGAGCTGATCATATGGTTTTTCTCCTTCAGTTTTTTTTTTGTTTTTTTTTTTTTTTTTGCGGTAAGTGGGCCTCTCACTGTTGTGGCCTCTCCCATTGCGGAGCACAGGCTCCGGACACGCAGGCTTAGCGGCCATGGCTCACAGGCCCAGCCACCCCGCGGCATGTGGGATCTTCCCGGACTGGGGCATGAACCCATGTCCCCTGCATCGGCAGGCGGACTCTCAACCACTGCGCCACCAGGGAAGCCCCTCTCCTTCAGTTTTTTAATATGGTGTATCACATTTATTGATTTTCGTATATTGAAGAATCCTTGCATTCCTGGGATAAATCCCACTTGATCATGGTGTATGATCCTTTTAATGTGCTGCTGGATTCTGTTTGCTAGTATTTTGTTGAGGATTTTTGCATCTATGTTCATCAGTGATATTGGTCTGTAATTTTCTTTTTGTGATATCTTTGTCTGGTTTTGGTATCAGGGTGATGGTGGCCTCATAGCACGAGCTTGGGAGTATTCCTTCCTCTGTGATTTTTTGGAAGAGTTTGAGAAGGATAGGTGTTAGCTCTTCTCTAAATTTTTGATAGAATTTACCTGTGAAACCGTCTGGTCCTGGGCTTTTGTTTGTTGGAAGATTTTTAATCACAGTTTCAATTTCATTACTTGTGATTGGTCTGTTCATATTTTCTATTTCTTCCTGATTCAGTCTCAGAAGGTTGTGCATTTCTAAGAATTTGTCCATTTCTTTGAGGTTGTGCATTTTATTGGCATATAGTTGCATGTAGTATTCTCTTATGATCCTTTGTATTTCTGCAGTGTCAGTTGTAACTTCTCCTTTTTCATTTCTAATTTTATTGATTTGAGCCCTCTCCCTTTTTTTCTTGATGAGTCTGGCTAAAGGTTTATCAATTTTGTTTATCTTCTCAAAGAACCTGCTTTTAGTTTCATTGATCTTTGCTATTGTTTTCTTTGTTTCTATTTCATTCATGTCTGTTCTGATCCTTATGATTTCCTTCCTTCTACTAACTTTGGGTTTTGTTTGTTCTTTCTCTAGTTGCTTTAGTTGTAAGGTTAGGTTGTTTATTTGAGTTGTTTCTTGAGGTGAGATTTTATTGCTATAAACTTCCCTCTTAGAACTGCTTTTGCTGCATCCCATAGGTTTTGGGTCATCTAGTCTCTGATTTTCCATTAATTTTTGTATATGGTGTGAAATAGGGATCCATCTTCATTCTTCCATGTGAATGTCCAGTTGTCCCAGCACCATTTGTTGAAAAGACTCTTTTCCCCCATTGAATTGTCTGGCACATTTCAAAAAATTAATTGAACTTTTACATCTATTCCATTTATCTATATGTCTGTCCTTATGCCAGTACCACACTACCTTAATTACTGCAGCTCTAGTAAGTTTTGAAATTGGGAAGCATGAGTCTTCCTACTTTGTCCTTCTTTTTCAAGATCGATTTGGTTTTTCTAGGGCCTTGCATTTACACATGAATTTTATCATCAGCATGTCAATTTCTGCAAAAAAGCCAACTGAGATTTTTTACAAGGATTGCACTCAATTTGTAGATCAGTTTAGGTAGTATTGCCCTCTTAATTATATTAAGTCTTTAGTTTCATGAAGTGGGATACCTTTCCATTTTTTTAAGTCTTCTTTAACTCTTTCAACATTGTTTTATACTTTTTAGTGTACAAACATTGTACTTCTATTGTTAAGTTTATTTCTAAGTATTTTATTCATTTTGATGCTATGTAACCGTAATTGTGACTTTAATTTCATTTTTGGATTGTTCACTGCTAATGTATAGAAATACAATTGATTTTTGAATATCAATGTTTAACACTGAAACCTTGCTGAACTTGTTTATTAGTTCTAATAGTGTTTTTGGTGGATTTTTTAGGATTTTCTGTATATAAGATCGTGTCATCTGCAAATAGAAATAGATCTATTTATTCCTTTCCATTCTGGATGCCTTTTATTTCTTTTTATTGCCTGATTTCCCTGGCTCATTGAGTATTTTAAATCCAATTTAAGAAGAGTCAGGAGAATTTGGAATTTGTTTTGTCAGAAGAGAAAAGGTTCGGTAGGGCGAGGCCAAGTATGTCTAGGAATCCAGTATCTTGCAAATAAATCCATTTGTTGGTGTTCTTTTTTTTTCATTCCCAATTAAGCCATCTCTCTTCTCTGATTCCCCTATTTAGAAAGGAATATATATTTGAGGCAGAGTACTTTTTTTTTTCTTTAAAAAACTGTGTTCGTTGACATTACCCAATGTCCCAGCAAGCAGCATTCATCCAGTTCTCTTTCACCCCAGTCTCCTGTCTTAGCTTAAACCACCATACTGAATACAAAGGTTGGGAAAATGAAAATTTTAAACAATAGAAACGAAGCAAATAACCGACTTAGGTTACTTTTCATTTTTATACCTGGACTGGCATCCCCTTGCCACCAGATTAATGACTATCAGTTTTTCTTTCCTGGCTTCCTTACTCTGGCTTGGGATATCTGATTTTTAAAAAAATATTCCCATCTCGTCAATGTTGGAAATAAATGTCCCAACTTAGAGGTTATGTTTATCATCTGGCCTTTGCAGCACATGTTTTATTTAGCCTCCTTATTACCTGGCCAATGCAGAGAATTTAAACATAAATCTAATTTTAATTTTCTCCCAGTAAAAACTGAAAAATATGTCTAATTATAAGAATGCTACCGACTACAATGGGAGAAATATTCAGTTCCTACTAACAACCTTGAAATGTCTGAAATCATGTGTTATTTTTGGAACTACTATATTGCTCTTTGAGCTGGTAGGGCTATTTTTCAGGGAAGCAAGTGTAAAGCAATGAAAAAAATAGTGTGTTCTGAGCTCCATCTTGGGTTCTGGTTCTGGTTCTTCTTCTGAAGTTAGCTAGGTGTGTGGCTTTGGATAAGTTAAGTCACTTGAGATCTCTCAGCCTGAAATGAGGGGATTGGACTAAGGAATGCCTGCAAGCTCTGCTATGCTATGAAATGGGAATGCGAAGTGCTATTTGCAAGCCAAGTACTGTGTCATTGCAAGAGCTATGTAAGTTCAGAAGGCACATTGCACATGCAGCGAAATCACAGCTGTTGGGGCAACAGAACCTCCAGAAGGAGGATGTGTATGTGAGGTTTGATTTTAAATTTCTGCCTATGAGCTTGTATAGTCCTTCTTTTCAAAGACCACAGAAGGGTGGGTGATCGTATGACAAGATGTCATACTGGAACATGCATTCCAGATGAGAATTGGTTTTTTCAATAATTAATAAAGATAATTCTTAAGAACAGATTCCATCTAAGCAGAAGGCAATATAAACTCACAGTCTCCTGCATTTGCTAATGTACAGGCTAGAAAGTTTCCTCTTTGGTGCTCCTCCCTCCCTGGGCTCATGACCATCCTGAAGTAGGGGCTGGTGGGCCAGGTGAAGGTCCAGGAAAGGTCCCACAGCTGTGGGCTCAGAACGACTGCTCACCAGTAGATGACTGCACATCCTGGTTTGCCCAGGACAGAGTCTGCTTATACCTGTTATCTCAGAATAATTATTAATATAACCCCTTTCTTCTCTAAAGTCTCCTGGTTTATATAATAAATTATATAGTCACCATAAAAGCATACTTTTTCCTGGGTTCATTTATTCATTTACTTTTTAATGTAGTAAAATAACTTAAAATATTATCCAGTTAAGTCTCTTCACTTGCTTCATTTTCTTGCTTTAATAACTTTATTAGCTTCCATTTATTCTATACCCACTTGCAGCACACTCTGGGCCAAGGTTTTACACATGAAATCTTATTCACAGCACCTTTACAGGATGAATAGTATTGGCCCCCATTACAGATGAGGATACTGAGCCTCAGAGAGGAAAATCAGATCCAGAACTTGAACCTAAGTCTGTTGGCATCAGAGGTCTTTTGTCATTATGCCTCCATGTGTTCCAAAATAAAGCCAATGACAATAATCTCATTTGTATTTTTAGATTTAGAGTGCTGATAATAAAATGAAAGAAGCATTTCCTATTTACAATAGCCAGGACATGGAAGCAACCTAAGTGTCCATCGACAGATGAATGGATAAAGATGTGACACATATATACAATGGAATGTTACTCAGCCATAAAAAGAAACGAAATTGAGTTATTTGTAGTGAGGTGGATGGACCTAGAGTCTGTCATGTGGAGTGTAGTAAGTCAGAAAGAGAAAAACAAATACCGTATGCTAACACATATATATGGAATCTAAAAAAAAAATTAAATGGTTCTGAAGAACCTAGGGGTAGGACAGAAATAAAGATGCAGATGTAGAGAATGGACTTGAGGACATGGGGAGGGGGAAGGGTAAGCTGGGATGAAGTGAGAGAGTGGCATGGACATATATACACTACCAAATGTAAAATAGATAGCTAGTGGGAAGCAGCCGCATAGCACAGGGAGATCAGCTCAGTGCTTTGTGACCACCTAGAGGGGTGGGATAGGGAGGGTGGGAGGGAGACACAAGAGGGAGGAGATATGGGGATATATGTATATGTGTAGCTGATTCACTTTGTTATACAGCAGCAAGCAACACACCATTATTAAGCAATTATACTCCGATAAAAATCTTACAAAAAAAAATGAAAGAAGCATTTCAAATCCTGGCATCAATGCTCATTGTGTAGTCTTTCTGTTCCTCAGTCTCTACTTTAGGAAACTGGTACTAATAATAGTTCCTACCCCATAAGGGTGTGGTGAGAATTAAGAGCTAATACATGTAAAGTACTTAGTACAGTCCCTGGTACATTGTACTCTCTCAGTAAATGTTAGTGTTACCATCACTCTCACCATCATCATCATCATCACCACTGCCATCATTTAGAGTTGAATTACATGCCTCCAGTGCCTGTGATGCCCAGACGAAGCTACTGCCCCGCTGCTCTCTGCCATCCTCAGCTGTTCATAATGGCCAGACATCATCCTGCCCACTGGTTTCCTCTTACCCTGCCATCTGCCTCTGGTTATATGAACTTTTCATTACCATCTCTTTGCTCTTATAATTTCAATGAGTACAAAACATGTTAGAATTTTATGTTTTTTACTGTGGAAACATATGGTTTTCCTCTGCCTACCAACTAATTTATCCAACTGAACGGTTCTGTGGTAACACTTGAAACATAACTTGAAAAGGAAACTATCTGTGGGATCTGTGGCGGTTTTTCAATTTTGCAGTAATTCACAGTATCATTTCATTCCTCAGTTTCTCTACCTCTGATAAGCGATAGACAACAATTAATTTCAAGATTCTTTTTTAAAGTTATAGTCTTAAGATGAAGAGTTGATAGTTAACTATTGACTTGATTTAGGGATCATAATGGTTGAAAAACTTGAAGTGTTGAGAATCATGTAGAAAACATATTTTTAAAGTTAAAAATAACATTTTTCCTTTTACTCAAAAGAGTAACATGATCGTTGCTGTATAAATCCCTGGTGTGTGTGTATCTTTTATGTCTATATACATATACATGCATAGAAACAAAAATGAGGTGAAACTGAGGTAGTTTTACAGTTTGCTTTATTCCACTTTACAAGGTATTGTAGACATCTATTTCAATCATGTTCAGACAGTTTCCAGCTATTTTTGGCAGCAGAACTAATTTTGCAAAAGGAGCCACCCTACATGAAACATAAAATTCAAGCTTTTGAAGTTGAAGCAGGAATGGGAGATCCAGGGTCCCACTCACTTAGGTTCCCACTGACTTTCTTCCTTCCCTACCTACCTGTGGCCCCTAAGGTACCACCAAGGAAACCTGTGGACCCAAGGGTCATTACAGATGTGCCATAATATTTTTAACCAATCTGTCTTCATTTAGGTTATTTCCAAACACTTCCTATTATAAACAACACTGCAGTGAACTTCTTTATAGTTAATCTTGGCACATATGCTTATATATATATATATATATATATATATATATATATATATATTTCCTTTGGACACTTTTTTTAGAAGCAGAAATTCTGAGTGAATGAGTATGCATATTTTAAGAGGGTTTTTTTTTTTTTTAAATCAATATCGCAAAAGTTGTCTTTCAGAAAGTCTGTACAGATTAACCTGCTAACCCTGGGTATTTTCATTAAAAATAAAATCCTGGTCATGGACATATATACACTACCAAATGTAAAATAGATAGCTAGTGGGAAGCAGCCACATAGCACAGGGAGATCAGCTCAGTGCTTTATGTCTACCTAGAGGGGTGGGATAGGGAGGGCGGGAGGGAGGGAGAGGCAAGAGGGAAGAGATATGGGGATGTATGTATATGTATAGCTGATTCACTTTGTTATACAGCAGCAACTAACCACCATTGTAAAGCAATTATACTCCAGTAAAGATGTTTAAAAAATTAAATTTAATAAATAAATAAATAAATAAAATAAAATCCTGGCCAAATGCGTTGGTTAATAGCAAAACTATAAAATTTAGAACCTATACCAGATATTGTTAAATTAATAGAGAAACAGAGACCCCAAAACCATTTTGTTCTTTAATGCTTGCAGAGGACTTCAAAGCAAAGGCCCTATCCTCAAAAAGCTTATATTATACAGTTAAAAAGAAAGAGAAATAAATGTGTAGAAAATCTTGCTCATGCCTGTGAATTAGGCTTAGGACAGGTCTACACAGCAAACATTCTTGAAGCAGGAATCCAAAAGAGTCAAACTGGCCTTAATAATGGAGACACTTCTGCAGGCATTGCTGTAGGAGCAGATACAACCCAACCATACAGTGTAGCTTTACCCGCCATGATGATCATACATCTGGCCCACTGGGCACTGGGCTTATGAGTTTAATGGTCTCCCTTCAGTGTGAGGGAGAGTCCTTGAAAAAGCCATCTAGGAATCCGTCCATGAAATCAGTTCCAGCTCCCTCAAAGTGCCATCTTGCTCCTGGTCATCTGCCACATGTCCAGTCCTCTAACCCTGAAATTTTAAGGTGTCAGAAATTTACCCTGGGTGCGGGCTACAGCCTTGGGTGATATAGCAGTACAGCAGCATCTCCTTCAAGTTGGATAGAACTTTTCTTCCCTTATTTACTCTTAAAGAAGAGATTGGCTTAATTTTCCCAGTAGGTTTTTATGTCCTTTGCGTTGACCCTTTAGAGGTCCGTGAGGTCTTGGCAGATCTCTCTGCAGAGAGAAACTAACTTGATGAAAAAGTTGGTGTTGGGAACCTTGGGTTCGTAGCAACGCTTTACTTTTTTATCCGATTCCTCCTGTTATGGTAGGTGGCTGAGAGTCCCTACACTAGCATGGTGCATGAATTTGAAGTCTTTTAAATTGAACCAAGTAAAAGTCTTTTCATGGATATTTTCCTAGATACAAATCATCCTTCAGGTTCTTGTATGCCATAGATTGCTAGAGCATCTGCAGGCCCAATGCTACCTGTGGGCGGAGTGCTGAACAAACTGAGATTTGGTCATTCAGAGTTGATTCAGCTCTCCTAAGGATTCTCAACACTGGTGACACACTGGAATCTCTCAGAGAACTTTAGAAGCAGATCTCTGGATCCAGCCTCCACAGCCCCGGATCTTCCGACATCATTGGCCTGGGATGTTGTCTGAGCATGGGACTATTTTAAGAGCTCCCTGGTGATTCCAGTGTGCAGCCAGGATTGAGAATCTGGACTTAACCCACTACTTCTCTGATTTCTTATTTTTGTCTAAGAGTTGGGCTGAATGTGAAGTAGTCACTTTCAGGAAGCTAGAGAAAAATAAAGAGATTGGAGAAGAAATAATTTCTCTATTTTAAGAATGTGTGTTCCACTCTCCTAAATTAAAGCATAAATGTTGGGACAAGATCATCGTTCTCTGTCATTAACTTACCTGGAGGGAGGTAAGCATCAAGGCAAGAACAAGGAAGTTGTGGAAGGAGACAGTATGAAAGTAATATCAGTTTAACGTAAGTAATGCCTTCTTAGGGCGTCACTGCTAAATGGCTAGAGTGGTTAGAGCCATCTTTCCAAAGTAAGTTCTTGGCACTTTGGAATAAGGCCACACTTTTTCCTCTGGATCAAGTGCTTCAGTACTTAATTTGTCTGGGATCTCATTGTGGAACTCATTACTAAATCCATCAGGACCCAGAAGGTGTCAGAATGATTTAGCAGTCTTATAAACTTCTCTATATTCTCCAGTAATTCTCATTGTATGCTAAATGCTTTGGAATGACAGGAAGATGTAACTTATCAAAATGACTTTGAAAACATCTTTTTTTTTAAAAAAAAAAAAAGAGGAGAAAAGAGCTATGGAAAGAATGTTCTAAATCCCCAAGTTAATATTGAACTAAGTTAGCATTAAACCTGTTCTCATTCAAGTCCTTGATTGCTTTATTAGAAGTAATTACTTATCTCGATTTAAGAAAATTGGCTAAGGCAGGATACTCACTTTAATGTCTCATTCATACAAACTTTATATTAAGTATCTTAAATGCATTTTAACTTTTAAAGTTTTGCAAACTAGACAAGAACCTGCAGAAATAAGAGGTATGCTCTTTTTTTCATCAATATATTACTCCTATTAAAAATATCATTCCCACTAATGTCATATGGTCTTTTGGTACCTAATGATCTTGACAAGAACAAATATAACCTTGTGGATTTGGAATCGGGAGAGAATAAGGTCATTTATCTGTGGCGCTGTGGGAGAGACATTTTCTTTTTCAATTTTCTTCCTCCGTTTTCTTATTACAATTACTGTTTGGGTTCATTATGACAACTCCCATCATTATGACTTTTCCAGCTCATGACCTGGAGAAAGATTAATGGTAGAAGAAAATACAGTCTTTGGCACGAGAGCTACCACTAGCTGTTAATATAACATAGCAGAATTACATGATACCCATTTATTAATTTTATGCTTGTAATGGAGAAGGTGGTACAAGGTATAAAATGTTAAGCTGTAGAAAATGAAATGTTGGCAGGTGGCGTGTATATTTCCTTCATTCATTCGCTTATTCATTCAACAAACCTTAAGCATCAATTATGTATGCATGTCATGCACTGAGATAAAAATAAACCCTAATAAGATCTAATCTGAAAGGGATGTGGGGCAGGAAGAATGCACAGGGGATAGGGAAATGGGGGAGCTACTTACCCAGTTTTGCCCATTCTGAAGACTAGAATTTTGATTCTAATTATCTGGCGGGAGCCCCTGGGTCTAGGTGTTTATAAAATTGATAACTAGAGGTTGTTTAAGACAAAGCTTTGTTAAGAATAACTGAATCTATAAATGAAAACTGTGTATTTACTCATTCATCTTGTAGTGTAAAAATAATAAATGCTCCAACAGTGAGTCTGATACAAGCCTCTAATTTCTCCTCACCAGAGAAATTGGTAATCCTTCTTTAACTATTATAACAAAGAGAAAAGTTCTGGGTCCAGAGTGGGTTGTTTTCTTCCAGTGTAGTTGTGTATCTATGTGACGTCCTCCTGTGATGGGTTTGGAGATGACTTCCTTGCCGCAGGTCTCTTATTACTAGCTCCAGAGAGGGATTAGACTTTGTTTCTTAACATTGGGGAGGACTACTCTAGGTCTTGTTTATGAAAGCTCTTCCAAGTGTTCTCTCTGTGGAATTTTGTTTCTCAGCGCTATGGCTTTGGGTTACTCCAAAGCGTTGAAAGCCATTTGGGGCGTTTAAAGCCCTTTGAAGCAAAAGAGTCATTTCCTGTTTGGAGGTCTAGAAAGACCTTTGTCATAGCTCAGAATTAGGGAGTCCATGACAATTGCTGTGCAACACTATTTGACACCCTCCCTGGTAGAAGTAGGTAGGGAGTAGCTCAGAGGTGTTGCCCTTTAATCACTTCTTGCTTAACATCCTGTAGGTTACACTACTTGGCACTGGAGATGCAACAATTAAAGAGCAGTGTCCCTGTCCCCAAGGATCTTATAGTCTGGTGAGGGACTCAGACAATTATAAAATGGTGTGATTAGTGCTATGATATGTGAGGAGTGCAGGTGTGTGGGGCGGGGGCAGGGACGGGGGACGTGCTATAGGATCATAGAGAAAGGTGGCTTAACCCAGAAAGGCTAAAAGCATTTACAACTTTGCTAAATAACACAGTTTTTAAAGCTGATCACTCCAAAATAACCTGGGGACTTTCTCCAAGATTCTGTAGTTCTATATGAAAATATAAACTGGTAAATCCTGTACTATGTTTATCCAGGTAGCATCCTGTTATCATTCAATTTCATTAACTCTTAAAATGTGAGATATATTGATGTGGTCAGGGGAGATTTCCCACAAAGATCCTACCAAAGCTAGGGTTTAAGAAAAAATGACAGTATGCCAGAGAAAACCAAGAAGGGGAGAAGGAGTGTTTCTTGCAGAGGAAATAGCACTCAGAAAGGTCTGGAGATAAGAGGTGGTGGGTTGGGAAAGCTGCGTCTATGCCTTCCGTATGGCAGTGGAGAGGGGAGGGTAGGACCAGGAAGGAATGAGGCTGGAAAGGTCAGCAGGGGTGTGATCATGGAGAACCTTGTGTGCTGAATAACAAGTTAGAGTTTATCTTGAAGGCAGTAGACGAAGGGGAGAGAACCAAAGCCTTTGAACAGGAACGGGACAAGATCAGATTTTATCAGATTATAACTCTGGTTATACCTGGAGGATGAATTGGAGGGATGAGACTGGAGACCGGAAGACCCAGGGAAGGCTGAGGCAATAAACTAGGGAAGGGAAGCTGGTGGCCTGAACTTAGGCAACGAGAGTGGAGGATAAAAAGAAATGATGGACTACACAGGTAATTACTTGGACTAGATTTGGTGACCGGCCAAGGAAGGGTTAAGGGAAGGGGAAAATCCTACTCAGCCTTGGCATCAGCCGGTGGGTACTGAATCTGTCTCGACCGATCGTTAAGTGCTCAATGGAAGGAAAGAAACTATAACAAACCAAATAAACAGATATGTTCCCTTCCTTTAACATCAATATGACATTTCAAATATTTTTACATCATTTTCTGTCTTTTAAAATTTTATTATTTGTTTTGAACAAGTAATACATTCATATGGTTCAAAATTCGAAAGACCGTAGCAAGGTAAACACCAAGCAGTCTCCCTCCCTCTCATCTACTTGTTTCTTGTGTGTCTTTCCAGGGTCTTTGTGCAGATACCAGCAAATACAAATACCTATTACCCCTTTCTTCCACAAAAGGCAGCAGCCTACTTTATACTGTGACCTTTACCTTGATCGTTTGTTTTGCTTTGCTTTATTTTGATTTGTTTTTTTTAAACCTAATAGTGTATCCTCCTAACTTTCCACATCAATACAGAGGTTGGCTTCCTTCTTTTCTGTTTACAGCTGCATAGTATTCCATGGTGTGGATGTATCAGAGTTTGTTAAACCAGTTCCTCACTGTGGACACTTAGATTGTTTCCAGTCTGTTTCTATTATAAAAAAATGCTTCAGATAGACATCTTTTATCTTCATCATTTTGTATATGGGCATGTGTATCTGTCAAAATGGATTTGACATATCAAAGGGAAAAGCATTTATAAATTTGAGATATAGCAGTATGTTTTTAAAGTTGATCACTCTAATTTACTGAGGAAATTTTCTTCAAGATACTTTGTATTTATATATATATATATATATATATATATATATATATATATGAACTAGTTTGGTATGGTAGCATCTTATTATTTTCAATTTTGTTAACCCTTAAAATGACATGTGTGCTACATTAAGTTGATATTTTTGTGATACCTGGGAAGGTAACTTAGGATATCCAGAGCACCACAAAAACAGGGCTTGGAGCCAATGAGATTCCAAATTTTAGTAACAATAAACATTTTATGATTTTTCTCCTCCTATTTCTTAAAACATTCATCTTTCTAAGAGATGACAGGTCCCTGATGCTAGCAGGTCATGGGCAGGCAAGAGGAGATACGTTCATTACATGTTCAATATCTTAAGACCGCCTATGCTAGTATTGTTAAAACCAGGTATTGATCAAAATGGAATCAAACTAACAAAAGTTTTTCCTGGACCTGGGATGTTTTGTAGGTAAAATAAATTTAAGATAAATGTGTCTGATTACACATTTTAGATAAATTTAAAGTAGAAACAAGACAGCTTCTCCCTTTAAATCTCTGCTGCATGAAACCTATTTCTAGTTTAGAACTGACAATGCAAATCCCAGGAAGCTTACTACCCATGGAAGTACATCTGTTCTTTCTATCCATTGGCATGGGTGTTGGACGTTGACATCTTGTGAAACACTTACAATGCCCCTGCCAGCTGGGGCACACAGTATTTCCTTTCTGGCACTCTTGGAGTCAAGGAGCCCTGCCTATCCTAGCTGCAGGTCTTCAGGTAAAGCCTGCTGAGTCTGTGGTAGTTCCATTTGCATTTAAGATTTAGTCAGTAGGAGAGTTGAAAGGAGATTAAATTTCTCTAAGTCTTACTTAAAAGCAGAGATACTGCTTCGACTATGCATACCCTTGAGCCTTCAGCAGGAGAAAAAAAGAGAACAGTGTGGTAACAGGGTGCGGTGTCCTGGGTTTTCCTGCATTTGTAACATAACCGCACCCACCCCTGCAGACCCACCTGGCATCTGGTATCCATCGACCTCCGTTATGCCCAAACTGCCTGCCCCAGATGGTCACAAGGTATGTAACTTGCTTCTCAACATTGAACTGTGACTGCTTCCTCCCTCCCTTGCTCTCCCCGCCATAATTCTGCAAGACAGGGACTCTTCCCTTTCCCAACAGTTCTTAAACCCTGCTGTGCTTCAGAATCCCTGGAGGTGCTTGTTAAATTCCTGGGCCACTTGTCCTGTGTTTCTGACTCGGGCGATCTGGGCCTGGGAATCTGCGTTTTGACCAGCAGGCCCCATCTCCCATCCCGGGTGATTCTGACTTGGTGAGGAGACAACACTTTGAACAACCCTGTGCTGTTTGTGGGGGTTGGGGGAAGGAGGAAGGGGAGGCAGTGTTAGTTTCAGCTCCACCTTCTAGAAGTCCAGGGCTTCAGATAAGTCAATCTAACACCCTCTGCTGCTCTTTCCTCCCCTAAAGCATATGGGAACAGAGAGAAATCGCACTAGAGAGCTTAAACTCCCTGCCCCATTGTCTTTCCTTCTCAGCTGCCTGGAAAACCCCAGCTCTGGATGGCCCTACCGTCTGCCTTCTCTTCCCTGTACCCTGGCCACTGAGGGTGACTAGAGAAAATCACAGACGCAGGCTGACTGCTGGTACTCAACCAAGCTCTCAACACGACAGATACCACAGTGCCCTTCCAGCCAGCTCACTCTCTCATTCTGTGCAAGGACCATCCCAGATGTTCTCCTCAAACTTCAGACCCAGCCTCTTCCCCCACATCTTAACACGTGAACTCACTTTCCACTTCACAGGTAAAATAGGAGCCACAAGAAACCTACAAATGCACCTGTTTTCATGCCCATTTCCTTCTGTTACATTGTCTCTCCTCCTTGCTAAGCCAGTGTCTTCTCAGATGCTCTGGATCTCGTTCTGCAGCACTTCTCCCATCTCCTCTCAACCTCTTCCTTTCTGCAGTTATATTCCTACCACCCAGAGATTGCACTGTTAACATATTGCTATATTTCCTTTTAGTCTTTTTTATACATACATAAGCATACATTTTATACATCATTGGGATTTCTATCTGTTAGGGTTCAAACAAGGGGAGCAGAGTCACCATGCTATGGGATTTATTATATGAACTGGACCTTCCACAGTTGTAAGGAGGAAAGTAAAGGTGCACGATGGGGATGTTGGTGGAGCAGAGGAGTCGTTAACCGGAAAACTAAGAAGCCAAGCACGTTATCGTGACTATGCCGGTGGGCCCAGTATGATGTGTCCTTATAAAAAGGAAGCAGGAGATTTGACCGTAGCAGTAGGAAATGTGATGACAGCTGGAGCCATGGGAGGAATGGGTCCTGAGCCAAGGAATGCAGGTGGCCTCCAGAAGCTAAAAAAGGCAAGGAAACAGATTCTCTCCTAGAGCTTCCAGAAGGAACCAGCCCTGCTGACACATTGCCTTTGGCTTACTGAAACGGATTTTGGACATCTGGCCTCCAGAATTGGGAAAGAGTAAATTTGTGTCATCTTAAGCCACTAAGTTTGGAGTTCATTACAGGAGCAAGAGGAAACAAATGCACACATTCAGTGAGAAGGTCAGATCACTAAGGGAATGTGTCTGAAGAAAGCTATTGAAAGCTATCGCCTCTGTGTAGCTGTGTCCTCTATGGACCTGCAGATACATCTGGTGCTGGGCCTGAGGACCGCTGTTGGGTGATCAGCAAGGCCAGAAGCAAGAAATGCTGGACACAGAGCAGAGAAGAGCTGGAAGCCTCTTAGTCACCTCTCGACCTGTCCTTCACTATATCTGGCCACAGATGCCTTCAGAAAGTCATGGTGGCTTTGTCACTTTGGCCTTCTAAATCTCACACAAATTTCTCTTTGGGCCAGCTCTAACCCATGTAGGGAACTGAATTCAGAGTTCTGGGACCCATGATTCCCAATTTCACTAAGTCTACACAGCCTATTCCAACCCATGATCATATAGTCTTATAGGTTTCCATCTGGCTTCCCCCCTCCCCTGTCCCCCCACGTAACATAGCAAGAGCATTTTCCTATATCGTTGAATATTCCTCTAAACTAATTTGGAAGAAATTCTGATAAACCATTATTTATTTCACCACCCCTCTATTACTGGTAACTTAGAATGTTTTCTGTTTCTCTGTGTTACAAATGGCACTGCAGTCACTCTCTGTGCATATAAATCTTTGTCAGTATCTCTGACGTTTCTTGGGAATGGATTCCTAGCAAGAGGATTACTGAGTTAGAGGAAGTGGATTTCTACAGATCGTGATGATTCCTGACAAACTGCTTTCCAGAAGTGATGTATCAGCTTTCATTCCTACTAACACTGAGCCCTGGCCCTCATTGAATATTATATTTTCAGTCCTTTCAATGAGGCATTTCTTGGCCTTTTCTGATTCTGATGATCATTATTACTTGAGATTTGGATGTGAGGTTAGTGGGCTACACCACTCACATCCAGCTGGCTGATTGGGTTGGAGGCACCTTCTTCCCTTCCCTCTGTGGAGTTTGTACCTTCAGAAGCTGTACTCATGGGAAAGGGGACAACCTGCTCTGATAGGGAATCCAGCATTTCTCAGTCAGTAACTTGGGGGAATATATTGCTTAAAATGAAATAGTCCTCAGTAAACACTGTGTACAAGGGAAACCGCCGTTCTTGTTTCACAAATAAAGAGGCAGAAATAAAATGAGAGCAAATGACTTCAACTATAGCTGGCAAGTCTCTAGCAGAGTCACAGTTAGCATTTACTTTCCTAAAGTTCTCATGATTTAAGACATTTCAAAGTATTGTAGTTATTGCACCCAAAACTAGATTCTGCATCAGACACAGGAAAGGAATGATGTTTGATTCAGTGCTAAAACACTAAAACACTGGTTAATTCCCATTGCAAAGATTTGAATTAATAAGGATAGTTTTATGACACACTATTTTAAATAATCTTTTTGATTCTCAGCTTTACTGTAATAGAAATGAAAAATAAAACACGATTGTCTAATGGAAATGACCCAAGGAGAAAAGCTCTCACACCAGAGGATGTTGTGTAGGGAGTGATTAGGCAGTCTAATGTTTTATATTTTCCCAGATTTATATTTCAGCTAAAATGTAATGCTTTGGTGGAGAAGCAGTAATTGGTACATTGAGACAAGAAATTAATACTGAATTATCTTTTCTCCAATCTTCAAAGTGTATTTTTATATACAATCTTAGAATGCTAATAATCTAGTTTCCATTTATCAAAATTAGAGATGTCTAAATTTCTGATGACTGGTTTGCTTTATGAAATCCTATTTTAGAGTTATCAGACTGTCTGAGATCTTTAGGGAATTTCTGCATTAAGTAAGAACCAACCAACAAACTTCCATTTAATATGTACAAAATCATAGAAGGCTGAGCTACAAGGGACACAGCAGAGATGATCAGCCATTCTTAGAGTGGTCCTCAAAACAGCAGTATCAACATCCCTTTGGAAATGATCAGAAATGCAGATTCTTGGGGCCCATCTCGGACCCTATTCAATCCGAAACTCTGGGGGTAGGGCTGGGCAATTTGTGTTTTAACAAGCCCTCTGATGCATGCTGAAGTTTATTTCAGAGCTACTGATCTAGGGTGATGTCTTTTTTCTGCAGGTGGGGATGCTGAAGCCCAGAGAGGTTGGGTTTCATTCCCTAAATCACGTGAGAAGCTAATGGCAGAGCAGGGTCAGACTCCCTAGTCTCTAGACAATTTCAACTGTCTTTATACAACAAGTAGCTTCTCTGAGGTATTCAGTGGGGATGAAAGTGTTTAGCACTTTCTGCCAGGGCAGCCATGCCAGCAATGGGTAGTGTACTCAGAAAGGAAAATTTAGTGTTGAAAGAAGTAACATGTACAAGGCTTAGCCACCTAGTAACATGTACAAAGAAAATTCATCTCTGTGGAACAGCCAGTCAACCCTTCAATGACCTAGAGGAATAAGCTATTATTATACCTCTGGATTGGTTATTTTAATCATAAGCATTAGGGAAAACTCTATATTGAGATCACAAAAGTTCTCACAGAGGTCTATGTAAAATCTGCCCAGTTATCTGTCTTATAAAACATAAAAAACTATGTAGCTCTACTCCTTTGGGGGTATTACCTTGTTCAAATGACCTTCCTCACTGGGGCCAGGGAAGAAAGTGGGGGAGTTTTACCACATTGCATCCACACAGTTTATCTCTATGATCTCAAATCAAAGGGAACTATTTCTAAATGCAAACTCTTATCATAATACCAATGGGAACAGAATTTGATATAACTGATTTTTGTGGTATGTTAAGAATCTCAGAGATGGTAAAGAAAAAACTCAAGTAATTTCTAACTCATATTGTGACCTTATTAAATAATTAAGTTTCTCTTCATTTAATCAAGTTGCATTTCACCAGATGGAAGAAGGGATTTATTTAATTGAACTCTTTTCATAGTCAGCAGGAACATCTTAAGTCTTACAATTATCAAGGATATGATACCTGAATTTTAACACTTTCTCAGTTCAGCAAGGATCAAATGACCCATGTGGCATTGTCCTTACTAAAATATAGGTCTACCTGTACAATGTAAGCGCATATCCAAAATACCCAAGACACTCGCACTTTTAAGTTGTGGACATGGTCTATGTCTTTAGAAAGACTTGTAGCAAATACCTATGGAATTCTCATACAAATTCAAAGGTACACAAATATGCCGCAATGACATTTCAGGAAAACCAGGATGAGACTGTGTGCAGAACATTATAGACCAGCCCAATAGAAATTGGAATGGAATGTGAGCCACATATACAATTTAAACATTTCTAGAAGCCACATTAAAAAACACACAAACAGATGAAATTAATTTTAATGATAGTTTTATTTAACCCAGAGTATCCAAGTATTATTTCAACATGTCATCAATGTAAAAATTATGAAAGAGGACTTCCCTGGCGGTCCCATGGTGAAGACCCCGCCCTTCCACTGCAGGAGGCGCAGGTTCGCATCCCTGGTCGGGGAACAAAGATCCCACGTGCCATGCAGCGCGGCCAAAAAGTAAAAATAAAAACAAAAAATTATGAAGGAGAATTTACATTCTTCCTTGTATTAAATCTTTGAAATCCACTGTGCATTTTATATTTACCCACATCTCAATTCGATGAGCTGTACTTCAAGTGCTCAACCAGCCACAGGTGGCTAGTGACTACAGGACAGGCCAGGTATAGACTCACTAATCCACTGAACATATTTCTAGATGCTTCCCTTAGGCTGCCTTCACCCCAATCCCAGCTTTCAAATTGTCAGGCTTACCCTCTTATCTCTATAAGAAACTCTTTTGAAATGCCCCCGAGGTTTCATTTTCCACCCTATTCTCCTTTTCTCTACGTTTTCTCCTTAGGTCCTGAGGCTTTAAAGACTAGCCATATGCTGATGACTCTCAAATTTATCTCTCCAGCCCATACCTCTCCTCTGAGCTCCAGACCCTCATATTCAACTACATACTCAACATTTCCTCTTGGATGTGTAATAAAAACCAAAAATGTAATGTGACTAAAATAAGTACTGATTACCAACCCCCAGTATAATCACCATATTTACGCCCTATAAACCTTTCTCAAGGCTATAAATGGTACCACTACCTACACAGTGGTTCAGCTAAATACTTCTCTTTCCCACACACTCACACCCCACATCCAATTCATCAGCCAACTCTGTTGGCTCTGCCCCCATAGTGCATCTGTATTCCAATTCCTCTCCACTTCTACTATTATAACCTGAGTCCAAGACACCATCACCTCCCTCTGGATTACTGCAGCTGTCTCCTAACTAGTCTCCCGTCTATAGTCGAGCCGCCATTTAGCAACAAGATTGAGCTTTAAAGCATAAAATATATATCTCTCTTGCTTACAACTTGTCCACTGGCAATAAGGACAGAAAAAATTATCAGCTTCATTAGTCATTAAGGAAATGCAAATTAAGTCCACAATGAGATACCATTTCATACTCACTTAGAAAGGACTATCATAGATAAGACATACAGCAGCAAATGTTGGTGTGTATGCTGAGAAATGGGAACCTCATACATTGCTGGTGGGAATGTAAAATAGTGCAGCCACTTTGGAAAGCAGTTTGACAGTTTCTCAAAATGTTAAACATAAAACCACCATACCAACCAGCGATTCCACTTCTAGGTAGCTACCCAAGAGGAATGAAAACATCTGTCCACGCAAAGACTTGCCTGCAAGTGTTCATAGCAACATCATTCATAGCAGCTGTAAACTGGAACAACCTGCATGTTCCTCAACAGGTAAATGGATAAACAAATCCTGGTATATCCATATAGTGGAACACGTTCAGCAATAAAAGGCACAAACTATTGACACGTGCTGTGAAAACTTAAAAACGTTACGCCAAGTGAAAGAAGCCAGACACAAGAGACCATGTACGCTATGATTTCATTTACGTGAAATGCTACAAAAGGCAAATTCTAAAAGGCAGAAGTTAGATTAGCAGTTGCAGGGGGACAGGTGGGAACAGGGAATAACTGTAAGTGGGCATGAGGGATCTTATTGGGAGGATAAAAGTGTCCTAAAACTGATTTATGGTGAGGGTTGCACCCCTTAGTTGAGTTATTTAAAAAATCATTGAATTGCGCACCTGAAATAGGTGAATTCTTAGATATGTAAAATATACCTTAATAACAATGTTTTTAAAAATAACTGCCCATTACAGTTAGAATAAGACCCAAACTCCTTACCATCGTTCGCAAAGCTTTACACCCCTACCTAACTCTCAGACCTCAGTTCTTCCTGACCTCCTCTGCTCACTGTATCCCAGCTCCATCGGTCCTGATTCTACACGTCTAACGTGCCAAGTTAAGCTATTTGTTCCTCTGCTAGGGATGCTGTTCTCTCAGATCTTCACACACCTGCCTCCTTCTCAACATCCGGGACTCAATTCAAAAAACTTCCCCAACTGCACCAGAGCCAAAGCAGAGACCCCCCACCTACCACAGTTCAGGTCGTCATCTGCGACTTATTTATTCTCCTCGTGGCAATTACCAGTGCCTGAAATTATCTGTATGTGCTGCTGTGGTCTGAATGTGTGCCCCCATCCCAAATCTATATATTAAAATCTTAACCCCAAAGCTGAGGGTATTAAGAAGTGGTGACTTTGGGAGGTGGGTGATATTAGTGCCTTTACAAAAGAGGTTCCAGAGAGATCTCTCACCCCTTCCGCCACATGAGGACACAGAGAGAAGTCAGCGGCCTGGAATAGGTTCCCTCACCCATCCATGCTTGGCACCCTGATCTCAGACTTCCCGCCTCCAGAACTGTGAGAAATACATTTCTGTTGTTTATAAGCCACCCAGTCTGTGGTATTTCGTTACAGAAGCCCGAAAGGACTAAGACGTGTGTTTGTCACCTGGCTCTCCCTGCTACTCCCCCTGTTGAGGGACTTCCCAGCTTTTGGACCGTGTTCAGAACAGTAATTACTGACACACAGGAGGTGCTTATGAAGCCAGCCTGACTGCCTTGCTGAATGTTCTTTGACATTTATTAAATGCTCTGGGATGAAAATTATCCTTCTGTAAAATAATAGATAATAATTATATCTGTCCTTCCCAACTCAGAGGGCTGTTTGTGAGGGTTGAGTCAGAATTATGTGAAAGCACTTTGGACACAAAGCTAGCTGTTACTATTTTACAAGAAGGTTACCTCACGATTCCCTTGGACCATCTTCCTGTTTACATATTGTGGGATCAGGAAAATACTGTAAATGAATGACACTTTCTATACACCATGGTAAGGGAGACAGCGTACAAACAACCATTTTATCTATGTGGTTATTTGAGGAAGCCAATGCTCTACTGCTGTGTAGGACAAACAATGCCCTTTCCTGTCACCTAATTCCATAGGTGAAAGAAGGTCTCATACAGCTTCATAGGAAACCAGCTATGCTTTTGGTGACGATGAGGAATCTGTAGGGAAGTAGATCTTTTTGTGTGCCCTTTGCCCTTGCCATGGAAAAGGGGACGTGGACAGAGCACTTGCCATATCTGTTGAGAATATAAAACTCAAAATTCCAAATATAGGGAACTGGACTTCAGAACAGGCTCATTTCACGTAAGTCACTAAATGGTTGTCGGAAGGTAATGACTTTTCACTGCTCCTTAACTAAGCTTCTGAAGGAAGTTGTTTTCCCCCTCCCTCCCTCCCTCCCTTCCTTCCTCTTTCTTTCTTTCTCCCCTCTCCCTCTTTCTTCCTTTCATTTGCAATAATCTTTTTTTTAAGGCTTAATTTTTTAAGAGCAGTTTTAGGTTCACAGCAAGATTAAAAGGAAGGTTCAGAGAGTTCCCATATACTCCCTGTCCCCACTCATGCATAGCCTCCCCCATTATCAACACCACCTCCCCCAGAGTGGTATTTTGGATAACTTATGAACCTATGTTGGCACACCATTATTACCCAAAGTCCACAGCTGACATTACTCTTGGTGTTGTACATTCTATAGGTTTGGACAAATGTATACTGACATGTGTCATTTTTATGTTATCATACACAGCATTTTCAATTCCCTAAAAATCTTCTGTGCTCTGCGTATTCATTCCCTCTGATCTTTTTACTGTCTCCATAGTTTTGCCTTTTCCAGAATGTCGTATAGTTGGAACCATAATATATGTAGCCTTTTTAGATTGGCTTCTTTCACTTAGTCGTGTGTATTTAAGTTTCTTCCATGTCTCTCCATGGGTTGATAGCTCATTTTTTTTTAGCACTGAATAATATTCCATTGCCTGAGTGTACCAAAGTTTACTTATCCATTCGCTTGGATACGGAAGGACATGTTGGTTGTTTCCAGGTTTTGGCAACTATGAATAAAGCTGTTCTAAACATCCATGTGTAGGTCTTTATCTGGACATAAGTTTTCAGCTCCTTTGGATAAATATCAAGGAGCATGATAACTGGATCATCTGGTAGGAGTATGTTTAGTTCTGTAAGAAACTTCCAAACTCTCTTCCAAGGTGCACTCCCACCAGCAATGAATGAGAGTTCCCATAACTCCACATCCCCACCAGCATTTAGTGTTGTCACTGCTCCAGATTTGGGCCCTTCTAATAGGTGCCTAGTGGTATCTCATTGTTTTTTTTGTGTGTGTGGTATGCAGGCCTCTCACTGCTGTGGTCTCTCCCGTTGCGGAGCACAGGCTCCGGACGCGCAGGCTCAGTGGCCATGGCTCACGGGCCCAGCCGCTCCGTGGCATGTGGGATCTTCCCAGACCGGGGCACGAACCCGTGTCCCCTGCACCGGCAGGCAGACTCTCAACCACTGCGCCACCAGGGAAGCCCCGTATCTTGTTTTAATGTGTACTTTCCTGATGACATATGAGATGGAGCATCTTTTCAAATGCTTATTTGTCATCTGCACATCTTCTCTAGTGAGGTGCCTGTTTAGGTTTTTGGTCCAGTTTTTTATCTTGTTGTTTTCATATTGTTGAGTGTTAAGAGTTATGTGTATGTTTTGGATAATAGTCCTTTATTAGATGTGTCTTTTGCCCCCAGTCTGTGGCTTGTCTTCTAATTTTCTTGATACTGTGTTTTGCAGAGCAGAAAAACTTAATTTTAATGAAATCTAGCCTCTCAATTTTCTTTCATGGATTATGTCTTTGATGTCATATCCAAAAAGTCATCACCATACCCAAGGTCATCTAGGTTTTCTCCTATGTTCTAGTTTTATAGTTTTAAATTTTACATTTAGGTCTGTGATCCATTCTTAATGGTGTTAATTAAGTTAACTCCATTAAGAGTTAACTTGAGTTAATTTTTGTGAAGGGTATAAGGTCTGTGTCTAGACTCATTTTCTTTTTCTTTTTTTTTAAGATTCATTTTCTTGCATGTAGACGTCCAGTTGTTCTAGCACCATTTGTTGAGAAGACTATCTTTGCTCCATTCTTTTTCTTTTTTTAATGTACATCTTTAGCAAATTTGCTGAATATTCTTGAGAACTATTTTAAAAGCTATCAAAATGCTGCTTCCTCTCAAACTAAAATACAATTTCCCAACTGTCTTATCACTTTAGAACTTTAATCCCCTTATAAATTCTTTAATGCAAGAAGTTCCTCACTCTTAAAGTCTTTTTTTGTTGCTCTTTAGCTTGAGTGTTAGTTTTTCTAGGAACAAAATACTCTGTTCAAAATACCTTTCCCTTAAAAATTTGAGGAGGTTTCTTAGTGTCAGTTAGCAACCAGTGTTTCTGCTGAGAAGTCTGATGTCATATTGATTTTTTTTTTTGTGGTACGCGGGTCTCTCACTGTTGTGGCCTCTCCCCTTGCAGAGCACAGGCTCCGGATGTGCAGGCCCAGCGGCCATGGCTCACGGGCCTAGCCACTCCGCAGCACGTGGGATCCTCCTGGACCGGGGCACGAACCCGTGTCCCCTGCATCGGCAGGTGAACTCTCAACCACTGTGCCACCAGGGAAGCCCTGTGACGGTTCTTAATATTCTATTATTCTATATGGAATATAAATGTAGCCATCATAGGGAAAATAGTGTTCAAATTTTTGTCCTGTAATTCTTGAAAAGAGATAGTTCTTTTATGTGGTTCAGGGCTGGAGGTAGAGGGCTTTCTAAAACAGGCTGCTTGGAGAATTAACCTTATGTCAGTAACACCTTTATAAATTCTAGACATTTTAAGGGAAGAGAGATCATTAGAGAAGGAAAGTGGTCATGCTTCTCAACTCTGTGGTCTGGGAACCAGTCAAAGGAATAATAATGTTGCAGCCAGAGTAATCAGAGCAGATATGGCTAATAGGTTTCAACTTGAGTTGAAATAAATGATTGATAGGGGCTGCCTGGAGCACAGCTGTGTTGGAAAAGATTTTGAGGCCACATCTGGGTTCACAGGACAAAGTGTGATTAATGATGTCTGCCAAGGTTGTGAGAGGAGGTAGTGGTGGTAGCCATGCCATGTATTTTTAATCCCTGAATAAGAATCTTCTGATGAATAGAACTATTCATCCATGAGGTTGCCAGATTGCAGTTGGAAGATTATGGGCATATTCTGACAGCATGGAGATAAGATGCTAATGCTATTTGGACTGATTTTATTCAACTTGTAGTCAGTATGATTTCCTGACACTCCAGAGCTAGTAAGTTGGAGAATAAAATATGTCATATCTGTATGCCTACTGCTTGGTTCAAACTCAAGCCAGGATCGTAATGCTTCCCAGTGCAGACACAAACAGCATGTTACACAGAAAAATGGGGTATTAGGCTATTCAAATGATCATTCTAATAATAAACTTTCTGTGTCCCAGAAGACAGGGTTGGATTCTTTTTCACTTGCTTTATTTAATGCTTTGTTCAGTCAGCATAGAAATATATAAAGAAGAGAGTGATATTTACCCACAATATTTCCAGAGATAAATATTGCTAATAATTTGGTTGAGAAGCTTCTAGACTCTTTTCTATGTATATGTTTAAGTTTAATGGGATCATACCATGCATACTATTCTTAGCCTAAATTTTTCATTTGATGAAGTCTAGACCTCTTTCTAAGTTAACAATAAAGATGACTGCATTTTAGTATCTAATGGGTCAATAATATTTTACGGTGTGTATGTACCATCATTTATTTAATCACACTTCATAGATTGTTTCTCATAGTTTGGTATTACAGCAACACCTTGATAAATAACCTTGTGCATAAGGATTTGTTTACTGATTATTTCCTTAGAGTAATTTTTTAGAAGAATATTTGCTGGGACAAATTTATAAATTTTTATTTTCATTTTAAGAGTTTTTATAATGTCTTCCAAAAGGTGTTAACAATATACTCCATAAATCTTAAAGAGAGTGACATGGAAAACACAATTATTAGGATCACTACTCTGAGTGAAGAGCCTGAAGTACTCCATACCCACGCACTCACACAGTCTCTTTTCCTAACTGATAATATTATGTATCTTGATTGTCGAGACCATTATAATTCAAAACTGCAGCATCCAATTTAGAAGTAGGCACTTGGGGCCTATGGAGTGGAGCCAGATATGATCACAGGGGGTTGCTTTATTCTACAGACCAAATGCTCCATGGCTCCAGCTGTCCCGACACTGCTGAGCTCTCAGGAGGGACCAAGCATTTTTTTTTTTTTTTTTTTTTTTTTTTTTGCAGTACACGGGCCTCTCACTGTTGTGGCCTCTCCCGTTGCGGGGCACAGGCTCCGGACGCGTAGGCTCAGCGGCCATGGCTCATGGGCCCAGCCGCTCCGCGGCATGTGGGATCTTCCCGGACCGGGGCACGAACCCGTGTCCCCGGCATCGGCAGGCGGACTCCCAACCACTGCACCACCAGGGAAGCCCCAAGCATTCTTTCCTGTACTTCCTAGAACATGCTTGGCTCGTGTGGACAGATTATGCAGGCCCTCGGTTGCATTGTGCTGATTCATCTCTGCGGTTACCTGCAGGCCTGCAGAGTTTGGGAGGCTGGGAAATAGAGGGCTGGTGAAGTCTGGAGGAGGACGAGGCTGCAGTTCCCCAGATGAGGGGCAAGGCAGAGTGCCTCTCCTCAGAGTGAACGTGATGAGTTTTGAGTTAGTGACCTCCTTCAGGGAAGACTCAGCCTTTAATGGGTCAGCGCAGTGCTCTTTTACCTAGATGCCCTTTCTCTATTCACCATGAGATTCTTCTCTCATCCTTTACCATCGTTTTCTTTGTCCTTGAAGTACTTTTTGACCTTCAAAATGTCCCCTTTGTCATTTGTGGCACTTGAGCAAGTGTTCGGTATAAATACTGGAATAAATAAATCACAGTTAATATTATCATAAATTGTAGTCAATAGTATCCATAAAAAGTAGGAAACTAAGCTTCAAGTAATCTATACCTACACATTTTAGGGGGAAAAGTTGTCTTTGTTTAATTTTCAAGTAATAGCAGGAATATTTAATGATTCCAGCTTCAAAGGTTTCATTCTTCCTATAATTTTTGTTGTGTTGTTGCATTTTAAAAATTGGTAACCAGAGCAACGAGGACAACTACCTCTGCACATTGGAATGCACAGTGAGCCAGAAGGCATGATGGGAGACTGTCAGCTCACCCAATTCGCAGGGCGAGTCTCCAAACACACCCAGTCTGAGTAGGTGACATGAGCAGTCATTATCAGTGATAACTGAGTTTAGTTTCAGACCTAGAAAATCCTAGTGGCAAACACACACACACACACACACACACACACACACACACACAAAATCTCCCATGAGACTAGAAAAAAGTACAATTTTCATATGCCATTTGTTTTTTAAAATGATGTTAATAGTAGAATTTTTTTTTCTTTTCTTACAAAAAGAAAAAGACTTCAAGGGTAGGAAAAAAACTCCAAATGATGGAGAAGTTAGAAATGTACTGAAATTTAGTTCTGGAGATTTTTCACTCAGTTTTGCATTGGGAACTCGTAAACTTTTTTTCTTTGTTTACAAAAGTAATACATATATGCCTATTGCAGAAAATGTATGTATAAAAGTTTGAAAAGGAGAATAACAATAACTTACATTCCTATCATCTAGATACCACTCAAATACAAGCAGTTTTGTTTCTTCTTCAGTATATATACATATATATATGACTATATACACACATAATATCTCCTCTTTATCTTCTGAGTTTGGATCAGATTTTATACATATTTTTGTATCTTGTTTCCTTTACGGAAAATTTTATCATGACAATTTCCTCAAATTATTTAATATTTACTTAGCAACTATTTTTGAAGTGCTTACAATGTGTCAGGTATTTTTCCAGGCACTTGGGATATGTCTAATTAAAAAATAGACATGGCCCTTGCCCTCTTGGAGTTTGTAGTCGAATGAGAAGACATGCAGTTAAAAAGCAACTATAATGGAATGAGGTAGTAGCATAACATGGAATAGAAAATATGAGAGTAGCACCTATCTGAGAAGACTTTCTAGAAGTGAGCAGATAGCTAAAGGATTAGTAGTGGCTAGCCTATAAATATGATTGCTTTAATGGCTTCATAATATTTCACAGTATAAACATGCCCCAATTTAACTAGTCTCTTATTATTGGGCAGGTAGGGTGTATCTGATTCCTTGCCATTATAAATACTACTGTAATGAAAAAGCTTATATTTAAATCTTTGTTAAATTGCTGATACTTGTATCAGATTCCTAGAAATTAAACTACTACGTGAAAGAAAACAAACCTCTTGATATTTCTTAATACATACTGCTGAATTGCTTTCAAGAAAGGTTACACTTCTCTACACCCACACCCGAAGACATGATGGTACCCATGAAGCTATTCTCTTGCTGCTACTGAATATTATCATATAATAAAAAACACCAAATCGATAGGCAAACAATATATTTAACTGTGGTGTAATTGATCTTTCTTTAATTATCAGAGAGACTAAATATTCCTTTTCACATGTATTGGTCTTTTGGGTTCTTCTTTAGTGTAATTATCTCTTTATGCCTTTTACCTAATTTTCTATTGGAGGTTAAGGAGGTTTTTTTTTGTGGGTTGATTTTTGAGAGCTATTTTTATATTAGGGATTATTTGATGTGTGTGTGTATGTTGTGTGTGTGTCTGTGTGGTTTTAGGAATGATTTGCCCTCCAAAAGTAGCACATTACTTGGATCATTTGGAGGTATGGTTTCCTGTCATCATCCCTCGCTACGAACAAGAATGGAAGGTTATTGAACGAGCATGGATGCTGAGCAATGTTGGTAAAAGGGTAAGCAGTCAGGCCATAATCTTGCTTTAGATTCTCCTGTTCCAAATGAATCAGCGTGGGAAGCCCTCTGAAAAGAATGTCAGAAGTCTCATGCTGGACAAATACGAAGGCAGGTAGGGATTTAAGATGAAGTGACCCTTTATTTACTGATTCACTTAGGTCCATTTCCTAACTACACAAAGTCAGGAAAAGAAAATGCCCACCTGAGAGTAGCACCCATCTGCAGTGGAGGACCAGTCGTGGGTGTTAAGCCCCAGGGCCAAGTCTGTAGGTCTCTCTTATCAATCCTGGAGATGAAGTTTGGGAAGGTATCTCACCTGGGAGAAGCCATTGTGGGGCTTAAGAAAGAAGTGGATGTTTAGTCAGTCATCAAAATATCACAAGCCTAGAAGCTTCAGCCTAGGGACCAAGGAACATATATGGGGAATCCTTCATCTACCATATTGTCCAAGAGAGATTTTGCTTTAAAGTCTGGATCAGAGAGCCTAATTTGATTGGCCTCATGAGTTTTAGAAAAGAACTAGAAATCCGTAGGAGTGCTGTTAAGTTTTTATCTGGGACTTAGCCCTAACCTAAGGATAACTCTAACCCAGAAAATCACCTTCTGCTTCAATTGTTGGCCCTATACTTGAAATTTTAAAATTCCTTATTACCAGGCTATAAGTTGATTTGATTCCTTTTTCAATAAATAGGAACAACACTATCTATATAGAGTTTGGTGTTGTGCTATTTAACTTGACATCGTTTTCCAATTTCATTATCTTCAAAAATATGTCTTTTAATGATTGTATAGTTTTCCACTAAATAGGCATATCACATTAAATTGACCAATTTCTAAATTATCTACTGTTTTAAAAGCTAATTAACTCTATAATGAACACCTGTATGCATAACTCTTTTTTATGCATTTCTTATTATCTTCTTAGGGTGAAAATTAGAATTGGGCCAGCCTGGGGAATTTTATCCCAAACATTTATATTTTAAAATGGATATCACACTGTACATATTGATTTCCACCCAGATTTTTCACTTAGCAGATTGTGAGCATTATTCCATATCATTAAATATTCATTGAAAACATGATTTTTCTTTAGTGGCCATATGATAATTTTGTTTTATGATAATTTAATTTTTAAAAAATGTATCATCATTTATCACTTTTTTAGCCATTCTCGATTATTAAATAATCCAGTTATTTCTACTTTTGTGGTGTTATAAATATTGTTACTGTGAACATCTTTGTATATACATTTTATTTAATTACAAAAACAGAATAGAATAATGAACGTTCTCATCCTATTATCCAGCTTCAACAACTATCAACAGATGCCTATCTTGTTTTGCTTATAACCTCCAAATCCCAACTCCCCAGAGGATTATTTTAAAGCAAATAGCCCAGAACATTTTTGTCTTATAAGGCACAATAGGAAAATGATCGTATGAGGCAGATAACATTTCATGGTCTTTTTGTTGAACATATCTGACATTTTTAATTCAGTAATTTACTAGAGAAAGTGTTATAAGACTCACCAGAAGTAGAAAAGAACATTGTTGAAAATGTGGTTCTCAAATAAACACACCGTTCTTAACTTTAAGTAAATTAATTAAAATTAAATAAAATTTAGGTTGTGCCTGATTGTCTGAGGACAAGGAGTCATCACTGGTACTTTCCAGCCAAAGACTGTCTGAAATAGAGGAAGTAAGTGTGCTTCCTAGATAAACAAACGTCACCTCTAATCTCCACAAATTGTAAAGACAGAAAATGTTGAAATTAACTAGAAGACGTATTTACTTTATAAATGATATACCATTTTCTGTAACTTCATTTTGTGCTTTTAGCACTGAAGCTAGGAAGGAAAAGAGTGAAGGAATGGTTCATATGAGGAGACGGATTTTTCAGGGTGATCCTCTAAGGTCAGTAAAGAGGCCTTTTAGAGTGTGGTGTGCCACGTACCCACCAACTATGAGCCATGGGAGGGAGACCCCGGCGATAAACACATCCGCAAAATATTTAAGTATGTCACAGATCAGGTGTCAGCCGCAGACGTTCCCCCTTTTGGTTAAGCCAGCTGAATCTTCCCTGTACAGAACATTGTCAGCCACTTCCTCATGCACACACTCCAGTGTCCTCCAAGAGGCCCCTTCCCTAGCTTCTGTTAGTCAACAAATACGTATTAATAATTCACAGGGGAGATAGTAGGCACTGCTTGTAAATTGCTTCACTCACCATAAATATTACAACAAAAATATTTTTTCCAACCGTAGGACGAACATTTCCTTAGTTCTGGTTTTGAAATCATCTATATGCTTCCTCCTTTTCCCTCACTGACTTTAAACACTTCGATCTCTCTTTGAAGCAATCTGATTCAGCTTTTTTCTTCCCTTGTTTTCTTTAGTAGCATTTTATTTTCTTATTATTTTCTCCCACCATTCTTTTATTTTCAATAACTTTATTTGCCCAACTTTGCCATATTTGTAGTTCGCTACCTAAGATTTGATTGGCTCTTACCTCCTCTCTATCTTCTCTTCCTTGTGATAAAACAAAACAAAAACACTGCCAAGGGCATGTATTCACCCTTAAAATTATTGCCTTGCTTTTCTGCTAGAGGAAAGTTAGCCCAACTAGGGTGACATTATTTTATATCTCTTTTTTAAAAATCCAAGGCTCTAACTAGAAAAGGTAATTTTGATAAGCTTTGTTTTGTAAACCTAGCCCATTTTGAAAGCAGTTTTACATATGAAGTCATGATTCAGGATTGATTACTAGATGAAAGATGTTTCCTCAGTAGAGAGGGTTGGCAAGGTGGTAATATGGAGAACTTTCTCTTAGTCTAGAGAAGAGGTTTTTTAGGGCATTTATGCTGTAATTGCTGATATACTACACGTCTCTCTCTATTTCTCTCTCAATTTCTGCTAAGATTTCTGGAAAAAGAAGAGAAAGAGAACAAGGATATGCTCTAAGAAGAAGAGAGTTAGAATTTGTTGGAAATTGCTTTAACAGTACCCTGGAAAAATCAGCAGTTACAGGAATATTCCTTAATCAGAAATTGTCAAGGTGTGTCATTTGGGGAAAGTGGTCCAGAAATTTGAGGTTTGAATTTTGGGAAGGTAAAGGGTGTGTTAATTCAATTTAAACTCAGAATAAACCCAGGGTTAAATTAAGCAGTGATTAACAACAAAGATTATGAGAAAGGAGGATGTAGTTTTATATTTATTTAATCTTATACTTCTTTAAATTACATCCTAATTATGTGTCCCATTTAAACAGCAATTATGTAGTAATATTAATAAGTATTTGTGCTTTTCTGATTTAATAAAGAATTTTACTTTCATGTAAAGAATGATAATTACAGGGGAAAACACACTAATCTTCATTTCTCATTTAATAATGCCTATGGGACATCATTTTTGGGGACAGCAAAGCCATAACCACCAACAACACTATGATGGTTCATATTATTTATAGTTTAAATGTTTATAGTTTAAGTCCTAGTAATGGAATAGGGTCCTTTAAAGATTGACCTTGGAAACCCAAATTTACAAAAAGATAGCAAATGTTAGGCCAACTCAGTTGCCTTTCTCATAACAAATAACCATCAGCAAATATTTAAAATTATATAACTTAATTATTTGCTATGTACATAACCAACAGAATTGGATAATACTTTAAAAATATTTTCTGATGGGGCTTCCCTGGTGGCGCAGTGGTTGGAAGTCCGCCTGCCGATGCGGGGGTCGTGGGTTCGTGCCCGGGTCCAGGAGAATCCCGCATGCCGCGGAGCGGCTGGGCCCGTGAGCCGTGGCCGCTGGGCCTGTGCGTCCCGAGCCTGTGCTCCGCGGCGGGAGGGGCCGCAGCAGTGGGAGGCCCGTGTACCGCAAAAAAAAAAAAAAAAAAAAATTATCTGATGTAATTTTTTTTCCTGGAAAAATCTTAGTTGTCCTGTTTTCTCCCTATTGTATCAATGGCATTCATTGGTCAAGAAATGGTGAATGATACAGTCTAGAATAAAGCAATGTTCACTTTCAAGAAGGTTATTAAAATACAGAGCAGAGACAGTAGTCTGAAAGCCTAAGACATTTTTGATTTTCAAGAGATCTTAAGACTCTTAAGAGAGGATAGGTTTGGGGAGAGATTTTGAAAACTTGGCTTCATGTATGAAATTCTTTGATCTGAATTGGTATTGAGTAAGAAATATACAACAGTATTTTTTCCTTCTGGTATAATAAGAAATATATAACAAGACATAATAAGAAATATATAACAGTGTTTTTTCTTTTTAGTATAAAATTAGAGAATTTCTACCATGAACTCTTGGGAAGCTCCATGTCCACTGTGGTTCTTGGGTGGTAGAGGAGGAATGACTGAGGGAGATGTCTAGGGTTCCCAGGATTCTGGCCACCATAGTGGAGGATAAGGTAAGTAGCAAGGAGGGAGTGACTAGCAGACCTGAGAGAGAACAAAGATGATTCAGGTTGTGTAGATCAACAACTGCAGGCCACGATGGGGCCTCAAATGTTAGCAGTGGATACAATGAAGACACAGGTTGATGCTCAAGATCTGGAGGAATGAGCTCCACCCAAGCAGAATTCAGCACATGCAGTGGACGCTAATGGGAAACAGATTCCCTGCCAGGACCATACATCAGCACCCCTGGGAACCCATATAATATTGGATTTGAGCATGTACTTAAAAAAAAAAAAAAGGAATGTGTTTTAAAATAGAAAGAACTACATTACATGAACGATGGCAAGATTAAATCTGCCATCAGCAGGAATGGGAACCAGATAGTTCCTTTCAGTTAACAAAAAATAGTTTTCATTTTACATATCTGAGTCTTGTAACTATGTGAAATTCGCAACATAAGCAATCACTACCCGCAAAGAACTGGAAGCTTTAGAGAGACCTTAGTTTTCAAATACTTGCCCTAGACCACAATTAAATGGATGTCAGAGATATTCTGATTGTCTACATCAACATTATGCTTTTTGGGCCTGATTTATCTGGCCCCCACATCATTAGGCACAGTTGATTCCCCCCTGATCCTTGAAACAGCCATTGACCTTGAACTGACCAAGGCAGTTCCCTTGCCTTTTCTCTGATCCTTCTTTTCCTTTGAAGGGCACTCTTCCTTTGCCTTAGGGTTCTTGCCTAGGCTCCCTGCCCTTCCCACCCCAGTTTCTGGGGAATCTCATCCCTGCTGATGGCTTTCACTATCATCAAGTGCTGATGACTCCCAGATCTAACTCTGCAGCCCACTTCTCTTTACAGAACCTCAGATTTACATACTCAGTTATCTCCAGGATAATTCTGCATCGATATCCCACAGCCTATAAAACTCAGCATTTTCAAATTCATCTCTTTGTGTCACACTGCCCTGCACAAAATAGATGCTCAAATATTTATTGTAGACACAATATATTATAATTGCCTGTTTTTTTCATCTTTCTCCATCAGACTATAAATATCTATGAGCAGGAATTCGTGTCTTCCTCAAAATCTGCTGCTTCCCCAGCATCCAACACAGGGTCTATATGACTTAGTAGATGCTTCAGTTAATACTGCTGGAATGATGAGAATAGAGAATAATTGCTTTGGAATTTAAAAGAGAGTTGATTCTAGGGAGGTCAGGGGGGGAATTTGTGGGAATGTTCTAATTACTACTGTTGCTTAGCAAATTACCTCCCAAAATTAGTGGCTTAAAATAATTGTTTATTTTGCTCCTGATTTGGGGTTGGGAAGTCGGGCAGGCTTTGGTGGAACAATTCTTTCCTAGGGCGTTGACTGAGGCAGTCATCTGAAGGCTCTATGGGCTGGATATCCAGGATGTCTCCTTCCTTGCTGGGCAGTTATGCTAGAGCTCAGCTGGGCTGTAGACCGGAGTATCTAGATGTAGTCTCTCCATTGTGGTAGTCTCAGAGTATGTGAACTTTTTACTTGGTTCCTGGTTGGCCCCAGAGCAAGCATTCCAAGACAAGCAGGTGGAAGGTACATGACCATTTCTGGCAGAGTCTTGGAAATTATGCAGCATCCCCTCTGCTGCATTCCATTGGTTAAAAGAGAATCCCTAAAGGTCAACCTACATTTAAAGAAGGGGACCTAGACCCCACCTCTCAGTGGGAGAAGTATCAAAGAATTGGAGGACATGTTTTACAATTGCCATGAAGGGGTCTGGATTTTAGTTGAGTTTCGGCAAATACATAGAATTTGAGTAGTTGTAAAACTTGAATGGGTGGCAAGAAGGGCTAAATAGGCTCCTAGGTGCATTGAAACTTATGGCGGAGAAGACTGACCTAGTGTCTGAGTCACAAACGATGAATAATCCAGTTTGGCATGAGTGTAAGATCTGTGGAGTGAGACTTGGAAGGTGAACCTGGAAAGATATGGAGCCTTGCATGCCAGGCTAAGAATGTTGGCTTTTATCTTACTGATTTGTTAGAGAGTAGCATGATCAAAGCAGTATTTCTGGAAGATTAATCTGGTATGGGGATACAAGATAAATTGGAAGGGCTGAACTTTAAGCTAGGAAATCATTTAGAGAGCTATTGCCATAATCTTTTTGGTGATGGGGACCAGAGGCGGGGGAGCAGAAATTAACATGGAAAAGAAGCAGTGAATGGGAAAGTTACACGAAGGAAAAATCAACAAGACTTGATGACTGACTGGCTATGGAGGGAATTCTGAGAGCTGGAGCACTGTCTGCTTCCTATGAACGCAAAACAACGTGGCTCAGGCTTCCTTTGCCAGTGGTGATCTGAAGAATTCCTTACCGCCTGCATTAGGCGTCTAATGGAATAAGTACAATTAATCTTCATCCAAGTGATATAATATGTAATATTGTGCTTTGAAATTATGAACTACAGTGGTTGGAAGAAAACATCAAGGGGACACTGTTTTAAAAATTTCTCCTTTGTCTCTCTTCTCTGCCACCTGCTTCATGAACATCATATGCTGAATCCTTATATTAGATACCACCATAATCGTTAATCTATTTATGTTTTTTCTTTATGAAAACCACTCAAGGAAAAAAACAGTACAACAATAACAGCAAGAACAGCAAGAAACACCAATTGTGCTTCATACTATCTGCCATTTTACTCGATTTGAGAAGACCTCTTAACTTCCCTTGTTGATCATCCATATTTCCATGGGCATGAACAGGCTGAGCTATGGAAATCACTCAATGTTTTTATTTATGGCCTATTCCACAGCTTTGAAATTAAGTTTACATCTGGTGTTAGTAGATATTCATTACCTTTCTAAAAGTGCCATTTATTTAATTTAAAAAACTGATTGCTTGGGGACTAGATGGCAAAGAAGGGGACATTTCACACTCAGATGGTTGACCCTGTTCATAAAATGCTACATTTCGACAGGCTCCTATATTTATGGGTTTACTGCTACGTCTACAAGTGGGCCAGGCTAACTCTCCTGGGCTCCTTTGCATCTTTCTGATTTAAAACAATTGTTATCTTGTTTCTAGAGTAAAGCTTTTGTGTTCTGCAAAAATAATATGCATGTTGACAGCAAGACATAAATAATGAACCATCTAAAGCGACATTCCATCTAGCTAACACAATTTGAGAGGATTATTTATATTGGATTTTTTTTAAACACAACAAATGGAAAGAGGAGAAGAGGCAACCTACTAGAAATGAAAAACTAAGTAGTAAACAAGTTGTTCTTCACAAAGAACTTCCCGCAACGTATGCCTGTGAGGCTCGGAAATCGTTCAGTCCTAGAAGTTGTAAGCCAAGTCTTCTCCGAGGTGCTTTTCTTTCCCCCAAAGAAGTCATAACAGGTATATATATATATATATATATATATATATATATATATATATATATATATATATAAAATGCCTTTCTGTTGGGGAAATGAAAGTACTTTCAAAACAATCTCATAACATTGCGATGGAGGAAACAATGGCAGGTTTTATATTACTCCCATCATACAGGTGATGGAAGCCCTGATAAATGGAGTTGGTGACAAAGTCACAAATAGACGCTAGGCTTTCTGATGTACAGCTAGGACTTCAGTAGTTAAATGAAAACTATGTTTCTGTTTTGCTCAGCCCTTTCTCATCTTGCAGAGAGAACCTTTCTTGTCAGTTTTAACCCTTCCTCATTCCTACACAGACATGTATTGTCCTCGCCCCCAAAAGATAGGGCTCTTGACTCAGATTTTAAATTTGAATCTCATACTACAAAATGATATCATAGTCAATAAGTGCTAAGATCAAAAAAAAAATTAGTTGGAGTGTACCCCCCTTCCCAACAACAGCTTTATGATCATAAACAAATGGACTATATGTTTTGGTAGTATAGTAGTTCATTACTGTTTGAGGATCACATGCCCCTTTGGAAATCTGATAAAAGCTATAGATGACCCCCAAGAAAGATGCACAGCCACATTTACAAGGTCTCCTGAAACCAGTACCTTCTTCAGTGGGTTCATGAATGGTCTACATAAGAATCCAATGTACAGATCTTCCTTTACCTACGATGGGGTTATGTCCTGATAAACCCATCGTAAGTTGAAAATATCCTAAGTTGGAAATGCATTTAATACACCTAAACTACAATCATCAGAGCTTAGCCTAGCCTCCTTTAAACATGCTCAGAACGCTTACGTTAGCCTACAGTTGGGCAAAATCATCTAACACTAACCCTATCTTATAATAGAGTATTGAATGTCTCATGTAATTTCTTGAATATTGTACAGAAAGTGAAAAACAGTTTATATGGGTACAGAATGGCTGTGAGTGCATCGGTTGTTTCCCCTTGTGATTGCATGGCTGATTGGGAGGGAGGTGCCCAGGATCACCAGAGAGTATAGCCTGGGAAAAGATCAAAATTCAAAATTTGACATATGGTTTCTACTGAAAGCGTATCGCTTTTGCACCATCGTGAAGCTGAAAAATTGTAAGTCGAACCATCATAAGTTGAGGACCATCTGTCATAACTCAAGAGAGAGACTTTGGATTAAATCCTAGCCCCACCTTACTGAGTGACTTTGAGAAAAACTAATTTCTCAACACCAAATTTTTATCTATAAATGGAGACAGTACCATTGAATTGGGTTATGGAGGAGATTAAATACATAATGCATATAAAGCATTTGGCACAGTGTCTGGCACATAGAATGTGTTCAGTATGTGATAATTCTTTCCCCTTATGAGATATTTAGCAGGGAAATGACTGATGTTGGGAGCAAGCACCCTGAAGCTGATACTCAGGCCCACTTCAACCTGATGGCTGAGAACATTACGCCAGGGGGCAGGTTAGCATAATTAATCAAGGGCTGGAGCCTTTCAAAGTCTAAATCATTCTAGTTTACCCTGTTAGCCAAATCTTTTGACACTCCTTCTACATTATGTTGGTTCCCCATGGTGTGAATCCCATCTTCCCAGGATAGAACGCAAAGCCCCAACGTTTCTCAGTTTCCTTTGCCTCCAGGGAGCATGTGACTTAGGTTCTGCTAATCAGATGCACATACAGAGATATGGATACAGGAGTGATTTATGTGAGGAAGCAGGTGGGGTGCAGGGCATCTATTTTGCATGCACAGATGGTGGGAGTGGCGCTGTAGTTCTGGAATCACCAGGAGCAGCAATTCCCTCCCCAGCCAGTTCTACATTGGGGTTCTGGGGATTGTTTCTGGAAGCTCACTCCACAGCCTGTTTCTTTAGTTCTTCCAAAGACTCTGTGAGGATTCTAATATCTTTTAATAAATCACTTCCTACTTTAACCACATAGAATTGATTCTGTGGTTGGCAATGAAGAACCCTGAGTTGGGGGCTTCCCTGGTGGCGCAGTGGTTGAGAATCCGCCTGCCGATGCAGGGGACACGGGTTCATGCCCCGATGCGGGAAGATCCCACATGCCGCGGAGCAGCTGGGCCCGTGAGCCATGGCCGCTGAGCCTGCGCATCCGGAGCCTGTGCTCCGCAGTGGGAGAGGCCACAACAGTGAGAGGCCCGCGTACCGCAAAACAAAAACAACAAAAACCCTGAGTTGTACGATGCTGAAACATCCCATTATCTCACGTCATCTTCCTCCCTGACACCGCGATTTTCATGCATTAATTATGCAACATGGTTAAGTGTAATAAAGGGTCTTAACATTCTTATATAAGAATGGAGTTTCTGTAAGAATGAGGCTTTCTATAAATAAGGGTACAGACTCTTCCCACCCTGTGTAGGGTCCTGAGTGGTGTCCTTGGGTTGCCAGCAGGGAGGTTCTTGTAGCCTTTCCTGCCTTGCCAGCAGCCTGGACCAGCAAGTAGTCATAAGTGTTCCTCAAGTGTTCCTTCTACCTTATTCACATCACATGCAGGCAGTTCTTATTAGTTTGGCTGTTTTAGGAAGCCAAATAGTTGGTAAGGAACTTCGGTGAGCAGGACAGTAATAGCGGTAGTTTGAGCTAAAGATTTTTATGCAATTATTATTTTTATTAAAATGAAGGTCTCTTCAGGAATGAGGCCACATTATTACATAAACAGATTTTTTTCCCCTAGACTTTTTTTGGGTTCTTTTATCAACCTACACAAGTCTTGGACTGAGCAAACTTTAGATTAACATAGAGTTTTAATAAAGCTGGTTTAAAGTCATGGTGGCAATTGTTTTATCCATTCATTCAATAATTATTTACCATGAGCTACTCTATGTCAGACATTGTGCTACGTGTTAGCACAGATAAGGCGCTAGATAAATCTTTGGTTTGCTTTTGCCCTCAAGCCTCTCGTAACCTAGTAGGAAGACAGACAATTCCAACATAGTCTGTGCTGAGATTTTTTTCTGCCATAACTTGAAATGTCTTTTTTTCTGTAAGTGTACTCTTTTTTCTCAAGTATTTGACCCTCCAGTAAGGGAGACCCCTTCTTCTGCCTGAAACATTAACAATTTCCTTAAGTTTGACCCTTATTGATGTCAGGAATACATCTTTAAGTTTAGTATCACTAACAGCTTTTGGATGGCATTCAGATGTCTGCTTCCCACCCGGATTGGGTGATCAGTGGATTTAGGTCAGCACACCTGTATTTCTTAGAGTTTCTTGGTGTCAAGGAATCGCTGAAATTTAGCTATTTCAATAAGAAGGGAGTGTTATTGGTAACTCAGAGAATCAAAGTAAAAGCCAGAGATTAAGACTTGGAAAAGTACTGGAATCATAGCAACTCTAGGTCTAGTTAACGGGAGCTAATTGATAGCTTTGTCCAGACATTGCTGTCCTTGTATTACTCTTCTCAAGATTCAAAATCCAAGGATAGCCCACTCCTGGAATGACAAGACTATCAAAAGGAAATAGGCAATTCCTTAAAAATAAATTGGGATGCTCGTATCAAAAGGAGGCAGAATGGAATCAGGGCAGCCAAGTACCATATGTGTCTACCACCATGTTTATGCTCCAAGTATATGGTCCCATGGCACGCACTGTGGACATTTCTCTGGTTGTAGCATTGATGTTGTTACTTAGTGTTGTACCCTGTCCCAACCACCCCAAGCTAGTCCACTTGATGAGGGCAAGACAGGAAAAAATTATTTTCCTTGATTAAGGAGAAAGGAAGCAGGGGGGAATTGGGCCATTGAGGGTGGCCCAATTATTTTTCTCAACTTTGGCTACCATTATATTCAGCTAGGGACTTTTGCTTTTTAACATTTTATTTTGAACTAATTTTAAATTTATGGAAAAGTTGCAACAGTAGTACAAAGATTTCCTTACTATCCCTTACCCTGCTTCCTCTAATGATAAGATCTTATATAACCATAGTATAATTGTCAAGTGTAGGTATTAACATTGGTCCAATATTATTAACCAAACTGCAGACTTGATTCAAATTTCACCATTTCCCCCCCACCACTAATGCCCTTTTTGTTGTTCCAGGATCCTACCCAAGATCCCACATTTTATTTAGTTGTCACTTCTTAGTTTCTGTAACGGTTCATCACACTTTCCTTATCTTTCATCACCTTGATACGTTTGAAGAGTCCTGATCAGTAATTCTGAACAATATCCCTCAATTTGGATTTGTCATGTTTTCTTGTGATTGGTGTTAGGTTATGCATTTTTGTGGGGGTCAAGAACATCACAAAACACAACATTGTAAATCAACTATACTCCAATAAAATTTTTAAAAAAGAATGTCATGGGCTTCCCTGGTGGCACAGTGGTTGAGAGTCCACCTGCCGATGCAGGGGACACGGGTTCGTGCCCGGATCTGGGAAGATCCCGCATGCCGCGGAGTGGCAGGGCCCGTGAGCCATGGCCGCTGAGCCTGCACTTCCGGAGCCTGTGCTCCACAACGGGAGAGGCCACAACAGTGAGAGGCCCGCGTACAGCAAAAAAAAAAAAAAAAAAGAATGTCATAAAAATAATGATGTACTTCATAGCATGGGGTTCAGGATGTTGATATGTCTTATTACCAGTGTTATTTATATGGTTAGATTGGTGTCTGTTGGGTTTCTGTACGGTAAAGTGACTATCTTTCACTTTATACTGGTTGGTTTCGTATTGCTAAGTATCGTGGTGGAAGTACTTCGAGTCTACGAAAATCCTTTTCCTCAAACTCTTGCTGGCTAATGTGAGCACACAGTTTTGGATCTTGTCTGCTACATTTATTTTTGTGGTGTTTGCCTAGTGATGATTCTTATTTCCCTCTTTCTTTCTACATCTGTTAACTAGAATTCTATTGTGAAGAAGAGTTATCTCTGCTCCTCCACTTACTTTCTTATTTCAATATTTATATGAGTTTGGATTCATGATTATTGATTTTATTCTATGGTTTAAGACCAACATTCTCATGATTTATTTTGTTGCTTTAGCCTGGAACCTGTGTTCTGCCGACAAGGTCCTATCTTTTTTTGAGCAATTCCTTAGTTTGTGGCACCATGAATTGTTCCAGGCTTATCTTGTATTTCCCCACCTTGGCCCAAAGATCGACCACTTCCCACCTAGGGAACTTGTTAAATCCTGGTGTTCAGACCCCAACCCAAACCAGTTAAATCAGAAAATCTTGAGGGTGGGACCAAAGGGTCAATAATTTTTAAAGTTCTACAGGTGATTCTAATATACAGCCACGTGTGAGAACCAAACTAAAGCAGTGCTTTTCTAACTCTAATGTGGATATGAAGTCCCTGGGAATCTTGTTAAAATTCTGATAGAGTGTGCCTGGGGCGGGGACTGAGACTCTGCATTTCTAACAAGTTCCTAGGTCAGCTTAGTGGCAAAACACACTTTGAGGGGAAAGGGACTGGAAGACTGTCTCCTCAAGTACAAAAATCCTTAAACATTACCTCTGAGGCTGCAAGCTGGCTTATGATTGTGGAAAGAGTTGCTACTTGCTAGGTTACGATTCCGCATCATTTTATTTTCTAATTAGTTGGAGTGAGCGGTAGAAGGAACTACTTGCCATGCAGTGTAGACAGAGTCAAGGAGGTTGCTCTGTGAATTGAAAATGGAAAGTGGAACCGATTGATTCTGAAAGTAAACCGCTATAATGGATAAAAATGAGTAAATGTGTTTGCATGTCTTCTATTTCCTAAATAGGCGAAGAGACCTGAATAAATCTTTTTGAAAAATGAAGAATGATAATAAAAGAACATTTCATGCTGAAAGCATAACAAAAAAATCCCAGATGTGAATATCCATCTTATCCATCTTGGAAAGGCAAATGCAAAAGATTGGAGTCTTCTGTGGGAAATGGGTCACCATTTTGAATGTTGTTTAAACAGAATCCTCCAGGGAACGTTATCCTGAGTTCTTTTTGTGTATTAGCTCAGTTTTTCCAGCTGTTTTCAGAACATGCATATTCCTGTCCATCTGCTAAGCTGCTTTGGTCTCCCCAAGGTAGTTGTTTAAGAACAAAGAGGTCCAGAGAGACACAGACTGCAATCCATCAAGCTCTTTCTAGTCACTTTCTACAGAGCCATGCACGCACATTTGCCCCACAAAACAGCTCTCTGATCTTCAAATTAGGATCATCTTCAGTAATCCTCAAGCTTTCATACACTTGATACACGATTGGGGTATTAAAAATGCAGGTCCCCAAACCTTTGGCTGAGGCCAGGGAACAAACACCTTGTTCCCCTGCCTGTATCCTGGCCATATGAAGCAAGGGCTTCACATACGGCACGTGGAGAAATATTCACCTGAGAGATCAGATCAGCAGCATCCTCTTGTTTGGTCCATTACAGGCTTATTTTAACTTGTTAATGTAACTTAGTTTCCCATCCTTCTCAACATGTAGGTTAGAGACTCCAACAGAAGCAAATCAGGATATTATTCTTCCTCCCCTGTCCTTTTCAACTATCACTGAAGAAATTCTTCTACTTCCTTCTGAAACCTTGTACTGTAACCTTTCCTTTCCTAGACCCTCAAACACAAACAGGAGGTTGAGATGCTACGAGAGCTTTTCCTTCCAGCTAGATAGTCAGAAACTGTCATGGTCTATACCATGCTACACCCTCTGGTATAAATAAAAAACCCCAGTCGAGGCCACCTCAATGGCCACATTTTTATTGATGTTTACTTTGTCACAAAATTGTACTTTATTGGTCACGGGGCATCAGGCAAACCTATTATTAATAATGAAATTTTTAAAACCTACCAAAGGTGAATAATATCTTTATAATCCAAAGAGCATATGATATTTAGGATTTTGGGGGGTATTGAATATGAACATATTCACTTGTAATTTTACAAAAATCTTCATTCTGAATTTATAATGTTCTAATTTTACATATGTAAGAAAGAAGGACAATTGACTTCAAGTTTATCAAGTGCTAACTTGGGAGAAAGGTCGTGACACTGGGAATAGACTAAATGTGTGATGACGTGTCCTCGAAAATCCTCCATCTCGTAGAGACAGGGCTTGACACTGACATTCACACTTGGCCTCACCCACACAGCAGAGACTGGCAGAGACAACAGGCACTCCCAGAGGCAATGTCTCCCATCACTTGGGAGAGCACAGAGAACTGACACCAGTGTCCAATCACAAGACAAAATGAACATGCAGTGCCTGGGGTGCTTGTCCCTGAGCCAAACGCTTGAGAGCACATCTAGTAGAACGTGTGGACCCTGATTACCCTGGAATAGGCTGACCTTATCCTTCCCAGTCTATAGGCTAATCTGGTTCTGTCATGTGAAGCTACAGTATTGGTTTCCCAGGAGTAACGACTAAGTTGTTTTTATTTTTCTGGCTCTTGCCTACAGTGACACAGCAGGAAAAAAGCCATGCTTTTATGCCTATCTCTGGTCCCAAAGTCTCCAACATTAGGGATATTTATGAGAAGTTCCCTTGGAGGGGTGCTTTTCTGGCCACTGACGATGGTATTTATAATTTAATTAATAAGATAAGAAACGTGCACTGTAGGGTTTCAATCAAAACTGGTCTTGTGGTTTGGCCATACCCCAACATTTGTCCATAGGTCTAATTGGGATACCTTTGGGGAACTATCCTGACCTTCTGATCATCTTCTATTTATAGAGTCATCCTTTGAATTTGCACAGTTCTGGTCTGGAAGCTCTCAGCCTGAAACATAGTCATATTTTCCTCATGGGTCAGCTAAGGAGATGATTAAGTACATTGCTTTCAACTGCATGTGTCAAAGTGGAGTGTGAAATTCATTTAGCTGATCACAAGTAGTATTTTTATTTTCAATAAAATATAATAAAAAATTCCAGTCTTATAGAAGGGTAAGTACTATTTCATGGAATTTTATTTATATTTGTATGTATGTACATGTGTCATGAGTTGCAATGTAAAATATATCTTTCTTTTTTTGCGGTACGCGGGCCTCTCACTGTTGTGGCCTCTCCCGTTGCGGAGCACAGGCTCCGGATGCGCAGGCTCAGCGGCCATGGCTCACAGGCCTAGCCGCTCCGCGGCATGTGGGATCTTCCCGGACTGGGGCACGAACCCATGTCCCTTGCATCGGCAGGCGGACTCTCAACCACTGCCCCACCAGGGAAGCCCCTAAAATATATCTCTTATTTGAAGTTGAGGTTTAAAAAGTTCAGGAAATACTGATCTATTACTTGACTTTGATCTGTAGGGGTTAAGAGTGTGAATGCTGGGGCCAAATTGCTCAACTATCACTTGCTAGCTGTGTGACTTTAGGAAAATTACCTGACTTCTCTGTGCCATTTCACACATTTCGCATATGTAATATGAGAATGATAATGATGGCTACCTTATAGGGTTGATATGGGATTAAGAAAATTAATATTTGTCAAGTGTTTAAAACCTTGCCTGGCATACACTAAGTGCCTTATAAATGTTTGTGGGGAAAAATATCAGTTCTGCAAGTATCCTTTTATATCCTTTTACATATTAATCAAGACAACGAAGTCCCTGCCCTATGGATATTTGTAGTCTAATATATATATGTACTTGAAAAAGTTGTCTGTTCTGAGCGGCAATATATTGGAATGTTTAATAAAGTGCCTCGGACCAGACTGCTGTGTTCAAATCACAGTTCTACCACTCATTTGCTGTGTGACCTTTGGCAAGTTATTTGACCTTGCAGATCCTCAGTTTCTTAATCTATAAAGTGGGGCTAATAGACTCTATCTCATAAGGCTGTTGCCAGGGTTAAATGAAAATACCCATAGATGCTGACGGAGGAAGCAATAATAGCTATTATCATTCTTCCTGTTAGCAATTCAGATCATGTCTTGCTTCTTTTCTGATGTACTGAAAAGTACCACTCCTCCTCTTTAATGTGAATGGCTTGCTTAAGTCATCATTTTACTTCAGCTGTGGTGAATCAACCACACAGGGGCTCAGATAAAGACCGATACTCCTGACTAGAAAAGCAGTTGTGCAGCCCAAGATCGGATTCAGACTGCCCCACTGTGCTCTCTCTGTAGCCTTGCTCTCATAACTAGTCAGTTTACTACAACTGTTCTTTTGCCTCAGCAGGTCTTCACAGCCCCTCAGATAATTCTGAAGTGTCACCATGGAAGCCTGGCAGCCACAGCTGTTTTGCAGTATGGCTGTCTATGGCAATGGGGTCACATTATATTTCCTTCCCCCTCATCTTGGGGAGGGAAACTGATCAGGACAAAGCTTTCTGTCCAATATGATGAAGCACTTTGTATGATGTATCACTTATATGTAGACATGGTGATAGCATAAAAGGGCTCATCAGCTGAAGGGGCTTTCAACTCGAGTCCTCCACTTCTTAAGGACGTTTGGCAAGGCTGTTCTGACAAGGAGAAATCTAAGATTCTTGAGGATTCCTGAGCTTGAGGACCTCATTGTTTTCCTGTGACTCTTTCCTCTTCTCCCGTGGCACACTGTTAGTGTAGCACTACCATAGCTTTTGAAAGTTAATAATGGAACTATATTATGCATCAATCTCTTGCTTGACCATAGGCTCCTCCAGGGCAGGGCACCTGACTTATTCATCTTTGTATCCCCTGCAAGCACCAGGCACACATCTCAGTCAACGTCTGTGGAATTGAATCCGGTTGAGTTTAGATCCCAGGTCGCAGTGCCAGAGCTCACAGTAGGACTGGAGCTGAAGGCAAGTGAGGAATCATTTATTTCCCACTGCTGAGTTGACCGCTGGCTTCTGAGATATTCAAGTCACCCCATCTCGCTGAAGGCCACCCAGAGAGGGCCTTAACGTGATTCTATTGGTGCCCTTAGTGAAAGTTCTTTCTCCTAGTTCTTAGAGGTAAGGAAAATGAAGCAACCCGTCCTGCATCTTGTTGGTTTACAAGCCAGGGCTAGGAGAAAGTAAAGTGGAAATGTGATCTCTTTTCATCCTCTGCTTAGCTGATGTGGAAAGACAGGCAATGGTGGGCCAGCAGCCCTCTCAAATTCAGTTTTGTCTAGTATCTGGCACAGTGCTGGGCATATTCTTGGTCCTAATTAAATACAGGGGCATAATTTGTCGTTTTCCTTCCTTTCAAAAGGTACACATCTTTGACTTAACTTTTTAATTTACAAACAGAAATAAAGACAGAAAATCGTCTTTTGAAAACTCTCCATGTGTCTAAGCCAGGCAGTCTGCTGAAGCTTTAAATATATTTGTTCTAATTCTGCTCATAGGGAGACAAGACAGATATGACTGTCTCCATTTCCAGTTGAGAACACTGACGCCCAGGGAGCTTAAGTGGAGAATCCGGGATCGGAGATCAGCTCGGTTTGGATGCACTCACTGTACCATGAAGTTTTCCCCTTTCTCCTCCAGCACGCTGGTGGGTGCGTGCATGTGTGTGACTGTGTGTGTGTGTTTCCTTTTACCCTTAAAGCCCAGCTACTTCTCCTTCTGGTCAGTTTCCTGGATTCCACTTTTTGGAAACGAAGTCCAGTTCTTGTCCAAGGTCTCACTGCCCTCTCGGCCATCTTCCCCTGGCGTTCCCAGGACGGCCAGCCGCTCCTTGGCTAAATTCAGAGTACAAGGCTTAGGCTCCGATTCCGGGCTCCATTCCCACCCTCCCAGGGCAGGTGCCTCGTTCCGGTCCCCAGGACCCCGACCCTGCAGCCGGAGCCTCGGCCCCGCCTCCCCTACCTGACGCAGGTGCGCCTGGGGCGCCGTAGCCTCCGCCCACCGGCGTGCCTGCTCTGCCATTGGTTCTCCCGGCTGCCCGTCTCTTTCGCTGGCCCCGCTGGGTCCCGGAGGGGTAGGTTTTACTGGAGAAGCCGCAGTCCCGGCGGCTCGGGCGCTGCGCAGAGTGCGGACCCGCGCTGGCATGTCCCCGCGCGTGGGAGCCCCAGTCGACCGCCGGGTGCGGGAGGCTGCTAACTTGGCTGCAGGCTCCGGCGGCCCGGCCGCGGCCATGTAGTTGCCGGCGGAGCTCTCTGCAGCCCGGGAGCGGCAGCGAGAGCGAGCAGGAGCCCAGCAGTTCGAGGCTTTCCCCGGAGGCGCTGAGTGCGTGCCGCGCCCTCGCCGGCCCTCGGGCCGCACTTTGGGCCCGAGAGGGAAATGGGGGAGAAAGTTTCGGAGGTGCTGGAGCCAGTGCTCCGCGGCTGCAGCGGCCGCAGTGCCCGGACTCCCGCCCCTGCGGCGGCTGCCGCGTCCTCGCCGGGAGCTTCCTCTGCCGAGTCCTCATCGGGCTCAGAAACTCTGTCGGAGGAAGGGGAGCCCAGCTTCTCTCGCAAGCACCCGCCGCCGCCGCCGCCGCCGCCGCCGCCGCCGGGCGGCGCTCGGCCGCCCGCCGCGTGGGCTCCCGCGCGCTTGGTGCCAGAGCGTGGAGTCCCCGCGCCGCCGCCGCAGCTGCCGCTGCCCGGAGGAACCGCGCCCCCCGCGCCCCGGGGCAGCAGCGCGTCCCAGGAAGAGCAGGATGAGGAGGTGGGCCCGCCTTCCCTCCGCCCCCCCCCCCCCCGCCACCGCCCCTCTGGTCCAGGCTGCCAGGCGACCCCAGCTCTCCATCCCGCACGCGGGTGGTGGGCAGCGCGTGCTGGGGCCTGGAAAGGGGGAGGGACCCCAGATGCTGTGCCCCGAGCCCTGGGTAATGACAGTTAGGAGCTTCCCTGTGGGTCACCGGTTTCCCCATGGCTGTTACCTGTGTGTGTGTGTGTGTGTGTGTGCGCGCGCGTGTGCGTGCGTGTACATGTGCTGCCTGATAGTGTGCTTCTCCAGTGTCAAAGCAGCAAACTCCGTCGGTCAGGATCTGCTCCTTTGGGTCTGTGAATGGACGTGAGCTGGACGCCTGGCTTGTCCCCACAACTGAGACCTCGTTCTCCGAAGTGGGCGTTGCTTCCAACCGTTGCGCTTGGACAGAGGGGGGAGTGTGGTGAAGGGACGGTTGTGAGAGGAGAGTGGGTGTGTTGGAGGTGGGGGACGGCTGGCAGCGGTACCCGCGAAGTTGCGCGGCGGAGTTTCGGTTGCATTGGCCCCGGGGTCCCCCGCGGGTGGTTTTGGCTGGTTCCGCGGCGTCGGTCCTCCGGCCCTCGGCCGGCGGCGCTGACTTGCGCTTCTGCGTCTCCGATTTGGACTTGTTCCGGGGTGTCCAGATGCGTGCTGGTCGCCAGACTGAATGGGGAACGTGCCGCCTTCTTCGGGGGACTGCGTCCATCCTGGTTTCTTGGAAGAATATTCGTGCAAAACTTGTGGGTCGCGTCCTGACACATTGAAACTATGACTTGGTGTCCTCTCGCCTGTTTTCTCTGGCTTTTTTCTGCTTTTGGAGGACAGTTAAGGAAGCATAAGGTTCTTGGTGTCTTTGATTGGTTGCTTTGGACGTTTCTTGAGGGGAAGTCATCTTGATCAGGGAAAGGCCATAAATAAAACATCACCCTAACAGAGCCTCCTTGTGAAGTTAATTCCTCAGTGCCAGTGTGGTATTTTCTTCCTCTCTGATGTGGTTAGTTTTAGTAATTGTCTCTGTCCGTCAGAAGATGCAAGCTGAGGCCAGTGCTCTGACAGTAGCCCCCTGGGACCCCAGCCTGGAGGCATAGACTGGATCTGGCGCAAAGTGAGGGGAGTCAAGTCCTAACCTGGCAGAGATGGAGCAAACCCTAGTGGTGGGCCAAGCCTCTGGCAGTAACCAGAACCCATTCCCCAGTGCCCGGAGGAACGCGAGGATTCTGGACAGGTGCCTGGAGATTTGCTTTCTAGAACTGTCTCTGCTTCTGAATTGTGAGATCTTGGATGAGCTGATTCCTCTGGGGTCAGTTTAATAATCTGTAAAATGAGGGGTATGACCAGTGAACTTCAAGGTAAAGTTTATTTCCACACGAACCCTCCCCTGATGAGGAATTTAGGATGGATCCAAAGTGCAGGTTGATCCTAGGGACAGGGTGCCAGGAGTTAAGCTGAGCATCACACCCACCACAGAGTTACCTGACCAAACCCCCAGACTAAACCAGTGTCCTCAGTGGTTGCATCTCCCTCTGAAAGATGCCATGCATGTGCTGGCGTACTTACCGAGATGAGCACAGTGGTCACTGGGCAGTAGGGGGTATGACCCAACGTAATGATTTACCACTAGATTCTAATATAGTGTTGCCATCGGTAGAGAAGATGGTAGAGTTAGTTGCCCTGTGTTTTCTGCGTAGCTAGGAGGGTACTTCATGATACATAACATGGTCTTGCAGATCCAGGTGGGGGAAGTCAGGAACTTCTCACTTTTGATACCAATCCTGTAGCTGATTTATTGCCTGGCCTCAGGGTGACAGTGTTTTATTTTCTTGGAAGTGGATGTAAAGATAGCTTATTACACAGGCACTGCAGTGAGGACTGGTTGATTGAAACACATATTGGAAAGTGGAATGACTAAATAACATTGGTCAGTATTTGTGAAATCTCAGAATTGGATGTAAAGTGATACAGTATTGCAATTTATTGTGTAACTTAACCTGTGGCAGGGGATGCTGGAAATTGTCCATGAGTGGAAATCTTGACTTGCTCTGAGAATTTTAAAGAGAAACTAAAACTGTGGAGTAGAGAAGTTATAACTTTGGTGAGAGGGGTTGAAGTCCAGTGCACATTTTCTGGCTCTTACACTGGTGCCAGTATGGTGCAGGGGTTCTTAGCCTTTGAGAGAGTGTTTTGGTTCTGTTTGAGAACCTAATGAACACTCTCCCTCCTCTCCTCAGAAAACGGGCACCACTATAAATACCATTCTAGCAGGTTCAGTGAGGAACACTGGGTTACACACTCTCAGTTTGGTGGAAAGACCTGGGTTTGATTCCCGCCTCTGCCACCTTAACTAGATGTGAGGTGTGGACCACTCAGCTGATGTAAGGCCTGATTTTTCCCTTCTTAAATAGGAATAATAGCAATAGGGTCATTAGGCATTTTATACATGCCACCTAGTTTAATCCTAGTATAGTATCTAACATTTAGCATGGAGTGCTAAGTAAATATTAATTTTTCAAGTTCATTTGTGATTAAAAATGTTGTGAAAGGAGGTACAAGTTTGGGCTGGCTTATTTTATTTTTGCATAATTAATCTGCTCCCTACTTTCAGAGAACCTGAGGCCTTGTCTATACTGTTTATTACCACTTTTTTAGTATTAGCTGGGAAACAGTTTTTATCTGGATCAGGTCGCATTATGGGAAGGCACTGTTAGCATAGTGTTAGTTATACGGTAGCAAGGCACCGAGTAGAAAGCCTTGAGGGAAACCCATAAAATGGAAGGAGGTTCATTTAGATTTAAAAATTGTTAGGTCTGGCTTGGGAGACTCATTGTCTTCCAGTTTTTTTTCAGTAAGTTACTGCATCAGTTTTTAAAAAGCAGCAAAATTCAATTTCCTAGTGTATTATTGCAGTGCTAATTTTTTGGGCGCCCTTGTTGAAGCTGCTTGCATATACTATTAATGTCAACAGTGTTTGACCTATTTCATATTTTATCTTACTGTCAATATTTGTGTAAACTTACAAAGTCTCATAGACTTAAATCAGCCCTTTAAGCTTTTGGTGTCTTAAAAACAATACTTTACCATGGCAGTGATTGTAGTTTTTATGTACTTAATAATCAAACACACGAGAGAGATAGTGCATGGTTTTTTGTTTAAATAAAGTGCATCTCACTTAACCCCTGATAACTCAAGCCTGTGGATTTGGGGGTCTCTGCAAATTGAGGGTAACGGACTGTGTTTCGGATAGTCATGATGATCTGGATTGGAGGAGTGTCCCTCTAACATTTCTGAGATTTGCTCTTAGGCGCTCTGCCCTGTCCCTTCTCAAAGCACCTTCTGATAACTCTCATAAAGTACTCAGTGCCGTTTGCTGTGTGTCAATGAACTCATAAGGGCAGGAATTTTGTCTTTGTGTGTTTAGCACAGTGCTTCTAATATATTAGTAGGGGCTCAGTACCTATATGTTGAATGAAAGAGGAAAAATACATCTTTGAAAACGGTTGCACATTTGACTGAAGGGTGACCATGTGTGTATTGTTTTGTCTGTTGTGAATTATGCTTAAACCTCTAGATCTCTTATCAAAAAAGCCTCCTAGATCACAGTGAAAATATTATGAGCAGTTTTTCCAGGTAAATTTTGAAGAAAGTCAAATCAGTGAGGATCCACTCACAATGCCTGTGCAAGACTTGCGTATTTACTCTGCTTTTTACTGTGTGTGTTAGAACTTGAAACTTTCAGAGATTCTTAGAACGGCAGAAAAAAGGCTTATTAGCTAAAAGGATTTTCAACTCAATATAAAGCGTCTAATTTTTTTTTTTTTTTGTGGTGCGCGGGCCTCTCACTGTTGTGGCCTCTCCCGTTGCGGAGCACAGGCTCCGGACACGCAGGCTCAGCGGCCATGGCTCACGGGTCTAGCCGCTCTGCGGCATGTGGGATCTTCAGAGACCAGGGCACGAACCTGTGTCCCCTGCATCAGCAGGCGGACTCTCAACCACTGAGCCACCAGGGAAGCCCTAGTCATCCATTTTATCTACATAAGTGTATACATGTTAATAGCAATCGCCCAATTCATCACACCACCACCACCACCCCACCGTGGGTTTCCCTCCTTGGTGACCATACGTTTGTTCTCTACATCTGTGTCTCAATTTCTGCCCTGTAAACCGGTTCATCTGTACCATTTTTCTAGGTTCCACATACATGTGTTAATATACGATATTTGTTTTTCTCTTTCTGACTTACTTCACTCTGTATGACAGTCTCTAGATCCATCCACGTCTCAACAAATGACCCAATTTCGTTCCTTTTTATGGCTGAGTAAAATTCCATTGTATATATATACCACATCTTCTTTATCCATTCGTCTATTGATGGGCATTTAGGTTGCTTCCATGACCTGGCTATTGTAAATAGTGCTGCAATGAACATTGGGGTGCATGTGTCTTTTTGAATTATGGTTTTCTCTGGGTATATGCCCAGTAATGGGATTGCTGGATCATATGGTAATTCTATGTTTAGTTTTTTAAGGAGCCTCCATACTGTTCTCCATAGTGGCTGTATCAATTTACATTCCCACCAACAGTGCAAGAGAGTTCCATTTTCTCCACACCCTCTCCAGCATTTGCTGTTTGTAGATTTTCTGATGATGCCCATTCTGACCGGTGTGAGGTGATACCTCATTGTAGCTTTGATTTGCATTTCTCTAATAATTAGTGCTGTTGAGCAGCTTTTCATGTGCTTCTTGACCATCTGTATGTCTTCTTTGGAGAAATGTCTATTTAGGTCTTCTGCCCGTTTTTGGATTGGGTTGTTTGTTTTTTTAATATTGAGCCGCATGAGCTGTTTATATATTTTGGAGATTAATCCTTTATCCGTTGATTCATTTGCAAATATTTTCTGCCATTCTGAGGGTTGTCTTTTAATCCTGTTTATGGTTTCCTTTGCTGTGCAAAAGCTCTTAAGTTTCATTAGGTCCCATTTGTTTATTTTTGTTTTTATTTCCGTTACTCTAGGGGCTGGATCAAAAAAGATCTTGCTGTGATTTATGTCAAAGAGTGTTCTTCCTATGTTTTCCTCTAGGAGTTTTATACTGTCTGGTCTTACATTTAGGACTCTAATCCATTTTGAGTTTATTTTTGTGTATGGTGTTAGGGAGTATTCTAATTTCATTCATTTACATGTAGCCATCCAGTTTTCCCAGCACACTTATTGAAGAGACTGTCTTTTCTCCATTGTATATCTTTGCCTCCTTTGTCATAGATTAGTTGACCATAGGTGTGTGGGTTTATCTCTGGGCTTTCTATCTTGTTCCACTGATCTATATTTCTGTTTTTGTGCCAGTACCATATTGTCTTGATTACTGTAGCTTTGTAGTATAGTCTGAAGTCAGGGAGCCTGATTCCTCCAGCTCCACTTTTTTCCCTCAAGACTGCTTTGGCTATTCGGGTCTTCTGTGTCTCCATACAAATTTTAAGATTTTTTGTTCTAGTTCTGTAAAAAATGCCATTGGTAATTCGATAGGGATTGCATTGAATCTGTAGATTGCTTTGAGTAGTATAGTCATTTTCACAATATCGATTCTTCCAATTCAAGAACATGGTATATCTCGCCATCTGTTGGTATCTTCTTTAATTGCTTTCATCAGTGTCTTATAGTTTTATGCATACAGGTCTTTTGTCTCCCTAGGTAGGTTTATTCCTAGGTATTTTAGTCTTTTTGTTGCAATGATAAATGGGAGTGTTTCCTTAATTTCTCTTTCAGATTTTTCATCATTAGTATATAGGAATGCAAGAGATTTCTGTGCATTAATTTTGTATCCTGCAACTTTACCAAATTCATTCATTAGCTCTAGTAGTTTTCTGGTGACGTCTTTAGGATTCTCTATGTATAGTATCATGTCATCTGCAAACAGTGACAGTTTTACTTCTTCTTTTCCAATTTGTATTCTTTTTATTTCTTTTTCTTCTCTGATTGCCGTGGCTAGGACTTCCAAAAGTATGTTGAATAATAGTGGTGAGAATGGACATCCTTGTCTTGTTCCTGATCTTAGAGGAAATGCTTTCAGTTTTTCACCATTGAGAATGATGTTTGCTGTGGATTTGTCATATATGGCCTTTATTATGTTGAGGTAGGTTCCCTCTATGCCCACTTTCTGGAGAGTTTTTATCAGAAATGGGTGTTGAATTTTGTCAAAAGCTTTTTCTGCATCTATTGAGATAATCATATGGTTTTTATTTTTCTAATTTGTTAATATGGTGTATCACATTGATTGATTTGTGTATATTGAAGAATCCTTGCATCCCTGGGATAAATCCCACTTGATCATGGTGTGTGATCCTCTTAACGTGTTGTTGGATTCTGTTTGCTAATATTTTGTTGAGGATTTTTGCATCTATATTCATCAGTGATATTGGTCTGTAATTTTCTTTTTTTGTAGTATCTTTGTCTGGTTTTGGTATCAGGGTGATGGTGGCCTCATAGAATGAGTTTGGGAGTGTTATTTCCTCTGCAATTTCTTGGAAGAGTTTGAGAAGGATGGGTGTTAGCTCTTCTCTAAATGTTTGATAGAATTCACCTCTGAAGCTATCTGGTCCTAGACTTTATTTGTTGGAAGATTTTTCATCACAGTTTCAATTTCATTACTTGTGATTGGTCTGTTCATATTTTCTATTTCTTCCTGGTTCAGTCTTGGATGGTTATACCTTTCTAAGAATTTGTCCATTTCTTCCAGGTTGTCCATTTTATTGGCATAGAGTTGCTTGTAGTAGTCTCTAAGGATGCATTGTATTTCTGCAGTGTCTGTTGTAACTTCTCCTTTTTCATTTCTAATTGTATTGATTTGAGTCCTCTCCCTCTTTTTCTTGATGAGTCTGGCTAATGGTTTATCAACTCAAAGAACTGGCTTCTAGTTTTATTGATCTTTGCTATTGTTTTCTTTGTTTTTTTTTCATTTATTTCTGCTCAGATCTTTATGATTTCTTTCCTTCTGCTGACTTTGCATTTTGTTTGTCCTTCTTCCTCTAGTTCCTTTAGGTGTACAGTTAGATTGTTTTTTTGAGACTTTTCTTGTTTCTTGAGGTAGGCTTGTATAGCTATAAACTTCCCTCTTAGAACTGCTTTTGCTGCATCCCATAGGTTTTGGATCATCTTGTTTTTATTGTCATTTGTCTCTAGGTTTTTTTTGATTTTCTCATTGATTTCTTCAGTGATATCTTGGTTATTTAGTAGTGTATTGTTTAGCCTCCATGTGTTTGTGTTTTTTACTTTTTTTTCCCTGTAATTCATTTCTAATCTCATAGCATTGTGGTCAGAAAAGATGCTTGATATGATTTCAGTTTTCTTAAATTTTCTGAGGCTTGATTTGTGACCCAAGATGTGATCTATCCTGGAGAATATTCCGTGTGCACTTGAGAAGAACGTGTAATCTGCTGTTTTTGGATGGAATGTCCTATAAATATCAATTAAATCTATCTGGTCTCTTGTATCATTTAAAGCTTGTGTTTCCTTATTAATTTTCCGTTTGGATGATCTGTCCATTGGTGTAAGTGAGGTGTAAGTCCCGACTATTATTGTTATTATTCTTTGTCTATTAATCTAATCATTTTATTTTTATTTATTTATTTATTTTTTTACATCTTTATTGGAGTACAATTGCTTTACAATGGTGTGTTAGTTTCTGCTTTATAACAAAGTGAATCAGTTATACATATACATATGTTCCCATATCTCTTCCCTCTTGCATCTCCCTCCCTCTCACCCTCCCTATCCCACCCCTCTAGGTGGTCACAAAGCACCGAGCTGATTTCCCTGTGCTATGCGGCTGCTTCCCACTAGCTATCTATTTTACGTTTGGTAGTGTATGTATGTCCATGCCACTCTCTCACTTTGTCACAGCTTCCCCTTCCCCATATCCTCAAGTCCATTCTCTAGTAGGTCTGTTTCTTTATTCCTGTCCTACCCCTAGGTTCTTCATGACATTTTTTTTCCCCTTAAATTCCATATATATGTATTAGCATACGGTATTTGTCTTTCTCTTTCTGACTTACTTCACTCTGTATGACAGACTCTAGGTCCATCCACCTCATTACAAATAGCTCAATTTCATTTCTTTTTATGGCTGAGTAATATTCCATTGTATATATGTGCCACCTCTTCTTTATCCATTCATCCAATGATGGACACTTAGGTTGTTTCCATCTCCTGGCTATTGTAAATAGAGCTGCAATGAACATTTTGGTACATGACTCTTTTTGAATTATGGTTTTCTCAGGGTATATGCCCAGTAGTGGGATTGCTGGGTCATATGGTAGTTCCATCGTTAGTTTTTAAAGGAGCCTCCGTACTGTTCTCCAGAGTGGCTGTATCAATTTACATTCCCACCAACAGTGCAGGAAGGTTGTCTTTGCTCCACACCCTCTCCAGCATTTATTGTTTGTAGACTTTTTGATGATGGCCATTCTGACTGGTGTGAGGTGATACCTCATTGTAGTTTTGATTTGCATTTCTCTAATGATTAGTGATGTTGAACGTCCTTTCATGTGTTTGTTAGCAATCTCTATATCTTCTTTGGAGAAATGCCTATTTAGGTCTTCTGCCCATTTTTGGATTGGGTTGTTTGTTTTTTTGTTATTGAGCTGCATGTGCTGCTTGTAAATTTTGGAGATTAATTCTTTGTCAGTTGCTTCATTTGCAAATATTTTCTCCCATTCTGAGGGTTGTCTTTTGGTCTTGTTTATGGTTTCCTTTGCTGTGCAAAAGCTTTGAAGTTTCATTAGGTCCCATTTGTTAATTTTGTTTTTATTTCCATTACTCTAGGAGGTGGGTCAAAAAGGATCTTGCTGTGATTTATGTCATAGCGTGTTCTGCCTATGTTTTCCTCTAAGAGTGTGATAGTTTCTGGACTTATATGTAGGTCTTTAATCCATTTTGAGCTTATTTTTGTGTATGATGTTACGGATTGATCTAATCTCATACTTTTACATGTACCTGTCCAGTTTTACCAGCACCACTTATTGAAGAGGCTGTCCTTTCTCCACTGTACATTCCTGCCTCCTTTATTAAAGATAAGGTGACCATATGTGCGTGGGTTTATCTCTGGGCTTTCTATCCTGTTCCATTGAGCTATCTTTCTGTTTTTGTGCCAGTACCATACTGTCTTGATTACTGTAGCTTTGTAGTATAGTCTGAAGTCAGGGAACCTGATTCCTCCAGCTCCGTTTTTCGTTCTCAAGATTGCTTTGGCTATTCGGGGTCTTTTGTGTTTCCATACAAATTGTGAAATTTTTTGTTCTAGTGCTGTGAAAAGTGCCATTGGTAGTTTGATAGGGATTGCATTGAATCTGTAGATTATTTTGGGTAGTATAGTTATTTTCACAATGTTGATTCTTCCAATCCAAGGACATGGTATATATCTTCATCTATTTGTATCATTTTTATTTTTATTTATTTATTTATATTTTTAACATCTTTATTGGGGTATAATTGCTTTACAATGGTGTGTTAGTTTCTGCTTTATAACACAGTGAATCAGTTATACATATACATATGTTCCCATATGTCTTCCCTCTTGCATCTCCCTCCTTCCCACCCTCCCTATCCCACCCCTCCAGGCTGTCACAAAGCACCGAGCCAATATCCCTGTGCCATGCGTCTGCTTCCCACTAGCTATCTACCTTTCTACGTTTGTTAGTGTGTATAAGTCCATGACTGTCTCTCGCCCTGTCACAGCTCACCCTTCCCCCTCCCCATATCCTCAAGTCTGTTCTCCAGTAGGTCTGCGTCTTTATTCCTGTCTTACCCCTAGATTCTTCATGACATTTTTTTTTCTTAAATTCCATATATATGTGTTAGCATACAGTATTTGTCTTTTTCTTTCTGACTTACTTCACTCTGTATGACAGACTGTAGGTCTATCCATCTCATTACAAATAGCTCAATTTCGTTTCTTGTTAAGGCTGAGTAATATTCCATTGTATATATGTGCCACATCATCTTTATCCATTCATCCGATGATGGGCACTTAGGTTGTTTTCATCTCCGGGCTATTGTAAATAGAGCTGCAATGAACATTTTGGTACATGACTCTTTTTGAATTTTGGTTTTCTCAGGGTATATGCCCAGTAGTGGGATTGCTGGGTCATATGGTAATTTTATTTTGTAGTTTTTTAAGGAACCTCCGTACTGTTTTCCATAGTGGTTGAACCAATTCACATTCCCACCAGCAGTGCAAGAGTGTTCCCTTTTCTCCACACCCTCTCCAGCATTTATTGTTTCTAGATTTTTTGATGATGGCCATTCTGACTGGTATGAGATGATATCTCATTGTAATTTTGATTTGCATTTCTCTAATGCTTAATGATGTTGAGCATTCTTTCATGTGTTTGTTGGCATTCTGCATATCTTCTTTGGAGAAATGTCTATTTAGGTCTTCTGCCCATTTTTGGATTGGGTTGTTTGTTTTTTTGTTACTGAGCTGCATGAGCTGCTTGTAAATTTTGGAGATTAATCCTTTGTCAGTTGCTTCATTTGCAAATATTTTCTCCCATTCTGAGGGTTGTCTTTTGGTCTTGTTTATGGTTGCCTTTGCTGTGTAAAAACTTTGAAGTTTCATTAGGTCCCATTTGTTTATTTTTGTTTTTATTTCCACTCCTCTAGGAGGTGGGTCAGAAAGGATCTTGCTGTGATTTATGTCATAGAGTGTTCTGCCTATGTTTTCCTCTAAGAGTGTGATAGTTTCTGGCCTTACATTTAGGTCTTTAATCCATTTTGAGCTTATTTTTGTGTATGGTGTTAGGGAGTGATCTAATCTCATACTTTTACATGTACCTATCCAGTTTTCCCAGCACCATTTATTGAAGAGGCTGTCCTTTCTCCACTGTACATTCCTGCCACCTTTATCAAAGATAAGGTGTCCATATGTGTGTGGGTTTATCTCTGGGCTTTCTATCCTGTTCCATTGATCTATCTTTCTGTTTTTGTGCCAGTACCATACTGTCTTGATTACTGTAGCTTTGTAGTATAGTCTGTAGTCAGGGAGCCTGATTCCTCCAGCTCCTTTTTTCGTTCTCAAGATTGCTTTGGCTATTCGGGGTCTTTTGTGTTTCCATACAAATTGTGAAATTTTTTGTTCCAGTTCTGTGAAAAATGCCAGTGGTAGTTTGATAGGGATTGCATTGAATCTATAGATTGCTTTGGGTAGTATAGTCATTTTCACAATGTTGATTCTTCCAATCCAAGAACATGGTATTTCTGTCCATCTATTTGTATCATCTTTAATTTGTTTCATCAGTGTCTTATAATTTTCTACATACAGGTCTTTTGTCTCCTTAGGTAGGTTTATTCCTAGATATTTTATTCTTTTTGTTGCAATGGTAAGTGGGAGTGTTTTCTTGATTTCACTTTCAGATTTTTCATCATTGGTGTATAGGAATGCTAGAGATTTCTGTGCATTAATTTTGTATCCTGCTACTTTACCAAATTCATTGATTAGCTCTAGTAGTTTTCTGGTAGCATCTTTAGGATTCTCTATGTATAGTATCATGTCATCTGCAAACAGTGACAGCTGTACTTCTTTTCCGATTTGCATTCCTTTTATTTCCTTTTGTTCTCTGATTGCTGTGGCTAAAACTTCCAAAACTATGTTGAATAAGAGTGGTGAGAGTGGACAACCTTGTCTTGTTCCTGATCTTAGTGGAAACGCTCTCAGTTTTTCACCATTGAGGACGATGTTGGCTGTAGGGTTGTCATATATGGCCTTTATTATGTTGAGGAAAGTTCCCTCTATGCCTACTTTCTGCAGGGTTTTTATCATAAATGGGTGTTGAATTTTGTCGAAAGCTTTCTCTGCATCTATTGAGATGATCAAACATTTTTTCTCCTTCCATTTGTTAATATGGTGTATCATGTTGATTGATTTGTGTATTTTGAAGAATTCTTGCATTCCTGGAATAAACCCCACTTGATCATGGTGTGTGATCCTTGTAATGTGCTGTTGGATTCTGTTTGCTAGCATTTTGTTGAGTATTTTTGCATCTACGTTTATCAGTGATATTGGCCTGTAGCTTTCTTTCTTTGTGACATCCTAGTCTGGTTTTGGTGTCAGTGTGATGGTGGCCTTGTAGAATGAGTTTGGGAGTGTTCCTCCCTCTGCTATATATATATATATATATATATATATATATATATATATATATTTATTTATTTATTTATTATTATTTTTTTTGCTGTAGGCGGGCCTCTCACTGTTGTGGCCTCTCCTGCTGCAGAGCACAGGCTCCGGACGCGCAGGCCCAGCGGCCAGGGGTCACGGACCCAGCCCCTCTGCGACATGTGGGATCTTCCCGCACCGAGGCACGAACCCGTATCCCCTGCATCAGTGGGCGGACTCTCAACCACTGTGCCACCAGGGAAGCCCCCTCTGTTATATTTTGGAAGAGTTTGAGAATGATAGGTGTTAGCTCTTCTCTAAATGTTTGATAGAATTTGCCTGTGAAGCCATCTGGTCCTGGACTTTTGTTTATTGGAAGAGTTTTAATCACAGTTTCAATATCAGTGCTTGTGATTGGTCTGTTCATATTTTCTATTTCTTCCTGATTCAGTCTTGGCAGGTTGTGCATTTTTAAGAATTTGTCCATTTCTTCCAGGTTGTCCATTTTATTGGCATAGAGTTGCTTGTAGTAATCTCTCATGATCTTTTGTATTTCTGCAGTGTCAGTTGTTACTTCTCCTTATTCATTTCTAATTCTATTGATTTGAGTCTTCTCTCTTTTTATCTTGATGAGTCTGCTAGTGGTTTATCAATTTTGTTTATCTTCTCAGAGAACAAGCTTTTAGTTTTATTTATTGATCTTTGCTATCATTTCCTTCATTTCTTTTTCATTTATTTCTGATCTAATCTTTATGATTTCTTTCCTTCTGCTAACTTTGGGGGTTTTTCGTTCTTCTTTCTCTAATTGCTTTAGGTGCAAGGTTAGGTTGTTTTTCGAGATTTCTCCTGTTTCTTAAGGTAGGATTGTATTGCTATAAATGTCCCTCTTAGAACTGCTTTTGCTGCATCCCATAGGTTTTGGGTCGTCATGTCTCCATTGTCATTTGTTTCTAGGTATTTTTTGATTTCCTCTTTGATTTCTTCAGTGATCACTTCGTTATTAAGTAGTGTATTGCTTTGCCTCCATGTGTTTGTATTTTTTACAGATCTTTTCCCCCCCACTATTATTGTGTTACTGTTGATTTCCTCTTTTATGGCTTAGCAGTTGCCTTATGTATTGAGGTGCTCCTGTGTTGGGTGCATATATATTTATAATTGTTATATCTTCTTCTTGGATTGATCCCTTGATCATTATGTAGTATCCTTCCTTGTCTCCTGTAATATTCTTTATTTTAAAGTCTATTTTATCTGATATGAGTATTGTTGCTGCAGCTTTCTTTTGATTTCCATTTGCATGGAATATCTTTTTCCACCCCCTCACTTTCAGTCTGTATGTGTCTCTAGGTCTGAAGTGGGTCTCTTGTAGACAGCATATATATGGGTCTTGCTTTTGCATCCATTCAGCAAGCTTGTGTCTTTTGGTTGGAGCGTTTAATACATTCACGTTTAAGGTAATTATTGTTATGTATGTTCCTATGACCACTTTCTTAATTTTTTTGGCTTTGTTTTTGTAGGTTCTTTTCTTCTCTTGTGTCTCCCACTTAGAGAAGTTCCTTTAGGATTTGTTGTAGAGCTGGTTTGGTGGTGCTGAATTCTCTTAGCTTTTGTTTGTCTGTAAAGCTTTTGATTTCTCCATCAAATCTGAATGAGATCCTTGCTGGGTAGAGTAATCTTGGTTGTAGGTTCTTCCCTTTCATCCGTTTAAGTATATCATGCCACTCCCTTCTGGCTTGTAGAGTTTCTTCTGAGAAATTAGCTGTTAACCTTATGGGAGTTCCCTTGTGTGTTATTTTTCATTTTTCCCTTGCTGCTTTCAGTAATTTTTCTTTGTCTTTAATTTTTTCCGGTTTGATTACTATGTGTCTCGGCATGTCTCTCCTTTGGTTTATCCTGTATGGGGCTCTCTGCGCTTCCTGGACTTGGGGGGCTATTTCCTTTCCCACGTTAGGGAAGTTTTCGACTATAATCTTTTCAAATATTTTCTCGGGTCCTTTCTCTCTCTCTTCTCCTTCTGGGACCCCTATAATGCGAATGTTGTTGTGTTTCACGTTATCCCAGAGGCCTCTTAGGCTGTCTTCATTTGTTTTCATTCTTTTTTCTTTATTTTGTTCTGCACCAGTGAATTCCACCATTCTGTCTTCCAGGTCACTTATCCGTTCTTCTGCCTCAGTTATTCTGGTATTGATTCCTTCTAGTGTAGTTTTCATTTCTGTTACTGTATTGTTCATCTCTGTTTGTTTGTTCTTTAATTCTTCTAGGTCTTTGTTAAACATTTCTTGCATCTTCTTGATCTTTGCCTCCATTCTTTTTCCAGGGTTCTGGATCATCTTCACTATCATTATTCTGAATTCTTTTTCTGGAAGGTTGCCTATCTCCACTTCAGTTAGTTTTTTTTGGGGGGGTTATCTTGTTGCTTCATCTGGTGCATAACCCTCTCCCTTTTTATCTTGTGTTTGTTTCTGTGAATGTGGTTTTCATTGCATGTGCTGCAGGATTGTAGTTCTTTTTTGTGGGGATGTTTTTTAACTGTTCTATTAATGATGTGATTTTGAAGACTGCTCTTAATGTTATGCATAGATGTGTAGATGAATGTCTAGTCTTTACTGGTGAAGAGAATAAATAGCAAAGAGCAACCATGAATTCAGTAAAACTTTTCACTGAATTGATATTTTATGAATCATAGCAGCTACATAATTTGCAAAGAAGAGTAGTGTTTAAATCTTGGCATGTTTATTATTGAGTCTGCTTTTGACTCCCTGCTTCAATAAGAGCCACAGGTTTAGAACGTCAGTCAGCCAATGTATATTGACTCTCGTGAAGCATCACCTTTGGCACTGAAAACTCGAGGGTGGACAAGACAGAGATAGTTTTGACTTCACAAAGCTTCTAGTGTAGTGGGGGAGATAGTCCCTAGTCATAGTCGCTAGACACATGAGTTTTCATTAATTGGCTTCCAACGTGGTAGATGGGGAACAGCCTCTGAGGGAGTGTGCACCTCACCTCCCCTGGGAGGTGGGGACTGCCTCACAGAGGAGTTATTGGGGAAGGGGAGGGACAAGAGTAATGCAGGTAGCAGAGAGAGCGGTGCGGGTCTGGGGGCTGAGGACTCTGGGTCACGTGTGTGGAGCCGAGGAGGGCATGGCCTCGGGGGACGCTGGAGAGAGAAGCAGCGGCTGGGTTCATGCACACCTTTTGGACTTTATTCTAAGCCACCGGGAGCCACCGAAGGTTTGAAGCAAGGAAGTGACTCCATCGGATTGGCGTTTGGGGAAGCCAGGCAGCCTGGAGCCCACCTGTGGGGAGCTGCAGGTGTAGCTCGTTGAACTGTCCCATGTCATCAGGGAGCTGATGACCTGAGAAGAAGCCATCTTAATAAGCGGTGTGTCCGCGGAACTGGGGGCTCATTCCTGGCGGCTCAGGCGTCCAGGAAATGGAACAGGGTCGAGAGAACACCTTCGTGTGGCTATTAATGCTGCTCTTCACTGCTGTGTTGCCTTAAGCCTAGTATTTTCTTGAAGGAAAACCTTTAATGATGAATGGAGACAGAGACGAGGGCCTTGCAAATGCTCACACCCACAGTCAGTTGCAGGGGACGTGGACCTGAGGTGAAAGGAGGAGAAATTGCCTGGAGGCGGTGTGACATCCTCTGGTGGTAGAAAGTGTGGTGTTTGTGAGCTAACACGCATTATGAGAGTCTGGCTTATTTGCTTGGATGTTCCTAAAGAACGTAGGGTCAGAGTCGGGGAAGGGCTGAGGCTTTTACCCTTTCCACCCCGGGTCTGAGGTATTCTAGGAAATGTCAAATGTTTATATTTCACCAGTTTCGGAGCCAGTGACAAAGGCTGACTCTCTGTTCCCTCAGACTTAGTGGAGACAGTGTATGAGTCCAGCTATTTTTCATTTTGCCCCTGCAAGGAAGGGTGTGGAAGCACATTAGAGTGCGGGCTGTGAAGATGGTAAACTGCAGGAAGAATCCTGATAGAAAAGTTCTCACGATGAGAAGGGTCCATAACCTGGTGTTAGAGAAAACTGAGCGGTGTGTGTGTGTGTGTGTGTGTGTGTGTGTGTGTGTGTACGTACAGGTACGCATGCGCCTGTATATCTAAGAAGAGATAATTGTCCTTTTTAGATGGAAGACACCCCAGGCCGTGTTAAAGCATGGTCGCACATTCTGTAGTGTTGCCGGGAAAGGACTTGTGCCCCCTCCTCCATCCCTTCAGACCAGCAGCCAGTGTTCCCTACTCTGGGGTCAGGGTCTGTATTGCCTAAGGGTGCAGACCAGTGTTCCCAGTTCAGCCACTTATAGGCCGTGTGCCTTTGGAAAGGTTATTGATACTGAGAATGTTTCCTTATCTGTAAAATGGACATGCCAGTATTTATTGCAGGGGGCCGTTACAAGAATTAATGAGGTGTTTATATTGAGGACCCAGCATGATTCCTGGCATGTAGTATGCGTTCCATGATGGTGTTTGCTAATATGACTGAGTATGGAAAAGCTGGTTGATGCAGAATATCAGCTCCATAGCCAGGAATAATCGGAAGCCTAGACGTCCCTTCCCTGACGGATTATGCTACCGGCATGGTTTGCTGGTGGTTCTGGGAGGCCCTTTCATTCATAAGTAGGTAGATATGTAACATAGCGATCACTTTTAAATTCATGGACACAGCATTTCTTACCATGTACTAATAGCAAAGCCTCATGGTTCATTAACTCTTCTGTAGACACGATCTCTCTTTTGCTCATGGAACCTGCTGTTAGTGATCATGTATTAAATGATATCCTAAAGGACTGTGAACGTGCAAATTACTCGCTATGCCCAGGGATTTAGTAAGAAGACAGCATGTCACCCCTGTGGTGAGGCTGGTGACATGACCAGGTACTTCATGATGATCTGGGGGCTGAGAAGGGAGTGACAAGGAAATCAGATGATTTTCTGGAAGCCAACTTTGGTTCCTATAAGCATCGGGTGGGGAGGCAGGTGGTCCAGGGGCCACCCCAACTTCACAGAGGGGAAATCCGTTAGACATGTGATAGAACTATTAAAAATGCAAGAACTCGTGTATGTGAATTGTCCGACAAAAAGTCTGTTATGTCCCTTTGGGGCAATGTAAACATTTCAATTTTTTAAGGCAAAATTGCAAAAACCTAGGAGTGCTTTTGATATAACTCAGATAAATGCTGGTGCAGTGACTGCAGGTCGTTTTCCCTTCCAGCAGCCTGGTGCTCTGCCCTGTGTACCTGTTTAGGTTGACATTTACACAGCTTTGCATCTTTTAGTTCAAGGATGATTGTGTCCTTTTATGTCTCTGATATTTAGTCCAGTTTCTTACCTGGTCCTATTATTTTGGGGGTAGAGCATAAGATCAAATATGATTAAGCAGAAGTCTCTTTCTCCAGCAGCTTGTGTGCACTTGTTTCTTTCCCTGTCTTTGTCCTTCTCTCTCACCTGGTTCAGAATTCCTGGAAAGGATTGGACAGTAGTCACGTGTGTTTCCAGGCTTAGGAGAGAAAACCCTTAAATGTGAAATGTCAGTTCAGGACCGTGGTCAGCGGTACACAAACATTCAAGTCACGTTTAAATGTATAGAACTTGTGTGAAATTTCTGGTTGCTTCTCCAACTTCTCTTAATGAAAAGCATTCACTGCTTATTTAGTAATTTGAATTCATAACTAGGCACATGTGTCTGTGAGACAGCTTATAAATTTGTACCCTAGGCCTGTACTCTTTTGCTAGCCCATCAATTCTCCTCTTAGACACAGTCCATATATTTTTGATTATGGTGCTTGCTTCCACTGAACCTTTCAGCCCAAATGCTCTGTATTGATATTGGGGGCAGGGGGAGGTGGAAGGGAGGATGGAAATACTGACAAATTGGCTTCCTTTTCTTAACTAATTTCATAGGCTATGGTGTGGAAAACGAAAATTTAATTTTAACTTTCTTGACTGTTTATTTTTGAGGTGTTTTCAGTGGCCAACAAGCTCACAGGTGCACCCAGTTTAGTGTGGGTAGCTGAATATACAGTCACAAACTCACATCAGGTGTGAGTCTTTTGGCCTCTGCCTTAGTACTTGGTCAGCTACTTTTTTAATAAGCTGAGAAGTTAGGTATGTAGTTCCCTCCTGGTTGATGATTTTGCGCCTTTCCAAGTTTGTTTTAAAAATAATATCATATCTTGGGATTCTGGTGTTAATGTGTGTCGTAACTGGCATTTCTTTATACAGAGATGGATGTACCTTCTGCAATGTAGGAAGGGTCCCAGTGCCTCACCAGTGGTAGGGAAATAAAGTAAAATTGGGTTAAAATTGGTGGTTAAAATGTTATGTCCCGGTACACTGTCCTTGAGACTTATATTCTCAGAAATTACAAATTTAAAATTGCTTCTTAGGGCAATCATTGCTAGGTAAACTGCATTAAGGTATTGATATAGAATGCAGTTATGATGAAATCCATTTTGTGTATAAAGGTTAAGTGATTATTTTCACAAAGAGGTTCTTTATGAATAAATTGATTCCATAGGAATGTGTCTAGCTCCTATACACTCAAACTCACAGAATTTGCTTTGTCACTCCCTTAGTTTTAGCTGGAGTGCTTAACTGAAAGCACCTGAGGCTTAATTGAACTCATCATCAGCCCAGGGCAGCTCTGAGGCTACTCACTTAGATGCAGCCAAGAAGAGATGGGGAGAGTTGCTCCAGAGAAAAGGGCAGTCCCAAATGTTTGTTTGGAGAGAAAGGACCCTCAGAAAGTTTTACTTAAGGAGAACTTCAGACTCATCTCAAGTGAGTAGAGTACAAATCAGAAAGACCCAAGAAAATGCTGACCTTCCTGTTCTTGTGGCTCTTATGAGACTAGTTAAGTTGAATCGCCAGGTTAAGCCAGTGTAGCCTTAGTTTAAACACTGAGTGAGCATGTGTGAGCACGAGAGAGCGAAGGAGAACGAGAGAAAAACTGCTTGTCAAGTAAGGAAAGACTATCTTCTCTTTCCCCTACGTTTTGGTACTTTATGTGTTGTTGAAAGCTCACCTTTGTAAATTTTACTTCATGTACCACTTTATTTCTTTGGGATTTCTTGTTTTTTTGTTCTATAGACACTGTTTCCCTAATAAGCTACCGCAGTTCACTGTTGTTTGGGAAGAGGAGGATGGTCCAAAATGTGCCTCTGAGACCCTTTAGGACTCGCTTTAATCCGTGGTGATGGCGGGTCCTAGCCCTGATGTGGAGTCTCTTAGGAGGACAAGAGATAACATGGGCATTCTCACTGTGAAGTCTCTTGGTTTTCTTTATTATAATGTCAATATCACTTTGACTTTTCAAGACTTCTGCTTTTGAAATTAAAACATTTCTACTTGGAAAAAGCTGAGGGCAACGGTTTTAAAATGATAGAATAAGACCTGCTGGGAAGAGTTAGACTGACAGAGTAGCAATGTGACAGTTGTGTAACCTGCTACAATCATACTGTTTTAAATTTTTAAACAATTATTTCTGAGTCATCACTTTCTGTGTGTTAGGTTGCCTGTCATTCTGTGTTCTAAATCATTCCTGTTTCTTTCATCCCCGTTTTTATATATAGCTTGGTCATCAGAATTTTAAAAAGAACATCACAAATCACTTCGGTTGGAAGAGTGTAGTAAAACCTTTGTTGAACAGAGTGTTTGGGGGAGAGACTTCTTTTTGGTTACTCAGTTTAATGATTCACTGAAAATTAACTTGAAAGCTCTTTTGTTCTCACTTTGTTGTTTACCTTCTTTTCTTATAATTTCGAGGTGTGGTTTTCCTGCCTTATTTTGTGCTGAACAAGTTAGCTTTTTTTTGTTTTTAATTATTGGACATATTGTAATGCTTTAGGCCTCTCACTTTGGGTATCGATCACCTTTGAAAACTATTGAAGATGGAAAAGCGCATAAGAAGTATAAAATTGCATGTGCTATTAACAAACAGGTAGTCTTTATTTCTTTAACTTTAAAGTTGAAGTTAGCAAAGTACTTTTTTTCTGAGGGCTGTGCTGCGTTATCTTTGCTCCTGGGTTATGCCAGATCTCGTGTATCTTGAAAAAATTTGTACAGTACTTAACCAGTTTGCACAGGATTTCCTGATACTATTTCAACTGTTCTCTCCTTCTCATTTTGTACACACTTCTTTTTGTAGTATAGTTAATAGTTTCTCCCTCCTCCACCCCACTAGACTGTATAACGTTGAGAGGGTCACTTAGCCACAGTATGGTAGTGTGGGCCAATTGAATTACCAATTAAGCTTAAAAAGACTTTTGTAAAAAAGTTGAGTAAATGCACGTAAAGCACTCAGAATGGTGTCTTGACACAAATATGCCTCGATGGCAATTTGGGGCAATACTTCTTATTATCCACTATATGTCCTGTCCATTTGGCATTAAGAGTTTGAGTTAAGTATCTGCAGAACTTTTAAGGTCAGGGGGAAGATTTAACTGGTGGCCTAAAACCCAGGATCATAGGTTTAATGGTCTGAGTGGGTTTCTACAAAGGAAGTTTTGACTATAAACCAATTCTTAATTTTCTGTTAGCATTGGGAAACCGTATTCTGTTAAGTTGTTCACTACCATCACACTCGTAGCTCTAAGCCATTTTTGGCCACATGTTTAAAGGAATTATTTTAATTGCTGATGAAATATTGACAACTATCCTTAAAATTTTAACAGTGATCCTGGGCTGTATTCATTAGTGCTCAGGATAAACTGCTGTCAGTGGAAATGTCAGGAATTCTGGCAACTTTGTCAGGGCTGGATAAGTGGTGATGTAGGAGTTGGGAGTTGAACTGTGCCTTGGCTCCTTGCTGGGCAAGGAATTAGCCTCCACGGTCTTCCTTGTGTGATGAAAGGCGGTCCTTTCCAGCTCCAGTTTTCTGTTTCGTCTTACTATAGAAACATTGATTTAAAAATTTAAAGTTGTCATCGGTATATAATTTGTTACAGAACTGTCACTCACATTTGTCTTTTGATGAATTTGAATTTGTGAATAGGCACATGCTTAAACGTACAGAAGAAATAGAGTTTACGTATATGTTCTGCTTTTGTTCATCTTTTAAAATTATTTGGTATGTTTCTGTCAGTCATCATGAATACATGTTGAGTGTGCTCTTACGTTCCAAACCTGCAAACTCTGGATAACAAGGTCACTTTCGCATTTTTCTTGATGCAGTATAGCACACTGTTGTGTGTACCAGAAATTACTGTTGTAGGTGAAATGTTAAAAGATGGTCTTTTGGTGCTAGCTCTCAGAGACTGACTGCAGAGTGGGATCTTTTTCCCTGAGAGCATCCGCAGATCCTTAGATGAGTAGCAGAATTTGCTTATTGACAATAACCTCCAAAGAGCAACTTGGGTTTGGAATTTGCTTGCTGCCTGGAATCACTCTGGGGCACATGTCCTGTCACAAGTCTGTCAATCCCATGTTCTAGACCAGAAACCTTTTGATTTTTAAAAATCATCCTTTCATTTAAAAGATGTGTATGAGCTCTGCTACCCTGGGGAGCCAGGGCCCTCTTGTACTGTTCTGGATCTTAGCCACCCAGCCCTTGTAGTGGACTAAAGTTTGTTTGCAAAGTTAAATCAGAATCTATAGGGAGAAATTACTTTTTACCAGTGTGGTGATTTTTTTTTTTTTTTTTTAAACCAGAGGCTGGCAGCTCCAGCCTAAGCTGTTAGCCTAAGCTTTGGGGATTTTTTTATAAGTTCGTTTGAAAGTCAGTTGCTTGCAGAGTGTGAAGTCCCATAGAGACGTTTTTTTTTTTTTTTTTGCGGTACTCGGGCCTCTCACTGTTGTGGCCTCTCCCGTTGCGGAGCACAGGCTCCGGACGCGCAGGCTCAGCGGCCATGGCTCACGGGCCCAGCCGCTCCGCGGCACGTGGGATTCTCCCGGACCGGGGCACGAACCCGTGTCCCCTGCATCGGCAGGCGGACTCTCAACCACTGCGCCACCAGGGAAGCCCCATAGAGACGTTTTGAATGGTGATTTGGTTTTCCAGATCAGCCTACAAAAGACTGATTGACCCCTAGAATGGAACGTAAAGTCCGAGAACTGGGATAATAATGCTAGAAATGGTGAAGGAAGTAGAATTTTGGATTTGAAAGGTCAAAGGCTGCTTAGTATCCTGTTTTATCTAGAGAGATAAGTATACCTTGGCCAGAGCAGGTACCTGGGCCCAGACCTTCTGATCTGTATCTGTTCCTGCCAGCTGGAAGGTGTCACCTCTAGTTTTTTGTCTCTAACATGAAGTTCTTTTTGGGGTACTGAGGGGCAGTATAACATCTTCTTGAGGTGGATGACTGTGGCACAAGTAAACCTTGGCTGTTCTCAACATCTGAACACCTGAATGAGCAGGGCCCTGCCCTCCCAGGTGTTCTGAGTTAGTGAACAGGTGAGCTTGGGGAGCCTCCGCTCCATCCACATGGTAGCTCTGGGTATCCTCCTGGAGGTGTGGCAATGACCTTTCTTTGTCTTTAGGGCACCTACATGGGTGCCCAAGACGCCTTCACATATTGGGGCAAATTATTTTAACCCAAAACGTTGTCTCCTGCCACTTTTCAGTTCAGTTCTAATGGAGGAAACCTGCAAAGACTCAGAATTTAAGGTAGAAGGTAGGAGATACCACCTTACACCTGTTAGAATGGCTGTTATCAGAAACACAACAAGTATGGGCAAAGGTGTGGAGAAAAATGAACCCTTGTGCACTGTTGGTGGGAATGTAAATTGGTGCAGCCACTATGGAGAACAGTATGGAGGGTCTTCAAAAAATAGAACTACTATATGATCCAGCAATTCCACTTCTGGGTATTTATCCAAAGAAAATGAAAACACTAACTCATATATGCACACCCATGTTCATTGCAGCATTTTATAATAGCCAAGATATGGAAACAAACGTCCATCGATGGATGAATGGATGAAGATGTGGAGTGTGTGTGTTCTGTATATACATAATGGAATGTTACTCAGCCGTAAGAAATGAAATACTGCCATTTGTGACAACATGGATGGATCCCTAAGGCATTATGCTAGGTTAAATAAGTCAGAGAAGGACAAATACTTTATGATCTCACTTATATGTGTAATCTTAAAAAAAAAACCAAACTCGTAGACAGAATAGATTGGTGGTTGCCAGTGGCGGCAGGGGTGCGGGGCTATGGGCAAAATGGGTGAAGGGGGTTAAAAGGTACAAACTTCCAGTTATAAAATAAGTTCTGGGGATGTAATGTACAGCCTGGTGACTATAGTTAATAATACTCTACTGCATATTTGAAAGTTGCTAAGAGTAGGTCTCAAGTTTTCATCACAAGAAAAAAATTAGTGACTATGATGATGGATAACTAGTTAACTAGACTTAACTGTGGTGATCATTTTCTAATATGTACAAATATTAATCATGTACAACTGAGACTAATATAATTTTATTAATTATATCTCAGTTTAAAAAAATGGTGGAAGGTGGTTACCTTTGAAAACCCGTCAGAATGCCTTTTAAATAAACCAAGTACTATTAAGAGAAGTAACTAGGGGCTAATTCTCCAAAACAGTGTTTCTTTGTATAATAACATGTCTTTGCAGGACAAATGCTGTTTTAATTTGCATAGTCTGTCTCTTTCAAACTAGCAGACATTAAATTCTCCCATGCTTGTTCTTTTAGTTTAACTCAGACGAGAGGAGTGATAGATCCTGTAGATGAGGCTGTAAATATTGCCACATATCCTTGTTCCATTGGGGCTTTACACTTAAATGTGTATTTTTAAGGCCTTTTTTCCCGAACCTGAATCCAGAGCTGAGGAAGGGCGGCTGCATCACTGCAACCGGAGGGTGGTTTTTCTTCACTGTGCTGTGAGCTGCTGTTTTTCTTTGTTCTCTATCCCCTCTCTCTCTCCCCTCCCCTCATGGGAGGGTTAAGGCTGAGTTGTGGAATTAGTGCAATTTTTTTAAAAAGAGATGGTGAAGGCCCCATCCAAAGAGTTTATAGCTATGTTCCAGCAACAAGGATGATTTCCTCAGAGCCTCTCTAAATGTCCCTTTAGAGATCATTTGTGGTAATTAAAAGGAAAGTAAAACACAGATTGTTGAAAAATGATAAATATAGGTTTACCAAGTGATTTCGTGATGCTAGATGGAAGCCCTGCTGAGAAGCATCACGGGTACTCTGTACTCCTGAGAAACCTGTAATCAGAGGGGCACTGTTGTGAAATTGTTCAGATCCCATTACCTGCAGATTTTAGAAATTTATTTTGACACTTAAGGACATCTAAGGATGTAAATTTAATTACTGCTGCTGCTGTCTCTGTGGGCTTGAATGAAAGGTGGCAGATTATGTAACGAAATTGCCATTAAGGTAGAGTTTTTTTTAAAGTTAAGTTTCATGGTTGTTCAAAATTTTGTTTCTAAGCTTGCAGTATGGATGGATGACTTTTACAACATTATCAAAAAGTCTTGGGCAACCACACTCATTTGACTTTTGGAGGAGGGTAGCTTTCAGTTTGGTGTGGTTAAAACTGCTGCTCACTTAGGATATTCTAGAAAACTAGGTTTTGAATACAGTGGGTTTTGTGTGTGGGGGGCTCCTTTAAATCTAAACTTGCAGTGGAGCTATATATCTGGTATTATTAAAGTCCAGGGTGGCAAGGGAGCTGAGCCAAGTCCACTTCTTCTTGGGTCTCTCTCCTTTTTTTTTTTTTTTTTTTTTTTCAGTGTCTCTCTTTCTTCCCCTTGCCTGTTGGCCTGCACTTGTGAAGGGCAGAGAAGGAGGACATGTTAGAGGGCTGGATGGGTGGACGTAGGTCCTAGAAAGTAAGGGTGTTACGTTAGCACGCTGTTGCAACAGTAGGTGCTGGTGAAGATGCCCTTGATGGAAGTGAGGCGCGAGACTCCTCCCTGGTACACAGGCTGCCACTAACCCTTCCTGCGGTGGGGTAGAGCTGGTGTGAAAGTGCACATTTTTCTTGGTCGAGTCAAGAGGTATTTATTGAGCCTTGCTGCTCATGAAGATCTGTAGGAGTTGGGGGTAGGAGGGACGGGAGATGTAAAAGCACTAAGAATTCTGGTCAGCGCCTAAAGCAACAGACAGTCGGGTTAGGAGACGCAGTGCACACAGAGTGAGTTGACTTGAATGTACACAGTGCACATTTCAACAAGTGAAAATGTGATTCAGGCTGAAGGTGGGAGTGAGGAGGGAACGCACTACAGAATCCTCAACCTGATGGGATTTATCTGGGAGCGGGTTTTCCTAGTTCCTTGAAGATGTGAGCATTGGAAAGCAAACGCGCTTATACTAGATTAAATGTTTTGCCCCATCAGGTATGTTCATTAGATACAGTTGTAGTCGTAGGAAAGTCTTTTTTTCTCTTTAAAAGTAGTAATATTTAGAAGGAATAGTAATTCGCAGTTAACTTTTTTTCATTTGTTTATGGTTTACTCTTTGTGTAATTTAAAATTACTAGTAAAAATATGTGACTAGGATCGTAGTATTTTTCTCTAATACCAGCTTATTTATGGCTTCATAACTTTGTAATCAAGAGTACTTTTTTAAGCTTAATATTTCCCTACATAACTAAGCAATATTTTCACCTAATACTTTTAAAAATAACTGTTTTAACAAACTTGTTTGTTGTGTGGGCAGAGTTGAGGGAGAAAGCATGATTGGTGAGAATTTACCAGGTAAGCCGTTATTGGTGCTATCTCTTGAAGATAGCACTTGCTTTTCTTGCTTTGCGATATCTTTTGGTTACTCGTTAGATGAAATCTGTCAAGGTTTGAGCAATGACTTTTTGGCCCAGCTGGAATTTCAAACACTCTTTCAATCTTCTTTCTTCCCCTTCTCCTCAAGTGTGCTTGAAAAAATCGAAGGAGAAGCTCTCACCCTCTGGGTCTTTGGCAGGAACCACGGCTCTCTCAGAGCAGAGCTGCTTACACAGTGGAGGACTTGCCCTGTGGCCATGGCAGCCCCTGCCCCGGCAGCTTTCCGAGACCTCTGAGCCATGTGGACTTGCTTGATATCCTCGGCATCCGCAGACCAACTGGTCTTACGAGGCAGCGCCTGTGATTTTTATGAAAGGTACTCTCTCCAGGCCTCAAACCTGTCAGGGTAGCTGGTTCCCAGTGCTTGCAGGTGGGGAGGGAAGTGAGCCTACTGAGGATAAAACCGACTTTCTGAAAAACCCTTGGGACTGTGTCTGTCTCCTTCAGGATCTGCAGGCCTGGGGAGAGTTCCTTCACCTAAGAGTTAGTGATTACCAGTCATGGGCTTCTGGTGAGGGGCATGTGTGATATGGGACTGCTGGCAAAAGCGGCACAAAACTACAAAGCAAGGCAGCTGGGGGTCTGGAGAGAATGAGTTTATAGCAGGAGTGGGGAAAACTCAGAGGAGATGGTGTTACAGTGACCAAGCCAAGGTGGGCAGTTAGGGCAGTTCTGCTCTTAGAATTAACATTAAGCTCCCAAGTGAACTGACTTTTAACCCTACCCCCTCTTCCCTGGCCCAACACATCTTACCTTCACTCTTCCCTTGGGAAAAATAACGAAGAAAGCCGTCTGTGAGCCCCATGTGTGTGCCCGGCTAGTTCCATGACTTGTTCAAAGATTCTCTGTCCCAGTTATTTTTATTTTAACCACAGTTTGTACTCTGGATTTTTTTTTTTTTTTTTTTTGAAATTTACACTTACAACTGTGCTATTAATCTTAACTCTGAAAACTAAATATTCACTCTTCACCCAGAGCTTGCAGAACTGGTTAATGCATGAAATGATTGAGAGGGTAGCAGCTATTCCTGTAAGCCTTGAGTCGTCTGGCCTGTGAAGTCAGGGAGTTGGTTTACCCTTATTGAAAGGCATTTGGGGTCTCTAGATTTCTTTCCCTCTTGAGGAGGGCAGTGAGATCCCAATCTTAAATTAAGCTTTGAAACAGCTCATGTTTCAAACATCCCATGAGAAAACATCTCATGGAGGTTTTCCATGTTGCAGAATGGAAGACCATTCAAGGGACCCCAACTTTCCCATTCTTTGGAGAGTGAGTTCCTCCTGTTCTTTGAGCTGTCTTTTGTGCCAAAAAGACATGGTACCTTGTGCATCTCCCAACATGAAGGGGCTGCTGGGACAGTGGTTTGGGGAGAGGGGAACCTCATGGTCCACAGACAGGGAGAGCATCGGGGACCTGTCCTGGTGGGAGGTGGTGGTGGTGCTTCTACTGGGGATGTGCATATCTGCAGCTAAAGACACGGTGTCCTTTGTGATGCTCTGTTTGAGGGGAACACACATGGCAGAGAAATCTTTTTTTTTTTAAGCTTTTAAATCTGTGTCTTGCTCTTTGCTTTTTCTCTTCTCTGACATTTTAAGTAGAAACTGGAACGGCGTAATTCATTGCCTCGGGGATACTTGCCTGGCAGAAAATGGAAACAGTTTGAAGAACAGGTTCTTCTCAGTCTACAGCTAAGAAATAGAGAACACTGTGTGTCCCGGGCTGGAGGTGTGGTGTCCCTGTGAGGGCAGGGAGAGAGAAAGCACATTGTCTGGACTGGGGAGGGGGTCAGGGTTGGTTGGCCCTGGGATACAGGGGTTGGGATTCATGGTCCTCTCGTGGCAGCATGAAGTAAGAGAGGGGGCCACTGGCCCCTGGGTGGGCCTGGGAAGGCTAGAACTTAGACACCTGAGCTTCCTGCCTTGGCAAAGATTCTGGGGCACCTGTGGGCATGGTAACACAGACGTGCTGGATTTCTGGGGCCCTTGGGTGCTGGCTGACCATGCACAGCAAGCGTGGTAGGCTTCCTTCGGTGTCACATCACAGGAACAACTCTGAGGGATCAGTTTCTTACCATGGGCCTTGGAATCAGAATTAATTGGACTTCACGAGAAGGGTGGGGTCTTTTGTTTGGTACATCTAACTTTGTGAATTGAGGTTTCACACCTGCTGTACCCACGATCCAAACGTGGGCTCCTGAAAATGCTTGGATGAAATGCTACAACCCCATATACTTAAAAGCTTGGTCCTGCCCTTCGGTGTGATTTTTACTAAAAAAAAAAGTGTGGTGATCTGGACAGATCCGAAGAAGGCACCGACAGCTCCCTTCATCCCTCCCCTCTGCCCGCCCAGCACGAGTGGCTTCTGGCACTGGGTGTCAGCCATGGGCCTGCAGCGTCCTCGTCGCGTTTGGATGTCTTCTCCCCTCGCCACACTGCAAGCTCCACGAGAGCAGAGACGCTGTCTTACTCATCTTCGTAGCCGCAGCGGCTGCCTCCCCGTGTTCAATAAATCTTTGAGTAAATAAATGCACGGAGGAAACTTGGCTCTGCAGCTTAAGGGAAGCCCTGACTGAAACAAGCGCTGGCCCTGAAACACCGATTGGAGAACTCCAGGATAGAGTCCCCTCGCTTCACCTCAAGGATTGTGGGTGGGTACGGAGCATCCATTTTTCACATTTGTTCCTTGTCCCCTCGTCTAAGGGAGCAATTCAGAGTGAGGTTCAAAGAAGATTTTAAGTTTTAAAAGCATTTTTAGTAGTATATGTTCAAGTTATAAGTACGAATCAGTTTCTAGAAGGCTGGCACTGCTGGCTGGCCACGTGTCACCAGTTAGGCAGAACTATACCTGGAATGAGACCAGTTCAGCCTGGCTGGACATCCGAGTGGATAGCTCAGGGTTCCTGGTCCTCTTCCAGTAACTGCTGAGAGTGCTGGGCCGGGAGTGGGTGAAGCCCAAGTTCCGTGAAGCCCCGGGGAAGCCAGGGTTCTGCTTTCCCAAGCTCCTAGGATGAGCAGCTGGTGGGGCCTCTGTGTGAGTGGGCGTGGGGGCTCCATCCTCTGAAAGGGCAAACATTTAGAAGTGTTTGGAAAAGCAGATTCTAGAAAGAAGTCCAAGACTTCCCCGTGTAAATCGTTGGTAAGTCCTGCTCCTTTCTTTCCTTTTACTAATTAATTTCCCTGACAGCCTTGCTGGAGGCTCTTCGCCACAATTGGTTGCTGAATTGCAAAGCTCAGTTTTCTGTGTAATAACATGCTATAAAAACATATAAAGCCAGGGAAAAAATGATTGCAACCAAAGTGGCTGAACCTTGAAAACAGACAGCTGTGCATTCACATCTGGATCGAAAGGAGACCATTGGATCTGTCATTAATGATTTAATGGACTGAATTTCTTTCTAAAATGTAAAAGAAAACACTAAAGTTGAGCATGAGGCACTTAAGTTACCTTCAAGTACAAGCAGAAGCGGTATCTCATTAATATATTTGGGTTTTCTGACGCTGCTTATTAGAATTGACTGTGGCTCCCTAGCTTTTGAAAGTGTTAACACAAAGCATTTCTGCATAGGCCTTGTTGAAGGCCTACTGTGTGCTAGGCACTTTACTCGTGCTTACATACATTATATTTTTTAATCCTACTTGTGATCTTACAGAGAAGGTGGGAATATCTCCATTTCTCAGTTAAGGAAAGTGAAGCTCACAGAACAACTTAAATAACTTGCTCACGGATTTGGTGTAAAAACCAGTGCTTTTCCCAGAGTGGGTCAGTAGAAGCAGAGAGGAGCTGATTTTTTAAAGTTGTTCATGAACAGATTGATCAATTTTTTGTAACAGTTGCTTTAAAATAAAAAACATAATAAAAAGTATGTGGAGCAGAATTACTGAACGTGGTCTGAATTCCTGGCTCACAAATTTGTGAAGGAAGGTGAAGCAGTGATTGTTTTAAGCCACTAAGTTTTGGGGTAGAATGTAACACATGATAGATAACCGGCGCCCATGGCCTGATTCTTTGTTTCTCTTGCTGAAGCTGTCTACTCTTCCCATAATAGGCCCTCTCCCCCCACAGTACCACCTTGAGGAGAGCTTATTGTAGAAGCACAAATATGGAAGGGCCAATGACGATTAAGAAAATAAAGCACCAAAGCAAACTAATAAAAGGGGACAATGCCTGAGAAAGCTAGGGGCACAATAAGAGCAATATTTAGCCTGTCTTTCTGGCAGCCAGGGTTGAACAGGGTGGTACAGCAGTGTTTTTGGTTTCAGCTTTGACTGTATTCAAAGTCCCTTTGGAGCTTTGGCACATCAGGTTCCAACCGGGAGATCGTGACTCTGCCTGCCCGTCTAGTAAAGGCTGCCAGTTGGGTTCTGTGAGTGGCCAGGAGTGTAGAAGCATTGGCCTGGCTACCGCTGGCTTGTGGAGAAAGTTCATGTTTACTGTGGGTGCCATTCACCCAGTCCCTTTATGAACAGGAGCCGTGCTGGTTACTCTCCACACATCCTTTCAGTCCTCACTGCAGGCCCATTAGGTAGAGGGGAGAATCCCCATTTTACAGGTGAGGAAACAGGTGTGTCAGAGAACTCAAGTCATTGGTACCTGGTCTTCTAGTTAGTGACAGGGATAGGATTGGAGCTCATCTCTTTGCCTTTCAACTGTCTAAGTTTTTACACTCAGATTTTTCCTGACCTTCAGTGTTGACCTGAGGGCTTTATGTGAAGGACATGGACCTGTGTCCTCAGAGTAGCAAAGGATTTTGCATACTTGGCTGTACTTACTGCATTGTTGATGAGTATTTTGTAACCTGCAGAGGACTTGAAGGTTTTGTGTGTATGTGTGTGTGTGTGTGTGTGTGTGTGTGTGTGTGTGTGTTTTTGAAGGCATAACTCCTTGCAAATATATATCCTCACCACAACCTAACTTTTGGACAAAATTAATGTCTCATTACATAACTAAACACTTCTTTCTATGTTGAGGAACAACAAACACGCTAGTTTAAAAGGCCTCACGTTAACTGGATGCAACTTTGGATGTTTACCCTGATCATCTTTGAGTGGATCCTCAGATAGCAAGGCAGCTATTTAAAAGTGTCGTTCCTATTACGAGTATCGTGCTTTTCATTTCCTTTAGTAGTCTGAGGATTGCTAGTACACATTTTTACAAAAAGAGAAAGTTTTTTATTTTTTCTGACTTCATTTTGCTGAACTAATGGATATTTGGGGATGTGAGGAGAGAGGAAATGCAGAAGGAAGCCTACCTCTCTCCCTTTCTAGGGTGCCAGTGTCTGTCTGTGGTCGTTAAGCCAGCAAAAGGAGGTTGTCCAATCAAAGTGCCATTTATGAATACAGTATTCCTTTCATGGCAACATTGTACGTGCCAGCCTGTCACCCCAGGTGAGGCCTGTAACCCATGTGGAGTATGATGTGGATGATGGAAACAGTGGCAGAGAGGAGACTAACCCTTGTCTAATAGATTTTGGTCATCATTTGTTAGGGTTTTGATCCTCAAATAGAAGTGTGGCCATTATGCGAGAGTTACTTCTACTGGAGTAGCTAGAGAAGATGGTTTACACTTGGGACTTGGTGGGGTTTCTGTCCTGAGCCTTGGATCCCTGAACACAGTGAGGGCTTGCTGGATGCCGAGTTATGGCCGCGACACCTGCAAAGCAGCAACTTGGCGAGCGAGAGCCTGAGGCTGTATGTATTTCACTCACTCGGAGCTGTCAGTTCTTATCAACCTTTCGTAAGAATATTTTTTTCTCCCTGAAAACTCATAAAAATTCACGTTGCAATATCAGTGCCTGCAAGATCCTGTAAAATTTTGTTGAGCTGCTTGTGCCCCTTTCTCCTAATAGATACATCATTCTCCTCATACACACAGATACAGATATGTGCTTCTGAATCTGTATAGGAGGCCCGTGTATATGCCAAAGTAGGTTTGCTGAGGGAAATAAACTAATTTTTCCCACACTGGTTCAATGTGACTAAGATATTTTTATGCATATTCTTAAAAGACTCCATTCTGACGACTATTTTAAATTTCATTAACCTTGCATATATTTTACCAGATACGTTTTCAGCATATCTATTTATTTTATTACCATGATGATGCTTTGCTTTCTTGTGTACCTGGAAAGAGAATTAGTGGATTTAATTTTTTTTTATGATAAACGTTTTTAGCGAGGTCACCTTTTGTGTTGGAAACAACAGATTTGTAAATCCTTACCGACACTGTGTATATTCTTGTGCCCTTAAAAAGAAAGTATAATGTTAGCCTCATACATTATACCAGAATTATGATATTTTAAATATAGTTCTTTAAATTGAGTTTGAGATTGAAGTCACTTTTCCTTTTGATAAGGTAAGGAAAGGGGCAATATTTAAAAATAACTGTTACCCAGTAATGATAGTGCATCGTTTCCAAAATATTCTCTAGGGAAAATCATATTTCATTATGCTTGACTATGTAAGATGAAACCTTGATACAGGATAAAAGGGATAGCTTGTCCTTTTCTCCAGCACTTTTATTAGCAAGTGATGATACTGTATGGTGTGTATGTGTATCTGTGAGTGGGAAGGTACATGGAACTACAGGACTGCCCTTTTCCGCCTTAAAACCATATGCGGGGGGGGCTTCCCAGGTGGCGCAGTGGTTGAGCCGATGCAGGGGACACGGGTTCGTGCCCCGGTCCGGGAAGATCCCACGTGCCGCGGAGCGGCTAGGCCCATGAGCCATGGCCACTGAGCCTGTGCGTCTGGAGCCTGTGCTCTGCAATGGGAGAGCCCACAACAGTGAGAGGCCTGCGTACCGCAAACAAACAAAAAACCATATGGAATTATGCCTGTAACTATGTTTTAAATGCTCAATACAATTTTGAATTTTGTATAAAGTTATGTGGGACTTACTGTTTATTATAAATAAAGAAGTTACCATGTGAAATTAGAATGGGCAGATCATCTGTGATATTGTTACAACAGTCAACCTTGATGGACTTTAGAAATAATAAAACGTGGCCTTTTGTAAAACAAAACAATATGTAGCATTTCTGGTAGTAGAGAAGAATTGACCTCTGTGAGCAGTAGTCTCATTTATGGAATGTTAATTATAATTGTGACTGAACATTTTTATGAGTTTTATAATAGAATATTTGCTAATATTTAATTTTTGACCTCTCTCTCTGTCCATCCTTTTCTCCCACTTCACATGAGGACAATTCTGGTTTTATAGGTCCTGATTTTTTTTTTTCCTTATGTCTCACCAGAAGTGTTAATTCATTTTGTTAGAATGGTATTGGTCTCAAAAGTGGAGGATTATGACTCCAGTTGGGGCTTCATCAGCCTGAGCAGGTGCACTCTAAGTAAGAGAGACACTGTTTTAATGCAAATGTCCCCCCTAATTCAGAGGAAGGGAGATGTGGATAGGAATTGACACAGTGGTTAAGCCGGAATTGTTTCTAGATAGATTGTTTTTATTTATTTTTTTCTGAATTCTCTGGGCACCAGCAACAGTGTCTTGTTAATAAATGGCAGAGAAATATAGAGGAAGAGAAGTTGAGGGTGACTGTCTTAATTTTTTGCTCTGAGGGATCACAAATGCTTAAGGAAAATGAAGTTGGAGGATCACATACATATGTGGGACCCTCAGTGGTACATGCTCATTTGAGGACCCCAGATAAGAGGGGATGGTTGTATTAAAATGCCCTAAGCCCTACTGGGAGGAAACTTAACATGAGCCATAACAGGGTGGTTTCATAGTGAGGGTCCAGAATTTTACTTGTCTTGAAGTGTGCTATTGTCTGAGGAGTGAGAAAAAACTTGAGAAGTGTCTAAGAACCAGGGGGTGTGGAGTGAACCAGGGCTCTTCTGTGCCATGAACATTTTCATGTCAGGTATAATTCTACTTTGCATTTTTGTTAACTGTGGATTTTAGGGAAACACAATGTTTTCACTGAAAAGGCATTAGCCATATTTCCCTTCTTGGATGGTGGTTACATGAGTGTTTACAATTTATTACACTGTACTTTTAGGTATTCTTCTGTACATTTAAAAATAGTTTATGGAAAAGTCATCAGTGTATCTTTTATATTTTCCAGCTCAACCATATGACTGCATTATTCATTCCTCCCTCTACTTAACACACATTTATTGAGCCCCTACTATGCACCAGGGCCTGTTGGTGGCTCTAGGAATACAGTAATGAACAAAACAAGTATAAGTGCCTGATCTCATTATTTAGAGAGGGACAGACAATACGTTAAGCAATGTGTTAGAGTGGGGTGTGAGCAACCTTTTTCTGTAAGGGGCCAGATAGTAAACATGTTAGGCTTTGTGGGCCAGGGATCTTCTGTCCCACCTACTCAATTCTGCCCTTGACGTGTGAAAGCAGCCATGGACAGTATGTACATGAGTGGGTATGGCTTCGTTTCAACAAAATGTTACTTACAGAATCAGGTGGTGGGCTTGATTTGGCCTGCAGCCCGTAGTTTGCAGACCCCTATGTTAGGTGGCAGTATGTCCTAAGGAGAAAATAGAATGAAAGGAAATGTGGAGTATTGAGCTGTAGGGGCAAGGGATGCTGCAATTTTTGATGGGTGGTCAGGGAAGACCTCACTGAGAAGGTGACTTATGTAAAAATTTGAATAAAATGGGTTCAGTCCTGGGTATATGTGGGGGAAAGAATGATCCATACAGAGGGAACAGGACATGCAAATGTCCTGAGGCTGGACATAGGTGGACAATTCAAGGAATGGGATGAAGATCAGGGTGTTTTGAGCAGAGTGAGTGACGGAGAGATTGGTAGAAGTTGAGATCAGAGGCAAAGGCTGGGGATGAAGGATGAGGTCACATTGTGTCACCTTGTAAGGCTTTTTTTTTTTTAATTTGCAAGTCAGTTGGATAGTCACTGGAGGAGTTTGAGTAGAAGAGTGAGAGGATCTAACTTTTGACAGGATCCCTGGCTTCTGTATGGATTGTAGACTTTAGGGGAGCTGGGGTGGAAACCCAGAGAACCAACTAAGAGGTGATTGAGGTAATCAGGTCAGAGATGATGGTGCTTGGACAGACTCACCGTGGTGGAGGTGGTGAGAAGCAACCACGTTCAGGATGTGCATTGGCCATAGACTCGACAGGAATTGTTCACCATAGAAGTGGGGTACGAGGACGGGAGGCGTCAAAGATGACTTAAAAGTAAACTGGGAGAGTATGGTGCCATTTACTGAGTGGAGAAGATAGTAGGAGTACAGCCAGCAGTCTCAACTACCCAAAGCCCCTGACCTGATAGAGCATACAGCCTGAGATTCAAGGCAAATCTGCCACCTCTTGGATTTGTGTGTGCCTTGGTGGCCGTGAGTGTCCAGGCTGAGGTCTATTGTGTCCATGCTGGCTGGGGTTTGTCGCAGACTTCAGCCTCTTGCTGTGGTTCATGTCTTGTGCTAGTACAGGTTCCTGAGATTTCTGAAATCTTAAGGGGCAGGTGGAGGTTCCACACACACATTCTTTGAGTGAATCCATTTTAATTCATGAAGTTATTGAAAGAAATCCCATTACCCAGTAGATCACTACATAGGCCCTCAAACACAGGGAGATATGTAGGCTGATATCTGGTGGCTACAAGAGCCAGAGTCTTAAATGAATCATCAGTTCAGTTCTACGTACTATTGATGGTTCTCTGTGCCTCTTGGAGAAGGTGCAATACTCTCCTGCTCCATTGTTAATGTGCATATAAATAACACGTATGATTCAGTGACAAAAAGCAATTCAGGACAGTCGTGTCTGTTTAGAGGTTCTGTAATTTGTCTGCTGAAATATCTCTAGACTCTTTCTCAAATGCACTGCCAAATTTATGACAGTTAAAGTTCAATAATGATTTGAAGACTCCAAGTGGTGGTTCTTGTTTCTAAGAAGATCTTATTAGGGAGTTTTATGTCAGTGCTTAAGATGCAATGCACAGAAGATATTAAATCCTTTGAAGTGGCAGGGGTTGAGATTTCTATTGGACATCCAAGTGGAGATGTGAAGAAGGTAGTATAAATGAATCTGGGGGTGAGGAAAGACATCCAGGCTAGAGAGAGAGAGATCTGGGGAGTCATTGGTAGTAGATAAAGCTGTGGGACCAGTGGGATAACTGGGGGAGTTGGCATAGATAGAAGAGAACCAAATCCTAGGGTACTTGGAGCCTAGAGGTCAGGGAGATGAGTGACAGTAAGCAAGGAGACTAGGAGGAATGGCCAAAAGGGAGATGTGAGAGGAAGACCAGTGGTGTCCTGGAAGCCGAGTAAAGATGATGTTTTGAGGAGAATGTGATTAACCATGTCGAATGCTGTTGAAAGAACAAGGAGGGCTGGACTGAGAAGTGAGTCTACCAGGGTACAAGACATCGGCGACCTTCGAGCAGTGTGGATAGAGTGGTGTGTTTATGAGGGAACTTTTTAGATCCGTGGCTGCAAATAATTAAGCGCAGTGTACAATTTGGGCAGCTGCGGCCTGTATTAATCATTGCCATTTTTCTTCTAACCATTTAACATCATCATTCATATTTTAATAGTACTAGGTAGGGAGGGTGGGAGGGAGGGAGACGCAAGAGGGAAGAGATATGGGAACATATGTATATGTATAACTGATTCACTTTGTTATAGAGCAGAAACTAACACACCATTGTAAAGCAATTATACCCCAATAAAGATGTTAAAAAAATAGTACTAGGTAAAGAAAAAACAACTCTATAGTAAAATTCTTTTACAAAACACTCACTGGTCTTTCTCAGTTAAGCTACGTGATTTTGGGGTCTTACTTGTTGCCACTACAGTTTCACATCGTGTTCTTTCAGATTTGCTAAAAATGTGTACAGATTTATTAAATACCCTTTAACTCCTCTTGGGCACAGTGCTATCAGTGCTTCCTTTTTTTTTTTAGATTGCAGAACTGTGAAACAAGGGACAAAGAGGGTTCTTGTCAGATCAAAGGTATAAGGAAAATTATAGCCTGTCTATTTAGCCAAAATCACATGTTGATTATGTATAATTACTTCACCTAACATGGCCAGGTTGAATTTCTTCCTGTAGATCTTAGAGGAAATTTTTTTTCTTGTGCTTAGAGGATAAAATTAATCAGAAAATTGGAGCAAAGGGAAAATTAAAGGTAGAGAGAAAGAAAAGAGGGTAGTGTACAAGAATGTATGAGAGCAGATCCTATATAGTTGCTGGGAAAGGGCCAAAACTTGAGTCTGAATTTGATAGAATTATAGCAGTCTAGACCAAAAAAGAAACATGATTGTTACATGATGCAGTGTTAGGAAGGCAAAAACAAACTGGTTACTCAGGCGAAGGAGAGCTTTTCTTGGTCTTGAGGTCTGAGAAATTTTCCCACAACATGGGGGGTGGTGAACGATGAGTGTACAATGTCCTCAACAACATCCCCACAATAGATATTCCAGAGTTACCTAGAATTGCATGTTACATTGAGGGATAATGCTAGAAGCATGATTATATTAAGGATCCAAACAATGCTATTTTCTTTTTTTTTTAATCTTTATTTTATACTGGATTACAGTTGATTTACAGTGTTGTGTTAGTTTCAGGTGTACAGCAAAGTGATTCAGTTATATATATACATATATCTATTCTTTTTCAAATTGTTTACCCATTTAGGTTGTTACAGACTTTTGATCAGAGTTCCCTGTGCTATACAGTAGGTCCTTGTTGGTTATCTATTTTAAAGATAGTAGTGTGTACATGTTAATCCCAAGCTCCCAATTTATCCATCTCCCCACCTTTCCCCTTTGGTAACCATAAGTTCATTCTCTAAGTCTGTGAGTATGTTTCTGTTTTGTAAATAAGCTCATTTGTATCATTTTTTTAAAGATTCCCCATATAAGTGATATCATATGATATTTGTCTTTCTCTGTCTGACTTACTTCACCTAGTATGATAATCTCCAGGTCTATCCATGTTGCTGCAAATGGCATTTTTCATTCTTTTTAATGGCTGAGTAATATTCCATCATATATATATACCACATCTTCTTTATCCATTCATCTGTCAATGGACATTTAGGTTGCTTCCATGTCTTGGCTATTGTAAACAGTGCTGCAGTGAACATTGGGGTGCATGTATCCTTTTGAACCATATTTTTCTCTGGATGTATGCCCAGGGATGGGATTGCTAGATCATATGGTAGCTCTATTTTTAGTTTTTTAAGGAACCTCCATACTGTTTTCCATAGTGGTTGTATCAATTTACATTCCCACTAACAGTGTAGAAGGGTTTCCTTTTCTCCACACCCTCTCCAGCATTTATCATTTGCAGAGTTTTTGATGATGGCCGTTCTGACTGCTGTGAGGTGATATCTCATTGTAGTTTTGATTTGTATTTCTCTAATAATTAGCGATGTTGAGCATCTTTTCATGTGCCTGTTGGTCATCTGTACGTCTTCTTTGGAGAAATGTCTCTTTAGGTCTTCTGCCCATTTTTTGATTGGGTTGTTTGTTTTGTTGGTATTGAGCTGCATAAGCTGTTTGAAAATTTTGGAGGTTAATTCCTTGTCAGTTGCATCATTTGCAAATATTTTCTCCCATTCCGTGGCTTGTCTTTTCGTTTTGTTTATGGTTTCCTTTGCTGTGCAAAAGCTTTTGAGTTTAATTAGGTCCCATTTGTTTAGTTTTGTTTTGATTTCCATTACTCTAGGAGATGGATTGAAAAAGATATTGCTGTGATTTATGTCAAAGAGTGTTCTGCCTATGTTTTCCTCTAAGAGTTTTATAGTATCCGGTCTTACATTTAGGTCTTTAATGCATTTTGATTTTATTTTTGTGTATGGTGTTAGGGAATTTTCTAATTTCATTTTTTTACATGTAGCTGTCCAGTTTTCCCAGCACCATTTGTTGAAGAGACTGTCTTTTCTCCATTGTATAGTCTTGCCTCCTTTGTTGTAGATTAATTTACCATAGGAGTGTGGGTTTATTTCTGGGCTTTCTATTCTGTTCTGTTGATCTCTGTGTCTGTTTTTGTACCAGTACTGTTTTGACTACTGTAGCTTTGTATTATAGTCTGAAGTGAGGGAGCCTGATTCCTCCAGCTCTGTTTTTCATTCTCAAGATTACTTTGGCTATTCGGTGCCTTTTGTGTGTCCATCAATGCATTCGATAAAGTTGCAGGATACAGAATTAATACGCAGAAATCTCTTGCATTTCTATACACTAACAACAGAAGATCAGAAACAGAAATTAAAGAAACAATCCCATTTACCATCGCATCAAAAAAGTAGGTCTATCCCTAGGTATTTTATTCTAAGGAGGCAAAAGACCTGTACTCTGAAAACTATAAGTTGCCGATGAAAGAAATCGAAGATGACACAAACAGATGGAAAGATATATCATGTTCTTAGATTGGAAGAATCAATATTGTCAAAATGACTATACTACCCAAGGCAATCTACAGATTCAATGCAATCCCTGTCAAATTACCAATGGCATTTTTTACAGAATGCTATCGTTTCTTAGGGAAAGCTTGCTCTACTGATAATTGATGCTGTCAGTTTAAGTCATCTCTATGTTTTTTTAACAGTTGAGAGAGTGGACTGCAAGCTGGGGACTGACTTTGGATATTAAGCCTCATGGGGCTGTGTGACTGCATGGATGACTAGCCCTGGGGAGGGGGAGGCAAGAGAGGGCTGTGGTTCTGTCTTACTGAAATCTCTTTAGGTCAAGAAAAACATACTTGGCAGTTAAAAACATTCTTCCTGTCCTCAGACTCCTTTAGAAGGCCCAGTATAAATTCTGGTTTTGATGCTGATGGCTTTAGTGAAAGCTAGAAAAGGTGAGGAGGTTTGGAAGAAACACATTTCCAGGGAGGTCCTGCATCTCATACCCACGAGCTCAGCTGTATGATGAGCCTGGCCAAGCTCTGATCCACTTGTGGACTGGCCTTTCCCTTTGGAAGTCTTTTTCTTTACAATCCCAGCTGTCTTAACTCTGTTCAAGTTTTAGCAAATTACTTTAGAGCATTTCATATTAAACATTATGAACAATTTCCACCTGGGCCCATATATGTCTCCATTTGTCTCAGTGAAAGAATTTCAAGTAAAGCTTCAGAGTGTTTTACAGCATATATAGCAGCTGCTGTTTCCCTGTCTCTAGTTGGTTTTCTTTGTTGTAACTCAATATTTAGTGGAACACTCTGAGATATTGTCAGACCCACTGATTGCTCACTTGCCCTTGGATGCTGGTGCAGGAATGACTGAAAATGTGTGGACTGACATTAAAACAACTTATTAAAAAGCTAGTGCTTAGTAACTTTAATCAGTGGTAAAGAGTGCCTGTGAGTTGCTAATATGCATATTTGGGTAGGAATTTTTGTTTTGAAACTTTGAAATATTTGAGTTAAAACTATTGACTTGTAAATAAAGATGGAATGAGGTGCTTTTTCACAACGGAGTGCAGGGTTGAACACCATTTTTAGCTCATAAGATTTGATCTTTATTGATGAGAAAGGACCATTTTAGGGCAGTGGTTCTCATCCTGGTTGTCACTTGAGTTTTGGGGGAAAAACAATCCCTGACTCCCACCCCAGACCAATTAAGTGTGACTCTCTGGGATGAAGCCTCGCTATTACTTAAGTTCCTAGATGATTCTGAGGTGCAGCCAGGGCTGAGAACTTCAGTTCAAAGAGATTGCAAACTTTGGCCATCAGGTTGCAGTGATATTAAACCACAACTGTAAAGAGTTGGTAGAGCCTCCGAAATGATGCTTTTTTTGGTCCAGCATTATTATGCTAAATCTGCATGCCGTTTGCATGAGTGTACTTAAGGAAAGTAAAACAACTCTACAAGTGTTGAGGGTAATAGTAATAATTTAGATTTTATTTTGAGAGTTGGTTTGGGTGGTATCTGGACTGAAGTTTATCTCTGTTCTACTTTGAAAAAGACTTTGTTATAAACAGAATAAACTAGGTTTTAAGGAAGTTTAATTTAGTTGATAAAGCAAATTAATGAGTACTTTAGAGCACCTACTGAAATTGAAACTATTTGTATATTAATTATATGTCATTTCTCTAAAGGTTCTTTAAGACTCTACCTGACAAACCTAAACACTGTTTTTTTAATCACAGTGTATGTACAGTTAAACTTGGATGACTGGAACTGTTTAAGATTATTCTAGTATCTCAGTTCTATCATATAGTTCAGAGTTTACTCTAGTAGAGAGCATCAAAACTTAAAAAAAAAAAAGGAAAAAGTAATTCCAGAGAGTAGTCTCTCTGAATCTCTGCTGCCTTCCAGATTTCTAAGGGTGATTAAACTATTTCATGCTGACTCAGATCTAGTCTTACACACATAGTAACCGTGCTGGGTCATAGAGGTGCTGCATTCAGGAGCAAACAGGAAGGTAGTATGTAAGGCTATTTGTCCTTTTATTAAATGACCTCAGACTGCTGTACTTTGTATTCCATCTTATTTCTATAGTTTTTCTATAGTAGTTCCCATTTTTTCCCTTTTAATTTGTTGCTTCTACTCTGCCACAGACCTGGAAACCACATGATCAAATTAGTTAGAATTGTGGGTCAAATAAAGAATAAATAAGCTGTCAGTAAAGACCTAAGGACCTTTTTAAAGAACAAAATCTGTAAATTGCAGTGAATAAACTTGTTTTTGGTTTACTTCTGGTCCTTTAGGTATGCTCTAGAAAGGTGAGCTTCATGGGTAGTTTCTAAATGGGGGATAAGGAGTTACTATATGAAAAGAAGCAGTGAAGTGGGGCCTTAAATGTAAAACATTCTGGAATCCCATGTTTCATGTACACATTCACCTCTAAATCTGAATCCAGTATTTCAGTATGTGATCTTGTTGAGGAGATGAGACACACATGTACATGTGAAGGAGAGAAGCCACAATAGGACCACATGTCACAGTGAGCCGTGGGAGACCAGAGTTAGGAGAGTGTATATGAGGATTTATTTAATGCCTTTTGTGTGGTAGGCAGTGCTGTAAGTGAGTTACATGTGTAACAAACCCCTCAATAATGTGCTCTAAAATAATATAACTTTGGATATAAAGCTGTTGGTGACTGTTGGACATTTATGGAGTCAGACTAATGACAAAAGCCTGCCTTATGCATAACTTTGCAATAGCAAGATTTTGTATTTTGCATGATTTAATATTTTGGATCCTTCTAATGGTGTTGAGGTTTTGTTGTATTAATTCTTCTGTGAGGTATAACCACCATCTCCATTTTATAGATGGGGAAACTGAAGCAAAGAGAATTTAGGTAACTCTCCCAGAGTTGCTCAGCCAATAACTGCCGGAGTCTGGATTTGAGCTGAACCTTGGCAGTCTGACTCGTGACCCCATGTCCTCACAAGCTGTGCTCTACCGCCTTGAGAGATGCTTGAGTGTGTCCTATCTATTAGGAACTCAGTTCTGATTTTTTTCATTACAAACAACTAGTACTGAACATTTCCATACATAAAATTCTCTTCTTTGGATTAGTTGCCTGGGAGAAAATCCCATAAGCAGAATCCTGGGTGTTATGGGTTGAATTATATCTGCTGAAAATTCATATGTTGTTAGAGAAATGCACATCAAAACTACAATGAGGTATCACCTCACACTGGTCAGAATGGCCATCATCAAGAAGTCTACAAACAATAAATGCTGGAGAGGGTGGGGAGAAAAGGGAACCCTCTTGCACTGTTGGTGGGAATGTAAATTGATACAGCCACTGTGGAGAACAGTATGGAGGTTCCTTAAAAAACTAGGGCTTGCCTGGTGGTGCAGTGGTTGAAAGTCCGCCTGCCACCTGCTGCCTGCCGATGCAGGGGACACGGGTTCGCGCCCCGGTCTGGGAAGATCCCACATGCCGCCGAGCGGCTGGGCCCCGTGAGCCATGGCCGCTGAGCCTGTGCTCCGCAATGGGAGAGGCCACGACAGTGAGAGGCCCGTATACCACAAAAAAAACAAAAACAAAAACTAAAATAGAACTACAGTACGATCCAGCAATCCCACGACTGGGCATATACCCTGAGAAAACCATAGTTCAAAACGAGTCATGTACCACAATGTTCACTGCAGCTGTATTTACAATAGCCAGGACATGGAAGCAACCTAAGTGTCCATCGACAGATGAATGGATAAAGAAGATGTGGCACATATATGCAATGGAATATTTCTCAGTCACAAAAAGAAATGAAATTGAGTTATTTGTAGTGAGGTGGATGGACCTAGGGACTGTCATATGGAGTGAAGTAAGTCAGAAAGAGAAAAACAAATACTGTATGCTAACACATATATATGGAATCTAAAAATATTTTTTAAAAAAAGGTTCTGAAGAATCTAGGGTCAGGACAGGAACAAAGACGCAGACGTAGAGAATGGACTTCAGGACACGGGGAGGGGGAAGGGTAAGCTGGGACGAAGTGAGAGAGTGGCATCGACATATATACCCTACCACATGTAAAATAGATAGCTAGCGGGAAGCAGCTGCATAGCACAGGGAGATCAGCTCGGTGCTTTGTGACCACCTAGAGGGGTCGGGTAGGGAGGGTGGGAGGGAGACGTGAGAGGGAGGAGATGTGGGGATATATGAACATGTAGAGCCGATTCACTTTGTTATACAGCGGAAACTAACACACCATTGTAAAGCAATTATACTCCAATAAAGGTGTTAAAAAAAGTTCATATGTTGAAGTCCTACCCCCTCAACCCCCATGCCTCAGAATGTGACCTTATTTGGGAATAGTCACTGCTGATGCAACTAGTTAAGATGAGGTCATATACTGAGGTAGGGTGAGCCCCTAATCCAGTATGACTGGCATCCTTCTTAAAAGGGGAAAGTTGGACGCAGACATGCACGCACAGAGTATGGCATGTGAAGATAGGAGTTATGCTGCCACAAGGGAAGGAATTACTATTAGAAGCTAGGAGAGGGGCCTGGAACAGATCCTTCCCTGGTGCCTTCTTCAGAGGGAGCCTGGCTCTGCTGACACCTTAACCTCAGACTTCTAGCCTCCAGAGCTGTGAGATGATAGATGTCTATTGTTTGAGCAGCTATTTTGTGGTACTTTGTTACATCAGCCATAGGAAACTAACATAGGTTCCTGGAAAAAAATTCTCCTAGGTCAAAGGGTAATCTTAAACTCACTACTATTCAGTAACTCTCAGAAACTCTGAAAAAACATAGCAAACATGCCTATCGTTTCTTCCTGGCCTCTGTCTTTTCTAGATAACTGTCCCTATCCATCCGCCAAGTGTTGCTTTCATCACTGTGATCTTGCTCCACTGCTGATTGGCCCAAGCTGGGCACCTGACCCCAGGAAGAACAATCAGATTGGCTCTTCAGATTATCTGGAATTGAGATACAGAGAGTTGTTAGGGAGCTGAGTTGAAAGGTCATGGGGGTATATATATGTATAACTGAGTCACTTTGCTGTACAGCAACTAACACAACATTGTAAATCACCTGTACTTCGATAAAATAAATAAATAAATAAAGGTCATGAGAACATTTGGGGGAAGCCTTGGAAGGGTTGTAAGCAGGTGTATGGACAGAGAAGCTGGACTCAGCAACAGAGGAGAAGGAAGCAGAAGTGGGACAAATACAGAGGCCAGTGGCTCCAGAGTACAAGAGAAGTTTAGAGCTGATGTCTTGATTCTTAATGTTGTACAATTTGGGGGTTGATTGTCTTGATGCCCCGTCGTTTTTATTGCAGTTGGACTTGGGGAGTTACCTCTATTCACTTTTATTAAGTTCCTTGTGAGTTTCAATTCTAATAACCAAATGAACCCTGGCTGAAATAGGGGAGTGGTGTGTAGAAGGCTGCTGGAAGGATTGATGGTATATATGTCCCTTTGTAACCTCCAAAACCTATCCCTCAGTTGAACCTAGTCTCTGGAGAGCTTTGTGTCTGGACCCACCGTACTGGTCCTCTTAGAATTATATTGACAGACTTGTCTTTAGTTGTGATGCCCTCAGCATTCTTAGGGCTCTGACGGGTATTGCCAAACTGATTTTCTAAAAGGGATGTATCAATCCATCCTACAAACTTTGAGCATAACTATTTTACTGTGACTTACCAGCAACGAGTAATGTAATTTTAAAAAATTGTTGGTAATCTTAAGTGTAAAATGAAGTGATTTTTTTTCAGTATAATATTTATGTTGAGTACGATTTGATTTTTTTTCTTTGTATTTGCTAACCAATAATTTACATCAACTTTCTTGGCAGCCTAGTAACCATTTATATTTTAATAGCTTTGTCGTTATCTTGCAAAATTGTGGATTTGACTTGGAAGGTCAATAGAATTCCTTCTCCCAAGGCAATCATTATAATTTCTATCCAGAGGGCACACATAACTTCTGGTTGTTTTATATGAGGAATTGCATATTTAAGGACCTGTGGTCTCTATTCCCATCATCGTAGGGCTGGGAGTCTACCAGGCCGGTGGCATTATGCAAATCAGGAAAGGAGTAGGAAAGCAGTTCTGGCTTTGGGACTGTCCCCCGAAACTTGGCCTTGGGAGCAACTGGCTGGTTTTGAATCTCCAGTGGACACACTGTTTTTGCAGAGGTGGAACACACCTGGAGAGCACCTTCAAAATAAACATCCCTACCCTTAGTCTTTAAAATCTGACTGTGGGGGTGGATGTGATTTCTGAAACAGTTAAATGCCTTCTAGAAAGGTGTCATGCTTTGGTTGGATATGTTTCTTAGTTTGATTTTTGATTTTTATCCTGCATTCCTCACACAGAACCCACATAGACAGATCTAAATGTGACAGCAGTCGGTTGCCGCCCTCTGCCTTGGGGAGATTTACTGCCCTGTTCTCTCATGGTTTAGAGTTTTCTTACTTTACCACTGGAAAGTGTGACAGTTGCCATATTTTTAAGCTGGGCTTAAAACACTTGGGCTTCCTGGACTCATAGTAAGCTGCGGGCAGGTTTGAGGCACAGCTACGCTGCTGTTGATAATTCTGCTGCTGTCGGCTGCCTTCTGAAGAAGGCTGTTAGAAGGAATGTAGATTTATTTCCTTAGTGTTTTTAATTTATTCTTCTGTAAAGTAGCTCTGCTGGGGTGGTAGAGATCTGAGGAGTATTTTTAAATACCAGTCCTAATAATGCCATTAATATTGTGAATACAATAATGGTAATATTATTAGGGGGCAGTGTGGTGGCTGAGCAGGGGCTTGGGAGCAGCAGACCTGGGCTGAAATCCCTAACTGTGAGGCAGGGATGGGAATGTCTGTCTTGCATGGTGTGTGTTTGGTAGACAGAGGTTATTAGCCATTACCCTCCCCTGCATCTGTCTCATGTCTGCCTAGCATCCCTGTGCACATTGTCTGCAACCTAGCACTCTTTTCCAAACAGTTTTTCCAGGGAGTTTGTTAAAAAGTTGTATTGCCTAACTTACCTTGGTGAAGTGGGGGGTGTGTGTTAACGGCTGAGATAGGTACTTGATCATACTCAGTATAAAATGTTTTCCCGGCTAAAAATTATTCTGGCCTTGAGATGTAGAAAAGTATCTTACACAATTCAGGTATTGTTGGTAAGTGGAAAAGTCAATTGTATTAAATATATGTACATGAATGTTATATATGTTCTATATAAAAAACATTTTTTATAACTAAATATATGTCTTAGTATAAATGAGTTTGAATTTTTTTCTTTCTATCGACTTAATTTTCTTTGTGTCTCTTCAGACTTCCTGAATTAGTAATAAGTGCTAGTTCCTGGGTGTTTGGCAACATACCTCATAGCAGCAGACTTTTTAAGTCTTCTATTTTTACTTTAAGAATCATGTACATTTTGCATTCTACCATATATATATAGCATGTTAAGTTCTTTAAAGTGACTACTTACCACTGTAAAAGGGATGCATTAGACAGATGTTCAGTGTCCATTTTGTGGCTTATGTGTACACCTCACCTATCACGTACTCTTTGGGGTACAGGTGCCTCAGTTTGAGAAGCCTGGTTCTGGAGCCTGGCTTACCCATTTGTCCTTGTGTGGAAAAAGGCCCCAAAGTTATTTTTTGAGGGAAATCTGGCCATGCCTGTTGCTATTTCCTCAACTGACTTCTCTGCAAAGCAATGTGAGAATGCCTTCTGTTCAGGGATAGGTTCCTCCGAGCTACCATCTCCAGCTTCGTTAACGTGTAACATATTTAGATTTGCACTGGAGGCAGCTGAAGTGTCTGTTCTCCGCCAGGTAGTTTGTGGGGAGTACAAGCAAGAACCCATTGCCATTCAGTTATCTAATGCTAGGTTGGGGGCATAATAGTTATGGAGAATTGCCTGAAGGATATGCTGTGAATCCAGTATTCTTTTAATTCAAATATTTTATTATCACCATGCCTTATTTGCCCTTCATCTGGTCCAGTTTATTGTATAACCAGTTGCATATCGGTCTCAGATATTTCCAAAGATCACTCTGGCATCCTATTGGATTCTGAAGCTGAAAAGGTTATTATTTTAGTAATTAGGATCTTTATAGTTTCAGAGAATTCAAAAGTGTTGAAAAGTGTTTATTGGTTTGTTTTTTTTTCTAACCACGTTTCTGCCTTTGTTCTTCAATTAATTTTTTAATACATGCATACCATCTAATTCTTCTAGATATTCTAAAATTTGTTGCTGGATCAGTTCAGCTCACCAGACAGCTGAGTTCCTGGAAGCCTAGCGTTAGACCCTCGGAATTGGTTCTTCTGAATGGTCCATGGTTGGAGGCTGTCAGCTTATGCTGAGACAGCTCCTGAGAAGAATCCCTTGAAACCCTCATTTCCCTTAAGGATCGTGTTACACAGTTACCTCATTATGAAGCCACAGGGGACAAGTTCCTCCCTGGCCTCGGTCCTGAGAGTTGGGCTGCTCTAGAGCAACCAGTTTGTTTGTTCTTAGGAACCTTGTTTTTCATGTAACTGATTCTGGTTTTTTCTCATGCTGCCTACGACCATGATAATTCTAATTTGTGGCCTAGCTATTTGTAGTGCTCAGAGCTGCAAATCATGTGTCTTTTCTGCTTTGATTTGATTTAAAAAAAATTAAACTCATCTTTTTAAAATAAAAGAAATTCTTATCTTTTTCCGTTGAACTCTTATTTCTTCCCTTGTAGAAAAATGCACACACTTGGTGAACCACTTTAAGTGCTTTTTGGGACACAGCCTGGGACAAAATAACCCTAAGAGGCCCTCAGTGACTGTGGAAGCACATTCACTAAAATCTTCTCAGCAAAGGTCAGCAGAGCTCGATGGAAGGTGTTGCCCCTTTGTTGTAGCTCTCGCATCCTGGGTGTGAGTGCCCTGGCATGGGTCCAGGGGGTGGCCTGAGTGATGGAACAAGCCTCTGCCTAGTTACCCCAATCAAGCCAGACCGGCCCACTCTGCTGAAACCCAACACGGACCCCTCTGCTTCCTGGATAGTCCTCTTCAGCGCTCCCTGTCAGCAGGAACCTGGTGACATCAATGCTCCAAATGTGACCAGCCCTGCTGAAAACCTGAGCCTGCCTCCAGGATGTGACCCCTGCCATCCTGTGTTTCCTTTGAAAATCTTAGTGTCTAGGTTCCTGAGAGAGAGTGTATGGCTTCTTGTTTCTGCGTATCAGTCCCATCAGTCCACTTAAGCAGATAAAAACACCACCAAATCTCTCTAGCCTAGAGCAGCATCAAGCCCATCACAGGTCCACAGGAGCATGTGGTCACCTGGGGACTCAGACTCCCTGAGCAGCCTCTGTTTCTAACCTTGCTTGGAATGGTGCCAGAGGAAAAGAGCTCTGAGGGTTTTCCATCAGCAGTTAAGTGTGCTGGCCTGGAAATAACACGTGTTACTTCTGCTTGCAGCTCATTTGCTGGAACTTGTTACGTGGTCTGCAACTAGGAAGGGCAATGCTGTTATGTGCCTGGAAAAGGAGAGGACTCGAAATACAAGTTTGATCACACCGATGACTCAGACTAGGTTTTGGAATTAGCGTCATGTTGTGCTGTCGATACTCCTCTTGTACCTTTGTTCCCCCAAAATCAGTTTGCTAGGATATGTGAACTTCAGCAAAACAATAAGTTAAAGGTTGGTTAGTACAGGGATGTGGACTGGTATGCAACTGTTGCAGATGTATTCCAAGATGAACTGTGTATTTGCTGAAGGTGGGAATTAAACTGGAAATGAGACTTTCTAGCAGTCCATGTGAGAAAGGAACTTCTGAGAAGGAAGCTTGGTCTGTAAGATGTGGATCCTTAACCTGGAGGCGGGGGCGATGTCTCTGCACTCCCTGAAATTGTTTGCAAAGTATAATGTGTGCATATGGAGAGAGGAGTCACAACTTTCATCAGATTCTCAGGGGCATGTATGACCATATCCCCACCTGCCTGCCATAAGGTAGAGACCATTTAGTCAGAAGAAGCACTACAGATTTCTGAGGTGAATCTCAGACAGGAATTCTTCCCAGGGGTACCAGATTCTCCCCTCACTTATGGTAGACACGATGATGAATTTCATAGGCATGTTTATTACGACACTCCACAACGTAGGCTGATGGAATTCCATGGATGCTAACTCAGTAGAAACAAGTCTATAAGGAATGGGGAGTGGTAGGTTTAATACTCAGAGGTGGTGTTTGGAACAGATTATGAGGCCAGAACTGCTTCTCGGCTGATTCTGGCTTGCCCTAGATGTAGAGTAGAGAAGAAAGGTGGGTTCCATATCCTTCAGGTTATGATCCTTCAACCTTGTTTCCCTTCACCCAGCTTTTGATAAGTATTTGGTGGTACTGACATTGAGATGGTAATTGCTAATAGAACCTGGGGTATAGCTTTCCTATGTTGAGTATTTAGTATGGCATATGTGGCCAGGATATATACTAAAGAGAAGGGCATGCCACCTTGACTTGGAGATACCGGAAAGTATGTTTGGGAGACGTACCAAGATTGTCTTTAGAAGCCATCTTGTTTAAGAGGATGCTTACTTTTCATCTTACTCTATGACCCAGAATATTTTAAACATGGTAATTTCATTTTTAAAAGGTAAATACTTTTTAATCACAGAAGTAATATGTTATTTTGTTAAAAATATCAGAAAATTAAATTATAAAAAGTCATTTGTATATGACCTATAGGTGGCACTACTCTGGAAATATTGATAGCCTTCAGGGTTTTATGTACATGTGTGTACTTAAAAATAAAACCAAGATGTGTCTCATAAGAGACATATAAATTCATAATCTAGCTTTTCCACTTAATATAGCTTAAGTATTTTTCCATATCAGAAAAACTAGACTTTTGTTTTAAATGATTGCACATTATATGGATTTACCATAATTTAATTTCTTTTTGGATATGTGTACTATTCTCATTTGTTTTAAAAAAACTGTAGCTGTAAATCATGCTTTGATCACACACTTTCACATGAATCTTTACACAGTTGTGTGATCTTCCTCTTAGGATAAATTCGTGGAAGTTGAATTGCTGGGACAGAGAGTCGATAAGTTTTTAAGATGTTGAATGTGTATGCCATGTTGTCCTTTAGAAAAACAATGTAATGTATATGAGTATTTCTCTTATCCTTTTGTTTGTATTAAGTGGTATTATTTATTGTTAAAATTTGTTAATCTGATAGATGAAAATATTATCATCTAGATAATATTTTCATCTATCATGGATGAAATATTATCCTATTTCAATTTGCAGTTCTTTGATCACTAGTGAAGTAGAAAATTGTCATATGTTTGTGGACAGTTTTATTTTTTTCCGCTAATTTGTGTCCTTAACATTTTTTATTGGGTCTTTTTCTTTCTGATTTGTAAGAGTTCTGTATGTTCTTAGAGTACTGATTGCTTCCTATCAATTTTAGTGGTATATGAATGGGTGAAATTATCCATTTTATTGTAGCTTAAAAGTTTTCCAATTTCTCTTATTTTAAAACTTTCTTCTGGATCAGTTGACATGTTTTCTGTTTTCTTGATTAAATTTTTGTCGATTTTCATTTCTGTATCAAGGATTTTAAAATTAGCTACCTAGTCACTTTTATGAATCTTCAATGGTTCCTTATTCTTACAGTATATGGAAGTTCCCGCTCAGGAATTCTTTAATCATCTGTGTGTCATGAGCCCTGTTGGAAGACTGGAGAGGTCTGTGGTGATCCAGGCAGTGGTGTTCCAAGGAAAGGATGATGGGAGTGATACACTCTGGGTGCAGGCAAAATAGGGATGCATGGCCTGGAGAGAACTTAAAAACAATACTAAAACTGACAAAAAGCCAGTCTCCTTTTCATTGTCACCATGTGCCGGCAATTCTGGGCAAGTTGATAAGTGAATGCTTGTCCCCACTAGGATGGATTTCTTTTACCTCTTACCCCTTCATTATATCACTAGTATGTGGACCCAGGCAAAACTTTAAATATATAAAATAAAACAGAAGGGTTACAAAGGAAACCCATTTTATTGAAATATAGTTATCAAAATATTAAAATGTATAATACAGAAAAATATTTGCTCCTTTATTAAAGCATTGACTGACAAGATCTAGTAGTAGGTTTAATAATTGTGATTTCAAAGTAGTAATGAGGATAAATGATATTTCAAGATGTCTAATTTATGAGATATGAAAACATCTGAAGATTTCCATTGGTGACAAAGTCACAGGTGTTGCAACTCGTACTGTAGTTTGTAGCCAACCTTCATAATGAGTAGAAATGCTGAATTTAAGAGTTTGAACAAAACATGGAATTGTTTTCTCATCCAAGTTCATGGCCCTCTGAATTCTATCTTTTTGGATTGCTTGGGGATCTGTGTACCAACGGACTCTTTTCTAGGTGCAACGGTCACTGTAGCCTTCATTTTAAGGTCTGTGAATCTACTGCATAGTCCCGTGAGATAAAACTAAGAGATGGGCTAGATGTTCTGAAGTTCTTGAGTAGAGAAGAAGTAGAAGGACTCAGTTCCCAAGTGAGTCAGAAATAGACAAGGAATACTCGGGGAGGCTGGGATGAAACCTGCCAATACCCAGTCAGTAGTGCACAATGTATATATAATGCATTCTGTGAGCCAGTGAAGGGAGCAGGGTGCAGACCCTCCCTCCAAGAGAAGTTAATATGCTGGGTGATACATAATTATAAGTAAGTTGAAGTGATGGGCGTAGGGATTGTCAGGGAGGGCTTCTTAGAAGAGGAGACATTTAAGCAGAGAGCTAAAAGGATGAGGAGGAGCCAGCCATGTAAAAATGGAAGAAGAGTGCAGTGCAGAGCTCACAGGTCAAAGGAACCACCCGTGCTGAGGTTGCGAGTCAGAGGGAAGAGTTTGGCACATTTGAGGATTGAGAGGAGGACTGAGAGGAGTTCAGCATGGGGGCAAGAGAGCAGGAGAATTTAACCAAAGAGGGCTGGAGAGGAAGGCAGGCTGATCATGCAGGACCTTGTAGGCCTTGAGAGGGACTATAGAATTAAAGTACGAAAGAAAGGTGGGCTTCCCTGGTGGAGCAGTGGTTGAGAGTCCGCCTGCCGATGCAGGGGACGCGGGTTCGTGCCCCGGTCCGGGAAGATCCCACATGCCGCGGAGCGGCTGGGCTCGTGAGCCATGGCTGCTGAGCCTGCGCGTCTGGAGCCTGTTGCTCTGCAACGGAAGAGGCCACAACAGTGAGAGGCCCGCGTACCGCAAAAAAAAAAAAAAAAAAAAAAAGAAAGGAATTGGTTCATTTTACACTTCAGGGTGGTATGTTCAAATTAGTCTTGAAAAGGACCACTCTGGATGTTGGGTTGATGCCTCGTGTGGAGAAAGGCCTGAAGCTTGGAGGACTGAGAGGAGGACATAGAGGTTCCTGAGGGGAGGAAGGCGGTGGCACAGGAGATGGAGAAGAGGGGACAGGAAGTAGAAAAAAACAAAACTTACAAAGGATTGCCTAAGAAGTATGAGGCAGAGGCAGAAATCAAGGATGATGTTTGGGTTTTCAGTTTGAGTAATCAGCTGCCATTTACTGAGATGGGGGCACATGTGTGGGAACGGTAGTGGTTTAGGGTTCTGCTTTGTATGTGCTTATTAGACAGCCGAATATCAAAGTTTTATAGATAGTTGGGTACCTGAATCTGCAGCTCAGAGGAGAGCTTCAGGCTAGAGATATAAATTTGTCGTCATTAGCATATACATGGTGCTTAACAAGTATCAAGTTAACAAGTCTAACTCAGTAGACTTGTTTCTACTGAGTTAGCATCCGTGGAATTCCATCAGCCTGTATCGTAGAGTGTGGTAATAAACATGCCTATGAAATTAATCATCGTGTCTACCATAAGTGAGGAGAGAATCTGTTACCCCTAGGAAGAATTCCTGTCTGGGATTAGCATCAGAAATCTGTAGTGCTTCTTCTGACTAAACGGTCTCTATCTTATGGCAGTGGTTTTACATAATTAAAAATTAAAATTAAAAAATTGTGCCTATAGTTAATAATTATGTATTGTGCACTTAAAGCTTTGTTAAGAGAGTAAATCTCATCTTTAATGTCCTTACCACCATAAACGACAGCTAAAATCCTTAAAAATCAAAAGAGAAAAAAATCATTTATCCTGCTTCTCCAGTTGGAATTGTTCCTCAGGATAATGAAATAATTGATCTTTCTCTTTACAGAAGTGTTTTCTTTTTTCTTGCTAATACGCGAAGAAGAATTGATGTAGAATGTTACCATTTTGCAAACACTAATAAAATACAGTTAACCCTTGAACAAGCCAGGGTTGAACTGTGTGGGTCTACTTATATGTGGATAGTTTTCAATAAATACTATGGTACTATAAAAATCCGTGGTTGATTGAATCTGTGGATATGGAACTGCGGATATGGAGGGCCAACTGCAAAGTTATCTGCAGATTTTCAACTGCATGGTGGTTGGCACTTGAACCCCTGTGTTGTTCGAGGGTCAACTGTAATGGATTCAGGTAATGATCATTAACAGCAACTAACATAGAAGTAGGCAACACCACTTAGGATGTATTCTAGCAAAAAAAAAACCAAAACCAAAATAAACCCCAACTGATTTTGTTCAAGTCTCTGGATCTGCCAGTTTACAAGAAATACTGGGAAAAGAGAGACCTGTTAAATGGGGTTGCAATCAGCAAAATCTGAACCATGGAAAACACTATATAGGACAAACCATATGGTTTTGCCAACAAATAAATTGAAATGGGTAAGAACATGGAGTAGGAACCTAAAGATTAAAAAATACTTTAAAAAGGTATCAATCAATCGTAATGTATGAATGCTATTCGCACCTCAGTTCAAACAAACCAAAAACATTTTGAGACAACTGGGGAAATTGAGCAATGACTAGATATTTGGTAGTAAGGAATTAACTGTTCAGTTTTTTAGGTGTGATTTCATGGTTATGTTTAAAATGAGTTATCTTTTAAAGATATAGACAGAAGTTTTTACGGATGCAATGAAATGATGGCTAGGAGGGTGGGGAAGTGGGCAGGGACAGAGGAAACAAGAATGACCGTGACTTGATAGTAGGCGCTGGATCGTTGTACTCTCCTTTTGTCTACGTTTGAAATTTTTCTTTTTAAAATGACTCTTAATCTTATCCCCATCAAGAATCACTAGGTATAATTACGGTGTTATTACCCATAATTATACATGCTGAGACTACTCAGTTCTGAGAGTACTCAAAGTCAGTAGCCGAGCACTTTGTCAAATACTGGTTCTGAACTGTATTGAACTGTCTCTTACGCTGTCTAGTGTTGTTTTTTCTGGGGTGGACATGACATTAATAATACCATGGATTATGATTTGCTGTAGTTTTTATGTTATTGCTCATGTTCTAATCTAAAATTGAAACTGTAGCTTTTGGACATAAACCATCCTGTAAATATGAATTTCTGAACGCATTCTCTGTCAATGGACTGAATTTTTAAATTTTTTTTTTGAGTTAACAGGCAGCTGATCATTGCTCTGAGGCTTTTTTAAAAAAATTTTAATTTAATTTTTGTAATTTTTTTGGCTGTGCGGTGTGGCATGTGGCATCTTAGTTCCCGACTAGGGATTGAACCCGTGCCCCTTGCAGTGGAAGTGCGGAGTCTTAACCAATGGGCTGCCAGGGAAGTTCCTGAATGACTGTTAATATATATATTAATAAGTTGACATAGGCTTATGCTCAGATGTGTATTTTAGGAGAGAAATGGGTTTTGGTTGGGTCATTTGTCTGACATTATTAGAATTAAATATGAAAAGTACTTGCAGGGTAGACTTAAGCAAAATCCACTTTAAGTTTCTGCTTCCTGTGAAGTGTCATGGGAAGCGTATTTTTTCAGAAGAAGGAACCATTTGGAAGGGACTTCCCAGGAGTGCTGACTTAAGGAAATCTGTATGGAAATTCCCTTATTATTAAGGTAATATCTTTTGAAGCTATTGATGTACCCTTAATGGGATGGTGTCTCATATTATGATAGCCACACATATCTTCTAAAATCAAAGTTTGTTTTTCAACATTAGTTATAGTTGCATGTGAAGTCCAAGGTAGCAAAAGGAATGAAAAGAAGTGAGAATGTAAAACTGAAATGAATTCAAATGGGTATTTGTAGGCTTTTAATGTGAGGTGTTCTTCAGTATTTACTGTTGCGAAGAGGATGGGCATCCCCTATTCCATCACCGTTAGACTAGGCATCAGAGCGCTGTATTTTTAAATTTCTCTTTGGCTTCAGCTGCTTTTTTAATACCAGGCTTTTTCTTTATATTTTGCTGGTCCAGATGAGTTTTTCCTTTTTTTTTTCCCCCAAACAATATATTCCTCTGGGTTCAATCTCCTTCCAAAAAATTAAGCTGTATTCCTTCTGTTTAAGTCATCATTAAATATAATTGCAAATGGAAAATCCATTTACATTCCTAAATTGTTGCTGATGTTTCTAAAGGATTTGTTGGGAGGGAAAGAAGAGCATGGCTTGATTTTTTTTTTTTATCATATTCAAGTAATCCAAATAGCTTTCAGAAGTAGAAAATGGATTTTGATGAAGAGTTGTAATAGTATTTGCAATATGAGTTACTGTGCTCTGTATAATAGAGTCCTTTATATAAATAAGTGTTCATTTACAAGCCTTTTTTTTTTTTTAACTATATCCTTTGATTTTGGTAGTTAATAAAATGTTGGGGAAAACTTCCGTTTGACTTAGTTTTTCCTTTTTTTCAGATTTAAAAGGAAATATTTTAAAAAAGGAAATATTAAGATTCCATTAGATATATGTGTGAAAAATATCAATAGCTCTTAAATTCTTTATGTAATAAGGATCTACTGATCAGACCTTCATTTCTCCAGGGATTAAGGAGATTATTGGCATTTCTGCCAGTTTTCATTTAGGCAGAGAAAAGCATGAAAATGGTTATTACACATTTATTGTGTCAATCAAAAATCTGTATTCTGGGTAATCTTTGTTCATAGTTTCCTACCATCTTACTCTAGTTGCTTTGTTTCTTAATTCACATTATTGAGAGAGAGAGCTCATAGGCTCAGCTCAGTTTATGGATTGAATCTCCCTGAAAGAGGTATGCATGGCTTTGGAATTATTACTATTCCAGAATGGGGGCATTCCATCTGGTAGGGTTGGCTTCCAAGGGCTACAAGTGGGGATGGTCAAGCCTACAGAAGCTGGGATCCAAACTGACACTACATAATTTCCCAAGTAGGGATCTAGAAGAGATGATCACGAAGACACAGTTCTAATGAGTTAGGGTTCTTTGTTTTGGAGAGCTACATTTGAAGTAGTTGTTTTTCTTTTTAATGGAAATTGAAGAAGCTTTCACATACAGGACTTTTCTTAGCTCTCTGAAATGTACATGACCGTGTCATAGCCAGGCTCTAACCTTTTATCATTAGGTGGGCATGGCCCAATCTTTTCATTTGGGGAGGTAATTTATCAAGGGGTTGTATACCCTGATAACAGGGTCAGTGTGAGAGCTAGGTGGGGCCTGAGAAGTCCTGCAGTATAGTGATTAGAGGTGGGGTTGATGGGTGGGCTTCAGGGAGGTGGTGGTGGTCTACCTCCCCACAGTCACATATCAAGTAGTGAGCATGTATCCATGTTTTTGCAGGGGGATATCCTGGGGATTTTACTACAAATATTGCAGGAGGCCCTGTGACCAGGAAAGCTTAGAACCACTATAAACCCAGGTCTTTCATGTTACTGATGAGGAAATTAAGGCCCAGAGAGATGAAGAGCTGTACTTTAAATCACTCTTCTGAGTCAGAAAAATCTGGATTAACACCTAAGTTTCTGTTACTCATTATCTATTGCTTTTATGGGTGCACTGACTTCATAGACCATTGCCTAAAGCGTGACATCCTAAATTTAAGTCTTTCAGACTATGAAGTGGAAGCGAAAAAATTATTCCAGTTAGTTTCTCAAAATGACAGGCAAAGACCATGTCCAGGTCAATTCTATTTTAATAATGTAACAACTGAGCTGGGGCTTCCGGGAGCTGGTAGTGGTGTTGGGCAGTCTGGAGTTGAAGAATATTTATCTCAGCTTTATGATTTTCAACTGCATATGTACATCATTCCCAGCCAGTGGAACACGGTTAGGGAAGGTGATTTTATGCCTTAACTAGCTTACTGTCTACGTGTAAAGAGAGACTTGGACAAAGTTTTTTTCTCCCAAGTAGTTAAATGTCTTCAAAGCACTCTTAGAATATTTACTTAGCTGCCCCTTTATTATTTAAAAAAAAAAAAAGGTAAATTGGGTCTAAAGTTATGTGCTTTTATAATAATAAACCTTTTTTTTTTTTTTTTTTTTGCGGTACACGGGCCTCTCACTGCTGTGGCCTCTCCCGCCGTGGAGCACAGGCTCCGGACGCGCAGGCTCAGTGGCCATGGCTCACGGGCCCAGCCGCTCCGCGGCACGCGGGATCCTCCTGGTCCGGGGCACCAACTCGCGTCCCCTGCACCAGCAGGCGGACTCTCAACCACTGCGCCACCAGGGAAGCCCATAATAAACCATTTTGAACTGCTTGGAATTCTCTGGCGGTGTTTGCCATTTTACTTTGAATTTTAATTTTTCCTATGTTAACCTTCTTATTTTGTCCTTCAAATTGCAATGCATTCCATCTTTCCTCCCCTTTCCTCCTTCTCCTAGTGGTACATTCTTCCCAGATTTGAATTTTTCCCCCACCTTTTAGTTTTAAAACATTTTGCAGAGAAATATTTTCTTTATTCAGTAAGGTGTAAGATAGTTGTATCTTTTGTTGCATATAGTGCTAATGCTCTGATTTTACAGTAACAGGTTAAAATGTCCTGGAATTGAGACTGATAGCGTGAGAAATTATAAGGCATTTGCTAAGGACTGAGACAATATGCCTTGTACATTTCACTCCCCTGCCCACCATTGCTTCATATTTATGCCCTGGACAACATGCAGTGGGTAAATGCTATAAACCCGCCCTTTTGCCATTCAATCAGATATCTGGATGAGAGAACTTTTAGTCATTAATCATTGATAAAGGGTATACTTATAGAAAATGTTTTCTGATAAATCATCTTGACTGTTTTTAGAGCCCCAGATTTATAAGGTATGTCACTAGTTATAGGCAGACATCAGAAATTGAACTGTGACAGCAACATATATTTTAAATCTCAATTATAGACTCTTATTTTAATCCTTCTTGCTGAAAACTTGATCTTCTCTAAGTGCTAAAAATTCTCTTCAGTTGCTACCTTTAGAAAAGTAACATTCTCTTGATGCTTAACTTGTCACTTTAGCTTCTGTAGGAATAACAAAAATATGGTGATAACACAATTTCTCCAGAAAGCTAGTATTATTTTTGGGAAGAATACAACGTTCATTATCCACATTCATAGAGATATTATTCATTTCTTTATTAATCTGTTTTAACACCAAGTATTAGAAAATCATGTACCCTTTATTTTCCATTTAATTTCAAGACAGGTTTCACTTATTCCTAAGCTTCAGTGGATGATGTCAGATGTGCCATGAGGGCTTTGTGAAACCATTTATCACAACCAAACAACAGGCCAAATAACTCAAGAATGCTCTAGCCCCAAGCAGCTACCCTAGCTGACAGAAGCCAGTGTCAGACTCAAGACTGACTCATGTCTCTTTGCAATGCCTAGGCTTAAAGCTGTAACTTTAAAAGCTTATCATTATCAATGTGACTGAACATTTAAATAACTTTTAAAACAGCCTTTAAATAAGGTAGTCCTACTTTGCTATTTGTCTAAGTCATTCCTGTTAATTTCAAACTTGGAGATTTGCCTTCTGCCTCCAAATGTAATAGAACATCGATTTTTTTTTTTTCCAGGGCACGTCACTGCTGTTGTAGTACTAAGACTTGGGATTATGAATGTCAGTGCTTCATAAACTTCTAAATGGCTGTCATATACTGAATCCGTGGCCAAGTAAGCTGTTGCTTATAACCTGTTTCCTCATTCTCTACTGAAAAACTTGAGTTTTCAAAACTTTGGCTCCAGAATCACTGACCGGGACATCATTTAAGTATTTCATATCTCCATAACCAATTTTTTAATCTTTAAGGAAAGGGTGAGTTGGAAGACCCCTCTTCAAAACTAGTTTTTCAGACCTCTACTCTCTCTCCTCCCACTCCCAAGTGGCTGCCCTGTTACCCTTGAGTCCAACAGCTAAATAATTAGCTTCAAAATATCTAATAGACTTTCCTTTTCCACCAAATGACTTAGATACTGAGTAAAAAAATAAATAGGAGCAAAAGCTATATGTTTACTGTATCCTCAAGGTGGGAAGTTATCTAATGTTTTGCATAGATCAACCAGTTCTTAAAAACATTACCTAGAATTATTTGCAGTGTTTCATTAAGGGGAAACATTGAGAAGTTACAATGTCCTAAGTCTAATCTAACTCTGGTTTAAGTGGTTTGTAGTTTGATTGAAGACTTAGTGTCTGCATAACCAAACAAAATTCCTATGGCATGGGGGTGATGGGTTTTGGGCTCCCGCAATGTGGTACAAGAAGTAAAGCCCATGATATACTCACACAGGGTGAACTCCTGTGTCTTTTGCCACTGATGGACCATCATTGCTTCTTGAACTGACTGGACCGTTCAGTTTTCATGCCTTGATCTCTCTGCCTTAAATATAAGGGGGAAAATACTGAGTTTTTGCATTGAACTTTAGAAATATAGGGGTCAAGACAGGAATGAGACCTAATTCTAATAACCTGTACTTTATATCTGATAAGTCACTTACATACCGTGCATATACAGTCTGAGGGAAATTCTTAAGTTTGAGTAGTTAATGTAGCCCGTGTGTGTATGTGTGTGTGAATTGCACTTAGTATTTACATGACGTTTCAGACTTTGTGGTAACATGGTGACTTTGGCCATAATATATTTTAAAAATCTTAATTCTGAAGCTGCTTTTTGTTATAGATCCTAGTTGTTTTAAGGAAGCTTTACTTAGTTATTTTTACCAGAGTTTGCTGTGCTATGATTAGAACAAGAAGATTTGGGAAAGTTTAACTTGGCATGGCAGAGATTCAAGCTGAGCAGAAAAAATACTTGGTGAAAAAGGAATGTACAGGATGCTTAAGAGTAAAGTCCAGCAGAAGCAGGAAAATAAAACAGGGTGACTGTCTCTTCCACAGTTTATATTTTGGTTTTTATACCGGAAATGCCTTGGGTGTATATTTAAATGGTAGTTGAGAAAGACAGTGATGGATTGATGATTTAACTTATTTTTTTCTTAAATTAAATGATTCTATCCTTTCTGTGGCATTCCTACTGAGTTTTTTATCCAACTCTCTGAGGAAAATGGCATTATTAATTTTAATACTTGATTGCAGGCTAACAATCTCAGAAGAAGAGATTGAAGGTCGATTGAACTGTACCCTGAGATATTTCTAAATGAAAGCCTTGTCAAATATTTTATTTTCCTTTCAATATTTGAATTGTCATCTAGTGGATGGCTTTAGTACGCTTGATTTACCAGCCTGGCTAAAATGAAGTTGGTTTTTACATTATTTGCAGGGTGGTCATACTTGCAGAATTAATTCTTAAAGCAAAAATCTTAAAGTAAGACTTGATGGTTTGTCATCATGACCATCGAGTATGAATTGGGACTGTTCAAATAAAGCAGAAGCTAACACACCATTGTAAAGTAATTATACTCTAATAAAGATGTTAAAAAAAAAAGATCAAGTTTCAGGATACCTTCACATTTTACTTTTCTAATGAAAATGGCCTGTTTTAGCTGGGTAGTTTGGAAGTATCTTCCTAAGTGTAAGTAATAGGTGTGTATAATTTGGATTTAGAATAAGTGTATCGAGAATGTGGTGGTTTCCACATGTGTGTGTTCTCCCCATTGTTGGGAGCACAGGGCATTCCCGCTTTTGTGATGCCATGTTTCCTGAAAGCCCTGGCCCAAACACTGAATTGATCCACTTGGGTGTTGTACCATTTATATAGAGTACTTGTGCATATATGCTCCTATGAAATGCTGACCGAATTTGTGCTGTTGAGTTTTGTTTCTGGGACGTGTTTAGGATTGTCTGGCAGGTGAATGGATAAAGCATCAACTGAGAAGTGAGAACAGTTGCAGTAATCAGTGTCTGAGCGCAAGGGTTGGGCTAGGTGCTGTGCTTATCCCTGGGGTTGTGTAGACGAATAGGGCCTCTTCCTCTGAGCAGTGTTCAGAGGTGTTCCAGGGCCAGCTATGATGCGTATTTGATCTAATCACTTGTCAAATCCAGCCCATTTTCCCTGCAGAATCTTTCCCTTTTCATTCCAGCAGGCTTCTTCATTACTTAGCTTTAGTTGTCTCTAATTGAACTGTTGGAGTATTCTCAGCTCCCAGGTCACTTCCTCTGGGAAACCTTCCGGGATGCCATGAACTGGCCCAGGTGCCTCTCCTCTGTGCTTCGAGAACACCCCACCCTGGTCCTGTCACCTGCCCCATAGCACTCGGATTGTAATGGCCTCTGTGCTTACCTGTTTCTCCCACTAGGCTGGAAGCAGGTTGGCCGCCTCTCGTTTTCATTGTTGAGTCCATGGCGTCTGGTATTGTGCCTGGTGTGTGGCAGGGCTAAGTAAATTCTTGCTAAATTCCCTCTTAAGGCAATCCTCCTTTAACATACCATGAGTCCTCAGCACAGCTGCTCCCACTTTGCTCTTTGGAGCATGGCATTTTTGTCCATCTCTCAGTGGTTGCCCTTCAACTTCTCACTTTCCGGGCCTATACCTGTTCACTTTTTTTCTTTAATGCCAGTCTTACCTCTTCGGTTGGATTAATGGACCAAACTGCACTTTACCATGTGTTTTGTTTGGCCATTCCCACAATAATGTTCAGTAACTAACTCTCTCCTAAATCAGCTTATTCAGTCAGCGTTTGTTTGCAGACTCAGGGTCCTCCTGGTTGACTGTGGAGTGGCTGACCTAGGCTGGGCTTGGCCAGTGGCTCTGCTTCCAGCTGTGGTCCGGTTGGGCTCAGGTTTGCTGCATATGTGTTCCTTCTGGAACAGGCTGAAAGGGTAGACACAACCAGGAAGCATTTTTCATGGTGATAAAAGCCTAACCAGCTCTCTGGGAAAGACGAGCCCTGATTTGTAGCATTTGCCCATTTCTGTGGTGTATATACTCTTATAATGGCTGATTTCAAGCCACCAATGTGACATCACGGTAACATGATTATACAGTATTTTTCATCATACGGATGCAGTAGACAACCTCAAAAGCACATGCGATAGTAAAATGTAGTAAAATAATTAGGCAGTTGTGAATTTTGAGTACCTTTAAAATATTTTTAAATTTATGTAATTTAATTTTTACTACTGGGTATGTTGTATTTACTGGCCTGTAAATTGCTGAAAATGTAACAGCTGGTTTTCCTGAGCTGGTACAAGCTGGCTGCAGTGCTTCACTGGGCGAACCCAAATACGTGAAGTGCAGGAATGCCTAGACTCAGAACCACCATGCTGTCACTTCTGTTCATATCCTATTGGTCAAAGCAAGTCTTGAGGCAGAGTTTGAAGTAAATGGATGGGGAAGTACACTTTGCCTCTAGTGGAAGGAGTTGCGGGGTCAGGTGGCAAAGGGTATGGCTAAGTGGAGGGTGAAGGATTGGAGCCAGTGATTCACGGTCTCACCCGTGATGTCTATTATCCATGCCATTGAAACAAATTACATGCCCGTGATCACTGAAACAATATATCTGTATTATGTTAATTTCATTTAATCCTGTCTTTGAAATGCTTAAATCGTATTTCTCATGGAAGTAGCCTTGGATATAAATTCTGTTAGCAGATTTGGTTAAAGTAGTAATCCTTTTCTTTTTTAAAGTGTGTCTCATACAGTGTAATAGCTGTTATTCAGCGAAGATTTAGGGGTAAAAAAATGAAGTCTGAATTTCTGCTGTGTATGTTGTGAGGCAGTGTCAGACAACCACAGATACGGGGTTATTTCCTAGCAGGCTGCTCCTTTATCATTCAGTATATTCTTTTTTGTTTTTGCAGTACACAGGCCTCTCACTGCTGTGGCCTCTCCCGTTGCGGAGCACAGGCTCCGGATGCGCAGGCTCAGCGGCCATGGCTCACGGGCCCAGCCGCTCCGCCGCATGTGGAATCCTCCCGGACTGGGGCACGAACCCGTGTCCCCTGCATCGGCAGGCGGACTCTCAACCACTGCGCCACCAGGGAAGCCCATTCAGTATATTCTTTGATGCTGATTTTTTTCCCCTCTAAAGACTTTTGTCTGATAGTAATGTTCATTCTTACTCTCCGTTTATGTTTTGGCCCTGTGTGTCCCCAAGTAGCACTGGTATCTTCATGAAATTTGTCAAAATTCTTCTTTTGATAGTTGATTCACCTCAAATTTGGGATAGTACCATTGATGAATTAATTAGATTTCACGTGTATTAGATGATAATGGTTAAGGAATAGATTACTTTTATTCAAGACTAGGAAGGCCGTAAGAGGACTTTTAAAAATCCTCTTTACTATTATCCCAGATGTAACTTTTTAAAACCTTATATAATGTACTTTAGTTTATAAATTGCATTTATATTATCTATTGCTATGTAACAACTTCCTCCAAAATTTGCAGTTTAAAACCACAAATATTTATTCTCCCCCAGCTTCTGGTGATCAGGAATCTGGGTGTGGCTTAGCTAGGTGCCTTGGCCTCAAGGTTTGTCATAAACTACAAAGTGTCCGCCAGGCCTGCAGTCCCATCTGAGTCCTCAGCCACTTCCTAGCTCACCCATGGACTTGGCAGGATTCATTTCCTGGCGGCTGTTGGACTGAGGGCCTCAGTTCTGTGCTGACTATTGGCCAGAGAACTCCTTGCTACGTGGGACTTCTCCATAGGGTGAGCAAAACAAAGTGACAGTATCACCTGATACTGGAAGTGATACCTGTAACTTTTGCCATGTTCTGTGCATTAGAAGCAAGTCACTAGGTTCAGCCCACGTTTAAGGGGAGAGATTACACAAGGGCATGAGTTTGAGGAGGCGGCAATTGTTGGGGCTATTCTAGTGGTTGCCTGCCACAGTTACATTGTTGTATCCGGTGCTCTATCAAGTTCCTATCTTTCAGATTAGGAAATGAGGGGTTGGAGAGGTTAAATTATTTGTTTCAAGGCTCAGATGCCGGCGCACAGTGTAACTGGTTCTTCAGATTGGAATCTTGTCCAGCCCAGAAGACCATTTGGAACATTGAAGTCAAAGCAAATGCTAGGACGTGAACTTCGTGAAGGAGGTGTTCTTTGTACACTGTTGCCCTTGATGTGCCGGAAATGTAGTCAGGATTCCATAAACACTTGTACGGTTGAATGATGAAATGATCATGATAGTGTGACTTTCTTAGCTGTTCCCGTTGCTCTGGTTTTCTTTGTGTTTATTTCCTTAACTACAAAGATATAGTACCATATAACAAACACATTTAAATACTTTTCAAGCTTGAAAAAAATAATCCTTCAGTCTGGACTATTCATATTGCTCCAACCTGTTTAAAAATCATTGCTCTCCACTAAAATAATGTAACTAATTTATCAGCACAGCAGTTACCATTATAATTTTACCTTTATTTCAGAATGAGGTATAAAGAGCAATATAACTGTCTACCAATAGCCGTTTATCTACCCAAATACCCATGTTGCCTAAGAAATAGAATTCAATCTTGAATGCAAGCTGAGGGATAATAATAGAGTTTTCCTATATATATTTTTTAACAGTTCTTTGGTCATGGTAGGTCTTAAGAGTCTTAGAAATGTATGTGGCTTTGGGGATTTGGGCATAAAATCACATTACCTTTAACTTCTTTGTTTTTACTTAAGGAAAACAAATTATCTGTTTTACTTGAGGCACGTACTCCATTGCTCACTTCTCTAAGTACCAGCCTTGAACATTTGAATTAGTGTGACTTTGAGCTTTGCCTTGTTCATGTGGATGCTGATGCCACGAAACGCCGGCCACGTGGCGGCGGCGTTTTGCACATCTTCAGGGAGCAGTTCATATAGTGGTCTTCCGTGGTTCACAGGTGCATAGGTGTGCTGGGTCCCTGATAGATTTTCAACGGTTCATTCTTGGGATCAACCTCACTTAGCTCATCTTCTGTGTAACCAGGGGGCACAAGGACTTAGCCTTTGTCACTGATAGTAACTATATTGTTCTCATCTCCCAGGCATGTAGTGTACATTCATCTGAGGCAAAGAATGCATGTTAATTCTTATTCCCACTGAAGCCACATCATTTCTCCCTTTTTGCTTTTCTTCTCCTTTTCTAACATAGAGGTAGCAGTTGTAAGAACTTGAATAATCTTGGGTGTTTGTTACCTCTCTGTTCTCACTGTCGTTACCCTAGTGACCACCACATCTTTGTTGGTCTCCTTGCCTCCAGTCTTATGTTAGCTGGTTGATTGTAACCACCAGGCCAGTCCTCTCCCAGTGCCAGCGTGATGTTCCCCACTGAACTTGGGGAGGTTTTCTTGCCTCCTCTGCAAAGGCTTCTTCTTCAGGCTTCTTCTTGCTTCTTCAAGCTTCTTCCTAATCTGGCTCTTCCTAATCTGTTTCCAGACTGCTCAGCTGGCTCTCTCTTCAGTGTGAGTCTTAAATGTTTCATTTCCGTGTGGGTCAGGCTTATACACACCTCCTTCCTTGGCATCTGCTCTGCCAGCGTCCTCTCATTGAGGAGTGCCATCTGGACTCTTCTCCAGCCCTAATTTACTCCATCTGCTAAAGGACCAACATGAGTCCTACTTCATCCACGTAACGTTCTCTGATGACTGTGGTCATTCATTCATCTCTTTCAACACTGACTTCTTTACTGTTGGGTGCTTGTAATCTGTACCATGCCTTCTGTATATTTCTCTTTAGTTGGTGTGTCTTATTTCCCAAATAAACGGTGAGTCCCGTAAAGTTCTAACTTTCTCGAATAAAATTTGTTGCTGTTAAATTGTCAGTTCCGTAATGGAAGACCACCTCTATTACCTTTCTTCCCCATAGCGCCTGACACAGTGCTGAACCACATAAGTATCCCCAATTTCATTGATTTATTCAACACATACATTAAATACTTCGTTTTATGAGACACTGTACTAGACATCTGGCATCCATTGATGAATGAATAACTAAAGTCCCATCCTCAGGGGCTTGCAGACTGGTGAAGGAGGCAGACATCAACTCGTAATGCTGTGCTAGCTGTTGCGAGGGAAACTGTGCTGTGATAAAGAGGAATAGGGGGCTTCAGGTGGGTCAGTCACGGAAACCTCACTGGGAGATAATGTTTGATCAAGTACTGATGTTGAAGCTTTGTGTCTCACAGATAGAAAGAAGTACAGGATAATCTCCACTGAGCAGCCAGAAGGAGAGTGGTGTCCACCAAGTGTCCTACACTCTTGATCTTTCCATAAGGCAAGCAGAGGTGGTTAGGTTCTGAAAGACTGTGGTTGCTGTGGAGTAGATAAAGCTCTCCAGGAGCTTCATGAAAGAACTGGGGGCCCAGAGATGCTGATGAGTGGTCAGAGAAGAGGCTAGAGGGAGCTTGAGGACAAGGACAGTGCTGCAGCAGTTGGGGCCTTGCAATTACTGATTCGGAGAAGAGATGAGGTGGTGAGGGAAACGTTCAGATGAACAGGGTAGATAGGAAAAAATGGAACATTTAACTGTTGTTGAAGCCTTTTTTTTTTGTGGAAATTAACAGAGGTGGAAAGGAGGTTTAGTGGGAACAGTAATCACTGTCAATATACCTTTTTTTTCTTTTCATTGAAGTGTAGTTGATTTGCTATGTTGTGTTATGTTAGTTTCAGGTGTACAGCAGAGTGATTCAGTTACACATACGTATATATATATACATTCTTCAGATTCTTTTCCATTATAGGTTATTACAGGGTATTGAATATAGTCCCCTGTGCTATACAGTAGGTCCTTGTTTCTTATCTGTTTTATCGATAGTAGTATGTGTATCTGTTAATCCCAAACTCCTAATTTATCCCTCCTTTCCCCTTCCCCTTTGGTTGCTTTCTGTGTCTGTGAATCTGTTTCTGTTTTGCAAATAAGTTCGTTTGTATCATTTTTTAGATTGCACATATAAGTGATATCATGATATTTGTCTTTCTCTGACTTACTTCAGTCAGTATAATAATCTCTAGGTCCATCCATGTTGCTGCAAATGGCATTATTTCATTCTTTTTTATGCCTGAGTAGTATTCCATTGTGTGTGTGTGTGTGTGTGTGTGTGTGTGTGTGTGTGTGTGTGTGTGTGTATGCCACATCTTCTTTATCCATTCATCTGTCAGTGGACACTTAGGTTGCTTCCCTGTCCTGGCTATTGTGACTAGTGTTGCTATGAACATTGCGGTGCATGTATCTTTTCTAATTAGAGTTTTTGTCTTTTCTGGATATATTAAAAAGGTATCGGTGTACCTTTTTAATAGAACAAGTAAAGAAAATTTAACTTTATTGATAGATGGCTTTATTTAGAATTATGTTCAGGTTATGTTTTAGCAGGAAACAAGGTTCAGCTGAGAGAAAGAAACACAAAATTAAATACGGAAATTCTGCATTACTGGGATGTGCTTTCTCTTGATTATATGATGTGTAGCGTTCAAGTGAATACATCATTATTCCTTTTTTTTTTTTTAAAGAAGTTTCTAAACAGACTCAGTTCTGTCAACTTACATTGAAATTGAGTTTTGATGAAATCTGTAGAACTAGTTCCAATTGTATTTGTTTTAATATTAGTAACAGCTGATAATTACTGAGTGTTTTACGGAATGCCAGGCATTGAGCTGAATGCCTTGCATTCATTACTTGGTTGAACTTTCACCACAGACAGCAGCACTGGGAGGCCAGCACTGCTCTTAGCCCGTTGAATCAGCTCAGACATGTGGCGCAGGGGTTGGAGCCTAGAATGTTGGTGTTAAATGCTTCCAGACTGACTTGAGTGTCAGGGTATTACTGCTTTTGTTAGAAGATTGCTACACTTTAAAGAACTGTTTTAAATTTAGAATCATGGAACTTTCATGGAGGAATGGGCTTCAGCATTTTGTAGCTGAGGGAGAGAAGTAGAAGTGTGGCAGCAGAGCTGGAGCCACAACCCAAGTATTTGGCTCCCAGTCAGTAATAAACGAAGGCAAAGAGCCCACTTTAGAAACTGGACTTTAATGGAAAGAACAGTAATCTGGATGTTAAGAGATTTCAGTTCTAAGGCTGAATTGGCCGAAGACTAGTAATCTCAATGGTGTGGGGCAGCATTTTGTCCCAAGTTTCTTCTTCAGGACAGAAGTCTAGGTGGGTCCAGCCTGCTCTGCAGCAAATGCTCAAACCTAGGAGCTCTGAGAGAATGTAAAGAACGCACCCTGAGAAGTTTCTCTCTCAAGGAGTTTACACCCCAGTCTGGGAAACATGACGCGTCACTTCGCGATGATGCTACACTTACTCATGTGTCAAAATGCAGTGTAAAGTGCCTTTTTTTTTTTTTTATCGTTCGCAAGGTGGAAATGGGCTCATTAACAGACAGACCAACGCAGATGAAGCGTGGTGTAGTACCTGTTCTGAGTGCAAATGAGTGGCATGATTCAAAACTTTTACTGTGTATTTTTTAAAAAGAACCACAAACCATTAGCCGTCAGTCCTTTTTTTGAACCTGAAGAATATTTGTTGAAAATTAAAGCCCTTAGAAATTTGATGGCTTTACAAGCTCAAGAGAGGTGTATGAAAGTTGGGAATGGCATCTTGAAGGAGGTGAACCAAGAACCTGGTAATGAGGAAAGTGGCACATGTGACATAGCAGAGGAGGCAGGAAAGGCAGGCTTGGTGGAGGTGGCCACATGTGGGACAAACGCACGGAGGTGGGAACTCTGCAGTGGGGCTCTATGAGGTCAGAGAACTTTCTGGTTTGTCTTAATGGGCCACTGCATATCAAATACTGCTCAGATTTTTGTTGTTGTTGTTTTGAAATAACCTTGAAATGTGAATGCTGTCTCTACATTACCTTTCATGAGATTTATCTTCTCTAGCGTATTTTCCTCAGAAATTGCCTGTTGGCCTGCTTGATGAGGTTGGGAACATTGTTAAATCCTGTTCCATTAAATTCCAATTTAACCCTTTTCCATTTATTCAGTAATTGAAATAGCTTCCCTGGGTATGTTAACTCTGTTTAACAGTGGAAAATAAGCTTGTGCGTATCTCCCATCAGTCACAGGGTTATCTGGTCTTTTGTAATTGGGGAAGAGGAAGCGGTGAGGAATATTGACGAGAAGACAGTGTGGGTGGGACTCTCGATTGATTAAAGAAACTCTGATAATCTCAGTTGATTAGGTTCACTGGGTTTTCCATGTAATGGAGAGACAAATCTAAGATAGCTTGCTTTATCGGCTAAAAGAATGCTTTTTGCGTTGCAAGCATATCTTTTTGCTTATGTAACTTGACTTTATGAAAAAAAGAATACCCCCCAGTTTTAAAGTACTCTGAAGTGTTAGGCTCCCATATGTTTTATAAATTGCTAAATGAAATGTTCTCCTTCTCTAGTGCCTTGGAAAGGCAAAATGCCTTTTTATACCTGTGAGACATAATTCTTGGGTATGTAATGCAGGTAAGTTCAAATCGTGGGTATATCGATTTCATTTTTCCCAAGCAAAATTGAGTTTCGAGAGCCCATGTCTCTTACTTTGCCCAGTAGTATCCAATATCTCCTTCTTTCATATACTTATTTATTTTTGCAATTGTAGAGTAAATGTTGTTCACCATATTTCTGGGAAGATTCCGTAGAGGTAAGAAACTTACAAGAAAAATGTTCATTCCAGAGGTTTTATAAATTATTTCTGCTTTATAAACTGACTGCTGACCAGCTACATGAAACAGATCTGTCTTTGTCTTCTGTTAATGACTGAATTTATTCACCGTTCATTGTTGTTTGGGTATTTGGGTGTCCAGTCTAAATCAATAGCCTATCTAGTTTACTGGGTGACAGGCACAGATAAAAATTATCATTGTTTTAACAGAGGACACTGTCTTATCACCAAGGAGAATATCTTCAGAGTTTCTAATAGATGAGCAATCTGCAATCTCATGACAATTGGGCAACACCCAGAGACCCTTTAAAATTCGAATTGTATCCTCATGAAATAATGCTACCCTAATATTGCGTGGAGAAGAAATTGCATATTCTGTATTAATGTGCTGATATTCCATCCCCCCAATTCCGTAGCAGTAGTTTTCTTCAGCATTTTATAAAAGTGAAATTGGTATCTGTAATATAATTCCCCATATACATTTCCAGTTAATAGAATTTTGCTTTTGTAAATGTACCATCCTGAATGAAAGATGCGTGTGTGAGTACCATCAGCAAGGGAAGTTTAATTTCCATTCAGTTTGAGTTCTGCTTATTTCTATATGCTCTCTCTTCCTACCTTTTTTTTTTTTTTTTGCGGTACGCGGGCCTCTCACCGTTGTGGCCTCTCTTGCTGCGGAGCACAGGCTCCGGATGCGCAGGCTCAGCGGCCATGGCTCACGGGCCCAGCCGCTCTGCGGCATGTGGTATCTTCCCGGACTGGGGCACGAACCCGTGTCCCCTGCATGGGCAGGCGGACTCTCAACCACTGCGCCACCAGGGAAGCCCTCTCTTCCTCCTTTGCTGCCTGTCATCTTCCTTGTTAACCATGAAGATGACTGAAAGTGTGCTTTGGTTACTGATGGGTATGTGGGAGTATTTAGCTGTAGGCCAGTGTGATAAACCATGGAAACAGTTAAAAATGGAACCCACCCCTGCAGGAGATGGCACAACTGAAAATAAAGGAGGAAGGTAAAAAGTGACACATACTTTCTTAAAATTCTCTCTAGTGTTCCTATATGGGGAAATATGTGTGTGTTGAACCGACCAAAGAACGACTGTATACAAATTTAGTGTCTGTGTGTAAACATTTATTTTATGGATACTAGTAAGCTTTGTATTATCAGTTTGCCTTTTCCACTGCAAGCTGCTGCTGCCTCAGAGCCAGCTGACCACCTCTGAAGAGAAGCCTTAAATGGAATGTGTACACTGTGTAAAGAGAACCTAGGAATAGATGAACACAGGCTACATTATTCCACATTTTAAACTTGCATCATAAAAATACACAGATTAAGTAGTTGGTTTTCAGGCATAATTGTGAACATGTCCTTGATTCTCCAGCTGAACATTTAGTTTGGCCCGTTTAGCCTGAAAAGGAATGCAGTTTCATTCTAGAGAAAACAAAGTGTCGCAGAGACCAACCAGTTTCCAACCAAGTTTTATGTAAGCTTAACCGTTAATTGTAGAACGGTTATGGTTTTTTCCCCCTCTTTCCTTTTAAATCAATATCAAATTAAACCTAGGCAAAGAGAATTGTCAAGGCAACAACTGGCATATGGTCTTTCAGGAAAACACTGAGGACCAGTAACCGATATTTTGAACTTGTAGAAAAAGTGAAGTGGGATTTTGTAAAGAAGCATTGTGAGCCTGCAGGGCATGGTGGGTCTTTGAGGCCAGACACTGTGTCTTCTCCGGGTCATTGCTTCAGTGATATGTGCATGCCCCTTAGGTGCCAGACAGTGTGCTCTGGCTCAGGGCGGGGGGGCAGCAGCAAATAAAAAAATTATCCTCACAGCAGCCTGCAAGGTAGGAGGGAAAGCAATTACCGTCTGGTGGCTGGAAGTAGCCAGGCTGGGACTTGAGCTCGAGTCGTCCGATTTCCAGTGTTATCTCCGATAACGCCCCCTTGCCACACAGTCTCTACCTCATCTGGATGCTGTAGCTTCGTCAGTGTCTGTACGAACAAATACTCAAGTGCTCTTTAAATGTAAGGTGGCCTTTGATATCCAGGTTTAGAAGATTTCTAGGCCAAATGGTGAACAAAACAACCCTTTGTTCTCCTTTAAAGATTCCATCTAAAGTCATAAAACTTCAATTTTGATGCATTTTCCGATACCGGCAATAGCAAATGCCATCATGTATTCATTGAATCATTCATTCAGTCATTCAGCAAACTTTGATTATTTTTACATGAATTTTGTGGACTCTAGGGATGCAAAGATGAAGAAAGCATAGTCTTGGTGAGGAGTTTATAGCCAAATAAGAAGTACCAGTTACACAGAGAGACTGTTATAGTGCTGTGTAGAGCATGCTGTAGTAAAGGTGTGAATGTAAGGTACTGAGGGTATAACCATTACAGAGAGAATGAGGCGTTGGTTCTGGGTCTTCGAGGGTCAGTAGGAGTTTGCTGGGTGGGAAGGCGGTGGAAGGAGTTCTTGGCATATGGCAGAGTGCTGGTGAGGAGAGGGATGCAGTTCACCACTGTGCATTGCCCAGGGTTTGGGAGTCCCTGTGGAATGTGATGTATGTGAGCAGTAGCCTCTCTTTTCTCCAAAACCAGAGGCTATGGGATTGTAGAAGTCAAGCCTCACATCATCTCCAGCCTGACAATGACCAGGACTTATTTAAAGAATATCTGTGAGTGTTTAGCAAAACTGCATTGTGTTGTCTGCAGTAACTCAATTTGTGATTAATTCAATAAGGCTGGTCTGACTTGCTGACCATGGTGTAGGAAACACTGTCTTTATGTTGCAAGTCAGTGGTTTTTGGTATGCTTTGGGAGGGGTTTTAATTTTTGAGATTCAGCTGTTTTTTGGTGGTAGCAAATATTTTGGAAACATTATTTATATACAAATAATTATCTTAATTACCATGATAAAAGGGATAAAATTAAATTCTGTAATTCAGACGTTCATTAGTGGTGCTTGAATTTCCCAACCTCTGTATGAATTTAAGTTAATTTTATTTAATAAAAGAATGTGCCTTCTTAAAGTTAATTTCTCTTAGCAACAGACAACAATTAGTCTCTCAATGCTGTTGCCTTGCCTAAGATGTGAAAAATCGGATATTAGCATGTAGTTTGTTTTCACTTTTATAAATGTGCCAAGTTAAGTTTAGGAAAGCAGTACCAAAAGCTATCATTTCCTCTGATTTTCTAGTCCCCACTAATATCTGGATCAGTTAGGATTCAAATCTGTATCACGAAATACAACCTGAAAACTGTGGCTTTGACCTAGTGAGAGGTTCTGTTCTCACTGAAGGAAAAAAACAAGGTAAGCGGTGCATAGCTGGTGTGGTGGCTCCTGTGTTCCTTCAGGGATCTAGACCTTTCTCTCCTTATTGTCTGTGGTCCTTGATGTGTGCGTGTCCCCTTATGGTCTTAAGATGGCTGCTGTGCTTCTAGTATTGCATCTACATTCCAGTAGGATGAAGGGAATAGGTAAAACACATGCTCCTGCTGTCTGCCTGACTAGTATCCCACCTAACCACTTTTTAAATTCATGTCACTGGCCAGAACTGTTGTGTGGCCATTTCTAGTCGCAAAGGAGTCCAGAGAACGTAGATTTTTTTTTTTTTTCCTTTGGGTGGGCATATTGCTGTTTGGAAACAAATCTGGACTCCGCTAGTGAGAAGGAAGGAGAAAAGGATATTTGGCAGACAACTATAGTGTATGTCACCACACCCAATCTAAGGATCTTCAGATATGCCTGGTTAGAGCCTGGATTTTTCATGCATTTGCCCCATCACCTCGGAGATGGAATTAATATTCACTCCAGCTAGAGGGTGGACTGAAAAAGAAAATTCAAAAAAAGCCAAAGTAGACACCTGTATTGGCCCCTAATAAATTGAGAAATAACATAGGCTACACAAAGAATTTCTTAACATTTGAAACTGAACGGTGTATTCTCAAATACAAGATGGAGTTCCAAGAGCTATAGTCAATTTTAGGTCCACCTAAGTCTTTATTTTGAAAGAAGCAGCAGGATGTAATAGTAATCTGTTATAAGCTTGCCTTTTTCCCCTCTAAAATACACTTTCCAGATGCTAACCAAACCAAAAGGGAGCCATGCGTCATAGGTGATGTTTTGTCACTGGTGGCAGTGATCAAAACAAGTAGCTTTGCCCTATACTGTGCCCAGTATTCAGGGTACTACTTAACCCTTCAAATCTTTTTAATGAGTGTCTGACATGTATCAAGACCTAGTCTGGGCTCCTGGGATACAGCCGTGAAGAACAGAGAAAAAAATCTCGACCCTCATAGAACGTACAATCTAGTGTGTTGAGTGAGCTCTTATAATTTAATAATGGGGGTTATTAAAAAAAACACTCTTTGGACTATTATTGCCCTTCCAGTTTGCTTTTCTATCTTTGAAACTTTTGTTGACTGAGATGTAATGGTTGATTAGTTAAGTTACAGTTTTCAATTTCAGAGAGACAAAACACAGGCAGTCAGAAGCTGTGAGCAGAAAGACTTCTTTGGAGTCTGTCAAATCATTTCATTTTAAGCTCTTCATTTCACATTTCCATCATGTAAAGTACCTTAATTACAGAATTCTTTCCTTTTCCTAATTAAATATTGTAATAGAGTCAAGGATTTTTAGTTGTTTAGGCACTTCTTAGTGTGTTCAAGAACACTTACTATTCCAAACTTTGGGCGTGTAAACAATTTATTTTAAAATTAAAGGGACAGTGGCATTTTAAAAGAGCTATCGTCACCTAGTTAGCACGCTGAGCATGCTGGGTGCCTTTTCTTGCTTCCATCTGTTTAAAGATGATGAAAAGAAGAAACTGGAAAAAATTCTTCTAGGAGACTCTAGATCGTTAGCTGTAGAATGTGCTTTTTAGAAGGAAATATTTGGTCTCTTCAAGATATTTATGCAGTTACGGATTCTTTGATAATTTGGATATTTCGTTGCTGACCTCGGTATTGTGTACTTCTGTTGTATGCCGCTTTGGATGTTAGGCATTTTTTAGTACTGAACGTAGTATGTCATAAATCCTTAGAAAGATACACCTTTTTAGGAATGGTCTTCATCTGTTCATGTAAGTCAGGCAGGTACAAAGTGATCCGTTAACTTGGTTTTTCATCATTCATTCCTCTTTTCACTGGTGATTTGAGTACCTACCACATGTCAGGCCCTGATTTCACAGCAGTGAACAAAACAGATGAAATTCCCCCTTTCACAGAGCTTGAAATCTAGAAGAGGGAGACAGTTAAAATTAATAAAACACACAGTTAATGCCAAATGGTGAAAACTTCTATGTAGAAAAATAACATTAGGGTAAGGGGGAATAAGAAGTGATGGGAGGGGTTGTTATATATATTTTTCTATTGGTCAGCTGTGTGAAGTCTCCTTGAGAAGGTGACTTATTTATTTGAATAACAACCTAAGGGAAGAGAGGGAATGGTCCCATGGCTGTCAGGGGCTAGGATGTTGAAGATGGAGGGGACAGAAAGCACCAAGTCCTGAAGGAGAGGATGTCTGCCTTCTGACCTGTTCAAGGCGCAGTAAGGAAGCCACTGTGGCCGGAGAGGAGTGAGCGAGTGACAGGAAGCAGAGGTGCTCAGAGAATTAACGGGGAATACCACAGAGGGCCTTAAGCACCATTTGGAGAGCTCTGCTTTTTATCCTAATTGAGAAGAAAGGCCAATCGAAGGTTTTGAACAAAGGAGTGAATGATACCTCCTAAGTCTTCAAGCCAAGATCACGCTGGCTACTATGTTGATAGACTGTGGGAAACCAAGGTAAGAGCAGGAAGCGTCCAGCTGGGAAGTTAAGGCAGTAATGCAGGTGAGAGGGGCTGGTGCTCAGGCCAGGCTGGTGGCAGAAGCAAAGGTGGTGAGAGGTGGGTGTATCCCGGGTACGTTTTGCAGGTAGATCCAAAGATTGGCTCATGGACTTGTACGTGGGGTGTAAGGAAGAAAGGAGGTAATGATACCTCCAGGTTTCTGGTCCAGGGAGTGAAAATAGAATTGCCATTTACCAAGAGGTGGAGGATTGCTAGAGGAGGTGATAAAAATTAAGAGTTTGGTTTTGGACGTATTAACTTTGATGATACGCTTATGAGACCGTCAAGTATAGATATCCAGCAGGCAGTAGGAGATAAGAATTTGAACTTACCAGGAGAGATCAGGGCCAAAAATACCAATTTCGTGTAATCACCATATAGGAAGCATTTAAACACAGGGGGCTGGTGAGGTCATAAAGGCAGTCAGTGTACATAGGGGAGAGAAGAAGAAGAAGGAAAAGATAAGACTTGTCCAAAACCCAAGAAAAATAAATAGAAACTGATGCATGGGAAATTGAGAAAATGAATACAAACTTTAGAATAACTGTCAGTATGTCCAAGGAATTAAAAGATGAGATTGAGAATCTTGTCAGAACAAGAAATTAGAAAAACAAGTGGAAAGGGTGTAACCAGAAAATAATCAAAATAAAGAACTTAATGGATGTTAAGGGTTTAATGGGAGATTAAACTCCATTGGTTAACTAACTTTGAAAACATATTCTTATGTTTTATTCTCATACGGTCAAGCAGTTACACCCCTTGGTATTTATAGAAAGGAGCTGAAAACTTACATCCACACAAAAACCTGTATATAGATGTTTATAGCAGAGCCTTATTCATAATTTCCCAAACTTGGAAGCAACCAAAATGTACTTTAGTGCATGATGGATAAATAAGCTATAGTACATTCAGACTGTGGAATATTATTCAGTGCTAAAAAGAAATGAGCTATCAATCCATGAAATGACATGGAGGAGTCTTAAATGCATATTACTAACTGAAAGAAGCCAGTCTTAAAATGTTACATGCTGTATGATTCCAACTATATGACATTCTGGAAAAGACACAGCTTTGGAGACAGTAAAAAGATCAGTGAAGAGAGGAACGAGTAGGCAAAGCACAGGATTTTTAGGGCAGTGAAAACACTCTGTGTGATCCAATGGATACATGTCATTAAATATACACTTGTCTAAACCCGTAGAAGGTATAACACCAAGACCTAACTTTGGGTGATCATGATGCGTCAATGTAGGTTCACTGATTGTAACAAATGTACCATTCCAGTTGTGGATGTTGATAATGCAGGGGCAGGGGTACATGGGAAATCCCTGTACCTTCCTCTCAATTCTCCTGTGAACCTAAAACTGCTCTAAAAAGCAAAGGTAGGGCCAGCCCTATGCAGAATTTTTCAGAAGTTAACTGGAAGGTAAATCACGTGAAAATCTTCAGACTGAAGGAGAGAAAAGACCTGAAGAGCTACGCGAGATATGGTAGAAAGGTTTAACATACATGTCACTGGAGTCCAAAAAAAGAAATGGGAAAATAGAACACAGCAATATTTGAAGAGATTGTGGCTGAGAATTCTTCAAAACTGATAAAAGCAGAATGGGAGAAGCACTTGATGGAATAAATAATTCCATTATTTGATGGAATAAATAAGCATTTGATGAATTCTTTTGAAGAGTTTTGTTTCAAGAGGAACAGGGAAATGAGGTGATAGCTAATGGGGCATGGAGACAAGCAAGGTTTTCTGTTTCATTTTAGATTTTGGAATATGTTTGTATGCTGATAGGAATGATCCAGGAGAGATACTGTGGGTACAGGAGAGTGGGGACCACTGCTTGTACTATGTCCTTCAGTAGATAACATTGACTAGGATCCAGTGGCCAAGGGTATTACCAACATTTCTGCATAACTGCCCCCAAGTCTCTATTTGGCTTTAAATGATATAGATAGGAAAGTAGATCTGCTATAAGAATATTATTTTTTAGAAAGCAGAGAAGTATTTTACATTGTATAATTCTCACTGTCATTGGCTTGTTTGGTGTTAATAGCATCTTTAAGCAAAATCCTTCTCATGTCTCACTCTGCAGTCCACCTAAACTCCCACTCCCCAAGTCTTATTAGATATGGAGGCATCTACTTGGGACCTCTGGGAGTGTTCTTTAGTGGTAATATTTGAACTACAGAGTCCTTAAGAGAGCTGTCTTGGGTGGCAGACGACAAGTCTGAGTTCTATTTTCTTCACTTATTAGATGGGGAGAATTGGGCAAGTTATTTAACCTGTTGGAGCCTCAGTTTCCTTGTTGGTAAAATGTAGTGGGATGGTTATTATGAGTTTCGAATGAGTTAGTACATACACATTCCTAGAACAGTGCCTAGCACATAGGAAATAGTAGATGTTGCTTGCTACTATCTCTGGCTCTGGGAAAACTTATTGGAAGTGGAAGAATGGTTCTCATTGGCTATAAGAGGCTTATGGGGACTCAAAAAAAAAAAAAAACAATGCCTGGGTTTTATCCCTTGAAGTTCTAATTTAATTGATCTAGTGTCAGGTCCCTAGACCATTAGTTCTTTGTAGGCCATTAGTACTTTGATAAAAACAAAAACATTTCAATTCTTCTAATTTGTAGCCAGGGTTGCACTTGCCCTATGTGATTGATTCAGTCATTCAGCATCCCCTGCACTCAAGAAGCGTTGTACTAGGCTTAAGTTTGCCAGGACCGTGTTTACAAATGTGCTTTGGGTTGAGCCTTCAAAATCTGACTCCTATTTTTATTCTGGATGACTTGGAAATGTCTCTGAGGGTCGTGATATTTACCTCTACAGACCCCTAACCAGCTAGAAAAAGTATGTATCCTTCTTGTTCCCCATGTCGTATCTGGTAATCTGTATTCTGCTGTATGCTTCCCTTGTATGGAACTTTGTAGTCTGGGAGAAATTGCACAGATCACACCAAATGGATTGTGTGGCATGCCAAAAATAAAATGGAATATTCATTCCTGCACATTTGCTTTTTATGTGCTTTAGAACGTACAGCCTTTGGGACAGTTGTTATCACATCGACTCCATTATGGCAAAGAAAGCTAATTTAGTGGAGAAATTGGCTGGAGTGTCTTCTCTAATAGAGATAAACATGAAACCACTTTAGTGTCTCTTCTTTTCAAGGACTGCTGTTTTTCCCTAAAATTTACAAGCCCGCAGATTGATACTAAAGCCCCTACAACTCTCGTGGCTGTAACTTTATAATTTTAAAATTTATTTCCCCATAACTTAGTAGGATTGAGAAATGTGAGGCCATTTTAAAATCACAGCATGCAAATGAAATTTAGGAATAAGTTTTGGGCATAGCTAGTAGAGGGGTCAGATGAGTAAACAGGTATTTATAGTGCAGTACAGCAAATGCTGGGGTAAGAATAGATGCTGGGGTGCAAGCAGGCACTTAGCCGGGCAATTCACCAGTGTCTTTTGGGGTGGAGGGCAGCAACCCAGGGAAAAGGGCAGAGTCTACACTGAGAGCTGCAGGATGAGTAGGAAGCCAGATGAGAAGGGGGGTGGGTTATGAAATGGTGTGGCTCCTGGGATATTTATGCCTATGGTGTATAATAATTAATAGCATCCCTCGTACTCACAAAAAAGAACTGATTTGGACAACAGGTTACATATATAGTTCCCCTACCCATGGTTAAGATTTACACAAAGGAATGATACAAGTAAAGGTAGAGGAGTTTAACTCATTGGATGCTCTCCTTTCAAATGGCTTATCATTCACCCCTAGATAATTAGTCCTTGTAGAAATAGTGGATTGTTCTAAATATACTACTGTAAAATTACTACCAATGTCTTGTTCCTTGGGGTAGGGGGGGACATTTCTTGTTTTATTTTGTTTTCCTTTTGTTCTTGTTCATGAAATCCAGTCCCATTTTAGGATATATAATAATCTTACCATGTTTTTGTTGGCCCTTGTACCTTATTTTCTTTTACCATCTGTGACCTGGACTAGACCCCCAAATGCTGCTGGCAGCATTATCCAGTGACCACGCCCCCCCACCCCCACCCCAGTTAGCAGCCCCCAACTCATGGTTTATCTCAGATTGTCACCTAGTTATTCCAGTCCTTGTTGTTGCTGAGTTCCCACTCCGCCACTCATCATTGTAAATGAATTTTGTCCTGTTCCTCGTTTAACTGCCCACAGACAGAAATCTTGGAAACACTACCTGTTTGCTTGATACTTTTGGTCTGTGGAATGGGTCCGCTGCTGCTAATGGCATCTCCAAGAAATGATTGACTTTTTGTTCTCCAATAAATGGTGATTGAATTTGGTATTCACATTGTCAAATAGCAATTCGTTTTCACCTATTCATTGCAATTTGAAAATGTTAAGGGGGACTTCCCTGGCGGTCCAGCGGTTAAGACTTCACGCTCCAATGCAGGGGGTGTGGGTTTGATCCCCGGTTGGGGAGCTAAGATCCCATATGCCTTGTGGCCAAAAAACCAAAACATAAAACAGAAGCAATATTGTAACAAATTCAACAAAGACTTTAAAAATGGTCCTCATCAAAAAAATCTTAAAAAAAAAAAAAAAAGAAGGAAAGAAGAAAACGTTAAGGACCAGCTTCACTATCTATCAACGGTGAGACTGGCTTTTAAAAGGATTGCATTTTAGAGTTTGCTGTAACAGTTGATGGCTTAATTTTTTCCTCATGCATTGAACTTTAGATTGACTAATTTACTGAATCACTTCCTATTCACTCTATATTAAGGAAAATCTTCCACTTGAATTCCAGTAAGGAGGAAGTAATTCTATGGGATTAGTGAGTTGGCCCATGGCTTTGCACCAAATGCTAGACCACTAAGAGTGCAATCAAAGTTGGGCTAATTTGGAACAATTTGATTTTGTAACAATCACAATTTGAGATGCAAAGGAAGAACTAGAGTTATAATTTATATCTTTTTTTTTTTTGTATTCTGTAAGTAGATATCAATACCCATGGTCAGGAAGCTTAAGTAGTTAACTCTGATTTTTAAGTCAATTTTATATGTAGTTTTTATCCTCACAAAGTCTCCTTTATAGCCCTTTTGGGTATTAGCATCACCTCTACTTAATTACTTGCTTTGACATCTTAGGTTTTTTGCTTGTAGCAAATGCGTGAGATGTTTGAAATCCAGTCTCCAAGCTTTGTTCCCACCTTTATAGAAAGGGTTTGAAAGATGGCTTTTCTGCTTAGGTTGGTAATTTGTACCTATTTAAGAAAGGACTAGAGCCAGTTGTGGGAGATGCTGAGGGTGAGGGGTAATCTTAAGGGGAGCTATGCAGCTTTACTACCTGTCCTAGTGAGGTCCCCCAAGAGGACCAGTCTCCTCTGTAAAATGGGACAGTAATAGTAGTCACTGGTGATTGTGAGGTCTAAATGTGAATTCATGTAAAGTGGTTAGAAGAGTGCCTGGCACATAGGAAGTGTAGGAATGTTCACTGTTACTGGTTTAGTATAATTTTGTTTCAGAGAATCTTTGGGACATCGGACTTAAAGTCTCAAGAAAACTGTCCATGCTTGTAAGATATGATTTGCTTAATGATCGGAGGTAGTAGAAGAGAGAAGCTAGGGGGTAGGAGGAAACATGGCCTTGGCTGAATTTGGTCTCTAGCTGCTGGTTGCTCGGAGACCAGACACAGTGGAAGTTAGCAGAGCTGTTGTTGCAGGGAGAGGAGGAATCCAGTGGGCGAGAAATCTGAAAGCTACCCTGTTCTTGCTGAAGGGTAAAAAAAAAAGTCGGGAAGTGTCCAAAGCTCTAAGAATAAGAGCTTAGTGGCTATAACGAGAACGAGCCATCCATGGTTACAAGTTCCTTTTCTGAAATCTCAGTCTAGTGCCTGTGTAAGAGTTCAATTCAAGGAAAACTGTAGAACCAGCATGAGAGAATTTTCCTCTCTTCCAGCATCTATTACATCCCAGGCTTAGGTCTCAGAGAGGCTAGCTGTAAAGAGATACAAGCGTGGTCTTCTCAAATAATCTCTAGCTCAGGGTACTCTGGGGCTGGGATACTGCCTGCATCCTGACAATCTAGAAATGTGCTACGTCTCTATAGAAAAGGTGCTGCTGGGGCGGGGGAGAGGCGGGGGTACCAGTTCTTTTTTAGTTAAAATGAGCAGAGATGGATTGGTATAGTGATGAGTCTCCATTTTCAGATAACTCTTTGTTTCTTTGTGAGACTTGCAGGGCTAAAGCCATCTGGGGCTTTTTGGGGTGAGATCGGAGTTTGGGAATGATGGATGTGAGAAGGAGTTGTTGAAGATTCAAACAAAGGATTGTGGAGTGTTGCCACCCTTTGGAGATTTTCTTCCCTGGACTCAGCAGCAGTGAGGCTGGGGGTGGGAGCAAAGACCAGGAAAGCAGGACAGAGCCAGGGCTGGCAGTGCACTGGGCCTAGGAGACAGACAGGCGAGGGGAGTGGGGACTTGACCGTACTGGTTGCAGAGGGTGTTTGAAGTGATTCTCCACAGCACCCAGACTGGAGAAAAGCAGATTGTTGAGGGCCTGGAGAGCTCTGCCAGCACCTAGGAGAATTGTTTCTGGAATGAGTGAGCTAGTTCAGTGGGGAGCTTGGAGGAAGGAATTATACTTTTGGCCTGGGTCGCTTGGCCTCAGCATTTGAAAGAGGGTGACATTTGTGTTGCATCTTGAATGAATAGACGTTTGCCAGCAGAAAAGGGGACAAAGGCAGAGCCGGAGGACAAAGCTTATCTCCTAAGCATGAAGTTGAACATCTGCCCAGTGAGTAGGGGAAAGTGACAGGAGATGAGCCTGAGAAGCCAGGTTACTGCTGGGACATGCAGGGCTTTGTAATGCCTTGCTAGGATTTGGTGATTTAAGCCAGGTTACTGCAGAATTGGGGTGATTCCCAGTGAAGGTGTGGCAATTAACCTTCTGCACTAGGTGGTTATAATTTTTGTGAGGCTATTACAGGAGTTGACAGTACTGTGTGTCCTGATCTTATTCAGAAGGAAGTATAAGAACAAACGTTCCAAGGTCAAATATAAAGGCCTCTTGGAGTTACTGTTACTTTGAATTAGTCATAGCTCTGTAGCTTCTGCTCCAGTGTGTCTGCTTGGTTGTGTGTGGGTCTCAGTAGTAAGAAACATATAACTGAAATATTTTAACTTTCAAAAAAGTCATACTCATTTGAAATAATTTACCAACCCCTCATCTTTGATTTACTTTTCTTCTAGGTTGATCAATTCTTCCAGATTTGTTATAAATCAGGATTCTGGAAGCTACTTAATTATGTTACCTGATGAACATGAGTTGTATAAAGTATATTAATTTACAAGGAAGTTTTGGCTGGAGAGATTCTCAGAAAAATGACTTTTAATTGAAGGTATATAGAAAAATATTAAGCAAGCGATTTTCTTTTCACTGAGGATTGCGGGCAGTGTGTCACAACTATTTTGCACTGACATCTTTATAAGGACAAGCACAGAATCCATTCCGAAGGAGATAAAGGGCTGTGGTTGGGAGGTCGGTTAGAGAGGTAAGCATGAATTTTTTGCTCTTTTGTAATTGAAAGGGTGAGATAAAGATGTTATTTGAATATTTTTGAACAAACTAAAAACATTACTCATGTACTGCATTGCCGCACAGTTTCCGTGTTTTTTTCATTGCTGCTGTATCAGTTAGGAATTCATGTAGCTGAAATTCAACTAATAGTGGCTTCCTGATATGGATTTCGTTTATTTAACTTAACAAGCAACCTGGAAATAGATGGTCTAGGGCTGTTCAAGGATGTAATCAAGAATGGAGACCCAGGCTTTGCATTCTGCCATCTTGAGGGTATGGCTTTTAACCCCTGCCTCACTTTAGGCATTGTTTCTCTATTCAGTGGGGGTGAGGGTGGAGGGAAGGGCTAAGAGCAAAAGAGGCCCTGCCAGCTAGATCTGTCCCTTGGTAGAAATTTTCCCTGACTGACCTAGCAACTTCTGTGAATGTCATGTTGGTCGGAAGTGGGTCCCATGCTTACCCTTAGCTGCAAGTGTTTCTGGGAAATTTCAAGTTCTGTGTTAGAGGATGACTAGGAAGAACCGTTTGTGCGTGGTCACCAGTCCACAGCATCTGCCGCAGCTGTAAAATGTTCTTTTGTTGGATGTAGAAGGCATGATTTTTGGAATAATTCTTTTGAAGTGTTAGCCACGCATCACTGCAAACCCCTGTAACATCCATGCCTGAGCAAGAATTATGAGAGGTTAAATTGAGCTCCTTCAAGTGAGGTGCAGTGGATCTTACACAAGGTCCAACTTAATTTTTTTTCCTCATTTAATTCTGAAAATCTAACAGATTCACCAGGTGTGTCAAGAGTGTGTTTCATTAGCGTAGATTGTGTTAAGCATGACCAACTCTACAAGGTACTTAATGTCATTAAAACTTTGGAAAAAAATGCTGTTTAATTTTTAAAAGCATCTTGTAATGTCAAATATATTACATTGGCAAACCAACTTTAATTTTTCCCATTTTTAGCTGAGCTAGAAACTCACCAGGGATGTACATGAATACTCTAATTCTTTCAGATCCTTGCAAGTGCCTTAATTTTGTTTAATTTTAATATACAGTGTATTTTATGATATCTGGTGCTGCTATGAATACAAACCATGTTATGTCAATGTTGGTTACAGGTAACAAAATGTAACTGAATTACACATTTATACCTGGGCTTTAGCTCGGCTTACCCAGGTATGCATACCTACCTAGCCTTCCGTAGCTCCTTTTCCCCATCCCAAAGAAAAATTGCCCCTAACCATTGACACCTGGAAATATTATCTTCTTTTTTACAAAAGAAAGTTTAAAAGTTGGAAGTTGGAGTTGAAAGTTTCATGTCCTTCCTTTTTTTCTTCCTCCTCCTTTTATCCCATAGTCAATTCTCAATTTTTCCATCCCTTATAAGCAGTCAATTAAAATGCATCTTTTTATTTGAGCTATTGCAAAGTAAGTATTATTTGGATGCATTTATATTTCGTTTTATTATACTATATTTTATGTTGCTTCTCTTTATATTATTTGCATCTTAAAATATTGTATACTCCCAAGGATGATGGAAGAAAGAGAAAGGATACCTAATATCTTAAATGCAAGTAGTATTATAAAGTATTTCTGCTTTTTTGTGCTTCACGCAGCGTTTCTCAGATCAGTTCCGTGTTGCTATGTGGACATGGAGTCCATGTATCCAACTGTCTCCTGGGCTACATCTCCCACATTTACTTCTCCACTTTGTCATTGATTGGCACTTAGGTTGCCTCCTGACCGTCCAGCCCTTGTAACCCCACAATGGCGTGGCAGTCTTTTCCCAGGTTTCACTTCATGGGCCACAGACATACCTTCACACCTAGTAACTTTCTTGCTCATCTCACCTTGGGAGAGGTGCATTGGTTAGCAAGGCGAGCCCTGTCAGGGGCCACTTTTCTCAGAGTGCAGCCTCTCCCAGACTCCAGGCGAGGGATGACACAAACAACACTCCAGTGAGCATTCCTGTTGATGTTGCCTTCTGGATTTGTGAGAGCACTTCAGTGGACATACACGCAGGAGCAGAACTGTTGGGTCATGGGATACTCAGATACATTGTTTTACTTCAACGATGCCTGAGCCCTCTGTCTAGTGGTCACACCACGTACAGTTCCATGAGGTTTTTCCCTTTCCCTTATACCTGCCTGCACTTGGTATCCTCCACCCTGCTGATATTTGCCAATCTGAGTGGCGTAAAGTAGTAACTCCTCGGTCTCATAGCTTCCCTCTGATTACCAGTGTGTTTGAGCGTGCCATCAACTACATATATATATATATATATATATATATATATATATATATTTTTTTTTTTTTTTTTTTTTTTTTTTTTGCGGTACGCGGGCCTCTCACTGTTGTGGCCTCTCTCGTTGCGGAACACAGGCTCCGGATGCGCAGGCTCAGCGGCCATGGCTCACGGGCCCAGCCGCTCCACGGCATGTGGGATCTTCCCGGACCGGGGCACGAACCCGTGTCCCCTGCATCGGCAGGCGGACTCTCAACCACTGCGCCACCAAGGAAGCCCATGAAATGAATTATTTCTATAGTTGTATACATTTAAAATAGTATCTGCCTACATTTTCTCAGCTATTTATTGACTTTGTTCATGTATCCTTTAGACAGGTACTCTAAATTTTGATATCAGAGTCAGTGTTTTGTTGTTTGTTTTTATCGATTCCTAGGCCACTAACCTCATTTCTTTTTTTGGTGTTATATTTTTCTAAAAGTAGTTATTATATCTTAATTTTGAGGAAACATCATTTTTACTTAGCATCTTATGAAATCACTGTACCTTTCTGAGACATATTATAAACTTATATTTTTATCTATTGGAACTCTTAATAGTCTAGATTTTTAAACTACTCTGTAGACAGACCAGTTTCAACTTAATTGAAATATAATTGTCATGGCTTTTGAGCCATCATCTTTCATTAGCATGGCAAACTGGTCATCTACATGAAATTGTACCTTGCATTTTTATGTTTAGGTAAAAATCAGCATTATGTAGTATAAGGCTTTCTAGATTACACAAAATCTGGAAAGTCATGTTATGGAAAAATCTATTTATTTCAGCTTTGTTTCCCCAGAGAAGAACTTTAGATACACAATGTGAAAGTCTTCACAAGAATGTGCCTAGTCATTGATTCATAGCATCTGATGTTCCCTTAAAAATAAGAATGAATATGGTATGTGGGAATTTTTAGAGTCTAAACTTGGGAAGTGTGACTTGGGAATAAAATGTTTTATTAACTTGTTCTGGGACAAAGTGTAATGACTAATTTTTTGAGGGGAGGGGAAAGGTAATAGGTCTTAGGAGAGTAAATGGCTTCCTTTTGAATACTACATCCAGAGCCCAACCCCCTGCTTGCTTTGCTGTGAGAGAGTTTCTGGACCTTGTGGGCAAAGCCCACTTAGCTATTCAAAGAAAGAAACACAGAGAAAATGAGACTATTTCTTGGAGTTCTGGATAGATGTCAGAGAATAAAAAAATACTAAGTTTCAAAAAAAATACTAAGTTTCTATTTTGCTTCCTTATTAAAGAAAATGATAAGCTGGTTGGAAAGGGTAAGGACAAACGTTGGTAAGAGGGATTGGAAACCTAAGATGAATGAGAAGATTGGACATAGCAGCTTCTGGTTTAAATGAGCTCAGATTCTCTGTTTTGGATGAATTGCATCCCAGTGTACTGAGAAAATGTGTAGATGGAATTGCTGAACTTATAGCTAACCCGTCTTTCAGAAGAGAATGGAGCCAGAAGTGGAGATAATGTTGTCTACTTTTTAAAAGGGATAAGAGGTGGGTCCATGTTGATACGGACTCTGGGCAGAATTCTAGACTGATTAATTGATTGTGAGGCTGTTATCAGTCCTTGGGTGTGAACAACAGAATCCAACTCTGATTAACTTGATAGGAATGGGTCTTATTAGAAAGATATTGGATATCTTGATGGGAACACAAGAGAGCCAGTCTCAGGGAATGGCAGACACCAGGCGAGGCCAGAGAATTAACACAGCCAGCCTATGCTGAGGTAAAGGAATTGTTAGAAAGCTGCCACTGGGGCCCCTGCTCTTAGACATTCACTGCTGCCTGCTGGGCTCTAGACTCTGACACCAATATGCATTGTGAATTGCCCTGGCTTTTCTGCGCTATTCAGTGCAAACTCAGAGTCCTAGGTAGGCACAGGTGTTTGCTGAGCTTAGGTAAGTTGTCCATACTCGAGCTGCCTGTGTTCTGGGGGACTATGCATATATTTAGCTTCCTTTTTACCTTCTTTAGAAGAAAGTGAGGCTCCCTCATCCCCACCAAGTCTCCGTCACTGGCTGAACCCTCAAACATAAGAAAAGTGTCCAGAAATTGGAGAGCCATCAGGCACAGTGAATGCTCACTAAAGCAGTCATAGGAAAGAGATTGCCATTGAGAACCAGTGCGGTTAACCGTGGGCCATTCATAACAGATGAAACTCATCCTTTTTGTTGGGATCCTTTGGTTACAGTGGCACAAAGATGGTTATTCTGAATTTTAGAAGAACCTTTGCTAAACTCCCCCACCAGCCCAAAGTCTCATGTACAAGTCATAACTGATGGAACATCTGATCTCAAAGACTGTTGGGTAATGCGAGTGATGCCTTGAGGCATCTCAAGGGGGGAGAGCCTGGGCTCCTTAATGATTTGTCCAAGAACATCAGGGGATGCTCATCAAATCCGCTTTTGAAGTTAAGCGGGAAGGGATACAGTGAGTGCACTGGAACAAAGAGCTGAATCTAACAGGATGAAATTTCATAGGGAATAAATACTACGTCTTGTTCTGATGTTCGGAAAACCAGCTGCATATGTGTGATGGATAAAGAAGTTACCACTTTACAGCATCATAAGTGGAAATGCCTTGAACATTTCAATTTCAGTTGAATGGAAGCAGTATATGAGTCAGTAGTTTGACGTCTTTTTTAAAAAATACAAAACTCCTAAGGTGATCTTATAGTGTGTTGCTGGAAATAAAGTGTCCATCACAAGGGAGGGATTTCCCCTCTATTTTTCTGGGGTCACATGACATATGAAGTATTCATCGATTCTGGCTACACTCAAGAATCCTTTTTTTGGGGGGCGGAGAGTGACCAAAAGGCAAGGGGCTATAAAATCATGGCATGTGAGGGGCAGTTAAAGGGGTGAGTTGTTCCCCTGGAGACCTGAGAGAGGTGGCTTCTGTCCACAAATCTAGGCAGGTGTCTGGAAGCAAGGGTGGGTGGTGTGACCACAGAGGCAGAGCTGAAGCCAGCGGATGTCAGTTGTGAAGATGGGGGTTTCTAACCCCAAAAGCTGAGCCCACCTGGAAGGGAAGCCTAGTAAGTCGCACATTGCTTGTGACCACTAATTGTGACCAGCTAGGCCATGGGGCAGTTTCAAACATTTCACCAGCATATTTGCCCACACTGCTCTCATAGGCCTTAAGGTTACCTGAAGGTTGAAGTTCCCCCAAAGCTCGCCTCACAAGGCTATTGAAATTTTTAAATAATCTGTACAAGGCTAGTGAAAGACTCAGAAGAGCTTTCAGACCTGGGAATATTAAGGTATCATAAAGCTGGAAGGGAAGGTCTTATAAAAAGGAGCTACATGAGACAATGAATATTTGATTTGAAAAGATGGGCTCATAAACCAATCAGCAGAGCACTTGCTGAGAAGGAGGTTTTTCTTAATTGGCACCAGGCTGCCATTACCCAAGCAGCCACTGTTTAGGAGGCTCACGGTTTTCACATTAAAGGTGTTTTCCTTTAAACTGATTTTCATCCTTCAGATGTCAGTATGTTAGAATTGCCTGGCTGACGAAGTAAATTCTAAAGGTAATTGTTATGGGAGTTTAACTTGCCAGAGACGTGGAGCCGTCTCTTTCATACTTAAAAAAATATATAAACAAGTTGCAAAATAATGGTTCTGTCAAGAAAATTACATATTGATTCATCATCCAGTATTGGGAACTGGGCTAAAGAGTTCGTTCATAGAATATCATCTTTCGGAAGGTCATTTAGTGGAGGAGCAGCTTTTCGGGCTTTGTATGCTTTGTAGGCTGCATTGGCCACGCTCCTCGGTGGACATTTATTGAGCGCCTCTTGCATCCGTTATCGCAAGTGAGGAAAGTTCTGGGGCCTGGACCCAGCGTGGAAGTTAAAAGTTGAAAAAGCGGTGTTTTCCAGGTTTTTGGCCTTTACGATGCCAACCAGTGCATGCGTCTTCTCCAGCAATGGTATTTATGGAGAGAGATTAGCATAAAAGCAGTTAGCTCACGGCACGATTTGAAAGTTACAGCCTTGTAAAGGATCCCCAAGTTGGAAATGTGCAATCACCAGAAACTGCGTTGTGAAAGTCTGTGCTGATCCCTGGACTCATTTTACTCCTTGGGCATTTCTCCTTCCCGCTCTCTAACTTCTCTCTTAGTGTCTTATTCTGGGATAATGAAAGACCCTCCGGAGGTAAACACCGCCAGCGCTCCATCACCCGATTAACGTGTTGAATGCGGGTTCTGGGTCCGACCCTTCTGCCCCGCCGTCAGGTAGGACTGTCTGGGGGTGGGGTCAGGTTTACGCGACTGTGGCGTCTGACAGAGTTTGAGAACCTTCTTTTGTGAGGATGGGGGGCATTTGAAAAATAGAGAGCTAGTGACTGCTTTATCAGATTAGATTTTAGAAGGATTCCTCTTGGCAGTGGAGATAGAGGACAATGGGTGAGATAGTTCGGGGGAGGGAGAGATGAGGGCGGGGATTAAAGCTGCAGTGGTGGTCAGCGAGGAGGGGGCCAATCCAAATCGTATTAGGAGATAGAATTGAACAGATGTAGTGATGATTGGATACGGCCAAGTCCTCCATTTCTGGCAGAACTCAAGGGTGCTTTATGTTCAGAAAGCTGCTTCAGTGGCACCCGCGCTGGTGGCAGACGTGGGCCCCCGAGCGGCCTCCGTGTGTGATGTTTGCCGTCTCTGGTTTCCTAACAGAGGAGAGAGGCCAGTTAGAAACCCTGTGTGTAGACCTCATGGAAGAGGGAGCCTGGTGAGGTGTTTTCTTCCCAGTTGCCATAACCTCTTAGCCGTCTTACTTGCCCACTGTTTAAACTTGATAAACGTGGCAGTCCTAGAGCAAACATGCTGTGTGAAAAGCACACAGAGCTACACCCTTACAGCAGTCCTAACGAGATGGAAGCTGTGGGCTTCTCGGTAGGGTTGCGGGCTTTTTCTAGTGTCAGGGAGGCATAAACTCTGTACTTTCGAGCATGTACGCTCTCTGCTGTGCCCTGTGCAGGGCTCTCACGTGGCTCTCACCTTGACCAATGCCCTTGGGCTGATGGTGGAATTGTCATCCTGCAAATCCCATATTCTGAATCACCAAGCTCAGTGTAGACTTTTTTCTTCCTGTTACAGTTGCTATTACTCAAATATTATTGTTCTTGTATGCATAAATTTACCAACTCCTTGAGTATCGATTAGGTCCTCCCTTCCCCTGTGGGTAAAGGCTGACCTTGCACACCTTGAGGAAGGAAGGAGAACCTTACATCCATGTCAGACAGCCCAGTTTCATTGTTTGGATCAGGCCTATGGCCTCCATCTGAAATGCTGCACCCAGATGGAAGGTTGAGCCGGGGAAAGGCTGGGAATATGCTTTGTGAACCTGGGGTCCCTTTCAATGTACTAGTTTCTGGCTCCTTTCATTCTGGAAAGAGACGTTAAATTGAGGCAGAGTCCTGTGGACGTTTTTCCTTTATAGGATTCACTGGTTGGTAATCTAATTTCTTTGGTTGTCTTAGAAGGAAATAAGGGAAGAGCCAAGCAGCAGATGCTAAGCCTGTATCTGTGCTGTCATTCATCGCCCTTCAGGGTACCTCCTAACCTCATTGACAGTCCCCTCTGCGTCTGCTGCTGGCACCCCCTCCCTTAGTAATTAAAGAGGGAATGAGAATGTCAGCTCAGCTTCTTGCAGCTCAGCGTCCGTGGTGCCCACAGATCTTATTTTAGGGCAAGGCCTTTTCCCTCCACCTTCTTTAAATCCCCTGTTAGTTCAGATGCTTTACTTACTGAAGAAACAAGCTGTGATTTCACAGAGAAGAGTGAACAAGTGCTATACTTCTGGGCAGGGGGGAAGCTCTTGGTGCAGTTATGCTCGTGCTGAAGCGGAAGGGAGGTCTCCCTCCATTCCTTGGGGTGCCGCTCTTCCCCTCAGTCCTCTCAAAAGGCAAATCTGAGGTAGAAAAGAATCAAGACCGTGTTGATGGTCTTTCCCTGGGCAGTTATTGGAGGAGCTGTCTTTAGAGCAGGAGTCCCCTTGACTTGGAGCACATGTGCACATGGGAGTCTGAGCAGCCCAAGGGCAAGGACGGGCCTTCCTGGCATCTGTGTCGGTTGTTGAGCCCCTTCTGTGTCACCTGCACCTCTGACCTCCCTGTCACGGGGCATGTGCCTTTGGCCACAAGGGAGACCGTGGCAGAGGATGTGTCCAGTTCCGTGAGGTTTTAACAACGTGATGCTCCCAAATCCAGTCTGACGTCACCCCTCACGCCCGGGCACATCCATGTGCATACCAAAGGTGCTAACTTCGAGAGTTCATGAAGCAAAAATGTATTGGGCTCCCAGGCTTACTATCAGAAGCACTTTTCACAGTCACAGTATTTCAGAGCTAGAAGGGACCCTGAGAGATCATTTCCAGTCTCCTCATTTAACAGAAAAAGGACATCCAGAGACATCGGATGACTTGGCGCGCAGGTCCTGACACTTCTGAGCAGCGAGAGTCAGGACTTGAGCCCAGGCCTCCAGCTCTTCATCCAGAAGTTCTTGCCCAGCTGCCGGGCGGGGACGGCTGAGTCAGCATTTGGTCCATTGTGGCCGGAAGCACCTGCATCACATCACCTGGGGCCCGTCGAGAAGGCAGATTCCAGGGCCCCACTCCAGAAGGACTGACTCAGCATCCGGGAGGGCTAGGTCTCAGCAACCTGCATTTGGAACAGACTTCCTGGGTGACTCACCACACAGATACGTGAAAACAGGTGGCAGAGATCCTCTGGATTTAACTTTGGCTCTGCCCTTCTCTGTTCAACCACAAACTTAATTCTGAACATGCTTCCTTAGCCCTAATTGCTTTATATTTGTGCTTCTCATGCTGAAGGGCACAGCCTGGCTGACAAGAGGAAATTGCAGGGAAGGTCTGGGTGTTTCAGGAATGGCCTGTGGGGGTGACAGTGCAGCTGCTGAACCCTGGCCCACCCTGTACGTATGTCACTTTCCGTTTTCTCCCAAACCGCCTCTTCCTGAAGCCACAACAGCAAGCTTGCCTTCAGTTGTCACTGCTTTCTTGCACACCTCTTCTCTCACTGACCTTCTCCTCCAGCCCCCGTACCCCCAGATAGCTTTACCATCATTAACTCCTCAGTATAGGATCATTTGGGGGGATGGGTAAAGACAGCTGGAGCATCAGTTAAGGTGACGGGTAACTCAGGAGTAGGCAGGGGGATGGGACGCTGGACAGTCTAGTGTGTATGTCTGTTTGTATTTTAACTGCTTTAATGTGTAAACAGGTGTCCACGCTTTATTTCAGATCATAAACATACTTGCTTCCTGACCTATAGGAAAGCATCTGGGTTGGATAGGTCTGCTGCCACTTCCTGTGGTGAAATGTCTATGTGGACCGATGTTACAAGGCTGCCCCTTAAGTCAGAGCCAAGAACAGTCATGATGGACTCACACCCCAGAAATGGATGAGGATGTGTCAGGCACACCTGGCCGTACATGCTTGGTGCCTAAAATATGGGGCCATTGAGGCTAATCTCGTTAGCATTGTCATTAATCTAAGTTATAGTTCCTTAACTGCCTTCGTAAGCTTGTGAGTACCGAAAGGGCCACTTGACGAATCACCTAGACACTAAAAGTTTTCACACATGAAAGATGCTATGTCAGTACTGATGCTGAGAGCAGTGAATTGTCAAGAGATAAGCTAAAAGTAAAGGTGGGTTCAGTTTAGTTAGGGCTCTAGAGTCATGCCTGGTTTGAATTCTAGACCTACTGTTTGACAACATTATAACTGGGAAAAGAGGACAATAGTGGGGCCTATCTTCTGGAATTGTTAAATTAGATAATACATAAAAGCATTTAGTATAGTGCCTGGCGCAGTGTAAGGAGGGAAGAAATGTTATGTATTGTTCCTACTGCGTGAGAGGGAGAGTGCCATTGGTAATAACCTACTTATCTGAAGGGGTGAAGGGGGTGGGGGACAAATAATTGTATAAGTAAGCTAGAAAAGCATCTGGTTTTTTCTTCCACAAAGGCTGACCCAAATTTGAAGAGGTTGTTAGTTGTATTCTACATTGTTCTTTGGCTGTTCCTTTGGCTGGTGGTAATAGGGAGCTGTGGATGGAATGAAAGATGGGGAAGGAATGGTGGGGCCTTTGGAGGAAAGGACCCGATAGAGGAGACCCAGCCCCCAGGACTCACCTTGGCTAGAAAATAAGACCCTGAGTTTTAGAAGTGGGTATTCACTTCCTTCTGATTGATGAGCAGCTACCTCACTGCCCTACAACACAAGCTCATTTCTTTCCAGGGCCTGTCAGCATTATTTTGGCTGCCATTTAAAAGATTAAATACCTTAATTCGCCCCCAGCTCTAGTTTTGGACATTAACCCTTTGGCATTATGTAGATTGAAGCAAGAGTACCATTAAGAGCTAACATCGGGATGCCCTTTTACTGCAGTTATTCTGATACTTTGGACCATCAGATGCCTTCTGCTGGCTGTTGACCCACCTGTATTTAAAAGGTACATGTAGTAGTGTTTTCCGAAGTAACCCAGAGCTAGTGCCTGACCTGACGGAATAGACATCTGTCTTCAAACTGCTGTTCCTTTTTTTTTTTTTTTTTTGTTGCGGTACGCGGGCCTCTCACTGCTGCGGCCTCTCCCGCTGCGGCGCACAGGCTCCGGACGCGCAGGCCCAGTGGCCATGGCTCACGGGCGCAGCCGCTTCGCGGCATGTGGGATCCTCCCAGACCGGGGCACGAACCCGCGTCCCCTGCATCGGCAGGCGGACTCTCAACCACTGCGCCACCAGGGAAGCCCCAAACTGCTGTTCTTACCTGTACTATCCTGTTCTCTTAGTTGACCAGCCTTCAAGTCTTCCAGCTAGGATCAGGGCTGATGGGCCACCTAAAGTAATGAAAGAAGAATGTCCCAAAGCTTAGCTGGCACCCCAACACCTCTGGAGCAGATTTCCCTGGTCAGCTGTGCATACCTAACAACCACGTTCCAAGGCATGCCTTGGGGTCAGTAAATGTTGTGTGTCCCCAGAAGATGACCTAAGAGTGGGATTTGGTTTGCCCCAGGTAAGCTAGACCCCTGGGCACATCATCCAGCTCCCTCTTTTAGCTTTGAGATAACAAGTGGATCAAGGTTAAACATCAGTGTTCCCCTTGGCAATGTGAGGTGGGCTGATATATGATGTAGAAACTGGTATTCACGTGGACCTGGAATCCAAGCATGCTGTTCGTGATGAGAGAGTGGAGCGCAGGGGTTCGTGCTGGGAAGATAGTAGTATACCTTAGGAATTACAGTATCAGCACACAAACCTTCTGCGTCTTTCACCCTAATCTCTTAGGTTTTGGAGAAAGGCTTCACTGCTTTAGGTACTAACATGGCAGCTTATTTTAAAAGGCACAGCGGGGTGAGTGGGTATTTAAGGGAGATCAGTGTGTTCAGTTCCACACTTAGGATGAAAGCTGAGGTAGTGCTTGCTCTGCAGAGCCTGTTTCAACATCTTTTCTTCCAAATAGGGCACAGATACGAATGGCCCTCTTCCTGTATGGCCGTTCAGGCCAGCCTGCCTCCAGCACTTGAAAGCTGACTGCAAACCCCAAGGAAAGGGAAGAAGTCTGTCGTATAACCAACCATTGAGGGAACGTGTAGTCGTTTCTTGAATCTTCTAGTTATACTAGGAGCTCTTTTTCTCTTTTCTTTTTTATGTTCTGTTATGCAAGAGCACTAGTTAATAATTCACACACAGTTAACAATTAAGTAGAAACTTCATTTGAAGCAACAGTAGGTTCAGTTAAATGTGTTTGGAAACCAGGTGCATAAATTGCTCTGGAAGGAATTTGTTTGATATGTGTGTGTGTATATATATGTGTGTGTGTATGTGTGTGTGTGTATGCACATAAATATACATATATACATAAATATACATAAATATATTCATTCATATATATTCATATGTATATCTATGAACATGGGTGTAGGTACATGTGCCTGTCTTATACCTATACTTGGCTAAAAGTCAGGGATGAAAAAGTGCCTGAAGGGCTAGTTGCCAGTCACATGTCTAATTAGTCAGGCCTAGACAGTGTAACAATTGCTTTGTCAGTTACAAGCAGAGAGGTTTTCATTTTCATCCCACCGTTCCTGGAAAGAGTAAGGATTAGTCATTTTTGAGGGCCTATAGTAGGCAAGAGGAAGGGTTATGAAGAGGGGTCACCTTGACAGATTGGAAATGCTGCAGGGAACCAGCATTTGCTGGTGCTAAGTCAGCACCTCTGTGCTCTTGTGGGAGAAGGAGGGCCTGCTGTTGGCCTCTAGGATTCTAGTGGTTCTTAGAGTGTAAGAACAGGAACAGATGGGCAAAGGGCTTGTACACTTAGCAAAATAAGAGCTACACACATAGTCAAATGAGCTCTACAAAGGTAATCTGGTAAATTCTAAAGGATCAGAGAAATAGAAATTAGGAACGTTATTAGGAATTAGGAAATAATTATTTTAGGTATTAGGAAATTAGGAAGCAAAATATTTCCTAGGAATTAGAAGTCGGGAAGTAAAGTATTTGCATAGTTGTTTCAGTAGAGGCAAACATAGTTAGCCATTTTGCTTTTCTTACTCTCTAGAGAATTTTTTTTTCTAAAAGAAATCATTGATGAAATAAGAGAGTAGGTATGGAAGAAAACGTTCCTCCAGGATGGCAGTGGTTGAGTTAATTATGTGTTTCATAGAAATAAGTAGATTCACCATCATTTTGTCCTTTGTTTCAGGAGCCATGTGTAGGAGAGAGACCTTCTCACTGTGTCCATTACTGCAGAAAGAGGATGTAGTTCCTATTGAAGTTTGCTTTAGAGGAAAGAGCATGGGGGTTAAAAATGTGGGCACTAGAGTCAGACCACCTCGGTTAAAGTCTTTAGGCCCTGCCAATAGTTTTGTGACTTGAGGGTAGTAGTAACCTCTCTGTGCCTTAGTTTCTTTACCAGTAAAATGGGAATAATAAGATTCCTTAACCTCAGAGGGTGGTTATAGGATTAACTGAGTTAATATCTTTAAGTATTTAAACAGGGTCTGGCTCAATAATCTGCATTCAACAAATGATAGCCATCAGCAGTCACTGCTACTCTGCTTATTGTTATGTTTTTATTATAGCTGTATACACTTTCAAAAGTATATGACAGTTTTATAGAAATGTCTCTTTCTGAGTAAGCAAACCGAAGATTTGAATTTCCTAATTTGGAGATTTAAAAATTAGATAAAAATCTGTCATGGGAGCAAAGTTATTTTAATAAGATTTAAAGGAAGGGCTCCTGTTTGTCTTTCTCAGCTGTCCCCTACTAGGACAAGCTTTCCCTCCATTAGCTCCACTGCCCGAATGGAACCTAAAAGCAGCACATTCACGGTATCAAAATTCCCATTGTATGCTTCAACTTGGATTGCTTCCTCATTAGCCCATAATCAGCTCTTTCCCTGTGCTTCTTCCCTACTCTAACCCTTACGTTTTATGCTCTTGAAAAAAAAAAATTTGCTTTCTAGGTTCCAGTTTTTCCTCACTCTTTTTCAAACCCTCCCGCTTCCCCTCCACCCCCCTCGCCCCCTTCCCCCCTGTAAGAGTGTGTGAGCTCTGGGCAGGGATTACAGCATGTATATTTTTGGTACTGTCAAATACCTAATTTGGTTCCTTATACATGGAAAGTATTTATACAAAATTTACAATGTATAAGTATAGCCATCATATTTAAGCCTTATTTAGGTAAACTTTTCCTTTTATTTCAAGGGATTTTGAATTGGTTGTCATTTGGAAGACTGAAAGTCAGTGTGCTTTTTCCTTTAAAAAAATTTTTTTTTTTATTAGTGGATGGGTGGAAATCCTAACTTCAGTTGCCTACCTACAATTGTTCGGTTTCATGTTTTGTTTTCCAGCAGCTTTTTTTTTTTTTAAAGGACAAAGTTGATTTTAAAAAAGACAATGATCCTAAATTCAGTGGGTGTTTTCTGTCACATCTGAAGATCATACTGCAGTTCTCCAGGTGCATGCATGTGGCGCAAAACATTCACTTGCAATGACGCTGCATAAGTAGCTGAACTGGTCTTATGTCCAGATCTTATACCCATGAGAATCATCAAACTTTTCCACGGTCGGGTAAACCTTTGGCTTGGTTTGGACATCATACAGGATGATTCACTATCCATGTAAGGTCATGGTACCTTCAGATTTTTTTTTTTTTTTTAGCACAGTTCCCACTAGGCTCAGGTGCTTCTGCCTCAGAGCACATCCATGCCAAGACCGTCCTACAACACCGGTGTCCCTGGGCACATTGGTAAGGGTGCCTGCAGCTTTGACATGCCCACTCAAATAGGCATGAAGTAACCTTAGGAATGTTCTGGCAATCATAACTCCTGAAGCATTATCTGGAACCAGTTCTGTTCATGGTTTCAGAGCAGATTTGGATGTGCCAAGCCTTACTAGGCAGGCTAATTCCTACGATTGCCCTTTTGTAAAGCTGAATTCTGCAGAGGTCGAACCTACAGGGGTGACCGGGACGCTGTGCTCTGGTGAGGGTAAGACAAAAAGGGGCTGGCTCTTAACACCTTACTCTATTTCCTTGGGCAAGAAAAGAACCAGTCTTTCCACAGACTCTCTTAGATGGGTATTGAGTAGAGTGGTATCTTTTCTAGTACTTCTGGAATGAGACAAAGAGGAAAGCATGATTGCTGTATTATACAAGATTAACTTATAGGAAAATGATTCCCATTCAGTGTTCTGTGATTTCAGGGACTGAGAACTAGGGTGACGTCCTGAACTCTTGGTTAGGCTAGGGGAGAGGTGGGAAGAGATGGGGAAGGACCTTTCTTGGACCAAGACTGGCCACTAAGGCCAGGCAGCCCTTCTAGTGAGTGGGGACCAGGGATATACTTAACTGAAGAGGAGCGTTTGGTAAAAATTTGGTTTAAAAGGCTTACGTGTAAATTTATGCCCCTAAAATGATGCTCTGCTCATCACAACAGAACCACAAAAGACTTCTCCCAGGCATTTCAGGCACTTTATTTCAGGCATTTTATTCTATCCTTGGAAAAAAAAAAGTTAAAGGAGGATCTGAGGGTCTCCTAGTAACAGTGTTTTAAGAGTCAGTAACTGCTCTGCTTAAACAGTTTCTCTTTCTGCAATTTAAGCTTTAGCAAAAATGCAAACAGTTGGTTATTTTGATCTTTATAAAAATTCTTCATGTTCATAGAGACCATTCATTGCTACTTAGTATTCTTTTCTTCAGGCTATCTGATCCCATGCTGTTTTATCATTTTACCTTAGGTCTCCCCTGAAACATCTTGTGGGCTCTTAGAAAAGAGACCAGGGTCAGATTTGATCTGTACTGTACCCTAATCAGGGTTTCTTCAATCCCAAGGAGAGGGGGAGATGGGTCTCCTTGGAGTACTCACGTCTACTGTGAACCCCCAGTGATGACTCTGGGCTTTTAGACTGTCTACTCTTCCACTTTCTGGATACTGACTCTTCTCCTTTTTAGTTGACTTCCCTTGTCAGAGGCTTCTCTTTCTCTTTGCTTTCCTTCCTAAATCTACCACTGTCCCATCTTCCCTGAGAAGGTTTAGCCCAGTACCTTATTATGTATTTGACCTACCTTGATCTTAAAATCTAATGGCTTCCAAATCGTTGGGAATTCTAAGCCTTGTCCAATGTGTGCTGGTTACCTTTGGGGGTTTGTGTGTCCTTGAAGTTGATGGATAACACCTCCAGTGACTAGGTAACCTGAGCTCTGTGTTTCTGATTAAATAGTTTACTTTTTATCCTAACACTCATTAAAATGGACAGTACCTGGTAGTGTAGTACATTGTAGAGCACTGTCTGCCTGGAAGGCATAAGTATTACAAGAGGGTAATAGAATCTCAAATTATACTCTGTACATCCTACTGAGTAGTAACATAAATCATTTGGGTTTTAGTTTTTTCACGTGACTTGGGTACACCTGGTATTGGCCTCCTCTGTTGGAAAGCTTTAAGTGTATTGCAGGCGCGTGATGTGAAACTTTTTAGTCCTTGCAGTCACATTAATCTTCCTAAGGAATAAATTAATCTGCCTGGGGTGATGGAATAGCTCTGATTTAGGGAGACTGTGTTCCTGTTCCCCTACTTACTGGGCTTGTGACCTTGGACAAATCATTTAACTTTTAATGTCTCAATTTCTTCATTTTAAAAATGAGAACCATGATACCCTCCTTGTCTACCTCCCAGGATTGCTAATCTGAGGGTTAAGTAATGAATAAAGGAGCATTTGAAAACCTTTGGAATATTCTGTCAGTGTAATATATTTAGGGCTGCTATTTCATAAGAATGTATAGGACTGAAATCTGGGAAGGAGATTAGTTTTTATGTTTTTTGTATTGTGGTAACCACATAACCTTTATTGAGGAATTGTGTGTTTGTTTTCATTGTCTATGGTTGAAAATATTTGCTATAGTTTTCTTCTAGTTATTGCTTCCTAGCCTTGAGTTAAAACTTCATGGGTCATTAGCTGTCAATTGTCAGAAAGTTTTCAAACTCCCTTTTCTTGAAATACTAGAATGTTCTGAAAGATACCTGGTGATTCCCTTTTCTTACCTCGATTATGATCACTTCATTCAAGCAGTTGACCCTTTATGAGCCTTCTTTGTGTACTTGTGTGAGTTCTGAGAGAAGAAAACAAAGAACTTTTTATCTAGTACTGTTGACAATTTGAAGAGGTGAATTTTAAGAGCGCCAGAACCATGGAACTTCTGGTGAAGTTGTTGTCTCTACTTTAATGACCCTATTCCTGTAGTCCTGGAAGTGTGAATGTGTCCATCCTGCTGATGATACCTTATTGTAGGATGGCTACTCTCTTCAGCATTATGAAGCCTGTAGGGCATCTTGAAGTAGAATATTGATAGCTGCTTTCAATTTAGGTTGGTAAATAAGAATCGGACATTTTCATTTCAACATACTTATTGTGTGACTGTTATTGAGTGCACTTTACTAAGTGACTTATATAATATTGCCTCGTTGGATTTTACTCATTCTCCAAATAACTCATTTAGAGTGACAGTAACTTAGGCAAGTTGCTAACCTAAATTACTAAGTTTCCAAAACCTGGTAAATGGTGGAGCTGCAATTGTTATTGTTGTCAAGCATTAAAATTGGATTGATTTCCTTTCCCACAAATTGTATATACTAAGAAATTTTGAATATGTAAGAAATTTTCTTGGCACAAAAGTAGGGAATTTCGGATCCCTTTGCTGGAGAATTCTCTTTTGAGAAATCATTACCTTTTTGTACTATTGGCTATGATGGTTTAATTCTAAATTAATTACTGCTTTTTCCAAGTGTCTTAATTCTCGTAGGCTTCTTGCCAAAGCCAAAGAAATATCTCATATAATGTTAAGTCCATTTTTAATGTGCAAAGATCAAATTGAGTAAAACATTTTTCAGAGTAGGTGGGTTACAATAACAAAAGGCTACATAGAAAATGATCTTGATAACAGCCATCTCTTAGTTATTTATGGTAATGGTGGTTCATGTCCAAGATTGAGGCTTCATTAGTAATGTACAATTAGTGGTACCTAATTTTATTTTGACTTACATCAAGGGAGGAATTGTGTGTGTGTGTGTGTGTGTGTGTGTGTGTGTGTGTGTGTGTGTGTGTGTAAATAATTGTAGGAGTCCAAGGCCATACATAGGATATCCCTAACAAGAGTCTTCTTCTGTGTAGCCTTGAAAGATACTGAATATTAGACTACTCCCTCAGCTAAGTTATATAAAAGGTGATTTTCCCTCTCTCATTTTGAGAACTCAATTCCACCTAAGAAAAGCTTTGCAAGGAGTTGAAAGAAAATTCAACCTTAGTTCTAACTTAACTCTGATTGGATCAGAGATTCAGGCACACTTCTTCCTCTCATTACTTTTCTGCATCCTCTTTTTCCCTGTATAAACACTTCTGTGCTCACGCTTATCTTATATTCATTCTTTATTCAAGCCCACTTCTCTTTGGCTGGGTCTTGCTTGGCCTTACTTTAGGGCTGTCCTGAATCACATAGGCTAGACCCAGCTTGCAGAACAATTCATGTTCATCTTCCATCCCTGGTAGGTGTTTTTAAAAATATATTAGAGGCAATAGCTGTCCACCACCAGAACACTCAAGCGGGTCTTTTACTGACTGCTTCTACGCAGTGGACTCATTAAACCATTTTGCTAGAGATTCTGATAATTAGTCAACTTGTTTGCATTGCATTCCTTATTTTTTGATTCCCCAACTATTCTGTAGTACGTTTCCCAATGCGCTTTGAAATAGGCCAATGGTAGCTGTCAGGCAGGTAAGAGGAAAAGGGAAAGGGATGGGATTAGAGAGTCTTGTTTAAAAACTGAATAATGAAAATAGCTCGCGTGAATGCAGAAATGTATATTTTTGACTGTAAATTCTGTATTGTTTTTCACTGAATTAAGAAGCTCCCAAATGAACTAGCCACAATAGTGCAAAGGTTACAAGATTTCACAAGATATTTTTTCTAGGGACTAGTGAGTCTCTTGCTCTGTTGAGCATGTTCTTGGGACTGAAAGTCTGAAGGTCCTCCGTTGTGAGGTTAGCAGCTAGCCTCCCTTGGGACTTCCTTAACTAATGTTTCGTGTCCTGTGCTTTGCCTCGCTCTCAACAGTCTTTAAAGATCAGTGCTGCAATCACATGAAGTATAAAAGTTTTACAAATGTTGATGCCTGTAATATAATTTTACAATTGTAATACATTTTAAAACAATACAGGATTAAAATATTTTAAAATGTGTAAATGTGTTTTACAGGGAAATGAAAGCTATAAAATACTTTATTATTCATTTTCATATTCTTTTAATAAGTGAAGCCCTTTGAGGAAGACCCTGATTTGGGAGTGAAATATCTGAACTACCAAATGTGTGTTTTATTTTCACTCCTTCACAAGAATATGAAAGAAATGTCACTAGCAATACGAGTGAAATGTGATGTTTAGATCACATATTTTAAATGCCCACTGTTGAAAACACAGTGCTAGATGCTATGAAATCCCCTAAGATACAGCCCCGACTCACCAGGAGCTTTCAATCCAGGTAGGCCCATAGTACATTTAGAGATAGCACAATAACACAAGGGTGTGTAACTGTGGAAAGAGAAGCTGGCAAGTACAGTGGAGGTCAGGAGGCCTTCACCAAGGTTGTGATGATTACAAAAAGGCTTTAAACAAGGGCAGGATTTGTTCCAACCTTGAAGGCACGGATAAGGCTTACATAGGTAGGGATAGAATATTTTAGGTGAGGTAGATGGTATGTGCGCATACTTGGGGGAAAGCTCACAGTCTTTAAGTTGGCTGGAGTGGAGGCTTTTTAGAGGTGGAAATAAGTTTCAAATGGCATTTCTACCACCTGCCAGTGGTTTTCAGCATGGACTAAGCATCAGAATCATCAGGGAGATCTATGGAAAGAATAAGTTGCCCAGGGCCCACCCCAGACGTCTTTGAATTTGAATTTCTTGGTGTGGAGCCTCAAGCTTGGTTGTTTTCAAAGAGCTCCCCAGGTGACTGTAAGGTGTGGGTCTGAGTACCATGCCATAGGTGAGAGAAGCCAGTGAAGCTGTGCCAGAAGCCCACCCCTCACTGGTTTCTGCCAGCCAGTGGTCCCTCTCCCTTACCTCAGAGCTTGCAAGCAGGGAAGGTATTCTCACTGCTGTTATTGCCACTTCCAAGCTATTGTTCCTTCTTTCTCCTTAGAAAATCTGCAGTTCTTTGAAGCACGTCATCAGGCTTTAGTACCCCTTACAGGTTTTAGAGTCTTCCTAGTCTCAACCAGCCATTCATTAATGTCATCTCCTCATTTATTATTTTTTCCCTTTCCCTTCATACTCCTGTCGTTCTCAGTAACATTAGCACCCACGTGATGCATGTCTACATTTGGGCCTCTCAGGTCTTAGGCTTCCTCAATCCAACAAACTCTTCTCCCTCTGAGTTCGGCCACACACACACACGTTCATGGACATGACTTGGGCTAATAGTTCTTGAAGTGTGGTCTGTGGACATCTTGGGATCCACTGGACCCTTTCAAAGGTCTGCAAGGCCACGGTTGTTTTCATAATAATACTAAGACATTATTTTTACTGTGTTGATGTTTGCACTGATGGGCAAAAGCGGTGGTGAGTGAAACTTCTAGCACCAAATGGTCCGAGCTGTTACTGTTTTCTTCACTCTCGCTTGCAGTAAATCATGCCAGTTGCACTTAAGAATGTTACTGATGGAACAGTAAAATAGTATTGATTTTATTATATCTCAGCCCTTTAGAACACTTTATTATTCTGTGTGCTAAAATGGGAAGTATGCACAAAGCATCTCTGCAGAGTGAAATATGGTGGTTGTCTCAAGGAAAAAGTACCTGTGTGATTGTTTGAATTGGGAGCTGAACTAGCCATATTTTTCCTCTATGGAACACCATTTTTGCTTGAAAGCATGACTAGCAGAAGAACTGTGGTTATCAGACTTGGTTAGTTGGCAGACATTTTCTTGAAAGAAGTCAATTTGCCTCTTCAGGAAAATAATTGATTGTATTTGTTCCCAGTGATAAATTTAAGCCTTCAATTGAAAATTAGAATTTTGGAAAACTTACATCTACTACCCTGAGCCTGAAAACTTCCTGGAAACTTAAAGACTTTTCTGATGTGTAAATTTTTGGAAAATCTATATAATGTAAAGAAGCAGTATTTTCCAAATGACTGACACATGATTTAACAAAGTTCTTCATGGATAAAAGATCTATCCATTCGACGTGCAAGAAAAACCAATGGATATAGTATTACAAAGTCTGAACTGTTCATAGATATGGTTTCATATTCCTATTGCAACTAACCTTTAAGAAACTAGCACTTGTTGAGGTTTAGTGTAATATTGAGGGATAATATCTACAATTATCTGAAAGGCTATTATAATACTCCTCCCTTTTTCAACTGCATATATCTGTACAAGGCCAAATTTTCTTTATATACTTTGACCAAGACAATATACTGCAGTAGATTGAATGAAGAATCAGATATGGGAATACAGCTTTCTTCTTTTTTTTTTTTTTTTTTTTTTTGCGGTACGCGGGCCTCTCACTGTTGTGGCCTCTCCCGTTGCGGAGCACAGGCTCCGGACGCGCAGGCTCAGCGGCCACGGCTCACGGGCCCAGCCGCTCCGTGGCATGTGGGATCTTCCCGAACCAGGGCACGAACCCACGTCCCCTGCATCGGCAGGCAGACTCTCAACCACTGCGCCACCAGGGAAGCCCAGCTTTCTTCTTTTATCAAAGAGATCTGCAAATAGGTAAAAGAATGGTACTCTTCCATTGTTTTTTGAAAAAACAATTATTTGCTCATAAGAATATTATTTATGTTTACATGTATTGGATTTATTTTAAAATGAATTAGTATTTTTATTTTATTTTACTTTAGTTTTTGGCTGTGTCTCGTGGCTTGCGGGATCTTAGTTCCCGGACCAGGGATTGAGGCCAGATCCCCTGGCAGTGGATGCTTCCACTGGACTGCCAGGGAAGTCCCATGAATTAGTATTTTTAAATGTCTGCTTTAATTTCTAATATGGTAACTATTAACAGATATAACTATAATAATGTATAATAGATATGACACTCAGTAGCTTTCAAGAATACAAAAGGATCCTGAGACAAAAGTGTTTAAGAACTGCATCTTAGGCCAAGTCAACCCCAATAATGCGACACCTCCAAAATCTGAACTTCCAATATTCCATTATCTGACCACCACCACTTCCTATCCATCAACGTACGTACACCCTCACTTTTGCTTGGCAGCCTCCAGTCCACTGGCTCTGCCTCTGTTTTGCAATCTATCAGCCCTCTTATGGCGTGGCTTCCCTCCTAACTCAAGAGTATGTAATCTGGACTCTCAACTAATCCCTTGCCCATCTCTCTCCCTTCCCCAGTGAGCTGGCCTTAACACAGCTCTGACTTTGCAGAATCCAAGCATCTTCCCCCTCAGTACCTGCAGCTGAGTATTCTGGAGACAACCACACAACCAAGCTTACTGGCTAATCTCAGCTCTGCTAGTCCTCTCTCTGCCGTTCCCATTTCCTGAGACGATGGTGTCACATCACCTGCCCTTCTCTCCTCAAACCTTCTATTCTCCACTGCATTGTCCATCCCTACCCACCCACCTCTCTTTTTTCTGCTACTGGAACCCCACGTACTCCTGGTTTTTCTTCTCCATTTTACAGGGACCTCCTCTTTTGCTCCATCAACAAGAGTTGAAATAGTTCAGGACTTTGTCCCTGGCTCTCTCCTCCATATAGACATTTGCTTGAAGTGATCTAGTTAGTCCCTTGACTATGAACATACCTGTGAGGTGGTGTTTCCTGTCCCGTGAGCTCCAGATTCATGGTCCAACCATCTGCCTAGCATCTCCACTTGGATATCTAATAGGTAAACTAATAAGCACAAGACAGAGTTCTTGGTTTCTCATCTCAAAAGTAGCATCACCGTGTACCTTTAGCCCCCCCAAATTATGAATGGTTTCTTCATTCCCCTGTGCTTTTTAAATCTGCAGCCCAAGCTCTGCACATTCTGTGGTCCCTACCTTTAAGCTGCCGCCTTGTCACCATCTCCACTGTCACAACCCTTGACCATGACTGTGACCAAGTGAAACCGTTACCTGTGTCACTTGAATTCTTGCACATTACTGATGTTTCTGCTTTGGCTTCTTCCTTCCTGTAGTCCATCTTCCATTCATTCATTAGCATGCATCTTGTTTAAAACATATGCTTGTTTCAAGCTTCAGTCACATCACTTCTCTGCTTAAAATGTGCTACGATGGCTCTCAGTGCAGTCAGGATAAACCCTAACTTCTTTTTGCCGCCTCGAGGCAGCCCTGTGTGATCCAGCCCCCTTCTCTCACTCTGCCCCCCCCTCCCAACCCAGAAAGGTCTCTTCAGCCACATTTGCCATTATTCTTCCCTCATTAATACCAAGCTCTCACCTCAGTCTCTGAATTTGCTGTTATTTCTTCCTTAAATGCTGTCTGCCATAGATGTTGTGGTTGCGTCTTCTCCTCCTTTAATTCTCAGTCAAATATTGACTTCCTCATGGAAATGTCCTGACGGCTCTAGCTGAAGCAGGACATCCCCCCACCCCCACCCTCAGGCCCCGGCATTCCCAAGTGTATTATCCTACTGTATTGTCTTCAGAGAACCCATGTCCTCTGAGATACAGATGTTTTTGCGGATGGTCATCCACCTCTATTTGAGCAGAAGTTCTGAAGGCACTTTGTCTTGGTCAGCACTCCATCAACAGTACTTGTTTCATGGTAGGAGCTCAACACATATTTTTGTATGAAGAATCAATTAGTGGTGCAGCTGTGATTGTGAAACTGGAATATGATAGATGCTGCATAGATGCTGTTGCAGTTATTTTTGGTCTTACCTGTAGCCTGGTTTCTTTTCGAACTTGTTGGCCTTATAGCTATTTCCCTCCCTTCTTTCCATGTAGCATTAGGGTGTTGGGACTCAAATGGAAACTGATTTTTCTGTGTTTGGGAGCAGAGAGAATATAAATTGTACTTTGAAAAGCAGAATTATATTACCTTTGTGTTTCTTAACACCAAGATATTTAACAGAAATTTGTCTGTTGTTGTTTTATAATGGGAAATTCTAATAGTTTCTGTCTCCATCCTAACCCCATACAAATTTTTGTTCTGTTTCTCCTTTAGTGTTCAAGTTGTCTGTAATCTTGGTAAAATCCTCTAAGCCTTAGATTGTGATATGATGTACATAAATGTCTTGTGTTAATCTTGCTAGAACTTGTTAAAATCGGATAGCCTATCGGAATTTTATAAGCCAAAAAGTCACACAGAAGCTGAAAAAAATTGCTTATTGGAAAGCTTGTCAATAGTTAAGATATTTCTTGTCTTCTTAAACTTCTCAGTGCAATTCTTCTGTAGACCATTTAGCGATTGAGGACATTGAGAAGTGTGGTTTCCAGTCGACTTGTCCTGGATTAAAGATTCTCCTGCATGAAAGTCAGTCGTCTTCATTGGCCTTTTGCCTTTGAATATTCATCTGTTGTGAAGCAAAACTGTGAGCAGGTGCTTTCCCTGTGTGGAGATGAGGCTGTGGGGGAAAAAAAATTACAGATACACACACGTACACACACACACACACACACACATACACACATACACACATACACACGCATACACAATACATACACACATACACATACACACATGCATACATACATATATACACACATACGCATAATACATATATACACACATTACACATATACACACACGCATGCACACATACATACATACACACATGCATACATACATACACACACATACTGCATAGAATTTCTGGATAATAAGTTCAAATATTTTTATTTTCCAAAGCAGATTGGTTAATTTATGGCCTTTTAGGTCTTTAAATATTCACAAGTAGAACTTGGGAATGATTTAAGACTGATTAGCAAATATATTTTTAATTTTTGCTGTTGCATTATAAATGCTATTTACAGTACTATTTATACTATAATGTACATTTATTATTAATCATAGATATATAATCATTAGTATAATTATTAAAAGAATTATTGATTATCACTACTAATGATTATTCTATTGAAATCACTACTAGTGCATATTTTAAACGTATTTCAACAAATGATGGTTAATTTAAGTTTGAATTTCAGTGACTAAAACTTGGTTATTTCTGCCTAGGTTTGTTATGTGTGCAATAATTCGCATGACCTTTGAGATTAATTATACAACTTGCTTTTCTCTAAATTTATCTTAAATATATTTTGAGAGATGATGGCATTGATGCCCGATACCTTGTGGTACTGGCTGTGTTTTCTTTTGTGTTGTTTTGCCTCTGTTCCATTTTATAATTAGCAAGGTGCCTCACTATGTATCTCCTTACGGTGGTGTGTACCTCTTAGATCTAATTTTCTGTTTCATTTAATGATTTTCCTGCACCTGTATCTTATGATAGACAAGTCACTGTGTCTTTGCCTCTCCAGTTTCTTGTGGTCCATTAGACCTTGATTTTATGATCTGGCACCACTGAGTTTCTCAAGGGCTTAAGGCCACCGCTATTTGAATTTAGATATTTCTTCAGTTAGGGCTTCACTTCAAAGACCGTTTTTCTTTTTTTTAGAACTTGGTTTTCAGTAAAAACAACATATAAATAAATGGGGAAAATAGTGGATTTGAAATGGAAGGACTAAGGACAAGTCCTGATGCTAGAATTTCACGGCCTTGAGCAAGTCACTTAACCTTTCCTAAACTTTCTGTTTGCTCTTTTACCAAATGGAAATGGTGATCATACCTACCTCATAGGGTGGTTGTTGGAAAAAAAAAAAAAAGGGAAATATGCCCTAAAATAATAGTTTTCAGCTCTAAGAGGACTCTGCTGTGTCAAAAAATTGACTTTTCAAGTTGAAAACAATTAAAAAATTAAATTCACATACAGTTGAGACTATACCAGACTGTTGTATTGACGTATTTTTATTTTCATTCACTTTTATATGCAATTTAATTTTATCTGTTTCTTCTATCACTGAAATATATTTCTTATGTGGAAGTTTTTTTGAAGGATGGTGGGTTTTGCCCAGATAATTGTGGGTCCTCAGTGAGTGCCACCTCCAGGAGCAGAATTAGAAATTTTCATGATTGAAAAAGACCCTAATGTTGATTTTCTTCTTGGCCCTTTCCTCTCTTCTTCCATAAGGAGATGGGAGCACCTGGCTTCTGGGAATATGTAACTACCCTTGTACAAAGCAGAGCATCTTAATCCCAAGTGAACTCTCACCTTTCTGACATAGAGTTAACTTTAAAAAAAAATTCACTCACTATGACCAAGAATTTATAAAGAACCTTCTATGGGTCTACAAGCCCCTTTCCTCTCATGGACTGACCTTCAGGTATCGGGAATGTAGAGATGGGCAACACACAAATAATTCCATATGGTCAGATGGTGTTAAGTGCTAAGATAAAGCAGGGTAGGAGGGTGTGTGTGGTGGGGAGGTTGTATTTTAGGTAAGTTGGTCAGGGAGGGCCTTTCATGTAGGGTGACACTTGTGGGAGGGCAGAATGAAGTGAACAGTCCAACTTGTAGGGCATCTGTGGCAGGAGTCCTCCAGGCAGAGGAACTGCAAGTGCAAAGGCCCTGAGGTAGGACTGTGTGTGTAAAGAAAGAGGCTAGCGTGGATCAAGTGGAGTGAGGGACAGAACATTAGGAAAGGAAATCAGAGGTATCAGGGACTGAATGAGGCATAGCTTTGAGGCTGTTGTCGGGATCTGGACTTTTACACTGAATAGATGGGAAGCAACTGGAGGGTTTTGATCAGAGAGGAGTGACCCAGGACACAACTTGAAGTTTTGGAGGATCTTGCTGGCTGGTGTGTTGAGAGTAGACAACAGGGAAGGTGGTTGGAAGCAGGGAGATCAGTGAAGAGGCTGTTTCAAGAGTCGAGAAGGGAGAGAGCTATGGCTTCAACCAAGACATGTGACATGTGACCAGAATCTGGACACATGTAGAGGGTAGATCTACCAGAAAGCACTATGGATTAGATGCACAGCCCCGTGGTTTCCCCAGGGTGGCTGGCATAGTGCTCATCACCTCATTTCTCCCACCTTTCATGAGTATCTTCTCATAGGTGGTCATGTGAGGTGAAGGACAGGTGAGTAAGTTCCTAGCCATCAAGGATTCTTTTGGTGTCTTGAGGAAGGCTCGATTTCCAGCAAACATCTTCAGAACGAAGACTGACATGACAAATGTTCTTAATTTTAAGCTCATTTTGCACAGCATTTATGGCATAAGCAACCTTAGAAATGACATGTTAAAAAAAAAGTTATTAAAAAAAAGTCAGGATAATCTTGAAGGTATTACATAGTACCTAAAGGAAGTATAATCATTCTCATCTTGAAAGTATAATATAGTCTCTGAAAGAAGTACAATCATTCTTATAAAAAAATCCCTTTACATTTGAGTAATGTGAAGGTTTAATAAGTTGGATCCCCGGTGGCAATGGGGAAGTGGGGTAGGGAATCAGACCTTTTTTTTTTCCAGTCAGTGATTCTGCTCTCTCCAGGGTGAATTCTACAGTCATGTAGCAAGGGAGAGTTGTTGTTTTACCAGCTATATTGGGGTGTAATTCATATACCATAAAATTCACCCATTTTTAGTGTACAGTTCAGTGGTTTTTAATAAATATAGAGCTGTGCAGCCATCACCATAATCTAATTTTAGATCGTTTCTCAAAGGTCCTTCATGCCTATTTGCAATCATTCCCTGTTTCATGCATCCAAGGGAGTGGTTTTGTTACTCTTAGAAATGTCCAAAGTTCAGAAATAGCCATCATTTTGTATAGAAAAGATCAAATCAGGGAAAAATTGTGTTTATCTCTGCTCTAGTTTGAACTCCTTGGGCAATCAGAAAATACAAGCTTTCTTGAAACACAAAGACTGTAATATTTTTAGTCACAAGCTTTTATAGGAACCTGAAGCATGAACACATGCAAACTCCATCAGCTTGTCCATATTTTATATGAAGTGCAGGAATGCTGTGGGTGGATGAGGTTGGTTGTTGTGTTTTTAGTGATTAATTGTGGTGGAAGAGGCCAAAGGCTCAAATGGACTAATTTTCATCAACATTATGGGCTAGTGCGTTCCAGAGTTTATGATCAAGACACAGACTTCTTGAATACCTGATTTTTTTTCGTATAACCATTTATATCTCATTTTATTATGCCATGTCTGTTTAGAGTGCCAAAGTCATCCTTCTAAAAGTCTACTTTGTTGGCCCAACTCATTTGACAGTGTATTGAGTGCTTACTAAGTGCCAGGTGTCTAGCCTCTGTTTCCTCATCTGTGAAACAGGGCTCTTAACAACTACCTCAAGGGTTGTTACAAAGACTGTTAAGTAGTGTATGCAAAGCACTTAGTCATGGCACTAAAGAAAGAACTTTTCACCCATAGGTAGCTATTAATAACCATCACTGCCGTCTATAGTATTATGCCCCAGTTTTGGCCTACAGGCCTGGATTGTGTATACCTACTCCCCCTCTGTTTTCTTCTTTTGTATCTTGTCTTCTCTTCCAATATGTAAGAATCTCCCATCTTCCAGGGAAATGGAAATTTCATGTATTTCAGTGTGCTGGGTGCCCTGGAGGAGGGGTCACTCAGCCCAGCCTGAGGGTTCTGGATCTTTCTGGTATAGGATCAAGCCCTGACTTGTTTGGTGCCCACCAAGGCATAGAAACTGCCCTGCCACCGTCACCGTGGTTCTGCTGGGGACCTAGTTTTTGGATGAGGACCCATTTCAGAAATGCTCCTGAAGCCAACTCTGGAGAGTGGATGTGGGAGGGGCAGATTTCCTGCTTTTTAGTCACGTGTGGTAATTTGTAATTCTGTTTTGCACAAATTCATTTGAGATCGTCTGAAGATTAAACTTACAGTATGCTGTCTGCATTTCCCTGTAGCTTCCTTTTTTCGGTTCTTAGTGGGGAATAGCGTGAGCATGTTTAGAATGATAATGCCAGAAGCCTCTCGGTAATTAAATACGTGTGCTGCTTCAGTTCTACAGAAGTCCCAGGTGGGTTTCTAATCTCTGCTTTACTAGTATATAGGGATTTTTTTTAAAAGATAGAAACAAAAGTTATAAATGATAAAAAAAAAATATCTGAGCCAAATACATGATTATACATCAGATGCCGTGGTGTGATATTGGGCAGCAAAGACAAATAATGTTTCACAGAAACAGTTTCAGGTTCCCCCGAGTCTGCTGTGACACCCCCATTTGTGATGCTGTGAAATGAAAACCTAGCTGACTACACAGAGCTGCATTTTCAGAATGTGTTCTTACAGCCATATGCCTGGCATTTACCATTAAATATTATTTAAACTCTGAGTGCTCAAAGCTCTCAGAGTTTTAATCACAAGACATGTTTCCATGGTTCCCTTAGAATATTCACTTTGCTGTAATGAAGGGTTGATTGGTCACTCCATCAAAATTAATAAAATTCAAAGGCCTTTTGCATATCATAATAATAATTGCTAACATTTTTGAATATTTGCAGCGGGTTGGGCAGTGTGTGGAAAGCTTTCTATAGATTATTTTGTGTCATCCTTCAACCCCTCTCCAAGGTAGGTACTGTTGTTGTCTCTACAATACAGGAAGGAGGGATCAAGGCTGAGTAAGGTGAAGTAACTTACCCATGGTCACACGTGCTATAAATGGCTGTGTCCAATTCCACAGCCCCTTGGCCTTGGCAGATACTCTGCTGCTTTGGGTCTTAAACTGTACTCCTTATAAGAATCAACTGGGGAGCATGATGAATGTGAAAATTCCTGGGTGAGGCCCTAAAATTAATAAATCTAGGTGTAGCCCAAGAATCTGCATTTTCAACGAGCCTCCCGCTGTGACTCTGGTGGAGTCTTTTAGGGGACTTCTCCGAGAAATACTGCTCTACTGTTCCCCAGAGTTCTTTCCATCTGCACCAGTACAGAGGATGTTAGGGGAACACAGAGACCTTCATGATCTAATCTCTGTCTGTGATGATGACTGTAATCCATGCCCAGGGCAGAGAGAACTCAAAATCACAAGGTGAGTTGAAGGACAGGGCCAAGCCCAAACCTACCTCTTACTCATAATGCCGTGTGAAATGGCAGTGCAATTTGTAACTCGAAATTTAACTTAAATTCGTTGTAAAAGGGGGGCAGCATTTGAGCTTAATAAGACATGTTATCCTATGTGTTCTTTTAAGGAATGTTTATGACTTGTCATAATGAACGTTGTTCATAACTTCTTTCACTGAATGATACTCTGCAAAAGTGTAGAATTTTCTAGGGAAATGTGTGTTCTATCCGAGTAATGATGGAAGAAAGAAATAGTAATTTTTTTGTTCTTTAAAATGATCAGATAAAACCCTCAAACTAATGATTCATAAACATTTTTCATCTTCGGGTAGTCCATTGCGTTCTTCAAACCAGGCATTTTGAATAATTGCCACTATGTGAAAAAGGGATTTCGTTCTCTGGGGATGAGCCAGCAGTTTGACTTAGATTTATGAAGAACCACAGCTGAATTACTCCTTGTCTAATGAATGTTTTGGCCACAAGAAACTTTGCTCTAAGGCCTCATTTGAATGTCTAATAATCATAGTAATAACAATACAATTTCATCATAATCTGGTAAAAGTCAAGAAACGACAAATGCAGTGTTAGCCTTTCAATGCCACTGTGAATTTTCCTTGTAATTACACCAACCATAGCTCTGAAAGCATTGTGGTGTTCCTGGTCATTCAGACAGTGAGGCTCCATTTTTTGTGCCTTAACTTGTTTCCCTCCAGGGAAACCTAAAGAGACCCCATCTCTCTTAAGCTACCAGTAAGAGACCAGGGCTCTTCTGTTCCTGAATACCAGTCCCTCCTCATGGAGTGCTGGAAGTAGCCACTAATGTTGAAAGTGCTAGAAAAAGTTTGTCCTTTCGTGGGCTGTAAATGTTGGAATGGCTAGTACATAACAGGTTCTATCTTGCCACTCATTTGTGAGCCCAGCGAATCTCCTGGCCCCCTTATGTGGTGATGGTGGAGGCACAGCTGGGTATTCCTCCTCCTGAGCCGAGCTGCAAGTGGGGAGAGGATGGCTGTGGGTGGGTGTATTGGCCTGCTAGGGCTGCCTTAACAAAGTATCAGGGAGTGGGTGGCTTAAACAGCAGACATTTATTTTATCACGCTTCTGGTGGCTGCAAGTCCAAGATCAAAGTGTTAGCAGGTTTGGTCTCTTCTGAGGCCTCTCGCCTTGGCTTGTTGACGGCCATCTTCTTCCTTTGTCTTCACATGGCCTTTCTTCTGTGCCCGTGTCTTAATCTCCTCTGCTTTTAAGCACACCAGTCATATTGGATTTAACCTTTAATTTCCTCTTTAAAGACCCTGTCTCCCAATATGGTCACATCCGGTACTGTGGTACTTGGGGTTAGGACTTCAACACATGAATTTGTGGGAGACATAATTCAGTTCCTATCAGTGGAAAAACTGTTAGACCCTGGAGTTATGGAGACCAAGGGCATACAGTGTGATAAAGAATAGTGCCTTTCAAACTCTTTTAGGCAGTGGAACTCTTTTGTGTTGATTTCCAAAAGTTGATTCCTTTTTGTAGTGTGCTTTATGGAAGAGTTACTATGAGGACAGAACCTGGGTTATTGACAATAGCAACAGCTACCACTTGAGTGCCCGTATGTACCAGATCCTTAACACATTGATTCTAGGTCTCCCAGGGAAGAAGAGGATGGTGCTGATAGACCCATTTTACAGATGAGAAGACTGAAATGCAAAGAAATTGAATGACTTTTCTGGTCATACAGCTACTAAGTGGGATTCAAACCCAGTTCTGCAAAGCCTGTCTTAGTTTTATTACACCGTGTGGTCTCTGCAGCATGCTTGCTCTTATTATTTGTCGAAAGAGTGTGGAAGATGGAAGACAAGATTGGTGTCTTGGCTTAACCACCAAAGTCTGACCAGCTTGGGTCAAACAGCTCTGTTTGACCTTCAGTTTCCTGATTGGTGAAGTGGTATGGGGGTTAATATCTCCAGCACCAGATGGCTTAAGGATGAAATGAGAGTGTGAATAGGCCTCTCACAATCTCAGTAAGCTCTCAGGCATGTTGAAATTTGTTGGTAGAGGCAGAATTGCATAATTACACAAAGGTATGGGTTCCAATACCATTTAATTATATAATTAAATGGTATTGGAACCCATTTAACTAACTGACTCTAGCAAGCTACTTGAACTCTGAGCTTTAGTTCCTTTTCTATAAAGGAAAAAAAATAGTGGCTGGCAAGTGATAGCCATTGTAGAGTGTTCCAAATTTCTTATCAGGATCCTGCTTGCTCTTGGCTTTCTGCTTTGTGTAAACTTGGCCTTCTGTTGATGAGTGGAAAATATTCATTTTCCCCTGGTGATAGTGAGCTGTACACTTTGCCATCATTAAGGTTTTAGATGGGCTGTCTGTTGCAACCCCACTTATTAGCAATTAATCATTTAAAACAACAATAGCATCCCCAAAAGCTGAGTTTCAGTTTCCATGCATTTCCTTTGACCACAGGCGAATTTATTTCCTGGTGTGGTAGTATTTCAAAAAATATAAATGATCAGGAGGGAAACACAACATTAAAAAATGCTGACCTTTAAAAATAATGAGAAAATGGGTAGATATTGATAAGAATGTACATTGAGAGATAATTATAGGTTGTGCAGATGGAAAGCATATCATTTTCTTAATTAGGACTTTGACTTTCAAACTTAGGGTTCCCCTTCTTTTATATCTGTTACTTTTCTCCAAAGGCACCCAAAACATTTTTTTGCAGGTGGCTGTTTTAATAGAAATTTTCTGTAAGATTCTTTTTTTCCTCTTTCTGTTGAAATTATGAAACATTCCACACTTCCAGAAAAGCACCAAGAATGTCACAGATACTACCCAGATTTAGCTGTTTTTGACATCTTGATTTTTCTTAGATTAAAAAAAAAAAATCTCAGTTTTCTGAAATTTAAAAATCTTTAACTGTGCCACCTTATAAGTTTCAGAGAATGTATGTTTTGGGCTTGACTGTGTTACCTTCAGGGATATTGAAGCTTCAAAATGCATTTTTAAAGCCAAAAAGGATGACATTTTGGCTATTTATCTCTCTATTTCTCTTTTAGGTTTAATTATTAAACTTATATTCAGTTATATGAATTCAATGAAAACTCAGTGAAGCTCAAACGAGTTCAGTGAGATCCAGGTGTGCAATGTTCATTTAACATCTGAATTTTTTTTTTTTTTTTGCGGTACACGGGCCTCTCACTGTTGCGGTACACGGGCCTCTCACTGTTGTGGCCTCTCCCGTTGTGGAGCACAGGCTCCGGACGTGCAGGCCCAGCGGCCATGGCTCACGGGCCCAGCTGCTCCGCGGCACGTGGGATCTTCCCAGACTGGGGCACAAACCCGTGTCCCCTGCATCAGCAGGCAGACTCTCAACCACTGCGCCACCAGGGAAGCCCTTACATCTGAATTTGATGTTTGAGTGCGATATTAAAACCAGTCTCATATCAATATATGAATGCTGGCACTCCTTCACCAGAGGCTGAATATGGAAAGGAAGAATCAGCAGAGTGTTTGAAAATCCCCACTTGGTGACTTACTAGCTTAGTGATTCCTGACCTCTTTGAGACTCCTTCCACTCTCTGGGTGTTGCAGTAAAGCAGTTTTAACCTTTAGGAAATGAAGTGTTCCACCAAAGTTGGTGCCATGCAGGCAAGTGGACTGTGGACTATTTCAATCTAGTGACTTACCTTTCTGAGCTGGCTTTTTCTAGTTGCCCACCATGTAGCTTGATACCCTTGGCTCCAGAAATGTAACAGAAAGGGAAAGTGCTGGTTTCTGCTGCCTCTCTCCTTTTCTGAAGTCAGGCCCCGTGGAGTTGGTGTGATTCATCTCTGCTTTCGCCCTGCTGACAGTGCTTCTAGTTTAGTTTCTTCTACCTCTGTCTGGATCTGTTAATTTTAATTATAGGAACGATGTGGCTTTCCGTTCAGATTAATTCTCATCTGATTTTCTAGAGGAAGCAATGGTGGTTGTTTTCTTTTTTTCAGACGGGAATACTGTATGTTTGTTTTAAACTCTACTGTGGTATAGGGTGTTGTTATGTTTTATAATATATACCATGTCAAGGTCAATGTAGTAATACTTTTATTCTTCTTTCACTTGCTAAGAACAAAAGAGAAGGACCCTGTAGCAGCGTCTTGACCTTGTTAGGTGGGCAGGGCTGTTCTCATTGATCATTTTCGTTCCCCTTTAGTTTTCTTCCCTAGACATGAATCTACAGTCCCTTGTGCGTCTTCCTGAGCCCAGTGGGTCCACTGGAACTTCTCTACTAAATTCTTACTTTATTTTGGTTAATATAAAGTAATAGATTGAGTTTTTCGAAAAAAAGAATTCTAGGTATGGAGTCTTTCTATTTGCAGAAGCATATCATTTTCCTTCTGCTAGAAGCACTGGTTTATTTTTGTTTGCCAGAGACCTCATTCTTCCTGTTTCCGTACTGACTGTTTGGGTCTAGTCGGTGGCCTCTTTATCTTGGTTCCTTTCCCTCACTGTGTGAGAACAGCCAAGCTCTGGGGTTGCTCCCAGACAGTGCTTCCCCAAGAGGCACTTATTTTATGAGTCATTTGGGTCTGATGATTAAAAAACAACAACCCTTTTGTTTACGTATAATATTTGTAGACAAGAGTATACATATTATATGTGCACACTTTGAATTTTCTTAGAGTACATATGCCTGTGTAACCAGCACCCATATTGAGACTCTTACTTCAGAAGCCCACTCAGCTCCCTTCAAGTCAGTGCCACTTCCCATCAATCACTGCTGTCCTGACCTCTAACCCTGTGCATTAGTTAGGGCTGTTTTTGAACTTTATGTAAATGTTATCATGCAGTATGTGCCGTTGTATCTTGCTTCTCTTACCAAATGCTGTTTCTGTGAGAATGGTGTTTATTGTTGTATGTAACATAGTTTATTCTTTCTCATTTCTGTATGGTATCCCATTGCATTAGTTTCCTGTTATTCTTGAGACGAAGTATCACAAAGCTAGTGCCTTAAAATGACATGCCTTCGTTCTTTCACAGATCTGCTGGTGAGAACGTGAAATCATTTTCTCTGGGCTTATGTCAAGGTGTTGGTAGGGCTCCTTCCTTTTGCGGGCTCTGAGGGAGAATCCATTTCCCTGTCTTTCCAGCTCCAGTGGCCATCTGTATTCTTTGGCTTTGGGCCACTTCTTCAACCTTCAAAGTACATCACTCCAATATCTGCTTACTCTTCACATCACCTCTTGTGTCATCATATCTCCCACTGCCTCATACGCACACACGCATGCGTGCGTGCGCACACACACGCATCACAAATACATTTCCCTTGTGTATTCTAGGAGTCAGTCATTTGGTAAGTGTAAGTTCAACCCTTAGAGTTAATGCCAAACAGTTTTCCAAAGTTGCTGCACCAACTTAGACCCCTCCTAGAAGTGTAATAGAATGCCATATATCTTTCATAAAGAATAGAGCATAGTTTGAACCTGGAAGCTTTGATTCAGAAGTTAACTCATTGCTAGATCCCCATTTTAGACCTTTATTTGTAATCGAGGATTTTCCAAAGTGTGTTTATGGGAAGAGAGTCCTGAGAGATACCCCTGTAGGAGAAAAGGTTTCTTTTATCAAATGAATTGGTGAAATAGTGGATCCTGCTAGGAGATTTACTTTGCGGAGGAACACGTGAAATGTTTTAAGCCTGTTTAGTTTTACCTTTGTTTGACTTAAGTCTTCCAACTGGATTTAACTTTGACTCAGTTTCCCTCTATTGACATCTCAAAGAAAAAGAGTTCCAAGGAATACCCTTTGAAAATTTGGGAATAAACCAAACTTAGGATGGTTTCTTTTTAAAGACTTTATTTTTTTTAAGGATGGTTTTAGGTTCACAGAAAAATTGAGAGGAAGATACAGAGGTTTCCCATATGCCCCCTGCCCCTACACATGCACAGCCTCCCCCCTGTCAACATCTCCCACCGGAGTGGTGCCTTTGTCACAACTGATGAACCTGCAATGATACGTCATAATCACTCAAGATCCATAGTTTACCTCAGGGTTCACTCTTAGTGCTATATAGTCTATGGGTTTAGACAAATGTATACAGGGATACCTTGTTTTCTTGTGCTTCACAGGTACTGCGTTTTTTACAAATTGAAGATTTGTAGTAGTAAAACATACTTTGTTGCTAAAAAAGGCAATTTCTTTAGAATATTACATAAACTTAGTTGATAAAGCAGTGGAAGGGTTTGACAGGATTGACTGCAATTTCAAAAGAACCTCTAATGTGGGCAGAATGCTGTCAAACAGCATTGCATGCTGCAGAGAAATCCTTCTTAAAACGAAGAGTCCATTGATGCGGCAAACTTCACTGCTGTCTGTTTTAAGAAATGGTCACAGTCACCCCAGCTTTCATCACCTACCACCCTGATCAGCCAGCAGCCATCAACACTGGGGCAAGACCCTCCGCCAGCAAAAAGATTACATCTCACTAAAGGCTCCGATGATGGTTAGCATTTTTAGCGGTAAAGTATTTTGTAAATTAAGGTATGTACATTGTTTTTTAGACATAATTCTATTGCACACTTCATAGACTACAGTATAGAGTAGACATAACTTTTATATGTACTGGGAAACCAAAAAATTCATGTGGCTCATTTTATTGCAATATTTGCTTTATTGCAGTGGTCTGAAACCAAACGGGCAATATCTTCAAGTTATGCCTGTAATGACATGTATTCATCATTATAGTATCATACAGAGCATTTTCATTGCCCTAAAATTCCTCTGTCCTCTGCCTATTCATTCCTCTCCCCTGACCTGTGGTGACCATGGATCTTTTTCCATGTCTCCATAGTTTTGCCTTTTCTCAAATATCACAGTTGGAATCGTACAGTACGTAATATCTTCAGATTGACTTCTTTTACTTGGTAATAGGCATTTCAGGTTCCTGCATGTGTTTTCATGACTTAGTAGTGCATTTCCTTTAGCACTGAAAAATATTCCATTATCTGGATGTACCATAGTTTATTTATGCATTCACCTACTGAAGGAGAGCTTAGTGCTTCCAAGTTTGGCAATTATGAATAAGGCTGCTATAAACACCTGTGTATGGGTCTTTGTGTGGATGTAAATTTTCAACTCCTTTGTTATATTTATAATACCAGGTAGCATGATTGGTGGATCATATAGTAAGAGTGTGCTTAGTTTTCTAAGAAATTTCCAAACTGTCTTCTACAGTGGCTGTACCATTTTTGCATTTCTACTCGTGGTGAATGAGAGTTCCTGTTGCTCCATATCCTTTGTCAACATTTGGTATTGTCAGTGTTTTTTGCATTTTGGCCATTCTAATAGGTGTGTAGTGGCATCTTATTCTTGTTTTAAGTTGCATTTCCCTGATGACATATGAGGTGGAGCATCTTTGCATACGCTGATTTACCACTTGTATATCTTTCCAGGTTCACATCTTTGGCCCCAGTTTTTAAAAATTGGGTTATTTTGTTATTGTTGAGTCTTAAGAATTCTTTGTATGTTTTGGATAACATTTCTTCATCAGAACAATATTTGTTACATTTTGCAAGTATTTACTCCCAGTCTGTTGCTTATCTTCTCATTCTCTTGACATTGTCTTTTGCAGACAAGTTTTTAATTTTAATGAAATCCAGCTTATCAGTTATTTCTTTTATGGACTGTACTTTCTGTACTGTTTTTAAAAAGTGATCACCATACTCAAGCTCATCTAGGTTTTCTCCTATGTTGTAGTTTTAGATTTTTGTGTTTTACATTTAGTTCTGTGGTCCAGTGTGAGTTAATTTTTGTAATGTGTGTAAGATCTGGCTCAGATTCATTTTCTTGCATGTTGTTCCAGTGCCATTTGTTGAAAAGACTATCTTTGTTCCATGATATTGCCTTTGTGCCATTGTTGAAGATAAATTGACTTTATTTATGTGGGTCTATTTCTGGGTTGTCTGTTCTGTTCCATTGATCTATTTGTCTATTTTATTGTCAATACCACACTAATTTGTAGTAAGTCTTGAAGTCGGGTTAATGTCAGTCATCTGACTTTGTTCTTCTCTTTCAATTGTGTTGGCTATTCTAGGTCTTTTGCTTCTCCATATAAACTTTAGAATCAATTTATCAATTACACAAAATAACTTGTTGGGATTTTGATTGGGATCAAACAATCTATAGATTGAGCTCAGAAGAACTAACATCTTGATAATATTGTCAGGATGATTTTTGCTGAAAAAGTAATGAGACGTTGGTACAGTTATGTTTTAGAAACATAGACTAGCTATGTCTTTGAGTATTTTCTACATGATGTATCTATAGAGAAGTAAAACCCATCAGAAAATGGGTTGAATTTGCTTCTATTTTGTTTTCCTTTAGTGAGGCCTGTACAGTACTTTTAGGAAAATTGTTTTGCATTACTGTGATGCTAAATTTTGAACCAAGGAGCCCAGTATAAAAAATAATTTCTGACTGGAAACAGAATTTGGAAATCCCAGAATTGGTGGGATTCATCCAAAAGTATTTGCCCCTGGTGTACTTTTTCTCCATCTGGATCTTTCCACACATTGTCCCGCTTCTACCTTTTTTACTTCTTTGAACCAGTCTACAATAGAGGGAACTCCTTGTTTGTTCTTTCTCCTGGTCTGGCTCTAGGTTTTCTCCCTTGTTTGCATCGCCTGAGCATCCTACTTGTATCATCACAAAGGATAAGACTCCTTCCTGCTCTTGGGACACAGCCTACCTAGAAGCCACTCAGCTCTCCTGCTTCAAACAGCCCTTTTCCTTTCTTGATTACATATTAATGTCTTGCTGGTGTTGGTCTGGTGGAGAAGGAGGGGCAGGGACTAATAGGGCCATGGAATGTGAGTAGGAGAAGCCACTCACAGTGGGTAAAAGTTAGTTTGGAATTGAAAATAACCAGTGTATGTTGAGCATTCTCTCCATAATTACTTCATCCTCCTGCCTTGGGAAATGCTGAGTACCAAGCTAGACATGATACAGAATGCAATGATCAAATAATATTTTAGGCTATTAAGTTTGGCGTTAATTGCTTATCCTCTTTAATTTCTTATTCACTTGGATAAAGATCTTCAATAGAATTTTTTATGTTTTAGTTTTGTATTTCTTATTGCAACTTTTTCACAATTATAGGAGAAATGACTCTTTCGAGGGAATGTTGTGATGCTTTTATTAGTGGATCAGTTGTTGAATATTTACCTCTCCCCACAGAGGCTGGTGAGGCCAGTGGAAAACTAGAACTGAGGTTTTATCCTGAGGTTTGGTCATCTCATTTTAGATTTGAATACTTAGAATTGGGGCCTGGACCACAAGGCCTCTTGTTATTTTTTTCTTTTTTGCAGATCTTTTAAATTTCCCCCCAGTTTTATTGAGATATAATTGACATACAACACTGTATAAGTTCAGGGTTACAGTTTAATGATTTAAGTCACTTTTTGATGTGGCCTAGTTCTCTCTTGGAGATGATGGTAATCATGATAGCTAAAACTTATTTCTATGTGCCTGTTACTCTTATAAATGCCATATATTATAAAAAAATATATATATTCATTGATCCTCATGATAATCCCATGGGGTAGATACTTTTGATACTCCCATTTTACAGATAGGAAAATTGAGGCACAGAGCCCTAAGATTACTCAGCAAACTGGTAAATAGAGGAGCCAGGATTCACACTCAGGCAGTCTAGCCCCAGAGTCCATGTTCTTAATCCTCTGGTAGATGACCTCTCTCTGACTGCACAACTAAGCAGTCCAAGTTGTCCTTCATTGTAGTCTCCAGTCTTTCTCAACTACTCAGATCGTCTACAAGCGGGGAGGCTTGCATCAACAGTGGATTCAAAAATTGGGCCCAGGGCTTGTTGCAGGCTGGTTTGTCCCCAGTGGCCTAGGTGATTCCATGACCAGCCAGTTTGTGACTGTGCACCATGTGGACAAAATGATTGGGACTGTCGGCCAGGTTTTAATGTTTTTTCCTTATAGAACACAAGAATGGAGTTCTCTGACTTTAAAAATCCAGGAACTTATCACCTCACACCAGTCAGAATGGCCATCATCAAAAAGTCTACAAATAATAAATGTTGGAGAGGATGTGGAGAGAAGGGAACCCTCGTACACTGTTGGTGAGAAAGCAAATAGGTGAAGCCACTATAGAAAACAGTATGGAGGTTCTTTTTTTTTTTTTTTCCACACACTGTATTTTATTTTTACAACAGTTAAATAAACTGACACCAAGCATTATAAATGGATGACCACAACAAAAGCAACAATGATTGCAATTACCAAACACGAAACACACTCGTACTATGTCATAATATTGACATTCAGTCCAGTAATCCTCCATTGTAACAGCTCCTTTACTTTGCAGTGAAAATTGATTTGTATATTTTTTGCCTCTGAGTCCTTGTGGGATTTTTTTTTTTAATTCAAACAGAAAGTCACAAAAATTATAATCATCCTCATAAGTTCCCTCAGTCCCATGTAATTAATTTTCTTTTTCATCTTGATCTTTTGTTAGCACTTTTATGAATTCATCAGTTTTCCATTAGAGTTCTGAAAATGCTTATTCATTCAGTTCAGTAGTATAGTCAGTTACCAGAAACCTGTACTTGTCAGAGTCTTTTCCATGAATTCCTTGAAGATGAAACCCTTTTATAGGAACAGTTTTGCGAAAGCATCAAAGTTCACCCAGAACTGTCTGTAAATGACAAAAGACTTAAAAATGACCATGGTTAAAGATTTGTGAAAGTTCATAATAATGCAATTGACAAGGAAATTTAGTTATTTCCGAGATACATATTTTAAAGTAATAACTAGAATTATGACTTATTATACCAGAACATATAAGATTTTTAGAAATTTCATGTAATGTCTGAAACATTTATATTACCATATTTCGATACAAATAACCCAAAGAAAGTTTAGTATTAGTTGTTTTTTTTTGTTTGTTTGTTCGTTTTGTTTTTGATTTTGCGGTACGCGGGCCTCTCACTGTTGTGGCCTCTCCCGTTGCGGAGCACAGGCTCCGGATGTGCAGGCTCAGCGGCCATGGTTCACGGGCCCAGCCGCTCCGCGGCATGTGGGATCTTCCCGGACCGGGGCACGAACCCGTGTCCCCTGCATCGGCAGGCGGACTCTCAACCACTGCGCCACCAGGGAAGCCCCTGTTTGATTTTTTATACTGTAGGTTCTTATTAGTCATCAATTTTATACACATCAGTGTATACATGTCAGTCCCAGTCGCCCAATTCAGCACACCACCATCCCCACCCTACCGCAGTTTTCCCCCCTTGGTGTCCATATGTTTATTCTCTACATCTGTGTCTCAGCTTCTGCCCTGCGAACCAGTTCATCTGTACCATTTTTCTAGATTCCACATACATGTGTTAATATACGATATTTGTTTTTCTCTTTCTGACTTACTTCATTCTGTATGACAGTCTCTAGATCCATCCATGTCTCAACAAATGACCCAATTTCGTTCCTTTTTATGGCTGAGTAATATTCCATTGTATATATGTACCACATCTTCTTTATCCATTCATCTGTCAATGGGCATTTAGGTTGCTTCTATGACCTGGCTATTGTAAATAGTGCTGCAATGAACATTGGGGTGCATGTGTCTTTTTGAATTATGGTTTTCTCAGGGTATATGCCCAGCAGTGGGATTGCTGGATCATATGGTAATTCTATTTTTAGTTTTTTAAGGGACCTTCATACTGTTCTCCACAGCAGCTGTATCAATTTACATTCCCACCAACAGTGCAAGAGGGTTCTCTTTTCTCTACACCATCTCCAGCATTTGTTGTTTGTAGATTTTCTGATGATGCCTGTTCTAACTGGTGTGAGGTGATACCTCACTGTAGTTTTGATTTGCATTTCTCTAATAATTAGTTATGTTGAGCAGGTTTTCATGTGCTTCTTGGCTATCTGTATGTCTTCTTTGGAGAAATGTCTATTTAGGTCTTCTACCCATTTTTGGATTGGGTTGTCTGTTTCTTTAATATTGAGCTGCATAAGCTGTTTATATATTTTGGAGATTAATCCTTTGTCCGTTGATTCGTTTGTGAATATTTTCTCCCATTCTGAGGGTTGTCTTTTTGTCTTGTTTATGGTTTCCCTTGCTGTGCAAAAGCTTTTAAGTTTCATTAGGTCCCACTTGTTTACTTTTGTTTTTATTTCCATTATTCTAAGAGGTGGATCAAAAAAGATCTTGCTGTGATTTATGTCAAAGAGTGTTCTTCCTATGTTTTCCTCTAAGAGTTTTATAGTGTCCGGTCTTACATTTAGGTCTCGAATCTATTTTGAGTTTATTTTTGTGTATGGTGTTAGGGAGTGTTCTAATTTCATTCTTTTATATGTAGCTGTCCAGTTCTCCCAGCACCACATATTGAAGAGACTGTCTTTTCTCCATTGTATATCTTTGCCTCCTTTGTCATAGATTCGTTGACCATAGGTCCATGGGTTTATCTCTGGGCTTTTTATCTTGTTCCATTGATTTATGTTTCTGTTTTTGTGCCAGTATCATATTGTCTTGATTACTGTAGCTTTGTAGTATAGTCTGAAGTCAGGGAGTCTGATTCCTCCAGCTCCATTTTTTCCCTCAAGACTGCTTTGGGTATTCGGGGTCTTTTGTGTCTCCATACAAATTCTGAGATGATTTGTTCTAGTTCCGTAAGAAATGCCATTGGTAATTTGATAGGGATTGCATTGAATCTGTAGATTGCTTTGGGTAGTATTGTCATTTTCACAATATTGATTCTTCCAATCCAAGAACATGGTATATCTCTCTACCTGTTGGTATCATATTTAATTGCTTTCATCAGTGTCTTATACTGCATACAGGTCTTTTGTTTCCCTAGGTAGGTTTATTCCTAGGTATTTTATTCTTTTTGTTGCAATAGTAAATGGGAGTGTTTCCATAATTTCTCTTTCAGATTTTTCATCCTTAGTGTATAGGAATGCAAGAGATTTCTGTGCATTAATTTTGTATCCTGCAACTTTACCAAATTATTGATTAGCTCTAGTAGTTTTCTGGTGGCATTTTTAGGATTCTCTGTGTATAGTATCATGTCATGTGCAAACAGTGACAGTTTTACTTCTTCTTTTCTAATTTGTATTCCCATTATTTATTTTTCTTCTCTGATTGCCATGGCTAGGACTTCCAAAACTATGTTGAATAATAGTGGTGAGAGTGGACATCCTTGCCTCATTCCTGATCTTAGAGGAAATGCTTTCAGGTTTTTACCATTGAGAATGATGTTTGCTGTGGGTTTGTCATATATGACCTTTACTGTGTTGAGGTAAGTTCCCTCTATGCCCACTTTCTGGAGAGTTTTTTTCATAAATCGGTGTTGAATTTTGTCAGAAGCTTTTTCTATATCTATTGAGACGGTCATATGGTTTTTATTCTTCAGTTTCTTAATACGGTTTATCACGTTGATTGATTTGCATATATTGAAGAATCCTTGCATCCCTGAGATAAATCCCACTTGATCATGGTGTATGATCCTTTTAATGTGTTGTTGGATTCTGTTTGCTAGTATTTTGTTGAGGATTTTTGCATCTCTGTTCATCAGTGATATTGGTCTGTAATTTTCTTTTCTTGTAATATCTTTGTCTGGTTTTGGTATCAGGATGATGGTGGCCTCATAGAATGAGTTACTTCCTCTGCAATTTTTTGGAAGAGCTTGAGAAGGATGGGTGTTAGCTCTTCTCTAAGTGTTTGATAGAATTCACCTGTGAAGCCATGTGGTCCTGGACTTTTGTTTGTTGGAAGATTTAAAATCACAGTTTCAATTTCATTACTTGTGATTGGTCTGTTCATATTTTCTGTTTCTTCCTGGTTCAGTCTTGGAAGGTTATACCTTTCTAAGAATTTGTCCATTTCTTCCAGGTTGTCCATTTTATTGGCATAGAGTTGCTTGTAGTAGTCTCTTAGGATGCTTTGTATTTCTGCGGTTTCTGTTGCAACTTCTCCTTTTTCATTTCTATTTTTATTGATTTGCGTCCTCTCCTTCTTTTTCTTGATGAGTCTGGCTAATGGTTTATCAATTTTGTTTATCTTCTCAAAGAACCGGCTTTTAGTTTTATTGATCTTTGCTATTGTTTTCTTTGTTTCTATTTCATTTATTTCTGCTCTGATCTTTATGATTTCTTTCCTTCTGCTAACTTTGGGGTTTGTTTGTTCTTCTTTCTCTAGTTCCTTTAGGTGTAAATTTGGATTGTTTATTTGAGATTTATCTTGTTTCTTGAGGTAGGCTTGTATAGCTATAATCTTCCCTCTTCAAACTGCTTTTGCTGCATCCCATAGCTTTTGGATCGTCATGTTTTCATTGTCATTTGTCTCTAGGTATTTTTTGATTTCCTCTTTGATTTCTTCAGTGATCTATTGGTCATTTAGTAATGTATTGTTTAGCCTCCATGTGTTTGTGTTTTTTATGTTTTTTTCCCTGTAATTCATTTCTAATCTCATAGTGTTGTGGTCAGAAAAGATGCTTGATATTATTTCAATTTTCTTAAATTTACTGAGGCTTGATTTGTGACCCAAGATGTGATCTATCCTGGAGAATGTTCTGTGCTCACTTGAGAAGAAAGTGTAATCTGCTGTTTTTGGATGGAATGTCCTATAAATATCAATTAAACCTATCTGGTGTCATTTAAAACTTCTGTTTCCTTATTTATTTTCATTTTGGATGATCTGTCCATTGGTGTAAGTGAGGTGTTAAAGTCCTCCACTATTATTGTGTTACTGTCGATTTCCTCTTTTATAGCTGTTATCAGTTGCCTTATGTATTGAGGTGCTCCTATGTTGGGTGCATATATATTTATAATTGTTATATCTTCTTCTTGTATTGATCCCTTGATCATTATGTCGTGTCCTTCCTTGTCTCTTGTAACATTCTTTTTTTTAAAGTCTATTTTATCTGATATGAGTATAGCTACTCCAGCTTTCTTTTGATTAGAATGGAGGTTCTTTAAAAAACTTAAAATAATTACCATATGATCCAGCCATTCCACTCCTCGACATATATCTGGAGAAAACTACGATTCTAAAAGATACATGCACCCCAGTGTTCATAACAGCACTATTTACAATAGCCAAGACATGAAAACAACCTAAGTACCCATCAGCAGATGAATGGATAAAGAAGTTGGTGGTGTGTGTATATACACACACACACACACACACACACACACACACACACACACAGTGGAATATTACTCAGCCATAAAAAAGAATGAAATTCTGACATTTTCAGCAATGTGGATGGACCTAGAGGATATTATGCTTAGTGAAGTTGAGTCAGACAGAGAAGGACAAATTACTGTATGATATCACTTATATGCGGAATCTAAAACAATAATACGAGTGAACTTATTTATAGAATAGAAATAGACTCATAGATAAAACAAACTTATGGTTATCAAAAAGGGGAAAGGGAGGTGGGGAGGGACAAATAAGGGCTATGGGATAAACAGATACACACTACTCTATATAAAATAAATAAGCAACAAGGATAGACTGTATAGCACAGTGAATTATGCCCAATATCTTGTAATAACCTCTAATGGAATCTAATCTGTAAAAATACTGAATCACTATGCTGTACACCTGAAACTAACACAATATAGTAAATCAAGTATACTTCAAAAACAGAACAAAACAAAACAGAACTCAGGAACTGAGAAGAACAGACCTCTCACTTAAGCAGAGAACACTGAGGACCTCTCTCTTGATGTGTTAGAGCCTAGCCCAGGCCTGGGTTAATCCTGTGACACAGTGATTAGAGTCACTATCTCGTGTGTCTTCTCCTCTGTGTCGTCTTGGTCCTTGCTTGTCCTTGGCACTCAGGGCATTGCCTTTTGCCGTCAAATCCTGTTTCTCCACTGAAGGTGATGTCTCCCTTTCCCTCTGTGTTTTCTTAGATCCAGAATCTAAATATAATGCCCTAAGCTTTTTGCCATTTCTCCCTGTGTTTATGTTTATGCTGCTCTTTCCCCCCCACTCCTCCCTTCTTTAAATTTAACTCTTCAGGTGGCATATGCTTGCTTTGCCACACATTGAGTGGGAGCCCCTGCTCAAGTGTGGCCAGTGGAGAAGCACTGGGGTTTGCTTGCTGTACTTTGTGGGGGGAGCGTCCTACCTGTGTCTCTGCTGGGCTTGTTTTGTCTTCTGCTTCACTAGAGAGTTGGCTTCTCTGTTCTTCATTCTCACCTTCTGCTGGTATTTGGATCTGTTTTCTCTACCAAGGGACATGCCTCTGGTACTCTGGCCCTTGAAGTCAACAAGCTTGGGTGTGTCACCTCTGGGGGTGCACAAAGACTCTGCAGGAGGAACCAGGCCCATGCAAAGTTGTGAGGAAACTCTTCAGACCTTTACCTTCCTTATGTACTCTTTCCTAAAGTGGATAGTAGAGGAACATACCTGTACAAATGGGTTGCCTGACTTTACCTCTCCCAAATCTCATCATGGTGTATTGTCACAGGAAATAACCTCCTCTACTTTGGGGTGCCAGTCAAAGAGACAGTCAGTATTGGTGTGTTGTTGAGAAAGGGAAATGAATCCAATGATTTGGAAATCAATCCTGTTGCCAATCTAGTGGCTTCTAATTTTTTTGGGGAAACAAAATTGAAGATGACCCGAAGTGGTTTGTCAAGGAATACCAATTATCATATAAAATTATGTTGAATTATCCATGATTTGGGGGACATAAATCTCAGAAGGAGAACAAAGAAGTAAGTACCACTTGTATAATAAATTTCATTCTCTAAAATTATTTACATGAACAAGCTTTTTTACTTTGTATTTCTAATACAAAGAAAAGGAATAGAATTGCTGTTGAAATAGTTTTTATTCTGGCAATAAAGAAAATTTATTCATGAGCTACTTTGAAAAAAATAAACCATCACCATTCATCTCATTAACAAATGCATTTCCAATAAAAAGTGACTTATGCTTGCTTTAATTTTTAACTATTACAATTAGACATTTGTTTTGTTAAATTGCATCAGTTAATAGTTGTAATAATAAGTGAATCCAGATGAAGTTTTAAAAAATTAGAACCATTTGGTCACAGGAAATAAAAAAATTTAATTTTTATTTTTGTTGCAGAGACGTATGATAATGTGATCAATAAAAAACCTTAAAGCAAAGAAGTATTACATTAGGACAAAATGTAATGTGAGAGAAATGGAATGGAAGTACAAGTTCAAGGGGAAAAAAACTATAAAAATAGAACAAAGCAAAAGAAAAGGTTGTTCATGTATTTTTAATATAGATCTTTGGTATCAAATCCCTATGGTATTTAGATAACAATGGACACATTGAAAAGCTTGAATAAAAGCAGCTTCATTTAAAAATGTCAATATTTACAAAATGCTAGAAATTAGATTCTGTGCCACTATTTAAACCTAGGTTGAACAAGCTTAGATGTCAACTTTAAATTGTGTTAGGACTTATATAGTTTTTCACATTTCTCTGGATGAGCTTGGAAGACCAAAACATTTGCAGACCACTTCTCCAAGGAACTTGACCTGGGCAAGTAGGACTCATGACTTCCCTGTTCTGTTTTTCTGGCCCATCCCCTTGATCACATTTAATCACTCTAGTGGAGTCCCATGGCCAGAACTAATGTTGCCTTTATCGATTATACCTTTTCTTCTGTTTTGACTCAGTCCCTGGTAAGTCAGTGTTCACTCAATAGTCACATGCCTCCAGTGTGTCTCACAGCTGGGGAGGACAAGAGTTCACCCTCAAGGAGCTCAGGTCTGTAGAGGGAGACTGGCCATCTAATCTAAGGTGAGGAGCACGAAGCTAGAGCAAAGCAGAGGTTTCCATGGTGCTTTGGTTGTTAAGAGGAGGGTTTTATAGCAGAGCTAGGTCTTCGTCCTAAGTTGAGTCCTGGAGAATGAGGACCCAGGAGTGGACCAAGACTGTTTAGTCAGGTGAGGAAGGATGGAAAGGAAGGATGTACTTCTAGTAAAAATGCTGCCATTAAGACAGAAAGATGGCCAGCATTCCTGCTCTTCTCCTCCTCCCCCCAATGTCTTGTAAACATTTTCTCTTTAAATAATGATCTAGGCAAATGACAAAATATTTTTAATAATACAAAGTCATAGCTTATGCTCCTATCTGTAAAGAAAAGATTCCTTTGGCACTTTTAGTTTTGACTGTTTCCTTGCAAATCGTGAGTAAGTGCCGTATCCAATGTATTAGTTCTGACATATGGTTACACCCAGCACGGCCTCAGCCAAGCCGTCTCTGGGGATAACAAAGGCATAGAGTTAAATATCCCAAGTTGGAAAAGAGGCTTTCAGAAATGAATTTCTCGCTCCACTCTGAGTGACTTCGCTACAGTTTCCCTGGGGAGGTTGCTAGGCATTTAATAGATCTCCATGTTCGGAAAATTCTTCCTAGCATCTCAGTCTTAGGTGTTTTTTTCCCCCTTGGCCTCAGTTTTATGTGGTGGAGGCTGCATCTAACTGCCTGTATTTTCATATGTATTAAATCTCTCTAGGTTATCTCTACCTGTTGTCATTGGGATAGTCCTCAGGTATTAAGCTGTCTTAGTCATTTCCAGTTAGGCAAAGCCCAATTAACTGACTGAAGAAAAGGAGGAGGCCATGTGAGGGCTGAGTCGGGGCCTGGTTCCCACCACCTCTGCACAGATGTCAGCCTTCCTCCACCCCGACTCTCCCTGGGACGTGAGGGACTTCATTTCAGCTGTGACAGTGTTTCGTTGCTCTTGGCCATCGCACAGCAGCTTACATCCTGTGTGCTTTAAAAAAAATGTCCTGTTTTTCAAAGACTCTTTTCAGTATCTGTGGGGTTTATATGGTGTGAGACACACACACATATATAATTTGAAACCAGTATTTTGTTAGCTTTGCTAAGGAAGTAAAGCGTAAGCAAAATGAAAGGGGCCATATTGGAAGGTATTTTTTAAAAAGCACCCTTAAAGCTTGCCTTTAAATACAGGTTATTAAAATATAACATCTTCTTGCTTGTGAAATCAGACATCTGGCCTCTTCTTCCTGCTGGTATTTTGTTAGTTTATAGGGGCTTTACTTAGTGAAGGTTCTTTTGGTATCTGCTGAACCTGAGGGCACCATGAGGGTCTGGATCCGGTTCAAGCGTCAGGCAGAGGCTGGCCATAGTGAGCCTGATGGCCTCAGTGTGCGCAGGCACCTGCTTCAGGGCCATAGGCTCTGGCAAGGTCACATGGTACAAACATAGCTGCTGTGTCTCCCAGGTGGCTCTCACCAGAGAAGGGAGCTATGGGCTTGCTGGTCAACCTTGAAGATATCTATTACAGGGTTGTGTGTGTTTGAAAGAGATAGTTTAATTGCTTCAAGAAATGCAGTGTTTGAGGTTTTCACTAATTCCCAATCTCCCCAAGTTTACCAGGATTGTGTCCTGTTACTACAATGTTTCGTTTTCCTCCTTTCATCTTCCTTCTCATGCGTATCCTACATTTGAGGTCTTGTTCCCTCTTGGGTACTTTCTACACTATTCACTATTCAATTTCTCTTCTTTGCCTCTTACTTGGCTTCCAGTTGAGTCCTTCAATAAAAACTTTGCATTTTGCAAGAGCAACCTTGCGTTATTCTTAGTTATACCTTTGTATATTCACGCGTTTAACTGTCTGGCTCTGAAGTCCCTCTTCTTTTGGTCTTTAACACCAAGTGCGGTTATATCCTGGCATGTTCCAAGAAACATCAAATTTCCTGAATTCTCTGGAGGAGAAGCAGTAGATCTTTCAAGTACTAAAGGGTTGAAGTGAGACAACGGAAGTCAAGTGCATGTGTTTGGAAATTATCTTCTTTTAGGAAGCTAAGTATCCAGCTACAGTGGATAGCATGAAGTTGCTTTGCAGCCCAGCCAGCTACTACCAAGAAGTAAGCTACTACCTTGCTTACTTCCTTTGGCATGATGATTTAAAAAGTTTTCTCAAACCTCAAGAGTTGCAAGTGAGTATGTAACTAATCCTTTCTGGAGGAAATATAAGCTAATTTGATTCCTAATGAGCCTTCTTTCTAACCGGAAATCACAGTGAATTAAAGCTGGAAAAGAGAAACAAGAGTTTTTAAAGTTTTCTTTTCCTCCTTAAGCTGAGAATGTCCTATTTGTAAGCTATCAGCTGAGTAAACATTGCGACCAGATGTTTAGTGGGTTATGCTTTATCCTGAATTATTTATAAAGTGAGATGAAATAAAATATTCTTGCTTCACTGTTCAGTGTTTCACAGATTTGCTTTTCTTAATTCATTGAAATTTGGGCAAACACCAATATCTACTACGTTGTTAAGAAAAAAATGCAGTTAAAACACTTTTTTTTTTCTTAAAGTATTTGTGTTATATTTCAGAAAGGTTTGTGGTCGGCCTGCCTGATTTATGCTCAAGCGCTTTTTAAACATTTATTTGATTGAAGTATAGTTGATTTACAATGTTGCATTAATTCCTATTGTACAGCAGAGTGACTCAGTTCTATGTATACATACATTCTTGTTCACATTCTTTTCCATTATGGTTTATCACAGGATACTGAATATAGCTCCCTGTGCTATACAGTAGGACCTTGTTGTTTATCCATTCTATATATACTGGTTTGCATCTGCTAATCCCAGACTCCCAACCCATCTCTCCCCCCACCCTCCCCCTTGGCAACCACAAGTCTGCTCACTGTGTGTGAGTCTGTTTCGTAGATAAGTTCATTTGTGTCATATTTTAGATTCCACATGTAAGTGATATCATATGGTATTTGTGTTTCTGACTTACTTCAATTAGTATGATAATCTCTAGGTTCATCCATGTTGCTGCAAATGGCATTTTTCATTCTTTTTTATGGCTGAGTAGTATTCCATTGTATATATGTATTGAATAACATATCTTCTTTATCCATTAATCTGTCAGTGGACATTTAGGTTGTTTCCATGTCTTGCCTGTTGTAAATAGTGCTGCTTTGAACATTGGGGTGCATGTATTTTTCGAATTAGAGTTTTATCTAGATACATGTCCAGGAGTGGGACTGCAGGATCATATGGCAACTCTATGTTTAGTTTTTTGAGGAACCTCTGTACTATTTTCCATAGTGGCTGCACCAATTTACGTTCCCACCAACAGTGTAGAAGGGTTCCTTTTTCTCTACACCTTCTCCAGCGTTTGTTATTTGTTGGCTTTTTAATGATGGCCATTCTGACCAGTGTCCGGTGGTACCTCATTGTAGTTTTGATTTACATTTCTCTAATAATTAGTGATATTGAGCATCTTTTCATGTGCTTGTTGGCCATCTGTATTTCTTCTTTGGAGAAATGTCTGTTTAGGTCTTCTGCCCATTTTTTTTATTGGGTTCTTTATTTATTTATTTTTGTTATTGAGTTGTATGAGCTCTTTGTATATTTTGGAAATTAAGCCCTTGGTGGTCACACGATTTTATGCTCAAATGTTTTTAAGCCTTGGCCATCATCATTGGACCGTTACCTCCACTGAGGGCTGGGAGAGTTACCTTGTATAGAGATGTTAAATATCAGTGGCAGGAACAGGTATTCTTGTTTTAATCTACTACCTCTGCTACTACTGTAGCAGCTAACGTTTACTGAGCCCTTATTATGTGTTTCTGAGGTTAATGGAAAGGCCTTTGGTGGTTTATCATGAGATAGGGTCTCAGATGTTGGTTAGTGATATTATGAGTTTAATAAAATTTTTTATCCGGAATTTTTTTCAAATGCAGTTTTGGCATCTAACAGTATGACCACGTTATAGCTGTATGTGACTTGCAATTATTTTAGAATTTTTGACATATTTATAAATTAGATGGATTTATATTTCTTATACAATTTTTTGAAGTTTTGATGTCAAGATTATGCTGGGTTTTAGAAAATGAAATGTGAAACTTGATATTTTTTCTGTACCATGTAATGTTTTAAATAGTGTAACAATTCTGTGTCTTAAAGGTTTGATATTGCGCCCCTGTAAAATCATTGTCAACATTGTTTATTTCTGTATAGTTATTGAATTGCTTGGAGTGTACTTCTTGAGTTAATTTTGATAATTTATATTTTCTTAGGAATCATCTTTTTCACCTAGTGTTTCCAATTTTTAGCATAAAATTGTATATATTCCCTTCTACTTGTATTGAATGTCCTTTGTCTCTTTGGCTATATCCATTTTCTTATTTCCAAGGTTGTGTAATTGTATTTTTTCTCTTCCTAGATAAGCTTTGCAAGAGTTTTGTATATTTTATTAATCTTTTCAAAGAACCAGCTGTTCTACTGTTTATATTCTAATCCCTTAATTTCTGCTTTTATCTTTTTAATGATTCTTTTGGTTTCCTTAGGTTTATTTGATTTTTTTAAAAGCTTGAGTTGAATAATTTAATTAAAATTTTTTCTTGTTTAATAATGACAATGCCTTTTTTTTAAGCTGTTATTTTCTGACCTCATCTCTCCTCAAACTTTAAACAACTCTCCTTCCATCTTCACTTAAGGCTGATGAACTTGGTTCCTTCATTGGTGAGAAAATTGAAACAGTCAGAAGAGAGGTTCCAGAGACTTCCCTACCCATCCCCCCACCCAGCATCTCCACTGCTCTTTCTGCTTGTTGCATAGGTAACAATCCGTACAAGTCCTAGAGTAGTCATAATTAACTGTTCAAGCTCCTGTGTAAAGGCAATCTCTCTGCAAGTGCCCCCATCCTATCTCCTCTTGCCTAGTCAAAAGAAACCACCCCGTGGAGGGTGGGGAGATGTTGTTTGAGGATACAAACTTTTAACTCGTGGATAAATAAGTCTGGAGATGTAATGCACAGCATAGTGAATATAGTCAACAGTACTGTATTATAAACTTCAAAGTTGCTAACAGACTGCACCTTAATTGTCCTTGCAAAAAAAGAGATGATAATTATGTGTCACGAGAGAGGTGTTCGCTAATTCTACTGTGGTACTCATACTGCAATATATAAGTGTATTAAATCAATGCAATGTATACCTTAAATGTACACAGAGTTACGTGTCAATTATATCTCAAGAAGAAAAGGAAGAGACAACCCCAGCAATTCTTCCTTCTCTCTTACACCTCAGATATTCCCTTTCCTGGATCATGCATGTTATAGCTCCATCTTTCATAAACATCCTCTTGCCCTTGCTTTCCCACCAGGTGCCCACAGTTTCATTGTTCTACTGGACAAACTTCTGCAAGGAGTTATTTCTATGCACTGTCTCAAATTGATCTTTCCTTAGTCTCTCTTGAACTCAGTCTATTAGACTTTCATCCCCTCACTCCATAGAGACTTCTCTTATCAGGGTTATTGGTGGCCTCCATTGGTCACTGAACTACAGTGGTCAGGTCTCAGACCTCATGTCATATGGTTAGTCCTTCCTCTTTTGTCACATATGGTTCTCACTTGGCCTCCAGGGCACCTCAGACTCTTGGTTATCTTTCTATGTCACTGGTGGCTCCTTCTCACTCTCCTTTGCTGGTTCCTCTCTTTTCCCCTGGCCCAGAGTGTATTCTTAGTCTCTCTCTTATCTCTTTTTACTCTATCCTTCGTGATCTTACCTGGTACGATGGCTACCATCCATATACTTATGGCCTCCAACTTTATATCTGTAGCCCTAATCTTTCTCACAAACTCCAAATGAGCATATCCAACTGCCTACTTGATATGTAGCTCTACTTGAATGTATAGGCTTCTCAAACTTAACATGTCTCAATCTGAGCTTTTTCATCTGCTTCCCAATCCTGTTCGACAAATCTTCCCCATCTCAGTAAATGACGTCTTCATCTTTCCAGTTGCCCAGGCTATGTTGAAATTATTCTTAACTTTTGATTCTCTCTCATGCCATATCCAGAACAATTCTCTTGGCTTTACCTTCAAACATAGCCAGGATCTGGTCACTTCTCACCTTCTCTCTTGCTACTACCGCTTTCTCTCATTGTAAGTACTTCTGTAGTCTCCTAAATGGTCTCCCTGTTTCCATCACTGCCCCCCTATGGTCTATGCCCAAAAGAGCAGCCAGAATGATCCTTTCAAAATGCTAGGCAGATCAACCCACTTTTCTGCTCAAAACGCTGCCCTTACTCCACATTGTACTTAGGATAAAAGCCAAAGTCCTTACAACGTGACTTGGCCCACTACTTCTCAGACTTTCCCAACTCCTACTTTTCCCCTCCCTTGCTGCTCTCCAACCATGTGGCTTCCTTGCTGTTGTTTGGATGTGCCAGATCTGCTGTTGCCTCAGGGCCTCTGCTATGGCTGTTTCAAGCCTCTGTCTAGAAATTCTTCCCCTAGATATCCAGGAGATGAATTCCCTCAACCCCTTTGAGTCTTTACCAAATATCATCTCCTTGAGGCTCACACTGGCCACTCTATTTAAAACTGTAGCTCCAGGGCTTCCCTGGTGGCGCAGTGGTTGAGAGTCCGCCTGCCGATGCAGGAGACGCAGGTTCGTGCCCCGGTCCGGGAAGATCCCACATGCCGCGGAGCGGCTGGGCCCGTGAGTCATGGCCGCTGGGCCTGCGCGTCCGGAGCCTGTGCTCTGCAACGGAGAGGCCACAGCAGTGAGAGGCCCGAGTACCACAAGAGAAACCAAAAAAAACAAAAAAACCTGTAGCCCCTCACATCCACTCCCAACTCCGTTGACCATGTTCTAATTTTTTGGTTTACATAGTGCTTTTAATTATCTACCAAATTATATAACTTATTGTATATGTTTATTATCTGCCTCCCCATTAGAAGGTAAATTCTAGGAGGGCAGGGACCTTTGTCCTTTCTTTTTCCACGAGTGTGTCCAAAGCACGTAGAACAGTGCTGGGCACATAGAGGGAACTCAGTGAGTCTATGTCGGATGAATGGTGAGTGAAGGGTGTGATCTGGCTGTGAGAAATCCTGGCTGCAGCTCATAAATTTTGATGTTCAGTATACTCATTGTCCTTAGTTTCTCAATAGTTTTCTGGGACTTGCAGCCTCTCTCTGGATGGAGAGAGGTAACCACTGAAGGAGGGAGGCAGTCATAGTTGCAGTAGCAAGGGAGAGGCATGTGGGAAGCAATGCCCTCCTTACTTCCCATGGCACTGTCTGAAGGGGAGAATGAAGCAGCGTATTATAGCTCCATCTTTCATTGAAAGGTATGTGCTTGAGTCAGGGAAGTGGTAGAAGAGTTGCAAAGCAACTTCCCACCTTTGAAAGAAAATCTATTAATGAAGTGAAATGAGGGTGTGCTGTGAGCAGAAGCATTGGGGTATTTGTGTCGTATCATTACAGTGGGTACTTGCCAGATTCTGTTTGTCTTTTCAGCAAGCTTGGATTTTGGAGGTACTATGAATATTCACTCCTTTCTAAATCTTCAGTGACATTTTGGTGAGAAGTTGGGAGAGGCAGCACCAGGAACTTAGATGGACACTGTTTTTAATAAGAAATCTTTTCTTTTAAGATGTGTTTATAGAAGCCTTTGTCCAGAATATTGGCTGACCGTTTCCAGTTCCTGAAAGATGGTTCTTTCTTTTGGTTATTGAAATGACCCTTTTAAACACAATGAAATCTATTTTAGAATTCTTGACTTTAGCTCTCCTATTAAGACTAGTTTATTAAGTGGCCTGAGAAATAACCCAGAACCAAGTTTGTTTCCCTGCTATACAAATGGCAGTGCTGTAGAGTAGCACTGCTAAAAAGAGCTTTTTTTTTTTGCCTTACGTGGGCCTCTCACTGTTGTGGCCTCTCCCACTGCAGAGCACAGGCTCCGATGCGCAGGCCCAGCGGGCATGACTCACGGGCCCAGCCGCTCCGCGGCACGTGGGATCTTCCTGGACCGGGGCACGAACCCGCATCCCCTAGCATCGGCAGGCGGACTCCCAACCATTGCGCCACCAGGGAAGCCCTAAAAAGAGCTTTAACTATGGCATTGCTGACTGTCCTTTCAGAGGACTTCCTTCTAGAATTCTTGAAAATCACATAGAACCTTAGCGATAAGAAAATTGCTAATTATTTTTCATTTTTGATATCTCATAGAGGTGTAAATAATTTGATACATTAAGAGAAATTGTTTATTCCCTTGTGAAAAATTTGAGCTTTCTTTGTGGCCGTCTAGGAAAAGATGGTACTTGAGTGCTTTTCCCAGGAATGATCTCAAATTGATTCTTTTTTCCTTTTTAATCATATTGTTACATAATATTTTTCTCACTTAACTAGGTCATTTACGAGGAGAGACCAAATTACTTAAAACTAAATCACATTTTTATTAAAACATGATGGTTTATGAAACCGACTTCTCTTAGTTTGTCTCCTGTTTTATACAAAATACTTTAGGCAGAATATTTGGTAATGGTGAAATTGACACCAGTCACATTTTCCCCTCAGCTGTCTCTAGAACACCTCCCTACCTCTCTCTTTGCCAATACGTAGCCAGGATGTTTCTGGGGATTGTGGGCTGAAGGGAAACAAGGGAGATATTTTGAAAGTTTGACTCAAGGATATAAATTGTGAAATTGTCACTTTTAGTGGGATTACTCTCATTTCCAGGCAAATATAATGATTGCCCATTGGCCCACCTTACTAAGCAAGGTATTAATTTTCCTCTTGGCAGAGGAAAGAGTTCTTGTTCATTCCCTTTTCTTTCCTTTAACAAGAGTTATATCATTATTCTTGAGATTTTGGTTGTAAGTTGTTGATTTTAAAATACACTTAAAAGGTGTGGCAGGGTTTCGTGTATTGATCTGTCTCCCTGGTTAACCAAGATATCACAGTCAGAGAAAGTTTTAAACTCAACTACCATAAACTCCTCAACCAGGTGGAATTTTGACTGCTAGTGATGAGTTAGAGATTGGGTTTTGGGTCATTCTTGCCCTGAGTAACTGGAGAGTATATTTATATATTATAAAGGGTTGAAACGTCGAACCCTTTCAAGCAGTATTATCTTAAATGGTCCTTCTATAGGCTGTAACCATCCTTTTTTTTTTTTCTCTTTAAATGTCCCATTTTTTTTTCTTTTTGAAAACACTCAGAAGTGGTTCGTTCCTTATTTTCTACCTACGTCTGCCTTGCTCTTAATGAAATATTATGTCATTTTTAAGAAATGCCACTATTTTTCTGGTTGTTATGATTTCACATTTTTTCATTTTAAACTGCCAGTTTTGTTTAATTTATGTCTTAGGGATGAAGTGATACAGATGTCCTAGTAAGAAAAGTGTATTAATCTTTTATTTGTTCTGAAGGAATGTTTTAAAAATGGCTTCATATTTCTTTTTTAGTTTCAAGTATTGTTCACGAATTTGTGCTTTAACAGAAATTGTTATAGTACGTGTGAGATTTAGTTTTAAGCTGCAAGAACATATGCATATTTTATCATTCTCCTTACATTCTTAATCTGATTTTCAAAATGATTATAAATATTGGATGTGCCTGTGACTTATTGCCAAGTAAGATCCTCCTTCCCCCAAAAGAATAAGATGCCTGATGATTCATTTGCTTCAAATGCCTTCAGAGCTTTAATGGTTTTAATATCAACAAATAAGAATGCTGAAAATATGGATCTTAAAAGCTCTTGTACCTTCATGCCACATTAGGGAATGTCTCTTTTAATAGTGTTGACTTGCAAGATCCCTAAACATTTCTTAGATGGCTTGCCCATTATCCAGGTATGATGATATTCCAAAATTTCTTCTTCCCTTTTGGTCTGCTAGCTGGCCTGTCTAGCCATATGTTTTTTTGTGTCCTTGTGTCTCCTAAAAGGAGAAGAGTATGAAGTAAAAAAAGAGAAAGCACCATATGTGACTTTTGATTTTCACTTTTTAAAATGCAAGCATTTATTATGTACCGACTCTGCAGTAGGCATCATGATATATGCTGGAGACTCAAAATTGACCTCGTTGTGATATCTGATCTTGATGGTATTTGCTTATTTATTCCTTAAATAAGAATTTATTGAGAACATATTATGTGTCAGGCACTGGAATGTAGCAGTAATGAAACAGATAAAATTGAAGTTGGCATTCCTAATTAGGGAAACAGACATTAAGCAAGCTATTAAGTTAAAAATATGTATTCATGTACTAATATTGTATGTGTATGCATATATGTAACATGTATACACATACCTAACACACACATGTGCACACAGGTCAGTGGAAGTGATAAAGATAAAAGAAGCCAGTGAAGGGAGCTAGGATAGGGATGGGAAGGCAATCATAAGTTAGAATTTTATTTAATGTGGTCAGGAAAGGCAGGGAAGGTCTCACTAAGAAGGTAACATTTGAGCAAAGACCTGAAGGAAGTAGATAAAAAACCTTCTTGCCTAGTGGAAGAGATAGGCACATAGGAAATCTAATTTTTATGAGGTAATAATCAGACAGATGTACATTCAGGTTATGCTGGGAGCCCAGAGCAGATTCCCCTACCCATATTCCAAGGTTCCAGGAAGGCTCTTTGAGCGGGTCTCAGAGGGAGAGCGTAAGCAGAGGCATGGGGTGAGAGACGGCTACGTTATACAGGACACGATTGCTGCTTGGGTGGTTCTAGGGAGCCTTCGTTTTATTCTGTAGGCACTGAAGGGCTTTAAGTAGGAGATTGCCAGGGTCAGGTCTTCATTTGGAACAGGTCATTCTGGCAAAAGGGGTGGAGGTTGATTTAAGGGGACATGACAATATAACAGAGATGGCTTTGGAAGCTATTCTAATGGTTCTGGTGAGAGATATTGACTTAACCTAGGAAGTGGTGTGCAGGAAGTAGGGACTTGGGAGGGGTGTGGAGGTCAGGATATACTTAGGAAGTAATCTCAGCAGAATTTGGTAGTTCCACATGAGGGGTGTAGGTGAGAGGAGTCCAGTAACCTTTCTAACCTGCAGTAAGAAATACATTTTATATCTTAACCCAGTACACATGCTGTAAATGCACAGCTAACTGATTATGGAATATGTTGCTGAAGCAGAGTTAACATAGAACAGTTTACCCTATTGTCTGTAGCAATACTCTGATATTTTCTATTCCATTCGATTTTGATTTCTTTAAAATGCTGACCTTGACTTGTTAAATGGGTTCTGCTGAGGGGTCATGACCTGCAGAGTGGAAAACACCTGCACAGGTTTCTTTAGGTTATCTTCTAATAGACAGGACGTCCCCCTCTCTGAGTTCTTGGTGGTCTCTTGTCCCCAGACAGCTTCCACTCAGGGCAGGGTGGGGGAGAGGGAGAAGGCATTAAAAGCTATTATTTCCAAGTGCCGTACACTATGGAAACATTTCCATTGAGGAAGTGAGGTGCTGAGGCAGCTGATGACCTCTCAGTAGGACAGTTAAAGAGCCACACCCAGTATGTCACTGCCAATTACCTAAGTAATGTATCTCTGCTGAGGAGGTGGTTAGTTGTGCTGGAAACATTTTTTATGTGGGTTTTTATTTCATGGGGGGACTGGAAAGGGAGAAACATGTCATCTTCCCTTTTTTATTCTCTTTGCTGCTAACATGCCTGTCTTCATTAGATACAGAATGGCAGAATTTTGGGTGCTGCACTTGTGTTTCTATGTGGGAGTCTGGGTTGGGCCCAAGTTGGACACCATTGTTGGTTTTCTTTGACCAAATAACTCAGGTTTTTCACCTATAAAATGGGGGATAATACCACCTACCTGGCTGGTTTGTTTCATGAATATTAAGTGAGATAACTAACATGTAGAAACTACAGTGAAGTATAGGAAACATTTAAATAAAAGACCACTGTTATTTTCTTCATGTAACTAAAGTATTTTTGGCTTTAGACTACTTTGACCATTTTAATTAGCACTAGGAAAGATCTGGAACCTTTCTGAGTTTCATGTATAGAATAAGCCAAAATCAAAATTCTTCTGTTGGTGTGTGCTGAAATTTTTAACAGAGTATAAATTTCCATGAAAAATGTGCATTCAAATTCAGGAAGGAAAGATACATCCAAGTTGAGATAGTTCTATAGGTGGCTTCTGAAGGACCTTGGTTCTTTGGAATAGCACACCCTGAATATTCCTGGAGTGAACAAAGCTTTTAAACAATACTGGCCTTATGCCCCCTAAGTTACACATAAATGTGTATGATCATGAATATTTTGATATCTTCACTCTAGTCTTTTGTATGGTAGGTTTCCAGTGCATTTCAGATAACTAAGTTTAAATTTTTGAATATGAGATTTCTTTGAATGATGGAAAAGTTGTGACTAAGAGATTTGATTTCTGTTGTATAGTGAACAAGTTTAGCTCAAAGAGGTCATTGGTAGAAGTCTATGGAAATAGGCAACAGGGAACACCTCCATCAGATGAATTTTACTGGGACCAATTTTCACTTTCCCTTTAAGTAAAATGTAGAAAACAGGATGAAGGGGCCTCATTTTCTTTTGGAAGGGGTTGGCAAAATGCTCTTTAACAGTAGTCATGATGGCTATTTTTACACCAGTAGGTACTAAATGTACTTATCACCCAGAGGTCAGTCCCCAGTATTTGGGTCCAGTGGAGGTACTGGTGATGTAAGCTAAGAGGGGAGTAGCAGGAGGGGCCTGCCGAGGACTCTGCGGTTCCTGGCTCTCTTTGAGTACCATTTGCTTTTTGATAGTTTTTGCTCTGCTTTGTAAACACGATACTACATTTTCAGCGAAGTTAGTTGAAGCAAAAATATATTTAGCTGTTAGATTCGCTTTTTCGAAAAGGGAAAATACTGGAGCAGCACTTAATTGACCCATTTAATAGGAAGGATGAGGTAAATGTGTGTTTTACTTAAGTGAATACAATGATCATGCAGTTAGGGATATATAGCTATGGATTTTGGGCTGTAATCTGAGTAAGAAGAGTGGTTTTTATTGATGCTGGGCTTTGAAGGGGGAGTGTCTGGTAAATGATAAGAGTACATTAGAAATCAGGTCTTTTGGGGTTTGTGTGTGTTAATGGGGACATTTAAATTACAAATGAAATATTTGAAGGGGCTTTGTTTAAGTGAAATTAAAGAAATGGTGGTGTTGATTAGCTCTATTCCTTGGGATTCTATGTATTTAAGCAGTATGGTACACACTTCGTCTGTCTACTGCATGCCCAAGCATTTGGTCTGAAGACAGCATTCTTTTTCATAATGAAATGTACATTAACTATGCAGACCCTTCATAGAGCAGTGTTCTAATCATTCTCTATTGATTTATACATCGCTTCAGTGCTGCATATTGAGGGTCTCTTGTTCTGCTTTACTCAGATTCTCATTCTCTCTACCTGACTTGCATAATGCTTTGGGACCCTGTTAAATTTTTTTTTTTCCTGTGGGAAGCAGTCATGATAAGGAAGCCCCAAAAGGTCAGCCGTACTGTTGCTTTTTCTCAGCTTTCTGAAGTGCAGAGGACAAATAATGGGCTTAGAGAAATGTTGTCATTGTCCATAACTGATAATGGGTATCAGAACTTACTTAAAATTAATAAATGCTGAGTTTCCAGCTTTGGCATGAGCCTGAGTGATTTATTGCAAAATGCTGTTGCCAAGAGGATGTTTTGCATTTACCGAAGGGGTGGGGTAATGACAAGAGGACTGTCAGTGGTGCCTGGATTCCCTGCCAGGGGACCATTCTAGGCAGGGGCCGTGAGCAGCCCCGTGAACAGCGGTGGTTCTTTGAACCTCGGGTTGTTGCTACAAGCTGCCCAATACAAATGGGAATATTTTATTTTATTTTTTTTTTTGTCTTAATGTTAATTTGAGCGAGAAGAAATATAGATCTGGTTGGTGTGGATGAAGAACGCCTGCGTGGACTTGAATAAATAAATCGAATCCCTTGCCCTCCACCTGTAACTTTTAGAATCTCATTTGGATTGAAAGACTAGAGCTCGATTTTACACAGGAAGAAAACTCTGCTCACTTCATTATTATTCATGGTCAGATCCCCAGATCTCCTCCCTGAAGAGATGTATTCTTCCCAGCAAATTAAAACATCCTTTTTTTCTAGAGGCCACATGATGATGGTGTCAACTATTGATGAAGATGAATAGGTAATTCTTTTCTCAATTTATACATTCCTTTCCCCCCTACTGTTCAGGATGGGGTTTGCTCATTTAAACCAAGAGCCAATATTTCATTTCCTCTCCTCTTTGTAGGTGGTACGCATTGTGTTAATCTCCTGGCTAGGTAATGAAGGAAAATATTTGAAAATGTGATGGCTCATTATAAGGGCATTTGACATAAGCATATTTGCTGATGACGGATTGCCAATCAGTGGTAATTTAAAGGGATTCTGAGCAGTAGTTAAGGTAGAACATTTTTCTCGCATTAATCAGTTACGATCAGGATAGCCTAAATTACAAATATCTGTCAAAGTCTCTGAGTAAAATGTAGGTTTTGGAAGCTGGTTATCAGGTGCATGTACGTACATCTTATGCTCATCTACTGTGTTTCTCCCCAACTTAATTAAATTCTCATGAAAGAAGACATGGGTTAACAACTTGCCGTTTTACTTTATATACCCATATACATTCTCAAAAAGGAAAAAAAGTACTTCTGAACACATTTTAGAAAATGAAAGCTGGGACTAGAATGGAATATTGGCTTTCAAGGTTTTCAAGATATTGCCAGTAGAAACACATCAACTTCTAATCTAAATAGGTTTTGGAATGTTAATCAAGTGTGTCTTGAGCAGTGTGACCTGTTACACATACTCCTTAAAATAGACATTGGTCCACCTCTGAAAATTATTGGAGTGGTTATGTTTTCATTTATGGAAAAACATCATGGATGTGCCCCAGGTGAGAAATGGTTGTTTAGAGGCGTTTTGGAGCTCCCAAAGAGATGCACAAGTACATAATAACACTTCAGTTTCATCCTGACATGCTTAATGATAAAGCAGCGTTGGGTGTAGCTTAGCAATATCCAAAGATCAGAGCAGCTGTTATCTGCAGAGCCACTGGAGTGTATCTGTCAGACATTTGCATATAGAACAAGGTGTTTCAGTTAATGTGTCATGATAGTTTAATTACATCGCCTTTCTTGGGAGTTTGCTTGATTCCTGGTTCAAGAGCATCCGGTGAGATGGCATCCTATCAATTTCTCTTCCTTTAACAGCTTTCACGTCTGTTACTGTTGAGTTCAGTTATATCTGCTCATTTCTAAAATATACGTAGAAATAAATAAGTTTTATGTATATATAATTTTTTTTTCTGTCCCTCCCCACTACATTCCTGAGTTAAAACATGTCTTGTTATTTTAGCACTCTGTTTCTCTGCAGAGCATATATAGATATGAGGAACTCAGTAAATGTTGTTGTTGGCTGGTAAGGAGGAGTAATCCACAGATCTTCCACTGGCTGGTAGCCCCAGAGCCACTTGAATCTCAGATGGAGTCCAGGGTACTTTGTGCTTACTATGTAATGTGGGACCATTTTTCCATTGCTCTCAAAATTCTTAACTGTTTTCTACTTCCTTGTTCCTATAGAAATAGAAGAACCTAGCTGAAAACAGTTCGTCTCTGAATCTTTGTACTTTATGTTCAAGACTAATTAGGTTCTTAGTGTTTTCTGAGGTTTCACTTTCCAGAATGGTGATGTCCAATAGACCTTTCTGAGATGACGGAAATGTTCTATACTCTGCAGTGTCCAATATGGTAGCCGTTAGCCGCATGTGGCTTTTAAGCTCTTGAAATGAGGCCAATGCAACTGAGGAACTGAATTTTTCATGTAGACTGAATTTAAATAGCCATATGTGGCTGAGGGTTACTGAAGCTTGAAAACAATTTATGTTTCTTTCCTGTTTTCTAGTTGTTCTTTGTTTCTCTCAGTGCTAGTTACTCCTCTTTCCCTCCATCTGTGCAACCTGTTAGCATTCCCTGCTCTATCCTAAAGAACATCATCTGCTTTGTATCTGAGAACATGTTTCTTGGAAGACACTGCAGAAATGATGAGAAAATTTTAAAAAAAAAGATCTCTGGTGCCTAAATCACTTGTCTGTCATTCTTTTTTTTTTGACAGTGTAAATACAACTGATGTAGAGAAACTGAGCTTTTCTAAAAACTGAAATATTCAAGTGAATTTTTTTATACCAATAATACAGAAAAAAATTATTTAAACCATTGAAACAATTGAAGTGCTCAGCTTGCTATCTTGGAGCTACAGAAAATACTTTATATTCAGAATTAATCATACAAAATAACTACACCCAGTGTAAGGATGCAGTTCAAAAATGCAGATGTTACAAATTTAGGTTTTACACAAAGTTCATTTCAGTTTAATTACTATTACCTGTAAAAAGTTATGCCAGACATATTAGTAAATGTTACTTTTACATGAATGTATGTGTGTTGCCCTCTACAATATCTGGTGTTTGATAGGAATGAAGGTGGTGTTGTCAGCTGCTTGGAAGAGAGGCTAGGTTAATATCTAATGTTATATATTATGTCATACATTTATTAAATTGTTTTTCCTCCCAGTAGATGAAGAAATACTTACTACAGGATCCATAGACTTTGAGGATTTACAGATAGTCTGAAATTGTTAGCAAAATGTTGTATTTATCCTGCCTCTGTGTTTATTTAGGGAAAAGAGCTATTATTTTTATAGAATCTGAGAACTTCAAAGGTCAAGAGTCACTTATTCGATTAAGAGATTCCTGATTGCAGGGGCTATGTTGACTTACCCCTTTATCCTACCATTCCTGTTATAGTGCCTTAACAGAGAGCAAACATCCAATCAATATTTTTTGGATGTAATTGGAAATCATTTCTTTTGAAGTTGATGCACTGCCTTTCTTTTTATCCAAGTAAAATGATCTATGATAACTTATTTTTTCAATGCTTCTGGTATAAGGTTTCCACTGTTCTACCTGATATGGTGATGTGGAACACTTAATCCTAGAGGAAATAGCTCTGGGATTTGGAGGATCTGGAGAAGTTAATTTTCCCATTTCCACTGCTTGCTTTCTGTTGAAGCTGACTGATTCCACTGCAAACCTTAGCACCATCCTGTTTTAACCTTCCTTACCCTCATACCATTGTCCCCTTCTTTCCTGTCTTCATCCAGAGAGGGTTAGTGACTCAGTTAACTTTTCTTTTCAGAAGTTAAACCGTAGACTGTTTAGTGAGCATGTCCCTGCTATCACTGACACCTGCAAATAGGACAAAGGCAGAAGATGCAAAATGCCAGGAGATGAAGAATACTTTGGTAACCATGTGGTTTGTTTCTTTCTGTCCTTTAGTGTGTGTGTGCCTTGGTCTGTGCGTACTTCCCAGCCTGCTGACACGCCCATGATTTGAGCCATATTATTACTCTGCATCACTCACTGAATTCCTGGTTAATAAGATAGTAAATGACTTGGAGAATCAAATGCAGTTTCTCGGGAGAGGTAGGAAGGCAATAACAACTATTTAGCTACTGAAGATGGCAATGGGTTAGTGTCAAAGGAAGGGATTCCTCCTGGAGTTATTCTACCAAATTCTTTAAGCCTTTTTTGGAAAAAGTTAGAATATGAAAAAAGAAAGATATGAGTAGTTGTTTCATAGTCTTACGTTCAGGTAGTATCAGCAGTGGTCCATTCCTTTTTTTTTCTCTGTGTTCTTCAATAGTTTCCTGAGTCATGCTGAAGTGAAAGGCCCATCATGATGATAGATGGTGTGATATATATATTTTCAAAAGATCTTGATAGCAATGAAGGAAAGTACTATTCTATGCTTAAATATGCCAAACAAGAAACCTAGGCCTAGGGACCCCAGGGAGTACTATCCTTGGTTGAACATGTTTTCATCCCCTCAGTTATATCTGGGCTATCAGGGTCAATGTGTAGTCCATTCCATAAAGTCACTGTGGACATGTCATTGTTACAAAACACATACACAGGCACACATCCAAGCCAGAGGACACTTGATATATTACTTATCTTTTGCTGTGTAGGAAATTATCCCCTGCAGACTGAATCCAACAAAGCATAAGAAGGCTCATACACCATGATCAAGCTGGATTCATCCCAGGGTCACAAGGATGGTTCATCATATGCAAATCAATCAATGTGATACACCACATCAACAAAAGGGAAGACAATACCACACGACCATCTCAATAGATTCAGAAAAGGCATTTGAATAAACTCAACGTCTGTTAATGATAAAAAAAAAAAAAACTCTTACCAAAGTGGGTATAGAGGGAACATGTATCAGCATAATAAAAGCTACTTATGTCAAACCCACAGCCAACATAGTACTCAATGGCGAAAAGCTGAAAACCTTCCTGTTAAAATCTGGAACAAGACAAGGATGCCCACTCTCACCACTTCTATTCAATATAGTACTTTTTTATTGACCTATGGTCGATTTACAATATTATGTTAATTTCTTCTGTACAGCCTATTCAACATAGTATTGAAAGTCCTAGCCACAGCAATCAGACAAGAGAAAGAAATAAAAGGTATCCAAATTGGAAGGAAAGAGGTAAAAATCGTCATTATATGCAGATGGCATAGTACTGTATATGGAAAGCCCTAAAGACTCCATACAAAAACAATTAGAACTGATAAACGAATGCAGCAAGGCAGCAGAATACAAGATTAACATACAGAAATCTCTTGCATTTCTTTACACTAGCAATGAAATATCAGAGAAGGTGAAAAAAAATTGCTTAAAAAAATACTTAGGAATAAATCTGACCAAGGAGGTGAAAGACTTATATGCTGAGAACTATATAACATTGATAAAAGAAATGGAAGATGATTCAAAGAAATGGAAAGATATCCTATGCTCTTGGATTGGAAGAATTAATATTGTTAAAATGGCCATACTGTCCAATCTACAGATTTAATTCAGTCCCTATCAAATTACCTGTGATACTTTTCACAGAACTAGAACAAATAATCCTAAAATTTATGTGGAACCACAAAAGACTCAGAATTGTCAAAGCAATCCTGAGGAAAAAGAACAAAGCTAGAGGCATAACCCTCCCAGACTTCAGACAATACTATGAAGCTACAGTAATGAAAACGGTGCAGTACTGGCACAAAAACAGACATATGGATCAATGGAACAGAATAGAGAGCCCAGAAATAAACCCACACACCTACAATATATTAATTTTCAACAAAGGAGGCAAGAATATGTAAAGAAGACAGTTTCTTCAGCAAGTGGTGTTTGGAAAGTTGGACAGTGCATGTTAATCAATGAAGTTAGAACACTCTCTCACACCATACACAAAAATAAACTCAAAGTGGCTTAAAGACTTAAATATAAGACATGACACCATAAAACTCCTAGAAGAGAATATAGGCAAAACATTGTCTGATGTAAATCGTAGCAATGTTTTCTTAGGTCAGTCTCCCAAGGCAAAGGAAATAAAAGCAAAAATAAACCAATGTGACCTAATCAAACTTAGAATCTTAGGCACAGCAAAGGAAACCATAAACAAAACAAAAAGACAACCTACAGAATGGGAGAAAATATTTGCCAACGATGCAACAGACAAGGGATTAATTTCCAAAATATACAAACAGCTCATACAGCTCCATATCAAAATAAATAAATAAATAAACAACCCAACCAAAAAATGGGCAGAAGATCTTTCTTCTTGGAAAATAGACATTTCCAGACATACCTGGAAAATAGACATTTCTCCAAAGAAGACATACAGATAGCCAACAGGCACATGAAAAGATGCTCAATACTGCTAATTATTAGAGAAATGCAAATCAAAACTACAATGAGGTTCCACCTCACACTGGTCAGGATGGCCATCATTAAAAAGCCAACAAATAACAAATGCTGGAGAAGGTGTGGAGAAAAATGAACCTTCCCTTACAAAAGGGAATGTAAATTTGTTCAGCCACCATGGAAAAACAGTATGGAGGTTCCTCAAAAAACTAAAAATGGAAGTTGCCGTATGATCCTGCAGTCCCACTTCTAGGCGCATATCCGGAGAAAACTCTAATTCGAAAAGATACATGCATCCCAATGTTCACAGCAGCACTATTTATGATAGCCAAGATATGGAAGCAACCTAAGTGTCCATTGACAGATGACTGGATAAAGAAGTTGTGGTTGGAATATTACTCAGCCATAAAAAAGAATGAAATAATGCCATTTGTGGCAACATGGATGGACCTAGAGATTATCATACTAAGTTAAGTAAGTCAGAGAAAGACAAATATCATATGATATCACTTGTATGTGGAATCTAAAAAAAAAATGATACAAAGGAAATTATTTACAAAACAGAAACAGACTCACAACATAGAAAACAAACTTATGGTTGGTTTTCCTCCCAATGGGAAAAGGGAGGAGGGATAAATTAGAAGCTTGGGATTAATAGATACACACTACTATATATAAAATAGATAAACAACAAAATCCTACTGTATAGCACAGGGAACTATATTCAATATCTCATAATAATCTCTAAGAGGGCTTCCCTGGCAGTGCAGTGGTTGAGAGTCCGCCTGCCGATGCAGGGGACACGGGTTCGTGCCCCCATCCGGGAAGATCCCACATGCCGTGGAGCCGCTAGGCCCGTGAGCCATGGCCGCTGAGCCTGCGCATCTGGAGCCTCTGCTCCGCAATGGGAGAGGCCACAACAGGGAGAGGCCTGCGTACCACAAAAAAAAAAAAAAAAAAAAAATCTCTAATAGAAAAGCATCTGAAAAAGTATATATATGTACAACTGAATCACTTTGCCTTACACCAGAAACACAGCATTGTAAATCAATTGTACTTAATTTTTTTTTTAACCCCCAAACTTAGCTGCCTAAAAAACAAAACACAAAACCAAACCCGATGAGTTATTACCCCCAAAGTTTTTTGAGTTAGTAATTCAGGAGCAGCTTAGCTGGGTGATTCCAGCTTGGGCACATTCATTGCAGCCAGGGTTACAGTCATCTGAAGGCTTGACTGTGGCAGGAAGACCCACTTCTGGGACTTCCCTCGTGGTCCAGTTGTAAAGAATCCGCCTTCCAATGCAGGCGACGAGGGTTCGATCCCTGCTCGGGGAACTAAGATCCCACATGCCACGGGGCAACTAAGCCTGTGTGCCACAACTACTGACCCTGCACACATCAGTGAGAGAGCCCACATGCCACAAACTGCAGAGCCCACACACTCTGGAGCCCATGCACCACAACTAGAGAGAGAACCCGCATGCTGCAACTAGAGAGAAGCCTGTGCGCCACAACAAAGAGCCCATGCCACATGAAAGATCTCGCACGCCTCAACTGAAGACCCCACGTGCTGCAACTAAGACCCAACGCTGCCAATAAAAATAAAGGAAGACCCACTTCCAAGATGTCTCTCTCAACCTACTGGCCCATTGGTGCTGGCTGTAGTCAGGAGGCCTCAGTTCCTTACCACATGGGCTTCTCCATAGGGATGCTTGAATGTCCTCATGACATGGCAGCTGGCTGCTCCCAGACAAAGTATTCAATGTATGGGAGGGGAGGAATGAATTGATGGATCAGTGGGGGAGATGAGAGGAGAAGGAGAGAACAAGGAGAAACTCACAATACCTTTTATGGCCAAGTTTTAGAAGTTACACATCATCATTTCTGCCCTGTTATGATTCTTAGAAGCAAGTCATTAAGTATAGCCTACACTGAAGCAGGGAGTGTTATCAAGGTCTACCTCTTAGAGGGAGGAGTACCAAAGAATTCCTTCCTGGGCATGTAATAACACTACCACATCTGAGCAGCTGAGAGTCCCTTCTTGGCCTAGTGTTCATCCCCATACTTTGATTCCTTAGACCTGCTTCTACTTCTAAGCTCCTCTCAAGCCTAAGATCCATCCTGGAGGGGCTGTTTCATCCTGGAGGTCTGCTTTGCTAGGAGGAGGCTTAATTTCTTCAGAGGCTTCTGAGTGAAACACCTGTAAGACAAACCTTTCTCTTACTAATACTGAACATTTCTCACAACATAGCTTCTGAGTCACTCTCTCTTGACGTTGTTCAATCGAAGGACCCTTCAGGAAAGCTTGAAGCAGATGTGGAAAGCAGGGAGTGAGTGGATAACAACCCTTTCCTGCCCTTTACCCTGTCCTGCCATATGCATTTGAATTAGGGTTCTCCAAAGAAACAGGGCCCAGTCAAATTGACATATAAAATGAGCATCACAGCATCCTCTTCTTTAGGAACAGTTTTGGACTTAGTACCAGGAAGCACCTGTGACTTGTTCCAACTTAGAATGGGCTGCATTGTGAGTGCGCGGGTCCTCTCAGAGCTCATTATGCTGTGTGAGCTCTGCGAGGGAAGCTGACACATTCACCCACACATTTTTACTGAGCACCTACCCTATCAGTTAAGCCTCAGTGGCTTATAGCACAAAGGTTTATTTCTTGCTTATGCTTTACAACCATTGGGGGTTTGCTGGGGCTCGACTTGTATTGTCTGGGATAGGCTGGCAGAGCAGCCTCGTCTGGAGCAGGTGGTCGCTGAAGCAGGGTTAGATGAGTGCTCTGGAGGGTCTCACACCCCCAGTTAAGCGCTTAAGCTTGCATGTGACACATACCGCTTTTCCTAACTCTCGCTGGTCATATCTTGTCACGTGACTCTATCCAAGCCCAAGGGGCAGGAAGTGCAATATTATTGTGTGCCGGGAAGGTGGAGAGCGCAGGATGGTCCATGCAGCACTAATGGTCACTGAACCTACATGCCAGGCACTCTTCTAGCCTCTGGACTATCACCAGATCCTCATCTCTCCCTTCCTGAAGCTTCTGTTCGAATGGGCAACAATAAGCAAACAAGGAAGTGTCGATAGGTGCTGTGGAGGAGAATAAAACAGGGAGGGGGTAAAAAGTGTATGTGTGTCCGTGGCCGGGCGGGTGCAGGGGGCAGCTCTAGATTCTAAAGGTATTTTGGGGAGGCCAGAGTAGATGGTCACGACATTCTCCTTCAGTTTGAAGATGCTGTGACAGGTCTGCCTTCTTACTTTTTTCGATTGTGGTGAACTTGTAGCTACTGCCAGGCCTGTGGCGTTGTGAGCATACCATATTCTTAGACTGCTTACAGATAGATTTCCTCTAACTTCTCTGACCTTTTACTGCAACTTGATTATGTCCATTGTTGATGAATGCATTTTTGTTATGAGATACTGTGACTGTATAAGATTCTGAAATGTAAGAATTCTTTAAAGATTTTAGGTAGATTGTTTCCCTCTTTTAGAGCAGTTATTAAAGTCTTGAGTTATTGATCCCTTCCTTGTCATTTTCCTGTAGATTTTCTTTTTTCTTGGTTTAATTAGCTACGGTGATGAAGCGTGATTTGTTAAGTAAGAAAAACGCCCTTATTTAATTATGTTTGTGTAAAGTCATTTCTGTGTTTTCAAAAATATTTCTCAGAGTTGACTTTCCAGCTTTTTCCTTTATTCGTGTTCATTTGGGAAATAGAGAAATGGTGCGTAGTTCCCCATTTTTTTAGTATTTATTTGTGGAACATAAAAAGTAAAATAATTTTACACTTGCAGATAATCCTGCTGTGACTGACTCCCTCCGCAGACAGAGGACACCCACCCGTTCAGCCACATCTTTCTCTAGTTGTTGCAGGATAGGTCATTCTTATTTATTTTCCTTGCCCTTTTCCCCCGCCCCAACCATCGCAGGAATTCCGGGGAGAAAAAAGAAGAGATGGGTAAAACTGGTTTGCCTCAATCAGAAGGGAATAGTAGTCAGGTGTAAGGAATAACTGGGCCCATTCCTAACCCAGCTTCAGGGATTTTTTTTTGCATAGTGAATCCTCCTCTCCTTTTACACATACTGAGGCATTGTAACCTTATTTCAGTCTTCTTTTCATTCCTTCTCAGTGGTGCCTCTCTTAACTCCTCGGGGTATTTGTCATATAGTAATGCCCCCAAGTCCAAAGTAGACATTTATTCATGTGATGCATATGTAAAGTGTTGACTCTGTCAGGCCTTTTGCTAAGTTGTGGGAAGCCCAGATAAGCGATTAGGATTCATGGGGGGCAGCAGACATACTAACCAAGAAGAAGATTGTGTTTTCCTGTGTATTATGCTAAGATAGAGGAATTGGCAAAGCGTGTTTCTAATTTTTTTTCCACTGAGCAGGGAAGGTTATTTTTCACCATTCTGAACACTTTTCCATTCCATTTCGTATGGGTAGCATTTATTGAGGTGTGTTTCTCGCTCTCCTAGTCCATGTGGCTTTGGAACTGTGCAGTGAATGACTCCTAGATTCCTTAGTCTTATTCTAAATTAAAGGCTACACTGGGGCATTGGTCCACATACCTGTCTTGGGAAGGTTTGGGAAATCGTGGTGGTCAATCACCAAGGGTCCTCACTGCCTGTGGGCTCCTGCACCTCTAGGAAGAGGTAAGTGTGTGTATGGGTAGATGGTTGCTTTAGAACCAATCAGTTGTGCCCAGGACACCATTGTAACACTTGCGAGCAAAGCATAAAGGCTGATGTAAGCTCTTAAAGGAGAGAGGGGGGCAGAGTGAGGGCATCGGAGAACATGGGCTGAGGTAGGAAAGATTAGGAAGTTGTTGCACGTCTTGTCTCAGGACACTGGACGATGAGTGATCTTGAGGCACACGGTACAGTAGTACATACAGTACAAAAAAGTCACAGCATGTCTGTGCTGGAGCCTCCTCTAGCAGCTCCCGCACTGTGGAATGCAGAAATCTAAATGGAAGATGTTGTGTTTTTCTACTTCGATCTTCTCACTAAGCATCATCTCCCAGAAATAAAGTCCACAGTGTTTATATCGGTGCCTGGCCCACAGAAGGCCTTCTGTAAATATTAGTTCCCTTCCTCCTTTCTTCTTTTGCAAGTCATTTCCCTGCATCAGTGAGGCTTCCGTAGCCTGGCGAGTTTGTTTTGGAAGTAGTCTTAGGAGGCTTATGTAACGTTAGGGAAGGAGGAAGGATAGGAGTTCAGGGAGCATCTGGTCCAAAAGCAGAGAGTGGGAAAGGAAGCAGGCTCAAGGAAGCCTCTTTCACCAGTCCCGGTGGCCCACACCTTGCACCAGGTACGACAGTAACATAAAGCTGTTGGTCTGTAGCTGGGTGACGGGGCTGGTGCTGCCTGCACAAAGATGGCATAGAGGAAGAGGATGGGTCTGATCACTAGCCGTGGGGCTCAGTCTTTATCGGTCGGTCACCAGCTTTGATACCTGGGGCAAGTCACTTAAACTCCCTAAATAAACCTCAGTTTCCTTATCTGTAAAATGGGATGATGATAATACCATGTCAGAGGGTGCTTTTAAAGATTAAATGAGATAACCTGCCTGAAGCGCTTAGGATGGTGCCTGGTGTGCAGTGAGGGCTGTGCCTAGCAAGGAAGAGGGGGACTGGTGGATTGAGACCAGGGAAAGTGGGTGTTGGCCAGCCGCCTTACTTGCTGTTTCTCACATGCTGAACTCACTGTCACTTCTGGGTCCTCACACTTGCCCTTCCCTTGGCTTGGAAGCTTCTTCCCCCTGCACCCCTCCCTCCAGGTCTCTGCTCAAATGGCTACCTGCCAGAGAGATGACCTCTAACCACCCATATAATAGAGTGGCATATCCTGCTGCTGCTTCACAGCCCTTAATTCTACCTGAAGAAAGGGGCTTGGCTTTGCTCACTGCTCTCTCCACACTGCCCAGACAGCACCTGGCGCATAGTAGATGCTCTTGGCACATAGTAGATGCTCATAGTAGATGCTCATAGGAGAAATCAGGCACTGGCAAACTTGTTCAGTTAAGGGGGCCAGATAGTAAGTATTTTGGGCTTCGTGAGCCATATGGTCTCTGGGACAACTGATCAGCCCTGCTGATGTGGGCAGAGCGTGGATGGTATGTAAACGAATGGGTATGGCTGTGATCCAGTAAATTTGTATTTGTCGTGTGGGCTGCAGTTAGCTGATCCCTGCAACATCAAGGAGTGGTGAACGTCAGGAATGAACATTCAGTGGCTGTGGTGGGCTTGGGCTTGGTGGCAGTGGGGCCCTCTCAGCAGTAGGGGATGACCATGACCATTACAGGAACTGGAGGACAAAGAAAACCCATAGCCCTGATGGTGAGCCAGTCTGGCTTCTGGTAGCTGTGATGATACAAATGGATGGGGATGGTGTACTTCACCAGCCAGACCAGTCCAATGGGCATGGCCTTGTAGAAGAGAGCTATGCTTTCACATTTTGTGAACTGGTGTTTGTTAATCTTTGAATAAACATTTAAATGGCCGAGGAATTCATTGTTTAAAATCCACATATAAGGAGAAGGAAAGTAATCTATCTACCTTTAAGTTTTATATACAAGAACCCTAGATTTATTAAAAGGAAGACTATATGCACAGAGTGCAGTGTTCTGTTCTTGGCTGATTTCAAGCTCAAACTTGAAACTTTCCCTAATTTAGCACGGCTCTTGATTCCAGCCTTTAGATCCACAGGCAAGTCTCAGGCAAGAGTGGAAAAATAAAGACCTGGGGCATGGGAGCCAGAGCTGGGTCAGATGCTGACTGCTGAATTGCTTTCTGGGTCCACCTGCTCAAGTCTGTTTCAGACATGGTCAGATGTCAGTGTGTTCATGCTCTCTGAAGGTAGGGACTGATTGGCTCTCTACCTTGTTTATTGGGTTGGTTTTGGTTTTGGTTTTGATCTTTAGTGGCAGGGAAACAGAATTGTTTCTTCTTATTGGCTAAAGTAAGTATATATTTTCTTTAAAGATAGATTTTATTCATTTTTTAAGATTTTTGTTCACTTATTTTTGGCTGTGTTGGGTCTTCGTTGCTGCACACGGGCTTTCTCTAGTTGCGGTGAGCGGGGGCCACTCTTTGTTGCGGTGCATAGGCGTCTCATTGCGGTGGCTTCTCTTGTTGCGGAGCACGGGCTGTAGGTGAGCGGCTTCAGTAGTTGTGGCTCGCGGGCTCTAGAGTGCAGGCTCAGTAGTTGTGGCGCACGGGCTTAGCTGCTCCATGGCATGTGGGATCTTCCTGGACCAGGGCTCGAACCCGTGTCCCCTGCATTGGCAGGTGGATTCTTAACCACTGCGCCACCAGGGAAGCCCTAAAGTAAGTATATTTTTAATAGTAGTTTTAGAATTCTTGTTTATAGACATGATTTTAAAAAGATGATAGAACTCTCAGTCCTCTTCAACTCTTCTTGTTGCTGTGTTGGTCTTATTTACGCAACTCTACCCAATCCTTGGGGGCTGATTTGAGAACTCAAGGGATTCTTGACCATGAATTATCTTCTGTCTGTTTTTACTACACTGTGGCTTCTGTTGAATACTTCTCTTAGCAGAGCTATGAACCTGTACCCAAAGGCAAGATCTTTTCCTCGCCTGATTTCAGCTGGTTGTTGGGAATGTCTTGATTTGTCCTTGACTCCTGGAACCTGGAGAAGAGTTTTCTTCCCAGCAAGTGTGGGGTTGGGGGCTCTGAACAGAGAGCTCCTGTTTGGAGCCAGACCCTTTTGTAGAGAATAGATAAAAATATGTGAGTTCCCAGTAATGGTTGGTCAGCCAATCAGACTTTTCAAGGACATCAGTAATCAGAAGATCAAAGTGATCAAGTTACTCCTGCACTCATGACCCAAGTGAATAGTAGACTATGAAGTTAAGACGGATTCCTTTCTGAGAGTCTATCAAGCTATTCATTGCTCCTTCTTTCTCCTTTTTCTTCTGTCTCCCTCATTACATTTCCTCCCCTCTCCCTTCCTCCTCTTACATGTCTTTCTGAGTCATTTTCTCCTTCCTATGTTTCTCTAGTTCATGTTCCCCTGGGGGCCTGGTAGGTTAGACCTGGCCTACTCTTGGGGGCTGGGAGTCCACATGGTGGATGACAACTTGGGATTCAGCCCTGGGATGGTGTGACCAGACAGAGGAGAGCTGGGCTGTTAGCACCATGACCTAAAGCTCTAAAGCAAGCCCTGAAGCCTGGCTGTGGCTCCCAGCAGAGGTGGGGCAGACGTGTGGCTGTTCACTGGGCTGACAGGCAGGAGGCATTGAGGTCAGGCACTGGGTTGGGATCTGGTCCCCAGCAGGCTGCGTTTCAGAGGTAAGAGTCAGTCAGTGCCAGACCCTGGGCACAAGGCGGCCCCCAGACCTTGAGTTCTGGGGTCCCAGGCCAGGGAGAGTAGTAATTGAGAAGCAGAGACTCAGCCCAGGGATACAGGGTAGACAGCTGGGCGGACCCTGTTCAGCTAGAGATCCAGGAGTAAGTGCGATTTGGTGCTGAGCCAGGGGAGCTACTGACTGAAGGTCTTGGGATTTCTTTATTTAGAATTGTGGACTATATTCATTTCTAAGTATTTAATACATTTAATGTTATATAATTATTTATTTATTATGGGTTATGTTTGCTAAGAGAGAAGATTGTTAGGCTCTGTGGTGAGAGCGGGACACATCCGGAATGGAAGCATGAGGTGACACGGAGCGTGGGAGCCGACAGGGCGTTAGCGTCCTTGAACAGGCCTTGTTGGATCACTTTCTCCTCTCCCCATCTCCCTGTCCTTTCTCCCTCAGTCCTTTCTTTCTCTTTCTTCTCCATTCTCTGCACACTCTCTGGTTATCTTTTCCCTCTTGAAGAAGAAATGAAGCTGATAAAAATAGTTGGTGTGGGCCTGCACCACCCCCCATCCCCAGAGCCCTCCTTTGAGTTCTCTGTTTGCCAATTTCTCAGTGACTGTTTTTCCTGTCCTTCTAAAATGTTTCCATTTTAACCAGGTGAGGCCCCTGAGCTGCTGAGAGCATGTGACTCATGCTTCTGAGGAATGTTTTTCTGAAGAGAGTTTATTTTGTCTCTTGGGTCAGGGTTCGGTTTGCTACCACTACCCATGGCAGACTTCTTCAAACAAACCTTTCTTCCTCTTAATGTAAAATCACGAAATGAATATTTATACGTTTGTCCAGTTAAAGGGCTTACACATTATTTTACAAGAAGGGCATATTTTGAAGTTTCTCCCAGACACTTGTGGAGAGTTTTTTTTTTTTTTTGGCGGTACGCGGGCCTCTCACTGTTGTGGCCTCTCCCATTGCGGAGCACAGGCTCCGGATGCGCAGGCTCAGCGGCCATGGCTCACGGGCCCAGCCGCTCCGCGTCATGTGGGACCTTCCCGGACCGGGGCACGAACCCGTGTCCCCTGCATCCGCAGGCGGACTCTCAACCACTGCGCCACCAGGGAAGCCCGAGAGTTTATTTTTAAGGTCAATAGATGTTACTGATCAGAAGTTCTAGTGCTTGATTTTTTTTCTTTTATGGTTCTGGCAAAATGAAGCGGGTGAAGAGAGGAAATGGAAAGGGGAAGAGAAGAAACAGTTTAGCGTTTTCTCTTCCTAGGAACTTGCTACTGATCACTTAACTTAATCCACAAGAGTCCTGTGAGGAGGAAGTAATTTTCCTTATTTTATAGGTGAAGTTATCATTCGCCCCCTGTAAGTGGCTGAGTGCCGTCCCAGCTGTAGGCTTGCCTCACAGCCCTGCCTCCCCCTCTCCCCTGTTTTCTGGTCCCCTCAGGAAATGGGATGTGATGCTCGCACTGCTCTTAGACACCTGCCATGGTGGGGCGGTTGGTGCCTTAAGAAGGACGGATGTTTAGGGTCAGGCTGCGTGGCACCGATGGTGGGAGAAACTCTGCTCTTCCTCCTACACACCTCCTCTCAGAGAAGGTTTAGCTGCCAATTATTCTCCTTGGTTGGTTTTCATTTAGTTGAAAAAAACACTTGTCTTTCGGTGCTTATTTCGCATTTTTCATGTTCCTTCTCTTTCCGTCTCTGGGGCAACAGCAAATCCTTCCTCCTGCCGTAACACAAAATAGTTCTTCTCAGCCTCAGACCCTGTGGACTCAGGTATTTCCCCTCTACGGTACTTAGCACAGCAGCTTCTCAACAAAGAGGATTCTCCTCATACGTCCTACTCAGACCAACTTGTTTAGAACATAATTTTTTTTCTGTACCCCATTAAAGAAAAGCTTGAAAAGCCCAAGCTAGAAGGAAAATTACCAAGTGTTTACACACCACTCTGTGTTCCTTCAGGCACTGGCTTCAGGGTCCCCGAGAAGACCATAGTCTGTGTGAGTGAATGATAGTTAACTCCTTTCTGTGTTTCAGGCAATAAGTGACACCGCATGGCTTAGCCAATACAGTAAGGACCGGAAATTAACTAGGTGCTAGACCACAACTCTGCTCAAAGCCGGTACAATCCCTCATACCTAACTCCTTTGTTACATTTGCCATGTTGTTTCATGGCTGTGCTTTTGTGTCTGTCTCCTGCACTCTGGTAGAAGTGTCCTAAGGAAGATGACTATGTGCATTCTGGTTTTTATCTTCAGCCCTTAGCGCGATGTCTAGTTGTTAAAACAAGTCTTGGTTGATAAAGCATTTATGAACAAAACCCATAGAAAATCCTACAAGTCAATTATAATAGAGTGGTAGATACCAGCAGGACTGCAGGAGTAGGTAAGGGGAGCAAGGTAACAGATTGTAGGTCTGGAAATCCGGGTTCTGGTCAGGATTCTCGCACCAGAAACCTAGGCGGTTATCTTTGCAAACCTGGGCGATTGACTTGGCTGGGCCTCTGTCTTCTGAAAAGCAGGAAATTAGACTACAGATGATTGGATTTTGCGATTCTGTAATTCTGACTTGAGGATTTCAGCTAAGAAGTCCTAGAAACCGCTTCTGTAGACTGCCAATTAGGATTGAACTAGATCATTCAGATTGGTTGACACCAGAGTGTAAGACCCAGCCTTCTCTGCGGAGCCTTCTAGGACCGAGGATGAAAGAGGGAATTAAAATCAACTTTCTGGGGCTTCGTGTGCTTTGCTGCTGTGAGCCCCTCTCACGGTTTGGAACAGTGGAAGGACCATGGGCTTTGGAGTTAGGAATCTTGGGCTTGATTCCTTTTGTACCTCCTGTGGAGCTGATAACTTTGGAAGGGTTAATGTTCCCCAATGTATTTGCCCATTGGTAAAATGGGACTACTACTACTACCTGCCTGGGGGTCTACTCTCCCCACCAGAGGGGGAAGCTGGCACAGAATGTCAAGTTTTGTGGCGTCGTGGAGATTTTCCCCTCTGACTCTAAGTGCAGGGACAGTGACTGGTAAGGAGTATATTCTCTGCCTGCTTTGTTAACCGCGGTCAGAAACTTTATAGTTATGTTGCTGATGGGGACATGATGGTGCCGGGGGAATTTAATGTCTTCGGATAAGTAAATGACTTCAGGCAGAGATCAGATCCCTAACTAAAGGTCAGAGACACATCTAGAATATTAAAGTGACAGGAAAATATGTGATATGTATGCAAAGTCAAATCAGTATATTCCCTGTGCTTCCCCAGTGTCATTGTTTCTAAATTAAGAAGCGCTATGTTTTGAAATACTGTAATATAACATTAGCTCTGTTTTCTCATCTGCAGACAATTGAATTTAACGCTTAATGTACACATCACAATTAAACGCCTGCCGCGCCGCGCTTTGTCGTTGGGACTGTGATGATACAGCTGGCGGTGTGTGTGTTGGCGGGGGCATATTCATAAGCAAAGGAATTAACTTTCTTGAAGCTGAGTTGACAGACAAAAGCGAGATTGTGGTTTCAAAGTGCTAATTTGCATATTTCTCTCAGGAAGGAAGAAAGAAAATCAATTCTCTTAAGAGATGAAACTAGTGGTGCAGGTCTGTTTAGGAGAATGCCACTGTAGTTTGATCTACCAATGTATGTTAGGATGTTTCTGAAACACTCTGTGTATTGCTAATTGAAGTTTGTGATTCAAAGAATTAATTACAAAACTGAAGATGGAAAATGATATTGGTATCTAGTACATCTTTTGGTTTAAATATGTTCTATTGATGTAGTTTTCAAAACATGGATGTTCATTGAGACAGTGAAATGCAATAAACGGCTAAATAGGTTGGGTAAATTAATGTGGCTCCGGAAATGGTTTGCTTAACAAATCTTGTTGACATGAACAATTCTTGCTTAGATTCTATCTATGCTCTCCGTTTGCCCCCCACTTCTTGTTCTCAAAAGGTTTTAAGATGACCTACAGTAACACATAACTCAGCAAGATGAATAGCTTAAAAATAGGTGCAGTTAGACAAAAGAAAAGCAAGTATAGAGCAGAGTTCCGTAGCAGTGACATTATGGATGTTGTATGCTGGATAATTCTTTGCTGCTGGGGGCTCTCCTGGGCTTTGCAGAACATTTAGTAGCAACCTTGGTCTCTAGCCACTAGATCCCAGCACATGCCCTGTCCCCTTTATGTTGGACAAACCAAAAATGGTTCCAGACATTGCCAAACGTCCCCCAGGCAACAAGATTACCACTACTTGAGACCACTATAACAATATACCGTAGAGTGGGTGCCTTATAAGCACAGTTTATCTCTCATAGTTCTGGAGGCTGGGAAGTCCAAGATCAGGCCGTTGGCAGATACAGTGTCTGGTGAGAGCCTGTTTCCTGGTTCATAGCCAGACTTTTTTCTAGCTATGTTCTCACGTGGTGGAAGGGGCAAAGGAGCTCTATGGGATTTCCCATTCATGACGACTCTGCCGTCATGACCTAATCACCTCCCAGAGGTCTTACCTCCAAATACCATCATTTTGGGGGGTTAAGGGTCAACGTATAAATTTGCGGTGGGGGCACAAACATTCAGTCTAGCAGAGGGTAAGGTGAAATCCAGTGAGGTTACTGCAGGTTACAACCAGATCCATGAAGTCTTGATGGAGACTGGACAGTCCACACTTGCTGGTGATGGACTGCAAGCTTTGTCCTATGATTTCAAGTGGCTGAATTAGAGGAACGTGATTAGTTATATGGTTCATGGGCTTCCCAGGATAAAAGAAGACCATAACCCAGCAGAAGCAGAGCTGTTTCTAGTGCAGAGAACTGACAGCATTTTCTCCAGGTTTCTGTCTCTCCAGCTGGAATGAAGCTCCTAGTGGACAAGGATTTTTGTCTGTTCTGTCCACTGTTGTGCCCAGAATACCTGGTTCCCAGCTGCTTAATATTTGTATAGAGATGAGTCTTGACAAGGAGGATACTGTTCAATATGGGCCCTTATGTTTATGGAAGAGTGGCAGGACTTACAGAGGGCTACTTCTTACAATATCGTTAAATGGAAACATGCATTCTGGGTGGCATAGTCCAATATGAATGTCAGCAAATTCAGTTAAATGGGCCCCAGTAAAATATGGTCCAAGATTGTAGCTCTCTCAGTGTCTGATTCGATCTATAGTAAGATCTTAGGATGCTGGGGGAAGGGAGGTTGTATATTCTTCAGGCAGTGGTGAGAATGTTAAATATTTTCTCTCTATTCTTTGAGTCAACAGGCTAAGGCAAGGGGAGACTTGAGCTGTGATGACAGTTACCATCAACATTATTACTTAGTGCTTGTATGTGCCAAGGCCTGTGTCAGGCCCTTTTTATCCATCCTCCCTCTGCGTCCTCACCACCTCTGAGGCCCATACTTCCGAGAGAGGAGTTAAGTAGCATGACAATGGGATTCTGTGCCTGAGAATTCACATTGAGAGTAGGCCCCTCACCTCATGCATGCTGAGAACCCCATGATCAAGACCCAGGAGGCTGTGCTCTAGAGCACAGCACAAAAATTACAACCTAAAATAATTTTATTTATTATTTTTATGTTTTAGTTATTTCTTGTCTTGGCCTGAAATAATTTTAAAGCAGTTCATTCAAACCAAGTTCTCATTTGAGCCATAAAGAAAAAAAAAAAAAAAAGACAACTCAGTAAAACTATAATCAGTTTAATTTCCTTGCAAACCATTTATGATGAAGTACACATACAGAGATGTTTCCGAATGAAGTAACTTCTGCATGGGGATGTTAATAGCCACCACAGCTAATACTTATTGCACACATACTGTATTCTATGTATTGTTTTAAGCGCATATATGAATTCTTTTAAACTTCACAGCCACCTCAAGAGATAGGTAGTATTCTTACTGACATTTTGCAGATGAGGAGACAGGCATAGAAAGAGTTAAATGTCCTAATTAGATAGGAAGTGTTGGCATTCCTGGCCACTGAGGAATTAGTATGAAAACAATAATGACTGTCTTAACTATAGAACCCTATCAAATTTCAAAATGTTGTTTATAGGACTTGGTTTAAATGTAAATAAAATCCAATTTTGCAATAAACTCATTTCAGGTTGCCAATTTGATTCCTTTCTGGATGGAGGCAATAGAACAATTCATTAAGATTACGAGCATAGTCTATGCAGTGTTACAATTCTTCATTTATTTTCATATCTTTGGTTTCTTAGAATATTTAAAATCAAGAAACAGAATAAGTGAACAGTGTCTTCATAACCCTAAGTTACTAGTCAATCTCTTTCTCTCTCTTTTTTAGCATAAAAAAGACTTTACTGTCAGACCCTATTATGTATGAGGTGATCCCTCTGAACTAATGAACTTTGGCCTTAGGGCACATGCATTCTGGATGGGTCTTTAAAATGCAGGTGCCACATCTTGGGAATGAATAAGGAATTACTGAAAGGAGGAGCTGATAGACACAGTGATTATGCTACTTAGGATAGATTTAAAAGGTCGAATAATTCATTATTTAGGAATCACCTTCAGAGGTAGCAGTGTTCGAAAATTAGCATATTAGTTTGTATATAGAAAAGATTCTTTGAAAAGATGCCATTTGCTCTAACCTAAGGGCCTTTTTCATATATGAAGTGTTCAACTTTGTCAAAATGCTAGACTCCCTTCGGCATTTTTACCTTGAGTAACATTTAATATTATAAGTTGATCCTGTTTTTTTCCAGTAATCAGAATCCTTTATTGCATATGTTTTTTTATTTTTTGTTTAATCTAAATACCAGAGATTTGCAATTTGTTCTCTCAACAAATATTTATGAGGTGCCTTTTAAGTAGAGCAGTGGACAAATGGTGGACAAAACAGAGTAGTATGTAATTTCATGTAACTTACATTCTAGTGGGAGAAGAAGGACAATAAACAAATATAAAAGGTCTAACATGTTTGTAGTGATAGATGCTAAGGAGAAAAATTGAAAAGGGAAAAAAGTGATGGGCCTACCCTTTGTAACCAAGCAGGACCCTATGGGACCTTCCCAGGACAGAATTCTCCCCCATATCCTCTGCTTTAGCTCCTCTCTGAAGTACCTAGATGGTCGTATCTGATGTATATTTCCTGAGTTTTTCAGATACTAAAACCACCACCAAATGGAAGAAAATTAACTGCTTGATGATCATGAGCTCCTAGCCCCCAGACCTTCTGGCACCTAAGGATTGATTACCATCAACCAATCAGAGAATTGTGCATGGGCTGATGACAAACCCTGGGATACCCCTCCCTCACCTTGCCTTTAAAAATGCTTTGCTGAAACCCTTCAGGGAGTTTGGGTTTTTTGAGCATGAGCCACCCATTTTCCTTGCTTGGCCGTGCGATAAACCTTTCTCTGCTCCAAATGCCAATGTTTCCGTTTATTTGACTTCACTGTACATGGGGCACACAAACTTGTGTTCAGTAACGCTTTTACGTAGGGCCATTAGAGAAAGGCCCCCCCCCCCACCCCTCGAAAGAGTAACCTTTTAATAGAGACCTTTAGGATGGGGGAAACATGGTAGCTAATATCTGGAGTGTATCCCAGGTAGAGGAAGTAATCAGTGTAAAGGTCCTGGGTGGTGGGGAGATGCCTGGGGCTTTTGAGGTCTGGCAACAGATGGAAGTGGAGTGAGTGGAGTAGTAGGAGCTGGGTTCAGAGGGATAGGGGTAGAGGTGGTAGGACCTTGTAGGGCATTGTCAAGACTTTGGATTTTGTTCTGGGTGAAGGGGAGGTCATGGGAGGACTCCAAGCAGAGGATCCAAGCAGAGGAAGTCATGGGAGGACTCCAAGCAGAGGATCATAAGCCTTGGCTTATGTTTTAGAAGGGTCACTGACTGCTGTGCTGAGAAGTAGGATGGAAGCAAAGAGATCTCTTGGGAGGCTATTTCAAGAGAGATCCGGAAGGCAGAGACAGGAGTGGTAGCAGTAAAAGTGGTGAAGTGATTGGGTTCTGGATATATTTTAGAGGTTGAGTTAGGGGATTTGCTGATCAGCTATAGAATAAGAAAGAGAAGTTTAGAATAAGTGTAAGGTTTGTGACTTGAGAAGCTAGACAGAAGGAGTTGCCATTTACTGAAGTTGGAAAAATCTCTTTAGTTTCCAAATAACAATGGTTATGTGAACATGTAAATGAGAGAACTTGTGTGCTTGGGCAGGAAAGTGTCTGGAGATGAGGCTGGAGAAAGCTGTCAGTTAAGAAGGCTGCAAGTTCAGTGTTCATCGAAAGGTGTAATAGGCCTTTTTAGAAAGAGATGGATGAAACTGTGGGATATAGCCATAGAAGAAACACATGGTCCATGTTCGGAGACAGTGGTAGTGGTTGTGGTGGTGACGGCAGAGACACTAAACAGAATAAGACCCAGTCTTGTAAATGATTTGGCTTTAATTCAGATTCACTGATGGCAGAAGCCACCGTGTAATTGTGGTGGACTCTTCTGTTTTACTCATCCTGACAGTTGTAAAACAGCAAACAATGGTTGGCGATGATCAATATAGAAGATAGATATAGATTTCTGGTGATGAGCATTTCTGTAGGACTGGTAATTTTGGAAACTTTTCCCCAAGTCTGGATCAGACTTACAGTAGTTGTGTACACCGTTTGTTCTCTAGGACGCTCACATGTTTCCTGTGATAAACTGCTAGCAAAATTATTACTGAAATGCAAATCAAAACTACAATGAGGTATCATCTCATACCAGTCAGAATGGCCGTCATCAAAATGTCTATAAATAATAAATGCTGTAGGGGGAGTGGAGGAAAGGGAACCCTCCTACACTGTTGGTGGGAATGTAAGTCAGTGTAGCCACTATAGAGAACAGTATGGAGGTTCCTTAAAAAACAGAAAGAGTTATCATGATCCAGCAGTCCCACTCCTGGGCATATATACGGAAAAGACAAAAACTCTAATTTGAAAAGATACACGCACCCCAGTGTCCACAGCAGCACCATTTACAATAGCCGAGACATGGAAGCAACCTGAGTGTCCATTGACGGATGAATGGATAAAGAAGATGTGGTGCCTATATACAATGGAATAGTGTTACTCAGCCGTAAAAAAGAATGAAATAATGCCATTTGCTGCAACATGGATGGACCTAGAGATCATACTAAGTGAAGCAAGTCAGTCAGATAAAGGCAGTTATCATATGATATCAATTATATATGGAATCTAAAAAATGATACAAATGAAGTTACTTACAAAACAGAAACAGGCTCACTGACATAGAAAACAAACTTAGCAAAGGGGAAAGGAGGCTGGAGGGATAAATTAGGAATTTGGGATTAACAAATACATCCTACTATATATAAAATAGGTAAACAACAAGGACATACTGTATAGCACAGGGAACTATATTCAATATCTTGTAATAATGTAATGGGACAGAATCTGATAAAGATTGTGTGTATATATACTTATACATGGGTGTGTGTATATGTATGTGTGTGTGTTTAACTGAACCACTTTGTTTTACCTGAAACATTGTAAATCAACTATACTTCACTTAAAAAAAAAAAAAAAACCTGCTAGCAAGAGAGGTTGCTTACCTGTAAGAGTTAAGTTTGGTCCCTGTCTGTCTGACTTCCAAATTCAGTAATACGCAGATGCACCTCTACTGTTTTGTGGCTATTGGAACTAAAAGCGGTTAAGAAAACTAAAGGTAGGTAGTTTTGAGGAAAGCTAGTCTACCACAAATCAATGCTTGCCATCAGCGAATGAAGTACAGAGAATGTGTTTCAGCCCGGGATACTTTGTGGCTAGCGGTGTGCTAGGGAGTAGGGTCTGGCTCTCCAGGAGTCCACTGACTGCTTGGTGAGCGAAATTAGAAGTATTCAGAGCAAGTATGACAAACGCAGGCTCAGATGTCCTTGAACATGAGTGAAAGTTGTAAAGACAACCTCTGTCTTTAGTTGAATTCCTTGTGGTGTGGAGACTTTGGAAAGCTTGGAAAACATTAAACTGGAATCATTCAGAGGGCAGTGTCCAAAGTGATATGTTGACTGTCTGCCTTAAGCTCCAGGGTCTGATGAAATGTTTTAAAGGGATCATGAGTGTTTGAATCAGGACAAAAGATGAAAAATAAATTGCAAGGCTGTAGTGGAGCATTTTGAGAAGCTCTGACTAACTGTAGAAAGAAAAGTAGAGCGACTGACAACACAGCAAATTTGGAAAAATGATATATTTAGAGAGAGCGCTGTTGAGAGTGTGATTTTGATGTGAGGAAGAAAATGGGATCCTGGAACATGGCGCAATGCTTATGGGTTTTTCTGCTTATATTGTGTTGGGAACATTTGCAGCCCTCACAGTTCACTGCCTCGATTTTGCCAGATTTAAAATAATACTCCTCTCTTGGGGTTGTGATTCTGATTAAAAAACTCTGGCTGTTGGACTAATAGCTCATGACTCTATATGTGATGACATGGATTTTCTTTTTTATTTGCCTACACTTTCTCCTTGACTTCCTTCTCTTTCTTCTACACTTGTTTCAGGTCTTTTATGGCTTTGTTGGAAATATGTAAGGAGATCACATAATTCCTCCTTAGGAATTATCTTCTCTCCTCTGCTTACTTTTTTCACCCTCTGTTAATTAGCAATACAACAAACTTCCCCAGAGAAATTAATTATAATTCCACAAGCTGAAAAATTTAACTTCGGGTGAAAAATAAGTAGCAGAAGTTGGTGAACCGTAAACAATAAATATTTGTATTTAATGCAGCTGCCACTAGTAATTAAGAGAAAATGACTAACTGAAATGGACCCTAACTCACTTGGTTATTCTGAGGGGTTCTTGGTGCGCTTATGCGAGTAGTAGCGATTCTGGGGCATTTTGTTGAATGTCTATGACACATTGCCACCTTGTGGCTGCATGTTTTTCTTTCGCTGTAAAAGCAAATTTTTAATATTAAGTCCACGTATTTTATTTTTTCCCTAGTATTTATACTTCCCTTGATAACAGAAGATTTGAGACATCTTAGAAGAATACATTTAATACAGGGCAGGAGAATTTAAGACAGTGTCCTTGTTATTTGAAGAGGCAGGCCAAAGTATTGAGGGGTAAAAATCCACAATGTCTGCAACTAACTCTCACTATAGGGGTGGTAGGGCAAAGAGAAAGGGGGGGTGGAGAGAGAGAGAGAGGGAGGGGGGAGGGAGAGAGAGAGAGAGAGAAGGAGTAAAAGTCATGGGCGGAAGTTAACAATTCACCACTGGTCAAGGGAACATGGTTTTTATTATACTAATCTTACAACTTTTCTGTTGTTTCAAATTTCCTTAAAATTTCCCCAAAATATTGGCAGAAAAAAAAAAGAAAAAAAAACGAGGGTAAGGGCATAAAATAGAGCTAAGAAGGAGGCAAAATTAACCTCTGTGTTGTGTAATGGACTGACTGCATTTGGACCCCTGACTGGGTTCTGCGTTTTCTAGTAGCTGGTGTGTTACTGTCCAAGGTGCCCTTGCTACATTTCATTGTCTGTAAGGTTTAAGGGCAAAGTGTCTAACGCTAGACAGAAATTCGCTCTTGGAGGCCGTTCTAAGTAGGACGCGGATGTAATGAACAGCAGCCCTAACAAATACTTCCAAAAGTACAATCTGCAATTCCCTTTCCCTGCTGATCAGGGCAGGTCCTGGAGTGGATGCGCCTCTAGTTTGTTGAGGACCTCTCACTAAACTACTAAGTGGCAATGAAATACAGTAAAATACTGACTGGCAGTGAATTTCAGATGGTACTGATTGACAAGTGCTTGAAATCCAGCTGTTCTGTGTTACTAATGAATACAGCTGAGCTTGGGGGAGAGTTGACATCATGTAACAGCTGAGTGAGCGTAGTCTATTTCATTTCAACTGGCTTGAGAGGAGTTACTCATAGGCAAGGTCAGATTTCTTTTTGTGCCATGGTTTTGAATATGCTGCATGGCATAGACAGACACATAGATGACTTCATCCATGAATTTCCTTTTCCTGTAAATGCACCCATGAGAGTCTTAATCTGAAAAAATTCTGACAGGTATAAGCAGATGACCTTCTTCCTACCCAGGAAAACAAAACAAATCTCAGTGAAGCATCCCTAAAAATGCCTAGCTTTGAGCAGTGTTACCCAACTCTTGTTTGTTTTTAAATTTCTATGAAGCTGGCTCTTCTCTGTGGCAGTTGGAATATCCATGAATATTTTTTGTACTTCACTTTTATTCTTAATAGCTATCTGGGTATATGCACGTGCACATTAATATTTTTGTCTTTAATAACTATCTAGACACATATACACGCATATATACCTACCTGAAGGAGAACATTTTAAAACATAGGGCCCTATTCAGGTATGAGAGGTTTTCTTCTGAAAGCAGGACAGTTATTGAAATAAGTGTTGTGACACAAGGGATTCTTTTGTAGAAAGCTGTCTTTTGAAGTGACTTTGGTTTCTATGACTCTTGTGACAGGTTTTCTTTTAAAAAGCTATGAAGTGGTATCAGGACATATTAATTTCCATTAAGGGCTGTGGTGCTTAGAAAGTTCCCTTCCCTACGTATATTTGTGAGTACCGAAAGCTTGTGAATTTTCTTTTGTGAACAACTAAAGTGATCTATGGATTCTCTGTAGAATCTATAGAGCGATATTCTTCATTTTTTTTAGGAGGATCATGGCCCACAGAAAGATATATTTTACATAATGACTCTGGATACACACACATACATGTGTAACTTAACCATTTCATGAAATGATTCTTTTCCTTCCTTCATTGGACTCTGATAATTTCTGTTCTGCTGGTCACCATCTACTAAACTTGATTTCATGATCCACTAATATGCCATGACCCACTGATTCACTTGAAAAACACAGCAGTGGAGGTTTTGCAGCAAGCCAGATACTTTTTCAGATGGAAGACCCAACAGTGGAACCCTGAAGTCTCTAAACCAGCCAAATTCAAAACGGTGTTAGGAGAGAGGGATTTAGAGAAGGAAAAGAGGGAAGAAAGTATGCCTGGTGGGGAGGGGTGTGGTGTCTTTCATTCTGGTTGAGAGCATCCCCAGGAAGTGATGTCACTGTCCTTCTCTCTGCAGCTTGACCACATACTATCCCCTCCGCCCATGCCATTTCGGAAATGCAGCAACCCAGACGTGGCTTCCGGCCCTGGCAAGTCGCTGAAGTTTAAAAGACAGCTGAGTGAGGATGGAAGACAGCTGCGGCGGGGAAGCCTGGGGGGTGCTCTGACTGGTGAGTCGCATGGGTGACTTGTTTAAGAGAGGGGGTTACATTTATACAGTACACTTGGCCCTCTGTATCCACGGGTTCCACATCCACAGATTCAACCACCTACAGGTGGAAAATATTAAAAAAAAAAAAAAATTCCGGAAAGTTCCCTAAAGCAAAACTTGAATTTGCCCTCTGCTGGCAACTATCTACACAGCATTTACGTTGTTTTAGGTATTATGAGTAATCTAAAGATGACTTAAAGTATCCGGGAGTACATGCATAGTTGATAAACAAATACGGTGCCATTTTATATAAGGGACTTGAACATCTGTGAGAGTCCTAAAACCAATCCCCGTGGATAGGTGGGGACAACTGTAGTGTGTCCCCAATGACAGTGGAGTTCCCTGTGTGAAAATCAGCCCCTTAGAATGTACCTGCCCCTCCACAGACCATTTGGTACAACCTAATCCAATTCAGAGAGCCATTAAATTGAGGATTATATTAGTAAACTTTACTGAAGTATAATTTACATAAAATAAAACGTACCCATTCTAAGTGTACCTGTGGATGGGTTTTAGCGAATTTACACCCCAGTGTAATTACCACCAAAGTCAAGCTATAACATGTTCCCTTGCCCCTTCTTTGGGCCTAGGCAACCCCCGAGCTGCTGTTCGTCACTATAGATTAGATTTATCTTAAGAATTTTATACTAATGGAATCATACATTGCATGCTTTTTTGTGTCTGGCTTCTTTCGCTCAGTTTGTTTTTAAGACGCACCTATGTTGTTAGGTGTATCCGTAGTATATGCTGAACCTCATAAGAAACCGCCAAACTGTTTCCAAAAGGGTACCATTTTACATTCCCACCAGCAACAGGTGAATGAACTAATTGCTCTGCATCCTTGGCCATCTGTGGTATTGCCAGTTTTTTTAAATTCTAGCCATTTAAATGGGTTAGTAGTCGTATCACTTTCTGTTTTTAATTTGTATTTTCTTGATGACTGAATGATGTCAGACATCTTTTCATGTGCTCATTGGACATTCATATTTCTCCTTTTGTGAAGTGCTTGTTTAAATTTTGCACCCATTTTTTTCCTTTCACCCATGTTTAAATTGTGTTGTGAAAATGTAATTACTTAAAAAATTAAAATCTATAGATAACTTTTATTGGCTTGAAAGATAGCCAAATTAAAATAACTTAAAGCATGTTTTTTTAAAAAATAATTTCCCGTATAAATTTTCATGTTATTAAACTTAATTTTAAATCACTAAAGGTTAGATTTCTGTTTTTTCATTCTGAGAGCTTTTTCCTCTAAATGTAAATATTTTAGAGAAACTTTATTGTTTTTTAACAATAAAGTTTTCTCCACATATGACAGTCTTGTCTGCCAGTTCATAAATGACCTGGAGAACAAGTTGAGTTCTTCATTTTTTTGGAGAATTAGGGATTTTGACTTTTTGGAGATGAAATTTCTGGGAGCAGAAATGCTTCTGTACCATGATCAGCGCAGAGTATAGAACATGTGACCCACTGTGGCACACTGCTGAGGTGTAGGGTGAAGCTGACTTTAGGCCAAGGGGAAAAAATTCATCAAAAAATGGCTGCACTTCATTAAAATTAGGGCAAATATTCACACTTGAGTTTTACTGATGTTCTTTTAATGCTTGTTAGGACATTTTCCTTTGCTTTCATTTCTATAAATGCAGAATATTTGCTTTTTTAAGTAGGAGATCCTAAAGATTTAGTCTAACCCTTAGTTTTTTAGCAGGAGAGATTAAATCTTAACCGTTAAAAGGCTCACCCCTTACTTACTAATTTCACTTAGGGAATTTACTTACTTTGGTTAAACTATTTTTGACCAATAGGAGGGGGGGAGTAATGGTTGCTCCAATTTTTGCTAAATCCGTTTACTTAAAACTTTAAAATAATGCAAAGGTATAGCACTTGATGCAGATATATGACCAGAAACATGAAATTTGGCCTTTACCTTTAAAAAATAAAAAAGAAAAGCTGAACTTGATTCTCATTTCAAAATCTCAGCAGCTCTAGCAATTCTAGCTAACCTTTTACAATTTAGCTTGAGACAAAATTATTTTAGTTAATTAATTTTTGGTCAGATAATTGTCAAAAACGTTTAATACTCCTTAGGAGAGCTTTTTAAAAAAATCTCTTGAACATCAGCCTGTTTTAAAAAACAGTAGCTTGAAAGTGATTTTGGAATATGAAGAAAACATTCTTAGTTGGTCTTCTACATAGCTTAGCTGAGGATTTAATGAAGTAACACATACAAAGCAGTTAGCCCAGTAATGGTGGCTATTAGTATTGGTGCATAACAAATTGAATTTAGGATATTTGCAGTTTATGGATAACTTGGTCTTGTGAACATCAGTTTGAAACCCTTATCAACTGAGTTTCTGCTTTGTGTCAGGCACTGTGCTAGTATCAGGTGTTAGAGCAGCGAGAAGAAAGCATCATTCCTGATCATTAAGAAACATGGTTTCCACTAGTTTTAGGCAACTGTAAATAATCACATATGATCTTCCCTTGGAATAGACCTGGTCGCTAAACTTATGTCAAACTGGTTTTGACGTCATAAGTTTGTGCCTGATAGTTTCTGTAACTTTAAGACCAGCCGCCTTCCTATTGTTTAACTTTGTTTTATTCCAAGGTTTGTTTTCCTTTAGCAGTTTTCTACTGTTTTCTTTGAAACAAAGACTATGTGAAGGCTTAATTTATATTTTGAAAATTTTGCCACCCAATTAGCCTTTATAAGTTTCACTAAACCCTTAGGTCTTTGAGAGGAAGGTCTGTGACCTTTTCATCTATTCATCCCTAATGACAGCTGACACGAAGACTTTACTATGTGGCAGGCACAGCTTTTAGGGAATTACATTTATTGACTTATTTAATCCTTACAACATCTCTGTGCACTTATGAGGGAGGCACTCTTATACCCATTTTACACATGAGAACACTGAGGCACAGACAGGTCACGATGCTCAGAAACAGCAGAGCCAAGATTTGAACCCAGGTGTTGTGGCTCCACAGTCTGTACTTGTGGCCACTACACTGTGCCTAGTACAGCTGGTACCCAATAGGTTTTCAATATATTCCAGCAGGATTAGTTCGAGTAATTTTTTTTTTTCAATTAATTGGAAAATTTGTGCTCAGTTAATATCTGGGGCTGACTCAATCTGTATGGATCCTGGTCCATTAATTACAAAAGTAAATTAAAACTAGACAATTAAGACATAGTAAAAACTTTAAATTTTACATATTCCTTAATCCAGCCATTCTGTTCCTCAGATTTCATCGCAAGGAAATAGTCGTGAATATGTGTAGAGAATTAACTTTAGTTATGTTTAGAGCAGCACCACTTATAATAATTAAAATCGCATATTATCTAAAATCTAGATATCTGGCAAAAGAATACTGGTGAAACATAATATGTAATACACATAAAGTGGAAAACAATTATAAACATTAAATCATGTTGTGAAAAAATACATTTTAACATTGAAAAACTCAATATATTTTTAATGGGAAATCTCATTGTTGAATGGACTCATCTTTTCATAGGACTTAATATAATTGTAATTAAATAATTATATATTTAATGAGAGGAAGGAAAACAACTCCTGTCTACTAAAGAGTTTTCTCAAACTGGGATTATGGTTGACTTGGTCCCCTTTATAATTGGGCAAGTGAAGGTTGCTACATGGCCCTTTTTATACCCTGCAATTCAATCCATGAGTTGCTTTTGCCCCTGAGTTTTTTTGTGGTATTAGGTGGTGTACCAGTTGACAACAATAATGCTACATAACCACAAAGTTTCACTTTCAGACAACAGTACATATTCCCTTTTTTCTCCTGTGGCTGCGGATCACCTGGGTTTTGAGTTATTTAACCTGGGCTCTGCTGTGATTGGTTCTAGGATGCAGTCTGGGTCTAGATCTGCTCCACGTGTCTCTCCTCTTCCTTGAGCCAGAAGCTACCCAAGGTATTATGTTCTCCTGGTAAGAGACAGGAGCAAGCGTGTGCACGTCCACCTGCACAGGCAGGTTTCAAGCCTCTGCTGGCACCATGTCTGCTAACTTTCCATTGGCCAAAGCAAGTCACATGGCCAAGCCCAGCATCAATGGGCAGAGGCATGCTCCACCCACCATGATACCTTGGCAAAGATGCAGATCTATAACACTCCCGGGGGGAAGCAAAGAATTGGCACCAATAATTCAGTCTGACATAGTTAGCTTTCGTCTCTCTTTAAAAACAGTCTTATAGAGTGAAAATATTTACATTTACCAATTTTTCAATTAAGAAAGTAATATGGGGCTTCCCTGGTGGCGCAGTGGTTGAGAGTCCGCCTGCCGATGCAGGGGACACGGGTTCGTGCCCCGGTCCGGGAGGATCCCACATGCCGCGGAGCGGCTGGGCCCGTGAGCCATGGCTGCTTGAGCCTGCGCGTCCAGAGCCTGTGCTCCACAACAGGAGAGGCCACAACAGTGAGAGGCCTGTGTACCGCCAAAAAAAAAAAAAAAAAGAAAAGAAAATAATATGTGTTCCATGTGGACAGTTCAGAAAATACAGAGCACCATAAAGGAAAAAGCTGTAAGCCCATAATTCTACCATGCAGAAACCCTTGATGGAACTTTTGACATTTTCTTCCTCAACTAAAATTTTGAATGACTAACAGGATTAGATCAGAGGAAAAAACAACCAGTACCTTTTACGCAGGGCTAGCGTTTAAACAACAGACCTAGTGTTCACCATGCCCATCCCTGCCTGGATTTTTTTTCTTTTTTTGAAGCTGATGATGTTTTATATCTTCATGGCCTGCAGTTTGCTAAATAGGCACCCCGAAGCATCGTGTAAACATTGACTGAGCTTTGCAGCCCCCTGATGAGAAATAGAAGCATTATTCAAATCATACGGATTCTTAAATCTGGGCCTAAGTGGTAATGTGCCTGACAGTTCACAGCAAGGAAGCTGCAGAATGAAGGGCAGAACCTCAGGATCTTGACTCCTGGCTTCTTGATATGCAAATGATTGCCCTAGGAGATATGGGGATATATGTATATGTATAGCTGATTCACTTTGCTATAAAGCAGAAACTAACACACCATTGTAAAGCAATTATACTCCAATAAAGATGTTAAAAAAAAAAAATGATTGCGCTGAATCCTACTCCTGCATTCCACAGCTGTGATGTTTGTGTGTTGTAGTCCTAACACGCAGAAAATGAAGGAAGACTTCCTTTTCTTATGCAGAGAATTGTGGTTTTCAAAACATATTTGGGTTGTTTGGAATGTAAAACAAAGAGGAATCTTTGTATGTGTGTCACTTGCACACAATAATAGGAAATCAACTTTGTAGACAGTATAAATTAGAACTTCTAAAACTGTTAGCATCGTCGTATTCCATCTGGGGGAAAAACTTGAGAGATTTTTCCTACTTGTTGGGGATAACATCTGAAAATTCAAAAAAACACATTTCAAAATGAATTTTACTTCAAGAGGGAAAGGAAAAACAAACCACACAATGCCAGAAAACATTCTTTTCTTTAAAATTAACTTGAAGGCTATTCTGTTTAAGTGCTGTGTAGAGTTTAATGGGTTTCTCATCCTAAAGGCCTCCTTAGCATAGTGGGCAAGTCTGACAGAATTTAGATTAAAGCAAATTTACATGAAACATAACTATGTTATAGGTAGCCTTGGTATTCAGTAAATATTGCACCTGAATACTCTCGTATATGCTCTGGATTTCTTCATGTTTGTAATACCATCAAAAGAATGCCTATGTGAAAATGGTGTGTATTAGGATAATACCACGTGCTAGAGCGAGCAAACCAAAAAAATTCTGGGGCTTAACACAGTTGTCACATATTTCTAGCTCATGTAAGTGTTTTGGGTTATGAGGCAGCTCTCTCCCTCCTGGTGAGTTAGGGACCCGCATTCCTTCCACCTTCTGCTCTGGCTCTTATTTACGGCCTCCACATTCTGCTTCCAGCTGGTAGAAGTGGACAGAGAAGAAAAACTTCCTAAAAGTCCCATCCTGGAAGAGACACACTTTATTTCCATTCGCATTTGTTTGGCAAGATCCTCTCACATGGTCAAAGCCAAATTCAAGGCTGGTGCTACTGTTGGGGGAGTGCTAGGAAGTATGGTCCCTGCTGGACTGTGGCCTCTGAGTCCAGCTACACAAGAGGCAAGGGAAATATGGCATTTACAAAATCAGGGAAGACTGAGAAATAGGTTTTAATAAAGAAATTGGGTGTGATTAGTTTTCAGTATGTTAGGTCTGAAATGCCTGTGGGGCATGTTAGATCAGAATGTCCAGGGAGGACTGTGCAGTAACAGAAGCAAGAGGCCTATTTTGAGAAGGAAAGGATTGGCATCATCTAAGAGAATAAGATGAGGACATCTTAAGAAGTTGCCATTGGATTCAACAGTGTAAGTCACTGGAAACCTTGAGGAGGAAGGTGCTGAAGTGTGGATGGCAGCTAGAGTGAACTGGCTTAGGAGCAAACAGTAATGAAGGACTTCGAGGTACCTGATGTGTTGATGAGAGTGTAGACAGCTCTTCTGAGAAGTTGTACAGTTATAAGAGACTAGAGAAAACGAGTGTGAGCTGGAAGGGCATGAGGGGTCAGAGGGGACCACTGTAATGTGGGAACCAGGCAAGCATCTTTGTAAGGTGTTGAGGATGGTTCAGAAAAAGAGATGAAAACCAGAGAAGTCAAGTGCTGTGGAAGCACCTGGCAGGGTATCCGGAGCACATGTCCAATGGTTGGCCTTTGTAGGGAGAGGTACTTCCTTCATTGTAACAGGAGGAAGGAGGAGAAAATGGATGCAAAAGCAGGTAGTTTAGGTACATCTATACCATGAAATACTACTCAGCAATAAAAAGGAACAAACTACCAATTGTCTACTGAAAAAAAAAAAAAAAGCACAACCTAGAAGTTGAGAACTATGTTTTATTCGGTGGACTTGCTGAGGACTTAAACCTGGGAGGCAGCCTGTCAGATGGCTCTGAGGAACTGCTGCGAGGAGGTAAGGAAGAAGCCAGGATATTTAACAGTTTTCGGAAACAACAATAACAAAAACAGGTAGTAGGGACAGCCAAAGATTACTGTTAGTTAAAGAAAAACACACATCTCGAATGAATTTAGCGCTTTTCTTTTCTTCGGTGTATGGGAAGATGCAAGAGCCTGGACTCTGAAATCATTCCTTTGATATGCACCTTCACTATCTAGGGCCAGAATCCTGCTTTTCTCCACCCTGAATTCCCTCAGGGTACACAGTTGGGAGGCAGCTGCAGTGGCTGCTGGCTGGATGGCTGCACCATCCTTTGTTTACTGATACGGCAGGTGATGCACGTGACAACCTGGGTGAATCTCCAAAGAATTAGGCTGAGTTAGAAAACAAAAACAAAACAAAACAAAAAAAACCCCCAAGAGGTTACATGCTGTGTAATTCCATTTCTATATCATATTCTTGAAATGACAGAATTATAGAAGTAGAGAACTGATGAGTGGTTGTCAGGACTTAAGGAGGAGGACATGGGAAGGAAGTAGGTGTGGCTATGAGCGGGCAATATGAGGGATTCTGCAATGGTGGAAATGTTCTGTATCTTGACTGTAGCAATGTCATTATCGGGGTTGTGATTGTACACCATAGTTTTGAAAGATGTTAGCATTGAGGGACACTGGGTAAAGGATACCTGGATCTCTCTGCATTATTTCTTACAACTGCATGCGAACCCACAGTTACTTCAAAATAAGTTTAATTTTAAAATATTCCCTTTCCAGATCAGTGATTTTAATAAATTTTCTTTTCATAAAAAAGCAGGAAGTTTAATTGATTCAGTGGCTTCACTTCTCTGCAGTATGAGATATCTGTGTGGGCTTCGGGAGGGTTCTGTGGGAATTGACTAGAGAAGGAAGTCTGAAATGTTCTTAGAGAATAGGAAGGCAGACTATAAATGTAGTAGGGTTTCTTGGAAGCACTGACAGCCCATTCAAGGTCTGTGATCATGAATTGAAAGTGAAGTCAGTGTACATGTTTGAGGGAAATGTTAAGACACCAGGGAAATTTGTGAACTGGGAACATCAGTTCCACAGAATATAGCAGAGGGACCTGGTCCAGGGTCAACTCAGGAGAGCCATGGGGAGGGTGGAGCTGAGCTGTGTAAGAGTCAGGGGGTTTTGGTGCCCAGCGTGGGATTCTCCAGGGGTAGAGCCAAAGCCCATGGGAGCTTGGAAGTGTGGTGGGACTGTGGACCGAGCAGTGGGTGGGCTGTTCGATTTAACCAGCCCACGAAGGATGACCGATATGTTCATACTTTTGAAATCTGGCAAGTTTTAAAACTTTTAAAAGGTAAAGGTCTTTACAGTTGTTGTAAAGACAATGATGCTGTCAGTTTGGATTCTTGGCTTTGGGCCAACAGGGAAAAGAACCTAGATAATTCGCACTTAGGATTTTACTGGCTTAAAAACATCTGGCTTCTATTTGTTTTACTGTTTCTCAATACTTACAAATTTTCTACGCTGAGGGCATATAACTGGGGGCAGGAATTCTTTTACGTGGCTTTAGTGTTCTTTTAGAACTTGTAACATCGTGTACTTCCTCCACAGTGGTTTATGAGTCTGCAGAGTGTCTCTACCTATTTTTTCTGAGTCACCAAGAGATCAAGAGGCAAATCCATGAGCATCTTCTTCCTGGTGAAGGTGCATGATTTTAAGTAGCCTTTAAACCTACTTGCTGTCTTCACTGTTCCTATGTCCTATGTCCTAATTAGAAGATGGCAATGTAGATGTATTTTGTGTCTGTGGTATCTCCTTGTCAGGGTAGGAGGATCTCCTGAGACTCTGCCTTAATGGGGCATGCAGCTGCTAGCCAGCTTCTTTGGCAGATGCTGCCTCCCAGTGGCTGTCTGTCCGGGGGCCCTCTGCTGTAGCTCATGGCCCATGCAGATGGCTTACCCATGAGTCATTGCTCCCACTGACGGGGGAGCATCACTTGGTGGTTCCCAGGCCCCTGATCACCTGCTGCTTGGGAATTGCCAAGTGGTCACCTTGTTCAGAGCCGGGCTGCAGAGTCCTATTTGAAGCTCAAATCTCTCCTTCAGACATTTGACACCAATAAAAGCATCCCAGGAGGTGATGTCAGGCATGAGAGGAGAATCAAGGAAAGAGTCTAAATGAAGACATGAGGACTGGAATGTGCTGCTCTTATACTGAGAGTCAGATGAGCGACTGGGGTGTTTGCTTTGATGTGTGCATGAGCTCCAGAGAGCGCTGGGAGCCGTGCTACATCAGCGAGTCCGGCTCTTCAGAAATCCGTTTTTCACTTCTGTACCAGATAGAATTTGAAGGACTTAAAATTAGTCCTGAGTGTTCATTAAGAAGGTGTTGTTGCTGGAAGACCTGATTTAAGTTTCCTGAAGCACCTTCTGCGAGGCAAAAGGTAACTTGGGCCTTAAATCATTGTGATACAGAATTTCAAGATTGCTAGGGAAGGAACATCAGTTGCATACAGCTAAACCATTATCACCTGCAAAATAAGTTAGCCTTTTTTTTTTTTTTTTTTTTTTGCGGTACGCAGGCCTCTCACTGTTGTGGCCTCTCCCATTGCAGAGCACAGGCTCCGGACGCACAGGCTCAGCAGCCATGGCTCATGGGCCCAGCCGCTCCGCGGCATGTGGTATCTTCCCAGACCGGGGCATGAACCCGTGTCCCCTGCATTAGCAGGCAGACTCTCAACCACTGCGCCACCAGGGAAGCCCTGAGTTGGCCTTCTTGACCTTAGGCTGGGTATGTTGGATGTGATCAAACCCAGTGACTGAAATTCTTCCAAGTACCCCAAAGAAGAGAGTGTCTAGTGGTCATTTAAAGTTTTTGCTGGCATTAATTTAAAGGTCGTATGTGTCCAGATATATAAGGAAGTTCTCTATACCGATTAGGCTGAAGAAGAAACTTAATAGAAACAAAACAAAGGTGTATGAATATTAGGATCCCCAAAACAGTTTTTCTCTCTCCAGTTTTCTCTGTTTCTCTTTCTCTTTGTCTCTCCCCCTTATTTCTTGTGTTCTAGGGTGATTCTATAAATAATGGACTTCTGTTATTCCTGATTGAAAAAAATGAGTTTATTGAATCCATATCTCAAAAATCTGTTCTTGAAATTTTATTTAGAATAGAAAACTGATTTCAGGTTTTCTTTTTAAGCATTTTTTCAAGGGGTTAAATTTTTTAAGGAGCATAATCATTTTCCTTCTTTTCTCCCCATTTTTTTCCTAGTACTTCCCTGAAGATCTGTTTAATGCTGATAGGATAGACCGAGGCCTGGGTATGCAGGGCGTGGTTTTCCTCTCCTTCATGCGTTGTGTACTTGTAGGTTCTGAAAAGCATGCTGGTTCCGAGCTTGTCTTCTCAGTTTTGTATATGTATCGTCTTTAAGAGAGACGTGGTTTTAGATCCCTGTGACTCTTCAGCATAAATGAGAAAGCCACAAAAGTTGAACTGATTGTATTTACAGGTAAGAATATGAAACATGAATTTAAATAATTGGAAATTAGTATCAATTATTTATTAAATCCCACCTATAGCGCTCTTTGAGTTATTGGGGAAGGGGAGGTAAGGTCGGGGAAGGCAAGGAAGATGGTGGGTGCTGCCATTTCCTGCCACACTGGAACCCATGTAGGAAGTTGGACATAGGTAGCCGGCTCTCGTGGTGACATTTCCTTGTATACAATCCAACTGCAATGCAGCTGCACAGAGGTGCATGTGGGTGCTAACTGCACATGTACTGGAATCAGTACATTGGACCACACATAAGTCCTCTGGAAAACAGTGACTGGGGGGGATGCAGATCCGAAGGAGAATGCAATACCTGAGTTACACTGAATGGGGTTTAAAGATGGGAAAGCAAGTGACTTGTCTGGGTGGGGATAGCGTCGCGACAACTCCTGTACTGATTTTTCGAGGTGTAATGAGCAGGGCCTGAAGTGGGGATCTGAGGCCCAGATTCTTGTCCCAAGTCAACCGCTAAGTAGCTATGCCTTCATTTCTGGTTCTCTTTCCTCATTTGTAAAATGAGTGCGTTGGACCAGATACTCTCAAGGTCCCTTTGACCTTGCATAGTGAATACTTTTAGCTACCAAGACGAGAGATGGGGGAGTCTTTGCAGAGGCTGGTTTTCCTTCCTTTTCTCCCTTTACACTTACATCCTTTCTCCACTGTTGAGCAAGGAAGCCCACCTTCTCCCCTAGAGGAGCCTGGCAGTGACGTCCTGTCCTCTGAAACTGAGCACACCAGGCCATCCATCTCTTGTTTAAAACTCATTTTCAGGGCTTCCCTGGTGGTGCGGTGGTTGAGAGTCCGTCTGCCAGTGCAGGGTACATGGGTTCGAGCCCTGGTCTGGGAGGATCCCACATGCCGTGGAGCAGCTGAGCCCGTGTGCCACAACTGCTGAGGCCCGCGTGCCTGGAGCCCATGCTCCACTATAAGAGAGGCCACCGCAATGAGAAGCCCGAGCACCACATCTAAGACAACAGCAACTAGAGAAAAGTCCACACGCAGCAACAAGGACTCAACACAGGCAAAAATAAATAAAATTTTTAAAAAAAAGCATACATTAAAAAAAATTAAAAATAAAACTCATTTTCAGGGGCTAATCAAAGATCAGGAATGTAGACTTTTTTTTTTTTAATTTCCTGGATGGAAACTGAAAATGAAGCTGACTTTTTTGTCATCTCCGCAGCAAAAAAGAGTAGGCAAAGAAATGCAAATGCCACCAACCGGGATGTTTAAAGATTGGTAAAAATTAGTGTTTCTGATGTATTAATGACTCTGGTGGTGGTAGCCTGCATTTGTCATTGTCATGTTCCATTGTCATTCAAGTACTTAATCAATGCATATTGTCAGGGCTAAATTTATTTTCTTGTGTCTGCCTAGCCAGATCATTTCTCTGTTTTTTGACAGTACTGTCTCAGTCTCCTGCATCCCAACAGGGCCTGAAGGGAGAGCTGAAAGTAAGTCCCCTCCTTGCTTTTTTTTTTTTTCGTTGCGGAGCACAGGCTCCAGACACGCAGACTCAGTGGCCATGGCTTAAGGGCCCAGCCGCTCCGCCGGCGTGTGGAATCTTCCCAGAACTCGCGTCCCCTGCATCAGCAGGCGGACTCTCAACCACTGTGCCACCAGGGAAGCCCCCAACTCCTTGCTTTTTAACTCCTTGTTGACTTGATCCCTGATGGGTAAAACCTTTGAAAAGAGAGAATGATACCATTTAAACGTCTGTTTCCCTTTTTCTGAATAAGAATACAGGTGGAGTCATGACCACTGTGTAAATTATTAACACTGCACCAAGTTAGACTTGAGTAAGAATTTTGCTTAAGGTACCTTAGTTCCCAGTTTCCAAGTCCCTGTAAAGGAGAGGCATGTATGTATGTAAAGTGTATACATGGACTTTGATTATGGGTTCACAGGTATGCGTGCACACACAGCATTGCACCCTCAGTTTTTATTTAGTGTTCCATAATGTAGGAGGTGCCCGCATTTTTGCCCTAAATTACTCTAGACGACAGTGAGAATTATGTATGTCATCGCCCTTTTATTAAAACCTCCGAAACACATTTCTCTGAGCTCAAAATGAGGAAAAAGAGGTTGTGTGGTCTGACAAATTTGAGTTCTTTCTTTTATTAAGTAATGAGAGCTGGGTATCCCACTGTGTTTCTGTCTTTGCTTTGTTTGCTAGGAGTCTCAGTGCAAAGCATTTTTGTTGTTGTTTTGTTTTGACTCCATTTTACTAGCTTTTGGCTGCACTGGTATATATAAGTAATATAAAAATGATGGTAGGTGATACATGCACAAACCCAGAGCAATGAGACCCCCATGTTCGGTGCACAGACAACGAGATGAAGCTCATGATTCTTTGCCACATTCACATTCCACCTCAAACCCCTTCACGTCACTTCCACAGCTATACGTTCACTCTCTCCTTCCTGCTACCATCTTACATTGTCCTCTTCTTCCAGGATGGATCACTTTTAACTTCCTATTATCTGTGGACCTATAATCCCTTTTACTACTTTATAAATTCCTTGAGGACCTTTTCCTTGAACCCTCAAAGCAAAGCCTCCTGCACTGCCAATCCTAAGTGCTCAGTGAATTGGGTCGCCAGATAAAATACATGACACTAAGTTAAATGATAATTTCAGAGAGACTGGTAATAATATTTTTAGCATTGACGTGTACAACGTAATATTTGTGGTATACATAATCCAGTTTATTTGCATTCCAGTTTATTTAGGCATCCTGTAGTTCTGTGAAATCTGGCAACTCTATCAGTAACTAACTACAGGAAGGCTTCTGTACTGAGGCTTTATCAGACGTGTTGTCTCACAAGTACATGCATGGCACGAGGGGCAAGATGCTAGGGGCCTTACACACAGACGTTAGTACACTATCCTTTCTCATGCTCCCCGCCCTCCGCTCCTTTACCTGCAGTCACCTTGGAGACAGGACCAGCTTTGTGGACAACCATAAGCAGATCTGACGTATGATACTCTTTGGTGTGTAAGTCTGTGTGTATATGCCCACTGCCATTCTTTCAACGGTTATAGTGCTCTCGGTGGATTTAAATAGTAGGAGATTAAATGCATTTAATGAATGGCTAGAAGAAAATGATCAGGCTCTCGATCTTGAGAGATGACTATTTGGAGGATGATTGGAACAACCCAATAGCTACCTGCCCCCTAGCTGAGTGCCAGAGCACACTGATTTCCTCGTAAGCATGACTGAATTCCCTAAAAAGGAATGTTAAGTAGCCTAGTGATACTGTTACTTTAAGACATGAGCACTGATGCTGGAGTTCAAGGCTACTTAATGTCGTCTGAACTTTCAGAAGTCAGGGGCTACATAAGAGACCAGAAATGGCAAGGTTGAACTCCAACCCTACACTGGTCATTAATTTCCAGGCAGTGCTTGAGGCAATCATGCTGCTAATCTTGGCTTCAAATTTTCTCTTCTTAAAAACAAGGGCAATGTTATGTTTTGCAAGGCGCTTAGTGATTTGTGAGAACTTAATTCAAGGCACAGGGTTATAGTTCGGATAACAGTGGTTCCTAGATCTTATTGCTTTTAAACCAGGTAGAGTGGACATTAACTTTCCTAGTAAGGGTTATACAGTCCTTGATTGAGATCTCCCACCCCAGAAATAGGGCATTTTAATAGATTGCCATTTGGAGGTGCTGGAGGAGACCTCCTATGCAGTATTTTGGGGAAAAAAATTGTGTAGTTTTGTTCTAGATTTCCTGTTTATTCATTAATCAGTATCAACAAAGGTTTCTTAAGACAAAAATAATATGTCCTTTAGGGGGCACACATAGACATTACGGAAGAAGAATTTGGAATCTGTTTGGAACAAAAGCTTACATGAAACTAGGAACTATTCCAAAGAGATATATATGGAAATACACCGTTAAGTGAATTAGATTGTACATAGACGTTTCCTTGTAATAAAGCTAGAGAACTTGTTAGGAAATTTGGACTTGTCTGGAAATTTCTGCTTCGACTGTCATATGGAGTCTATTTTATGCCCCTGTGGCTGCCTTTGTTCTTTTTGTTTCTCTTGGAAAGCTCCTGATCCCCAGTTCTTCCTTGGCCTCTGTCCTAACTGTTTAGATGTAGGGCAGTTGTCAGAAATGTTTAGCATCTCAGGATGCCAGTGACATTTGGGTGTGTCAATCAAAGCATCTTAGTGGGCAAAAGAACGTTACTGAGTAGGATTCATAATTTCTTCAAAAAGTAAGATACTAAGTGCAAATTGTCCTCACGTGTACTCAGGTTAAACAGTTGGCCTTGGATATACACAGTCAGACTCTTTTGGAGATGGGTTTTAGAAGAGAAAATCAAAGCCAGGAGAAGTGATACGATGTTCTTGTATCAAGTTTAAGGCCGCTGAGCCTTTTTTCACTATTGCTATGGTTACAAAACAAACAACTGAACCACATTTGAACATTCTAGGCAATGGGGAGCTAAACAAAAATGAAAAAAATCTGAACCCTGGGAGAAATATAAATGAGAGACAGAGTGGAGAGTTAATAGGCACAGGCATAAGTATATGATCCTGTAAACTGTCAGTAGCTTCTGTGTGCGGGCTGTGATGTGGGGCTACAAAGACAGATGAGATACGGTCCCAGCTGACACTGAGTTTGCAATGTAGAAAAGCATATTATGTACAGAAATAGATGGCACCCTATATGCAGGCAGCCCCATAGAAGCAGGTGATTAATGGGGGGGAAGGTAAGGCTAGTAACGCCCCTGGTTGTAGATTCAATGCCAATGATGCCAAAATGGGTAAAGCATCCTGGAAGGGACCTGAGCCACCACGGAACACACACTGTGTGTTCAACACGGTGCTGGGCACTTGGTGTGTGTTACCTATGATCATCATCACTGGAGGTCTAGACATAGAAGCTCAGAGAGGGAAAGTAATTTATCAAGGGTTTCGCAGCTAATAGATGGTGAAACCAGGGTGCAAATCCCTGTCTGACTGGTTTCCCACTCTGTGCTCTTGAGTCCACTTGGTGAATGGAATGAGAGCCTCTTACTCCGAAGGGCCCTGAGCTGGAGAGTATTTGATCCAGCCTGAGAATGATATCGAGGAGGAGTGCTGTTGCCAGAAAGAGTTGTTTAGCAATGGAAAGTAGAGGGGATAATAAGTCATTGTTTACTGTGGGCCTTCTATTTGCCAGATGGTATGACAAGCTCTCTGTGTACATCCTAAATCGTCCTCACCGTCGCCCCAGGAGGTTGATCAATCATGTCCATTTTCTTTTTCTTTTTTTCATGGTACGCGGGCCTCTCATTGTTGTGGCCTCTCCTGTTGCGGAGCACAGGCTCCGGACGCGCAGGCTTAGCGGCCATGGCTCACGGGCCCAGCCGCTCCGCGGCATGTGGGATCTTCCCGGACTGGGACACGAACCCGTGTCCCCTGCATCAGCAGGCGGACTCTCAACAACTGCGCCACCAGGGAAGCCCAAACATGTCCATTTTTAAAGAGCATTTATGGGAAACTGAGGCTTAAGAGGTTAACAAGGTCACAGAGCCACTACATGGTAGTTGTCAGGCTTTGAATTTTAGATTTGAGTCTCGTGACTGGGGCCAAATGGTAATGGATTTGAATTCAGCAGTTTTACTTCAGCAGTTTAAAAATTGAACGTACGGTTGACCCTTGAACAACCCTTGAACAAGGTGGTTGGGGAGGCCAACCCTCTGTGAAGTCAAAACTCTGCAAACAGCTTAAAGCCTGCCCTCCCTACCCATGGTTCCTCCACATCCGTGTTTCCATATCTGCGGATTCAACCCTTCCACATCGTGTAGTACTGGTGTGTTGACCATTGAAAAAAATCCACAAATAAGTGGACCTGCGCAGTTCAAGCCTGTGTTGTTCAAGAGTCAGCTGTCTTTCCAGGATCCACAGGGGGCAGCCAACATGTTAGGATAGAATGACGTTTTGGGAATAAATAAATAAAAACAAAACAAACAAACAAAAAAGAATGACATTTTGGAAAGGGTTGGACTAACTGGGTTGAGCAGCCAGATTATGACAGGGGAGGAGGAAATGACTCCTACTCGCTTGATGATTATTTTGAAGAGAGCAAGATACTGGTCCTCCGGGAGGGTTTAGAAAGGGGTAGAGAATGCACATGGGGGTGAGGAAGGAGACAGAGAAAGAGAGCACAGGGAACTGACAGGTAGTTTAACAGCTGCTCCACATATCCGCAAAATGACTGAGAAAAAATGGTTCTATTTATCTGCCGTTTCCTTCCATATATCTTCCCAACAGCATTCATCAATATCTGTCATTTCCCAGGGGCTTTAGACATGTCTAGCAATTCTTTCTGCTGAATTATATTTCAATACAAGGATGGAGGGAGGCGAGATTGCACATGTTCGCTCTGACCTGTGCCTGGTGTCGCTTAGACACCGTCCCCACCCAGCTCCCTGGTGCCCTCACTCACACATCCTGCTTGGTGTCAGATTCTTGTTACCATGTTCTCATTAGAGTGGCTCTACTTAATACTTCCTTAAACATCAATTTTAAGTTGTAACATTAGCCTTTGGTCTGTACAGCTAGAGCTTAGAGCCAAACCATTCTGTACGTGTTGATAAGAATTTTAAATCCATACAATCACCCCTTGAAGAGAGACTACCTTGGTGGTCTAGGTGCAAGAGGGACTTGCTGGCGAGGGCTGGGTCTCATAGCAGAATGGGAGAAGTTGCTGGGTGTTGGTATACCGAAAGGCAGCAGTGCATGTACTGAAAATAATAGGAACACTGAAGCTTACTAAGCTCTGTCTCGTGTATTAACTCATATGATCCTATTATCTTCCCTTATTAGAATTTGGTAATCATGGTAGGTGAGAAGAAATATTTCTTCTTTAAGAACAAGTTAAGGGAAAAGAAAAGAGAGGCCAAATATATTTCTCTGTAAGTGTAGATTTGAATTGTTTCCATTTAAAAATAGACTGCGTGTTGGCATTTTTTGCCCTTTTGTCATTCGATGGCAAGGGTAACAGGGTGGCTCTCTGTAATTGAGGGTAAAGAGACCACTATCCCGTTGAATCATCTTGGCGCATTTCACTCTGAATGTTACTTTTGATTTAAAGCTGCAGTTGACAGTGGCAGCGGCAGCTTGAGATGCTGCTCCATAGCCTTGCGGTCTGTCCAGCGGCTTTGATTTCTGCATGGTAGACATGTTTGTTCTGGTATTTTTCCGCAGTCCCTAGCTCTCTCACGGTGTGGAATTGGGCTTTAGAGACTTGGTGAAATAATTGTCATGGACCCAGTCAGTCTGGGATTGCCCTAAACTGTTAGCATCTGCTGTTTGCTCTGCTTGCTACAAGCTTCCTTTTGAAGCATCCCCCTAACTTTGTCCTCAGGCCCTTGTGGTTAGTAATATTGCCTTGCCATTCTATGTTAAATATAGAATGCTGCCGCTAATATTCTAAGAAGTGAAATTGGGTATCTCTGGTGGAGTTGAGTCTAGCGGCAAAACAGTTTAGAGACTGCTGCACAGGGCGATTAATTTGATTCAGACCTTGATACCCCATTGGTGTCACTGTGCTCTGACAGCCAACCTCCCTAAAGGCATGTGTCCTCTCTCCATTCATCTTTCAGTTTCCTTGTCAGTTGGAGATCCCTGGCTGGTAGGCAGTGATGCCTTCAAGGACGTGGGGTCAAGCCTACGCTTTGGACTTTTTTTGTGTGAGTCAACACACACCACGTTTTCTTTTAAGGCTAGAATAGCAGCTCAATATAAGAGTCAGTGAACTTCAGCTCTCCCTGGTCACAAATCTGTTGGTTTCTCTAATTATATTTATTTATGCCATTAAGAAGAATGATTCAGCAGCATTGTCGATGCTGTCTAGGTATAGTTATTCTTTTGCAGTGGGGACAAGAAATTGGAAGTCAGTCACCCATGTGAGAGGGAAGATGAAAGGGACCGTGTCTCTGTGTTGTAGTAGCACAGTTGAAGATGAATAAAGGGAGGCTGTGATTGCCTGTGAGCACGACAGTCACTATGATGAGGGAACCGATGTTTAGAGCTGAGCAATGGGGCATGAAAGAGGAATATCTTCATGATGATGGAGTACACTGTAGGGTGATGGCTGCCGACTCATGGATTCTGCCTGGATTCTGCCAGTGACTTATCACCGTCTTTAAGCTTTCTCCATTTTGAAAGTTTGGAGGGGTCTTGAAAAACTCAGTTTCTCTGACTTGTGAATGATTTGGAGGACTTAAGTATAATTTGAGTATAATTTGTGAAAGCGGGTGCTGGTGTAGTTCACTGTGGATACCTCCTTTGGACAACAAAAAGGACTCCCTCATTTTTTCCTATAGAAGGTATGGTGGTTTTGGCTAAGCAAAGGAGGATATGTGTGTGTGTGTATGAAAATATACATGACAAAATTTACTATTTTAACCATTTGTACTTTATTGTATTTTAAGTATACAATTCAGTGGCATTAAGTACATTCGTATTGTTGTATAACCATCACCATTATCCACCTCCAGAACTTTTTCATCATCTCAAACTGAAACTCTGTACCCATTAAACAATAACGCCTCATTCCCCCCTCTCCCCAGCCCTCCAGTAACCACTGTTAAACTTTCTATCTCAATGAATTTGACTATTCCAGGAACCTCATATAAGTGGAATCATATGACATGAGTTCTTTTGTGTCTGGCTTATTTCACTTAGTACTTCTTCAAGGTTCGTCCGTGTGTCAATTTCCTTCCTTTCACAGGCTGAATCGTATTCCATTGGTTTGTATACGCCGCATTTTGTTTATGTATTCATCCATCAGTGGACAGTAGGGTTGTTTTCATCTTTGGACTATTGTGAATAATGCTGCTATGAACACGGGTGTACAAATATCTGTTCCAGTCCCTGCTTCCACTTTGTTTGTGTATAGACCCAAAAGTGGAATTAAGCAAGGGAGGTTTTAGTAGGCAGTGGGGAAGGTAAAGTGGTGGGAATGGCCCTCCTCCCACTTTAGTGGTGGATGTGAACTTTCTGGGGGCTGCTGTGAGAGCTTCAGTAGATGCTCAGGTCAGCAGCAGCCTGGTAGCCCAAAGGTAAAGCTAACAGATGAGAGATGTGAGCATACGGCACCAGCACAGTGCCAGCTGCCCATTGTTCTTTCTGTCCCTAGCCCCTTGCCTCCGTGATGCTGGCACCATTCTATTTCCCTCCCTCCTGTGGGCCCCCCTCGCTCACCAGAACCCTTGAGGGCAACACGTGGACCACCTCAGCTACCCTTTCTTCCCGGTGGCGACCTTAGAGGGATAAACAAGCTTTCCCAGAGTTCTTCTGTATAACTGAGCACCAGAAACCCTTTCTCAGCACTGCTTTGTTACGTAGTTCCTGAGTCTTCTGTTGTCTTTGATGTCCTGTTTGTAGTCAAGAGAGGTAACCCAGGGCTTCCCTGGTGGCGCAGTGGTTGAGAACCCGCCTGCCAATGCATGGGACACGGGTTTGAGCCCTGGTCTGGGAAGATCCCACATGCCGTGGAGCAACTAGGCCCGCGAGCCACAACTAATGAGCCTGCACGTCTGGAGCCTGTGCTCCACAACAAGAGAGGCCGCGATAGTGAGAGGCCCGTGCACCGTGATGAAGAGTGGCCCCCGCTTGCCGCAACTAGAGAAAGCCCTCGCACAGAAACGAAGACCCAACGCAGCCATAAATAATAAAATAAATAAATAAAAATGTTAAGTGGGAAAACAGTAAAAAAAGAAAAAGAGAGGTAACCCAAAATGTAAGACCATGGACTGACTGCTCAATCTATATTACATTTCAGGTGATATGGAACTTTTTTACTAGAAGCTTTTAAATCTAGGCAGGAACCATTACTCTTCAATGACAAAGTAGGTCTCCAGAGGCTATATTTAATTTCTGCTGAAACTATTTCTGACCTGATATTTTCGTACTTCAGAGGGATACTTTAAGCTTCAAAGGGTGCTTTGAAAGCATGTATCTCACATTTGACGACCTCTTTATGGACGTCTTGCTTCTTGTTATTTTGAAATTCAGGATGAAAACAAAGGAAAACCCATTCCAGGAAAAAGACCATATGTACCCTAGGTAGACCTGGTCACAGTCTGAGTCTTAGTAATCTACTTGTTGTCATATATAAATGGCTGGAGATATTTCTACTTATTCTGTTGAATAGAGGCCCTGTGACCAAAGGAGAAACAATAACCAGTATAAAAAGCCCATTCCAATAACCCATAGCTCTGTGGTTGAAGCTTGACAAATTCTAGTTTCACTCTGGCCAACAGATTTCAGCTGTCATATGGACCTCTATTTATTGCCTTTAAATTTCTAGTTATGTCAGTAGACAGTATCTAATAAATGTTTTAATAGGCATATTGGAATTTTAGCAATGTGTTTCCGAAGAACACAGAGCTGATCAAAGTTCCAGTTGTAACAAAAAGCTCGATGTGGTATTAAAATAGAGCAGCCAGATTGCTAGGCAAGCTCACCTCTCCTACAACGAAGAGGGAATGGTATTGTCCATTAATTTCCACCCTGTGTAGCTGAATAATGCAGTTGACAGATGCTAATTTTCTCAAATTGTAGGCAGCAAATGATGCATGAATATGTAGCAGCAACACACTTTTTAGAGGCCCTTGGTAGTCATCAGAAAGTGAATTTGTGTAAAGTTTGATGTAATCACTACCAACTATGGCACAATGCTAATGCCTTCTAATGACTGCCTTGAATCCATCTGTTGTCCTCTTTTCCCTATTAACACTAATGGGGGTCCAGGCAGGAATAAAACATCCCATGTGTTGTGCTAACAGACCCTCTAATTTGTAACATTCATAGGATTCCTACAGACGAGACTTGTGCAAGAATAACGACATCTAAAATCTAACTCATGACAGGACGATAAACATTTCATCACATATGCATATAAACGCTTCCTAATTTTGTTATTTGTTCCAAATAACAGAATTTTATTTCTTGCTCACCTTGTCGTCTCTCATGTGTTGCATATCTCTTTGTGTTTCTTATTTGTTTAAGTTTATATGTATTGAATGCCCATTGTATGATGTATTTTCTTTTTTAATCTTAGAACCTCTCCGTAAGTTTACCCCTACTTTACAGCTGAGGAACACGAGGCTTGAAGTTCATGAATAAGTGATGGAATCAGTTTGGGGGGTCAGAATAGGCACTCAGCAATATGACTCTGTGTCACCCCTAACTAGAGCAATTACTTTTACCATTATTGGCAAGGAGCTTTATGTCTTGTATGAAGGTTTGAAGACATATAAGTATATGGGCTAAGTTCAAAAGTTAGTTCAGACTTAGTTCAAAAACTGATCTGTTAATGAACATGAGTTAGGGTCTATTGAAGTAACAAAAAAATGGAAGGCTGACCAAGTCTCACCTTGACCAAACCCTCGCCAGGCTCCTCCGAGCCCTCTCTCTCAATTAGGCCCCCCAACCTTGGCCTACAAAGACTCGAAGAACACTAACAGTCTCTAACAGCTCAAGGCCACATCCTTAGGATGACCCTAATCCCCTTAAAGTGCCTGCCTCAGAAAACTCCAGGCTACCAAAAATTTTTACTATTTGTTCATGCCAACAGATAGGGCCTCTGTCTCCCAGTCTCTGTGGAAAGGTAGAATCCAAACTTCGGTCCTTGCCAGCTAGCAGACAGAGCTGGCCTGATCGCAGTTACACTGACTAACCCTTCCTGTTTTTCACTTCCCTGGCTCGACCCAGCCCTCGCTTGCTGCCTGCCCTACTCCCTCATTCTCCTGTTAAAACACCCGGTTACTTCTGTACCAATCGAAGACGAACAGAGTCCATGCTGGACTCTTACTCCCTATTGCAGTGGTTATTACTGATTAAAATCCGTCCTTACCGCTTTAAGTAGTGTCTGACTTTGTTTATCTTCGACCAGGCACACCTATGGTCTTGTTACCGAGATTAGACTTACACATGAGATAGCAAGAAATGAAACGTATGTGGCCTTGAGAGAGTAGCATTGACATATATACACTACCGAATGTAAAATAGATAGCTAGTGGGAAACAGCCGCATAGCACAGGGAGATCAGCTCGGTGCTTTGTGACCACCTAGAGGGGTGGGATTGGGAGGGTGGGAGGGAGACGCAAGAGGGAGGGGATATGGGGATATATGCTGATTCACTTTGTTATACAACAGAAACTAACACAACATTGTAAAGCAATTATACTCCAGTAAAGATGTTTAAAAAAAACCAAAACTCTATGTGGCCGAGTTAGACTGAGGGATTTCAGAGAAGACAGCATACTTTTCCCATTGGCCATGGTCTCGGCTTACTTGAAAGTGCTCTGTGAGATCTAACAAAACTGAAAGGTTCAAAGTGTGGTTTGGCGCTTATGGAGAGAAGAGAAGGGACATGGCTCTGGTTCCTTGAGTCCCCTCCCCCAGTGCTTGTTCTGGATCTGTCCAGTGTCTGGCTTCCTACTTGAAGCATGCCCTGGCTTATCGAGCAATGATGCTAGCATACACAGGGATCGCCTGCACTGAGGATTTATTCAGGGCTGTCCCTGCTTTTGTTCTGCCCTCCCACTGGCTTCAGAAAGGGGGCATCTGCCAGTCACAGCTGTTGTGACTTTTATCTTGGGACCAGGATGAGGATTCTCGTGGTTCCCTTTTGCTCCCATTCTCCGTGGAACCTCTTCCCTGGTTCCGTGCTTCCCCAGCCCAGACCCCTCCCTGATGCGGCCTGAGGAGCTACCATTTTGAGGAGTGGGGGGAACGTGCTCCTGGCTAGTTTGCCATGTTAGATTATGCAGCACATTTTTTTGATAGGTATCATTAAAAGCAATATTATATAATATCACATACAGAAATTAATGCAGAATAATTTAGTCCCAACCTCAAATACCTGCCAGCCAGCTTTATCAAAGCTTAATATTTGCCACATCCTTCAGATATATTAAAAAAATTAATACTGAATTTATTAAAACTACAAGTGAAGGGACTTCCCTAGTGGCACAGTAAGTAGTTAAGAATCCACCTGCCAGTGCAGGGGACACAGGTTCAATCCCTGGTCCGGGAAGATCCCACATGCTGTGGAGCAACTAAGCCTGTGTGCCACAACCACTGAGCCTGCGCTCTAGAGCCCACGAGCCACAACTACTGAAGCCCGTGTGCCACAACTACTGAAGCCCGCACGCCTACAGCCCGTGCTCTGCAACAAGAGAAGCCACCGCAGTGAGAAGCCCGCCCACCGCAATGAAGAGTAGCCCCCGCTTGCCGCAACTAGAGAAAGCAACAAAGACCCAACGCAGCCAAAAATAAATAAATAAATAAATAAAAATTTAAAAAACTACAAGTGAAAACGTAATACTATAAACTTTTATGTTCAACTAATAGATCCCATTATTTCCTGTAGATAACTTTTTAAACAATAAAATATTACAGCAATACTCCTCCCTGGACCTATTCCCCATTTTCCCTGCTAGAGATAACGACAATTCTGAATTTGCTATTTCCTTCCCACAGAGAAATACTAGTCTTTATTTTATTCCTAGTCATTATTTTTTTCTTTCTTTCTTTTGTGATCTGGTCTAAGAACCCATTACCATGTTTTATATCGTTGCTGTGGTGGTGGTGGTGGTCGGGATGCATCGATGGAACTGTAAAGTTCTCAGGATAACGTGAAGAGTCATAGTGTATTGACTGCTTTCCATGTCCCAGGTTGAGTGCCTTAAGTGCATTATATCATTTAATCCTATCTGCTACCATTTCCTATCTTTTCAGACAATTTTCTGAAAATAATTTTTATTTGAAAAATTATTTTTCAAATAGTATGCAAAATACATATTATTTACTTTAAAATATAGAATTATCCTGTCTTATAACTTGTTTTTTCACCTAAGCATATGTGATGAATATTTTCCTGTGGTGGGATCTGGGTTTCAGAGTAAGAATCCTGGTTTTACCCACTTATTAGCTGTGTGCCCTTGTCTAATTATGTAACCTCTCTGGACTTTAACGTGGAGGTAATATTACTTAGCACCCAAGAGCATGGGTAAGATGTTGCAGTGCCTGGCATATAGTAAGTCCTCAATGTATTTTAGCTATTATAGTATACTACAAATGAAATTTAAGAAAATCATCTGTTCAGTTTTATTGTTCCTGTTTAGACTTGATCAGGTATTAATCAAATAGTGTACTTTAGCTGCATGTCAGTCAACAAACATTTTTTGAGCACTTAGTAAGTTACAGGCACTATGCCACGTCCTAGGGATACAGAAATAAATACCTATTTTTTCAGCTCTGGGGGATTATAGGGTTATAGTCTAATAATTATTTTCTACTAAAAGAATAAAAAAAGTGACTTACAGAATTCTTTTTTTTTTCAGAATTCTTTAATGAATTAAAATGTTAGCCCTTCAAATTTTTCCATGATTATATTAAATTCTAGTGTTTTTGTTTCTACACCAAGTTTTCTTTAAAACAAAGCATCTGGGGCAGAGCATTGGTCAGGCCAGAGTAGATTCATTCCATCATGTAAATCTTGACATCATGTAGCTTCTATACCTCCTATCAGGCCTTTTCTGAAACATGAACCAAAAAAATATATAAAATATAAAATATAGGGAAAGACACAGGAGGGACCGGGGTGGAGGTGGGGAAAACCCTATTGATTCTGATGACTGGAGTTTGATATATTTTTAACAAGTAATGTTTTTCAAATAGTGGGAGTTATTTCTATGTTAAAGAAATCATTTATTCATGTACTACTGATGTTGGCATTCCTAAATGCAGTCTGTGGTTTTCCTGTCCTTCTTTATTAATGTCCTGCTTTGGGGTCTAAAGGGGACCGATTTACCAAAACACCTGTTAGTTCAGCTTTTAGTTTATGTTTCAAAATAAGGCAAAGAAAAGAATTTTTAAAATTCTAGACTTTAAATGTAATACATCCTGCACATAAAAATATATGTGAGTGGTTCAAGATGGTGACTGGAACCACAGAGGGTCATTATATTTGAATTTTCAGTGATAGCATTTATGCTTCAATTAATTGGTATTTGCTGTATTTATTTGCTGGGAAAATATCACAATCTATTATGTGGGGTTGTGGTGGGCAGGTGACAAAAGTAAGTATGATCCCATTTTTGCAAGAAAATACAGGTTACAGAAAGGAAGTCTGGCAGAAAAATTACTGAAATGTTGATTGTGGTTTTCCCTGGTATGATTATAGGTGATCTTTAAATATATATATATTTACATTTACTACTTGAGAGTGAAGAGAAACCAAAACCAAGCAAAAAAAAAGATACTTGTCATTTTTACTGCTGTTATGGCTAAATAGCTAACATGTACTGGGTGCTTCACTTAAAAAACCCGCTAATCTCCTCAACAACTTGACATAGTCAATCGTATGGTCTCCATTTTAGAGATGGAAAAACCAAGGCCAAGAGAGGTTGACTCACTTCATTCCCCATAGCACTGAGCTACAGGTCAAGATCTCAAAAGTAGATCTAGTTTTCTCTAGAGTCTGTGCCTTTACTATATAATAAGAGAGTAAAAGAACAATTTTGGCAAAATAAAATACAAATTTTTGAAAGCACTTAGAGTGTTAGACCTCTTTTTTTTTAAAAAAAGTATTTATTTATTTGGTTGTGCCAGGTCTTAGTTGCAGCTTGTGGGCTCCTTAGTTGCGACACTCAGGCTCCTTAGTTGTGGCATGCGAACTCTTAATTGCACGTGAGATCTAGTTCCCTGACCAGGGATGGAACTTGGGCCCCCTGCACTGGGAGCATGGAGTCTTAACCACTGTGCCACCAGGGAAGTTCCAGCATTAGACCTCTTAACGTGGACAGTTGATGGGAGCTGACCCTAGCTCCTGTACTGCCAATTAGCCTGTGGACTAATAGCAAACTAGTGTCAATGAAAAAATTAATCAGTTGATCTAAGAAAGAAATGGAAAACTTTATTCAAGCCAAATTAAGGGCTATAACCCAGGAACAGCCTCTCAGAAAGCTCTGAGAACTGTTCTACCCATTAGAGGTCAAAGCACAGTTATGTAGATTTCTAGAGACAGAGGTCTGTACATTAAATGATATAGATAGTTTGCATAATCCAGATCAGCAAGGACAAGGTGAGTAGTGGGTCATGGGTCATTGCAGCCCCTTACAAGATTCAGAAGGGATGTTATCTTTTAAGGAGTTGTCTTGTTGGTGCTAGGAGAATGTTGCTGTTTATGGTTGAGCAGGTATTCCTGCTGATGGAGAGGTTTGGTTGATGCGTAATGCAGATATACAGTGCACAGTAGAGGGGGCAGAGGAGGCCAAAGGGCAGAGAAAATTTTTTATGTTTATGTTTTTCTTGTCTTGCCATAAAATATGAATTTTCACACTAGATAATGTATCTCAGCAGTTATTAACCAGTGGGTGCTTGTTAAGTGCATGCCTGAGGAAAGAGAGGGGGGTTCTTTTACAAGGAACAGATCTGCTGGGGAGAATCCAGGGCACGAATGTTACTTCTGCTGCAGGGCCACCAGCCACACGTGCTGCAGTCCCTCACGATTCCGGGAGGTACAAAGCCGGAGTCCCCACACGTGCAGCCCGTAGATGAGATTCTACGGGTGGCCTGCCGTCTTTTCATTGTCTTCACGTGTTTTTGGGGAGAGACGTACCCATTTGTTCTTTCATCATTCAACAAATATTTAAGGAGCACCTACTATGACCAGTCATTGTGCTACAGATAAAAATCAAACATGGTCTCTGCTTTTACTGAGCTTCATTACTATATGAATATTCATGTCCCTCCTAACTTAAAGGCTTATGTGTGGATAACTAGTCTAATCCATGTACTAAAGAAGTAATACAGTGTGAGTTGGTTCAGCTGTTTGACTTTTAAAGATATACACATATATATGAGAGTTCAAGGTTGATGGAAATTGCTCAGTGAACCTACACTAACATTAATGTCCTGATTTATGCAAATGGGTACCATCACATGTCCTGTGGACATGGTTGGATATACACCAGTTCTTCAGAGAGAGAAGCTGGGAGAAAGGGGCACCAGCCCCATTTCAACTTGAAAGACTTACAGCTCTTCCTTTTGTTGGTCATGATCTTTGTAGACACTTTTCTAGTTGATTGCTAGATCACTTTCCGTATTAGATATTTTAAAAGTACATTTGTAAATGCACATGTTTATATCTACGATGGTAAGAATGCTTTGTATACTTATATATATCCTCAGCACAGTAACAAGAAGCTACAGATGCTGGAGGTGAAGAGGTTTACCTGGGTTTATGTGGAAAATAGGGGTCAGAACTTGCAACTAGATCTCCCAACTTAATTAATACAATTTGCTTCCGGTTGCTATATATCAGTGTAATTGCAACGTATGGCAGAAGTGGTATAGAAGAAGGATGCCATTTCTAGGGAAGCACTGCCATTCTGCCTGCTACTCATACTGTCTTCTCTTTAACTCCAACAGGGAGGTACCTCCTTCCAAACCCGGTGGCGGGGCAGGCCTGGGCAACCTCTGCAGAGACGTCCAACCTCGTGCGCATGCGCAGCCAGGTCCTGGGCCAGTCGGCGCCCTTGCTCACGGCCAGCCTGGTGAGTGTCCTCGGACTCTGTCTGCGGTGGGTTGGGTTTGCTCCATCTCACCACCAACGTAGGGACTGTTCTGAGTTTATTGTTCTAGATAGGAAGTTAAAGCTACCATTAACGTTAAGCACAGATTTGGCAACGTGAAATTCCTTGCTTTCAGCTTGGTAATTTTTTCCAAGTCCCCCCAGCCTAAGTTGGAATATTTCTGTAAACTTAATGCTGTCTCAACTTTTCCCTCAAAAGAAATGAAAATGTTCCTAAGCTTTTTTTTTTTAACTTCTTATTTCAAAATAATTTCAAACTTATAGGAATTTGCAAGAATAAGACAAATACATACAACTCCAGTTGATCCTTTGCCTGGGTTTCAAGTATTAACCTCCTGCCCTATTTGCTGTACTGTTTGCTTTCTCTGTGTGTGTGTGTGTGTGTGTGTGTGTGTGTGTGTGTGTGTATATATGTATATGTATACACACACACGTATACACACGTAATTTTTTTGAACTCTTTGAGAGTAGGTTATCTATATCATGGCCTTTTGTTATCACAGTTATCAACTTCATTAAATTTATGCATGAAAGAAGTCTTTTATCTACTCTGCCATCTGTATTTTATTTTTATCATTTGGCCCAATAATGTCGCTTATAGTATTTTTCCTCCTCCAGTAGAGGATCCAGTCTAGGGTCATGGATGCCATTTAATTATCCTCTACTCTGGAACCACTCCACAGCGTTTCTTTGCCTTTTATGACATCGTCATTTTTGAAGACTATGCAACACTGCCACCTCATTTTTTAATGGAATATTTCTCATATTACAGTGTCTGGTATGTCTAATGTTTTCTCATGGTGGGCTGCGGGTTTTGCATTCCAGGCCAGAATGTGACATTGGTGATGTCGTGTCCCTTCAGGTCATGCCGTGGGCAGGTGCATGATGTATGTCCATCTGCCCCTCGTTATGATGCGATTTTTTTTCACCCAGTCAAGGGGTTGGCCGGTTTCTCCACTGTAGTTAGAACTTTTCTCTTAAATCGATAAGCCTTTGGGGGTGGGGGAGATACTTTGAGGCCACGCAAACATGTTTCTCCTCATCAAAAATCTCCTATAGATTTCATATTCATTGGTGATTATTGCCTGGGTCCTTCTTTTCTAGAATCATTGAAAATGGTCATTATTCCATCTCTAGCACTCTCTCCACATCTACAGGTTGGCACATGGCATAAATATTTGTGCATTTATTAGCAGCATGGACTCCTACATTCCTTTTTTTAAAAGAAGTAACGTAGACTTTTATTTTTAACCATGATGCTTACTAGAATTTTGTTTTCCAGTGGGCCCATTACTTTTCAGCTTTAACCTTTGGCAGAGCCTAGAAGTCTATACAGGTTACTTTTTTGTTTTTTTTTAAATAAATTTATTTATTTAATTTATTTTTGGCGCGTTGGGTCTTCGTTGCTGCATGCAGACTTTCTCTAGTTGCGGCGAGCCGGAGCTACTCTTTGTTGCAGTGTGCGGGCTTCTCATTGCAGTGGCTTCTCTCGTTGCAGAGCACAGGCAGCCTTCAGTAGTTGTGGAACGCGGGTTCAGTAGTTGTGGCTCACGGGCTCTAGAGCGCGGGCTCAGTAGTTGTGATGCACGGGCTTAGTTGCTCTGCAGCATGTGGGATCTTCCCAGACCAGGGATCAAACCTGTGTCCCCTGCATTGGCAGGCGGATTCTTAACCACTGCGCCACCAGGGAAGCCCCTATAGAGGTTACTTTTGCATCGGTGGTAGGGTTGTATGGTAATGGAATAGATTTTTAAATGTCTTTTACTGATGGTGATACAAATAATATATGTCAGTGCATTATGGTGCCTTATAATTTTATGCATTGGTATAAATTATGTGGGATATTTGGGAATCATTCAATAATATAGAGAGATTTGATTTAGGTCTAACCTCTAATCCTGCTTTTTTCATTAAGTAGCTGTATAAACTTGAACAGTTGCTTAGTTTCTCAGATTTTATCAGCTCATCTGCAAACTGCAAGATGAAAAGACCTATTCCAGTCTCTGGAATTCAACCTTGGAATTCCCTGTTTCTAGTTTCAGAATTATAAAGATTCTGATACTGAGTAATTAAACCTAAAAAAGTTTCTTTGAGGATATTTTATGCCTTCAAAATTGACTATGATCTTTAAACTAAAATGTATCTTTTCCTTCCCATGAAAATTTTGGGACTTATTTTTAAAGGTACAGTTAAAGTGATGCATTTTAGCATTTTCCTCCATCCCATCCTCAAGTTCAAAGTTACTTTTTCTTCTTGGGAAATTTTATTAAAAGCTTATTTTACTGTAAGCATCTACTTTTTAAGGAAAGAGGAAAATTCCTTACAATCAGTGATTTTTTTTTTTTTTTAAACAGAAGTGCTTTGGGGGCCACTGCAATGTTATTCTTAACACGTAAATAGTAATCCTGTATGTTTATTGCCAGGTAAATCATTCTAATTAAAACAACATTGTTACAAAGTAATGTACCTAATACTGGTAGTTATGTGCTCAGATGTAGAAACTGATTGATTCATTGATAAAACACATGTCAGGTGACCTAAGATATTTGGGAATGTGATACAAAAATAAGGAGAACTACTAATAGAAAACATGAGAGTACCCCCTAAAATCGGTCCAGTGACATCAAAGAGTCACTTAACTTACCACCTTATTTGCCGTGTGAGTTTTCATAGTGTTTAGGAGAAAAACTAGAGAAAATGCTAAAATACTGTAGAGAGCAAACTTAAAATAGTACCTGGCACCTAACCAGTCTCAAATGTTAGCAATATTAGTTCTTCTGTTATTAACATGTTATGGGTAAGCTTGGGCACAGAAACCAGACTGTGACTAACCATTTACTACTAGACAGTGAAGGTTTAAAGTGTAACCCTCATCATATCTTTTCTTCAGAGGTTTCCTTACTTCCTAATTGCAGTCTAAAGAAAACTTATTTGCGGGCTGTCTGACCATGTCTTCTGTCCCCAACCTTCTGTCGTAATAAGCGCAGCAGAAGCCGTAGGAGAGCTGCCAGACAGAGCACAGTCTTCATTTCCTCATTGTTCGGCAGCAATCTGCTCAGGTTTCTCTGCCATATCACTTATTTCAATATGTCACTCAGTACACTTTCATGACTTTCCCTGCTTTGGGTATCCTTTGCAGAACCATTCAAGTTAATCTATGTTTCTTGGATTGGATTACATCTAAATTATCCCTGCTGATTACAACTAACAGATTTGACGGAGAATGGTGCTGAAGGGGTGTTAATGTACATCTAGTAGAACTTTTTCTTTTTCTCCCCACCCCCCCGGCCTTTTTCTTGTCTTCTAAATAAGTGTGATGTTTCTGGAGGTGCATTGTATGGTAGAACAGGCTTCACTCTAATCTTCTCTCCTGGCCACTATCCTCATCCTTGTTGCCCCCATCTTAGAGCTGTAAGTTGACCTTCCTCCTGACTCTTCTTAGCATTTATCAAAGGTCCGCCTTTGTTTTAGTTCTTTGTGTTTATGCCTAATATCCCCCTGCTAGACTGCAAGCTCCTTGAGGGCAGAATTCCTGTCTGATCTGACTTTCTACTCCTCGCTGTTCCTAACACCACACCTTATATGTAGGAGGCATTCAGTAAATAATGTTGACGGAATGGATAATCATTAGTGAAAAGTGACAGATTGCTTTACTTGCAAGGCGAGAGTGATGATGTGATTCTGTATGCTGTAGTGGACCATCTAATAAGACCATCCATCTAAAGCCTTTTTGGTTTTGCTCTCCAGTGTGCATCTTACAATCGTGATTAGCCTCAAAGTCCATGTAGTGGGCCGAATCCCGTTTAGTTCCATATCAGCTGCTCAAAAAATACAGTGACAAAATTCTGAAGAAATTATCAGTGTCGGGCTTCCCTGGTGGCGCAGTGGTTGAGAGTCCGCCTGCCGGTGCAGGGGACACGGGTTCGTGCCCCGGTCCGGGAAGATCCCACATGCGGCAGAACGGCTGGGCCCGTGAGCCATGGCCGCTGAGCCTGCGCGTCCAGAGCCTGTGCTCCGCCACGGGAGAGGCCACAACAGTGAGAGGCCCGCGTACCACAAAAAAAAAAAAAAGAGAGATTATCAGTGTCCACCTTCAAGGAAATTTCCTTAACCTGCTTGTAAGCAGTCATGAAGCCACACTGGTTTAAGTATTTTGTTGATTATTTGAAGAGGGAAGTATGTGTTCAAGTGTGGAAAAATTGGTAAAATCAGAATCAATGTGGTTTATGCCCAAAGGACAAGATTACACTTCATAGCACAGTTTTACATTCAGCACAGCAACAGAACATGTCAGAAAAGTATAGACCGTCCACCTGAGTGGTAGTCATGTGTTAGGAAGATATAAATGAAGGCCTGTGGTTGGGGAGGTATGAATTTCAGTAAATGCGTGACCTATTGTGATTTGAATGCCATAGGCAAACTTCAAAGTAATGCTAACTACCTTCTCAAGGAGGAGATTAATTCCTAGGAGGAAGTATCTTGTTTTCCTTGGCAATGGCAAATGTAGTTGTATTCTGTCTCCCAGACACACTGGGCATTTCTGATAAATGGCACATTGCCAATTCATCCTAAGTAGCCTGGTAGCTGGCAGAATACATGCTCAGCCAGTGTCCGCCTGCTGGGACACCAGCGGGGGGTGCTGATGAAGTGTCAGATGTATACTGTGTATACATTAATCTGAAGAGGGGAAAACTCATTTCCCCATTTGCTTCCTCCATCTTTCTGTCCCTCCCCGCACACATGGGTAGTTTATCAAAGAAGTCATAGTCGTCAAAAGCAGGGGATTTGTATAGATGCTGCTTTCTGGCAAGAAAGATGGAAATTTCAGGAGGCAAAACAGGACCAGGGGTAACTTATTTTTCCATAGGAAAATAAGGTTGTAAGCCTTGATGATTAAAGTTTAGAAATGGTATATGTGGCCATTATAAGAAATATTCAATTCTTTTGTACTTTGGAGTAATAGATGGATGGCAGAAGCACAGTGAAAATTCGTTTCCAGTATTTTTCTCCAGTTTTCTGTTTGATTTGAATCATGAGCCTCATTTGTTTTGATTTTTGTCAGCATCCCTGTCACATTCTTTCTTATTGAGGGCTTCCTTGACCATCCTGTTCGAAAGTCTTTCCCGCACTGCATGCCACACACCCCATTTCACCCACTTTTCTCAATGACTTTGTCTCCTTCCAATACACCGCATAATTTGCTTGTTATATATCTCCTATTATTCTGATGAAAAATTCTTGAGAGCAGAGATATTTTTTTCTGTTTTTCCAGCTGTTTCCCTGGGAGCTAGAACAGTGCTTGGCAGATAGTAGGTGCTCAGTAAAGGCTTGTTGAATGTGTAAGGAATATATTTCCTTTCCGTACCTTTTAAGTGCCCTAGAACAGACTCTTGTTTATCTTTTTGTTTTTAACCTGTATTTCACCTTTTAGGTTTTTATTATTTAGCCTAATCAAGAAGATGTTTTTCAAGCCAAAGAGTAGTTAACTTTGGAAACTGTGTTCAGGAGTTAGACTGTAATTATTCAGTTGGACAATGAGAATGAGCGGGGAAAAGCAGAGTGTTTAAAAGATCACCTCCAGTTTCTACCACTTATTAGCTGTGTGAGCCTCAGTTTGTTCATCTGTGAAGTGGGGCTAATGGTTGTAGCCACCTCATAAGTTTATTGTGAGGAATAAATGAGCAAACTCTTGTGCACTACTTTGCACAGTGCCTGTGACTCAAGAAGTGCTGACATCGGTGTTCCTGGGGTTGGTAGAAAAATTGTTTCTTGGGGGTTGTCAGCTAGGCTTAGCTGGAGTGGTATTCTCAGAAGGGAGGAAATCAGATCTTTGATTTGAGTAGAAGTTTAACCTTTCTGTCCTTAGTTTTTTGCATGATGGTGGACCACCTTGTAGTTTCTTTCTCACTTTCACTCTAAATTCACCAACCCAACGAACTGAAAGTTATTTTTCTAGAGCAGTTAACTATTTTGAAGGGGGGAAGTGCTTTCAGATACTGTTTTTCAATTTTTAATATTAAGTTAAGTGGTATAATTTTATGTTTCGTCAGTGGCCCTTTTTTGACATTGTATCCGTTTCTTGTAATGGAAAAATTATGTTTCATGATGTACTATAAATATTAAAACCAAATTATTTAAACTAATATATTCAGAGAGCCTTGATGAATATTCATCTTTTCCATTTGCAAAAGTGCATGATGAAGAGTAAGGGAAAATTCACTAAATGTATGCAAAAGTGCATTTTCCCTTTTTAATTCATGCAGAGTGTACCGACATAATGTCAGCATTTATTTAGGGTGCAGACTTTATTTGCAGTCATTTAATATTATATCAATACTTCATTAGCCTTATAGCTCAAAAACAAAAACCTGTGCCGAAGTCCAATTAGTTAACTCTGAGTGAGTGAGTGTTAAATATTGATGTAGGAACAATTTGAATGTCCTTGGATAAATTGCATAACAAAAGTTGTAGGATACAGCTGTGAATTAGCTTTTTTCCTTAGCCATCATAGCTCAATTTAAAGGCTGCATAATACTCCAATGTATGGATTTCTCACAATTTATTACACTATTTCCCCTTCTAGGTTATTTCCAAGTTTCTCCTATTGAAAATAATGGTAATGAGCAGGCTTTTAATAAGTCTGTGTTCACCTCTGACTGCTTTTTGACGGTAGATTCTCAGAGGGGATTACTGGGACAAAGGATATGAGCATTATATAGGTTTTCCATACTCTTGCTGAATTGTTTCTAGGAATACTGTACAAATTTGTGCTTCCATATACTGAGAAATCACATCTCACTACACTCTGGCCAGCAGTCAGTATTCCAAACCGCCGCCCCCCACCCCCCGACCCAAAAACCAAGTTTGCTGGTTTGTCAGGTGAAAAATAATTACTCTTTTTAAATGTAGTTTTTATTTTTAGTGAAGTTGATATGGCTTTTAGACATGTCAAGCTCTTACAGCAAAGACCCCAGATAAAGCAAATACGAAATTAGGGTTATCTGTGCTTTCTCCTATAACTTCTTCCTTCCATTCCCTAGATCAGCTTACCATACCAACTGTTGGTAACCTGTATTGCTCTTGGGATGCGAGAACTGCTGAGTGATTACAGTGTATGTAGCTGAAGGCGTTATTCCACAGATCAGGACTTTTTTCATCTGGAAAGTAGTAATCTCAATAGTGAAATAGTGCCTTCAGCTGTGGACATTATAATCAAAGTCTCAGGAGTGCTTGTATTCCAGGAATAATACTGTCTAGTTATTACCCTCTGAGCTAGGTTCTACTGATAGTAAAGGGATGACTTTTCATAACTCAGGGCTGAAATAGCAGTAGGGACCCCTGAGCAGATTATTATAGGTCAGGCCTAATCCATGAAGATAAATCTCATTCTAGGCTCACCTGGGCTCATCCACAGGGTAGCTGGTTTAGTGGGAGTCTGTTAATCAAAACTCAGCTTAAAAATGTTCTGTAGGGCTTCCCTGGTGGCGCAGTGGTTGAGAGTCCGCCTGCCGATGCAGGGGACACGGCTTCGTGCCCCGGTCCGGGAAGATCCCACATGCCGCGGAGCGGCTGGGCCTGTGAGCCATGGCTACTGAGCCTGCACGTCCAGAGCCTGTGCTCCGCAACGGGAGAGCCCACAACAGTGAGAGGCCCGCGTACAGTAAAAAAAAAAAAAAAAAAAAAATGTTCTGTAAAATCTTTGCTATAATCCAGCCACTGCTTCTGTGAAAAGGAACTCTAAATGTGCATCCTTACTAAACACATGCCTGGGTGCCATGAGAATAGTTAGCAGAAAACAGGTGAAGTGCATTGTGATTCCGACTATGAATGAATGGAGAATTACTACTTATGTGGGGAGCGGGGCAGAGTTTTTTTCTAAGATGGAATTCCACCCAGTAGTTGCTTAAACCTTTCAGTCCCAGTTTGCTCTTCTTTATATTTTGCAGAGGTTAAAAAAAAATTCATTACCATATGTACGTGTTGTCCTTCCTGGGAAGGACGGGGTGCCTGCGGCTGTCTGTGTGGGTGTGCCTGGACAGACTGGTCAAGTGTGGACTTCTTGTTACCAAAGGCATTTGAGAGTCAGTGAGATGAATGGCATCCATAAATATCCTATGGGTTTACAGAGAGGAAATGCAGGCTCACTTTTAATTGCTTACCATCACAGAGGGGAGCAAAACAGATTTATAATAGCAGTACTGTGTGTGTGTGTGTGTGTGTGTGAGAAAGAAGGAGAGAGAGAGAAATTAGGTTTCACTGACTACCCACTTACCCAACTGGTATACCTATTAATATTTCGGACCTGGCCAACCTGTTTACCAAGCGTTATGAAATGATCCAGAGAGTGGAGAGTGCTGGCACTTCAGCTGTCTTATCCTCCCTGTATCTTTAGCACCAAGGGCAGTGCCTGGTATGTACTGTTTTGTACTTAGGTAATGGTGGTTTATTAAGAAATGTTGTGGAGGTCTTTTTTTTTGGCCACACTGAGCGGCTTGCAGGATCTCAGTTCCCCGACCAGGGATTGAACTTGGGCCACGGCAGTGAAAGCCCGGAATCCTAGGCACTAGGCCATCAGGGAACTCTCTCCAGGCGGTCTTAATTCCAACTTTGGATAGTTTCTGAAGCTTCTGTTCTGCTTCCTGGAGCTCAGCCTAGTTGAACCATTGGGCTGTCAAGGATTTGATCGGGTTGTGTGTCTGGGGACATGGCGGAGATAAAGGTGGTGAAGCAGTCACAGCTGTCATCATGGATTTGTCCCTTGGTGTGCCGCTCTGGTGGACTCCTGGTGTGACACAGCTTGTCCTTTCTGCTGTCCTTTTGCCCCTGTGGTAAAATTACAGCACTTGCCTATTTGCTATCTTAATGTGTCAAAAGAATTCTGCAGTTCCGAAACCAAGAAACCCGTAGTAATTAGACAGTGGTTTGTGGGAGGGAAGGTATTGGGATGTAACATTTCCTTTCTTGGGAGAAACGAAAAATTATTATTTAACCACCAATTATTATTTAACCAGGAAATTCCTGGTTATTGTGGCTCTGGGAAAGCTAACATACTTCAGTGTCTTTCTTACCTTATTTTTCTAGAATACCTGGGTGTTTAGTTAAGAATGAGCAGTATTGGTAATTATACTTATTCCTTGTTCATTGGTACACACAGTATCAATCTGTGGTACTGGATTCTGAATCAGTGTATTCTTCATTATTCTCATTAAGCAGTTAATTGATTATTAATGGAGTTCCTATTATACAGCTGGTGTTAAAACCTATATAGAAAAGATGTCACACATGCTCTTGCTTTTTAAGGAACTTCCAAGATAGTTGAAATAAGGCTTCTGAGAAATTAGAGAGCAAAGTGGAAGATGATTACGGACTGGATAGTTTGCAGTGTGTTCCTAGACTTAGAGGAATGATATGGGCTGCAGGTTCTGGAAGGTTTTGGTTGGGCAAGCTTCAACGCATAGTAGAATTATGTCCATTGTGGAATGGGGTGGGGCGTGGTAGATAAAGTGAGCAGTGTGACTTGGACAGTGATGTTTCTTCTTAACATGATGTTTCTAGAATAGTCAGGGAGGCAAAGGACCACATGAAGACCTGGAAGCTCATGGGTATAAGTGATAGAATGATTTCTGACTTAATTTGAACCCTAGAAGATCACCAGGATTGCCACCATCTATCTTTTAGTGAGAAGAATGTCTGCGTGAGGTAGATGGGGAGCCTTCAAAGACCCCATCAAGTGATGCGTTTTTACTTAGGAAGTCTCTCAGGTAGAAAGCCTCTAACCTTCAGGTATTTTAGCCATAAGGAAATAAGTCTTTATATTTGTTAGATTCACTGACTAGATGTTAATAATGGCTCAAGGGATTATGAGATCTTTTCTTTGTGATTTGACACTGCTATTTTCTCTCTTTTATTTTTATTTATTTATTTATTTATTTTTTGCAGTACGCGGGCCTTATTTTCTCTCTTTTAAGAGTAGAACCATGTGGCAGGTCCACCGTAGCTATTTGTGATATACTAACTACTTTGTTTTATTGTTCATGGCACATCCACCTCCATTTAAAGGAAACACTTAAAGAACGGGTGCTGAGTAGCAGAGAGCATTTTTACAAATGTATGAAAAGGCATAAAGCTCTCGCTTAAGTTTTGGTAATCCTCACCTCATAGTGGGACTGATAGTCATTCTAAGCCCTATTTCTTCTTCAAGTTGGCTTCCTTAGAGCCCTAATTTCTGTTTCTTCTTTCTTTTACTTGTTTTTCTTTGTCTCTCTACCTTCCTATCCAAGATGATCCACCACTAAAACTTGAATTGTTCTCCTGATGGTGTATATCCTAACCATCTAAGAATCCTAGATACTACATTACTGTTTGCACTGTAGAATTCTGCATTCACTAAGTAATAACTGGGCTTCAGTATGCCATAGATGGATATATCCTCAAGAAAACAGGGGTATACATTTATCATTTTTTTGGCAAGAATGGATGCTTCTTCTAGAACTCCTGTGAAATCTCTTCATTGCATGAGACCTATTTGTTTTTCTTTCATTATAGATGCCCCCCCCCAATTAGCTTATATAGGTGCTTATTTAAGTATGTTTCTTTCCTTGCTTGTTTGTATAAGTGTCATTTGCTCTTTTTTTTTTTTCTTTTTCTATTTTGGTTCCTAGACACAAGCAGTGATAAGTTTTAGCCTGATAAATAATATGAACCAGTCATATCATTTTGTCCCCCTTTTTACATAGCTCTGATCAAAATGTTGTTAAGAAATGTCTGCGTTTTCCCCATTTGCTGGAACATCTGTCCCCTTGACAGATTCACTTGATGGAGAGTCCAGGGGTTTCTCATCTTAAAGTGCTTCTAAAGTTCGGCAAAATAACTTGGGCAGTAGTGAACTACCTACCATTCCCCAAAGGACACTAGATTCCTAGTCTCATGTCCTACCTTATTCTGGAAAGAAAACACCTCTCTATGCACCTCCCTTCTTTCCTCCTGGCCAGTCCCTGTCTGTATTTTAGCATGTGCACTTCCTCTTCCAGGAAACCTTCCCTGATGTCTCTCCCCATCCTCATGCCAATTCTCCTTTGAATTGTGCGTATCTGAACCAAAGCACTTATCACATAAAACTGTAAGGGTTTCTCTGCTTGCCTTCTCCCGCTCCCCTCCTCATCTCCAAATGGTCTGGTTGCCTAAAGAGCCCAGGGAAATGATCTGTAGCTGGTGAAGGTGTGAGCCTAAATATTTCATTGGATGGGCTTTTAGAATTGACACTAGGTGAAATATCATGGGTTTATATTAGGTCGTGTCCATAGGACCTCTCTACATTTTAATCGACCTTTGAGAGCCTTGCTTCTGAAAATGAATCCTGAAACTGGAGAATTTTATGGATGGAACAGACCTTGGGTCAGCCCTTTCCCCTTGCCTGGAGAGACAGTGCACTTCAGTGGCCTTTTCTAAATTGTGATCATGTTTTACAAGCACTTGACTTAGAATTTAATTACTATAGGCAGTTTAGAGTTATGTTTAAGAGTGTGGGCTCCAGAGCCAGGCTGCCTGGATTGCCATCTGGGCTTTACCACTTAGTAGATGTGTGACCTTGGCCAAGGAATGCAACCTTTCTGTGCCTCTGAAAAATGGGAATATTAGTGGTACCTATCTTACGTGGTTGTTGCTGGAATCAAGTGAGATGGTACTTGTTAAGGCCCATGGAACACATAGGAAGAGCCCAATAACGTTAACAGTTGTTATCATCTTGTCCAAGAGCAGAAAGCTGATGTGTTTATTAAACTAGGGAATTTGAGTTTCATTAAACGCATATCTGAAGTTTATGGTTTAAGGAACTGATGAAGCTGGCCTCGTAAAGGTAAGTTTCTCTGATTGTTTTCAGATAACTGCAGGTCTATTATGTTTTCTGCAGGGTAATTTGTAAGGCATGAAGCTTGTCTGAAATTAAAAGCTATGGGGAAAGGATAATGTGGTGTTTTCAACCTGAAGTACACTTTTAGGGATGAAGTCACTAAACAATAAAAAAGCAAAACCAGAAAAAAAGAAACCCCAACTCCTTTCCTTTCATTCCTCTCATCGGATTACACAAAGGCTTCATGAGTTTTCTTTTTGTATCAAATATAATTTGCTTCCTTTCGGATTGGCATTTTGTGTACCATGTATCACAGTGCCTGTATAGTTGGACCTTTAGGATACTAACATCAATTTTACTGAAAATGTTACTAATCTTGCCATCATTTATTTGTCATTGCCAAAGTTAGCTATTGTTTGTCCAGGTGTAACAAAGTTAGAGGATGCCTCTTGGGTCTCTAATACTTTTGCTGGCTCACACCATCAGTGAAACATTTTGAGTATGCATCCCCTAATGTGTGAATATATTTTAAAATGATTTACATGTAGTTAGAGGGGGTATTCAAAAATATTTTAATAGACCTGTGCATCTCCACTAGGAAACCATTAAAGAGAACATTTACTGTAGGGTTTTGCCAGGTGTTAACCATTTAGCTGCCTCCTCATGAAGAGGTCCAGGGTGTCCTGGGGTAGGTGATGGGAGAGGTGGAATGTACTCGGAGTGCTTGAGGCAATGGCTATTTGATAACCTGTAAGGAAGTATTTTAGCCACCAGAACTGGTGCATATCAGCTGACTGTCAGCCTGAATACTAACTTATGTACTAAAACCAGCTAAAAAAGAGGAGACGTAGAAAATGGAAACTGGTATTCTAATTTTTTCCTAAAGCCCATTTAGTTATATTGTGTACCCCCTGGGGTGCCCCTATTCCAGTTTGTAGATCCTTGGAATAAACTATAAGGTCTCTCCTCTAGGCCTGCCAGAGTAGAGTTTTATTGATTAAAAAGAGTTTTGAATATTCAGTGAGGTTGCCTTTTCTTTTTTGGAAAGGTTTTTTATATTTTACTTATAAATGGAAGGAATAGCAGTTCTTTGCTACACATGTCATTAACTGCCACTAAATTGACACAAATGTTAAGTTATTGTGAGAACTGTTTCAAAGCTGATTATGTTAATTAGAATGTAACATACCAGTAATTGCATGTATTCAGACATTATACCATCACTTTTTGTGTTTTCTCCTCCAGATGTAAGATATTCATTTATTTGTTGTTTGAAAAGCTACAGAATTACAGCTAAGAGAGCAAATAAAGTTCGTTCTTTAGAAATATGCTTTAATTGGTTAGCTACTTAAAGACAGAAACAAATGTTAACATGTTAAGCATATAAATTAGAAACATTGCTTATGAAATCCTTAGTTTTGGGCTTTTCATTTAAATAAGCCGCCTTATTGCAATTAATATTATAGCTTTGTTTACGACTCTTAAAAATATATTCCCTTTCGTCATTTCTTGGAGTTCGTCTAATTTAGCTTTCTTATACATGTTAGATGATTTGCAATCTAGATTTTAATTCTTTAAAATGCCATTTTTCTTGTATTTCATTTTTATTTAAAGCATGATTCTGTCTGTATTCATGGAAGTTAGGCATAAACAAACTCCTAGAAAAATCAAGCTTTTAAGTGAACTGAGAACATAAGACATATCCCCCCCCCCCACCCCGGTACGCTGGCCTCTCACTGTTGTGGCCTCTCCTGTTGCGGAGCACAGGCTCCGGACGCGCAGGCTCAGTGGCCATGGCTCACGGGCCCAGCCGCTCCGCAGCATGTGGGATCTTCCCGGACCGGGGCACGAAGCCGTGTCCCCTGCATCAGCAGGCAGACTCTCAATCACTGCGCCACCAGGGAAGCCCTAAAACATTTTAATAGGAATTTCAATAGGAGTAACTAAATAAGTATTTGAGAGCCCAACCTAAGAATTATGGCTCTTTGCAAACAAACTTTATGGGACATGGTGTTCCTAATTTACCCTCTGTTATAGTTCTTTAAAAATAGTGTTTCTATTTGTTGATTTTAAATCCTCACCACTTCTTATGTATGTAGAGTGTTAAATATGCCTCTGCCTGATGATTTAGGGGCCATATTGTGTGAAGACAGAGTTTTGTTCTCTGTAGTTTCTTTTAGAGTTTTGAGTATATTTTTTTCTATTGAGGGTGAGTGCCCATCTTTTAATTTGAGTGCGTTTAGGGTTTTTTTTTTTTTCCCCAATTGTGACACACAGAAATCAGCCCAGCTCTTTCAGTGCCATGACCTTAATTCTCCAGGACTTGTAATATACCTTTCTCAATTAAGTGGACTCATGGTCTGACTCCAGAGTGATGTGCTCAGAAGGGCAGAGCATTTCTTCTTAACCCCTCTTACCGCAATCACTGCATAATTCTGCTGGCAGGTGTTGTGTGCTGCCTATTTTTCTGCTAAGATTTTTGTTCCGCATTTGTGGGGCTCCCATCATCCTTAGCACACAGGCCCTTTGGCTTGCTTTATTTGCTAACTGCTTTTCGAAACACAACAGATGATGAAAGTGACCGGCATGTTTGGGCTTGGGAAACTTAGGATTGAATTCAAGGACTGACATTTCTTGGCTCAGTAATTTTGGACAGTGGTCACTTACCCTTGTTGAGCCCTGGTATCTTCATTAGTAAAACAGGAATGGTTAATGCTGACAGCATTGTTGTTTAGGTAAAGAACATAATACATATCATAGGTAACTGCTAAGTATTAGGCATTCTTTGTGTGTTTCTCTCCTTCTGGACTCTGTACCCTGTAATTGGTCAATGTGTCTATTCCTGTGCCAATATCACATTTTCTTAATTACTGTAACAAGTCTTATTAATAACTGCTCAAGAAAGCTCCCTTATTTCATTGTTCTTTGAATATTGGCTATTCTGGGCATGTTTATCTTTTGTATAAAATCATTTGTGAAGTTCTGCAAGCTTATTAAGATTTTGATTAGAATTATGTTAAATCTAGAGCCCAGTTTCGGAAATTGACATTTTTATGATGTTGAGTTTTACTATTCTAGAGCATATAGTATATGGCTCCATTTATTTAGGACTTCCTTAATGTTTTTAAATAAGGTTTTATTGTTTTCTATTGAAAGAACTTATATGTCCTTTGTTAGATTTATTCTTAGGAATTTTAAGTAACATCTTTTACAAATAAACACGTATACCTATTTGCTAATGTATGGAAATTGAATTGGCTCTTGTATCTTAATTTTTAAATTCGTCCACCTTGCTAATTTTTACAGACTCTTACTCATCTTTAGATTTGGGGGAATGGGAGTTTTTTGTAGACAGTGTAGACAGTGATGATCTGCAAATAATTATAGCTTTTTTCCTTTTCCAATCTTTATAGCTTTTCTTTCTTTTTTAAAAATCTTACTTCATTTACCGTAACTTCTAGGATTATGTTGAATAAAGTGGTGATACCATATATTATGTTGTTCTTAAACGTAAAGAGAATATTTTGAATATTTCATATTATTCTGCATCCAGCTTACTAGTATTTTTGTTAGGGTTTTGCCATCTGTGTTTATAAATGGTATTAGCTTGTAGTTTTCCTTTCTTGTATTGCATTTGTTAGGTTATGGTAGCTCAACAAAATGAATAGGAATGTATCAGTCACCCCTACAGTACTACAATAATGCTGCATGATAAAGCACAATTCCTCAGTTGCAGTCATCAGTAATATTTATTTCTTCCTGTGGGTCTGTGGGTTGGCTTGGCGTGGCTGCTTTGGGCCACATACCTGTGAGTTGGCTTGGCTTCCATCCAGTCTGCAGGCCTGAGTCATGTACTCTATGTGTCTTACTCTGGGGCCCAGGGTGAAGAGCAGCACTTACCTGGGGTGTGGTTGTCCCATGGTGGAGGTTGGAAGGTCCTATAAGGGGGAGCTGAAACACTGACTGTTTCTTAAGGATCAGGCTTGGAACTGACCCAGTATCACTTCTGCCCATTGGCAAAAGCTGGGTAGTTAAATCCAGCATCAGTGAGGTGGGGAGTGCGAGGTAAGGAGTATCTGCTAAACAATAATTTTACTACCTCAGGAAAAGTTCCTTCCTTTTCTAATTTCTGGAAGTGTCTGTGTAAGAATGGATGGATCTCTTTCTTGGCTTTTCTGAATATGGCCTGTAAAGTCATCTGCACCCGATAATTTCTTTGTGGGGACATTTTTGACCTAATTTTTTAATATTTACATGAATATTCAGATTATTTCTTCTTGAGTCAGTTTGGTATTTTGTGTGAATTTGTTTAACTAAACTAAGTTTGAAAATTATGTTCATTCTGTGTGGCATCTCCAGTTTTGACTCCTTTCCTGTTCTTAACGTTGTTTAGCTGTGTTTTCTCCCCCCGTTCTTTTTTTTTTTTCTTGATTAATTTTGCCAGAGGCTTGTCTATTTTATTAATTTTGAGTGGCTTCTGGATTTCATGTCATGCTTAGAAAAGTATTTTTTCTTCTCAGCTTCGAACACTAGTATTTCATATTTTCTTATATCTTTATGCATTAGTTTTTAATATTTAAATCTCTAATCTACTTGGAACTTATTTTTATTAAGGAGTAAAAGAGAAGTTCAGCTTATTCTCTTTTCCAAGTGGCTAGCCAGTTATTCCAATACTGTTACCAAACAACTTCTCTTTCCTTCAATCTCTAATACCACTTTTAGGATATATGAAATTCCTGAGTATATTATGGGTCTATTCCTTGACTCTGTCCTACTCCTTTGATTTGTCTTCCTGTATTTATATCATATAATCTAACTCCTGTAGTTTCATGCTATTTCTAACATCTAGTGGGCTGGTAGGGGAACCTCATAACTCTTGCAGTTAAATTTATTTTCAGTTACATTTAAAAGACTGCCCCTCGCTTTAATATTTTTATTATCTCTGGAAATAACTTCCTTATTTCTTTGAAAACCAGTGAGGGGGGAAAAATCATCCCATGTGAAAACATTATTTTTATTTATTTATTTATTTTTAATTTTTGGCTGCGTTGGGTCTTCGTTGCAGCACATGGGCTTTCTCTAGTTGTGGCGAGCGGGGGCTACTCTTCATTGCGGTGCATGGGCTTCTCACTGCGGTGGCCTCTCTTGTTGCAGAGCACGGGCTCTAGGCGCACGGGCTCTAGGCACGTGGGCTTCAGTAGCTGTGGCTCACGGGCTTAGTTGCTCCATGGCATGTGGGATCTTCCCGGACCAGGGTTCAAACCCATGTCCCCTGCAATGGCAGGTGGATTCTTAACCACTGCACCACCCAGGAAGTCCCCCTGATGTGAAAACATTAAACATCTGCTACTTTTATAAAATCATAGCTGTTTTGGGTTGTCCTGGGGGGAGAACCGTTTCATTTTTTGTCGGGGTTCCGTGTTCAGCCTCCTGGCCTGTGCACCGCACGGTGTCAGGGCACCACTCACCCCGGCTTTAATGTGGATTGTTTTTGCAGAGTTGTGCAACACAACCCCGGACCTGGCTGCTCCCTGGAGCTGGACTCATGGATTATTGCCGCCACCAGCCTAAGAAACCGGAGCTTGCTGATAGCGGGTCTCCAAGTTCTGTGGGGATGCTTTCAGAGACAGGAGTCGGGAGTATGCGATTCAGCACCCCCTCTCTATGTGGAGATTAGACTCCATTGCCAATCTCAGAGGCTGCTTCTTTGATTTCCTGAAGAGAGGAACCAAGCTTCCTTATAACTTGCAGCTGTGAAATCATAAATGCCACCAACTGCCATGCTAGCTCTAGAGATGTCCTCTGCTTTTTTTGGTGGCAGTGTCACTAGAGCCCACAAAAGAAGTGACAAGTTAACTACCCCACCAGTTTGCTGGCATGAGTTCTTTTCCCATACTGCCTTTATTCTGAGTTATTCAGAACATCCTCTGCCTTTTGTGCTGATGAGAAGGATGTGCTCGAAAGGGGATGGGCACTGACAGCGCACAGGAATAATTCCTTTCATCCATGCAGCCTGACAACCCTTGGATTCCTCGTCCTGTTGAAGCAGGGAGAGGCTTGAACAGGATTGAATGGTCCCCACTCGTCTGGCCTTTTAAACAAATCTCAATTTGATATGAAATTAGATGCAGCTGAAGTTGCTGGTGGCACAGTTCTCACTAACGTTTGAAGCTCATAACCTGTCCCACAAGGCTAAAGGATGTGACAAACTCACATCTGAATAATGACCACCATCTGAGCCTGTCAGTGCAGAAAGGTCTTCATTAAGAGGGAAAGATTGGGAATCTGATACCAGGGCAAATGAAACCACAGCTTTCATCAGGTAGAACTTTATTTAGCTTTCTATCCCAGGAATCTTAGATCCAGGCAATCAATTGGGAAATTCAGGATTTGATAACTTCTGTGTTCTTTAATTTAAAAAAGTAAGGTTTAGGGCTTCCCTGGTGGCGCAGTGGTTGAGAGTCTGCCTGCCGATGCAGGGGACACGGGTTCGTGCCCCGGTCCTGGAAGATCCCACATGCCGCGGAGCGGCTGGGCCCGTGAGCCATGGCCGCTGAGCCTGCGCGTCCGGAGCCTGTGCTCCGTAGCAGGAGAGGCCACAACAGTGAGAGGCCTGCGTACCGCAAAAAAAAAAAAAAAATTAAGGTTTATTTTTCTGTCATAGGATGGTAAATTCCCATAGGAAATTTAGAAAATGTTCTCAAGAGGTTGGGACAGAAATCATGTATAATATACAACCAATCTTAACATCATTTCTCTAAACGTAGATTTTCTTTATATGCATCTCAGTATCTTATGACAACACATATGTACTTTTCATTGCTCACATCTCTTGTTTCTTTCCAAGATGCCTGTCTTGGGCTGTTACCTGTCAGATTTTAAGTTCTCCCTCTGGCTTTCTTTCTGCTCATTTTCCTTGTCTGTGGTTCATAACCCTGGCAGTGGAACTCTAGAGATTTCTGTGTCTCAGAAGGTGCTAGACCTCTGTCCTGGGTGCCACGTCTGACCCATCTTTTATTCAGGTGATCCCTTCCAATTCTCCTCATTCCTCGTGCCCACGATCCCCCTCACAGAGGAATTTCCATTCTTACTCTCGTGGGAATTGTGGAGCTGAAGCGGCTCTGTCTGGTTGGGCATTTCCTCCTTGCACGCCCTCTCCTCACACAAGCAGGGGACCTGTCCCCGAACGAGTGTGTCCCTCAGGCAGCTGCTTTCTTAAGACTTCCACTGCCCTTTCGTGTTGACTGTGCTGCTAAGCCAATATCCCTAGATGCCTCTAGATGGCAGTGTCTACCTCCCTCTGCCTTGAGGCTAGACTAGAACAGAACAGTTGACTGTAGCCCCAAGGATGATGTTTAGCGTGTCACCCTGGGTCTTTAGGACCCCTGCCTCCCCTTGCCCTTTCTCCTGCGTCAAGTGCTTTTTCAACTCTGCAGACGATCATGAAGTGGGAACATCCGATACATCCTTATCCTGGGCTCGTCAACGGTCTCCACCTCACGAAGCCAGAGACAGGAATCGAATTACTCAGTCATATTTGGCCAGTAATTTTGTTTTGAGGAGCCCTGCTTCAAAATGTTGCCGGAGGTTTTCTGTTAGTAATTTTTCAAAGGAACACTCGGAGGGGCTGGTGGGTAGTGCTGCAAGCATGGCGCAGGAACTAAAATGCTAGATGCTGGGCCCTGTTCTCCTATTTCTCGGCAGGCCCTCTGGCTTGCGAAGCTCAGTTTGTGTTTGAGCAGCTCAGTTTGACATAACGTCGAATACACAGCCCCAAATCAAATAAGTCATGTTCCCTGGTTCAGAATACTTTAAAGATGAAGATCATGTAGAGTTGAAATCAAATTCAGGAGAGTGTTCAGCTATTTTTAAAAATATGTATTAGGTTGGAATGTTTGGCTGGTTGTAATTTTTTTAACCCGCCTGTCCCCGCTGTGAATTTCAGATTCTCAGGAGCCTGTGTCTTTGTGTCCCCTGTTGTCCTAAGTCAGGACCAGCACATGCAAGGTGCTCCAGAATCCTCGCTTACACTAACAGCATCCTCTCTGCCCTCCACTGGGTCGTGGTACCTGAGGCTCTAGCCTAACCCTTGTATCTCAGAATATTTAAACACACATTCTCTCTGCCTTAACTTCTGTGTTCCGGTGGAATTGCATTTGGCTGTTATAGACGAAATCTCAAACAGCTCAGCGAGAGCCTGCATTATATTGGATGTGGAGCCTGTGTCCCGGGTGAGCGTTTTCTCCGCTGCTGTGGAAATTGAACCCAGGCAAAAGAGATGAGCCCAGAGCCATAAAGCTGCCTTTTTGTACTTTATTGGGAGATGAGCAGGTTGATGACATCCTCTTCTTCTGAGGATATTTTTAAAATGAGACCCAGAATTTCCCCCAGGGTTAGAAGAGAGCATTCCTAACTCCAGACCCACCAGAGACCGCTTGTGTGCCAGCCGATGCTGCTTTCACCCTGCATTTTGCTTTCCTGGTGCCTTTCTCCAGAGTTTGAAACTGAACTGCTTTTTCTCCCCACAGAATGTGGCATTTAGACAAATAGCATTGGGCTCCAAGGGAAAGGTGTATTAATGCATCTGGGAGAGAATTTATAAGGGGCTGGCTCTTGAGGCATTTCCTTGGCGATCACTAATTGGAAATGCTCTTGCCGTATGTCACTTTTCTAAGAAACAAATAGGTACCCCTGAGTTCCAAATAAACAGATAGGAAAGCTTTACAGTCATCCATGACAACGATACAAATTCAATACTGTATGGTTACGATGGGCAGTCACCTCACAGTGTCCTCATTTGGGGGATAATCTGCCTTGGAGGAGGGAAAAAAGCTCATTCAATTCCATTGATATAATCCTTCCTTCAGTGCTCTGATTGACATTTTAGCAGTAACCTTTTGTTAATATTGTTCAAAAATGTATGAAAAAGAAAAAAAATAACCCACTGTGTTGCTACCCCTGTTGACATTTTTATAAAAAGTAATACATATACAATATTAGAAAAGGCTCTGGACCTTTAAAAAAAAGATTCACTTCTCCTCCTTGTCCCTTTCCCCAAAGATAACTCATTGGTAATTGTTTCTTGTTACTTGTTGCAGAAAAAAAAGTATGTGTATATCTCCATGAATAAAACAATTGAAACACTTCATACACTGTTGGGACCTAGCTTTTTGATTTAATATGAAGATCTCTCCTATTAGCACATACAGCTTTACTGAGTCCATTTTAATTGTGCTACAGTATTTCATCACATGGCTACATCATCATATAAATTACCCGAGCAGTCCCTAGGTCAACTCTCAAACAAGTTGAAAAGTGCTGCAGCTCTGACCTGTATGACATCTGCTGTGAGAATGCTTGCACACATTATTTTAGGATGATTTGTAGTTGTTGGTGAGGTAAGTTTTCTCCCAGTGTTCAATCATAGTGACGTGGAGTGCATTGCGTTGTATAGAAGAAATGGCTTAGAAGTTTATTTACTATTGTTATTGTTTGTTTCTATAAACAATAGTTTTTCTTCCTCACCTACATGCCATTTTGGCAGAGATGTGCTCTGTTCCATGCAGTCATTCAGGGGCTCAGGCTGACAGACGTTCTGAGATCTTTATATCCTTTCCAAGGTCACCCTGGGTGTTAACACCCAGATAGTAATAGTATATGGGCAGGAATTGCATGGGAAGTATTCATGGACAGATCTTAAAGAGTGGCACACATCTACCTCATCGTCCATTGTCTGGAGCTCCAAGTATAACAGTTATACTTGGGGGCTTCCCTGGTGGCGCGGTGGTTGAGAGTCCGCCTGCCGATGCAGGGGACACGGGTTCGTGGCCCGGTCCGGGAAGATCCCACATGCCGTGGAGCGGCTGGGCCCGTGAGCCATGGCTGCTGGGCCTGCGCATCTGGAGTCTGTGCTCCACAACGGGAGAGGCCACGACAGTGAGAGGCCCGCGTACCGCAAAAAAAAAAAAAAAAAAAAATTGGGAAGTGTTGCGCCATCGTTCATTGTCTGGAACACACTCAAGTGCACAAGAGGCTGGGAGACATCATCATATAAATTACCCGAGCAGTCCCTAGGTCAACTCTCGAACAAGTTGAAAAGCCCTGCAGCTCTGACCTATATGACATCTGCTGTGAGAATGCTAGCGTCTTACTAGTCAGTAGTGTCAAGAAAGTATAATCTGGTCAGCATCTTGATTTAGTTACGTGTTTGGTCCCAGTGCAGTAGCTTGTAAAGAAGCCAAATGGATATGTTATAAGGAATAGAAAGACCTTTTTTCTCTCAGAAGATGAAGGTATTGCACACTCCGTAAATAATGGTGCCTGTCAGGTTTTTGGACACTTTTTCTAAGAAAGGAGAAAAGATATTAAAAAGATAGGTGTGAATGCAACAGGGACTGACAGAAAACCTGGTGACGTTAGGGATTGATACTGTAATTGTGTACATGAGCTATAATTTATCAAAGCTCCTAGAAGTATTTAATGGAAGGGTTCAGGAGTGCTCTGATTTTACAAATGAAGTCATTGATGGCTGACCATAAACCTATCCACAGCCTAGGTCTGTGTTTGAGTCTGGAGGCAGAGAACAGCAAATAACAGAATAAAAGGCTGGAGACGGCCCGCTGGACAATGGTGTGATCTTCTGCATTAGCGTGCTGTCGATAAGCATCATTGCGGCACAGCCAGTGGGTGCCGAGCTGACCACAGGGCCATGCTGGACCAAGAAGGATGCCAAGAAACAATTGATAGATGTATTCCTGATAATTCATATTCTGCTGCCGAATTAATCTTATCGATTCAGGGATTCTGAAAGTGGCCATAGATAATTTTAAGAAGCAAAGCCATTTGTATTTCTTGAGCAGAAGACCAGAGTAACAGAGGAAATCCCATCTTGGACATAAAACCCAGAAACCTGGCTCAGTGAACGTAAAACTTGCGTTGTGTGTCCTCCAGAGGCCCCTGCCTAGGTTGGCTTAGAGAGGCGGTTGTCTTGCGAAGCTACCCGTGGTAAAGCTTCACTGGCCGTGGTTGAATCTTTGCTCCCATAGAACCTGTGTTTAATGATGAGTTAGAAGAGACATTAACAGCATAAGGACAAAGGGGAAAAACAGAAATGCTTGGAGTGTGTGACGCAGGGTCAGACCTTTGAAGGAGGGGGATGTAAGGCTGTGGAGCCGGGAGGGGAATTCTGAACGTTTGGGAGAGAAGGCTGTCCTGCATCACCCTGGGAAGACAGTGTTGCCGTGGGTGAATATCAGTGGGTTTGGGGAGCTGCTGCCCTTGACCACGCCTGGCTTCCCCCTCATACTCCCTTCGTCCCACCTTCCTGGCTCTCTTGTCTTCCTTCTCACGTTCCCACAACTCTTGTGAATGTATTATTTATAGTGGATAAAAGGTGGATAGTGGTAAGAAGCAGCCTCACTAGGTCTCAGTTTTCTTGTCTCTAAAAGAAGGGTTTGGAATGGATGACTTCCATCTCTGCAGTGGAATGATTCTGGGGTTCACCTCTGACTGGCAGCCCTTACTGAAGCATTTCCTGGAAAACATTAATGAGAACTCTTTGGCAGTTCTAATTTTTTAAAGAAGTCTAATTCCTGATAAAAATTATACTTGGGAAGCCTTGCTCACTATGTAGCTAATGATCACTGATCACCTGCTTGTGGAGCTTTTCATCTCAAGATTGTCCTGTTAAGTTGAAAAAAACAGTTTTTATCTGCATTGTATTTCCACAAATATTGATAGCAAGAATAAAAAAAAACATTAGGGGAAATGTTCATGATTGATGAATCAATTGGTGAAGACTATAAGGAATGTTGTATTCTTTTAACTTTTCTGTAGGCTTGAAAAATTTCAAAATAAAATATTGGAGGGTAAAAATGGGCAAGTGTATTTTCTCTTCCCTTAGGGAAACTGAGACAGATCAGATGAAGCAGTTTATTAAATGACTTTCTCAAGGGCAATCAAGAGTTAAGTGAGAGGATCTGCAGTAGATTTCAGTGGCTCAGTTGCCATTCTAGTGCTTCTCAGGCTGTATCTCCTCCCTAAAGGAAAGACAGATGTAAGAAAGAGTTTCCTCGGGCTTCCCTGGTGGCGCAGTGGTTGAGAGTCCGCCTGATGATGCAGGGGACACGGGTTCATGCCCTGGTTGGGAAGATCCCACATGCCGCGGAGCGGCTGGGCCCGTGAGCCATGGCCGCTGAGCCTGCGCGTCCAGAGCCTGTGCTCTGCAACGGGAGAGGCCACAACTGTGAGAGGCCCGCGTACCGCAAAAAAAAAAAAAAAAAAAAAAAGAAGGCGTTTCCTCTAGCCTACTGCTTCTGAAGAAAATGTTTCTGAGCCTGGCAACATTGCTGTGTGTTTCCACTTACAAATTATCCGAATGGGCAAAGCAGGAGATAGGGACCTGTCAGCTTTATAAAGGTGCTCAATGAATGGCATTAGGTATATAGTTCACCCATTGAGAAGAAATGGGTGGTTCTAATTCCGAACCTAGGATTTTCATGTCTGACAGCTTGAAACAGAAAAGGATTCCGTGGTCAGCAGTATTTGGTAGTGAAGGAAGGCATGTTAGGTGCAAACCTGATAGAAGGGGAGACAAAGTCAGAATTGCACGGTGTATTCTTCCATTGTTGTCCTTGGAAGGGCATTGTGACCAGTAGACTCTGAAAAGGTCCTCGTCCTCTTTGTCTAGCCCAGGCCCATATGGGGTTTAGAGGAAGGAGAGGTCTCCAGGGGCAGCTTTACATGAACAGACAGTGGTATTTGCCTTTCCCCACCTTATAACTCTCTCCTTCTGGAACTTCGGGGAAGGAGGGTCTCTGGATAGTTTTCAGAGGTTTATGTTGTTACCTGACCTAGTAACAAACTGTGAAATCAAAATATCTGTGTATGATGGGTGCGTACCCCACTGACATGATGGCATTTATAAAAAGCTAGAATCGTTACTTGGGTGAGCTCTGGGTGTATCATCAGCTTGGGAGGGAGGTGATCACTTTCATCCTGGTCTGAAGCAAGCATCGTCCTCTTGTGGGTCTCTCGTGACCTTTAGTTGCTTCCCTTGTGCCTAATTAAGCGTGATGAGCAGCTAGCTGTAGATAGGTAATAAGAGGCCAGCACTCCCACCAGCAGCATTCAAAACATCGTCACCTAGAGCACCCTTGACGGGTCATGCTCTGTGTTTTTTGTTAGATCACCCTCCTCTGAAACATATTTTCACCTATCTTCATCTGCATTAACTCAGAGAAAATCAAGAGTTTTAAAAGCTGGAAGAAAGAATCAAGGTGAAGTGCACTGTTGCTAATGGTGTTTTGTCCAGTAGGTGGCGCCTCAGCAAATCTCATTTGTAGCTGATAGAAGTAAACACGTGGAGGATTTTTTTAAAAGATGCGTTCATAATGCATGTGAGCAAAAGGTACGCCCTGTGTGCAGGGTGGTTCATGAAGTCAACTGGAAAAAAAAAAAAACAGTTGGACTGTGTAAAACTAACTCTCTCATTGTAAGAAAATTGTTGGGAAGAACTTATAAAAAGCTAATGTCTGGTTGAAATTAAAATCCTTTATCACGTCACATGGAGATTTTTTCCACAACATTTGGGCTGCAGATTACTGCTACAAGTAAGAGAATACTGTTACTCTTGATAGCATTTTGAGCTTTAGAGAATAATGTATGATAGATGTTTAGGTATCAGATTTGTATGTTTGAATTATGTTCAGAAAATGCTGAATACTTGAGCTGGAGAAATTCCTTCCAGTAACTTAAAAAAAAACATTTTAGTGCAACATGTTAGGTGTAACTTCTTGAAGGAATAGACTGCGTGTTCCTGGAATGCATTATTAGAAACTTAATGTACGTGTGATTAAACACGCGCCAAAACAGCACCTCCATGCTAAGAATATGTTATGGTTTTTATACTCAAAGAGAGTTAAAGATACTTCTTCAGAAGCATGCAAAGGAAGCAGCATTTTCACTCCTTAAATACAAGTGTCCCCTCTGAAAACTGAGTAGTGGAATTGGTAACGTATTTCTAAATCATACACTTCAGAAGGCAAGTGAGGATTTTTTTAAAATTCCTGCTTTCCAGCAAAGTACTAGAATTGCATTATACATTTTTCCCTAAAGAAGTCTATATCTTTCCTGATGGCTTAAGGTAAGGAATCTCTGTGTATTGTTTGACAAAATGGAATCAGAGTTAATCTATTAATATTGTCTATAGATAAAACAGTCAGGATACGCATGTCCTATTGTGTTCAGTTTTCTTTAGAGGACAGTTAAAGAACACAATTAACAGGCTCCTCACAAATGTCCTTTCCTATCTGTCTCGGAGGAGAGTGGTGACAGGCATCCAAGGTTGTCAGGTGAGGTATAAAATCATCACCGGAGTACTGGTGGCATCGGGGAAACCTCAAGAAGGAAAAGATGAAGGATCCTGTTTGCTTTTAATAATTGAGTCATAGTGATGTGTTTAGTAAGACCAAGACAGGACTTATCCAGTTCACTGAACTTCAGTTTTAGAGGAAGGTTGTACAAAAAGTGCCTTGTCTTTCCGTGGAAATACTAGTCTTTGGTGAAAAGAGATTAAAGTGGTGTTCTTTCATGGCTACAGGAATCAATCCTCCCTTTTCCTTGCTCTTTCCCATCACCTCTCTCCTCTTGCCCTTTTCTCAAGTTGAATAATCACTTATAGGGAAGATGATAGGAGCTTAGTGGTAAGTAGTGGAGACCTTCTTACCACTGAGCTCCTGTCATCTTCCCTATCTCCCCCACTTAGTAGTCCCACTCCCTTTAGACCAGTGGTTCCCAAGCTTGTCTGCTCAGTGGAAGCACCTCGGGAGATTCAGAAACTACTGATGCCTCCCCCCACCCCTAAGATTGTGATTTAATTGGTCTGGGTGTGGCTTTAGGTTTGGGAAATTATAAAAGGTTTTCCAGTGATTCTAATGTGCAGATAAATTTGGGAACCCCCATTTACTTCCTCTCCCCAAACCTCCCTTATTCTCCACCCACCCTTCTGAGCCCATCCTTCCTTGGTACTTTTGCAGCACCAGCACCTTGAGTGTATGTTTGTCCATGTGACTCCACTGATCCCCTTGGACTTTGTCTGTTTTTTTCATGTGTCTTAGGATCCCATGACCATGTTCCGATGGAACTGAGTTTTTTTCCTCTTTCTATTCTCAACATCCATCTTAATACCTAACCCATAGCAGCTGCTTAGTGATTGCTTTCTGAATCAAGGGCATAATATATATATATAGTAATACAATGATTTAAACAAGTTGATTCATGTACTTCTGACTCAGGGCATTTTTATTGCCCAGGTAGATATTTCTCCTTTACTTGAAGAGCCTAGATCTCCTAGTTTCCTATCTTTTCTTAAAGCGATGATAAGTATATAAAATTAAAGAGGAATATGTTCTCTTGTGTGGTATTAGCTTGTGTCACAAAAGCCAGCTTTAGATAAGGGGACAAAGGAGGACTAAGCCTGTATTCAGTAAATCTCAAGGAAGGAAGTGTAGAGTGTTGTTGATTTCTAGTGGAAGAATTCCCTATTGCCTGCCTTACTTAAAGAATATCAATTTATCTAACTGATGATAATCTGGTAAATTTATTGTAGCATTAAAAATGCAAATCAGTTACCATGCCAAAAATTCAGTGACATGCCTAAGACTTTTAAAATTTTATATGATTTTATTAGGTGATAATGGGAGGCATAATTGTTAATGTTTGATTCTGGCAAAATACAATTAGTTTCTGTGAAACACATTGTGCCTTAATGATATCATTAAGATTAATGAATATAAATGAATGAGCTGGGGATTTCAAATAGCACATAGTGACTTTATATCAGTCTGTAGAACTTGAGATAGATTTCCTTGATTTTTTAAGGAGAATGCACCAGAGCCCCTGCTGTATTTTCATATAGACTAGAGAGAAATTAAATCAGCTACCTTAGGAAGACTGTTGTATACTGATTTCAGTCTGTGAAAGCCACTTATTAGTTTTACTTTAAGAATTATTTTCAAGACCACTTTTTAGGAATTTCCATGTCCTGTATATATGAGAGTGCATGTATATTTTGGTGTTTTAAAAAAAAAATCAGGGTACTAAATCATTGTTCAGTAAATTAGAGATGACATGGTGGTGTCTATTCCAGATGTTCCACAATACACATCTATTACATTTATAATTTAAAATATTATTAAGAAAGCTAGGCAAGTGAGTATTCTTGGGCTAAGAGACGGAGAAAGGAAAAACTGGGAGAGGCTGCTCGTCAAGGTCTTAAATGAGAGTCATGGACTAAATGTATAATGTGACCCCAAGGATCATGGTATTTTGAGTAATGATGCATCACTATATGTTCTTGTAGTGTAGAGAGAAACTCTGCCACGACAAAACAGAAACAAAAAACCCAATTTATCTGTGGTGCGTGTACTTGTAATTTTTTTTTTTTTTTTTTTTTTGCGGTACGCGGGCCTCTCACTGCTGTGGCGTCTCCCGTTGCGGAGCACAGGCTCCGGACGCGCAGGCTCAGCGGCCATGGCTCACGGGCCCAGCCGCTCCGCGGCATGTGGGATCTTCCGGGACCGGGGCACGAACCCGTATCCCCTGCATCGGCAGGCGGACTCTCAACCACTGCGCCACCAGGGAAGCCCCGTATGTACTTCTAATTTAAGCGGTGTGTTTGCAGCATCCTCTTATTGAACTAGAGAGAGAGAGAGGCACTGTGTCATCAGGTAGTGCTTAATATGACTTCGTAAGTTGGTCTCCTTGGTCTGACCTTCAGTTAATGCTTCTGTTTCTCCCCTATGCATGCGCATGTGTGGGAACGCACAGGTTTGGTTTTCTTATTTGTCTGTTTGAAAGTTTTGCAGGGCAGCCCTTGCCCATGAATTGCTGTTGAAGTAGTGGTGGGAAGAACCACAAAAGTGAAGGAGGGAGGGGAGGTATTTTTGGAACGTGGCTACTATTTGGGCACTGGGACCCAGCCTGAGAAGCCTGAATTCCTTTGTTTGCTCTGCCTTTTTACTGTTCCCTTGACCTTGGGCTCTTCTTTTAACCTCATCGCCTCGCTTTCCTTGTTGGTAAATTGAACCAGTCTCTTCCTTTTCTCCTTTGAAAGAAGCTGATGGGGATTAATGAGGTAGAATCTGGAGTACATTTTGTGCTTCTCTGAAGAGTACATTTCAGGGAAGGTAGAAGACAGTTAATATCATCGTAGAGAAGTGGAGCTCACATTGCTTACCATGTTAGATGATAGAGTTCCAAGGAGTACTTAACTGTCGGTCAACTGAAAATGAATTGCGGGCACAGCCCCATTTCTACTCACTTCTAAGTCGGATGATGTGTTAGTGCAGGATGATGGAAAGAAAGGCAAACCAAATGTGAGGAGCAGTAGGATGCCAGGATTCGGGGGGACATCTGACTGCCACCTGCTTGCCTCAAAGAAAGCCACTTATTTTTAAAATCATTTTTATACGTACCTCTCCAAAAGTGCTTGGCTCTCTGTACGTGATCCGAACAAGATCAGAATGAGGTTCGCAGCAAAACTTCAGAATTCATCTAATCTGGAGCCTCAAGGTAGAACACGGTTCTAGACGTGATCGTCAGGTTTAAAACAGCTTGCTCAAGTCTCTTCAAATCTATATCATAATTCATGTCGATGCAAACACAGAGACATAGAAAGAATGCTTGGTTACTTCATGTATGAAATCCCTTGCTAATTTTATGTAGCATGCTGTCTTTGGTCAATCAGCTTTTAAATTCCAAGGTGACTAGCTTGATTTTTTCTTCTTAGAAGATTTTCCTTATCTTTTCTCCCCTTGTGTTTACTTTTTTTTTTGAGAAGTTTAGATAGGTAACAGTACGTTTAACCTAGAACTTAGTTTCTTGTCACTGTAGGATTAAAAAAGAAACATTTAATACATGCGTAGTCTGAAAGTGCTTTTATAATCTCTGATTCTGTATTTAAACTCAGAATATAGACAATAGAGTTCAAAATTTGAAAATAATCTTCATCTTTTATCTCTAGGTAGATCTCATCACTTTAGGAATCATTTTAGGAATATCTCCTGTTTCAGAAGCTCATAAAATATCAACGCTTAGTTGATGCCAGGAGTATTATCAGGCATATAAACAGATTGACATACTCATGTCTGAAGCTCATACAATGGGCAGGCACCCTGTGCCGGCAGTATGGCCAATGTCACTTCACTCATCTACTCCCATCTCCATCTAAATTAATATGAAATACAGGAGTTTGCTAAATATTAGTTTACGGTCCCAGTGTTGGCCGTGTCATTTGGAGATGAAGGAACATAATTGAAAAAAAAAAAATATTGGAGCTATTTTCCATTGTCAGATCTTCATAAATGCCCTCGATGAAAAAAATGAAGTTGTATTACCCAGTTTTATTAGAAATGCTATGTTTTGTTGTGTCCGTGTGTTCACAAAGTAGAGAATATTTTCCTACTGTGATTGATGTTGGGGCATTTATGAGGATAGTCTGCTATATTTCATATGTATATGAGGGTGTCATTGTTAAAATGTTCAAAAGAAAATTACGTATGTGATTTATATTTTATTATTTCCTCCTAGGATGTAATTTTTTCAGTACCATGATTCCTGTCATATTGTCAGTGGTGATTTGATGGCTAATATGCCAGAAATAATTAGATTTAAAAAGGTGATGCAGATGTCAAGACAATATAGCTTTCTTGTGAAAAGGCTTAAGCGAGATCATGCATGTTAAATTGTGCAAGTCCCCAATTGCATACATTGTAACAGTTTTCAGGATTACAGGCAGGATGGAAAATGCAGCTCCATGCAGGAAGCCTGGGATGCAGCATATTTCAGAGGCATATCCTTGCTACTGACACCACCTGCAATTTTTGCTAAATGAAACGTGTTTTAGAAAATGCTACTCTTTGGATAAATTCAGACTTCGGTGTATTATCAGTGGGAAGATGTTAGATCCCCTCTTTTCTTTTGAGTGGGAAAATTCCTCCTCTCTCTAGAAGGCATCAAGCCCTTTGTTTTAGTCTCCTTGACAGGTTTACATTTTTTTCTTTGGGGAGAAAAAGACACATGCAATATGAACTGCATTTTTTTTTTTTAACCTTACAATAATGTTCAATAAAGATTGAACTTTATTGTACAATTTTAGATGACCATTTTAAAATATAAGACAAGGTAATTTGTAGTTTCAGTGTTTGTTCCTGAGCATAGTATCTCCTGGGACTTTAAATGGAATGGAACCTATTTCTGGGTGTCGTTATACTTTTGGGCACTGATGACACTAGTGATCCATCTGTGGTTCACTTGTATGTTACTTTTTTTTTTTTTTTTTTTCCAGTACGCGGGCCTCTCACTGTTGTGCCCTCTCCCGTTGCGGAGCACAGGCTCCGGACGCGCAGGCTTAGCGGCCATGGCTCACGGGCCCAGCCGCTCCGCGGCATGTGGGATCTTCCCGGACCGGGGCACGAACCCATGTCCCCCGCATCGGCAGGCAGACTCTCAGCCACTGCGCCACCAGGGAAGCCCCTGTATGTTACTTTAATAAATAATGTTTCTGAAGATTAGACTAATGCTGTAATATCACGGTGTTAGGCAGGGATGAGGATAAGTGTCAACTGTAGCCAGACATTAAACCTGCTCTCAGAGTTAACACTGAAGTCTGCAGCGTGCTCTTCAGCCCCCATGCTTCAGCACATCCCTGGTGTCAGAGCGCTGCTTTCTCACTTGGGAGCACAGTGATGAGGAAGCGACTGCCGGGGAAGCTGAGCTTCGCCCTCAGCCTCTCGCGTGTTCCCGGCAGGGCGAAGGAGGCTTGAAACCAGGCAGGTAGCTGAGTGGCATGTCAAACAGATGCTCAATGAGATGCTAATAGCCTGGAGGAGGGAGGGGAGTTTGGAGTCCTGATTGTGGAGTCAGTAGGGGAGGGACCAGGTGTCCAGAGTGAGGGGCATGGGCTGCTCCTACTTTGAGGACACTGGGACCAGTTTTGCAATTTCCCAGCAGGTGGCCTCCTGCTCTTCCCAGCTTCCCACTGCGAAGCCCATAGTAATATCTTAATTTCACAAACAAGAAACTGAAGCTCAAGAAAGTGAAGGGGCTTTCCCTCAGCTACCTGAGTGCCTGGCTGGTAGAGCCTGCCCTGGGCACTGGCTCTCAGGGCAGGGTGCTTTCTTCTAAGGATTCTGGGGAGTCATGACTTCCGGAAAACGGAAGGAAAAGTCAGGGTTGGGATTTCCCCTCCCTTTCAGCTTCTCAGCACTGCCCAGGACAGCTTTGCCCAGAGTCATTTCACCTGGAAGGAAAGAGTGATTTACGGAGTGCCTCCAGTGGTAAATTCCAGAAAACGGAAGAGTATCAGACTAGAGAGTGAAGAGCTGCTAAAAGCCCACAAATTAATGGGGATGTGTAGTACACTGGCTCAACAACTGAAAGGGGGGGCCTTAGTTCTGTGGAATTCACTTGATTGTAAGTAAGTACATGTTATATTTAGAACTGTATAATTTTGGACCCAGAAGGGTGAAGAGTTGTTCCAAGAGTGGAGCCCCTGGAGGCCCAGATGCATTTAAGAAGTAGAGCCACACCCCAGAACTCTTCTCTGGCCGCCCTCTTCCTCTACCCACTCCTGCCCAGGGGCACCTTTCTCCCTTCGGGCCCCAAAGCAGCTGAGACCCGCCTCCTTTTGTCTTTTAGAGACACGTGGCCATGGAATCAGAGATTCCAAATGCTCTTTTCTGGTGTGTTCTGACCATTGACCGCTTAGAATGTGGTAATTTGCCTTTTGAAGCTAAAAAATCTGACACCTTTCATTCACCTTGAAAGCACATTTTCCTTCTTTGTTTAAGCACTAAGAGGCAATAGGTCTGTTAGGAACCCCAGCTGAAGGGTCAGCCGGTCAGGGTTCTTATCTCAGTTCTGCCTTTCCTTAGCTGTGTAATCTTAGGAAGATACTTAACCTCTCTGATGTCAGCTTCCTTCTCTGTATAATGGGGATGATAATATAGCTAATTCATGGAGCTGTTGCAAGAATTCGATGAGATGACTTGTACAAAGTACTTAGAGCAGTGATTGGCATATACTGTGTGCTCAATATATGTTGGCTATTGTTATTTAGAAATAAAACATGGAGGAAAATAAAGTGCTAAAATTAAGAAGGATTTTAAATATAAGCACTGAAATATTTATATGTATTTTGAGCAAATCTCACAGTTACATTGGACACTGGCATTCATTGTTCTCTTTACCACTTAAATTGACACAGGAATAACAATATTCACGATAATAGATGCTTTATATACATTTTCATGAATGACCTGCTTCTTATTTGTAACTTTTTATGACCTTTATGTTACCTTTTTAAAAATACAACATACTCATTGTCCACTGGCATTTATCTGTGAGTGGAAAACATAATCAATGAATGAATGAAGGGATTTATCCACTTGGCCATGTTGGTTTCCCTCATGAATGAACAGAGATGTACAAATCCTTGGTCCGTTGTCTAAAAGTAACAGACAAGATATGGTAGTTAATGCATTTTGTGGGTACTTGTCTATCTTGCTAAGTAGTAATCGCTGCTACAAATACACAAAGCGACCTTAAGGGGAAATCCCACCACAGACTGTGGTCATGGCAGATCTGGAGAGGGAAGCCCCTGCCTCCACCAGGAACTTACCCTCTCACATCCCTCACGTGTCACCTCCGTGGCTTTTGGATAAGTGGTCCAGGAGCCACAGGCTGAGAGCTGCTGGCAGGGAGTGGATTTAGCCTGTGGAGTGTAGTAGGTAAGGTTACGTTTGGAAACGTCCCCCTTCCGTGGTGCTTAAAAAATTCCTCGCGGTGTTCCTCACCGCCGTTTCCCAGTGCACATTCAGTTGCTGAAGAGTAGGTGAAATCAGAAGGTGCAGTTACTGTAGTGTGACCAATGTGGATCTAGAGTGGAGCGGTAACTGGTTCTTAAATTTGTGAGAAATATGGGACTGTGTAAATCAGGTGACAAACCTGTATCCTGCCACCAAATGACATTACGTGGACGTCAGTGATCACAAAATCTTATCCTTTCCCTTTGTGAAAATACTTAACAACCAAACGCTTCCCATCCCTCCCCTGATTTTTCTCACTCTGGATCTGGTCTTGTTTTTGTTTCTGTGAGCCATTTATTAATTAATTTTTACAATTAATAAAATTTAAATTTGGCCCTTAGTAGAGTGTCCACAGATGCTGAGTATTCTATGAAGTAAATTATGCCTACGGTAGAGTGTGCATGAGGTGTATCCGTACAAATAATTTTTTTTCAATCAAGTACTGTGAAGCTCCTGGATTTAGATTGCAATGAATGGCAAAGCCTACCAGATTTTATCTGAATACACACGTAAAAGCTATACATGTTGAGGTTGGTACTTTGTGAACTGACTCACAGTATTGTGAAAATATTACATGAAGATATAAAATTGCAGGAAAACTGAGTTTATTAATGGAAATTAGACTAACTCCTAATTATTACCTGTGAATAGTGTCATCATTTGAAGTTTTTATTGCATTTTAACACATGGCTTATCTTGATGAGAAAATATATAGCAAAGGGTAAATGTAGCAATTTTTGTTTTACTATTCCCTCTGCTAAGCCCTTATGGCTTGATGTTACTTTTCAGCAGCCTTTCATTTTCGTCCCAAATGTTTTTGCCTCTGGCTGGTTTTACTTCTTTAAAATGTATGTGTATCCCTTCTCAAAGTGATACATTTTGACAGGTAATCGATATTTTTTCATACCAGGTTTGATGGTGCAATGGTCATAATCCTCATCTGAGACTTAGTTAATGGTTGAATACTGACCTAGATTTTTATCTCAGAATATTCCTTTGTTAAGTAACGTACTTTTCACCCTTAGCCAAGTGCCTTTTTATCACTCCCAGCCACCAAACAGGTCTAGGTGCCAAGTGCCTAAGATGCACAGAACCCACTTATCTGGGATACACATCACCTGACTTTTTGTCACTCTATCCTCGAAATGTCTTCTGATAGCACTTCCAACCAGCTTACTTGGTTGGCCACAGAAAAGATACTTCTGGGCTCTACTTTTTTTTCCCTCCTGGCATCCTATGATCTTTATCTGAAGGGGAAAAGTCTTTTCCCTTTTCTCTAGTGGGAACTTGATGTCCTCCATCAGACCCCACTTCTTCTAGAAGGACAAGCGCAATGAAGATCACAGTCCTCAGATCACAAGCATGTCTAAGGACACCATGCTCGGCTTTTGCTTTTTAAAAGTTCAGCTTCTTGGGTCATGACTTGTTTTTCCTAAATTCAGTTAGGACTTTCTTATGCCTCTGTGGGCAGATAACAGTGACATCTAAGTTGGTAAATATATTCTGAACCCCTGCCAAGGCACTTTGTTGAAGACGGCACTTCACATTCAAGGAGCTGTTTAAGCTCTTCTCTCAGGAGGGTGAATTGAGGGAGAAAGGGCAACAACTGTCATTCCTTTTCTTTTCATTGAAGAGACTGGCCTTCCTTTTGCAGGAAAAGGTTAAAGTACAGGTGGGCCTGTCAAGGATGGGATCTGTTTCCACCAGCTTTGCAGATTCTCCCACAGATAGCACACTGATTCTTCCCTTCCACCCCTAGATTTTCTTTTTTTTCCTTTTTTTGTCCTTGAATTTAAACAAAAATATGTAGTTTTAAAAAATCTTAAAAATCATTTGTGCTAGAATTTGGGGATACATTTTGGTTTGAGCAACAAACAGGTTTGTGCTTTCTCTTTGCTTTTAGAGATGGCATTACTCCTCCACCTGAGAACAAGAACAACAACTCTCTGGGGTTTTCTTCCTTTAAGTGGTATCAAATGAGCACGCCTAAGTGGAAAAAATACCCTGATACCCTTCTCCGAGGTTGCTTCTGTGAGGGAGGGGTGACATTTCTTCACAGGGTTTCTCTTTGTATGTCTGGAGATGTAGGCAAAGATGGTTTGGGAACATAAAATGCAATCAATTTTCCTCCGTGGTTAGATTCATAAATCCCTGAGCTATTTTTAATGACATAATCTAATCAATTGATGGCAAGCCTAATAGTGTGTTGACAGGCAGAAAGAGACAGAAAGCTAGTGTAATAGCAGGTGGCTGGGTAAGGAACCATTTTTCTCTTCCTTCCTCACCCCCCGTGTTTAGAAATCGCTAGTTATCTGGATTAGGTAAAAAGCAGAAATTACCGATTTAAAAAAAAAAATTATGCCTGCCTTCCTAACTACCTTTCTTTCAAGAAAAAAAGACTTTCTAAGGGATAAAGTGAAGAAGGAGGTAGTTCCGAGACAAACTACAGGTAGCCCTAGTGTCTGCTTCTCAGGACCATACTATGCTCTTAATTTAAGTATCTTTAGAAGAGAAATCAAGGGGGAGTAATTTATTATGAATTGGTAGCATCGTATATTGTTACTCCTGTGCTAGGCCTGTAATGAAAACTTAATATTCATCTCTTGGTTGCTTTGAATCGAAATAAGATGAGGATGAGTGGAGTAAACAAGCTGAAACAGACTGTGAAATTGCACATGATGGGAATCTTTTTTTTTTTTTTTTTTTAGTTGCTTCTGGACTAGAAATAGGTTACTATTCCAACTAATGATGGCTCTTAGAATTTCTTCTTCCTTTTTACATTTTGGTCCAGTATCAACAGAACGAAGTTGTTATCACAAGGGAAATTAAAATCTAAACTGTATCTTTGGGCTAGGAATCCACCGGCAAGGTATTTATGTAAATGAACTGGCTTTCACACTGGGAGGGGTAAGGTGTTCCACCCGCTGTGGCTGGAGAGCAGCCGCCCTGAGCCCTCCGTTTTCAGGTCTTCCGGCAGCGTGTGTGTTCTGCAACATTTCCTTTACTTTGATGCCATCAGAAAAGATGAGCGCCAGGCATGGTGGTGCTGCTTGGCTGGCCAGCTGTGCCCTAGTTTCTCACCATCCCAATCAGCAGCTGCCTTTTACAGAGGTTTCTGTCACCGCTGATTTACTTAGCCACTTTGACCTTATAGTTGCTTCCGAAGGGGCTTGACCCGAGGCCACTGCCGAAAGCCATCTTCTGGTCACCTGGAATGCCAGGGCCAGTATTTTGAAGGAGAAGAAAAAACAGGGCTCCCACAATTTCCTATCTACTAGCGAGAGGCTCCTCCGCCTGGATGGATGCATTAGGCGTCTGAGCCCACTTGCTGCGCTCTCCCACCGAACTGCAAGCATCCGTGATCCCTGAAGTTGCTGGAGTGAATAACTAAGCGGGACCAGCTGACCCCGGGCTCCAATCAGCTAGAGCGTGATGTAAGTGTTTAGCAGCTGCTGGGCTCTGAATTAGCGTGCTGAAGTAGAGGTAGTACAGCATGGCTAGACTGTTGTGAGAGGCTCAGAGAAAGCGGAGGGGGAGATGGATGAGTCCAGCATTCTAAGACGAAGAGGGCTCCAGGTAGGAGATCCTTCCATTCTTGAAATGTAGGGTTGCCAGTGGCCAGCCGTGGAGGATTTCAAAGTTCCCTTTTCATTCCTTTACTGGGCACAAATACGTGCACAGTTCTTAGCAACGTGAATACGCTAAGTCTCTAGTTACAGAGCTAAGTGACCCATCACAGGGTTCAATGAGAAAGGCTCTTTTGTCAGAGACAATAGATAGGACTTTTAGTTTGAGACTTTGTTGGTTGTTTATTTTTTTCTGCTGGTTGTTTAAGAATAGTTAAATCGTGGCTGGCAGTGACATCTGATGAGCCGGTTGGGCATTCTGTCAGAAGTCTGGGAAGTCTGTCAAGGGTAGCAACTCTGTTCAGTTCTGGGAACACGGGACTCAGTTTTGTGTCGGGCTCCGCAGCATCTATCTGATCGCCTTGCAGATGTGTGCAGCTGCTGGGAGGTTTCCTCCTGTCAGTGAGATGAAAGTTTCTGCTGGCAGCTCAATCAGAGTTCCCTGTAATTTGTTTATGTTGAGATGAGGAAAGATATGTGTCTTACTGCCTTGCTTTTTGTGCCCAAGTTTCTCTAATTTAATTACTGTGACTTCAGTATACAAATGTATTCCAAGTTAAAACTTGGCAGATCAGAAAACTTGGAAAAAACATCTGCTTGGCCGTTTGTAAGTCTCAGGAAGCCAAAATGTGAGTATGTTCAAAATTAGTACGTTTAACTCCTTGATAACTCTTTTTTCCTGTGTGTAAGTGGTAGTTTTCTCTGTGAAAGACTCTAATCATTAGCCATTGTTAAACTCTCATTCATTATTTTTGAGATTAAAAAAAAAGTGCTTGGGAAGACCGAATATACGGCACATGTAGAAATGTTTCAGATACTCCTTAATTGTCTTTGACTCATAGCTGGGCTAGCTGTCTACTTTTTGTTTGAAATGTCAATTACTAATATTATTCATATTATTCTAATATTATAGATAAACTAAAGGATTATTTGTAGGTAAACAAGAGAGGGATTAAAAAAGTTGGGGTTAAATGTCATCTATTGTTCCAAACCTAAGTAAACAGACTGACTCTAATGATTTTCAGTGTGGTCATTGTTTTGAATGTACAGTGTGGTTAGTCACTGCTGTGGATTTCCTCTTCTTTGTTTTCATCACATCTATGAAGTTCTGGTAATGCACAGCTGTTTGTGTGGGTCCACGTCCTCTCTGGGGTCGCTGGTTAAATATGGAAAGGCTCTTTGTTAAAAAGATGATAAACTCTATTAAACTCCTAATGGTTCAGATTATTACTATGTTGATGGCAATTCTGCTGAGAGTTTTCTCTTTCCTTTAATTCATTTTAGATAATTTAAAATGTGTTTTTGTTAAGAAGCTCTTTTTTGTGGTTTATTTCTGTAATACATATCATCACAACTTCAGAGGACATGATTGAGATATAGGGTGCTTTTGAGGAGTATAGATTTCATAGAACTTTTAATTTTAGAAATAAAGAAATCATTATTGTGGCTATTTAAAATAAGCTATTTTCTAAGATTTGCAACAAAACAAAGGAAACATTGCTAGTTAATATAGTACTTAGACTGTTAGATCTTCGTTGTACTTAACCTACTTTTACTGCACCTGCCATATTCTACTATATAATAGATAAAGAATGTCTGCTTTATACTGTAAATGAAATAAAACTCTCCACATTGTGAGAAATAGCAACATGACAGTGCATAAAAGTTCTGCCACCTCATAGTTACTTTATTTTGGCTTAAACAAAGCCTATTATTCTTTTGCTCCCATTATATCCAATATTTTTTTAAAAAGGCATTGCACATACAGAGTAACTGTTTTCAGAAATTCCAATATTAGGAAACTACTTACAAAATACAAGGTGTAAGTATACATTTGTATTACAAATGATGTCACTGTAGAGTTCTTAAGAACAACGCCACCTAGTGAATTTAGAAATTAAGTTAGTTTACAAATACATACTACTGTATATGAAACATTTCAACATGTAAATGAGGCATACCTGTAGTGAACCTAGGCTGAAACTTACACTTTTGTATGACTGATTCTGACTGTGTTGCTAGGTAATCTTGAGCAACTCACATACCCTCTTGGTGTCTGTTTATTCTTCTGTAAAATGCATGCTGTAATGTGACTTTTGAGTATACTACATGGGAGATAGACATAACTGAATTTTTTAAAGTTAAAGGCCATGTAATAAATACGCTAGAATATAGAAGGTCCTCGATAAGTATTATGTTGTTGAAAGCAAAGATGATTTCTGTTCTTTATAACATGCCATATCATTACTAGTCAGATGAAATAGTTATGTTTTTATTCCATATTTGTTGTTTGAATTTAATCTTAAGTTAGAAGAATCACCAATAAAGACAGCATTATTTACAGGGGTCATTATGACAGAATATATTATCTAATAATAAGAGTCTATTGGCCTGTTACACTGAATAGATGCTTAGTGTCAGATGCTTAGAATTGGAACAGATCCGTTTTTTTTTTTGTTTTTTTTTTTTTTTTGCGTTACGCGGGCCTCTCACTGTTGTGGCCTCTCCCGTTGCGGAGCACAGGCTCCGGACGCGCAGGCTCAGCGGCCATGGCTCACGGGCCCAACCGCTCCACGGCATGTGGGATCTTCCTGGACCGGGGCACGAACCCGCGTCCCCTGCATCGGCAGGCGGACTCAACCACTGCACCACCAAGGAAGCCCAGATCTGTTTTTTAAATAACTTAAAGCCTTGTGTCAAAAATATGGAGCATACGAATATTATAATTCTCTAAAATTTAATTTTGCCATAATTCAGAATGTGTTTAGTATAGAATAATGCAGTGTGTGTTTAGAACTTATTTTTAGAATTTCAGTACCTCTAGCTCTTAAAACACAGGCTACTAGTGGTGTTTTTAAAATTTGGACTTTGAAAAATGATTTTTAGTCAGAACATATTCTCAAGGCATGACTACCTCATAAAATTGCAACACAAGTTAGTTGTCCATCTTAAGTGACTGCACGTTTCCATCTTTTCTGTGGACTGTATTAATATTTCCAGTACTACTGATAGCACTTCAACCACTGCCTTTGAAATGAGAATGAGAGAAAGAGGTCCCAATGGCTTCCCCTGTTAGAATCTGGAAAACTTTTCAGATTGCACCTCCAAATGTGGGGAATTCTGACGGATAGATGGGCTTGGGCAGACTTTGGACTTGGGGCAATTTGAATTTCTAGACAGGTCTAATTCGTCAAAGGATAACTGGCTCCTTTCGGGCCTAATATCCCTTAAACAGGGGTCATATTTTTTAACTGTCAGGGAAATTAATTGTTTCAGTGATTTCCGTTATGTGTTTCCCTTTTATTTGTTTTAATGAAAGTGTCCCTATCCCTAATGTGATAGATCCCAAGGCTGGAGAAAAATGAACAACAGGCATCATTAAAGCAGGAAGAAGGCACTAAAAGAGGGAGGGGCATCTCAGAGAGGCCTCCTGTGATTCCTTTCCTGCCATTCTCTTGTGCTTTCCTTTGTTTGGTAGCATCTTCTGTTGATTTCTCCCCTCTCCAATTAAATATTACCATTTTAGTCCACTGTCACATGCAGCTGGAATGTTAAAAAAATTTTTTTTCGGATATGATGAGGTTACCAACTAAATATTTATAATTTAGATTTCTAGATTGGTGTTTAGGTTTTTGTTTTGTTTGCTTCTCTTTCCCCTATACCTGATCTCATCCCCCAACCTTATTTGAAACAACAACAAAAACCTAACATTCTTACCTTGGCCTAGGCTCTGATTTTCCCCTGGCCTTGGTCTGGAATTTAGTTTTAGAAAACAGAGAAGCAGGTGGACTCTTACATTCTGAACTGGGTGTCAGCAGTGCTTGGATGTAGGTTATTCCAGTCCCAATGTCTCGGTGTTTCTTCTGTGTTAACTTTAATGTGCTTGTGGATGTGTTTACACTCACCTGAGCTTAATAGCAGGATCATTACGTGGGAGTGTTACCCTGGTTCCTACCATCTGAGGACTCTGGGTGGTTACAGGAAAGAGGTCTAGTTAGAGGATTATAATAGAAATACTTACGATAATTACACTTTGGGATAAGGTACTTTTGATCTCCAGAGGTTCCAGAAAGGCACAGAGATGACTTTGGGACAGAAAGAATCAAAATGGTACATGAACTTTTGGTAGTGATGAGTACCTAATCAATGAGACCAGTTGTGGTCATATCCAAGTGGTGTTTCTTATCCATTGAAGGAGTTGAATTTCTGCCTCTGAAATAGAGATAGAATACTGTAGTTTTAGTTTCCTGATCCACAAAGGGGTAAGGATGGGGTGCCCTTAAAATCTTATGTTCACTCAAATTTCTATTTTCTACTCTAAGAATTGTTTTCATAACAAACTTTTTTTAAAAACAACGTCAAATAAACAAGTTTGCCTACTAGCTCTTCTTTTGCACTTTCTCATTCTCTGGTACAGCTGTTAATAAACCAGAAAATTGTCATCTCTGTATATCGGTCAAGGCAATACCTATTCTCCAGGTCATCCCTTTTCCCAACTTTGACTTCTCCGTCTCATGCCTGCAGTCACCAACCCCTGTCAGTTCTACATTAAAAATACTTCTAGAGTCTAGGCAGCCTCTTTCACACCTAAATTTCTGTATTGTATGGTACCCCTGGGTCCAGGTCCTTCTCCATTCCATCCTGCTTGTCTCTGTAGATCCCCACATCAATCCCTGGTTTAAAATCCCCACATGGCTTTGCATCATCTGCTCGAGGTTAGAGTAAAAACGCACCTGACTCTCTCTGATTTAGCTCAGTCTACTTTTCTGGTCTCATTTCCAACTCTTTGCCTTCCAAAACCCCGTTCCATCACCCCCTCTCCAGACTTGATGTATCCCCTTTACCTACAATACCCTTTCCTTATTTTCTCCAATTCTCCCTGCTCATTAGGGACCAAAGTAAACTATAATTCTTTCCTGAAATTTTCCATAATTACTATGTTCCATTCTGAATTTTATAATAGTCATTGTCTATTTTACTTACTTGCACACCTAATCCTATTGCGTGATACATTATTTTAAAATTATTTCATTTGAGTGTCTTGTAATGAAACTGCAAACGCATTGAGGATCAGTGTCCAGTGACAATGAGTAGCTCTGTAACTTTAGACGCGTTTCTTAACCACTCTGATCTCTGTGTCCACAGCTGTAAAATGGAGATAATACATGCTTAAAGATTGAAAGCAGTTGTAAACGTTTAGCACAGCCTCTGGCGTGTAGTACTTACTCAGTTAACCTTAGTTCACTGCCCTCTGGATCGGCACAGAGCCTTGCATAGTGTGATTTTAAATAATTAAATGTGGAGGGCTTCCCTGGTGGCGCAGTGGTTGAGAGTCCGCCTGCCGATGCAGGGGACGCGTGTTCGTGCCCCGGTCCGGGAAGATCCCACATGCCGCGGAGCGGCTGGGCCCGTGAGCCATGGCCGCTGAGCCTGCGCGTCCGGAGCCTGTGCTCCGCAACGGGAGAGGCCACAACAGTGAGAGGCCTGCGTAACGCAAAAAAAAAAAAAAAAAAAAAATGTGGGGATCAGGTGGGGCTTAGGCAGTAAAAGGATGGTGAGCATGAATTGGATAATTTGAGGGGAGTTTATAAAAGGGATGCTTTAAAAGGTGTGGGCAGGGTATAGGGATAGTTTAAGGGGCTGGAAGCCACAGGGAGCCATTACCTTCACTAGGCCTGAAGGAGCGAGGGAGGGAGCAGTTACAGAACCTGGAGATGGAGAAGGCAGGTGACAGGTACCGTAGGTGAGGGACGCAGGCTGAAGTGACTCTGCAGGGAGGTGGACGGGGACATCTCAGCCTTATTTTTCTCCCTCCTTCTGCACTCTTTCTGGTGCTCCCTGTTAGCGAAACCCAACAGAAACCAGAGGGGCACAGGAGCCCCAGCTGTGCGTGGTCCATGCATCCAAACACCAAGGTCCAGTATAGGGTGGAGAGTAGATCTGGATGGGCAGTGGAAGTACATGCAGCATGCTTATAGCAAGCATGTGTTTTCCTGCCCCTTGCTCTTAGCAGTTGCCAGCCAAAGACAGTGTTCAACTTTCATAGGCACAGATCTCTGGGGCCTGAACCGAATTCAAGCATTTGAACAGATTCAGAGCTGCTTTTTTTGAAAAGTCATGGCCGCCAACCGTTTCCGACTTTTGTGTAATGATGCCTTTCCAACCAGGCTCTTAATCCTCCTGGGAAAATATTAGTCCTTCCCCTTCCACTGAAGCACGTGGATCAGTCATGCAGCATGCCTGCACTTCCGGTCCTGCAAACAATCTCAATTTTGAATCGCTCTGCTCTGCAGACCCTGGCTGAGAAGTGACGGCTGAGAGCAATAGCCCAAGAGACCTCTTACCATTCATCTCTAGGATTCCCTGAGCTCCGCCCTCCGGCAGGTCCTATCACACGTAGCCTGTCCATCCGAATTACAACTTGACATTATGTCCTTGGCTTTTATTGAGGGTTCTAAAAGAAATGGCTCTGAGTGAACATCTTTGCACTTTTTATAAAACTCCCCTTGAAGCCTTATCCATTATGTGGTGCATTGTCTCGTATTCTGTATTACGCCCACATGATAAATTTGCTTCGAGTTAGTACTCAAAAAGTTTCTTCCTCTCTAGGTGAACAAGTTTGCTTCTTTTAATCAGATAATGAGAGCTGGCTTGGTCTTCATTTTTGTCTTAGCTGATCAAGACAGGGTTTCATACTCAGTTGCAATAGTTTGTAGATAAAATGAGCCACCACTTCTTCACTGTTTAGCTCTTAGTTCCTTCTTTTTAAGAATTGTGTGGTTTCATTTATCATAGCTTTTGAAAGTCTTAAGTTGCCTGAATAGATTTCTCAAAGTAGGTAAGACCTAAAAATTTAATAACGTTGCATTTGAAACACAGTGAATAATGTCAGAAGACAAGAAAAAAAGACTGAAAGACCAAATAATCAATAAACTAGATAAAATACAAAAATCAAGAATTACATGAACTTACAAAGATCAATATGCAAGCAGGGATCAATAATTTTATTGTTGGCACCAGAGTCTAATGAAATCAAATAGGGTGTTGGAATTTATTTGAAACTTACATTTTAAATAAATTATGAGTAACAATAGATTTTTATTATTTTTTATAAAATCATCTATTTTTTAAAATTAAAAAAAAATTTTTTGGCTGCGTGGTGCAGCATGTGGGATCTTAGTTTCCTGACCAGAGATCAAACCCTCTCCCCCTGGAGTGGAAATGTGGAGTCTTAACCATTCGACCACCGGGGAAGTCCCATGATAGATTTTTAAAGTGTCCTAGAAATCATACATTTGTCTTGGAAGCAACCAAAAGCATGGAGATTGGCATCCAACTTGTGAAACACACATGTTAGAAGACACTATTGCCATTAAAATCATGCTTCTGACAAATATTTGATGATATGGGCAAAAGCTTGACAGTAATGGCAAGGAAAAGAACAGGTTACTAATCTGTGTACATAATGTATGTACAATTCTATAAAAATGTGTGTGTGTGTGCACGCATGTAGGATAGCCCTGTGGGATGGAAGGAAAGAGCCTGTGTGGGTTTTGGAGTAGTTAAGACCATCTTTGCCACTAAGCTGTATGGGGTTGCCCAGGCTGGTTAATTCCTCACTGGTAAAATATACTTATTTGCAGAATTACTGAGAATGAATCAAAGTGCGGTGTGAAAAGGCTAAAAAATATCCATCATATCTAATATTTATTAAGGACCTATTTTCTTTTTCTTCATTATCATCATCTAAACTAATAGCAAGAAACTGCACTAAAATGTTAGTTTAGTATATCTTGATGGTGGCACCATAAGAATTTTTTCCTTGAACTCTTCTATAGTAAGCATGTATTACTTTTTCTTTTTTTTTTTTTTGCAGTACGCGGGCCTCTCACTGTTGTGGCCTCTCCCGTTGCGGAGCACAGGCTCCGGACAATTTTTAATTTTTTTGTTTCATTGTCTAAGAAAAGAAAACTTTATACCACTCAGTACCATCAATGAAAGGCTCTTAAAGCTGTTTTTTATCTTGTGCATCATTTTGGCATCGAGGAAGGTAAATCAGTTCCATGGGATGCCTCACTCCAGACCTTAGGCCAGCAGTTCAATGAGGCTGCCCTTTTGAATCACCTGGAGAGCTCTCTAAAGCCTAGGGCCTCGAAGCAATCCACGTCAGTCTCAGGGTGGTATGTAGCCAGGCTTGAGACCCACTGCTCCTAGGGGGATCACGTGTCCAAGGAACACCTAAGTCATGGCACATACCACTTCTGTATCCCCAAATGTAAGGTTTGACAACCTGTAACAGGTGTGTTAAACAGCTTTGCCTTCTTTCTTCCAGTGAGACTGGGTTTTATTTTTATGGAGAGGTGCATGAAGGGGATGTATACCCATTGCATTTGTTTCTTGACTCCCCTAATAATGGCAAAGGTAGTAATGTGAGAGCTCAAACCATTAACTAACCCACCTTGGGGAACTGTTCTTACAGTGGTGTGGCTGGAGGGAGCCCTAGACCTTTACCCCAAAAGGACCCAGGGCACTGACAGTGTCCAGGTGCCGTTTTACATTTTTTAAATCGCTGGCACCCATGGTTTGCCTTACGAAACTACCTCCAGGGCGTGGTAAGACAGTTGCTTTGCGCCTTGAAACGTTCTAATGTTAAAGACAACAAACACCTGTGATTTGGAACCCTTATCATAGATACTCTTCAGTAGGTACATGCTTGAGTTCTCAAAACACTTGCAATTTTACTTAGATTGTGTTTTGATTCAGGCAGTCACGAAAAAAACCACTCCATTCTCTGCCTTTCTTTCAATTAATGTATAATAATAATAAATAATAGCAGCAGCAGTATATATTGAACAGGTTTGTGTCAGAGGACTGAGTGTTGTGTCTTAAATCTACACTCTTGCACTTTTATCCCAGGCTCTAGCAGTCCAGAAATGAGTGGAGTCTGGTACTGACCTGTGAGGGGTTTATAGTGTGGTCGGGGAGACAGCAGTTTCTGGAACAGCAAGTACCGTAACCCCCGTCGGTCACAATGCACGGGCACTGGAGGTGGCTGGTGCCCCGCTGTGCTGTAGGAGGCTGGGAAGGCTTTGTGGAGATGGGGCTATTTCTGCCAGATGATGCTGGATGAACAAGTTCTGACTAGGCGAGAAGGGTGGGGACACAGCTGCATGTGCAAAGGTGTGGTGGCCACACAGGGTGTGTCCTTTTCAAGGTGCTGCAAACAGTGCATGTGGGAAGCAGGAAGTGATGAGCAGGTCCCAAGGATACTGCCATATTGAAGGGTTTGGACTTTAAACAGTAGGAAGCCACTGAAAGATTTCACTTAGGGCACAGAAATACTTTACCGACTGTCAACCGCTAATGAATAATGCCTGGGAAGAGGACAAGAACAGCTAGGAGGTTAGAAATGGGGAGGTAAGAGATGCTGCTGCTGGACTGAGATGTTCGCAGTGGAAGTAGAGAAAAGGCAACTGTAGGTACCATTAATAGGACTTGATGACCTGTTGGGATGGTTGAGAAAAGAAATGGAAGGAGCTGGAGGTGACTCCCAGGTTTCAGGCATAACAAGAAACAAATGAGAGCAAGAAATAAAAATAACGTGGATGGCGAGGTGATTAGTTGGTTCCGTGCATCTTGAGTTTGCAGCACCTGTGGAAGCTTTCAGATGGAGATGCTCAGTAAGCAGCTGGATGTATGGGCTGAAACTTCCAAAGAGAGGTCAAGTCTGGATATAGATTCTGAATTCATCCCCTTTAAATAATTTATTGAACTAGACTGTGAATAAAGAGAGAACACAATTTCTCTCAAAGTAATAGATTTCCATTAGAATAGTTTTCAAGGATTACCGATGGACCTTGAGTCTGTCATACAGAGTGAAGTCAGTCAGAAAGAGAAAAACAAATACCGTATGCTAACACATATATATGGAATCTAAAAAAAAAAAAAAGGTTCTGAAGAACCTAGGGGCAGGACAGGAATAAAGACGCAGATGTAGAGAATGGACTTGAGGACACGGGGAGGGGAAAGGGTAAGCTGGGACAAAGTGGGAGAGTAGCATTGACATATATACACTACCAAATGTAAAATAGGTAGCTAGTGGGAAGCAGCTGCATAGCACAGGGAGATCAGCTGGGTGCTTTGTGACCACCTAGAGGGGTGGGATAGGGAGGGTGGGAGGGAGGGAGACGCAAGAGGGAGGGGACATGGGGATATATGTATATGTATAGCTGATTCACTTTGTTATACAGCAGAAACTAACACAACGTTGTAAAAGCAATTATACTCCCATAAAGATGTTAAAAAATAACAAAAAAAAAGAATTACCATAATGTGTATTTTAACACTTATTTTGCAGGACTGGTTAAAATTACATAGAGAGCAAAGTAGTTTTATGGTTTAGTGTCAGGCCTTGAAAATAATGTATCCAATTTTGAAGGGGTGTGTGTGTGTATTTCTGCAAATTGCTTCCAACTTTGACAACTTGCCTACAAGTTTCATTCCAATATAGTTTTGAGAAGGCAAAATGAAATATCTCAAACTAGAGGCTGTAATGGAAAAAGGAATTCATTCTTAAATGAAGATGATGAGGTTGGTGCCATATTGGTTGAAACAGTGAGTGAATTTAAAACCTGAGTGAGATTACATCAAATCCAGGCAAGATTTTTGTTCCATTTGAGTGGAATATCCGTAATTGAAGATAGGGGCTTCGACCAAGAAAGACACATGGCATATGTACAATTTTATCAATTTTCTGATACAGTGGTTTCAATTTGTGTATGTATACACAAAGGCATTAAATCACATTGATTACTGAACTTTTTTTTTTTTTTTCATTTTGGCAACAAATGAAGATCCAAGCTTAACTCTATTAGCTGCAGCATTTTATGAGTTCCTGCCTAGTAATTTAGTATGTTGAGGACATGGAAACTCTCAGGAAAGTGGTGGGGAGTTAGAGGTAGAATAGAATGTATTACAGTGAGCTAGAAATGATTGTAGAAAACGTTAAGTATTTTTTAATGGATTTTTTTTTTTTTTAGCTTAGTGCTCAAAGTTAGTGAGATAACAGCTAGGTCTAGAAATATTTCATTTTATAAGATCTTCATCATAGTGATATTTTTCATTATGAGATACTGACAGTTTTATATTTTCTAATTGCCTCTTGTCTCAATTTTAGCATTGTCATGAAGGTGAAGATGGAATAATACATTGATTTGACTATTTACCCTTTTCCATTAAAACTTTATTCCAAATATAAATTGTTGGGTTCATAGATTCATTTTCCATTAACTGTTTAGCAATCCAAACCAAAAGGCATTATGATAAATACAAATTGAATTTGGATTGTGTGATAGATTCAGTTATGCTCTTAATTTTTCGCTTCTCTGGAATAGAAGGATACATTTACTCCCTTGCCCAGGGAGTGGCCTCATGGCCGGCAGGGATACTTTCCCCCACTTGACTTTGGGCTCCGCTAAGTGTCTTACTGAGCTGTTAGTGAATGTGTCACAAGCAGAGGCTTTTGAAATATGCTTGTGTGGTTGGCCTTGCCATCCTGCCCTTTGGTGATCTACCATGAGAGGAGCACGCCCTGGGTAGTCCCTGCCCCTTTAGCCTGGGTCCCAGAATAAACTCTGGTGGAGCTGACCTATATAATCCTGCAGCCAGAAGCCAAGCCCAACAGACCCATAGTCTCTATGTGCAGACCTGCAGATGGTCTTTGTTGTTAGTCACTAGTTGTGTGGTGGGTTGTTACCCAGCACTGCAGTGACAAAGATGACTCTTACAGAGGGCAAGCCTGTGTTGTGTGGTTAAGAGCAGAGGCATTGAAGCTTTTAGTTCTGTTTGAATGTTGATCCACCACCTGCTGGCTTTACTCTCCTGGGCTCTCTTCTGCATTTTAGGTTTGTCATCAGTAAAATGAGAAAATCACTTACCTCCCGGGAATATTCTAGAAATAAGATGTATGCATGTCAATTACTTTGAACAGTGTCAAGCAGATAGTAAGTGTCCGTGTTTCTAGACAATTGAGCCTTCCTTCTCCTCTGTTTGCCTTTTGCTCCGTGTGGCTTTGCCACATCCTAGCTGTGTGACTCTGGGGCAGGTTAAAGTTTTTCTGAGGCTTAGTTTCCTTTTCTATCACATGCACATACTAACACTTACCTGGCAGGATTATTATGAGGACTACAGCAAAGGTAGCCAAATATCTTAGTCAGTTGAGGCTGCTCTAACAAAGCAACAGACAGGGGGAGGCTTAAACAGTGGACATGTGTTTCTCACAGCTCTGGAAGCTGGGAGTCCAAGGTCAGGCTGTCATGGATTCCATATCTGATGAGAGCCCTCATCCTGGTGGAGAGATCCCATGTCTCTTCCTCTTTTTATAAAGGCATTAATCCCATCATGAGGGCCCCACCATCATGACCTAGTCTCACCCTAATTGTTTCCCAAATATCCACCTCCAAATACAATCATATTAAGGCTTCAGCATTCAACATATGAATTTGTGTGGGGTGTGGGTCGAAGGACACAAACAATCAGCCCATAGCAGGAACCATGGCTAGGCAAGTCAGTACTTAGTAAAAGTAGCTTTTCAGAAAATAAAGGAACCAAAGTGCTGCAATTCGAAAGACATATATTGATAACATCGTTCACGTATGTAATACCTGTGTATTATACTTTTGCTCTTGTGGGCATTAAAAAAATAACTCCTTTGAAATAAGGAGATTTATAAAGGGCAAGGAGTAGCTAATGTGGAGTCAGTAAAGGCTTTTGATGGGCGGCCTGAAAAATGCTAATTAGAAGAGACAGCATTAGAGTGCATGGATCGGGGTGGAATGTGGAATGACAGGGGGGTTCGTTTATATTAATCAGTGTAGCAGAACTGGCATCCAAAATGTCTTTGTTTTAAATGGACGAAATTTGCTAAACTTAACTTTTTGCCTGCTGGAAACCGTTCTGATGTGTTGGCTCTCAGTTTTCTGATACTTGCCTGTTTTTTCCTCTTGCTGGGCACGGCCGTGTCTATTTCATTTCCGTGTGTGTGTTCTCTGACCACAACAGCATTAGCTCCTGGCATCGTATGCTTCTTACCCAGAATTTGTTCCATAGAAAACCTGTGTCCTCAACACACTTGCTCTGAATCTATTTTGATCTGTATCAGCTGGAATAAGTTTTGAGCTGCTGGATATTAGCTTCTGTATGCTCCTCTCTCCAGAAGCTAATTGACTGATTTGGGGTGGAGGAGAGATGAGAGTCTATACATCTGACCAATTTCACAGAGCTTTCCTTGCAACCTATTGAAATGCAAATACAGGCTACACTTCGAGTCTCTAAGAATTCACACATGCAATTCTTTGTTTTCTTCTGAAAAATAAAAATTCATGCACATTCTATTATTCATGTACTGTACATTTAGGTTCTGCTTGTATCCCAAGACAAATCTTATCACCATTATTAAAAATTTCATGAATGAAACTTTGTGTCTCTAGTGCCACACTAGCCTAGACAACTTGACCCAATCAAAATAATTTGAAATGCAACACTTAAAATGAGTTCTTGTGTGTGTCTGTGTATATGCATTTATGTATACACCTATGTCATTGCCTTATCTCCAGCTAACTCTACTCTGTATAAATGGGTAAGAACTCAAAACCTCCTTATGGTGTTTTCCCCAGAAAAACCTGAATCTTTAGTATCTGCTGCTTATAAGGCTCCCATGAGATACAACACTGATGTCAAAGCATTTTTTCTTTGTTTGATAGTTGTCACACTGGTCCTGAAACGGGAAACTCTTTTCTGTGCTGTCCATTCACCTGTATTTTCAAAGCGGTCATCCACTACTTTTCATTTTTCAAGTACTTTAAAAGAATATTATGTGTCAGCAAGGCAGTTACTCTGTCATTTGATCTGCTGTACATCTTAGCCTTCCTGGAACAGTTAATAACTTCAAGAATCCCTTTTTTCCTAAGTTGTGGTCACTTTACCTATGACACAGGAGGGAATGATTCTCCTAGCCAGATCCAGAGCCCTCCCACCCAACTTCCTGCCTAGTGCCTCTGGGTGCTGGCACCAGCTTTTTCTGATAAAGGCTTCAAAGCCTGAGAGGCTGACCGTCCAGCACTGTGTCTGGGAGAAGGAACACAGGCTTATGTGCCA